>NC_050479.2:20528490-21778490 GCF_012460135.2 Molothrus ater
TTGGTGGAGAAGTACTGGAGACCACACGACTCATGGAGATCGTGCTGTCTCCATGGTTGGATAATGGAGGATGGAAAATTATACATCTGGTTTGCTTGACATCTCAACTTGGTCCCTTAACCCCATTCTGTAGAGCAGAAACCAGCTGTATCTGATTTGACCTGAGCCTGCTGGAGACCACAATGCATTCCGGCTATCATCTAGAAGTAAATTCCATGAAACTTTGTTAAAACAGAGTTAAAAATTGGCATATGGGACTCTCTGCCTTGGCAGGATGCTGCCGTTAGCTAAACCTTTAAAAATCTGGAAATAAAGAGTTAAAGTAATGGAGGCTAAGCTTCTGAAAACTAGGGGGTTAACAATATATTCTCAAACAGTCTTAACTCAGCCCCTTGAAATTGGCAATACCCTGCCAGGGATTATATTGCAATTCCAATTATGTTTCACTTGCCTTCACCGTTTTAAATTACATTTCTATGAACATTAATTGCTGCAGTATGGTTATAAGTGCAGGAAATTAGAGGACTTTTGCTCCTGACTTCTTAGAACTTTCTCTTCCACCCCCCCACCCCACCCCCAAAAAAACAGTGGTTATCCAAAATCAGTGCATGAGAGAGGCAGCATGGATAATAGAATAGATCTGACTTTCTACTTATGTCTTGTAGGTAATTTCAGTAGCAGTAGACTTTAGTTTTCTTACCCTGGTTACTGTCAGCCATGAAGTGCAATAGGTTAATAGGGGGGTTTAATGATGGGCAGTGTAGGAAGCTCTGAGAGCAAAGGTGAAGTAGATTAAAATGTAGTAAAGGTGTGACATTTAGCAAATGCAAGGCTGTAGATCTGATCTTTATAAGCATAACAGCTTATGTTTGCATCAGCTCATCTCAACAGAGTTTACTTCAGCAAACACTGGTCAGGCCATCCCATGTGGTCCCGAGAGTTCAGCAGTATCTCCAGGACCGAGGTGCTGTTTCTGTGCTACAGATGTTTCTGAAGAGTATTTCAAAGTGGGCAGAGTTAAGGCACAGTACAAACTATTTTTTAGTGGTTGCAGGTTCTATTATTTTAAGTATGTCTCCCAGATTTTCAGAAGTTTTGTTTAGCAGAGGTAGGCATTCTAAATGGCCCACGTCTGTATTAATCTTTTGGGAGGATGGATTTTTTTTGTTTCAGAAAAACCTCAAACAGCTGTCCACTGTGCACCACAGCTTTCACTGCTTTGAATGCCTTTGCAGCAATTACCTTAGCACAGTAGCTGCACAGCACCATTCTGAGACACTGGACTAGTTCATAATACCTGGAAGCAGTACAGCCAGGTTGCTATAATAATCCACCAAGACTAATGAGCCCTGCTGAGAATACGTGCAGCACTGCCCTCCAACATGGGCTGTTTCTTCCTCATCACTCCCCAGAGTCCCAAAAGAGGATCAAGCTTCAGCGAAAAACCTGTAGATGGAAGTTGCAGAAACAGCGTGGGACTGACCATGGAGGCAGCAAAAAAGGAGGCAGGGAGCTCAACACAGCAGTGAACAAGAGGGAAACTGGCAGGATTAAGCGTGGAACATTTCCTTCAGGTCATAGCCCTTCAACTAAATTCTTGTCTTAACTTTGGCAAATTGCTCCAGGTTAGAGCCAGAAAAGGACTTGGCTGGGCTGTGGTTTCTCAGGCAGAATTAACATGCACATGTTCCGTGTAAAACATGATCTGTATATCCAGTGTGTCCAGGATCTCATGGATTCATTATAAAAGCTGGTGAAGATTCATATGCTACTATGTAAAGCACACGTCCAAGATTTTCAGGTGCATTGTAGTTGCTTCTGCAACACATTGCATCTTCCAAATCTTCAACAAGATTCTGCCTTGGCGAAGTTTTCAGGTTAAATATGAGAACATGTCCTAAAAAACCCTTAGATTTAAAGTGATCCAAGACTTCAGGTCTAACTTCTAGGCTGTCTGTATCTAGAAATATCATTAGCTTTAATTAGGAGCTGAAGCTTCTTAAAGACTCATGAATAAAAGTATTGAAAAATCTGATTTCAAGAGTCCAGCCAAGAGTGCACAGAGCTGCCTATGGGAACTAGTAGGATATGATAGGGCTAGCACTCACCTCACCAAAATTGAAACTCCTTCTGTCTGCTGCACATCCATGCCAAGGTGCTAGGCAGGAACTCTCAATTATTTTCCAGGCCAGAACAGTACCCTTCCTCGGATGTTACCTCATCCTTCTGCCCATTCCTTGTGAGGAAATGAACAAAATATTCAGGAGCCAAGGATTATTTTTGAGTAACATTACAAGTCAAGAAGAGAAGAACCTAAAAAGGTCACTGTAGTTTTCCTGCCAAAGTACTAATTTGCAATGCATTTTGTGCTGTCCAATGAGCCCCTCCCAGGCCTGCATGGCTGCTCCCTCCCTTTTATTTTCCTTCATCTTTAATGTCTGTCCTACATCCAGAGGGTAATAGGAAAAAGAGGGACAGAGAACCTGGTGCAACCCAGCTTATCTCTGGTTTGGGTTGCAGAAGGAAACACTCTAAAACAGAAAGAGAATCTGCATAGTATGGAACATGTAATAACACAGAAGATTTTGACTTAAAATAGATAAACATCCACCACAAGAAATTAAATGTTTGCAAATGGCAATAAATCATATTTCATATAAAGTAATAACTACATAAGTTTACACAGTTCCTTGTCTCACATCTTCTCCAAATAAACATAATACACATATCAGTTCTCATGTATTTCACACACCTACATTCCACACCTGTTTTCCCTTCCTTCCACTTTTTCCACCCACAAACATTGCTCACACATTCACTCATTCCTTAGGCACACCTATACCCATTAACTCAAAATTACATAAGCAGCTTTTGTTCATGTGCCCTCCCTTGCCATCTTCAGTGTTTATAATCACAGGTTATACCTACACATCTCTGTTAAACATGCTTTTATACCCAGGTTTTGAATGATATCACATTTTCCCCAGAAAATGTAAATATTTCCCACTGTAGGTTGTAGATAGTAAATTCTAATTTCATTTATATCCACAGCAAAAGCCATTAACTCTGCATAAAAATCCCAACCTCATTTTGGCTCTCCACTTCTTTTTCACAATTGCTGGAAAATGGCAGCCAGTCAGAACTGATATCTTATTGTGTATAACAACTCCATCCCCATCTTCTAATTATGAATACTTATTTGCAATTTATTTCCCATTTCCCAGATATTCCAACCTCTGTAGGACCCTTGTACTATCTTGACACCTAATTTAAAATTGTCACTTCTCTGGGATCATAGATGTCATCTGGAAGAGCAGAGCAAGTCTTTCTCATCATCATCCTCATGGCCATCTATCACACTCATCCTGCAAGCTGGGGCTTGCTGCTCTTCCCATATCCAACATTAAAATCATAAGAGACAGGGACATAATTTCTCATTACTCTGTCCCTTTGGGTCATTTATTTTTCCCACACATACACGTGTATGCAAAAATATAAATGCAAAGATAAATTAGAGATAGAGAGGACATAGAAATATATACACACATATACACAGAAAGATTTGTTGTAAGGCCCATCTCCCCAAAGCAAACAAATCTGCACTCTGTCTATGACAATCTGTTAGCTGGTTGAATGGCTTCACTGCTGAGAAGTCTATCTCAGTTGGAGGCTTTCCTTGGGCTGCCTTACAGACATTTAAGCATCCTCCAGCATGGTGGAAACCATAGTGGCTGCCCTGCCTTTGCAGTCTCCAGCTGGTGTGGTGCCTGGAGTTCTTTCAGAAGGTTGCTAGGCAAAGCAGAGTTTTGATACCTGAGGAGTACTGATTGAGATGGTAGGGGAACTGGACAAGAACCATTCCCCAGGGATTCCACAGGGTTCAGGGATGGTGTAATAGATGACAGATACCGTGTGTAGTTGGAAGGGTGATCAGCAGTCATCCATTTCAGAGGAGCCAAAAAGTAGCAAACCCTCAACTCTCACTTGCTGTCAGCAGCCAAGAGCAGGGCTCCAGGAATAGAGGGCCTGTTGATGATCATTCTCTGGCTCAGCTGTAGGTGTGAAGGGTGCCAGGAAGCAACACAGGAATGTAAATCTCTGAGGGCTTTCAGGATGGGTTACAAGAAAGAAGCTGTGTCTGTGTACATGTGAAGGAGGCAAGTTTTTCCCTCTATACATCAAGCAAATCTGACACTTTTCATGAGGAAGGGTATTTCCATGTGAAAAGTCGACTGAAAATTCCAAATCAATGCGGGAGCGGGGGAGGGGGGAACCACAGAGGATAAATCTGAATCTAACATGAAGTATTAATGAAAGATTTCACAAACAAAACTGTGTTAGAAGGAGGCATTTATTCTGCACCGTCAAGTCATCTGAGAGAAGGACAAATATTTCTATGAGCCTTTTGTAATCATTAATATTTTTGCCCTGCTTCTTTTCTCCATAATAATTCTATTTAACTGGAGTATGGAAGCTCTGTAGTTGGAGTCTTTGGGTCAGTAGTCCACATCCAACTGAAGAAATAAATAATAACAAGTTATTGTTTGGTGCTTCACTTCCTGGTAGGGAAATAACATAGTTGCATTGCCATAGTGCATAGTGTGCGTAGATGACCCGTGAAGTAGATGACAAAGAGGACAGTGCACCTGGGCATGTCAAGAAAATACTCTCTTACAGTATTTTTACTTCAAGCATTGAGGCTGTGGTTTGCCTTTAAATAAATGCAATTCAAATGCTTACATACTCACTGCAATGAAATGCATATACTACTATTTTTTTCCTCCTATCATTATGCCTATGAACCACTGAAATATGTATATAATATGCCATTATAATGCACATTCAAAATTCTGTGGCATGCCAAAATTCTTATTTTATGACATTGATTTAATACACCAGATACAGGACAAATTATTGAACAGTGAATTTTAAACAAACCAAATTATGTAGAAATAATGAGATATGATACTCCTCTAGGCTTCACAGCTTAATAAGACTGTATTAGCTACAAACAGAAAATTTATGAAATGTTCAGAAGTTAGATATTAAACCACTATAGCAATAGATTTAAATATAGACCAATTCCCTAAGTGTGCAGGCCTGCTAACATTCAGCTTGCATATCCCTTTCTAATCTTCTTTGCCACCTACTTATTTGTCTCTGAAAGGCCTGGGATAAAGACAATGTGAATTTCTCTTTATCATTCCTAATATAACATTTCACTTGATTTATTTATCAGCTGTATTTTCTTCAAACAGCATAAATGCTCTCAACAGGATATCTCACTGCCCCACCACAAATCTCATTCTTTACATCACACCTCTTCTTGCCAACTATTTTAATTCCTAGATTCGGCATTTTATCTATTAAAACATTTCAGATTATTATAGCTATAAAAAACTGTTATTTTTTTTCTCAAAGACTGAGAAAATTGTTGTTTTATTTTCTCAGAAGTTTTTCATGTGCCTTCCTGTGGTACAATCTGTCCCAGCCAATGTTCAAGTCTGAGGTTCATCATGAAGTGCTGTGTATAAATTGCACAATATTTTAAATTTCAGATTTTTAAAATTATCTGTAGGGATCTGTTGAGTTGTCAAGCTAGTTTAGACAATATAAAATTCCTGCTCCAGCATGCCACCACAGAGTGAGAGGGTAGGGGTAGGTAGTAGGGGGTTTGGAGCAGTTACCCCACAGTGCCTCTCTCTCAACTCTGTCTTAACCCTGAATACTCACACACTTATTCTATTTGCAAACTTAAGCCTATTTCACTTAAGTGCTTTCCCAGACAACTATAAATAGTCTCTTGGAAGTGGTAATTAAGTCAGGACCACATTCACTCACAGGAATTTAACAGCTTCTCCTGGCAGAATGCAATTGTTTTTTCCTCCTCCATCCAGGTCTTTGCAATTGGCCACAGGGGACCTGGAATGTTTTAATGGTTCAAACCATTTGCAATATGATTGCATACTGGCACATTATTATTTGTTTTGCTTCATTATTCATGCTGCTATTAATTATTATTTTAAAAATAATGTGAAGAAACCGATTAAGTCTGAGCTCAGACTTGTCATGTGCCCAAAATAAAATGGGATGGTGAAAGAGAGAGTGGAGCTACCCTAGAGGATCCAAAAGGCTGGAGGACAAGATGGTGGGTGCTAGGGAGGACCTGTGGAGATGTTAGCAGAGACAACTCCAGCATAGAAAAATATATTTCAACTGAGATTACAGTTTAAGGCTTATTGTAGTGTATACTAACTTCAGTGACTGCAATGACAATTTTGTGTTAATTGTATAATCATAAGTTGCTAGAAGCAGCTTGTCTACAAAAATGTGTTGAAATTAGCTTGATTTTTTTTCTAAATGATAGATTAAACTTGGAGGAAAAAAACTAATTTTACAGAATTTCATGTCCCTTTATACTTAAAGTAAGGGAGATTTATTTGTCCTGTTAGATTTAACAAAGAAATCTCTCATGCCAGCACTTCATACACTGGGTGGCCACAGCCCACTGCGTTCTAGCTCTAACAGGAGATGTTTTTTTGCCTCCTGACCTTGGAGCCAGCGTGGTGCTGTGCTACCCCACGGCAAGGAGGCCCCTTCCCTGCTGCTGTGCTGCCCACCCCTTGGGCAGGGTGCTCAAGGGAAGGCCTGAAGATTGGTGTGTGTCTTGTGTCAGTTTGAAAGACAGTAAATGTAGTCACTGTCCTGCATAAAGCTTTTACAAAACAGAAATAGAGAACATTCTAGATAAAGTACCATATATAGGCTTTATGCAGGACTCCCCAGCACATTCGCTCAGCGACTCCCAATTACTTCAACAACACTGGAGTGCTTGTTCTCACATTGACATCACCAGAGAGACATTTATTCCAACACAAGATGTTTGCTGTGCAGAATATGTCCAATTTTGTTTTACATAAGCAGATTATTACAGTTCATTTTTCATTTTCATCGAAAGATGTCTGTGGCGTATCCTACTCTTAGGAGCAAAAACAACACAAAACAACCTCCCAGCAACACCCTTTTTTTTTCCTCCCATCTAAAAGAAACATGCCAGCTCCCATGTGTTTCAGTAAGTACACATTCCAGTTCAGCAAGACGAGTATCATTGGCAATGCTTGTTGTGATTTGGATACTGGAAACATAAATATATATACACACACGTATGTAATACCTCTGAAACATGAGGATGATTTTAGCAAGTCAAATCAAAGGCCATCCAGCCCAGCACTGTGTTTCCAACAGTGGCCACTCCCAGCTGCCCAAAGTAGTTTAGGGACAAATCAGACACACAGTGATTTTTTCAAGAACTGTCTTCCAATCTTCAGCAAATTCCAGCTCAGGATATTCTTGCCCAGAGCCAGTACCCCTGTATGGAACAGTTTCCAAGGGACTCTCTTTATTAAATAATCAAATTATTTTAGCATCCACAATATCTGTGGCAGATATCTTTATCTATACCCTTGGAGAAGTATTATCTTTTGAACCTTTGTGCTGTTACCAGTTTGATGCCTCCTATCTGTTGCACTAAAGGAAACAGTGATGATTTTCTGTCTTCTTCATGGAGATTGCATCATATCTCCCATCCATCCTCATTGTGATGTATTTTGTGATATTCCCAGCCTTATGGAGGAAGAAATCTCATCTTTATTTCTTGCAAATTGGACTGAAGTGATCACTGCCCATCATTCACCATGATGGCTGACCAACAAATTAGAAAACAGGGTTGGATAATAGTCCCCACTAGTCTGTCCTATCTGAAATAGGAGCAAAAAATGCAATGTAATGGTTTATTTTGGCCTTCAGTCCATTTTTCATGTGCTGTGGATTTGCATAGAAGTGCTGACTATCAGAACCTCCAAAGGCTATGTAAGTTCAGAAAAGCAAAATTCCTTACAGAATTCCCCAGTACGCCCAGATCAGAAAAATACAACCATCATACTATTATATTAATACTATAGGAGTATTGCATTCGTAACTAGAAAGCTCCTCCTCTTATATGACAGTCATCAATAATTTATCAGGGATTTTTTTTAGCTTAGTTTTTTTTGTTGTTTTCATTTAATTTTTTTTCTAGGCAGCTAGGCAGCATGGCTAACCCATCTGGATGCATATTTTTCTTTTAAGCCATCAGCCCTTGCAAAAATCAAGGTGATATTTTATAATCATGTAACAGATCATTGCTAGATGTAGGATATACATGCAAAGAATTTCTAATTCTTTTAATTTCATGGAATCATTAATGTTGGAAAAGACCTCCAAGATCATCAAGTCCAATCTTAGACCAAAGGTTAAAACCAGCAAAATAAAAATAAACAAAATTAGTTGGATGATTGTTCTTTGAAATTTTTGTCCTACATCATCTCCTAGTGAGTTTCTCCTCACCAAATTGAGGAGAAAGATAAATTTCTTAGACAAATTACCTAGGCAGACTTCAGTGTGGTCTGAGAGCCCTTAAAGTTCACATATCCACAAGTTCTTATCAAATTTACATTAATATTTAAATTTAAACTGTTCCGCAAAGATTACATTTTAAATATAGGTGCATTAATATTTTCACTGGATCACAAATAATATTAAGCAAAGTTAAATTATGATATAGGCTGCTTAGATGTTTTTCCCAGTATTTAAAAACCTATAATTATTTTCCAAAATCTAAGATTTCTCAGCCCTTTGAAAACCTTGCAAAACAAAGGCTCTTTTTCTTTGTTTTACCTTTATTATAGGAAAAGCAGGAAGCTTCTGTAATGCCTAGTATTGTAGAAACCATATTGCTCTACTTGATATAGCAATAATACAGCCTAAGAAAAGCATCTGCTGAGCTCACAATATTGAATTAAGACCAGTGTCCAGCAATGGGCTTTTGTCACTAAATACAGCAATCTGGCACAAGGTTAAAAATCTATTATTTTACTCAATGCCTCATTTGCACAGAAAAATCCTTATGTCAAGGTCAGCACCTTCCAAACAGTTTGATGCTGGAGAGATCTGTGCAGGTACTCCTTGTGTCATGCAAATATTACTCTGAAGATTTGGTCTGACTCTAAATAGAAAGAAATTATTTTCTATGCTCCTCTAGCAAAGTCAAGTATTTTCCTCTCTATTGACTCTACTCTTGCTTTGGATGCTCTGGATTTTTATGAGTTACACACCATGAATGGCCTAAGCAGATAATGAAGACACTACCCTTTGGTATTCTCTGTTATAAATAACTGTTGTCATATATCTGTTATAAATGTGTCCATCATCACAAAGAATGAAGAATTCTGTGGCAAAGAAAGGGCTGCAATTTAATCACCAGACTTTCTCTTAGCACAGTGTCTTGCCTCATGCACTAAACACTTCCAGGTTTTGGGACAGAGAAGGGAAAAATGCAAAGTCCTATGAAAATCAAAGTTGAAAGGTTTAAAATGACACAAAATATGCAGGTGAAGAGACCTTCCTGTATGAGCAGCACTGAGCAATGCCACTGACAACAGACTGCAGGTCTAAGGGTTGGATGTGTTTCCTTCACAAATACTGACACTGAGATTGCCAGAGGGAAATTTCCCCGGGGTAAAGTTGAGGAACTGCTTCTTTTTCCTTTTAACAGTTGCCAGCATCCTGCGAACATCCAATGCAATGATGGAAGGGAGGCTGCCATGCCCAGCTTCCAGGCCTGGCTGTCCTAAAGATGCCTACTAAATGTTTCCTTGGCTTGTAGGGCTCAGAAACCACTTCTGCCAATAACTGACACAACTGGGAGAAAACAAATCTGTACGCCATTAAATGTTTCCCAGAATTAAATCAACACATAAACCAAACCAAACTAAATCACAGAAAGCTCAAAATGGAATAGTATGTATGATGTGTCTGATGACATAATTTTAATCTATGCCTGAATTGAAGATTATAAATTATTCTGTTTTAATTTCATCATAAGACCTGATAAGACACTAGAGAGGTCACACAGAGGGGAAAAAAAAAGGAAAAATAAAGCAAAAATGCAAGCATTAATTGACAATGCTATTCAGAATATTATAATTGTGTCCATGAAAACTTTGGTAGTCCATTGGATCTCCCTGCTGCCATCCACCTGACACACATTATTAGTATGCACTTTTCTATAACCACTAACTTCTGCAGAAGTTTTGGTCAGCATGTTTAGGATGTCCTATTAAAGGAAAATCTAAAAAATGAGCAATGACTACTTCAGGTGTTGTTCTCTTTTCTGTTGTGAGTTTCTGTTTCTTTCTTTGCTGTGGTTGTCAACATTATCACAAAGACACAGGACTGCACTCTACAAAAGACGTCCCTTGAAGCAGAGGTCAGTGGTATGCTTTGGGACTGAAATAAAATAATGTTTTTCTTTTAGCTGGAAAAACTTATAAATGGCATTTTCCTTTCCACAGTGGTTATTCTAATTTTTTTTTCCTATGAGAGAGTCTGTAGATCAACTAGGTTAACAGCAGCTAATTTTCCTAATATCATGACCCTTTGGGAGTACCATTTTACTAGAAGTAAAATGAGATATAATCCTCCCCCATAGCAACATCATTCTTTATTACCACTCTATTAATAGATTCTGTAACTTGTTTTTATTAACAAAAGATATGACTGCATATTTGGCAGTGGCTCTCTTGATATCAAGGCAAAAAGTCACAAGATTAGAATCATATTTTCTCAACAACACTTTCTAACAACAGACAGAATTCACACTAAAGAGCATCTTGCTAAGAATAGATGGAATTATTGTGTAAAAATGCTTCATGTACAATGGAAAAAATCCCAATAATTTTGGCTGGAAGGCTACGACAATTCGAGACAAAAAGAAAATGATGCAGAAAAGTGCAGAAAAATGCTTTAGCTCTACTAGGGTGCTGCTTCTCTGCTCACCCCCACTGTTTCACACTCATTTGGAACTTAATTTTTTAAAACTTTGCAATTCTTTGGTAGTTGTCTGTCTCCTGCATTTAAAAAATGTAGTTGTGAACATCACACCTGAAGGAAAATTGAGATTACTTTGCATTAGCATTGTTTTTTCTGAATGTGTATCATCCCGGTGTAACTTGTCTTGAAGTGGAGGAGTGCTTCAGTAACATCTTCAAAGCTGCACCACTAATCTTTGAGACACAATTTGATAATACCTGTACAAAGTCAGACTGCAGTTAGACTGACAGTGTGCTGACTGTGTGTAATACTGGCTAATACTGTATCACACTTTATACATTGGCTTTTCAAGTTCCTTCTTCAGCAGAATGGGCTCCTACCATTGTTAAATACGAGAACATAACTGGAATAATTAGCAGTCCCAGTTTCTTCATTCTCATTTTTAGCCTCCCCTTTTTACACGGGAGAATAAAAGTCCAGTGTCTTCAGGTTAGAGCAATACTGTATTTTTCAATGGTGCCATACATCACATAATCCCACTGAAATTAATATGAGACAGGACAGTCCTTTTTTAGGGTATAGTCAACATACATGGAACACCCATGTCTCACATAATGTGACGATGTGACTTGAACCAACCACTCCTTGGCACAGTTGTTAAATCCTAACCAAAGGGAACACGATCAGCTCCAGCTGCAGCGATGCCATATTGAATAAAGCGCCCTCTGGCTAGAGCCTCTTACCCACACCGTGCAGAAAGGCAACACTCCCTGCTGGCACATTCCCTCCCCCTTCCATTTACCTCCTGTCCCACTGCTGAGGTGGGGAACCAGAAGCTGGGCAGCGCCGTTGGGGGTGTGAGAGCTGCAGGATGTGGGTCAGCACTGGATGGTGCATCTCATTCTCAGTGGGTCTGTGAATTGAAAGCAGGGAGGCCTGACTTTTCTCTAGTAAGCCTTTGACCTGCCAAAGCAGCAAAACATAAAAATCACTGTGATTTTAGAGAAATGTAAAGTCTGCTATAGAAGAATGGATACCTTTTATTAATGCATTCATATTTAGATATATTTTATTTAAATGCTTTCTTAATTTCATTTTGGACTTTTCTACCCCCAAGTTTGAAGTGATCTAATGAAATCTGTTGCTGTCAGGTCGACCTCAATGTGTAGATTTGAGTGTAGACAGGGCCTTAGACAGAAGCCCTGCTACATTTTACAGCTTATAGGAAGGTTAAGTTTAAAAGCTGATAGGAAGGTTAAATTTAAAATTCTTCCAGAGGGCACAACTTCAGATGACAGCTTAATTCTCGTTTTCCACAAATCACTGTGGTTTTCTAATGCAAATTTCTTAGTCTTCAATATCCTCTCTCATCATGTGGGAAAAGCACTCCTGCATTTCAAAATCCATACAGATAATAGTTTTCAGCTTCAATCTTCAATTCCCATACTGGCCATAAAATGCTGAACTGTGTCTTTAAAAACAACAGCATTAAAAAAAAAAAAACCAAAAAACCATAGGCTGCAATGATTTCTATGTTCTTTCACATTTTCCTGCCACACTTCCTTTATTTTTGTCTGTCATTAGTTTAATTGTAATTTCATCTGGCTTAAGCATCTGTCATTTTGTTTATCTTTTTTGTACTATGCATACCAATGGCACTGCCTAAGTAACAGTACAAGTGTGTTTATGTTAATAACAACAGGCATAGAAAGAATTGTTCTATGTCAGGTGCTATCTTACAGCATCCCTTTGAAAGAACAGATTACCAATGAACACTAACACCTGCTTTTTGCATTCTTTAGTAAATGACTAATGTTTATATACAAAGAGAAGGTGACCTCAGTCGCGAGCTGTAGCAGCTGGCAATCACACTGCCAAATCCCTGCACATGCTAGCTGGTTAGCAAAAACAAGTTTTGTTTTTGTGACTTCCAACCATCAGCTTTATTTGTTCTCAGCTAACTCAAATATTAGCTATCCACAGAGGATCATAGGCCAATGTACTTCCTGCAACCAGCTGCTGGCACCGAGCGTGCCCCACTGATCAATAACGAAGGCGCTGCGAGCACAGGATTTGTCTCCACAGAAGACTTGGCTGGTTACGGACGCAAGATCCCCTGTGTAAGGCACACAAAGCCATACAGCGTCCCTAGAGGAGGAGCAAAACCCATTTCCTGCCGGGCTGGGATGGAGGGCAGGCGGAAAGGAGGAGGAAAGGAGACACTTGCATTGTTTACAACTGAATAGAAATTCCAGCTCGAAGAGACCAGAAGCAGAGGCCCGAGAAGGCATAATGACATTCCTCCTTCCTCACATGTTCAAATCCAACTGGCTTTGAGAAGCACCTTCAGAAATACCTTCCAGGAGGAGAAGCTGAAAAGTATTCCTAATCTTCCCACAAAACATGCACAGAACATGAATGCATTTCTAGAGGGAAGAATATTTCATTGACATGAAAATCAAGGCAACACACTACATTAGAATCCACAGGCACCTCTAGTTCTTAGGGAAACAGATTTTCCATATTCTTATTCAAGCGATGCTGGAGGCAAAGATAGAGGTATGATTCACAAACCACAGCCTGCAGTTTGGCTGCTCCTGGTACTGCAGGTTCAGAGCCAGCACAGTAAGTGGTATCTGTCCAAAGGAAATAGCCTGCATTGCAAGGAAACATTCAGAAGTCTTTATGAAAGCTAAACAGCCAAAGGGACACCAATGGCAGGGTGAAGGAAAAACCAGCACAATAATTATTATCATTAATTGGCATACACATGCCACTTAAAAATAAACCAGTTTAAATACTAATACTGATTATTGACATTTATTTCTTGGTTACAAGAAATTTTTTTAATGTGTTTGCACTATCACTCACAGTCCTAAAAGTTGTTCAATAGAAACTTTACTTGCCTACTCACAGGGCATATGAATTTTGGTAACCAACTCATCTTTGAAAATTATGAGCAAAGAATATAAATTTTACCTCTTTCATGGTTCTGTTTCTTGTTTTAATTCTGTTTTTCATATTATGTGTTTTGTCATCTTTCATATAATTATATTTACTGATATCTGCCTATGTATAGATCTAAAATCTTTTCCCAGAATTCAAGTTACTTTAAGTGTCTTCTTTCCATCTCCATCTCTTTTTTTGGAACCCAAACCAAGCATGAAAATTTTCAGCCAGAAAAAATGTTTATGCTAATAGTCAGGGCACAACACATATCTGTGTCAATGCAAACACTCCCTCTTGCTGCACAGGATTGCATTTTTTTTTTCCAGCTTTGTAGTTATTTATGAGAAAGTTGATTTATGGGTAGTGCTGATCCAAATGAGAGCTGTCATGGCATTTAAAGTAGATGTAGCACCATTCATTTTGAGGGCAGAATAAGTTTTGCATATCTAGTTTTTGCCTTCTGTCTTAAGGATTATCTATTAATGTTACCTGCTAAGGAATTTTTCTTTTCCACCTCAATTGAATTTTGATGTTTTAACTTAGATAAAATCCTGAAAGCTGGAGTGGAAGGCAACTTACATATTTAGGTGCCCAATACTGCTTTGCAGTCCAAGAAAAGGGAGAGCTTCTGGTCAAAAGCAATTGAGGATCAATTATCAATGAATGTTTTGCAAAATCCCATCCCAAACCGTCTGGGTACAATATAGTGTGCAGCTAGCCCCCTCTCCCAGCTTCCTTAGATCAGTGTGACACCAGCTCTAACAGTATGTGCTTAAATGGCAGAGCACAGGGCAACTTATTAGCTGTCTTTGATAGCTGTACGATTTTTGCACCATCATGTTATCTCAGTTCTGTAATATCTAATTATGTAAGTCCTTCTGAATGTTTATTGTAGAACTTCAAGTGGATTTTGTACTCTGCTAGCCACATACCTTAATGATAGATTTAAAATTAGAGAGAAAATTAAAAATCAGGTGTTTCCTACCTGGTCAAGGCTGTTTTTAGTTTTGTCTGTGAGAGAACCACAAGTTATTTTTAAATAAAAGGCTAGGTTTATTTTGTTTCCTTTCTATAAATTCTCCAAAGGAAGGAAGTCTTTACCAGAAGGCTCCTAAGGTTGGTTTCCTTTTACTGGCATAAGAGATGTCATTTGATGGTTTGTGATGAAACTGAATCCAAACATCTCATCACTGCCTGTCCAGGCCCTCCTCCAGATTAACTTCATCAAACAGATTAAAATGTGAACAACCTGAAACATTTTCAAGAGTTTGGCATGTGATACACGCTGTGTTTCTCAGGACACGGTATTTGTAATATCTGATCTCCTGAACTGCTGGAGATGTGAAAGTGCTGTTGAAGGGAAATTACCAAACAATGTCAAGCACCAGGAAAATTAAAGAAAGAAATGAGGAAAATTTCTCTGGCATTAGGGAAATGAGGTATTCAGAAGACAAAGAGTGTCTGCCATAAAAACTGAAAAAGAAAGAAGTCTTTCACAATAATCATAATTATTTTGCCACAGTAGTGTAATTTAGTAATTTTAAAAGAGTAAAATAAGTAAAATAAGCATATCCTTCATAGCTACATCAATAAATTATCATGCCAGTCTCTGCCCCAGCTCAGGCTGCAGCAGACAGTGGTCTATCATGTTGCCAGACTCAAATGCAGTTTTCACAAGAACTAAACCAGCATTAGGGTACAGAGCTGTTCCTGTGTTAGACCCAGGCCTCTATGCTTCATTCTCAGTAACAGAGTAGAAGCTGGGGAGTGTGATATGTAATTCTGTCCTGTAATGCACACATAGCAATACCCCACGGGAACATTGGTCTTTCAAATGACACTGACATCCTTTTGAATAGCAGTGTGGGAACTGAGCAAGCACCCTAAGAAGCCTCCAGCTCATACAGCATGCCAGTACTGCGTGGTTCAAATCCTGCATAGTCTCAGCCCGGCATAAATGGTGTCAGATGAATTTCCAAAATTGACTTTCTAGAAGTGCTAGAACTTCAAAGTGAGTGGAATAGGACAAAATATGTCAGAAAAAAACCCCCAACAAATAGGGTATTATTTAAATTGTTGGAACTTTGAGAAAAGTCAGTTTTCCAGCACCTTGGTCATACATATTATGAGAAATGAATCCAGGTCTGGGGTCCCATGCACAAGAAGGAGATTGACCTGTTAGGGCAAGTCCAGAGAAGGGCCACTGAGCTGATTACAGGGATTTTCCTCCTACAAGGAAAGCCTGAAGGAACTGGGGTTGCTCACTCTGTAGAAGAAAAGGGATCTTCCAGCAGCCTCTTCTGAAGGGAGCCCACAAGAAAGATGGTGAGTCAATTTACAAGATCATGTAGTGACAGAACAAGGGGCAATGACTTCAAACTGAGAGCAGGTTTAGGTTAGGTATTAGGAAGAAATGCTTTACTGTGGGGTGGTGAGGCACTGGAAGAGGTTGCCCAGAAGAGCTGAGGATTCCCTGTTCCTGTCAGTGTTCAGGGCCAGGTTGGATGGTGCTCCAAGGAACCTTGTCTAGTGAAGGGTGTTTCTGTCTGCGGTAGGGTGATTGAACTAGAGGATCTTCAAGGTCCCTTCCAACACAAACCCATTCTGTGATTTCTGAAAGCCTCTTCCTGGACACCTCAAGTGATGCACCCTCACATGCTGCTCAGCCTCACGGGTTTGTGGGGGTGTGGTGAAAACGAATCACCTTAAGACGTGTCCGGACGGTCTCTGGTCTCCCCGTGTGTTTGTGGGCAGCGGCGAGCAGCAGCCCCCGAGCGGAGCGGCTGGAGCTCGGACCCTCTGCAGGAGGCAGCTCTGCCTCCCGGTGCCCGAGGGCAGCGCGCCTGCCTGGCCAGCCTCCCTCCGGCACCGGCCCGAGGAAAGAGTTTCTTCCATCCCATAGGGGCCGTACTGCTCTGTGGGGCCTGAAGAGGGCAAACCCAGCTGCGGACACAGGCGTTCCTCTGCCCGCGGCGGGGGCGCTGCTTCGCCCTGCCCGCTGCTCCCTCAGAGCGCGGCGCGCACGCACGCGGGCTCCGCCGGGCACGCGCCTTGAGGCGGGCAGGGAGGGGCGGGGCGGGCGCGGCGCTGCCCCCGCGCGCCCTCTGCCGGCCGCCGGCAGCAGCGCCGTACCCGCGCCCGCCGGGCTGTGCCGGGACCGGCTGTGCCGCGATCGGCTGTGCCGGGATCGGCTCTCCCAGGGCCGCGCCGGGACCGGCTGTGCCGGGATCGGCTGTGCCGGGATTGGCTCTCCCAGGGCCGCGCCGGGACCGGCTGTGCCGGGATCGGCTGTGCCGGGATCGGCTCTCCCAGGGCCGCGCCGGGATCGGCTCCGCCGGGGCCGTAACCCCGCGGCTCCCGGTGCCTCTCTGTGGGGAGGAAGGGGGGAAGAGGCCCTGTGGCGGCGTTGCAGCGCCACCGCCGCCAAGCGAATGACGGCGCCCGGCCCGAGAGAGCCGCCGGCTGACGCTGAGGGTGCTGCGGACCACCGGAGCGCCCGGCTTTCACACTGCTCCCTTTCCACAGGCCTTTCTCCCAGAAATATCTGCTTTTTTTTCCTGGACTGAACATCCCGGTGACTAGCCTTACACAGGGTTTGAAGCTATTTGCAGGAAAGCTTTGTTTCTCACTGCAGCCCACCCTGGGCTGGAGGAGTATTTGAATTCAGGAGAAAAAGAAATGCCTTGACTTTTAAAATACTTATGGAACTCAAGATTACTGGCATTGAAACAGTTGATAGGAAAGGTGGTTAGGATTCCTCCCACTAGGTAAAGAGATATTTCTTAAACTCTTAGCTAGAGATATCCCACAGGGCAAAGTGGTCCAACTGTATCCTTGCTATCTCCATGGCAGCAGCTATTATAGAGCAGTCTTGGTGGGCAATAACTCCTGTAGAGAAAGGAGGATTATATAACAAATGACAAAAGCTTTTAGAAAATGTATTCAGAGTCTGAACCATGAAACATCCACAAACAAGCTGAAAGTAGTGACCTCAGTATACTACAGTCTCCATTCTATAGGAAACATTAATACTATATACAAACCCCACCCTCATACCTGGAAAGCAGTTCCAATTAGGCAAGATAAAAATGATGGACAGGAAATTGCTAACTGAAGGTGATCAGCTGTTGTCACATCTTTGTTGGGTGCAATGCTGGCCATGAAGAAAACTAAGCATTCACTGAAACCAGGTGCTTGGCATCAGTATGAATTTACAGAAAGGAAGGCCTGAGTTCTGGGGTGACCTGAAGTCTACGTTGTATCCTGCAAAGCTTTAATGGATTCAGCTCCTCACAACATGCAGTGACAGCCTTTAAAAAATGCCTGTGAGGATGTTAATCACCATTTTCTTTCACAAAGAGCACATTTTTTAAAAGCACAAGGATCAGAGGAACAGGGTGTCCACAGAGTTTCCAGACATTCAACCCTATGTGGTATTTTGCTCTTTCCATGGGGTCTGCAGGTAAGTTTTCTTTTAATATCTGACTGAAGAAAAATACTGAATTTAATTCTCATTCACTGTTCTGGGGGAAAAAGCTATAAAATGTTTCTGTGTTTCTGAGCTTCTAAAATTCACATAACAGAGGATGTTAACACAGAATCATTCAATTACTAGTGTTGAAAAGACCTCCAAGATCTTTGAGTCCAACGTGTGAGCATCCAGACCTTTGTCTGAGATTGATGCCATCTCATTTCTCAGCCCAGCCCACGCCTCTAGCAGAAAAGCCAAAGGAATAATTTCAGAACCATGTAGCAGTGGCATAATATTGCTTGTTTTGCTTTAGTGGGCTGCATCTCTAAAAGAATCCTCCAATTACTATCCTAAGGTTTCAATTGAGATGTTTTACTGGAAAACTTTAACTTCATCAACATGGAGAATTTAGGAGGTAGATTTAACAGGGCCTGTTGTGATAGGACAAGGGGTAATGGTTTTAAACCAAAGGATGATCAATTTAGATTAGAGATAAGGAAGAAGTTTTTACATTGAGGATGGTGAAACACAGTAATTGGTTGCCTAGAGAGGTGGTGGATGCCCATCCTTGGAAACATTCAAGAGCAGGTTGGATGGTTCTGTGAGCAACCTGATCTCATTGAAGGTGTCCCTGCTCCTTGCAGGGGAGTTGGACTGGACATGCTTTAAAGATCCCTTCCAAGCCAAACTATTTTATGATGATTTCCCTTAAGGAAATGTGTCACGGATGGTTGTTGCAAGTGTTCAGTCCTACAATTGCATCTGTCGTCTAAAACACTTGACCAAATTATTTTAAGAGGCATCTTTCTTTGTAAACAATTTTGCTTAAGCTGTAAGAAAAATATTTTCTTTCATGCCTTTTATGTGAGTAGAAATTTTCTCAGTTAAGATAATTTCCTCTTATGATTCAAATGACTAGCACAGAAATCACAAACAATGTGCTGGGGTTTTTTCAATAATCCCATGGCCAGGTGGTTACTCCAAGAAGGCTGAACCAAGTTTAGTAGAGTTTTCAGGAATATTTAATTTTTGTGTTTATCTCTTACAGGACAAGACTCATTAATGAGTTTCCCAACTAATGTTAATTGGTTTCATTTTATGATGTCAGTTGATAATTTTTTTTTCCCAGTGATGATTTGGCAAAAAGGCAGCCTGTCCTAAAACCAAGCTGGTATCTGTAGCTACTTGCTTACTTTTAATGGTAATTAGATCACTGATCCTTGGTTCAGCCTTCCAGGTGTTGTCTGAGCAATGCAAACAATTTTCTGAGTGCTACAGACATGAATGCATCTCCCAACAGTTGTGTGTCTGGCATTGCTCAGAGATTAAATCACCACAGGAGCTGGGAAAGAGCATTTTTGCAGTTCCTAAACCAGACTTTGGTCACCAATACCAATCTGCCAAAGTGGACTGATACAAAAGAGTTTGTGATCAGTAAAAGCTTGAAAGCAGAAGCTCCTCCTATCTGGTCTATCCACTCTACTGTAAACTGTTCTTGCTTTAAAAGACAAAGAGCTCTTTTTCATTGGGACTTTTTGCTTATGTTTTAGCACTGAAATAATCAGAGAAAGCATTTGTAAAAGG
Organism: Molothrus ater; assembly: GCF_012460135.2. Lineage (NCBI taxonomy): Eukaryota > Metazoa > Chordata > Aves > Passeriformes > Icteridae > Molothrus > Molothrus ater. Next base: position 20,548,364 of record NC_050479.2, read on the forward strand.
CTATGTTAAAGTGGACTTCCTCTGCTGGCTTTCCAGTAACTGAGCATGATTTCTAAGACTTTATGTAAACAAAGGATTAAACTGGATTTGGGGTTAAACCTTCCTATTGCAGCATAATTCATCAGCAGTGAATGGCCAGAGAAAGCTATTAGTTGGGAGTACATGGATATACTTTCTCAGGATGATGGTGCTGGTCATCTAAAATAAGATGTTTGCCATCAATTTACAAATCCCTTTAATTCCAAAAGTTAACTCCTGAGAAAGGCTTAGGCAGATGAACATTAATATGAGGACAGGAACTGCCAAGGCTCCTGTGTACTAAAAAATATATTTTGTACATGTTATATAAATCTGCAGTTGCTTGTATTCTTCACTGTCACATGTACCTGCCCTATGCTCTCTGGGTGGGAGCACTAGGTGCTCTGTCAGCCATGAAATTACAGGGCAGCCACCTTCTCTCTCTGTGTAACTTATTCTTTTTTCTTCCTTCTGAATTCTTCTCTCACTGTTTTGTCCTCAGTCACTTACTCAAGTTTCTTCTTCTTTACCCCTCATGACATTTTTTTTATTATTCCTCTGTCCAGTGTTGCTCTTCTACTATGCCTCCAGTGGCTTGTCCTTCACTGCTGATATGCTTGTGTGATCTCCAGATTGCACTGGTTATTTAGACAAGTCTTAGATCTCTTAAGGTATCATACTGGACTTAAAATAAGGATAATTGTAAAAGAATTGGAGTTCCTTGTCAGATTTTCTAGAAATATGATTTGCAAATAAAATAATGGAGAATTTAGGTGGTATGGACTTCTGATAGTTTTCTTCAAAGTACCTACTTTTTTGTTTAGTTTAAACCAAGAAGTTTTCACAGTATATCCTTAGGCAGTTTTGCACATCAGAGCTCAGCCTTTTTAGACTAAAATTAAAAAGCAATCCTGCAAGATGCTGACTGCTTTTGTAAATTCCCTCTGACTTCCATAATCAGATTCCTGTAAGATTCGCTTTTCAGGCTAAAAGTCTGATTTGTCTTTTCAAACTCAGGTTAGTTTTGCTTATGTCTATTCCAGAGTACTTTGTATTTGCTGCAACAAATACAAAGTTTCAGCTACAGAACAGATTTTCTGAAGCACTTCTGGGCCTCTGAAAAGCAAGAAATGCTTTTTTTCAGAAGCAACTAGAAGCAACTTTTAAAGTAATGATCTTTATGAGACTGCTGCTTGAATGTTCATGTCAAAGCTTGTGAAATTTGTGGACCAAACTTCTCCTGACATAGTGTATGGGTAGTGTTAATTCATTCTTCAAGTGGACTGACAACCAGCATTTCAAAAGGAAGAACTGCACATGACAGCAGGTTCTGAGGCCTGGGCTGAGCATGGCAGCCAGAAGGGCCCTGGAAGCACTGAAGATGCCACCAGTTTTGGGGAATGTCAGTATTGGTTTTGAACATCACCAGGATCATTTGGGAATTCTGAAGTATTAGCACAGCAAGCAATGTTTACTATTTACAGCTGCAAAATGTAAGTCTGAGAATTTTTGGGTTATCACTGGAAATGAAGCTATTTATAGAGAGATGTTCTGGTGGATACAAACAATTCAGAGAAATAGTAGAAAGAAGATAAATTATTAAGGCTCTTGCGACTAATCCCATTGATAGGCTCTTGGGTATGTTTTCATGGTGTGGGCTCACAGAAAGATAGGATAAACTGGAATGTGCTCAGTGCATTCCTGCCAGAGGGATATCATACCAGTTAGTTTGAAACCCTTACATTAAAAAGTATAGTGACTTCCACAATCTCATTTTATTCCTAGGTTAAAATATTTAAATCTATACTTAACCAAGGCAAATATTGTGTGTAATGTAAGCCATGATCTCTGTGCTAAATGCAGTTTAGTTCTAAAACAATGTTATTAAAAAAGAATAATTTTTGCTGTTTTGGTAAAGGAATCGTTGATGCAGCATTGTATTGAAGCAGGCAAAATTCAATTAAATGAACACTGAATTTAGATATCTTTGAAAAGCAAAAGTCCAACCTATGCAGAAGGTTACTTTAGAAATAACACTCATCAGCAACACTGAAGTCAGGTACCTGTGTGAAACACAGCAGTGTTTCAAAGTTAGCTTAAAAAAATAATTCTTCATCTGAAAATAATTAGTCACAGAGTATATTTCCATTCCCTTGAATGAACCGACAGCAATGGATGAATGTCACTGAAGAGCCACAGCTGAACCCAGAGAGCTCCTTGTGCAGATGAAGTCACTGCTTTGCTATGCTTATGCTGTAGCCCTGCCTCACATTTCTCGCAGGCATCTGAGGCCTGTTTTATCTGAGCCTTGGCATCCAGCACAATGGCATGTTTATGTTAAAAGGAAAGGTCCCACTGCGAGCGGCAGGACAAGGGATGCCGGCAGGAGCGGCTTCCTGTGCCCCAGGCTGGCGTGGGCAGTGGGGGAAATGAGACACCACGGCTTATGCTGCACACCAGAAACTGCAGTTCTCAGGGATTAACACACATAGGCCAGTGATAATTTCCCACATCCCTCCAGCTAGGAAAAAGCTGATATATGGATTTTGAGCACATCTCTTATAACTATTTCTTAGAAGAAAGCTTGTAGGTCATTCCTAGTGCTCCCAGAATTGTAGCAGCCAGCGAAAGCTTCTGAACATCCAGGGTTTCCAGGGGTAAAGTCTTCACTGATCTTAACTCTGTGATAGACTTTTGTTGAAAAGTCCCTGGAGACTCCAGTGGGCATTCAAGTTTCCCAGTTCCCACCTAAGCAGTGCTGGAGGAGATGACAGAGGTGTCCCTGGTAAGCCGTGCTCAGGGCTGCACGGGAGGTGACACCCAGCATCCAGCCCAGCTTAGCTCATGCAGACCAGCTGGGGGTGGCACCAAACAGGGCATGGTGCAGACACCTCTGACAACTGCCACAGCCGTGCCGTAGGCAAGCACATCCAGGATGGATACATGCGGGGGCAGAGGGAAGTACAGCGAATTATTTTATTTCCTGGCCTGGGCAGAGTGGGGCTCAGCACACATGGTTGCTGCTGGCACTCTGTCAGTGGAGTCCCTGATGTCCACAGTGCTGCACAGGATGTACTTCCCATCTAAGTCATTGCCCTCAAGGAGGACTCTGCCAAAGTTGCTCTGGTTAAATGTGGGCCCCTCTCTGCTGTTTTGCAGTGTTGCCTTCTGTATCATCTACCTCCCTTTTCATGTGACATTTTTGTTGTTCATTTTGGCTTCTCTTTGAAACATGATTCCTTCTTTTTTGTTTATCCTTCTTTTCCAGACTTGACAAAATCACTTGTTAGTCAAATATTTATTATCATTATGTCAATCAGCACTAATTTTGTTTATTTTTATAGCATCCTACAATCTGCCTCTTTTTCTCTTTCATTCCCTCTCTTTCTTCTTCCTTTTCCCTTGCTGTCCCAGTTTTTCCCCCTTTGCCTTGCATGACACCATTCCTCTTCTGTCTCTGCTCAGTTGGTAACAGCAAGGCAGCATCACACACCCAGGAGACCCCTGCATCCCTGAGTCTGGCTTCAGAGTATGAACACAAACCAGTGGTTCAGCAGATCTCTTGTAGTACTTTCTGTGACTTCCATTATACCAATCATTATACTTAAATATATTCATTATCATACCTTTCTGTGAGTTGCTACTATCTTTATTTTACAAATGGGTAACTGTTGTAAGGGAAAATTGTGTGTCAGATCTTACACATATTTGGAATACTAAAACTCAGATGTGAGGTCCACTGAAATAAATTATTCTAAAAGTTGCATGCAGACCAATAAAGCTTTTCAGTCGGACTTTTGAAAGTCAAGTAAATGGATGGCCACAGCATTATATGGATAAATCACTAGGGATCTGACTTGAAGTGATTCAAATGATGAAATGATCACTTGAAGCAATTCAAATGAAGTGATTTCAAATTCCCCCAAGATCTTTTTTTTTATGGGTATTATGTAGTTCTTCAGAGATGGATAAACATCTCCATGTTCAGCAATAACACCAATATTTGAAATCTCTTCCCCAAACAGTGAATGCTTCATTTCCAGTTCTGCATTCTTCAGGGTTTTTTAAGCACTTCTGGTGTTCAAGGGATTCCCCCCTGTCCCCCTCAATTTCAGTCAGCTGGCAGCTGCAATGCACCTGCATAGTTGTGGGTACCATGAATGCCTTCTGTTCTGTTTCTCACATGCTATCTCACCCACTCTAATTTTTCACCTTTCCCTATTTATATTATAATGGGGCCACGTATTCAGCTGCTGAAAATCAGCCTGCACATGAAGTAACCTTGGACAGTCAGAATGTATGCACTTCTTCAAATAGCATCCTGGGAATTAAATTCATACTTGGTTTTTCCCACCTATAACCCAAGAGGAAGGCAGTGATGTGACATTCTGTGAACTGGATATTAACACTGCATGCTGTACTCCATTCCCAGTTTTAAGCCAGTATTTATTTGGTTTATAATTCTGAGATGAGATTCACTTATATTTTCTTGTTTGGCATGCAGTTGGTTTTGACACAGTAATTAAGAGCCAGCACACTCCAAAGCACCCAGCTAATTATTGAACCCTCTCAAGCAAGGGAAACAGTACATTATCTGAGCAGTGGAAAGGGAAATAGGTCAGTTGAAAAATATGTTTTTATGAGCTGATACTGGATTTGACAATACAGATGCTGGCAAAAATGAAAGGAATTCCAATTCAGTTTTGAAAAAGGTATATTTTTCACAAGAACATGTCTCTTCTGGGAACCCTTAATTTAATGTACATTGGTTTCCTATTTTAAGAAAACAATTTGCCATTAACACTATGCCAGCCAGATTTACATTTTTTAAGCAAAACCTCTTTGTCCTAAAGTATTTCATGGCCCAAAGAGGAGGAAATTGGCTGTGACATTTCAGTTTTTCCATTCTAAGGGGAAAATGGTTGCAGGTCTAAAAATATCCATGAAAACAACCTCCTTTCTCATCATTGTAATATACCATAAGCCATGTGACAACAGAGACATTTTTTTCTGAGCTTAACATTGTTTTTAATCAGCTAAATCTGCAGCTGAGACTGTCTTCATGTAGAACTGCTGACTCAAATAAAAATTTTGTTTACCTGACTAATTTGATGACCTACTCTGCACTACAATGTCTCCAGTTCATCCTGCTTCCTTTGCCTGAGCACAAATGACAGTTGTCCTGAATTGTGTATTCATCTGGGGGGGAAAACTCAGCAGGCTTTGTGCTGTGGGGCTGTTTCTGTCAGGCTCTGTTCAGCTCCATTCTCTATTTGATCATCCATCCTAGAGGAATATTGAAAGTATATTCATATATTTTTTGGTCTGTGGCCATGAATGGACAAGTGAGGTAGATGTTACATGTAAGATGAAGAAAATGCATCCTGTGATGGATTAATGCCAAGGAGTATGTTATGGAGGTCAAAGATGGGGGCCTCATCATCGTTATCCCCCAGCAGAACTCAAAGGGGATCTCGGTATTCAGATTATTCCCCCAGCAGTGAATTCAGACATGTGAGTGAATCACAAGGTACTTGTTTATTGTAAACTCAGAAAAAATAAAGCGAGACTGGTTTATGTGTAGACTGAGGCCAGTGTGGAGACATTCCTAGACAGGGTGGAGCCCACAAGGCGAGCAGTGCTGTCACTGGGGAGGGAGCAGGTCCCAGTTTGCACTGAAGCTGGAGACAGAGCTTCATGATATGATCTATTCTGTGGTGAAATTTGCTTAGGAGGTTTTTGCCCCTTATCTCTCTACCTCACAGCCCTGGCCTCTCACTCTTGCCTGCATTACAGCTTCCTGCCTGTCCTCAATTGTACTGCTACAAATGAGTGTGGGGCCAGGCTATTGAGTAGGTCTCTAAAGCAGTCTAGGTTAAAAATAGTCTTCCAAAATAATTTTGTATTTTTAAGTTTTAAACCAAAACCATTTCAGTTGCCTGATTTTACAGACAACCTCTAAAAGTACCTATATAAGCACAATTGACATGGTAACAAACAGACCTACTGAAAGGTAACTTAGCTTCTCAAATTTAAAACAAATGTGTCACGTAAATATACACAAAGAAACTATGCCACCTCGCTGGTGAAGGAAAAGCATGGGGCCTCTGCTTTCCTCCAGTATCAAAATTGTGTTGAACACAAACATTCACTAAATTTTAATGAATCACACTGCCCTGGTGGATCAAGGGGAGACAGGCTCAATGCATTGAAATCAACAGAAGTTTCACCTCTCCTTTGTTGTGAGCTAAGAGTAGCCTAGAGAAATGAGGCTCATGGGTGACCTGATCACCCTCTGTGACTCCCTTAAAACACAGTGTAGCCAGATGGGTCAGTCTCTTCTCACAGGCAACCAGTGACAGGGCGAGAGGAAACAGCCTCAAGCAGTGCCAGGGGAGGTTCAGGCTGGTCATCAGGAGGAAATTCTTCACTGAAAGGTTTGTCAGGCATTGGAATGGGCTGCTCAGGGAGATGGTGCAGTCACCATCCTTGGAGGTGTTCAGGGAACAGCTGCACGTAGCACTCAGTGCCATGGTCTGGCTGACAAAGTGATGACCAAAGGTTGGACTTGATTATCTCAGAGGTCTTTTCCAACCTAAATTATTCCATAATCCTGTAAGATTTTTTTACTATCTTTTCTTCAGAGAAGGACTTGGAATGTTAATATAGACTAGTATTTGAACATAGATTATATTTTGCCATATATGCACATAGCATCTGGATCATGTGACTATTGAGAGATAGGAAAGGATGGGGAAAGTTCCATCCTGGGAAAGGATGCCAAGAGTTCCATCTAGATAAGCCCTCTGTCCTGAGGTGGGCTCACTCATGCCTACAGCCTTCCTGGCATTATTTGCCTAAAATTTTTTTGAAAAAACTTTATTTTAGAATCCATCCATCTCCTCAGGTAATCTATTCCAGTGTTTAGCTGAGGAATTTCCCCACCATCTAGTCATGTTTGACACACAACCAATGTTTCATAGCCACACATCAGTACAGATGAATGTAATTCCCAGTGGAAACAGCAGTGGCAGCAACACAGAAACTTGGCATGTTCCTGATGATGTTTGTTCCTTTTTCTTTAGCCAAATGGACCCAATGATTTAGTGAATATAGTTAACAAATACAGTTGGGGTTGCTGACATTTCTGTGCATACATTAACTCAAAAAGAATTGAAGAATCAGTAATTTTTCCCTAAAGTTGTCATTTCCTGCTAGGGAATATTGATAGTTTACTACTGTAATAAGTTTACTAGTGGCATAAACAGATGGATAAATCTCTTTTTTTTCACTTACAACTATAATAGGATATAATCTAACATTATTGTAGGCCCTGAGGGAAGAGATGACAGTACTATTGCCAGTACTATGGATTTGTACCTTTAAAACCGAAACCTACCAGTATTGTAAAGAATGTACTTCAGAAACCAAACTGGAAACAATGTATAAGAAACAAGCTATTAAACTGCCTTCATTGAAACACCACTTGAAAGTGCTTTAAAGCATCATGAACAGACAAAAGTTAAGATTCTTGCATCAATGAAAAAATTACCAATGATGAGATAAACTGCTGTTTCAAAAGTGACTGGAGAGGAAATGAAGGTGTTGTGGAGTTTCTATCTTGTCAGACAGTACAGCAAAGTCAAGCCCAGGGGAAGATACATAGGAAAAATTGGACTGCTAGAACAAGCCAGGCTAGTAACAGCCACCAGCAGGATGTCCTGGTTTCTTGGCATTTTGCCTTGTCTTGCAATGTCCAAAAACTATTAGATTTAAAAAAAAAAAAATTTTGTTCTTTCTATGAATCCATGAGTATTTAAAAAAATGGGGGACAATTAAAAGAGTAAAACTAAATGACTTAGATTTCTGTAGCATTTCCTTAACAATGTAAGATTTTGAGGACCTCTTTAAGATATCATCTGTTTGTCAACATTGTTGGCCCATTCCTCCCAATCTCTAAACTTTTTTTTTTTTAATTGTCCTTATTGCAGTATTTGAGACATTTTCTTCTTTTCTTAGGTGAAGTTTGATTATATGTGCCACAGTTAGGAGCTGGGTTAAGAGAAAAAGGTTTTTAGGGAGCATGTAATCTCCCAGCCATTCTAGGCATCTTGAAAAAAGGCAGCCTTTGTCTCTACATTGATTATAAACAGAACCTGAAGTGGCCGGTTTGGATATAGATTTCTACATCAGATGAATCATACCCTGAAAGTTGCCCTGAGTACTCCTGGTTACTGAGAGCACTGATTTTGACATTGGTTTTGTAATAACTTGTACAAGTTATTTCCGTCTTATGCAATACATTTGGATTCAGTGACGTGTCAGATGAAGAAGCAAACACTTGCAGACTTTTTGGCTCTGCCTCCATTAAGAACTAAAGAGCTCACCTTCCCCACAGGCAAACATGTTGCAACATAAAATGCAAATAGCTTGAAAGAAAAACAGAAGCAATAAAGGCTTTTTAGGGCTTTTTATGTGCCCTAGAGGAAGAGGAGAAACTGGCAAGACATTTATAAGACAATTCAGGGAAGAGTTATTTGACACAACCATGATGACAATCATATTATTGGTTTTAAAAGTCTTGACTTGTCACGAAACATACTTTGCTACAGATGTAACTAAATAAACAACAAAAGAGCTTAGTACTGACAAGGAAAGAAATTCACATTTAATACATGTTACTTCACATTTTTCTTACAGGACATTCAAAGTCAGCTCTTTGAGCATGGTAAACATTTTACACCAAAAAAAAAAAGTTAATCAATAATGTTTGTATATACAAAAGAGGACAACTGGCAAAATTTAATTACATTTGCTGCTCAACAGCAGTTATCTCAAAGACAAACCTCTGTTAAAAGATGAGTGCTAAGATGGTGACTCAACTGGTTCACATAAGAAAATAGCGTGGCTACTATAAAATAAAATTAAATTCTGCAGTTCCTTAACTTTACAACCACTCATGCTGCTTTCCTTATCTCTTAACTATGCTCTTGTTCTGAAATAGCATGGGGGGATTTGTGCTGTCAGGATTTTGTGATAGTGTTTGCAGTCATAGGAAATCTGTATGAGAGAGAAAATGTCCCACTTAGCAGCAGGAGGATGACAGCCACAATCCCAACAGGAATGGCAGCACCAGCTTCCTGTGCCACTGGACTGGAGGGCATGTAGTAAGAAGGAGGAAAAGCTATGCTCTGGTTGTGAGTTACAGAATAGAAATTCCAGCTCACAGGAATCAGGACACACAAACCAGCAAATATGTAGAAGAAGCCACCCACAAGGAAGAACGGGGCAATGAGAGTTTTGTGAGTGACTCCCATATAGACATTTCTCAGAGCAAATATTGTAGCAGCCAGTCCCAGCAAGCCCATGAACATGGCAGTCAACAGGAGACCCTGAGCAGCATAAATTTCATGGGGGATGAAGGAGTCATAGCCACTGAATTTATGGCAAAACTGTTCTCTGTAGCCAGGTGAGACATAAAGGTAACTGATGAAGCAGACTTTCCAAATCCCCACCCAGGCAATGCCAGAGGAAATGACAGTGGTGTTGTCCACATGCCACACTCTCCATTCCACAATTCCCATTGAAACCGTGCACAGGATCCAGCCTATGGTGCCCAGAGCAAAGGCAGCAAGCTGGAGGTGTGAGGTGCTGACCAGGGAATTCATCCTTTGGAGCTCTCCTGCTCTGTCACAGACACAGTTGCCATGCAAAGAGAGAGAGCCACTATAAAGAAACAAAACAAAACAAAACAAAACAAAACAAAAAAAAAAGACAATTATTATTTGGGTGAATAGATGAACCTGTCAGTGAAAAAGAGAATGTGTGTGTAGAGGGAAAACAGCAGTCATCTTTCCCCAACTTTAGTGAACTGTTGAAATTTAATAACCATGAACAAGTAATATAGAGGTTTTAATTCTGTATATGCCATGGTATCACATAGAGGAGAAAGAGTCTCTGATTAACTCCCCATAAGATCTCCTTTTTACATTCACAAAAGGAAAATTGATGGATTTTTTCCAAGTTATTGTCTTCTTTGTTAATTAACCATTATGTTCAAAGATCCTTTAACACATTACATATAATCAGGAGCCCTAGAGTTACTGGTTAGCAGGAACAAAATCTGAGAAAATCCTCAGGTTCCTGACTGTTGAGAGATCCTACAGAGCAGATTCTGTGCTCCTTTCTCCCAGCAGCTGTGGCTTTGATGCTGGAGCCCAATCTGTACAGACTTCAGCTTTTGTGCTGTGTTTACTGAGAGCTGCTGGGACCAGTGTCAGACAGAAAACACCACAGTTCAGAGGCATGAGCAAATCCACACCACAAAGTCTAACAACAACCACTGAACTTTGACCATTTTCAGATTAATTAGCCATGAATGCATTAGCAGAAACATTTGCATTAATCAGAAATGTAACACTGTGCAGAGGCTGGAACCTGGATATGCTGTCATTGCTTTCCCACCTTCAAACTTTACCCAAGGTTTTTTTGCTGCTTTACCTTTGCAAATCCCACTTGTTTATAAATTGCCCAATTTCCCCAGTTTGAATAATCCTAAAACTGTGCTGGAAAATATTTTAGTCATTTAGATTTAAGATTTGTTTGCCAACTGTACATTCTGAGTGCAAATTAGGGTTTTATTGTATTAGGAAAAAAAAGAAAAAATATAAACAAATCAACACTTAATTTCCCATGTCTTTTGTACCATCTTTTGAATACTTATAGGAATGATCTGTGATTGGTGAAGATGTGGCCTCAAATTTACAGAAGTCTATAGGATTCTAGGAATCTGTTTATTTCATAAGTTTCCTAAAATACTTTTTCCACTGCTCCTATTTCATTCAACACTGGAGAAATACTGTACCAAGTTGACTCTAATAAAATATATCTGCCACCATATTTTGGGTACTAAACAATGAACATAAAAACTAAAGCAACAATTTTTCTATTTACTGATCTTAAGGTAACCAGATTCAGTTGGCAATACAATCTAGTTGAAAAATCCACCTGTGGAAATTTTAAAAAATAAATATCTTCATGACAATATGGCCTTAAGCAGACAGTGTCCCTCTTCTCATACCAGTGCCCACTACATACTTACTTCAGTCCTGAAGATGATGCAAGCCATGAGAGGATGGGACAGAATGATTTTTGATGCCAGACAAACACAGCAAGATCTGCAATTTTATCATTTTGGCCTCCCAGTTCATCTATGTGTCTCCAACAGATTTCCTGTGGGATATATTAATCTCCATTATTGCAAGTGTACACTTCAATCCTCACCAGCATGGAGAAAATTGCTCCAGAAGAGTCTCTTGTATGTTTATCTACTTAAGCTGAAACCAATTTATAAACACTTTTTCAGTTTGCTGCATTATTTACAAATAATGCAATTAATTTACAAAGTGATTATAAATCCTCCTTTCTAACTATTTTATCAGGCAAGGAGCACAGTAGCCCCTCTTTCTGTCCCAGCTCCTCAAAACAGCATCATTTCTGTTCCTGCCCAGTGGTGGGAAGGTGCTGGACAGGAAAGAGGGTGAGCAGAGGAGTCCCATGCTGACTCCATTTGGTTTCTCTTGGAATCAGGGGAGCACAGAGAAGCCAAGCCTGAACCACATGAAGAACCACATTTTGTATCGAGCCCATATGTCTGTAACACTTCTTGTGTACATCATAAACATTCATTTAAACAACTTGCTGCTATCAAGGTCATAAAAGATATGTCAGCAGGTGAATCCTTATCATCAACAGCTTTTCAGAGTACATTATCAGCATATCAGTATATTATAAACATATACTTCATTGCCTGAATGTACCCAACTGTCTGCTCACAGAATTAAATGAGAATAAATGTGATTCTGAGCCCACTATCAAACCTGCATGTGCTGAGATAGTTAGAATCATGCCCATTTTAATTACAAAATTAAAAATTAGGGAAAGATCTTTTTCCCTTTAAGATCTCAAAAAAACATGTAACAAGAAAACACACAGGGTGAAAGATTTAAAGGCTTATACAAAAGTTCTGAGAACACTGGGGAATAACCAGCTAACAAAGATGGGCTTTGGATGAGTTATCAGGTGTCTAGACACACAAAAAATTGCTTATGTAGGAAATGATTCATTTTGGCTCGTTTTTCCACACCCTGCCCACTGGAGCATATTTGATCTAGCCTGGTATGACTGACTTAGAGAAAAAACAAGGTTCAAAAGAAGTACTTTTGAAATCGATGATGAAATTACAGTTCTCATACTTTTCTATTTTGGAAAATCAAACAGAAGCCTATACTTAATGACCTCCTGGTACTGAGATTCAGCATGAAAATAAGGAACAAAATATCAAGATAAAATAGTTACAGGATTTTTCTTGACATAAGAAAACATGTCAAAATTTAAAAAAAAGTTCTAGTTCCCGATTCCAATCTCTATCACTATGAATATTAATAAACACACTACAGGTTTGGTGATACAATGAAAAGCAACAGGTATGTATCACTTATGTATCACTTGCCAGAAGCATTGATTTTAAAGGAAGCCTTTGGGCAAAGAGGATCAGGGAAACTCCTTTTCTCCCAAGTGTAGAAAGATACATTGATTTTTCAGAACTACAGTGGCAAGTATTTAAAAAAAACCCAAAACCAAATAAGACATTGCTCTTGCAGATGCCAAATAAAACAGGGAGCGAGCTGCAGAGGGCGTCGTCCTCCAGGATTTCAGCCATTCCAGCGACTCCCTTGCTGTGAGGCCTGAAGAGGGAAGAAAGGAGGGAGGAAAGGAAGGGAGGAAGGTCGTATCAGGCTGGGGTTCACAGCAGCGCTTGGGCCAGGGCTCTGTCAGCTTTTCCCTCTGCTGGACCTTGGGGCTTACCCTGCACAAGTCTCTATCCACAGGAGGTGGGTGGTGCAGGTGCTGACCTTGGCTCAAACACCAGCAGTGCCATTCCTGTGGATTTCAAGAACAGAGGCATCCCTTTTGGAAAGGAAGAATTTGATCTGTCACCAACTTGTCATCCACAGATAAAAACCCCAACAAACTCAAACAAACAAAACCCCCCATAAACAACAACAAAACCCTAAACAAACAAACAAACAAACAAACAAACAAATCCACAAAACAACAACAACAAAACCCCAGCAAATTTTTATTTTTTAATAAGTTAAAACTTCTGGTCCCTGTGCAAATGCCCTTTTCAGCCTTCTGGGAGAAAAATGGGAAAGCTCAGTCCTGTGCGTGTTTGAGCTGTATTGGATAAAATACAGTTCAAAGCTCAGATCATATAGCAGGCTGTGCTAACACAGACAGCACTGGCCAGTTTCATGCTTTAGTAATTACATAAATGTTTTGAATTAATTTAATTAGTGTAGTAAGGTTACTTATATGGTCTGAATAATACAATGATGTAACACAGTCACTAGATGAAATGTCCTAAGGCTAATGAACTCATACTCAGTCAGCTACAGGAGATCTTCTGAGTAATTAGGTGGTGTCACTGCCATGTGGTTCTTGATTCAGGAGCTCACTCAGAGCTGCAGACTTCAGCATTCCAGCTTTGCAGACCGGCTACTTCATGGGATGGGGTCAGCCTACAAAGGCAATCTGGCCAGCAGGAACAAGCTGGGTCTGTGTGCTGTGTGTGGATGAAAAGCATGACTGAAAACCCTTTTCACTGAAAGAAGTGAGAAGTGGTTTTGAGAGGTGGCCACAGTACCATCTTTCAGTTTCCCATTATTTCATCCACCTTTTCATTTAAAGTATACTCAGTTCAATCCAACAAGCACCCCAGCAGCTTTTGGGGATAGTCTTTGGAATGTCTAGAAACAGTAGCTAAAAAACAGAGACCTGCTTCTACAGGCTTCTCACCTGGCAGCCATTTTCTCTCTAAATATATCTTTCATTTCCTTCACTTGGAAGGGCTTTCCTTCACAGATATGTTTTTAATTAAATACCCTAGTGAAGTAAAAGCAAGACTCATAGAATCACAGGATGGTTTGGGCTGGAAGGAATCTTAAAGATATCTTGTTCCAATCCTCTGGCCATGGGCAGTGGCACCTCTCACCAGACCAGGTTGCTCAGAGCTCCATCCAACCTGGCCCTGAATGCTTCAAGGTCTGGGGAGTCTGCAGCTTCTCTGGGCAAGCTGTTCCAGTGCCCACCCCCCTTACAGTAAAGAATTTATTCCCAATATCTGATATAAGCCATACTGTCTTTCAGTGGCAGCCATTCCTCCTACTCCTATCACAGCTCCTGATGAAGAGTCCTCTCCAGCTTTCCTGTGGGTCCCCTTCAGATTCTGGGAGGCTGCTATGAGGTCCTCACACAACTTTCTCTTCTCCATGCTGAACAGCCCCAACTTTCTCAGCCTGTCTTCATAGGGGGATTCATTTAAATGTAAATTTGCTAGCATTCAATGCTGGAGAAGACAGAAGGTACTAGTAAAAGATGATACTTGTCAGTGTATTCATCCAAAAATAGAAACTTGATGGATCCTTTTGTATTTATTGCTGATTTTACTTAAATTAATCATTGCACAGTGAGTAGCTCTTTTTCTTTATGAAAAGTATGTTGAGCCATTGCACATGGACTTGAGGGACAGAATGAGGCATGAGTTTCCCACTCTTAACTTCAAGAAACAGAGAGGATGCCTGGGAGCCATGTTGACTTTCCTACAGCTGCAAGCTTGCTTCTAGGAGACAAAAAATGAAAGCAAGCTGCTCTCTGCCAAGTGGTTTCATAGAGGGGGGTTTGGTGCATCAGGCTTACCTTTAAAATTACTAAAATGAAATGGTGCAGTTGAATAACTCAGTTCTTTGTGGCCACAGCCCCACCTCCTGATATTCTCAGCAGCAGGAAAAAACAGAAATTGAGCTATCTTGTAATTTTGTCAACACTTCTTTTTCTTCCAGTAATTGTTAGTAACAAAAGGCTGGGGCTATGATATTGATTCTGAGGGTGGAGAAACCTCATTTACACCAAATACATTTCACTTCTACTGTGTCTTCCAAGCTGTTTTAATTACATTCAGTAGTCTATATGCATTGATTTGGTTTCAAACCTGCTTTCTAAAACTCACCCTGCCTTAAGTTCCTGAAACAGAGACTTAAAAAGCCCTGCAGGTAAATGCAAGAGAGAAAACTCTATCCAACTCTCTTAATTCATGCATTTAAATATTAATTGGACCTTTGAGGTTACTGGGTCTCAGGCTCCCTCCTAGGGGGATGAAGGCCTGTGCCAGGGACAGATGTCCAGATTGTAGGGGTGGCATAAGGAAGTGTCCCCAACCACACAATCACCTGCAAGACTTGTCTTTAAATTCATCATTTCATATGATGTATTGAGAGCAAGAGGGCTGCAGCTTTCAGAGGCATTGAAGGGAGTTTGCTGTTTAGGAGAGGTTCTTTGGTTGGTGTGTGCTGGGTAATAATTCCCCAGCAGCAGCACCCCCTCTGCAGTATCTCTTACCCCTCTGGGACCTGAGGCTCCAGGCAGAGCTGGACAGGCCGGTCATCAACACCTGGCACATAAGGTGTCAAACACTGAAACTGCAGGGAAATATGAGATGCAGCTGGGTCTTGTCATGGAAATCTGTGAAAGTCTTACACAAATTGCATGATCCTTGACATGATATTCAAAGACTGATTAATGCCTTAGGATCCTTGAGTTTAGATGTGTCAAGAAGAGAGCTTCAGAAATGTTTTTTATCTTTCTGCCGTCACTGTTTCAGCACAGCTCTGGCTGAAGGACAGCTTTGTCTAAGGCCATCTACTTGCTGTGGTCCAGTCCACAAGAGTTGCCACCACTGGCTGATAAATCAGTCCATTCCTACCTTCTTCAATAGACATTCCAAACAGTCAGTTTGGCAGCTCTTTTGTTCCTATTTTCCTAGAAATAAAATTACCTGCATTTATGACCCATTCCTTGAATACATCTCCCTGACACTCATGAAGTGAGTGAACATGATGTCTCATATTTAGATTTTAGCTAACATACTTATTTTCAGATAAAAAAGAAAGTGGGGCCTAGAGTCTTAGAAGTCATTGTACGGTATGTCCAGATTTGTAGGGTATGTTCAGATTTAACATGCCTTATGTCCCCTGTCCCTCCAAATCTCAATGTCCAATGTTATAAACTCTGCTGCTTCCATTTATTCACTGTTTCAAAAGAAGCAAACCAAAGTGATCTTCATTTCTCTTCCATCAAGTAAGAATACATTGAAACTTAGCTGTGTAAAAGTCTCTTCTTATTTCAGGAAAATGTTTTGATTTGCTTTGATAATAGGATGAAATGAAACCAATTCTATAAATTCTCACTGTTTTCTCACCCCCTAATTTACTTTTCTCTGTCTGAGCCCATCTTATGCTCTTGTCACATAAGGAAACATTGCAGGCTGGTAGGCAGTGGGATTGACCCAGGACCCAGATGACCCAATATTATCAGAGTTGCTACAGATTGCTTTGCCTCTGTCCTGAAGGGAGCTCCATTTAGAGCCAAAGTGGAACAGTTTAGAGACATTCAAGGAAGGACAGCCCCTGAAAAACTAAGGCAGATAACCTGGCTGTGTTGAGATGGGATCCTTTCAGGAAGCTTCAGAAAGCAGAGGGAGCACAAAAGCTTGTCTACTCTGGGTGTCTGGCACAGAGAAAAGAGCACTGAGGGTTCAGTGGTGTAAATAAGGCAAGCACATCTAGGTCCCAGAGAACTCACACAGCACTGGGAAGATGAGGCACTGAGCACATACTTGGGCCATGGGAAGATGTCACCCAAGAGCAGACACCTCCCAGCCAAAAGAACAGGAACAAATGCTTCCTGGAGCTGCAGGGGAAATTGAGAACTCCTGAAGAAACTTGAATGTCAGCCTGGAAGTGCTGCACAGGCACCTGGTTGGGAGGCAGGAGCATTCCCTGAGCCAAGGGCACGTAAAGGGGCAGTGGGAGACCACAAAGGCTGCACACAGCAACCTGCACACAGCAACCTGCACACAGCAACCTGCACACAGCAACCTGCTGGCCAGGCTTCCTTCCTAGATGGGGAAGTGGGTGCAAGGGGAGCTTTCCCAAAGGATAGGAGACTGTACTTGCTTCCTAGTAAATGATAGCACAGCTAAAATAAAATGCGCTAAAAAATGTTCCGACAGAAGAGCGATGTCTGAGTCTCCCTGTCTGAACCCACTTGCCTGCCAAAAAACTGGGAATTCTACTGCAGCTTGTAACCAGCTTAAAGAGAAAGTTCATGATAAACTCTTCTTATATAAAATAAGCCCACTTGCCTGCCAAAAAACTGGGAATTCTACTGCAGCTTGTAACCAGCTTAAAGAGAAAGTTCATGACAAACTCTTCTTATATAAAATAAGCATGTAATTATTTTTTGCAGCCCACATAAGCAGAAATTCACTTATTTCTACTTATTTCATGCTTTAAGCAAATATTTTTGCTTTAGCTGATGCCAGGCATCACATGCATTTCTAAATTAACATTCAAATCCTGCTTTTGAAAAGTATTATAGCCTAGATGCAGCTTTATTGGGCTATACTGAACATGGTTTACTGACCAAATCTTTTGTTTAATGTAAGTTTTGCAGCAGAAAGGGAATTTAAAGAAAACCAACAGTATAGTAATTACAAAGGTCTCTTCTTATCAATTTCTCTACGATTTAATACTTGAAAACTTAATTCTTCAATTCCCAGTTGGGAAAGCATTCGTTATAGAAAACAAACAAATACTTAAATCTCTCCCCATCTGTTCTCTATCAGCACTTCATAAAACAAGTAATATTAAAAAAAAGGGGGGACTTCTCTCTGAGTCTGAGAGTTGCCTAAGGCTTTGAAGCAGTGTCAGCTGGATGAAGCAAGTTCCAAAAGGGAGGTGGAAAAAAATGCCCATGCGAATTGTTCAACTTGTTATGCTACCAAATAGGTACCTCACAGTTCCTTGTCACTCTCCCACTAAGTCAACAAAGAAAGATGTAGGAAGTCAGTTAATCATTAACATATAAAATATGAAAGCTTTGCCATAAGCCATTTATTCTAATTCCTTTAAAACACTTACCAAAGTATATAGATAACTCCCATGGAAATGACAGTTTTCTGTAAGATACCCTTTCAGAAAATCTACCTTTTTGATTACATGATTTTTCAGCTTGAGACCACCATGATGCCCCAGTCTGACAGCCCAAAAGACACAGAATTCTCATCTTAAAGAGAACAAAGTGATTTCATAATCCTTATTTTTTTAGATTTTTCTTCCTGTATTTATGCACTAATTTAAATTAGTGCACCTCTGCAGTGGGAAGAAATATAGGAGAGAAAGAGGAGTTTTTCTAAGGAGCAAATTCAAGCTGAACTGCTCTCTTGATGGACTCTGGTTGGCAGCACCCACACTTTAGTACAAATAGTACTTTGCTTGCTATCCCAGTTGCTTTAAAAACCACACACATTTTTAAAAATTATGTTATGTTTGCCTTGTTTCATGGTTTTCCCATGAATGTAAACAATGGCTCTCACAAATTGGAAGAATGTTCTTTACTCTGTTCTGGTTTCTTCTCTTTGAACCCTATTCTAAACGCTGATAAATTCCAAACGAGGCACTGGCTCAGCTGGTTACAGAACAGTGCCAACAGCACCAACACTGTGTGTTCAACCTCTGTCTGGGCCATTCCCATAAGAGCTGGACTCAATGATCCCTGTGGGTCATTCCCATAAGAGCTGGACTCAATGATCCCTGTGGGTCCCTTCTAACTCACAATATTCTGTGATTCTGTGACATTTCAAAGCTTGGTCTCAAAAGACAAGTAAGTTTATTTCATAGAAATGCCCTGAAATGGGGAGGCCTCATTGAAAAATTCTTCTATTGAAAAGTTCTTCTCATTGTAACATGCACAAATGCTGGTCATTGCCCTCACTGAAGAAGGCTGGAAAATGTCCTTAATTCATATCCTCCTGTTTTCTGCATCACCTTTAATCCTCTCCTGCTGTATTTTCCAGCTGATGCCAGTTCACTGGTTCTTTGTGCAGGTAATGCAGCCTGGCCATGACAACAGAGTCTTGTCCTCTCCTACAGCTCACCAGCCTGGGATCTCCTCTCTGGCTGCTCACAGCTGGATGGGGTTGGTTTGGTGCTCAGGCAAACTCAGCTGCTCAGGCTCTGCTGCTGTGTGACAAGAAACCCAACACACACACACAGACAGACACAGACAGACACAGACAGACACACAGACACACAGACAGACAGACACACACACATCCACACACATCCACTCACACACACACCCCCCGATGGGCTGCTGTCATCTGCCAGACTCCAGGATGGCCTTCTGACATCCTGACAGGGCTGCTGATTCACAAGGACAGCATCCTTGGGCAGCAGGCAGCTGGCAGATAGATTCCTTTTTTTGCATTTAATAACTGTGTGGGAGAAAATTTGCAGGCAAAACCATTGCTGATTTTACACATGAAGCTGCTGCACATCCCTGTTTGTCTCACCCTGCAATAGGAGGGGCATCCCCTACACTATTCCTAGAAGAACAATTCTCACCAAATTCTGTATCTGACCTATTTCTTCTCAGTCCCCAAAAAACAAGGCAAACAAAAACCAACACGACAACAAAGCCAAACCCACTGTGATGCTTAAGAGATCAAATTGTACTGAAAAATAATGAGGTCAATGTATTTGTCAGCCACCACCATCACAGTGAAGTTTAATTCAAATGGAAATCTACAGTTCTCAATCTGTGATAACAACCAGCAGCATAAGCATCATTACATTGGTGAGAAATACAATACACACAAAATGGAATGAGAGAAGATAGGAAGGAAATTGCAGTATTAAGTGTTTTTTCTTCTCAGTGTATGATTATAAACATATAAACATACACTATAAACATATTCCTTCTTAGTGTAAGAGTGACAAATTATTAGGAGGCAGATAGAAATTAACTAAGTTTCTAACTACCTTATTCAAAGGAACACATTTTAAACCAAAGACTTTATTGTTCCTTGAATGCAGTGGTTAATACTTTTGGAGGCAGAAAACATTTGCTTTCTTCCTCCATGGCCTCCACCCAAAGCACACTGAAATCAGTGGAAATAGTTCTGCTGACTTCAAAGACCTTTAGATCAAGCCCGGTCCCTTCTGTGGTTTACAATTTCATTGTTAAATACCACAGAACAGGAAATATTTGTTTCAAGTTATTTTTCCTTTGATTTGCTACACATTTTAAAAGCAGCCTGAAAGCAAGATGCCATGCAAGGTCCACTGCCCAGCAAGTGGTACCTCATAGACAGCTGAGAGAGCCCCTGCACAGCTCAGAGGCTCAGGGACAAGTACGTTCTCATTTTTTGTTTCTGTGATGAAGGCTGCTTCTTCCAGGAAGCACAGCAGCCCCCTGCAGCAGCTTCCAACTCTGTGATCAGTGAACTGGGCATTAGAGTTGTTGCATCCTCACTCTTGGTTGCTCCCTGGCTGTCCTCAACAGATCATCAAATCCAAATCTAAACGTGTGCCTCTAAAACCACTGTTTGAGTCTAAGTATTTCATAAACACCTTTCCTAACTGTTTACCTTTATGGCCAAACCAAGTTGTCCTTTAAAACCTGGGAAATTCAGAGATGACACAAACACCTCTACCATACTCAACACATCTCATCACTGAGTGCTTCCCAGCCCAGCAGCAGCTGACCTTCTGCCTGTTCTGCCCAGGCCTCTTCAGACACAGATCACAAATACATTGTCAACAGCTGCCTCTGAAGAGGCAACCACTGCCAGCCTCAAGGGACTCCACAGGGAAGCACTACACATTATCAGACACTCAGCTCAATCCCAAATGACACCCACCCTGTTTATAGCTGCCAGCAGGTGCTGTTTGTTTTTATTGTTAATCCCATTGGCTGGGAAGTTTTCTGGCTCCAGAGAACTTGCTAATAGGTTTGTTGTGATTATGACATTATATTTTGTGTGGCCTTGATTTCTCTTCTCTTTTGTGAAGTTCCAAATAAACATCCACAATGCTCAGTCCCTACCATCCACTGTGTTAGTTCCACTTGTCCATTGAGGATGGGATTTAAACAAATGTTTCAGTCTAAAATTACAGTGCACTCTGACACTGTATGTGAGGGATTATATGTTATCCCTCCCAGCAAGAGAAACACTGTTCAATATCCAATTTAGGTGTTACAAGCTAGGGAGACTGTACCTCACTCATGTCTGAACTTGCTTCCTTTCAATCTTGCACAGCACTAATATCCCTAACAGTGGTCACATACTTTTTAGTGCTTCTTCTATCCAGAATATGTCAGAGACCTTTTGTCCAGCATCTACAGCACTGGTAGTGTCCTCAGAGCCCCTGCTGACACACTAACATCCCTTTATTTTTGTCCTTAACTTTCCCTAGATTCCATAACTGAGCTAGAAGGCTCACAGAAACTTCCTACAAAGAATCTGACTCTGTTACTATTGGTCCATTAAAACCCAGGGGGAAGTGGGAACACACCAAACCCAGCTGCCCAGGCTGCCTCCAGAATGGGCTGCTCAGACCTTTTCTTCAGAGACCAGCAACTGTAGATCCACAGGAATGGGCTCACTATCAGTTTTTGAAGCAAAATTGAGATTACTATTACAGGCTCAAAAAGTTTAAGAGGAATCATTTCACTGTGATTGTGTCTCACAAGGGGCTGATTTAAAACCAATAAAATTTGTCTTTGGCTCAGCAAGAAATTGAAGTTTTTTCACAGAGATGCAGAACACAAAAGCTGGCATGCATGAAATGAAGGGCTGCTAAAATTAGATGCACTCTTGTGGTTTGGGTAGGCTCCTGGTTATTCCCAGATACCCAAAAGTAGGTCATTCAAAGCTTAACAAAGACATTTCCCTCAGACTTGACATTTTAGAGCCAGTTGAAAGGACCACCTGACGGGAGAATGTTATCAACACGTCACACTGGGGTTTCACTCTGCCTTGGCAGCGTTCTGAGAGAGCTGCAGTGCTGCACCACCAGGCTTTTGGCACTTCACTGCAGCTGCTTTAGCAGCTTGCTCTTATCAGCTGTTAGAAGTGACAAGGAAATCAAACACCAATGAATTTTCATTAAAGGGAATGAAAGCAAGAGATCAATAGAAACCTTTAGCTGCTAACAGAGCATGGGGGTTTAACAGCTTTACAAAGCACCTCCCTGCATAAATGATGGGGAAGTATTAAAGCAGTAGTTTAGGAGAACCATATGAATAACTGGTTGCTCATTAGCTGATCATGGCCATGATGTGAGGTAGGAGATCTTTAGGATCTTTACTGACACCCTAAAAGGTGTACCTTTGCCCCAATTCCTGGCTACTGTAATAGCTAAACAATGACTGTGATCTTTTATCTGACCAGTACCCTATTTAGATTAATGCAGTAGGAAGTAGATAGAAATATTCTGGTGACCCAGAACATAAGTAAGATGGGATACTGCAGAAAGAAAAACAGATTTCTTAGGAAAACCTGAACAGCCACAAGCTGGATGCCAGTGGAGAGCAGGATGCAGCTCTGCAAAGAGCTCCAGACAGGACAAATTCCTTAAATATGTGAAGAGAAGTTGCTTTTCAAAAGCATTTTATTCCAGCATCTCCAGTGCAGAGGCAGGACAGCTCTACTATTTATCCTTTTGCTGGTCTGTCATTTACTTGAGCAGTGGGGGGAAGAAGTGTCACACTGCCCCTGCTTTCCCTCAAAGCCCTCCCTCAGCAGATCACAAGTCACAAGGCAGAGATGAAAGGTCATCGATGCTCCAGCACATGCTGGAGCTTGGGACAGTTTCAAAATGTGGGGACAACCACCTGGAAGGCTCTGATAAGAGGGTAATGCTTTTATGGATAGCTAAATTGGTCAGCACAGGAGCACTGGTAGGGAGCCCCAAAAGCAGGAGAGAAAACAAAAGCAAACTTAGTAACTCATGGAGCCAGGAAAAGGAGAAGGGTTTGTGGCAGTTCCTATAGGTGCGTGCGTGGAGGGGGTCTGTAATGGAAGAAAAAAAAATTCTCTGAGCCATGCTGCCTGGAGTGTTCAAGCCAGGGCTTGCAAACTCCCACCTGCTTTCCTGGCCTGTCAGCTCCAAAAGCCATGTTATAATGACTGCTGCCCTTTAGAGACCCCTGCTCTAAATCTGTAGGCAATCTAAATATTTACCAGAGTAGTCACACCTCGGTACGTGATTGTGTACTGTAAGAACAGCAAACACAAAAGGTGGATTTATAGTGACCATAAAATTTTCATTCCCAGCTTCCTGACTTACAGAGACTTTATGGCCAGCCTTCACATTGCACTTCCCTGTCATTTATGACAGCAGTACTGCACTCCTGACACCCTTGAACATTTGCAACTAATTTTTATTTTCATGAATCTGTCTGGTACTTCTGGGTCCTGACAGGGCTTTCTCAGCTCAAACGAGTCTCATGCTGTATGTGATGCTCAATAGCACACACACACAACTTTTAAATCCCACTTTTGACCAGTGAGTGCTCTTTGTTGTCATGACATACTTTCTACTCTCTAATAATTTACATGAATCTCTTCTCTCTTATTCCTGTCCTTTGCATTGGATATAGACTGTGGGATTAGACACAATATTTTAGAAAGTTTATGAAGTTTTCAGCATCACAAGTTACTGGTTTTCCTGTGTTTCAGTCTTTTTCCTAGAGCATAGAGCTCATGTGAACTTATCATTCACTGTGATCCCACACACATTTAGAGTGTGGTCTATGTCATTGCCCTGTCCATGTGATTGCCATAATTTTCTCCTTGATTAATTGCTTTGCATGTCACCATGTGAAATAATAATTTGTTTGAACACACCCGGAGTACCAATTTTTCTCTGTGCAACTTTCCTCTTCTCTGTTTGCCATACATGTTGCAAACAGTGACCATTATCACTGGGCTTCTGTTGTAATTATCACTTATTGGTTTTGTGGAACTGCCCATTGCAAAAAATGCTGGTCTAAGTAACTCTGCCTTTGCAAAACCAGTGTGACAATGAAGTTTACTCACCTAGATTTTTTTCTTCCCTGTTGTGTAAAAATAGGAAGTGGTGGGTTTTTAAGAATTCTTTAATGGAGCACATTCTGGTCACACTTCTCCATGGAGTATTTCTGCTTTCAAATTCACTGATGGCCTACCATGAACTATGTAAGAACATCCTGGGAACAGAAACCCAAGATCCTCTACTCCCTATTGATAGAAAGGCTGAATGTTTAGATCTTCAGCTTCTTGCTCTCTAAATTATGCTTTCCTGGCAGAAAACAATGATCCAACTTCAACAGGAACTGGTATTGGGAATTGGTATATAATATTCAATTGGGTATAGAATTGGTATTCTGCCCTCAACCAGAAGCCTGGTATTAAAATGAGCTCCAAAGAGGTGGGAATTAGGTCAGCAAAACCCCAGAGAGCAAGCCAGGTCACTCATTCTGCAAATGTGTGTTGTGCTGTAAACACCCTCATCTCCCAGCTTGTGTGACTTCAGCAGCTCAGCATGTCCAGCGAGCTGGGCTGTTAGTGAATTAGGATGACCTCAGAGAAAGGATGACTTCCTCCACAAAGGGTAACTTCTTGGAGGCTCCTTAGTGCCAGAGCGCTGTTCCAGTGTCTCCTGAGCCTATAAAGGGTTGTCACTGAATGCACAGAACACCATGGTCTTACACAGCGAGATCTGAGATTTTGAAACTCCGAGTTATTCCTTGTAACTTTAATTTTCAAAAATGCTTTAAGGTATTTTTACATTATAGTGACTAAAAGGCCTGCCCTAGCACATGGAGACAGAACAGTTCTTCCTTGTCACGTACAGAGAAAGAAAACCAGGAAATTCAGAGTCCCAAAGCACTCTACCACTGGTTTAGTTTTAGTTCCTTCAGGGCACTGATCCTTCCAGGCTTTCATGGTTTTCACTTCCTTGTGATCTCTATCACCCCATTAATAAGAGAATGACTGTTCCACCCCTTTCTAGTCAGTGTTGGCCACTTTCAATCAATCATCACAGCTTGTTTTCCCATTTTATCTCTGGAGGAACCATACCTGTGTGAGAAATCTGCTGAAGCTGCAACTCCTGGGAGTGGCAATCAATAGTATTCACAGGACTCATGCCTTTCATATCTAGATACTGAGATAAACAATCTTATCTTCCTTCTATTGCTTATTATTTAGCCTGCGACTGCTCATTGTATTTATATTTCCCTGAGGCATTTAGCAAAGACACAAGTGTAATTTATCAGTAACAAACACTATGAAGAGCAGACAGCTGGGAAGTGAAACAGATGTTGAAATGAAATGATTCTCATAATGAAGATTTTGTTAATTCCTCTCAGGCTTTTGGACTTCACAGCTCCACCAAAACAATGTTTTGGTACAACACTAACAAGCAGACATCCATTACCCCATTTCCAGAACATGTTCTCCATAAGGAGCACAGCAGATGCTGCTGTCACAAGGACCAGCAGCAAATCAACAACTCTTGGTAAGGTTTGACCACAGCTTCCTCAGAGCCAGTACTGCCTCCTCTCACAGAGGTTGCTGGGAATGAATAGTCTAGTTAACACAGTTGCAGCTTGGTATGCACTTAAGAAAAGGCTTTCTTTCACTAATTCCATTAAAATATAGGAACCTAAAATTCTTGACAGTTCTCACCTGGGACACGTAGCATGTATGCTTTTTAGATGCCATTTTGCTGGAGATTTTATGTTACTCAAAGTAAATTTGATTATATTTCTGTATCTTCCACTACATCTTCAGCTTCACAGTCACAAATTCATTTGCTTTAATTAAAATCGAAGACAATCATGAGCAGCAAATGTAAGTATTCCAATAAAAGATGAAATGCATTGGGAATCTGGTTGTTCTCTAGTGGAACTGTTGCAGGTTAACAAATGAAACCTGGAGAGGAGTTACAGAATTCCTCCCTGTGCTTCACCCCAGAAGGGATGCCAGAAATCACCACAGATATTCTTGGTATCCCAGCCCTGGCAGCAGCCAGCACAAATCAGTCAGCAGCAGCAGGCAACAGGTCATGGCAGCTAGAGGATACATTTCTTGTTAACTTTACCAGTTTGTTGCATGGAGGGGACTTGAGAGGAAGGGATGTCACAGGCTCACTAATACTGATGTGTTTGGCAGTGGTGGAAGGCACTTCCAAAGCCACAGGGCCATCTCCCCCTGCAGAACCCAGACTGCTTCCAAGACAGATATCAAAGCATCTAAAAATGAAGCCATTGTGAGGATTTTTAACATATGAGAAAAAAACCTGCATTTCCACTAGCCTTGTGCTCAGGAAAGGCTCAACTGCTGCGACTAAAATAAAACTCAGTCTAAGACACTGGCCAACGTGGTTACAACCAAGAAAAAGGTGTTTATTGTAGCCTGAACTAAAGGGATACTTGCTCTGCCTGCAGGTGTGCTACTGTAGCCTGAGTGAAAATGACCTCCTGTTACTGAACTGCACCCAATTTATTTTAATTCAAATTTTCCTCTGGAATGTAGTTAACCTACTTCAAATGGAACAACGTTATCCTTAAAAACATTATAAAAACAGCAGGTAGAAAGAATGAAACCCAAGATTTCACAGGTGAGTTGCTAATTCACATGGGTTACCCATCTTACAGTTTATGGGCCATTATAATTAGTATCATGGATCATTATAATTAGTCCAGTTGCAGACTGGAACTGTGGCAAGTAAATGTGATGACTGATTTACCACTGCTGACAAGTGACAACATATAATCCAGTTTAAAGATGTAATTGTTAATTTTCATAACATTCTGTGGGCATGATCTGCTCAAGTATATAGATAAAAAACCAATTTGTCTTGTTAAAAACTTGCACAACTGAAAAGCCCTTAATTAGAACAGGCCTTTAAACTTCAGCAGTGAATGAGCAGACACCATTAAAGCAGGAGCTGCTTTCTACTGCATATCATAAGGGCTTGCTAGAGCTACTGGGTTGCCAAGAGGTTCCTTCAGCTGTAAAAACTGTGACAATTAAGTACACTAAAATTAGTCACTAGAACTTGATTAGGAAAGAACATTGTGAAATGGTGACTCCTTTGAAATCTGAAGGTCTCAGGTACCCCATGAGAAAAAATAGAGCTGAATGTCAGTTTAAAGGAAGGCAATTTAAAAAAATGCAAATAGTGCACAAAAACTGGACTGTTACTCCTCTGGAGCTGCCATCCTGGATTATACCTAATGCTCACAAAAACAGGCACAAACAGGTGGGTCCATGTACAAAGAGAGGAGGGAGAAGAAGGGTGAAAAGAAGTTTAGAAAAATCCTACAAATACCCAAGTATTTTTCTTTCCCTAACTTCCTTTTCCCAGATTTTATAAAGACCTTCACAGACAATCACAGATGATTTCCAGGACCAAGCTATGGTTCTGTGATCTGTGGTCACCTCTACTATAAATTTGTGCATACTTGCCAGTGTTTCCCAGTAAGGCAGAAGATTCTGCAGTTCATCTGAGAACCCCCATTAAACTGAAATTTCTGTGAAAGTCTGTTACAGTTGGGAGAGTTCACAAGTGATCTGTTCTTGCAGAAAATCTCACACACCACTGACTTTGGATATTTCTGTATGAAGTATCCATTCTAAACATGGATGAAGCTGAAACAGTGGAATAGCCCAAGCAGGAAAATCTAAACTGCTCCCCTAGGATGTGCTCTCTAAGTGGTGAGAGACCCATTTGTTTTATTGACCCCATAACAGATTTTATCTGTCTGCCATCTCATATTCACACTCTTAAAATATTAAATAGACACAAACACATTCTGGTACTTACACTGGGAAATTGAGAATGACTAATTACTAAACATATTATATAAGCTATACAAAGACAACAAACTACTTCAGACCACAAGATAACTGGCCTGGCCTTGAAAAGCATTATTGATGGGCACCATGAGATGGCCAACACTGCAAAGCAAAGCAGAAGCTTTTGACATTACCACTGCACACAAAAACTAAGTCTACATTGAAATATACAGTTTATTTTCTCGAAGTCAAGCAATACCATTTGTCAGTAGGTACATGTTAAGTGTCAGGCAGGAAAACTGTACATTTTCACTCAGGGCTGCAGGATCCAAACAGTTGGAGAAGCACTGTGGAAATCTTTCACTATACAAAGAGATCTAGAATTGAGAACAACAAAGGATGAAGAAACAGCCATCCCCAGGACGCCAAAGGCAAAACATTAGCACCAGATTTTTTTCAAAAAGCAACAGTACAGCTATTTACAGATTTACATATAACATTGGGAGGCCACCATCTTCATGTTTCCAGGGTGAGTGATTTTCAAAAGTTTTGAAAAAGGAAAGGAGATATTAGTGTCTACGCAACTGTTCTGTGAAAAGGATAATAGATACAGCTTTCACAATATTGCTACCTTTTATCAGAGATCTAAATCAAAGTACTGTATACAAACACATTGTAATTATATTATTCTTCACATTTCACATACACATTTCAGAGTAACCACAATATGTAAAATTTTTAAAATGCCACAGATAAAACAATGCACACTTTTATCCAAGCTAAGACAAGCATAATTTATTTATGTTTAGTTTTGTGTTTGTTATGGTTAAGGGATAGGTTTAAGGACAAAGGGGCCAGTTGTCCTGGGAACATAGCAGCAAATAACTGTGAGATGCCAGAAGACTACATTTCTGAACTAGGAGGGAGAAACTAAGGTCAGCTGTAGGTCTTGTAAAATGGTACCTCCATTTGACCTCAACTGATGCACATCAACATCATTTCTATTAAAATTTGGTCCAGGTATACAAAATAGTGCACGATAAGGGTATGTGTGGGGGCAAGAGTCCTTTTAATGTTTGCACCTGTCTGTAAAGGAACTGGTTCCAGAGGAGTTTTGTTTCCCAGTTCCCCAACTCACAAGGAATTCACTGATCAGTGCCTTTCCAGTTCTCTCCCCACAAAAGAAAGGATTCTTTTGTAAGGTAAGAAGGACAGAAAAACTCTTAGGAATGATGCCATACTGCAGGAGTAGTGGGAAGAATTCTTTGCTCTCTTTTCAACAACTGACTGTATTTTCAACCTGCTTAGCTACAGACTGGCATTCACATCAGCCTTGAAAATGGCTTTTGGTTGGGAAACCTATTTGTCTGAGGAGAGATAAATCTTTCCCTTAGGACAATGGAAATGGCATATCCCAGACTTTCTTTGCCTGCAAAACTTTATGTTAACATAGAACTTGACACTTAAGACACTATGGAATTTTACTGCAGGTATCTATGCAAGTCAGCATAACCCATTACTGTGCTGCAAACATGAGTTAGCACCTCTTTTTAGAGCTACTGGAAATTATCTAAGTCAATGGCAGTATGATGAGATCAGATTAGTGTTCTGATACTGTGAACTAACATCCTCTCCTTTATCACTGCTCAATGGAGAAAACAAGCAAACAGCCCCACTTAGGTTCACAGTTACAACACAGAGTTGCTCCAAGAAATGCACAGTATTTACACAGCAGAATTGTTTCTATTGCATTTGGTAGTCTGAGAAAGAGGAACAAACAACATTATGTAGGTCAACTTCAGTATAACTTAATTGTCTATATAAAACCATCACAATGTTGAGCAACCAGAAGAAAAACACAAGCAGTGTCCTTAACCTACATTTATTTCCATGAAGTGTAGTGGGTTTGGGACAAGAAGAATAAAAACATGCATAAAAAAGCACAAAAAAGCAAATGAGCCTTGTAAATAATTTAGATGAAAAATGTTTTGAATAAAATCAGCACAGTACTTCCAGCCTGTTTCTTAAATCAAGTACAACTTGGTAAAGAAAATCATTTGCATTGCATTAAGAGTGTACAAATATGTCTTGCAAAATAATTTTAAAAAAATCTTCATCAAGATAGGCATTAGGTGATTTGCAAGCTGCTTAAGAAGCATTTAACTAGACTGATTTTGAAGTTGTTTTCTGCATGGGGAAAGTGCCATCCTATATACAATATTACAAAAAAGTGTCTGATGCCACAGGATCAGAGTGACACTGTATTTCAGCAATCTGAATATATTAGCTATAAGATGCATGCTTTCCCTATTTAACGTGTCTTTAAAAAACATAAAAACCCACTAAATTTAGAGCTTCTAAATGTGTGTGCATTTGTGAATTGCTGTAGAGTTTTCCAGCAGACTGTGCAGCATCTGAACATAAGGGAACTATACAACCTATTCTAAAAACCATTGTTTGCATGCACAACTGCCACAGACTTTGAACATACTGAGCAGAAAGGTTAAGAGTCTCTCCCCTTTTGTGGAGCTTTCTGGAAGTTAAGCAATGAGGAACAGCTGTAGAGTCCAGCAATAAAAATGTGTTCTAAAAAAATTAAATACATCATTCAAAAAAAATGAAAGAGAGCATTATTGCTGTTGTGAGAGCTATTTTTCTCTTGTGCACTTGTTTCTCTACCAGACACTCAAGCAAGCCAAGAGACTCATTTGTACACTTGGAAACTGCCCTATCCCTTCCTTCTTTCCCATTTTCCCACTGCTGGTTGGACTCTGCCCTTATTTGAGCCGCTCGGGTTGGAGGCTGTCAGTCAGACACTTCAGCTGCTCCTCCCCCAGCTTGATCTTGTCCTCAAGCTCTCGCTGCTCGATGATGAGGGCTGACTTCATTTTCACAAAGTGCTCATAGTCTGCTAAGTTCTCCTCGCTCAAGTAGTTCGCCAAGATGTCGAAGACAATGCGCTCCCGACGATCCAGGTTTTCCTTCAGCTCCTTGGCATCCTCGTGTTGCTGGGTCAGCAGCTTTTGCTTATCTACCAGTGTCCGCTTAGGAGAAAAGAAAAACAGTCAAAAATTCACTGGGTTCACTAGGCTGGGCCAACAGCTTCACTGTTCAATTCTCTCTCAAGTTTGTTTTAGCTACAGAGACCTTCCTGAATATTTAGAAAGGTGGAAAAAGAACACCCCTTAAAATTGAGACTAATAAAATGCATTAACAAACTGATAAAAAACTTAGTAAAACAATGAAAAACACACCATTACTTTCTGTTGGCCTCAAAAGCATTACTTCAAAGACTCCTTTACTATTTAATAGTTATAAATATATATATACAATATATATATATATTACTGTATACAATATAGTTGTCTTTGTAGAATAGTTATTCAAATTAAGACTCAGCTGTCTTACATCTTTCATACAGCACTAGCACAGCCGTGGTTACAGAGCCCAGAAACAGACCAGCTAATGGAGCCATGTGTCCTTATACAGCACCTGATACTGTGTATTTAGCAATTCTGCTGCATCCACAAGCCTTCCCAATGACATGTGAAGTCCTGTGGTCTTCAGACACGAGCAAGAGTGAAAGCTGAGGCAAGACCACAGAAGGACAAAAGGGAAGCAAAAGAAAGAGGACAGCAGAAGACAGCAGCCTCTCCCCCAGCATCACCTGTCTGCACAGCCAGCAGTCCCACCTGAATCACCCGGCTACCCTCCTTTGGCAGCACATGGACAGACACAGGAGCACCATCAATCCAACCTATTTCACATGTCTGCCTACAAGCGATTGCTTTTTTCCAGTGACAGAGTATGGATGGCTTACTCTGACATCAAGAATTCTGTACAGGTGTCAGAACTTAATTAAAAAGTGTCCCTAAGAGGTACCATCCATAACTTCTAGCTTTGCTTCAGAGATGAATTTTCTTTGAGAAGCTTTCTTCAAATAAATCTCAGTCTGTTCTAATAAACGTGTCCTTCTTTTTAATTTGCACCTACTGTTAAATCACACATGCTGTTTAATAAGCCTGAAGGATTTATAGAGAAGTGTTTTTGTAGAATATAAAACAATCTTTTCAATGTGGAAGTATGAGACAAAGGGGCTACAGACTAGTGAGCTTTAATAAACCTACCTGTCAGAGTTGCATATGCATCCTGTGCTATTTCTACAGACAGACCAAAGCTCAAGAGTGAAATGTTTTCAGATTTGTGCTCTCAATGTACTTAAAATACACAGCCTAGATTAACTCGGGATTCAAGACAGCTATGGAAGACAAGTCAGAAAAATCCCACACTATTAGAAAAAACAGTTTAATCTTCCCTTGAGCTTATGCCAGGGGAAAAAATCCCACAGAAAGTTGCAAGCAGAATTATCTGCTGCAAAGAGATGGAACTAAAGGTTCTCCTGAACTCACCAGGGGCAAGTAGCAGACAGCCTCAAACCCAGAAGTGTGGCTAAACTGCTCCCAGGGCAGCCTTGCAGGTGTGTGCACACTGAGCAGCAGTAACTAGCCAGAATCTGATGAATGCAAGAGGATGTGGACATAAAGTGCAAGCAATGAGAAGACACTGGCCCTGTTTGTAAGAGGAAGGGGGCTGGTAGCTCTTCAGATGAAGCCCCTTTTAGAAGCTGAACTTGAAATACCTGATACTGTTCCCTGTGGCAAAAACAAGACCTCTGGCAAAGCATCTGACAGTCAAAGCATTAACTCAGCAGTTATTATTTGACTGCTTTTATTGAGAAAGTCTGGTAATCTGTTGCTGGCTCCTAGAAAGTGGAAAGCTATCAGAGCAATGTTTATTAGATATCATCATCTTGGAAAGAAAAATCTCTGGTCACTGGGAATATGCTCCCCAACAATGGAAGCAAAATCTCTATTTTGTTTGTATGGTACATGAGTGGTTCACCACATATTATCATTTGACCTACTAAAATACTAAAGGACAACCAAAAAAGCCACAAGCACCAGTCTAAATTCAAGACTTCAAGATACATTTAATAGAATCATAGAATGGTTTGGGTTGCAAGGCACCTTAAAGATCATACAGTTCCAACCCCCGCTCTCACCAGACCAGGTTGCTCAAAGCCCCATCCAACCTGGTCTTGAATATTTCCAGGTAGGAGGGTGGGTACCCCTCTGGGCAGCCTGTTCCAGTGCCTCACCACCCTCAGGAAAGAACTTCTTATCTAAACCTGTTCTCCTTCACCTGAAGGCCATTCTCTCTTGTCCTATCACTACATGCCCTTGTAAAAACTCCCTCCTGTAAGCCCCCTTTAGGTGCTGGCAGGCTGCTCTAAGACCTCTTTGGTATTCTCCTCTCCAGGCTGAGCAGCCCCAACTCTCTGCTTGTGCAGTGCTCAGGCCTCTGATCAATGTGGACGTGTTCCAACAGGTCCATATCCTTGTTGTGTTTTGTGCCCTAGAGCTGGATGCAGCACTGCAGGTGGGGTCGCACAGGAGCAGAATCCCCTCCCCTGACCTGCTGGCCATGCTGCTTTGGATACAGCCCAGCACACGTTTGGCTCTCTGGCTGCAAGTGCACATTGCTGGGTCTTGTTGAGCCTTTCATCCACCAATATCCCCAAGTCTTCCTCCCCAGGGCTCATCTCAGTCCTGATGGATCTCTCCTGATGTTACTATGGCAAGATTGGTGTCACGCATGTGAAGATGAATGCGGATTGAAATATGTTAGGGATTTGGAGTTCTGTCAGTATAAATTTCACATCAGAACACACAGATAATTTCTGACTGTCCTTACTACACCACGTCCTCACCATCTTCCTTTTCCACACCCAGCCAGTAAACTATTTTTATCACAGCTCTCAGACTGTGTTTCCTATGTACCCAAATCATGGTAGCTCCTTCCCCGTCATGAAACTGCAACACTTAGAAAATAGTCTAATGAGGGATTAAATTTCTCCAAGTGTCAGAAGCTTTGATCTGCCCTTTAATAAGCTGTCAAATACTTTCCTTTCCACCTCATTCAGAGAGAAGTCTGAAGAGCCATTAATCAAGTATGTTGGGGCCAAACAGCAAAAGCACAGCTTCAGATCAGTCCCAGCACTTACTGGTTCTTATGTGTGAAATAATGCAACAGGCTGAAGAAGCAACATGAAGCCACAGCCTGTGGAAAATATTCTGTTACAATACTTACGTGGACTGTTGGCATTTCAGTCCACAGCTACAAGCCAAAAATCCTGCTTCACATTCACTTAACTGTAGAAGCTAAACTCACCCAAAACACACACCCCCTCCACACTCTCTATTTATTTTAGCCCAAGTTTCACACGATCTACATCTCTCCTTTGGTGCATATCTGTGTTGCTATCTCTCTCCTTCCTAGGTAAGTTCTGATGGGATTTGAAGTTTAAAAAATTGCTGCAAGCCATTCCTCTCCCTGTTCCCCCCCTCTCCCCTGCTTTTTTTTAAAGGCTTGTCCTTCTGTTGTTTCTTGCTCTTGCTCCTCACTAGGCATTGTGGAAGGAAGCTTTTAGTAGATGAGAAGCATTTTCTTTTTAACAAGCCTACAGATTTGTATCAAGATCCTCACTGAGTATAAAGAAGTCTGCAAGCTTTCTGCATTACAGCACAAACACTCCTTTTCAAATCTTGAATTGTTACCATATTTTTGTTCGCCTCCTTTTTATGCTCTTATCAGTAGATTCTCATTTTCTTTAAACTTCTGCCAAGAAGTCTGTTTTCTAGTATGTTGCACCCCAAACCCACTTTTTCTCAGCAAGCCACTCATATTTTCAGTATTCCAAGAAAAGAAGGCAAAGAGGAAAGTTTTAAGAAATTTAAAAAAAAAAGTCTTATAAGATTTATCTACACATTATCCCTCATGCTGAGTGCTGCAACTTAGATGAACAAAACCAGGCAAACTCCCCTGTCCCATGAGCTTCCCTAAATGTAGGAATATTATTGTTGGCCCTTCTCACCCGTTCTTCTGGAGAGGTGTTGTCATCCAGGTTATTGAGGGCGTTTTCCACCCGGGCCAGACGACCAGACAGGGACAGCAGGAGGTTGACCACTTTGTCAAGGTCACCAATAAACATCTTGAATTTGTCAAACTCATTTGGTTTGCAGACTTCTTTCACAATGGCCTCTACCTCCTCTCCCAGGATATTGTTTGCTTGGATGTCTTCCAGAAGTGTCTCCCGTGCCTCTCTCAGCACCTGCAGCTTCCTACTAATGCTGTCAATAAGTTCTTGCTGTGGAAAATAAAGGAGATAAGAATTTATTAGCACTTCAGCCTTTTTCCCTACTTCTGAAAGTCATGTCAGCTGGCACTTAAATACATTTCAGACTTCCATGAAGCTTTGACAATGAGTGCATTACAAATAAATACCTGCCTGTGTCAAAGGTCTGTATCTCTGCATTCAAAGGTTCAGGACATAGCTGCACAATGCTCAGCTTAAGACCTGTGCTAAAGCAAATTACCTTTGTGGAAAAAGATGAAGGCTTTTCACCCTACCAAGAAGCCTTCCCGCTTTTTCTCTGAGCAGCTTTAAAGCTGCTATGAACAGCAGAAAGTACAGCACATGTCTGTGTCTCTAAATACCAGGTCAGGTCCATAACGCCTTGCTGAAGAGCTACATTTAGGAAGATACACAGCACTAGAAAAACAATCCTGTATTTTCCACATGATGCAGTTAAAACTAGGGCACTGTCAAGCTTTCTCTTCCTTTCTGCATAACATTAGCATTCCTCCAATAGCAGTCCTTCCACTCTCAGAAAATCTTAGCATTAACAGAGCCTTACAACATTTCTGCAGGGTAGTCATAATCCCTAGGGCACAGGGAGTAAAATCTGCTGCAGTGTACAAAGCAGCTCTGCACAAAGCTGTGCAAAGTGGCTCTGCCAAAGGACCAGAGAAGCATCACTGTCCTGGGCCAGATGAATACACAGCCTCACCTGAACTTTGGGGGGGTTCTGTACTATAGTCCCCACTGCCTGAGGTACACTTGCACTGCCTTAGAAAAGCACATCAGGTGCAGAACCAGCAGAAACCAGACCAAGAATCCAGATCTCCTTTGATCACCTGTGGTCCCTCTGTGCTACCTCCCTGCATTTGGGCAAGAGTTCTTGTTTCTCACATGCCCATTAGCTTTTGGTGCACAAGTGGTGTGAGTTAGCTCAGCCAGCTGTCGACCCTGAGATAATTCACACTCTAAAAATGCCTTGTTATTTAAATGTAGGTGCCTATTTGGTATTCAGCTAATTTCAGGTAAGAAAAATTTCCAAAGCGTTCTCTAAACATACACCTCAGTGCAAATTCTGAATGAAAATTACATCCTTTAAAATAGTCATTATTTCACAGTACCCCTAGCTCTTTTTTTAAAATTGCTCATGACATTCTTTAGGAACTCTGCTTTCTAAATGCAAATCTGATTACAAGCCTTCATGATTACTGAGAAACATACTGATAGCAGCTGCTGCTCACAGAGGCCACTGAACAGTCATTGCCAATTTATTTTGGGAACAAAAACCAGCACAAAACAAAGTCTGTCATCTTAACAGAAAGCAACTACACCGTGAAAAAGCAGCAGCCTTTTTGAAAGTAGAAATTCAACCCATGGATTATCCATACTGGCTTTTCCCTTTTTGATTTAATGTACTCAGTCCAGGTTAATCTGGATCTGGGTTATCTGTTAGCCTTGGTGCCCAAAAGATTAAGGTAGTAAGCAGTTCTACAGATGCCTGCTTTACTGACTGACTAATCGGCAGGATTTTATTTTTTTTCCCCTCTTCTCTCAATGCAAATGCAGTTTGATTTGGATTATGTAGGTCACAGTGCTACACTCTCACTTCCCTCAGATGACATGCACTACGCTGCTGTTTCACCATTTAAACACAGCAAGATACTGTGGTGCTCTATGGTATTATCTCAAGTTGTTTTATTTTTCACTTCTACAGCTATGCTGCAACTTTCTTTAATTAAAAAAAAACAAAAACCAACAAAAACCAAAACAACAAAACCATGGCCGCTCAGCATTTAATGATCTGGTCTGCCAGTCTAGATCAGCTCTCTCAGTTTCTTTCTTTAAAAATGAAAGAAGCCATTTTCCCAGTGACATCCTGTTTAGTAACATCCCAAGCAGCTAAAGCTAACCTCTAAAGCAACAACTTTTCAGGTGAGAAGGCCATAAATACTAAGACTGTCATGTCTATTAAGAATTGGATTATGATTACTGATTGCTTCATACCCAGATGCAGCAGCCTCTGCATGCAGCAACTGTGAACTCACTACATCCTTTTGCTGAACAGCAGAAAACCTGTATTATGTTCAATATCTACTGAGCCAGAAGAGCTGCAGTCTACATCTTCAGGCTGGCAGATGAATAATTTATAGCTGTGAATTCTGTACCAGTACACAAGAAAACAATAAAGTCATTCTTGCTGATCTGACTAGCAACACAGAAGGTGGCTCAGCACAGCACTGCTCAGGTGGCTCACTGCTTGGCATGCTTTTGTGTAAATTACACTCTGCTTTCAGCTCACCACCCCATTCCTAAGGAATTCAAGCCTCAAACCAGATAAAAATTGGTATACATTAATTATTTTTACACTCTTCAGCAGTTGCTGAAACTTTCCTAAGGGCAAAGGGGAAACTTCTACACAGCTATACATGGATTTTCCTTACTACAAAAAACACTCTTATAGCATTTTCAAAATCTGATCAATATTTTATAATTGTGGTAAACCTGCAATAAACTCAGTACACAAGACACACACATTCCACTCCTGCTAGCTGGGAATACAGGGATTGGCTCAAAAATCAAAATAAAAAAATTAACAACCCTATATGAAAATCCAATACTTATTTCAAAAGTAAAAAATAACACCACACATTTCTGGTTTGCAGAGCAGAGAATGACAAATACAGGAATAATTTCACAGTGGACTGCAATTAAGATATCTCATAACAGAATTACCATTTTCCAGGAATCAAGAAACAGGTTCTGGGCATATGGCCCATGTAAAACTAGTGAAGTCAAAGTGTGCCATTGAAATGTTCAGGTCCCTAACAATCCCTTGTTAAACTGCTGACAAATATGAGAAGCTGGACCAAGCTGCATCTTCTGTCCATTTAATAAAGATGCCTTGACCCACTTACAAAGAGTTTTATATGTTTTCTGACAAGATCCATGATGAAAGCCCACTGAACTGAGTGCTCCATCTCCATGTGGAAGAGCAGGAGAGAAGCAAGCAGCAAGGCATGTGTGCTACAACATGTACACATGGAGGAGAACATGGGAGGGCTCTGCTAAAAGCCCTTCATGAAAACCTTCCTGTGTCATGTGATTAGTGGTATATACTGAAGCTGGGGGATGGATGGAGAAGTATGGAAAGGATAAACATGATTCTCCTGTTAAGAAACCAACAAAAGTAAATGGCACTCTTGCTTATAAAAGTTTTAGTATTTAGTTTGTTGAGCAAACAAGAAAGGCTTAATTTTACCTCCCTCCTATTCTGTAATTAATGAGAATGAAACTAATTCTAGCAAAATCATGAATGTGACAATCACTTGTGGCACCAGATAAAACCAAATTATTTAAAATGAAATGAAATCTCTAATTTGTCTAAGTAGCACAGCTGTTGGATCAGCAGCTGTCTAGAGGGTGAGGGAAGGGCTCTCTGCAGGCACACCAAGCCCCTGGCAGTGCACAGCACATTCAATGGTGCAGACGGAGGCTGAAACAACACAGAGGTAATAGAAAACACAACAGCCCCCTCAAAAGCAGTGCCAGCCATGCCTGCTCTGAACCATAGGTGGAAATCTCTCATTCTTAGCAACTACATACAGTCCTAATAATTAAAAATAATTTCTTTGGGACTGGATTATCAAGTTCACCCTAGGAGCTGATTTTTAAGCAGAGAGCTGACTTGGACAGGAAAGGTTTGCACACCACTGCATTACTGGCTTAGGTAAACAGAGTTAAACTACATCACTTTACTTGATCAAACAGAACATTTCCTCCAGCTTATCCATACTGGGAACAATTATTAAAATATTTTGTGCCAAGTTACTAATGAGATGAATGCAATGATATTACTGCAGGACAACACTTCATCCTACCACACATCCTACCACACAAATGTCAGATCATCAGTGTAGTATCTAGGAATTATGGCAACCTTTGTTCAGAAATAAAACACCAAAGGATGGGGATGAATAAGGGCCTTCCTCCCTTGTGACAAGTAACTTCCAGTGAATCCACCAGCCTAATTAATTATCTCCCAGAATCATTATTAATTTGGGAAGCAGGAGGAATATTTTGCTGTTAATGAAAACACAGGGGGAGGAAAAGAAAAAAGAAAAAAGAAGGTGTGTGTATGTTCCTTCTCTCTCAAGACAAACCCAAATTCTGGACCTAAATTTCAAAAATTTGGAACAACTAAAACCACCACCAGCTTCAGCAGGATACATAAGCACTCCTGTTTCTTTTTACATAGTGAGAAATAGAGAAGGACCTCAAATGGAAAATGGTATTTTGAAAAACCTCCTCAAAACTTCTCCCTTTGAGACTTTCCAAAACACACAACAAGTTGCAAGAAGCACCTAATATGAAGTACCTAAATTCACAGGTGTGCACTTAACTCATCCCCACAAGCAAGCAAAAACCCCCCAGAACCAAAAGAGGCTGATTTTTTCCAAGTGATCCTGCACATCTAGAAGGCCTTTTATTGGAGGCTGTTTAGTCAAACAAATTCACAGTTAATGTAATGAACAGAACTCAGAGACTCCCATTACACTTTTAGAAATGTCTTTTACCTTCTTCTCTGACAAGTCATGATCCAGCTCATCTTCAGAATCATCCTCACTCTGCTGCTGTTGCTGCTGCTCCTGCATGTCCTTCATTTTAATCAGCAGCTCTGCCTTTGGTGCAGATGTGCTGTAGTAGGTAGAATTGGTTGTCAGGGAGATGGCAGATGGTGCACTCTGCTCCTCTTTCCTGGGAAAAAGTCAAAACTTTCATTAGCTGCCTTGACACCCTAATCAATGAAAAAAAAGGAGAATGTTTTAGAGCCATCATTTCCCCAAGCAAGCAGGGGGTTCAAGAGAAAACCATTACCTATATAAATAAGATAAATCAACAGTCTGAGAATAAAATCTGTATGAATTCAGTACATGCTCAGCAAAAGTTACAACTGAAACCATGCAGAAGACCATACGTCATTACAAAAACTGAAATGCATCAAAGATATTGCAGCTGGAAACAAAATGGTAAGTTACATTTTACAAAGTAGTGCAAAAAAATCTCAGTGTCATAGACAGTATCCTTTTGGATTGGGACAGTACAATTTTTGATTAGGGGATCATAAACTTCTTGAGAAGGATACAACTTATCCAATAATTTGGATCGAGAAAACAAAAAAACAAAACATCAATGTGGATGGAATTCAATTATTTTCTTTCTTTGATCTCATGCACTTCTAGGAAATGCCTCATGCCCACTTCAAGGTGTCATCACAAATTTTCATCACATAAAAAAGGCAAGAATATTGTTCCTTTTCTATCCAGTTACTAGACTGGATGATCTTGGTAAAATATGTAATCACAATGAAATGACAAAAGTTAATTAATTCATAAGTTGTCAAAAACTGGCTTTCAACCATGTCTTGGAAATCTTTCATATTGTACAACACTGTTATTTCTGTCATTAACGGTATCATTAGAAGTATATGCTTGACTACTATTTTATCACAGAAGTCTCAGAAAAGACCTCCACAGAAGGAAGACTCACCTCCAGCCCCCATGGAATACTGACACACTCTGGATAGCAGCTTACAAAGACATACCAGCTTACAGAAGGTAATACTCACTTCTCTTCTGAAAGTTTTGGAGAGGGAACTTTTGGCAGAAGCTTCCTGCGCTGCTGAGCTTCTTCTAGGAGATGTTCATCTTTAGGGAATATACCAACCATCAGATCCATTGTTGTTTTTATTTTCACATTAGGATCTAGTATGTCTGCTAGAGATTTATCTCTTCCCACAATTTCTCTGGCGAGTTCCTCTGATTTCCAGTCTTCTAAGGTCTTTTCTTTGGCCTTTACATAGCTGGATGCTTGCGTGGCAGCACTGCTGTCCTTCAAGTTGCTCCCAGGTTCTTCAGCTGGTTGAGGGTCAACTGGTTTGGTTCTGGCTTCTGGCTCTGGCTCTACACCTTGCCTGGTGTAAGCACAGAATCGTGAATAGGATTGCTCAGAAGTGCTGAGTGTTTTAATTTGGTCCTTTTCCAAACCACTGGGTAATGCAGGAGGCTCCATGGTACTGACAAGGCTCTGCCGACTCTCCTTCTCTGCACTGCTCTCAGAATGAACTATCTTGATGGGAACCATTTTCACTGTAGTATTGTTGTCTATAACCCTTTCAATTCTGGAAAATAAATAAAATTCATCCTTAGAAATGGAAGAACCATAAATCTCACTTCCTATCTGCAAATCAGAGGGGAAACCCAAAAAGACAGGTAAGAGAGTGAGATAATGGACTACTCCTAGCACTGTATCTCAAACCCTAAATCTACACTTTCTTTTCTGCCCACAAATTTTAAATGGTATTATTAGCTCATTTGTAAGGGATCCCAACATCAGCCTTGTACAATACGCATGACACAGAACTTCTGTTTGTTTCCATGAACACGAGGGTCCAATCTCAGCAGCCAGGCCCCAGATTTCAGGCAGCACTACTGAATCACCTTTTACCCCTTTGCTGCCACAGGCACAGCGGAACACACGCCCTCAGCCCACCCTCACTGCCTCACACAGACCCAACAGTGGCCTCCCCCCTTGGCCTGACAGGCAGCTGAGCTGCCTGGGGAGTCTGTGATGCCCTCACATCAATTCTCAGCTCTTCCAAGGCAAGAGACAACAGACCAGATGGGAGCATCCCACAGGCTAGGTTTTTGCTGAGCTACAAGAATAAAAAGAATCGCACATGGGAAATCTGGAAATCATTCAAAACTTAATTACATGGTTTAAAAAAATCTTCACTTATAAAATTTCACATATGACATAGAAGTTTAATAAATAGATCCTACCATAATGTTCTAGATTTCCACTTAAAGAAGAGAAACCAGTCATTGAAAAGGATAACACACAATTCTGGATATTCTTTTTAAGAGAAGCCTGTAGCAGAAGTTCTGTACTGCACAGCACAAAGGGCCACCTTAGCCATTCAGTAAGGAAAGGTATTTAAAGCAGATGCTAACTTAGATTTTTAAACTGGACAATAACATGTTAAATAACATAACAGAAACATCTGTAGCATATGTAAACCATATAAGAAACTGAAGTCTAGTTTAGTGGTTCTGAGTTTGCAGAAAGTTTAAAATTATTGTCACAATGTGGGTTTGGAACCTCTACAGCAAGGAAAGGAACATTGCCTACTAGCTAAAATATCTGGTTTCATCTGGCTGGGTAGCTTGCTGCCTTTCAGATAAGTGACCAAGACATACTACAGCTCTTTTCCTCTAAGTGTGTCCCTTTTCCACTGTTGGTAACAGCAGAATCTGTTTGACTTGACAATTTTGTATCTTGTATTTTAAAGGTACATTTGCCTCGGAATGAACGTGCAGCCCCCCCCAGTAGGTATTTACTTTCCACAAGTGCTTTGTGGATATGCTGAGACATACTGATCCCACTCCTGGGGCAGGTTTCCAGCCCATGCTGAACCTCCCTACTCCATTTCATCAGGCTGTTTTCATTCAAGGGGACTGTCACTTTGAAGAGCTCATTTCTGTGCCCACTGCTTCGACCCAGCTCCCCAGCTGCAGACTGGGACTCTCCTCCTGACTGCAGCAGAGCTGGGCAGTGCCCAGCCACCACTCCCAATCCTTTCTTTTGCTTATTTTAATTAAAGCCCACACATTTGAAGCTCCATTAGAATGTGAAGAGGAACATATTTTGGAATTTGGGGGAAATAGAAGATGAATGCATGTATGGGAAAGAAGTGAGCTGAGTGCAATTCTTCATCTAAAATGCACAGCATCTGTTTTGAGACTTTGAGTAATTCCTCTCAGCCTAGTCAATAACTTTCCAAAAACTTAAGGCATCATTAAATCGATCACTGTCAGTAAAAGCAAAGACAGTTCAACACCAGGTGCTTCAAAAATTCTGTTTCTGCAATCACTACCCTGCTGATTTCTGAAGCTTTGCCATTTGTGGGAAAGCAGCATGAAATTTTGACTTGCAGCAACTCTGCTTGTGGACATTCCAAAGCTTAACCCAACCACAGTCCCTCCTTGACGTTAGTTTAGGTTTAGTGGAAATCTATTGATGCACTCTTTTCAGCTTTGCTGCTGCTAAACAGCTGTTTTTGGCAATAGCTGAGTTGTGTACACCACTGGTGTACAGTACACCATCAGCACAGCACACAGTCATGTGAGTGTGCTTGCCCCACACACATTGTTCTATCACTGGGGGAAACCCTGCACACACACTCACTTTGGCCTGCTGATGAACAAGACACTTCTCTTAAGAGAGTACAAAAGCTATAAGCTAACACCATGGAACATTAGCTGCCCCAGCATGCAAAGAGGCATGTCCAAACACTCCTACACAAGGAGCCAACAGAAATTATAAGCCAAATCTGATTAACTACATATTAAGATAAACCTACTTAACATATTTTATTCATATGAAATAAACACCATATCAAAAGTTCTGAGGTATGGCCGCCACACTTGTCCTTTTTGGCCAAACCTGTTTTAGTGAGTAATTTAATAATTAACTGGGGACAATACATTGTGTGCAAACAAGAGCTGTCTGGGCCTAAGAATTTTAAATGTTAGCAAAAGATTCTCAGGGTAAGTATTTAATCTTTCAGCTATGGGCATAAAATTAGGCACACCTCAGTGCTCATTTCAATATTAAAGCTTAGCAAAAAGGAAGGACAAATACAATTGCCTTTCTACACATCCTTCGTATCTGTTCATAAAGTAATACATTAAGGAAGTCAAAGCAAAATATTAAGGAAGTCATTATTGCCATCTACCTTAGCACATGGATTCTAGGGTTCATATGACATATTGCACTTTTCAGTGTAAATGATATTAATTACTTCATGTTAAAAACACAGCAGAATGAAACCTCATTTTTTCCTCCAGTTGTAAGGGGAAAAACATTAAGGCTTATTTAGGAAAAAAAAGTGATTCATGTTTTCATGTCATTAGGCAAAATGGAAAACAGCCTGAGTTTGTTCAACCATTCACATTAGAGTAGAGAAAAGCCATGCCAACTGCTTTTGCTCAGAGAAGCAACCTCTGCAAGAATTTAGAGGTTTTGTTTTCATTCTTTAACCATGAATTATAGTGCTGAAGGATTTATGAAAACCAAGATTCCTGAGCTTCCTGGAAGAGTGTGTTATCTTGTGGGAGAATAACCTTTAATGATGTTAGCAGCATATGACAGATGCAGCAAATCCATTAATTCCAGTCAGTTGTCCAATTCTGAGTTTATCTACCCTGGGAAACGACTGACAATCTCCTACTGAGTGTTCAGTCCTTGTCAACATAAAGTGTTGAGGACCCCTCCACAGACAACCTGAAGTGCCACATTTCACTGTAAAAGCAACATAAAACCAGTCATGATTTGGCAAGTGTATATTACTCTGTGTGTTTTTAAAACAGATGTTCTCACAAAGGATCCAGCTTCCCTTCCCACATCTGCTTTGTCCCTCCCTACACTGATTCATGTTTATATACAGACTCAGGTAGGGGAAATGATGACAGGGACTTTTCTGACTTTGCCTGTACATTCAGAGGAAAATCCCTTAGACCGTCCCCTTTCATTTTCTACTAACTACCAGGTGTAACACCTGGGCAGCACAAGTCAACTAAAAGAAACCACAGACCAGCTGAAGGACATTAATGGTACCAAAAGGAATTTCACACAAGTCTGTGGTCTGTAAAATATGCTGCAATGGCTCAATGCTTAATGAACTTGAAGAATGCG
Source organism: Molothrus ater (assembly GCF_012460135.2). Classification (NCBI taxonomy): domain Eukaryota; kingdom Metazoa; phylum Chordata; class Aves; order Passeriformes; family Icteridae; genus Molothrus; species Molothrus ater. Next base: position 20,593,087 of record NC_050479.2, read on the forward strand.
TAAAGAAAATGAAAAGACAATCAATAATAAGGTCTAAGTGGGCAAGAAGTGTTAATAAAATAGTAAAGGAGTTACATCTAGTACCTGGCTGGGTTCTCATCCTGTAGGGACACAGGAGGTTTATCAGTGAGCTTCTGTGGTGCAAACTGGGGAGAAGGGGACCTTGATGACTCCATGCCAGGTTTTTGAAGATACCGATACTTGGAAGACTCAGACTTAAGGTGTGTTTTTTCTTCTAAGTGCTGACAAACATTCTCTGTGGATGACACTTGCTGGAGCTGCTGGGGATTAGCACTCTTCAGTTTTCCACTGAAAGCTGCAGGGCTCTGACAGAGAGAGGATTGACTGGCAAAGACCTGGGTGGAGCTGGGGGATGAGGACAGGAAGGGCCGGCCAGGTGCCACCAGCAGGGATTCAGAAGAGGTGCCGAGCGACGGTGCAGAAATATCTGGTCGTCTGTATTTGTCTCTTTTAGGCGGTGGTGGCCTCTGAGGAGCAGGTCCACGCTTCTTGTTCAGCGGCACTGGCTCTGTTCTATGGTTTTCCTCTCCTTTGCCCCAGGACTGACAGGAGTGGTTCTCTTTAGAGGTCTGTGGCTCAGAGCAGGGCAGGTGAGGCAGGCTACGATCCTTGCTCTTCTCATTCACATTTTCCTGAGAGTACCGGTAGTCACTAGGCAATGTCCCAGACCTGCCCCGACTCTCGTGAGGCAGAACTGTAGGTTCTTGCACGTGCAAAGGTCTGACAGAAGACTTCCACTTGTGGCCTAAATTCTGGTCCAGCTGATCACTCTTCTCTTGTGGGCTTTCCCTCAGGTCCCCTGTGTCAGCTTGCCTAAAGAAAAGAACATGCTTTTAGTATGCTGCTGATTTATTTCCTTCGGTGCAAGGCCGATGCACCAACCCAGGAAGCTTGAGCACCGAGATCACATCCAACACTGAACACCAACTCCTCCAATCTATGGTAAGTGTACAGCACAAAAACATCCTCTTATGTATGGGCACACATGGTGTACTTAATCTAACGTGATGAGCCAAAACATAATGTCAGGCTAAATTAGGGTATGGAGCACCACAGGACGCGACACAACCTCTGGGTAACCCGAGGCACTGCACTGTGCACAGCGTAGTTAAATGCACAGCCAAACAGCAAATGTTGGTAGAAAACAAAACCGTCTCCAGTTTTATTTAATTCTAAAAAAAATTCCAATTTAATTCTCTTCTTGCTCCATAGTCAGTAACAAAGCATGTGAAACATGCTTGCTTATCTAGGTGCAGTAATACTTCAGTAACATTTTAAAATGTGAACTGAATACCAGGAACTTTAATTATCAATCTGGAGGTTGACTTTTTGTGTGTCTGCTGAAAAATTTAATGAGAGCAAACAAAATGTTTGCTGAAGCTAAAAAATTGGGGAAAGTCACTATCTCCTGAATTAAGGCAGAAAAGAAAATTTAGAAATTTATTTTCTGGTCAGATTTATTTTAAGGTTGAACTTCTTTTGCCCTGTCAGCACAAATTACAAACAATGGCCAAAAAGGCCTTATCTTATCCTAAATGGTTTTGGGTTTATTCCAGTTTCACACTCTCTCTCTAGTCAGGAAACAGCCTTTCGCAGTTCCATGCTTGTCCTTTGCCACACAACACGTAGAACATTTGTGCTCACCAGAAAAGACAAAGTGGGGAAGGAGCAGAAGGCAGGAGAAAGTACCTCTGGAGCCCCGAGAGGAGACTGGTTTGCCCTCTGCTTTAAAGGAGGCTGAAGAGACATTATGAGCTTAGAAAACAAGCTGCAACAAAGAAGTCAAAGGCTTCAGAGAGTTACTAATGTAAATTATGCTACTGACAGTGCTGGTCTCTGTATTTTTAAATAGTAATCCTGTAGTGATGCACTGCCCAAGCCTTCTTTTGAGGTAACTCTGAAAGAGGCATCTTTCCCAGCCTATTTGTAAAATAAAGTTTAGTTGAATTTTTCAATGTAAACATGTTATTAACATCACTGTACCAGTTTTGAGATTGTCTATAGGCAGTTAACACCAGTGTGTAGGAAAACAAAATTTGAGATAAAAGCACATACATGAAATAACTATTAAAGTCTGTTGTAAATTCTAGAAGAAAGAAAAAAATACACACTGCATTTGTATTTTAATTAAATTAAAACAAATATTTAAAATGAAGTATTTTATGGAAAGATGACTGATTAGATGTGGATTCCTGAGAAGTCACATACACAATCTTTCTCTCTCTCTCATGTGAAGTGTAAACACTAAAATTCGACTTTAACCTGGTAAATTGTAAATTTAACATGAATGAAGAGATTAGTGTAGTTGACATTCAAGTCTCTTCATATTGCTCTCACCTAAGAGTAGTTGGTTAAGACAACTTCAGGTTGTCTGACAAATTCAGAGTCAATTCTGATTTACAGAACAGTATTTATCGACTCCTCCTTTGACAGTAGATGAAGGACAGTCTTGTGAAGTAGAAAATTATACAAAAGGCCCAAAAGACCAATACTATTCAGGTTTGGTTACACGGCATCTTGGCATCTCAAGAGTCAGCTCATTTTCCCTAGTGAGTTCAACGTAAGCAGAACCAGGCCTGTAAACAGATCCACTAATTTTAATGGAAATATTTACCAAATGAAGACTGCAGGCCTTACATATGAAATACTGTGCTTAAACCAGCATTTTTCATTGTCTAGATAACCTATGAACAGCACAATTTTCTCCTTGTTAACCCGTGCAAAAGCTCTTCAGTCCTCCCAATTCATCTTCACATCCATAAGCCACAACAAAGAACAGTGCAACAGATGCTCTCAGATGCACAGAAGAATCAAGGGTATGACACAAAATGTTGCAAAGACATCAATTACATGCATTACCTCAGCCAGTTTGCAAAGTATACCATGAACTTGGCATGCACATTGGGATTGGGAATGCTGGTGGAAGCAAACAGGACAGAGAACATCACCAATCTGACACATCTGCATATACAAAACGTGTAACCAATATATTGGTGTGTATATATATATATATATATATATATATTTATCTGGCTCAAAAATAATGAATGCTCTACCAGTCCTGTCACTTTCCAAAACTGAGCAAAAGGACATAAAGAATTACAGCAGACAGAAATTTAGAGATGCCATATTTGCAAACATGGAGATAAAATTCAGAGATTACACACATGACTTCATACAGCTTCCACAAAATTAATAAAAAATTTTGCAGCGCCACACAAAATGGGTCTGAGGACAAGTGGTGGCTACATTCAACACTGAAGCTAAACTGCATTCAGTGTGAGTGCATCTTCATGCAAAACATGCTCATCACATTATCTCGGAGAGATTAAGCTTACTGTTCAGAAAGGAGGAAAAGAAAACAAGCTTCAAGCCCCAGGAGAACACAGTGCCAAGAACCTGCAAAGGTGTTACATTATTATCAATACTGAGAAGTCCACTAAACTGCTTGTTATTTGTCAGTGCATTATGTATAATCTGCCCAGAATACAGCTGGTTTGGAAATGAGGCCCATAGGATTATGCAAAGATAACATACCACTGAAAGGAACTCATCATTTATAACCAAACATCACAAAGTGAGAGACAGAACAGTTTTAAATCATCTGAAAACATGACAATTGACTTAATTACTATTTTCATTCTAGATAACAAACCAGCCAACATCAAAAACATTAAACTCTTAGTTATCTTCAAACCCAAAGCTCCCCCACTCCCATAATACAATGCCACAATTACCCCAGTTGCAGGAGCCTTTCTGAGACAACAGAACGGGGAAAGCTCACAGCACATTCCCCACCCCAGCACGGCACATTACAGCTTTCACTGCCAGGCAACTTACACCAGTCACTTAACCCCAGCTGCAAAGCAAGTGTAATTAAGAGTCTTATGTTATTGCTACAAAGTAGTATTCAGCAAGGGTGAGTCTAGTACAGGAGTCTAACATGAGTCTTTTCTACCACATTTGTTTTTAGTATTTTGCTGTAGGAGCTTTCATATCTAAATGGCAGGAGGCAGAAAACCAATGCAGGCTTCTGACTGAAAAGAAGGAATTGCTTCATTACACAAACCAGTCCTTCATATTTTTGAGAAGCTCTCATTTAGCAGAGGGCTCAGCATTCCCAGAGGGGATCTGTGTAGAGAGACAAGAGGCTGAGCACTCATCAGTGAATGCAGGAGGAGCTCTGCTCTGTGTCTTGCACTTTCCCAGTGGCCACAGCCACACCAGCATCACCTACTGCAGTGGGGGTGGCAATGTGGATCTCCATACTGGCACAAAGTACTTTCTACCTAAATGGACAAGTACCTCTCTCAGTTTCCTTCTGGCCCCATTAGCTTGGGGCATACACACTCAAGACTGAAATATTAAAGGCCATGTAAAGAATAAGCTGGGCAAAAACCTCCCAGGTCTCATCCCCAGCCTGGACACCTCTAGTCCCCCAAGCAAGACTACAACAGGCTATTCCAACAAACCAGAGAGAGGTAACAGTAATGTGAGCTCTTGCATGAAGGTTAAACCATATACACATACACACACATTAACCTGGGGCCTGCCAGTGGAGTCAGTGAGCATTTACAAAAATGAATCATTATGCATAGATGCCTATCAGAAGAATAACATTTTTGGTTGCCATAAAAAACAACTCCAAATAATTTTCTTCATTTGCCCCATACTCAAGACTTGACTAAATCTGGATAGAGAGATAGCCAATGTTGTATCTCAATAAATGAAAGTGATTTCAATAAACTCAGTGTGTTTGATTTTTATCTGTCTGATTTACAGTTTCTTGAGAACACTTCAGGCCAACCCAAACAGTGCCACGAGATGCTTCAACTTCAAAATCCCAGACTAGATAAGCTTTGCAAAAATGCATTAGCCAACATTTGAAAAATGTATCATTCGTTAAAGACCTGACCTCTGTGCAAAAGTTTCACCATAAAACATAAGCACTGTTATGTAACCAATGATATGTCCTGCACTAACTCACTGGCAAAGGAGAGCAAATGGAGTGGCTGTTTCTGATTTAATTTAAATTCCTTCTCAAGAAATACAAGCTACACTGGAAAAAGGCCTTCATACCTGAGTATGACTCTACCATAAAAGTCCTCCCCCTACAAAAACAAACACTCTCAAAATAAAGGCCACAGTTTTGCAGTCCCTTCAAAGAGACCATATGCAGATACTCTGCCAGAAGAGGCAGTCTCCTTCTTAGACACTTTGAGCTTGCTCTCCTGCTCTCTCCAGCATACTAGCAGTAGGAATTGTACAGCCCCACCGAAAACTGGATCAAGGACCTGACCTGGCTTGAAACAGATAACTATGTGGCTTAAAGCAATTGGAAATACTGTCTTTGCATATGACAAAATCCTGTTTATAGGCACAGCTCTTGCCAATACTTTTTAAGCTATGAACTTCATGCGCTGAAACTATGTTTTCATAGTGTATTTTTCTGGCACGTGGCACACTGGGATCCAAAGCACTTCTGCAATAATCCACAAATAAAGGGTAGTTTCTTCTATCCAGTATAGTTCTGCTTGAGACAACACAATGCTATGAAGTTAGAATGGGGTTTCCAAGACTGTTGGAAATTCAGGAAAAAATTTGCCGTCTAATGCCACATTTTGATCCATATTGATAAGCACTAACTAATCATGATGGGTGTCTTCTATTATTTCAGAAACTTTAAAGGTTCAAAAGCATCAGTTCCCCTAAGAGAAGGCAGGTGGAAGGCAAGTGGGATATGCTAGGCTATCTCAGGTCTCACGAGATACCTGTGTTTAGACAACCATTAAGCCAACCAAGTTTAGCCAACTTAGAATGAAACCTGAGTTCTCTGAGGACTACAACTTGACTCAGGACTTCATTTGCACAGAGATGTCTCCCTTCTGTTACTTATCTTTTTTTTTCAGAGGGTCCAGGACAACTTAAGCCCTTAAAATGGTTTTACTATTGGAATACTCAGGAGACACTGACAACACAGCACCACAGTTTGGACATGCAATACCAGGGCAATTGTTTCACCCCTGGCTAATTTTCTGATGAACTCTCTATCTGCTTTCACTACGGAGTCAGTACAGCACACACTATCTATCCATCAGATAGCGACAATGTAACGTATTCCAAAGATGTTATATGAGAGCTTTATGAAAGTACTTAGAAATCTTAAAAGATAAATGCAGAGAATAAAGAACCCTCTAAAGAACCATGATGGCTGTACCCTAACAGTCATGCCATGAAGAGGCAGAGCATACAAGCCACTACAAAGAAGCAGAGCTGTCCACTGCCTTGGTCTGAAGAGGCAGATGATGGCAACCAGCATCCAAGAAACACTACTGAAGCAAACGGTCCTAAACCAAAACACGTATTAAGATGAAAAGAATAATGAATACTGAGTGATGAGGGAATGCTTTCTCTCTCTCAAGGGGGAAAAAAAGGCCTGTCAGAAGACAACTGAAGGTACAAAACTAGTAAGATATTTCACAAAGTATATCCCACAGCACATCACTGGTACGCTACAACCTGTTTATCATGGTGCGAGTGTTGGTTCTTCGATTCTGTCTCTGAAAGCCTGTTAACATTATCTGTGCCTGAGTGGCAGCTATCTGTTTAGTCAGTCACACTAAATACAGCTTAGTTGTTGCACCCAATGTGATAAAGCAAAATATCACTCTACCTTAACAACCCTTGCATTATCACCTGGCTTTATCACAGAATGAAATACAATAACAGACACTGCTTGCCAGTCCATCGATCCCACCAGAATTTCGCTCCTGTCCTGCCTGCATGGCAACATACACACTGCAATGAGTTTTCCTATCTCATTCTGTCTCTCTAAAAATGTTACCTCTTTCCCCATGAAAATCAGAAATAAATAAATAACAAAGAACACATCCACTCAAATTCTGCAGTAAATAGACAAAGTTATGTTGATGGATGAATGTAGGCCAGTCATGGGTAATAGCAAAAGACATAGGCCCATAACAAAAATAAAACCTGATTAAAATTATATTTCTTACAGTAGCACAGGGGAAGAATCTTGTGGGAAAGGGCAGAGGGAGCAATGCTTTCCTTTCCTTAGTTCAGAAAACAAAAGCCCCTCCTCCATTCTGCTGCACATCAAAAATAAACAATAAAAGGTAATTTTTATGGCTGCATTCTTATTATCTATTGCATGACTCTCCTAGCACGCAGGGGATTACCTGCATGGAATTAAAATTACCTCTACTCAAGTCAGCCAGTTAATGTGTTCAGTACTTACACACTGAATTCAATCATCAGAATATCCCAACAGTATAACGAGAACCATCATATTACACAAATGGCAACCATTGCAGAGACAAAAGACAATATTTTCCAACACTGCTAACAAGGAAATCACAGTCACATTAAAAAAAAGCTCAAAGAAGAATAATTGTTTTGTCAATTTACTAAAAAACCCCCTACATTCCAGTTGCCACTCCTTTGATTTTTTTTTTTCATTTAGACTTTTTTGTCCTGATAATGCTGTTGCTATTTTCTTGTTGCTATTACTACTGAAAACAGCTGCTTGCAGCTGAACAAGAATTAGGTAACAGAAGACAAGCTATAAAATGAAACACTTTATGAATAACAACTAGGTCACCTGGGATTCACAGGCATTCTCTCACCAAAAAAGAACACATAGCTAGCTCATCTCTAAAGGAAAAAAAAAAAATCCTAAATCAGTTATTTAAATTAATTAGCATGCACACATTTCAATAGCCATCTCTTCACTCTGAGCCACACTCACCCGCTTGCTTCTGATAGTCACATCCAATTCTCTTAGACTCCCAGCTAACAGCTCCTGCTGCTGTGGAAAGGTCTCCGTGCAAGCCTGTACTCACAGTAACAGGCTTGCCAGGCAAATAACAAGATGAAAAGCTCTCGCACCACCCCTAGCCGAGAGGAACCCTGAGCCTGGCACCCTGAGCCACAACAACGGCACTGCAGCCCTCAGTCCAGAAAACAAGTATTTTCCAAAGGCACTGCCTTCTAATTCCAGTGTGCATGATGCCAACTGTGAAAACAAAAGCTGCTAAAAACAGCGCGTGTGTGCGAGCATATGCACACAGAGCATCTTAGCTGGAATTAACTCACGTTTTCCCCCTGTTCTCCCAACCCATCAGCAAACACAGCAGTCGATTGCACTAAGCAACATAAAATTCTGTACCAAGCATTGCAGCATTGCTAATTTGCTACTGTAGCTTTTGCTGATAGAGGCAGAAGATGCAGCCTATTCTCAAAGACCTGAAGAACAAAAGAAATACTGTATGAATTAACACTGCAAATTTCTGTTCACAACTGACAAAAAATGGTAAATAAGGCACACACTTCTAGCCATTTCTTTCATGCTTTAACACTAAAGACAAGACAATCTTACCAGAATTTACAGCTTTTTACCCATATTCACTGGATATGTGAGCTTTGCATCCCTGCAAATGTGCCAGCCAGTTTGAAAGCCTTGCAGAACTGAATCTGTCTCAACCTCTGCGTCTCATTTACTGTAACACAGAGGATTTTCAAAGCCATGCCTTACAACAGCTGGCTTGTTTTTGCCTGCTTCCTATGATTGACAAGTTCATACAAGCTCTGTCAACTTTAACCTTGATAAGTGAAGGCTTAGTCTGTATTGTATGTTACATCACCAGAAACTTCTGACCTCAGGGAAAAGATCTCAGAGACTTCAAAGCTTTTCCTTTCCCCCACCCTCACCTCCTGGATTTGCTTATTAAAAAAAAAAAAAAACCAACAAAAAAACCCCCCAAAACTTAAAAGTCCTTTAATTTTCTAAGGGTTTTCATTTGTGAAAATCATGATCTGCATGTCCACAACTACAGCTCTGCAAGTTTTAACTATTTACAATGATTTTAAAAGATCAGTGTGTCACTAGGTTCCTTTCTGAACAACACTCAAATAACCAAGTCTAATTCTAGAGAAGAGAGTTCATCAACAGCCCTCCAGCCTGAAGTTTTTTGCATGTGTTGTGTGCACAGGCGCCCTCTCTTGCAGGAGATTCTGCAGGGAAAGAACTGAATGCTTTCATGCTGCATGAACACATTGCCACCCCCACGCTCCATCTTTAGAAGGCATCATGGCTTTCATCAGAGCAAAGCTCAAGCTCCTTTCAATTTATCTACAAGAACACATTAAAGACTTAATAGAAAAGTTGTGGATAAGGCTTTAATATGTATGAAAAGATAATTTTAAAGATGACCCACTTTAAGAGGAAAATGTTATTTAAAATGTACACAAAACCACATAGAGCAGCCAGATATCCAGTAAATAACCTCCCCTAAAATTTTTCTGCCTATTTGATTTCAACAGTGAGAGAAAATGACTTCAAGAAAAAATTCCAGTTTACATAATACAATACAACTGGTTAACAGACTGCAGCAAGTCTGGCTGGTCCATGCAGAGAAATGGAAGCTATAGCTGCCACATTACTTTTTAGCACAAAACTTCACTCACATTTACTGATATAAACAGTCTCCTGCGTGACAGCAAACCATAACCATGTTGCCTAAGGGCTTATAGCAGAAAGTGAACATTTCACAGGCTAGCTTTTAGTACCAGAACACCATAAAGCCACTCCATATGTCAGAAATGCATGAATTGCTACACTGAGGAGACAAATCAATCACCTATTTCCAATTATGCTTTTCATCAAGCAACTTAAGGGAAAATAAAATCTACAATGAATCAGCACATGATGCTTTTATGACTTTAACCACTGGAGACTATATCTTACATTATCTCTAAATCTCCATACTCAACAGGGCTACATGAAGATAGCTGAATTTCAAGCAATGCAACAAAAAATATCTTTAGATGGTTTTCATTCTAATCCTTTTTCCAGGAAAAGCAGTAAGATCAAACCAGAATACAAAAATGAACTAATGTGTACAAATTTATCTGTTTCTCTCTCCACAAACACTTCTGTGTGTTCTTTCACTCACACTCAAGTTCAGAATAATGTTTAGGACTTCTTCCAGCTACTCATGCTTGGTAACACCTTTAGGGGCAGAGGAGGAAACTTTCCTTAAGAAGAAACCACCCTCCAACACTTCCTTTTATCAGCCCATGATGGCCTCACATACCCCTGGCTGACACTGCATGCAAAGGGAGAACAGATGTGCCAGGAGCAATTAAAGCAAAAATAATTTTACTTGGTAGCAAAAAGCTGCAAGTAGAAAAAAGGGATATGTGAGATAGGGTAGCCACCCTCAAGTTTAGAAACAGGGATTCAAAGTTCACCTAATAAAGGTAGAGGGAGAGTCCACATTTTCAAGGGTGTGGAGAATGCACCAATTGGATGGGGGAGAAACAGGGCTGTATTACTGTAGTAGTGTAAACCAAGCACAGGTTTTGGAGGCAGTCCAGCACCCATTTACTGAGCTGCTGGTGAGCCCGAGTGGAGCATCGCAGTGATCTGCAGGACGCACACCTGACAGCCGCCGGCTGCCAGCAGAGTGAGGAATGGGGAGGCAGTGGCAGGAGCCTGCAAGTTCCAACAATTTATTTAGCCACAACCAGCCTCCAAATCCCAAAATAATGCATTTGTGATGCTTATGAAGATGCCCACACATCTCTCAGCTCATCTAGCCTGGAAGTTTTAAAATGGACAACAAGAGAAGAAAAAGACTACAAGTGGGACAATTTATCATGCAACTTCTGCCTTGATCCTGAGGCATGGGAAGAATCTGGTTCAAAACTTTACTATTTGAAGAGCTACCCTGTGCCAGTGGCCATATGCATTTAGAGAAATCTTTTTTGAAAGATTAAGAATCCACACAGTGGTATTTAATTCTGAAAAAGACATTTCCATGCATGAGATGAATATTTTTTAAGATAACAAGCCAGATGGTATAATGCTAAGAGATAACATGCAACTGAAGATACAATATATGAAACTCAGAGGAAATGTGTAACACCTACTGAAACACCCAACCACCGTTCTTCCTTCCCTCTCTCTGCCCTCCTCCAAAGGTTGAATTAAATAGGAATTAAAAGGAACATCCCCCAGAGAACTTAGGTCCTACTCAAATGAGGAAAATCCAGAACTAACCTAGCAAAGCAGATGCATAAGCAAAATATGGTAAATAAAGAAATTTTAAAACAAAAGCTGAGGTACAAATCCTTAGAAGTGTTAGGATTTAAAAAAAATAGGGAAAAAAAGTCACTTCTTCAAACACAGATATCTGCCAAACAGATTGTAGGGATGAAAGTACAAGAGTAAGAATACAAAGAAAATAAGGCTGCAGCAAAAAATGGACACGGTCTCCCCTTCACAACTCCACAAGCAAGAACAGCCTTTGCAGGAACTATTTTCAGATGCTGCACACCATTAGGAGTGGGCTGTCATAAGCTACCTGGGCCATATGACAATCACCTGAATTTTCCACAGGAAGTTGCTGAACTGGGATCTGTGATGCACAGCCACCCACTCCTGTAATACTTGGACAGCTGCTCAAGCACAGTGACACATTCACTGCTGGGGGAGGGAAGGTGTGAGGGTGCTGAAGAGAAAGAATGAGGGAAAGAGAGCAAGAATAAAAAAAATCTCACTATGAATCTGGAGAACTTCAGAATCATGAACTTAACATCTGAAATAAGCAAAAAAGTAGAAATTTTATTAAGAGATTTAGCAGCTGCACTAATGAGTAAAATTGACAAAGAATAATTTGGGCATGTGTAGAAAAGGTATGTCTTGGATGCACTACCAATCTTAGAGTAACTACACATAGGGACAAGAGTGATCTGGATGACAGATGCTGGATTTTTAGATGAGTTAGAAAATTAAATTTAATTTAATTTAATCTCACCTGAGGCTCTTAAAAATTTGACTCCCATGAGACAGAGTCCTCACTCATCTCATCACATCATCCACATCAGAACTCATTAGATATAGATGATTCACAAAAGGGGTGAAAAACTAGGTGGCAGCAGTTGCTGCTATGAGGAAATTATTCAGATTTAATAAATGCAAAGTAACCCACAGGAGAGATTTCCCTGTACTTCATCAACCTTTACAATGATGTAAAACAAAAATTACTGCTACACAAGAAGGAAAAGCTGAATTTCACAGACTGTTCTAGGAACATACAATCTTTGTACTTCACAGCAGTAACAAACTAAACAAACCCCCTAAGATAAAACAAAGCTCAAAGATAGGCAAACCAGCAGAGGCTTGGCAAGATACCCAGCTGCATGGCTCCTGGTTTGCCCTGCTTTTCTGTTTGCCCCTCCAAGCATCTGCTGCTGGCTCACATGGAGAAAAAAACCCTGTCTAGGTAGACCTTTGGCCTGCCTTTAAGCACTGACACCCATCAGCTGCCATTGTGCACCAGTGATTCAAGGTTCCACTGTCTCAGAGTGAGATATTTATGTATCTATTAGTAGTCAGTCACATACACCAGTACACTGAAAGTTCATGGCAGTGAAATTTGTACTAATTACAAACATTCACAGAAACCTAAGGAAGATGAAAGGTTACAGGGGTTTCTCATATATGAATAGATGCTCACTCTCCTCTATATGCACAGGAAGAGCTACAGTAGGTTTTTCCCATTTTCAAACAAAATACAAACTTTTAGCAGCTCAGACTGTACTGTGTCATTGCTATATGTCACACACAATGACAACACTGGCAAAAAAAAAAAGGTCTGAGAAATGCCTTAATAATCTGTATCTCATGATAAAGAAATGCTAAGGACATGGACCTGCTGGAGCAAGTCCAGAGGAGTGCCAGGGAGGTGACAGAGGGATGGAACACCTCTCCTGTGAAGACATGATGAGAGAGTTGGAATTGTTCAGCCTGGAGAAGAGAAAGCTCTGTGGACCTTGTTAACACATGCGTGAAATGTTTGCCAAAGTAATTTTTCCACTGATTTCTAAGGAAGCAGTTGCACAAGATCATACTATTTCTTCCTCACACAGAAAAGGGAGAAAACATTTTGTTTACATAGCTCTGGTAATGGCTTGGTAAGTCCTTCAATGCCTGAGACTTACTTGTCCTGCAATGTTCAATCAGGAAAAGCAACTCACAGATTGCCTGTTAATTGCAACAATAAATGAGTAATTTATTGTTGACCTCATGAAGGTCAACAAGGCCAAGTGCCAGGTTCTGCCCATGGGTCAGGGCAATCCCAAACAGAAGTTCAGGCTGAGAATGGACCAAGACCAGCCTTGGGGAGAAAGATTTGGGGGCGTTTGTGGACAAAAAGCTCAATAATGAATTGGCAGTGTGCGCTCCCAGCTCAGAAAGCCAAATGGCTACATCAAAAGCAGTCTGGCCAGCAGGTCAAGGGAGGGGAATTCTCCCCCTCTACTCTGCTTTTGCAAAACCCCACCTTGATTACTGTATTCAGCTCTAGGGCTCCCAAAAGAAGAAAAATGTGGCCCTGCTGGAATGTGTCCAGAGGAGGGCCACTACTATGACCACAGGACTGGAACATCTCATTGAGGACAAGCTGAGAGAGTTGGGGCTGTTCAGCTGAAGAAGAAAAGGCTCCAGAGAGACCTTACAGCACCTTCCAGTACCTTAAGGGGGCTACCAAAAAACTGGAGAGAGACTTTTCACAAAGGCATGAATGATAGGACAAGGGGGAATGGCCTTAACATGGAGGGAGGCAGGTTTAGATTAGGTATTAGAAGGAAACTCTTTACTGTGAGGGTGGTGAGGCACTGGAACAGGTTATCCAGAGAAGCTGTGGACTCCCTGGAGGTGTCAATGACCAGGCTGGATGAGGCTCTGAATAACCTGGTCTAGTGGAAAGCTCCCCGGCCATGGCAGGAGGGTTGGAACCCGATGATTTTTAAGGTCCCTTCCAAACTGAACTATTCTAGGACTTTATGATTCTTAATAAAGAAGTTTAAAATAGATATGCAACACAATGCTGGCAAAAGTTCTTGTTAACTATTTAAGGAAATGGCCCTTTTGCTACATATAAAAAGTATTGATGACCCTCTATTTCAGTAGCTCAGTTCCTAGTTAAGCTGATCCTAATACTGTATATTGGTACTTTGTTAATTTCTTTGACATCACAGTAAAAGAAACCCAAATAAAATGTAGAATTTAAAATTTCTGGAGTTATGAAAAACTGTAGTTTCTAAGACTCTTTCCAATGAATAATTTACACCATCTACCATTGTCTAAGGAAATGAGGAAACTAATTTGTCCAAATGTGTATTGTGGATTGTTGGGGTTTTTTTCACCACTGTTAATCAGTCCTCATAGATATGTAAACCCCAACCCCTATAATGGTCACAAATCAGAAAAAGCTAAGAGAAATAACTATCAATATACATGTATATTATATATGTCTGTATATATATACACACAAATATCCACATATGCATGATACAGATAAACACAGACACAAATGGATGACTGGTAACTTTTAAATTCTTTTCCATCTCACTCAGTTCAGAAGACATAAGGTCAGTCATATTCCTGTGCTGCTGAAAGTCCTCCTCCTTCCTTTCACAATAATTTGCTGCTCCTCTTGGTGAGTATGGAGCCTAGATATTCACCAGGTGTTGAAAAATCTTCTTTGTAAAGAGTCTAATAAAAAACTTTGGAACGTGTCTATAGGCTCCTGTTTCTGGATTATCAAAGACTTTTCTAGAACATTATACTTGGGCATTTAGGACAACTTAAGCATTAAGAAATTATTTTTATTTTGGTTTTGTATTGTAAAGGTTGTTCCTCTGTCTTTAAGAGCTCAACTCAAATAGGAGTAACTACTAAGGTATGAAAACACTGAAAGTGTTTTACAGTGTTTAATTAGAGTTGAGTCACACTGTGGTCCTACACTTGACATGCATATGCTCTCGGACTTGACATCTATTAAATGTTGAAATATTTTCTGCAGCCTGTGATCTCAGATATCCTTTTTCACTTTTTGAAGTTATGTAACTTTAATAGACATCACAGGAACAAATTAATAGAGCTAGTAGTCAAATGTTCTTAGAAAGTAAATAATGGCAATGGCTGTAAACATCTCTAGTAGATGGCAATCTTAAGAATTAGATCATAAAGCATGAGTCTTCTGATGCAGAATGACTTATGTGTGCATGTCATACTGCAGGAAGCCAGAGACTACTGGTCAGAGAATTCATTTCCTTCTTTAACTTTTTGAAAGTCTATTTCAGCTTAGAAATTGTGAAGACTTCTATAAGGAAGGCAATTATATAATCAGTTTAAGTAATCTTACAAATGCAGAAAGAGAGACATGCTTAAAGAAGCACAGACTTCACATCTGTAAAAAGGTAAGCTTTTGTAACTAATTTGAAATAGAAAGAGGCACAACAAAAATAAAAAAGCAGCATTTTTTTTGTTTTACAGATCAGCCAAACTGTATAATACTTTTAAGCTGTCCTAAAGTTAAGAACATCCATAGAATCACAGCAACCCCTCGGTATAAAACACTCATCTCGTGTTAGATGACTGCATCCCTTTAAGTTCCTAACAAGAGTGGTTTGGTTCTTCCATAAGAGATGACAATGGCTGCTATGGACCACTATATAATACCCTAATACTATTAAATACTGCAGTTCAGAAGAACGTGGTGCAGCTGTTCTAAAAAGGGAGATGAAACAACCTGAATTCACTGGAAGCATTCAGTAACCTCAGAGGGGAAAAACAGAGCTCAAAGATAAAAGAGGTTCACAAACTATCTTCATCAACTCAACACTCACACACCACCCCCTCCCTCCTGCCCCCAATTTTTCATAGTACTGTTAATTTACATTTTACAATTGTGTGCTAAAAAAGAACAGCCAAGGAAATACTGTAGCAAAATGCTCAGGAGAAAAAAAAAATCAAACATCTTTATTTTTGTTTGTTTGTTTTTAAAAAGCCATTTGCTGTTACAGTATTCTAACCCTTTTTCATTCTAGAGTCAGTGCATTTAAAAAAACTCGTATTTCATATTTCTGAGGAAAATAATCAGGTAGCTGTAAGTGGTAGCTATTCAAAGTTTATTTCAAGTTAATATTGTTTTCATTTCTGAAAACAACTGAACAGAGGCACCCTGTAGTGTAGGACAGTCTCTAACCTGGAGAAAGCACCCATGGACTCCACAGGTGTCTCTCAGCTTGGGTTCCTGCAAATCTCATGCCCACAAGTGCAGAAGGGCCACTCCTGTGTTCAGCCCCATCACACTGACTTTGGTAGCACAAAGGCCACCATAGCACACAGGTCTCAGTAGCACAGAGTAACAGCTGCCAGCTATTTAATCCAAACATAAATTTTAAAATAGGGTATTAAATATGACCATAAGGAAGACCTCAGATTTGGTTACTATTCATGTTCTAGAATATACCCTGAATTAGGTAGATTTGCTAGCCATTTGCAGATTGCTAGATTTTAAAAATAGAAAGCTAAATGCCTTTAGGGCAGCTCATATCATAAAATGATCATAAAATCCATGCCATGAGGCCAGTTCCTTTTGAGCACAAGAATGCCTTGTAAAACAGGAGCACACGGAAATATATATTCTTCCCATAAGGCAGCCATTCATTATCACGCAGCGGTAGTTCACAACACAGGAATTAAATGCCTAAATGAGGGATTTTAATCAGTTTTTTGAATACAGAAGGCATATCAAGCCTCTGCATATCAATGTTGAGACAAAGAGACCATTTCACAAAACCTTCTGTAATGCACGAAAATAGCCAAATACCACATCTGAAATAGTATGTCAAAATGGGCTCCAGCTGAAAAAAAAGTTACTGCAGCTGGTGCCCAGTCATGTGATTGTTATGGATTCCATGATTATAAAGCAAGAATTGTGCTGCACAAACACTGCTAAAATGCTGGCGTAGGAGTATTATTCACATGCTTTTGTGAATAATGGTAGATGGGAAGCATTTCACTCGTCCGGAGCTGCTGCTCGCCCACAGCAGCGCGGCCGCTCCCGCATCGTGCCCGCCCCTCCTGCCCTCCCCGCCGCCTCCCCACGGGGCGCGCACACTCCACCCTCCGGGGCTGCTCATCTGGGAATCGCTGCCCTAAGTGCAAAGGGCTACCAAACACTACAAAAACAGGGGGTGGTCTCTTCAGCTAAGCCATAAGCAATGCAAAATACAATCATATGAACCCACAAATAAATACTAACTTTTTACATGGTTTTAGGGTCACAGCTAGAGTGTGTGTTCGCTATAGTTCATAATTTCCTCTCCCTGGAGGGATTAATACCACTTACAGAACTGAGGAAAGCCTACAGAGGTTCTTTTTTCCTATGCATGGGTTCCCTCTGTTATGAAACCCAGAGCTGTCAGACCTGGCAGCAGCAGCATGTGCACAACCTCAGCTGGGCTTCAGAAGCCGCAGAATCAGCGATTGCTGAAATCACTGCTTACACCACATCTGAAATCACTGCTTACACCACATCTGAAATCACTGCTTACACCACATCAGGGCCAGGACGAGGACAACCCTCAGCATGCTAGACCTTTAATGGATTTAAACCACACTGTGCATACAGTCACACCTTTGAAAACATTGTATATATATTAATACATGGATTAACAGAGAAAATCTGAGCTCTTCAAACAGTGAAACAAATTTTACTGTCTTCTATTCATGCACTGTATTCTGTAAAGCCACAAGAAAAGCAAAGACCAATTTACAGTACTACTGTGTTTCAGCAGCATTCTGTCTTTGCAAGGATAATACTGGAAATCCCTTTTGGGGAACCCCAGGGCCCCCATCTACCCCCAAAACACCCATAACTATCACACAAATAATTCATGCACACAAATAAGAATCAACTGCCTTTGAACAAACTATAATATGCTCAACACTAAACAATGTCTTTAAGCTCACACTAGAGTCCCCAAAAATTTCAGTCCCAACGTTAATTCTATCATGCACATTGAACTATTTGGGCAGAAGAAGGGAAATAAGGGAAGAAGGCACTGCAGAAACTCTGAAATCATCACAGCAGAACTTGCAGTTTGAGTCAGGAAAAGATCAGATCACAGAAATTTGTCAAAAAGATTGGTCAAAACCAAATCTTTTAGAGAGAGAAATTAAGAAACACTGTACTTACCTTACAGTGCAGTTCCTCTCATCCAGTTTGTTAATGTTAGAGAAAATACACTCCCCATCTTCCTTTAAATCCTCTGCTTGCCTCCTTACTTCAACTGATACTTCCTAAAAGAGGTTTGTAGTACAAGTAAGAAACCAAGTCATCGTGTTTCAGACTCCCAAAAAATCTGTGATTATGGAACCTCTTATTTGTGGGTTTGCTCTGTTCAAATACACATGAAGTCAACAGCATAGCATGTTTTAAGCTTGTTTGGTTTTAAGCAGTACAGCGTGCTCTGTGACCTCCTGCGCTGCACTCCCGACCTGGCAGTGCTCGCCTCGCTGCTCTGCTCTGCTGATCTATAGAAGAGCTTAACATTTTTATAAACGTTTGCAACTTCCCTTTGGCAAAAACAAAAACAAACAAAAAAAAAGAGGCACAGAAGTTGCAGAAGAGTTGCTCACATTTTAGGAGATGCAAGTATGCACCAGATTGTGAATCCCCATGTGAGTACTTCAGTTTCTCAGTAGAACACCAACAGTGCTGTTCCAGAACGTTATTATCTCCCTATCTTCAAACAACCCCACCCAAAGCATAGCTTTGCATTACAAACACTGAACCTACAGGAAATTTAATTGCACATTAGCACTGGAATCATCTGAATCACAACATCTTTATTTACTTCAGTCTCTTGTAGGCATCTTCAATGCACTTATCACCATATTTTCCAGGTGCCTAAACAGGTGTCTGCTTTTTGCCCCAGGAGGTCTATACTGAACTTAAGAGCACTGACTAATAAACCAGAAATGCATACAGGGAATAGATTATTGCCTGGGTAGGCAATTATTTAATAATTCAGAGAACTTAATTTTCAGAGTAACTTCCAGGTGAAGATTGTCAGTGCTTCCAATCCCTACCCTAGTAAATTATCCACATAGTTAAGTCTGCACATAGAGTTCAAAAAGAATTTTTCCCAAACTTAAAGACACAAAAAACTTATGGAAAGACACTCAGCAACTTTCAGAGATCAACATTTTTCTACTCCATGTCTACACACACACACAGAGGTGAACTGTGTATGTATGTATGCAATGTTTTTATTAAAAGGGGAAAAATACAGAAGAAGTAATATACAACTGCTTTGCTTCAATTCTATTCCTGCAGAAGGCAAAGTTCAACACAGGTTGAACACACTATGATTCCTTATACATATCAGGCAATCTCATAGTAGCTTGAACAACATCTTTTAACAGAGAACTAAAGAGACTTGGTTTCTCTGTTTGCTTCCAGTGCCACCTGCCAACCATTGCCTGGCCCTATTGGTTAAAAATTAACGTAATATTTACTTGCAAGTTGAACAGACTTTTGGCATCTCTCTACGGAATAAATGTATACATCTTAAATCAAGCAAACTGACATAAAACAAAACATTAAGCAGTTTCATTGTTGCTGTGGCTTTAGCATTAATAGGCATATTTGTAATCTCTAAACTTTTTCAGGCAGAAGTCCTATGAAATTTTGCATGAAGCAAGTTTAGAAAAAGAGGAAATCCATGGAAATTATTAGACCATCAAAAAATTAAACAAAGTATGTATTATTTACACGTGGAACACTTTTCTTCATCGTTTCAGAGAATTCAAACAGGGAATACAGCCACACCAATGAAAAAATAAGTCTGGGTGAAAATTTCTTTGAACCTTCAAAATATGTATTGTAAAAAAGAGGGTATTAGCAAATGAATCATTTTTTTTCTATCCAACTACAACACACAAGAAATTATTTTGATCCAATTGCTCTTGTGCAGCACAAACTTTGATCTTCCTCGTTTTACTTAAGATAGCTACCTATAACATTTACTCCTTTACTGACAAAAGTCAAATACCACTATTACATAGTGTTCCTAAATTGGAAATTGACATAAAAATTCTCTTTTCCCCTCCTTTCCTCTACTGTCCTCCACCACACTAGGCAACTTAAAGGATAATGCAAAAGATATGTGTACCTGTTTGTAGAAATCAGTGGAAGGGGATGATCTAGACCTCTCATGGGAGTATTGGGATTTCCCATGCTGTTCATGGCCTGTATCGAGGATATTATCAGCTGAGTGGTACCTTCCTGAGCCCCTTGGCTCTACTGGCTTCCACTGCTCCTTCCACGATGCCTCATACTCTGCAAAGGTTCCCAGGCGCCGTGGCTGTGCAGATTTCCCAATCCTCTCAGCAGCCCTATTGCTGCTGCTATGGTGGACACTATCTTTTGAAGCATGAGCAGTTTCAGGTCCAACAGAGGCTACCTGATCTCTTCTTTCATACCAGAGCTCCTCTCCCTCTTGTGCTTTCCTATCTGGCCTCTCAGGCTGTCCCTCTGCCAGACCATGGGGACCTGGTTTCTGTGATGATTTTCTAAATGCAGGCTTACTTGTTTCTTCAAAAAATTTCCACCTGTCTGCAAATGAACCCAGGGCTTCTTCTGATACGTTTGGACGGCAATGAGCATGGCGTTCATCCTCTGACATGCCCACCTCGTTCATCTTCTCTGGTTCTGAGTATGACTTCAGTTTTTGCTCCGTTGTGAACCTCTTCCTGGCTCCAATCCGAGAAACGTGATGAGTGCCACTCCCTGTAGGATTTGGTTTGGCTTGTGTAGCCTCAAGGAATCCAGAGGTATCTTCAGAAACCAAAGCCAGTAATGAAGAGTTGTAACTACCAGTTTTCCGCTCAGGTGACCTGGGGAGATACTCAGCGGGGCTGGGCTCCAAGTCCCGGCGTTTGAAGGACGTCGCGCTCAGAACCCTGGCCTGGGCTTCCTTCAGGTGATCTTTGTAGGTGCTGGTAAAGTTTGTGTCGGGGGATGCGATGACATTCCCTGTTGAATCTGGTTTCCAGGTCTCACTGCACTCCTCTGTTTCAGATGACCCTACTAGTGTAGCAGTACTTCTACTTTTCTGCAGCTTTGCTCTTCTCATTTGGATCTCATTTCTGAGGGTTGTTGCAAAACGATCACTCCTTCGTGCCTGTTTAGACAGGTGAGTGTCAAATGAGGTTTGTCGTTCTGATACCACTTCTGGGTTGTTGTCAGACTGTTTTTTCCCTTCCTGAGCTAAAGAGTGCAACATTGGCGTCCTCTGAGGAGAAATCTTGCTACTCTCATCTTTCCCCCACCTAAAATCTTTCTGAGCAGATCTGTTTTCAGTGGTAAGGACACAGCCCTTTACATACTCCTGCTGACCATGCCTAGTTTCACTTTCCTCAGAGCTGTTCTCACAGCTTTTCTTTTGTCCAGATTTTTCAGTATGATTATGTTTTTTAGATTCTTCTACTACAGCACACCTAGCATCTCCCTCTCTGTCCACTGGGTAATGACTACTGTTCTCACACCTTGTCAGTGAGGGTTCAATAGACTGTTGAGGTAGATAGTATTTTGGGTTTGGGGCCATTGTAATAACTGCAGAATTTTCATGAGGTCCAAGTGGCAAATCAGTTCCCACTGCAGGTTTCCAGCTGTCATCCTTGAGTTGTAGTGGCTTTGAGCTTCCCTGAGCAGGCTGTTTTGCTGTCACACAATAATATCGACTTTGTCCAGTGTTGTCCACCTTCTGTTCAGCAGCACTGTTCAAAGAGGAAGTGTTGAGCAGACTGGCTTGGTTTGGACTGTAGCCATGAAAATGATCTGTAGTTAACTCCTGAATGCCACTGTAGGACAGGTAATGTTGCTGATCTTTAGGTGCAGCTAAGGTTCTTGCACTGTGATAAAAGGTGCTTTCATCGCTGTACTGGTGCTGGTGGTGGTACAGAGTAAGCCGACTGTGCAAACCTTATGTCAGGTGCTGGACAAGGATGGCTGCAGTTTGTTCACAGTTCCTGCATTACTGCTGTACTTATCACCAGCTGAAGAAAAAGTGTGTTCTGAACTGAGATCAGATTTGTAATTTGAGCTGCTGATCCTCTTGTCACATGCTCTGGAGGGCCGTCGCTGCTGCTCTGCAGTTTCCAAACTCCAGTCACTCCTGGGCTGTGATCGGTTCAGGGCTGTAAAGTGCTGTGTGCTGGCACCCTCTGAGTACACAGGGCCCTGGGCTTTCTCGTGGCCCTTGGTGGCAGCAAAGCTGTCACTACGAAGAGGTGGAGGTGGTGGGGGAGGAGATGAAGACCTCTTTTTATCAGGAACGTACCAGACAGGTCCAAAGCTGGATCTTCCTGAGCTAGTGAGCTTGCCATCTGGGTGTTCCTCTGTTCTAGGACTCCTGTTGTTCTCATATTGGATGGGAGCTGGCAAATACCCAGGTTTGTCCTCTGTTCCACTGCTGTCATTCAAAAACTGTCCAGACTTGCTTCCATGCTTAGCAGTCTCCCAGGGCCCCACTTTGTAAAGCATGTTCTCTGTTGAAGAGGTGTCTGCATTGGACAGAGTGTGGTCAGGGGTGCTAGAACTTGTGGAGAAAGATCCATAGGCTGAATCCCGCTTACTTTGGCTCCCTAGATGATCAATGCTACTATTAGACCTTGCAGAAGAAAGTCTTCCATACTGGGCTACTTGGGGAGTGTGGTCCCAGCTGTCCATACTTCCCAAAGAGCTGAATTGGTCAGAAGTGCGGTATAGACTTGACTGATCCCATGAGTTTGACAAGTCATGAGAAGAACAGCTACTGAAGGAAACAAACAAACAAACAAAGTGTCAGAATAAATTTAAAAAATGTCCAAAAATGCCACAACATAATTATAACCACCCATTTTAATAATATTGGTTAAATCCATCTGCACAGCAGTTAAAGACAAACAATCTAACAAAACAAAGTTTGAACAAGAAGTCAGGGCTCCAACTTGATACTCTACCACTGATTGAAAGCTTGAAACCTTAGAAACTACCTCAGCTTCCCTATGTATGTTTGCTAGTAAGTAATACGCATTTATCTCCTTGAATGGTCCCTTTTCCCTGTGCAAATTGTTGATTTTGCTGACTTTGCTTTTAGAAAAAATTAGTTTGAGATCCATTAGCTCCCTCTTTCCCAGGAAAAACACCAACTTATTTTTCAGCTTATTTTCCAGGCACCCCGATTCTTCCAGCTGTTAAACTCACGTACTTCCTCTCTTCATCTTTGAAATATGACTCCAAACTTCTTCAGCCCGTGATGTTATTCCCTTGTCAATAAGTTACTCCAATAAAGTTACATCCACACCTGCCTGTTGGTTTGATGTTTTAAGCAGAGACACACAAAATGCATTTGTCTCAAATACCACCTGCACATGCACCTTAGCAGTGTTGTTTCAAACCACTCTCAAGCTGACACTCTTAAAACAACATTCTATTCCACCCAGTTCCACAACACTGGCAGGAAAACTTCAGGAGGAGATGACAAAGCTCTGCATGGCCAAACTTCTGACTTTCCTTCAAGAATCCTTACTTGCCACTAGTTTCTCCCTACCACTCTTTCCTCTATAAAAACAACATCTTTGACACTGTACTTTCTTCAGGTCTTTTGCTAAGGACACTATTCCAAAATCCTGCTGCTTCTGTTACCTTCCTATCCCATAAGTTTTGTTTCAATTCCTTTCATTTATTTTCTCTCTCACAGTACCCACCTCCTGTCAATCCAACACACTGATGCTGAGATGACAGTCTTGACAATTATTCTCATCACATCTCCCTCTTTGAACTTCACTGGCAGCTCCTCCTGCTTTTATATACCAAATTCAAATTCTTGCCTTTGCATGCAAAGCCCCTTGGTAGAAATCCCAGACTTATTCCACTTCCCTGTAGCTATAATTATATGAAGCATCTATCAAATCTTGTCTAAGACCTGTGAAAGCTAGCAACGAAATTAGATTAATCCACATAAAAAATACCAAGAGTGATACAGGTCTTCTGTAAAAAATATTGCAAAGGTCTAATCAACAGTTCTTTGGAATTCACTATTAACAGAATTGGTTTTTTTCCCCCTCTACTACTATAGCCTTTTAAACTTTTCTTATACAACATGGTCAAAAGCAACTTATATGAAATAAGAGAAGATATGCTTTATGCTTATTTTCTTAAAGCATTTTATTAACAAGATACACTAACAAATGGCCTCATCTTGTGGGATTTTATGTTCTTTCATTTGTTTATTTTCAGCATTTAAAACATCTTGCTGAATCCTTTAAAAGGTCTTAATTGTCATATTAAGCTGATACTGTGTTGCATGTAAAAAGTATTGTGGTCATTACTAGGATTTTTTGTAAAAGAATAATGTAAGTCAGCTATTACTAAGAATTGCTGATATTCCCACTCCCTTGAGCACTAAGGAGATCATAGAACCATTAAGGTTGGAAGAGACCTTTAAGTTGATGAAATCCAAACAGATCCCTGGCATCAATTAAAAGAAAGATGCCACTTGTGCAGGAAAGCCTCCGTTTACAGGTCTCATGTAAATCTGCCGGTATCAACTGTGAAGCAGAGATACCATCATAGGAGGTCAAAGCCCTGCTAGAAAATGCCTAATGGGAACCCAGCAGAAGCAGCAAGCACTTCAAAGGACAGGAGGGTTTCTAATGGCATGTCACTGCAAAGCATGGCCTCCTGTGGTCCTAAACTGCAGGGCAATTCTCCTGTGAACCCTGACATGGAAGAGAGTACAGAGGCCAGTTCTGCCTGAGCCTGGCTGGCATCCCAGGATAATCTCTCAGTGGTTGTTTTAGAGCAGATTCATAGAAGCACGTACACCGCTGGTCAAAGTTGGGTAGGTGAAGTCCAGGAATAATCTACAAACACCATCCCTTGGCCACGCTGGCCAGTAAACACCCATCCCAACCCTGGGGCATGAGCTTCTGCTCCTGGACCCTTATAGAAATTATCTCCTCAGCAACTGCATGGGATTACAAATCAGATGCACCTGACCCTAACTGCCCCAAAAGCTGAGTTTAGGCTGCTCACTTCTTTTTGCAGATCAGCAAGCCCAAAGAACCCCACTCTGCAACTGAGATCCCCAAAGTACCAAAATCCTTGGGCTGCCACTATGGGAATGCTGGGTATCCTCCAGCAGCAGCATGGTAAAAGCAGCTCTGCCTCTGAAACAGTCTTGGACAACAGACACCAGGGCTAACAAATCTCCAAATATATTGTCTTTTAAGTGGGCAGCACAGGTAGCCAAGGGGTTCAGGATGGCAGTGACCTGGGAACTGTGATATGAGACTCTGCTAAGGCCACTAAATCTTTCAGCAGCATGTGAGAAAGAATCTCTTGTTTTTATTAGTATTAGTGTCTGCCAGCAGTTGTGGCTCTTTCTGCTTTGTGAGGGGAGAGGACTGCTCTATTCCCATCCCCTCTTTCTTTACACCCACAATTTCCTGACTAAACCTCATTTCAAACTGGCATGGAACAATTTTTTTTCTCTATTTTACGTATTGGGACACATCCAGCTCCTATCAAACACACCTTGAGACACATCTTGTGATATTTTACTTTCACAAGGTACAAGGACAACCACCAGGAAGAGCAGGAAGCATATAATGATTTACAGCTTAGTACAGAAGACTCATTAATAACAGAAATACTCTTTAGCTATAGCATTGCAATGAGGAAACCTATAGAAGATTTTAGAAATTTCTGCATTTTGTTTCTATGTACAAGGACTTTTACTGTCTTAAAATCTATAAATCTAAATCAATGAATATACAAATCTAAATCAACCTAAAAACCTAAATCTAAATCTATTCTATGATATTTAAACACAAACTTTAAATCAGTGTAAACCAGCAGAAATTGTAATCAAAGTTTCTAAGATTTCTACTAATAAAGTATTACAAAAAACATTTAAAAAAACCCTTTCTGTCGACTTTATTCAAGGGTAGATTAAAAACTTAGCTTGAAAACAGTAGGGAGTTTCCTAAGAAAACAATGTAAAAACATTGTAAATGTTCATCTAAATGTAAAAATGAGATGAAAAAATAAAATAAAATACTGAAGTATTAATGTTCTTTTGTTTTGACTAGCACAAAACATTAACCTCAAGAAGTAATGATTCAGCAGAGAATGCACGGCACTAAGTATAGAAACCAAAGTCTATTTCCCAAACCAGACTAATTTTCCATAATGCTCAGTGTAACTATGGGCCAACGGGAACTGCGAAGGAAAAAGTAACAAAAGACAAAAAAAAAACAAAAACAACATCCCCTCCCTCCCAAAAAACAAGAAAATCTTTCATGAGAATGATAAAGAATGTCACCTAGGAGCAGGAAACAAACAAGAACCTGCAACCAGACGCAAAGAGGCGTTAACTAAGTTTAGAGTTTCACAGCTAAAACTGCCTGGGTGTCAGCCTTTCTCCATTAGTGTTGAATGTGACCTAACAAATATTAAAGTGCTTTAAACAGGGACTGAAAATCATTGGTGTTATTACCTCTCTACACAAGGAGGATCACAGATGCAGGGAAGGATTACAGAAAGACAGTTTAACTAATTAAACCAGTAATACCATAAAAGGCAACAGTAAAGCATTCTGCACCCTCTCTTTAGAAAAAGCCCTTTTAATTGTTCGAAACAGCATTTTTATTTTCTTCTCCCTTTCCTATTTCTCTTTATGAACGTTAATTTTGATGGTTACTTTGCCTTAGGATTTTCCCAGTGGACATTGAAAGGAAATGCAGAGCAAGAAGCAGAACCTTGTGACTGCCTTTAAAGCCAGTTTCTTACCTTTCAATCACACGCACATATCACAAACCGGTTCAGAAATCCACTCATCCACACGTCAAACTTCCCCAACTCCCCCTTCATGCACTGCAAGGACAGGCAACTAAAGAAGTACAACACCACGATTCTGCGTTGGTTGTTTTTTATAAAAACCCCTCAGCAACATGAGCTGAGTTATTGTAGGCTCACTGCTAGGAGCTGGATGTGTGTAACCCAAGCAGAGACTCACCTTGCATGGTAGCTGGAGTGCCAGGAGGCGCAGGCATGAGACGAGGCGAGGTGTGACGTGGCTGCCTCAGGCTGACTTTCGGTAAATTTGGTTGCGTGCCAGGAGTGCGGCCTGCAGGCTAGGTCATTCCTTCTGAAAACAACAGAGGCACAGGTGCTGCTTTAGTGCAAACACTTCAGTAAGGTGATATGCAGCAAAAAAACTACCAGGGCAGCAGTAAAGCATTTCACAGATAGGACTGAGGCATAACGACTTTCAATGACAGCAAAACTTTCTACGTGCATGCATGCCACTTTTGAAAAGACATCACCATTTCTTTAAATTGCTTGAGATGCAGTGAAATACCAATTTATTTTTTTTAATGGGTGGCGAGGTGGGTGTTTTTTACAAGGAACAGAGATTGATAAATTTTAAAGTGCCTGACATGTATCCAGAGCTGTAATAGTTAAAGCTAATATTAGACTTTGAACTCTTTTACAACTTGCCAACAGTAAGGCTTTGGTAAGATTTTACTGTAGGTACATGCATATAGGAGGAACTTATGGGAAGAAATGAGTTAATGACAGGAAAGATTAAAGCCATATATATTGTTTCATACAAGTTAGTGATACAAGCAATCATATTAACTCCAGGCAAGTTCTGCTTCAGCTCTTGAAATGTTTGGCATCCCAGATATGCAGGGAGGTTTTGTTTGTTTTGGTGTTTTCTGGGATTGTTTTTTAAAGAATACATCTCAGTATCAGTTCAGTGAATCATGTAAGTCCCCAAATACCTACTTGGATATCACCTCCAAATGTTCCTGCTCACCTAACAGAAGAGATCCCTTCTAAGAAGTACGAACAATAGGCTGTTGTTAGAGTTATGCACCTTAAAAACTGTTTTGAAAAACTGCTTCATACTCCTCTACCTCCTTCCTTCTGCTCAGGAATTACTAACTACAGCTTGCATTGCCTTCCAAGGACTTGCTGTTTTGTTACAGCTCTCAGCACTCATGGAGTAAGTGCATTCTTTTTTCCCTAAGGTTAAATAAGCCTTCTGGGTGGAATCCAGCTACTTCTGTTTCAGTGAGCAGATGCCAATTACAGGCCATTTGTCTAGACCCTCTCACTTGGGAATGAAGCAGGACCTTCTTCAAAAGTAATTCATCCTGCCCTTCTTCTTGGCTCATCCTGGAGGAAGTGTAACTTAAAATTTAGATGCAATATGAGCTTTGACAAATCCCATCTTTTGAAGTCCGAGTATGAAATAAAGCCTTCTAGGACCCATAGTTGTTAAGATTTTTTTAATGTACTTCTGTACTTAAGAAATCTATTACTCCAAGGTTACGTAATTTGCTACACTGAAGAAGTGTTCCATATTTTCAATTTGAACTGTAAAAAGGCACTTCTGCATTTTTTTACTCATTCCCCCTTTTTATAAATTTGTCTGTTATCAGACCACCACTGCATTTAGTGACCAAAACTAAAGCAAATATCTTCAAAACAGGTCAGCTCTGAGTACATGGCTTTTCACAGTACATTCAGCAAGGTCTGGAGAAATCAGTGATCAATTGCCTTTCCAAACTCTGCATGCAGGATTACAAAAGGAGAATAACAATTCTACAGGGAAACTGTAATTTCACTACAAAGTGTAGCATCATTATTGTGACTAAAAAAAGAAGTAATTGTTTCCATAAACAAAAGCCTACTCTTTTCAGTGTTACAAAAGAGAAAACGATTAAGCAGAGCATCTCTAGCTGCTCCTTCTTGGTAGGGATAGTGGAGGAGCCCCAGTACTCTCAGTGCAAACAAGTGCAGAAGATTCTGCTCAGCCATATGATGACAGGCTCCAGACAATCCTTGCTTGCTCCAAGCTTATGTGCAGGTTTGGAAAAAGTTATGATTCCACTGTTCAGCTACACAGAACATCACATGAACTTTTCCCCCCACTGCTCATCTTTAACAGTACTGACAAACTCAGCATACCACAAATACCTGGTAAGGCAAATTCAGCAGATCTCCTAGGCATCAATTCAGCTGAAAAGGTTTATCTTTTATGAGACAATTACTTTTGTATGATGTACTGCTAAGGAAACACAAGACTAGGAAACTAGCACAATACAAGCAGCATTTGGAGCATAAGGAAAGGAAGGTTGGGAAGAGGGCTTCTGTGACAGTTTGGGCTTGACAAATGGCAGGAGGAATCCAAGCACTGGGAAGAAACAGAAGGGATGCACATGTAAGTCAGTACTGTACCTCATGGAACTTGTCAAGATCTTGATAAGATAGTTCCTCGCTACATGAATGTCATTTTCAGAAGGCATTTTCTCTGCTACAATATCCACCACCACTTTCATCCTCCTGAGCAGCCAAGCAAGGGGAGGAACAGACTGGACTGAGTTGTGTCATACAGCAAGTCAAGTGGACAAGAATTTACAAGTTCTGTTGAATTTTCTGTTTTTGTGGCCACACAGATTTTTGAGAGAGTCCTTTTTTTCTTTTTGGACATAATGGTCTGAACAGCCTAAAAATACTGGTGGGATACCCAGAAGGGGGAATCTCATAGACAAACACCTGCTTTTGTTGGGAAGTTCACACACATGACTAAAAATTAATTCACTGTGCAGAGTCAACAGTACTTTCTGATAGTAATTCTAATTAAATGGTAAGACTCTATCCTGCACTTCAAGGAACGATTTTTTCTAAAATGTGGACTGCAACATAAAAATTGATTCCAAAATTCAGCAAATGGATAGAAGGACTAGAAAGAAAAGATTCAGAGATTCAAAAAGGAATATTTTGCAGACAACTGAAGAAGCTGGAAGCTGAGCATTTACATTCTAATGTAATACCCCTCTGTTACTTCTGAGTGACAGAATGAGATCATCTGAACCTACAACTCAGAAAACCTCCAGCATTAATGGAAGCATTATTAAAAGCATTTCACTTAAAGTGTCTTTCTACCAGTGCTTTTACAGAAGCTGCTGGAAGGAAAATGTTGATAGGCACAGAAGATAGGTTACAAAGGAAAAAAGATAAGAAAGCCAGCAGATACAACAACAGAAGTGTGTATTTCCCCAGCACCACCTTCTCCAAAAGAAATTGTACCATTCTTATCTACTGAATAGCACCCTGCCATACAGGCTTGTGCATCTGGAGTAACCAAAGCAAAAATGTGACAGGCAGTTCCAGGGGCCTGCATCCAAATGAAAACCAATTACTAGAATTTATTTCATAGAACCATAAAATAGTTTGGGTTGGAAGATCAGTTAAAGTCAGTTAAAGATCACTCACTTAAAACACCCCTGCCATGGACAGGGGCACCTTCCACTAGAGCAGGCTGCTCACAGCCTCATGCAGGCTGGCTTTGAACACTCCCAAGGATGGGGTAGCCACAACTTCTCTGCCAACCTGTTCCAGTGCCTCCCCACCCTCACCCTAAATAATTTCTTCCTAATATCTGATTAGTCTGGTAATGCTTCATTGCAGCCCCCTGCTGAACGAGCCAAGGCCCAGCTGCTGGCACACACCTCAGGCCTGAGGCAGCCCAGCTCTCCCCGCAAGCAGCGGCACCGCACGGGACAGAGGCAGCCGGTGCCGCTATCCCGAAGCCCACGGGCCGCGTCTCCCTCTCCCGAGATCCCTGCCCTTTCCCGAGATCCCTGCCCTTTCCCGAGATCCCCGCCCTTTCCCGAGATCCCCTCCCTTCCCTCTCGGCCTCCTCTCGCTGCCCCGCCCGGCCCCCCGCGCGCCCCCTGCCGGCTGCCGTGCCCCGGGAGGCCGCGGCTCCGGCGCCGCCGTCACTGGCGATCCTCCGCCTCCTGCCGGGATTGTTGCTCATCCCTACGGAGCGCTCCTCAGGCCGGTACAGCCGCACACGCTGCCGTGACCACACGGTGGTGGCTTTTCTCCTAGCGGCTGCAGCCCTAGGACTGCAGAATTGCGCTCCACACCTGCAGTAATCACTGACAGCCAGGGCTCCCCACAGCACATCTAACCACAAGTGAGCATTAGAGGCCAGTCCTTGCAAATGTGGTGTCACTCACTGTTCATCTCTATCTGCTGTGACAAGAAATTAATCATGGAATCGATCAAAGAATGGTTTGGGTTGGAAGAGACCCTTAAGATCATCTCATTCCAACCCTTCTGATGAAGGCAGGGACACCTTCCACTAGAGCAGACCATTTGCCCAGAGCCCCTTCCAACCATGATTGAATGTTTTTAAGGTATGGGCCATCCACAGCTTCTCCAGACAACCCATTCCAGTGCCTCACCACCCTCAGAGCAAAGAGTCTAATCTAGACCTCCTCTCTTTCAATTTGAAGCCATTCCCCCTTGTCTTGTCACTATATGCCCCTGAAAATAGTCTCTCTCCAATTTCTTGTAGGCTCCCTTTGGGTTCTGGAAGACTGCTATTATGTCACCCCAAAGCTTTCTCTTTTCCAGGCTGAACATTGCCAGTTCTCTTAGCATTTTCCCGTAGAAGAGGTGCTCCAATCCTCTAATCAACTTGATGGCTTCCTTTGGACTCACTCCAACAGGTTGATTGTCCTTCCTGTGCTGGGGATGCCAGAACTGGATGCAGTACTCAAGGTAGGGTCTTCACCCTAATAAAACCTAGGTTTAGACAAGAAATCCCGATTTTTCAAAAGTAAAAGGATGGACAAGTCAGTGGCTTCAGTCAGAACTGAGCTGAATCTACAAAGACAGGAAAAAAATCCCAAAGCAGAAGCATCTGTTCTTTTTAACTCTTACTGTTACACACTGTCAGCCCTAAGTCTTTGAGTGAAAACTGTTGTAGCAATCATTTATATTAAAGATTCTTTAAAAATAGATATATTCCCTTTTCAGTCACTTGTGTTTCTACAGAAAGCTGTAGACCATGTTTCAAGGTACAAACACAAGAATTTGGGAACCAGTCAGCGTAGTGATGCTGAACAGCAGCTATCAAAACAAAACTCTTCTCCCTCCACTCACCACAGTGCTACTCAAAGCTTTTCAGCAGTGCAGCAAAGCCTTTCTGTGTTGTTAAGAACTTTGTTTTTAAAATAGCCCAAGTTCACTTTTCCAAAGTTGCAGCAGGAGGTCCAAACTACTGGCAGTCATTTCAAACCTTGTCTAGAACCAGAAATGTTGCCTAATCCCAGTGTAATTGGCTACAAGACATGCCAAAGATGCAAGGCTAAGGAAATGCAGAAAGGCTGCAGCCCTGAGATAAAACGGAAACCCGCACAGGCTTAAAGGTCAAGTGCAATCACCGGCACTCTCAAACAAGCAGCACACCTGAGCACTGCACGGTGAGGTACAGCTCACAAGGTGCCCTTAGATTGTGTCAAAGCCAATAAACCAAACCACACTGCTCTTGTTTGTCCTGCAGAAACAGAACCAGTTACAAACATGCTGCCCCATGCCAGCTACACAAATTACCTAGGAAAGGTTCAGGTTTTGCAGTGTCCTCAGCAAGCTGCTCACGCATTATTTTTTTTCTTTTTTTTTTTTTACTCCATGTCAAGAATTTGTAGTGACAGCACAGGGGCTCTTGTTTGTCCGCTTATAAATCCCAAGCAGCTTCAAAGTTCTCAGTTTTCTCACCTCCCCTCCCTTACAATAACAGTAGGCTAGACATACCAATACCTCATTAACAAATTTTTTTTAGTAAATCTGTATATGCTGGGGGAACAAAAGTCTTCCCAATCCATGAGGGTTTTTTGCAGTTCACCAACCTTTTGTTCAGTAAATTAAAACACACCAGAAGACCAACACATAATGTAATTAATTGGGTATGCAAAAAGCCACTGCAAAGGAACTGCAAAATAATTTATTCAATGTATTAAAAACATGTTTGAATTTTTTTAGTCTTCTGAATCCTTGGCAGGAAAAAAACCAGGAGGCTGAATACTACCATGAGTCTGCAGTTACCCACAGAGGCCTCAAATAAAAAGAAATTGACAATGTAACTGTTTTTCATTCCAGAAGCTGTTATATGTATTGGTCACTGCAGATTTGAAGAATTCATTCAACTGCCTAACATGGGAGCTCATGATTAGAGCTAGATGATTTTTCTAAAATGAAGAAATATTTTTTTAAATGAGCACTTAATTTGATCTTTCTTCTTACCCTCTCTTGAAAACAGACAAACATTCCTTTCTATAGAATACCCAAGGAGTCATCATCCTATACAAAGATATTTGGTATTATCTATCTCAGACAGCTATATTCATAGAAATCAAATTACTTCATGCTACAGTAGTCACCACTGGCAGATCTATCTGCCAGGGAAATATGGAAATGAAGTATCTAAAGTCTGGCAAAAAGCTATCACACAGCAGCAAAACCCTGTAAGGAATGTGAATGGTTTATTGTGCCAGTCTCAGTAAATAAATACATGCAAGAGTTATCCTAATTTAGGCTAAACCAGTTGCTATCAATTCCATAAAAAAGCTCTTGATTAAGTCCAATACAATTCCCCTTGCCATTTTCAGTGTTGTCCTGTCTCCTGACATAAAGATATAGATGTATCTTTGGATGTAACAGCAAACCAAGTGAGGACAGAGCATCCAAAACTTGAAGTGGAACACTTTTTTCTGAACAGTTTCCTGCTTTATTTTTTCTTCATTTATTTAAAAATAAAGGATGGAGGGTGGTATGTATGTCAAAGATTATGAGAAGGAAGAAAAATACAGAGAGTCCTCCTGAAAATTTCCATGCAGAAATTGTGTATTAAAGGATTTCCCAAATAAAAAAAAACTTCCAGAACATATTTTGAAGTAAACCTTCACTGTCAATCATATCCAATAGTGATTATATGTATATACACACACACATATCTATCTCTCTATATAGATTCATGCATAGATTTATACATACATGCAAAGTGACTTTTTAGGCTTTTCTAGTTCTAAAATACCCACAATTTCTCTGACCAGGCTGATGGTTTTGCACTCCAGCCACTGCTTTTTTGGTCTTCCCAATATACTGAAGCACTGCTAAAACCTGTCCCACTACCCACTTATGAACTCACCCCTATGCTGCTTTCTAGAGCCTCACAGCCTCAGCCACTTCCTTCCCTTTCTCTTAAGCCTGTCCTACTGCCTTTCCCTCTGATTCTGTCTTAGATGCCCCAAGTTCCTACTGTCCTGGGGCTAGACAGCAGCAACTTAAATGCTTTTTCTAAAGTACACTCTTTGCCAGCATACAGACTGCCCATCCAGGAGAGCCTAAAACATCCTTTCAAGTAAGGACAGAAGATACATTAGCCCCTGGCCTTTCCAAGAGAGGCAAAAACATCAGGACTTGAAATTTTAACTGTAGAGGTATCACACCCTTACTTTATATTATAGAGATTAAACTTAAGATATGTAAAATGTCTTTTCATGGTGAGCAAAAAACCCAAAAAACTCTTGGTAAGTATCATCATGGCAAATACTTTAGGGTCATGTCTTTTACCTCTGCAGATCTGTAGTGAGCTTTATAAAAACAACACATACCATCCCCTCCTTTCTTTCAGGGTCACTCCCTGAATACAAAAAGCACCTGAATGGAACTCTGTTTCCAATGAAGCCAAAACCTGTCTGGATTTACATCTGGCTTGTTCACAAAAGAATGGTTAAATCAGATGCACTGCAGGAACATTTAGTGAAATATTTAATTAAGTAAATCTTTAGAACAATAGTGCTGATCCCCATTAGAAACAATATTGTTATTTTCATCCAAAAAACCCCATTGGAGTAAGAAGTAGAACCAACTCAACAGGCCCACATAAAGTCTTATTGCTCATCTTTTTACAAGCTTTCACCTGTTAAATACTCTAATACTGCTTCTCAGCCTATTCTCACAGCACTTGGAATTCTCAAGTAAGCTTCCAAATAAATACTGATCACATCACACAGCATCCAAGACCCATTTACTCCGGCTTAGCCATAACTAAGACAAAAAATGAGTGTAATACTGTAAAAAATTACATTACTTTCCACATTATTAAAGAACTGAATAAGCTTTTCATGTAGAAATTTTCCCTTGAGGCATCTTGGTCTCAGAAGGACAATAGAGATTTGAAAGAAAAATCTGCTCCACCAAAAAAAAAAAAAAAAAATTAAAAAATCCCAAACCAAACCAACAAAAATCCCAAAACAAAACAAAACAAAACCAATCAACCAACAAAAACACAAACGAAAAAAATCCCACCAAACCAAAACCAAACTCTCCCAAAAACTCTCTTCTGAGAAGCCCCTCCTGGATTACATATACAAGTGCATGTAAAAATTTCTACTTCTTCCACTGAATTGAGGTAGCTATGCAGCTGTAAATCACTCTTTGATACACAGCATGGTTTATAAAAAGGATTTTTTTATTGTCATAAAAAACTATTTTCAGATTAAAAGAGACATTAGAGTTTTGGCACATTACAGAGCTTGTAATCTGGGCAGGAAATCTCAGCTGCCTTAACACGTTGGAAGCCCAAGGCATAAGGTGGTTACAGTTGCACAATCATCCAAGTAACCTCCCCCTCCTTACCTCCCAGGGCAGCTCAAGTTTCAGGTGAATTAATTGTTAGTTCCAAATTAAATCCCGTTCTTAATCTCCAACTGATGACTGCAGCCATAACAGCATTATAACAAACAGCAGCACAATTTGAAACACTTACACATCCATCTACCATTTCTCCACTGGCAAAGGGCAGATATTTTCCTGCAACTTCTTGGAGCATGAGCTACTCTCTTCCTATGCCTGTACTAACTCAGGCCAAAAAATTTCCAACATTTTCTTTAGACTCTTAATGGAAGTAGAAGGAATCTGCATGGGCAGGTACAATGCTGTCTCTGAGAGCTCCTACCACCCTGTGGGTAGGAGCCTGGCCCTAACAAATGCAGTCCATGCCCTCCATCCCTAGGGGGAGATGGGGACTGCAGTAAAGGCAAGTGCAAGAAGCTGGATCCTCTGCTGAGGCTGGTTCTATGTCCTACTTCATCTTCTGACGTTTCATTCTGCGAGAAACAGAGTGTTCCCCTTGATTTGGATACACTGGGAAAAAGTACAAACCCTCATTCTGAGCAGATATATGGCAGCCCTAAAATGCAATCACCTGGAGCTAGAACATTAATAATGACCAGACAACTCTCATTTCTGGGATTCTTGGAACAGTACTGATTTTGCTTGGACAACTAGGTTTTTAGGCTTATTTTACAGAAACTGAATATGCCAAGATATGCACCCAATTTAACATCATTAGACTTGAACACTGGGTTCAGTCACTTCACAGCAAAATAAAAGCTATTTTCCGAGCAAAATTGAAAACAGAATCACTTCACAGCAATAACAACACAAATCTTCAATAGATCATTTTTCTTCCAGCCCAGCTCACACCACCCCTTCAGATCTCAATCTTTAGCCACCCTAATTATCACCAAGTGTAAATTTTACAAGAGAGTAAATCTGGTGAAAGTAGAATAATAAATGCCCACAGGTTGAAACGTGCTTTGATACACAGAAATCAAATCAGAAACAATCTTAATTTTCCAAGCCCAGATCAGTTACAATTGATGACAAAAACCAGGAAAAAATTCTCTAGTTAATATTCATAAATAGTTACTTCTGCTGCCAAAGCTTGTTTGTTAAAAAACTGCAGGAATTATCAGCATCCCTCCAAAATGATCAAGTAGTTTAATAACTGAGCTCATCCATGCATTCTTCCTGCATAAACCAAGGTATCTATAGACAATCTCACAACAGACCACACAGATACTATGACTACATTCACATGCAAATTGTACCTACATCACTATTACTAAACTTGGAGCAGTGAATACACCTCTGGGTACTCAGCTGTTTGCATTATATGTGCTGCATTTAGTCACCTTCAGATGGGAAACAAAGCTGGCTTTTAACACTCCTAGGGTGGTGCAGAGCTGTGCACAAGGATGTCTAAACAAACTCAAAGAACAGAAAA
Source organism: Molothrus ater (assembly GCF_012460135.2). NCBI lineage: Eukaryota > Metazoa > Chordata > Aves > Passeriformes > Icteridae > Molothrus > Molothrus ater. The sequence continues at coordinate 20,629,978 of NC_050479.2, forward strand.
GGTATCTTCATGTAGAAAAAAAATCACTGAGACATACTGACTACCACATATGAGCTCCAAGTGACTAATGCATGTCTAATATTTTACAGCTTTACTCAAAGTTCAGTGAAGCCACAGAAATGTGTGATGGGTTTTATGTGCCAGGGCTCTGCTGGCAATATGTATTACTATGTTATTATAAATCAATAGTAACCTGCAGACATTGATCCTGACTCTTCTGGGATCCTTCCCCACAAATACAGTGGGGAGATCCTACCTGAGGAGCCCTCTTGTGTCAGAGGGTCCATTAGCTCACCAGATTAAGGATTTCTCTAATGGAGATGACTGGCCCGTCTGGTCCCCACTAGAAGATAGAGACAGAAACACATCCTGAGCCCACGCTGCTCCAGCACCCCACCTTCACAGCATATATGTGCTTGAGAAGCTGGAAGCAGTGACTGCCTGGCAGTGACAAAAAAAAAATCCTAAATTAATCATTTGACTCCCTCCCCCTTCCCCAAACTGTGTAAGACAAGTGTATTTAAATGATTATGCTGTTTTCCCCCCACTTTTGCTCAGTACTTCATAATCCTCTCCTTCACAAGCAGAAATCCCACAACCCTTTCTTTAGATTTATTATGAAGAACAAACCATTTTGGTCTCACATTTATCAAAATACTCATTTCCTCTTGCACTGTTCCGTAAAAATCCCCTTCCACCCTCACATAAGCTCTGTACATGTTGGCAAACAGCTCACAGTTTCACTGGGAAACTTTTTCCACCCAATTTTCTTTCCACACCACTAAAAGCTTGAGGCCTAAAAACTCTCAGGCCTTGACACTTTGAGTTCCACTAAGAGTGACTCTGAAGCTCCATTTGTCTCCATCCCATACTGGGATGAAGACACCACCCAACAAAACTGGTTGCAGACCTCTTAGAAAGTAGCAATGCAAACCACCCCAGTGCCTGGCTCAGCTGGGAGAGGAGTGGTTTTGCTCAGCAAGACAAAGCACACTGAAGCCATGTCTGCCTGAGAAATGGGAGGCAAATTTGAAAGCAAAAACAAAATACTCTTTTCAAAGTCACCTCCCTTCTTCCACACCTGCGACTCCACTTCAACAATCCTATAATGAAAATTTAATCGGATGCATTTAAGACAACAAAGCATAGCTTTTTTATCCCCCTCATCCAACAAGTTACAAAGACAGAAAAAAGCCAAGAGAAAGGCACCCTGAGCACTGGCTTATCCCAGCATCGGAAAGAAGGGGTGAGGAGCTGCCGGAGTGTCCCTCGTCCTGTGCAGGCTGGCAGAGCCGCCGGTACCTACCCGGGCTCCGTGCTGGGCGGTGCCTCCTCCCTCCGGCTGCAGGCACAGCTCCCGGCTGGCGGAGCGGGACCGGCCCGAGAGCCGAGCCACGGGCCCGAGCCGGCACCGGGGCCGTTTCTGGCACCCTCCTGGGCTCTGTGCCCGGCAGACGGGGGCGATGCCGGCCGAGCAGAGCATGGGACTCCTCAGCCCTTGCCACCGGCTGTCCTGTGCTAATCTGCGGCCGCCAGCTTAGGGATATAATTAGACTGACAAAGGAGCCTTGTTAGCGCTCCTCGCTAAGAGGCCGCAGCACTTCAGATTAGCCAGACCCGCGACTCTGCCGCCGGACGCTGCTGCGGAGCTCGGCGGGGAAAAGCTGAGCAAAGCCCAACAAATGAAACCAGTGGACTGTTCCTGACGGAGGAGGAAGGAGGGGGATTTTTACTTTTCGTTTGAAGTGGCGTTTGACATGGTGCATGTAAAATGCACTGGCATTATGCTGCTGAAACTGTTCGTTTGATCTGTTCTATCCTTTTCCAATATTCTAAGCAAATACATGGGCAGGTAAATAGATGGGTCTGGGGCACTGCATTGTAAAGAAGTTTATGTCACCTATGAGACGACAAAACTAAAAGAAAATCTCTTAAGAGCTGATGGATCATCAGTGGCAGTGGAGTTACAGATGTTTTTCCTAGGCATGGAAAACAACCAGACAGTCTTCTCAGGAAGCAGCACTTTCCCTAAAAGAGAGGCATCCTGTTACATCCCTAGAAATACTGCCCCTCAGTATGCAGGCACTGGAAATCATCACCTACAGAAAAAAGTGGAGGTACATCCATCCCCCAGGGAGAATAATGTTTCAAATCCTGGGGATTTCTTTCAAAGAGCAATTTATTTTAAAAGTCTTCTGAAAAAAATAAGCTTTACCCCATAGTCACACAATCCCCTTCTGCTAGCCAGATTTGCACATGTAAGCTTGCTTGATGGTTGTTGACCATCATTATACCTGAGGATATAAAGGATACAGTAACAGGCTGCACAGAGTTTCTTTGGGGGAAAATGAAGAAGATTAATTATACTGTACCATTAAGGATTGGCACAGCAGAAAAAAAGATAAACTTTCTTCTTACACAGTGGCCTATGTGCCACAATCATGTTTTCCTTAGGTTCACTGACCCATCACACTAAACAGCAGCCATACTTTTTTTGGTTCTGTTCTATAACAGAGTGGACTGATTGCACCACAGCATCCTTACCGACTGATTGACCATTGACCCCCATCCTGCATGTGTAAAATGAACAGCTTCTCACAGGTCAAAGCAGGATGCATTTATAGTTGTAAATGAAAAGCTGGAAGTTCTGGGGATTTACAGAAATACTCAAACTTCAGGAAGGAGGTTGGCTAAAGGGCAAAAAGTGGTCTCATGTTATGCAAGCATACATATTTGGATTTTAATAAGAAATACAGTTAAGACAGCATATGACAATTACAAATTACAAAGAAGTCCAACAGCTCAACTGTGTGAACCTGCTGGAAAGTTAGATGGCGTCTGGCTAAAACTTTCTCAGCCAAATTGATATATTCTACTAAAAACAACTGTACTTCATATAAAGGTGAGAGTATAGATTACTCACAGATGTTAAACCTAGGGTAATGAGGTTTTTTTTGAAATAGCCTTTAATAAAGGTAAGCTAAACCTAGCATGATGCCTCGTTTATTAACATTAACACACATGCCTGTGTGTGCATGTGCATACTCAGTCCAGAGAAAGGCAGACTGTGACTTAATGGCTGGCTTTTCTAACAATGTTTCAGAAAGAGTCTAACAACCATGGAGTTATTGCTGTGTTAATGAGGATGCAGACCTGACAAATATTATTCTTGGTGACTTATTTGAAAAGACAGAGAAGTAAAATTCAAGTGGGGAAAAAAGAACTTTTTTTCCTGGATTTCCAGAAGCAAGTCATCCTCTCTCTACAAAACAGAAGAATAAATTGCATAGGGGAGATACTATTGAATCTGCTGTCTAAAAAAACAATGAGAATTACATTGAGTGGTAAGAGACAAGGAAAACCTACTATTTACTTAATTTTAAAGAAAAAGAAAACCTGAGCCTCAAAATACAGTTGACTAATAGGATTTTTAATTTGCTTTAAAAAGCCTCTTTTCAGTCTTAATCTGCAATCAGATACTGCTGAGCTGTCCTGCTAGACTGCAGCCAAAACAGCAAACAAGCTCATCTTACCTTCACTTGAAAAACTGCTGGGCACAGCAGTACATTTGCTGGAAAACAGCTATAAACAGTCACATAATTGCTATGAAAGCTTTCCCAGAAGACGAGCTAAAATTTTAAAAATATCCCTGAAAGAACTAGGATTATCACAGTGCTTATGTGACATACAGGATCCAAAGATGAGTGAAGGTGGGTGATCAGACAAATGCCACACACAAGAGTTCAGCCTACAGAAGAGAAACTTTTTAGTCAGGGGCCAAGATCCCTCTCATTCAAAGTCTTATCTCAAGTGTAAACCTGCCTCTCTAAGAGAGTACAACTAAGTAAACAACCTGGAATCATTACTCCAGTTGCTGTTGGGTTACAGCATACAAGGAAAAGGAGCCTACACCCAACATCACACCCTGGGTATTAATAATACAGACATGCTTATAAAGTTCTGGGATTGTGCATCCAGTGTCATTAGTATCAGGTCTATGCAGTAGCAAACAACTGCTCATTAGTAACTGTTCTTGAAAGAGCAAACTGTATGTCCCTAGTTCAAAGGAAACCCCTGCCCACCACAATCTGAGCTCCTAGGCATTGCCTCTTTGCTGAAAATTAAAACAGCAGCTAAAAATTTTTATTAAAAAACAGAATAGGTCAAGGGTTAACCCCCCATCTTCTCCTTTCCCATCCCCAGAATGAGAAAGCACAGATTCGGGGTGAAAAGTTTTTAAGTTTTCACCAGGAACACACATATCAGTTTCACTTGAAAAGTCTCCCAAATCAATTTTCATTCCTTTTAATAGCCAAAGTTGTAGGAACTAACTTGCTCATCAGCAAGAGCAGCACCACAGGAAGAGCAGCATCTGCAATCAAGCCAGTTAATGAAGGTGCCCATCCCTGTCTCTCCTCCACCTGACTGGCTGCCAAGGCAGATTTCATTTCCCTCCAAGCCTCCCCCATTTGTCCACCATGCAAAGGCATATGGCTTTTCACCAAAAATATACCAAAAAAGGAGGTTAAAAACATGAATGCTCAATATGACTGTCCCTTTGAGATCTTCTGGGAAACTCGCTTGGGACACTTTTGCCTAGACTGACCTTCCTGTATTATTAAAATATATATTACCACATTTAATTTAGGAACTTGCAAAACCACCACAGTATGCTTATCCAACACAGACTGTTGTGTCCTAAGGCAAAAATTTCTAAATAATATACATATTTTTGAAATCCCTTAAGTCGTTTAAATGAAAGTAACAGCCACAAGAGAGCGCTACCAGCAAAGGATTCAGTCACAGGAAGAAATCAGACTTCAAGCTATTCAGTGTAATAAAAAAATAAAGATTGTGGTTAGGCAGTCCTATTTGCACATCTAAAAAGTGACCTCAGACATTTAATTGCTATAGCTGTGATCTTCAGAAGTCAGAAAATATTCTGGATGTCTCTATTTTTGAAGGTGGAATTTGAGGTAGAGCATTGACTCTCTTTGTTTCAAAGGGAGATTAGTCAGCAGTTTCTGGATTTTTCACACCTTTAAAATGATCCACTCCAACACCTGAAATTAAACAGCTTTTCTAGTATTACCAGTTTTTTTCCTGAATGTTTGTAGCTGACTAAAACTCAATGCAATGAGTTAAAACAACAAAACTGAGGCCTTGTTGTTGTTTATGATCTCTGTGTACTGAGTATCTGAATACCCTGTACTCCCTTCTTACTTATCTTTTCAAGAAAAGTGCCAACAAATTATAACAACAAAGTCAACCTATTTTCCGGAAGAAGCAAATGGAACTGCAGCACTTTTGTCCATGCAAAACAGAAGGAGTTCCTGTTTTTGCAATTTCAACTTCTAGTATCTTATCATAAAAGGAAATGACTTCCAAAAAGTATGCCCAAAAAAGAAGTGACCTAGAACTTAAAAACAAGAAAATAAAAATATAAACACATGCTAACCTTACTTCTTAACTTCTAGGGGGAAGGAGAGGCTCTAAAAGAGAAAGCAGTAATGAAAGCAACCTATTAATATTCAGGTATTCTTACAATGGCAAATTGAACCAGTATTTTGACAGAAAAGTTATTGACAGAATTCTATTGTATGGGTATCTGTAGAAATCCCTATAATTTCAGCCAAGCAGCATATTCTACCTTAAATGCCCATTCTCACATGCCAAAACTCACACAAACGTCTACACAATCACCTTGTGCCTTACTGTCAACCATGGTGACCTATAGGGCCTGTGGCACTGCTCTTTGTTTTCTCCTCCCATGTATCAGGTAACCAGTTGGTCTGACCTCCCTGCACTTGAAAAATGGAGCAAACAGCAACACCACACTACAGCCAACAGAGCCTCTTTTAATGCTGGAAGGAGCATGACTGTCACAGCACAGCAGCTCCTTTCCTATCCCATGCTCTAATTGCATTTTACATACAAAGAAACTAAAGAGACCTGCAAAATGCTCTGCTTCTGTATGTGAAAATAAATAAATGCAAATAAATTATCAACCCTAGTGCCCTTAAAGACTTCAGTCATTAACTTGAAGAAATCAGGATTTCATCATCACAGTTTGCTCAGGTTTTCCTTGTTCCTCAGCCCAACTGTACAGGCTTGAGCAGGATGGAACAGCAATTTCATCTATAAATAAGATATGCACTGTCAACAAAGAGGTATTAATTTGTATGAGGTATAACATCATAAATCTTCCTGCCTTCTGAATTCACAATAGACTACCATGATAAAGCTCTCATATTCTGGAACTGTTTTTCCCTGCTCTGCCTTGGGGAACTAGAGAGACACATGTGGATGTCTGAGATAAAAGTATTGCTCTTGGGATTTATGGTATATTATATAAGCTACATAAATATTTTTCCCTCATCCTTATTTTTTGCACATTCTACTACCTTTTGATGGCTAGACAGCATTAAACTCCTGATGTCACCTTCTTACCTCAGTTTTTACCATAATTTATCAGAATTCCTCAGAAGGATAATAGAACATTTTTAATGAGTATTTATTATTGGGAAACATCTAAAGAGCTTCACACATTGAATAAATTGGTTCTGGCAGGATTTATTTTCAAGTATCTTAGAAATTATCATGCCATGTAAAGTGCTAAAGAAATTAACCTTTAAGGTAAATATAACAGAAGCATTATTCACCAGTAACAATGAAGAAAAATGCAGCCTCATGAGGGCCAATGCTAACAGCAGCAGCAGGAGTCCAAACAAGGGGTTTTGGGCTGTCTTATCATGGCTGAGGTGAAGGAGCAGGAAGCAGAGCAGCCTTCAGACACATTCCTTCCTGCCATCTTTGCCCAGGATGGGCAGAGAGAATGCCAGAGCAGCCCAGGGCTGCCTGCAGCAGCCTGAAACGCTGCCTTCAGCAAGAAGGAACTTCCCACATCCTTGGGGCACACAGCCACAGAAACCCTGGTGCTGCTTGTGGCCAGAAACAACAGGTGTGTTTTGCCTCCCAGCCACTCAGCACAATAAGCTTACCCTTCAATAGCCATCCCAAATGACTTGAGGTTCCTCAGAAACCACATGCCAAATACTGGTCTTTCTACACAGGTGTGGTGTTTTCCCACACCGATTTCAGCTGTAATTTACCTCACCACGTCCAAGGTGACCCAAAAACAGGAATGGGGAAAGGGAATTCCTCTTCCCAGGGCATTTCAGGAGACAGCCCAGCCCTACTTCATCTTCATCTTGGTTAAAACACTATAGCCACATGATGCAAATTACAGAGCCTCCACAAAGAACTGTGCCACAAGCTGGCAGGGTTCAGGTTTTACCTGAGAAAGCTATTTTGCTCTGACATGACCTATGCCAGACCAGTTACCATCTCCCAGAGGGCTTTCTTCTCCCAGTCACATGCCAGCCCTGGTTCAGCTGCCCACCTGCTGCCAAGGCTGCTCCATGAGCCAGATCAAAGAACTGACTCTGGTTTTGATTACAACTCATCAGAAATTTCCCCAAACTTCAGCTTTTGTCATTCTGTCCTTCCTCTGCACTCAGTATGAAGCTGGCCTAAAAGCACAAGGGCTGTATAACTCAGCAGTGTGGTAGCTGTGACTCTGTGCCAGACCTTGTTTTGCCAGGCAACCCAGTATTATGCAGATTCAGTAAAATCAACCATAAAATATCCTGAGTTTCTTGTGCAAGAGATAAGATGCAAATTTCTTCAGTTATTCAGTAACTAAATCTGCAACACACATTCCTGCCCTTCTTTGAAGTGGTCACATTTCTGAAGTTAAGGGTTGGATTCAGAAATTATTTTAAAACTTCTTTATAATCTTCTCAAATTGAAAGGTGTTACATGTAGTTACTTGAGCAAGTAGAGCATAAAATCTCTACACTCAATATGGGAGATACTTGATGCTGAAATATAAGAAGTGCCAAGTGCCAACTTGTCAATCATTTAATCCTCAGGATGGGAAATATGTAACCTAAAATAAAATTTCCACAAGGAGAAAACTGCAACACCCTGAAATAGGAGTATTATTCCTTCTCTCTTGAAATTGGACATGTATATCTCCACATCCTTAACTAGTGTTAAACAACCCAACACTCTAAGGTGCTTAAAAGCAGGCCCCAACAATTAATTATTTCAAAACCTATAGAACATACACAGAAGCATACCTTCAACATGGAAAGATCATCTCTGACATAAAAAGATTATTCATTTGGTCTTTAATAGATGGGTTTATAATTCTGTTTCAGTCAGGAGTCTGAAGATATCTACAGTATTATTGAACACAAAATTATCTGTGTGGGCATGGAAAAGTATTATGTGAAATGAGTAAGTCTTCAGATCCCTAAAGTTTAGAAGGCTCACTTGTTCTCCTCTCTCTCACCCAAGAGGCTACATATTAGAGCTTCCAGCACCTACAATGAAATTCACAAGTGGAAGGCAGTTTTCAGAGTAACTCCAATGTACCACCTTGTAAAAAGCTATAGTTAGATCCTGTAAGCACTTCTTTACTTTTTTTATTTTCAGTCATGTGAGTGCTCTTACTAAGTTGGATGAGACTACTCATGCTCAAAATTAACCATTCTGACAAGTGCATGCATGATTGAAGGGAAAAAACCCACTACTAAAATTCAGTCATGACTCACCAGTTGTTACTGTTTGATGGATATCCCATTCCACAAAAAAGCTATGTTGCCCAATTTTGGTAATTACTTAAAAACTGAACAGTGCTGCCACAAGTAACCTTTTGAATAAGCATATTCAAATTACAGAATATTCCTTTTACCTAAAAGGAAATGTCTGTGCCCTTCCTACTAGCCCAAACATTGTCCTAACAGAGTTGCCTTGGTAAAATATTGTCACATCTGTTGTCATTTTGGCTTTCTGTTATTTAAACTTTACAGGGCACATTTTTTAGATTTGCCAAGAAATAAATTATGGAAGTTGCCACAAAACAAAAACATGTCAGTCATGACATAAGTATTTGAGAGAAGCCTGACAGCTGTATAAGACAAACATCTGAAATCACAAGACAACAACTTGCTCTTTGAAACTAGGGACAATACACCACCACCAACTGGAGAATTAAAGCTTACAATCACCTCAAGCATCCATCAGTGTGGCATTAACAGCATGAATCAAATCACGTTAATGCAACCAAGAAGCAAGTGAGGTGGGCAGAAAATTAGGAAATAAAAATGCTTTTTAGATGTACAACCCCACCAAAAAGGCAGGTGGCATGGGAAACATCCTGGGTAATATTGCTAGGGTTACAGCAAAGGGAATGTGGATTCACACTGTTAATGTGTTGGGTTAAGTGACTGTGATGCAACCAGGAAAAAAGGTCCTCATCAGGGCTTTTCTAAGGGATAATTTGCTGAAAATATAAGATGGAAGTGTGTGTTCCTCCTTTTGTCATGTCCATTCCCCTTCCATCAGTAGTGCAGGATCACACAGTTGAAGGATAAGGAGCACAGTGGAGGCCCAGTCAGCCTTGGGTTTGCCCACGGAGAAGTTGGAAGGCAGATGTGAGCAGGAGGGGACCTCCATATGGGCTGGTCCACTCTGTGTGCCCCAACTGAGCCCAGTGTGTGTACAGGGTGGTTTATTTGGCAGATGCTCCATTAAACATTCCTTCATAGAAAGATCCTGCTGGGATTACTGGCACTCCTTAAAGCACAGGACATCCACCCCAAGGTCCTCCTCAGCTGGGTCTGGAGGTGCTGTGCAGTTTGCATGATGCCCCATGTTTGTCTCTATCTGGTTCCTGCCACCCCACTGTGAGCCATGGTACCTCACTGGCAGCAGCAAAGGAGACAAAGAGGTGCCCTAGCCTGGTCATGCCGTGTCACAATTCCTGAAACACGTGGCTTACTCCCCTCTCCATCACCAGGCCTGGCTGGGAGCAGTGTCCATACCTGACACACATTTACACCTGCCCATCCTGCTGAGAGCAAAAGAGGGGACCCACAGCAATGTACTAACTCACCTCTCAAGTGAATTTGCAAAGTGGGAGTTAAAAAGTGCCCAGCCCTTCTACCAACTGTAGTCCCACAGAAATGTTCATGCCTTGCACTTGAAAGCTGTGTGTGTCTGTTACAAATACCCACTCCCAAAGATCTGCAGTGGCACATCCTGCTACACAGCTGTCAGTTCAATAAACATGGGTGGCAAGGGGCTATCGCACCCGCCCACTTCTTACAGCAGTGGTACATGTATGCAGATAGAGCCCTGGAAATGCCTATTACAGTTCCCAAATTTTACATTTCCAAAGTTTGGTTGAAAATACAGGAATTTAAAAAAAAAAAAAATTAAAAAAAAAAACCCAAACCATTCTTGGTCAGTGAAGGCCAAGGTCAATCTTAAAAAGGAGGAATTATGGCTACAGGGCAGCAAGAGAGAAACCACTGCTATTTGTTTTGCCATAACAAACCCGATTCCAGAAGAAATTAAATCTAATTGAAAGACAAATTAGATTTCACTTGTAATCAACAGTGGCTCTCCACAAGTGCATTTGGTTTATTGAGCAGTGCTTAACCATAACATAGACAAAACAGTATACTAAATGTTTAAAAGTAATTTAGTATACATCTAATTTTGCAGATTGTTTTCTATACCATTTTAGTATCTATGAAAATAGAAGTATCACGGCCAAACACAGGTAAGAGACAGAATTCACAGTTCTCCATCTCTATCTCATGATTGTACAGAAAAAAAATCCCTCAATTTTCCAAGTAATCTCATAAGTTGATATTCTCAAGTTTCACAGAGTACTTCTGCGGCCAGGAGCCATGAAGTACAGAGTTAGCTACTCCACAGGTCATAAATAGGTAAGACTAGATCTCCTTGCTAAGTTACACAAAACCCATTACAGAAAGGTCACTAGTGGTGTTCAGCAGGTTTCTGCTCAGACTGTGACAAATTTCAGTGATCTCCCAACTGAATGTTGTAAATGACTGTCAAGATTTTTATTCACAGATTTCTGCTCAGGTCTCAGGTGTTTGCAACAGTACTGTACAATCTTGGAGCCCTCAAGACATTCATTAAAAACTCCTTCTTCTGTGCTTTAATTAAGAGTTGACTGTCTTCATGAAGTGCCATGCAAACACAGACAACTCTAACTTTCCATGTCTAGGTGTTGATAGCACAAGCATCTTGAAAGTCACTTCCCTTGTTAGGATTTTGCACAGTAATGTCAGCATCCATGCTACACTTCCAATGACAAGGGTGTTTGCTCCCACTCTCTCCCTCTCCTTTAACAAGGGACTTCCTCTGCATTGCAAAAAGAGCTTGCACTTCAACAACATGAAGGCACAACACCAAAATGCTACAGAAAAGGAAAAAAACCCTACGAATTCTCATATGTACACGATATGGCCAAAGTACAGAACTTTAGAACTACAGAGCTGGCCAAGTTAAACGAATTCCAGCTTCTCATCACTAGCAGACCCTGTGGAAAAGAGGCTGCTCCTGCTCTCGCCCCCCCACTTTGACTGCTGCTAACAGAGGACTCAAGCAGCCAAGAGGACAACCCAGGTAACTTCTTAGGGTGACACCCAGAAGTGGAAATCTCACCCTGCCTTTAATAAAAACACATGAAAGCCTCACCTATGTGCCAATTTTTAACAGTTTAATGTGTCTCATGAATGCATAGTGAAAAATCACTCTTACTATGGATTTGTAATTTATGCTTATGTCTAGCATGTGCAAAAGAGTGAAGATGGTACGTAATAAAAGGAATTTAAGGTAGAAATATATGCAAAATAATTAAAGTACACAGAATATGGCAATCACCTCAACATCAACAGTCAGTATCGACACTCAGAGCAATTTCATTTGTATGCAGAGATGCACACCACATCCAAACAAAAATTCTCATGTAATTCCTTTAAGAAATATCCTAAACAGTCTGCTTGCCATTTTCCTAGGAAAGGAAATTACTCAGTACTACGTTGAAGAACTAGCACACAATTAAGATGTATTGTTTCTACAAATCCACTTGAGAAAATAACATGAAGCCTCCTGAGTCCTATTTTAATCAGGACTGAAAGTACACTGCACTTGTTCTACCATCAATATATGTAAGCCACATAATTGTCATGTTTGTTGTTGAGCCAGTTGCACAGTCCTGATTTGGTTTAGACCACAACTATGCAATGCTTCCAGAAAATACAGCAAAGTATATATGCTGATAGCCAACACATTTATGGTGAGTATTTGGCACTGCAGACAGTTTTATTAGAAACCAGTGTTATGTTCCTGTGTGAGTCAATAATCATATTCTTTAAATAGAGCAAGCAAATATAATTTTTTGGAAGCCAGCTACGACTGCAGAAAATCTAAGACCCTTAAGAAATCCTTGTCACAAAGTAATTGTTGTGAATGAAACACATTACTCTCGCTAAAACATTTTCCCTTGGTCTTTGCTGTAGGTACATTAGGCTTCTAAACAGACAATAGCATGTCCTACTGTTTCCTACATACAGTTAGCTCAACATAGCATCAGGCTGTGGCTCTACTGCTTTGAGAAGAAATTTCCCAGGGACACACTTCTCAGCAGAGGCAAATAATGTCAGTATAATTATAGTATATATTGATTATACTGACATATATCATAATTATACTGACATTATAGCAAGGAAAGTTCTCTACTTTCCAGAAGAATTTTGTTAAGTAATTTTTTCGTAACATAATAGATTTTTAGAAGTCTGCTCTTCACTTCTAGATCATTATATAATAGGTAAGACAAACAACCCCAAGGAAAAATGTTTTCCACATAAAATCTAGATCTTGGTTATGCACATTAATGCTCAGAGATAGCAAAAACAACATGATAAAAACAAAGATTCTCTTATGCTTCAGGATTGAGTTGAACTTCAAACCTTCTGTCTATTCTGTGCTTCAGATTATCACACTGACACCACGGAGAATAAAATGTTAAAGCAATGCTACAGAGAGCCACCACAGTGCTAGACAAAGGACACAGGGCAAGCAGACAAAAGATGCTAAAATGACTTGCAGATCAATACTTCATCTTCTATTTCTACAATGAAAGGAAATTGTAGGACTGTTCCCAGTCTCTCCAGGGAACAGAAGCGTGGATCTAAAAATGTAACAGTAAGTGTGATCTAAAAATGCTACAACAGCCTTTTGAAGATTGCTGCAATTGATTAAAATGCAGACTACCTCTGAAAAGTGGTACCCAGCTGAAAACCTACTTACTCAAGTAATTTTGTAGTCAGATCAGTTCCCTGATCCAATTCAATCCAGACCTGCAGGAGTGCTCACACAAAGACTAAACAACTGGTTTGCTTAAACACATGACTGTTTAAAGTACTCATAAAAATTCAGCCTAAGATTTAGGGCAAACAAAACAAAACTAATACTGTTGCTCAAACCATAACTTCTGAAAGAAAGCACGCAACAAGACTTTTGCAAAAACCTGCATCATTTCAACTGCCAACAGGAAAAGTTACTTCAGCACAGTGACAGTAGTGCATGAGAACAAGCTGGCCAAGAATAAAATGAGACTGGAAGTTGAAAGGTTTCTGACCATCAAAAGGACTGATGTCCTAGGGCAACTTTCCAAGAGAAAGAGCAAAGTTGAAAAACCAAGACAAAAGCCCCAGCTAGTTTCATTCAATAAGTTTTATGAAATTTTATCTAATATTGTGCAGGCTTGTCAATGACCCAAAGGGCTATTGCCTCGTTTGGAAGCTATGGAAGTTCTTAATGAATTTCAGACAATAATGTTTTCTCTAACAAAGCCACTGTTTCAGCCTCTTGGCTAGACCAGCTAGCTTGTTTTTGACCATTGCACACATGCTAAGGAGGGAAAAAGGGGAGGGATGATAAAGGACTGATGAAGATCATTCAGTTTTGCACCGAAGTGCTCAAGGGCATGTGCACCAATGGGTTCTGCTGCCTGCAGAGAATGGCCATAAGCCCCAGCAGCAAATCAGCACTTGATTAGCTGTAGCAAAGTTCTCCAAAATCACATGCATGAAGTGAATTATAGGATCATCAATGCTGAAAGAGACCTTTAAAAGATCCAGTCCAACTGTCCACACAGCACTACCATGGTAACCCCTAAACCACTAGAACATAACACCCAGCACCAGATCCAGGTGTCTCCAACACCAGGGAGTGACTCCACCACCTCCCTGGGCAACTTATTCCAATGCCTAACCACCCTATTGGTGAAATTTTTTTTTTTACTATCTAATCTGATTTTCCCATCTTAAGGCCACTTCCTCTTGTCCTCTTATTGCAGTCACAGTAGAAGAAAATGGCCCCCACGTCACTGCAACCTCCTTTCTGATGGTAGTAGAGAGCCGTGTGGTATGAATAACAAGAATGACACAGCTGTGCCTCTCATGAGGGTATTTCTGCACCAAACCTGCTGCCATTTCCTAAGATAGACCAGAATTCACAGATGCTAAGCAAATTACTGTCATAAAATTGAAAAGCACCAAGAGAGGGAATCTTTCTACTCTGTCTAAAGCTTTTCTTGGTAATTAAGATTTGCTGTCTTGGCAGATTCTTCAGTGTCTATAAAACTTCTCAACCCTGAAGTTCTCCCTTTCTCTGACAGGAATAACTGAGGTAACCTCTGCCAACAAGTGCTTTTACTGGAATAGCCAGCGCAAGTTGGAACTGCTGAACATCAACATGATTTATGGTAGTTATGAATGTATTTTATTTTGCTTTTATTAGCTTCAATGCTACAAAAATTTGGTGAGAGCTTCTGGAAGTAGCTATTGTTGAGGATATAAACTATCAGCTGTGAAAGAGCTCCTGGTTCCCATAATTGATTCTATCAAAATACCTTATAAAACCAAAAGTGAAAAGCACACTTTTGTACCTCTCTTACCTATCATGCTATTTCACAAAAGACTATTCTTGTTTGAGATAGCCTCAGTCATTTATGGACTGGATCATCATACCTGTCAAGCTCATGTTCAAGGTCTTGGCATTTTCTGTGTTGCATCAAAATTCCTTTTGGATTCCAACAAATTCTCACATGAAAGACTGGCTGGTATAATTTGATAAAAGTAATTAACTAGAAAGTTCTGATACACCAGAGTAGGAAATTACTAACAAATATCATGTTGTTCAGATTTCCTGGTTGGAATTTTATTCAGCAATTACAAGATTTAGCTACTTTGACATTGGATCACTTCTGTCAAAAATAGTTTATGAAAATTATTTTTAATTCAAGTTAGCAAAAGTTGTGTGAACTTAACAGTCAGAAGTCAAAATGTCAAAAAGTTTTCATACCAAAAATATGTTCTGTTTTGATAAACCACTTCACTTTTCCCCTTCACTAATAACCAACCAAAAGTACTCTTTATGCAAACCACTTATGAAATGTTTGAGATCTCAAATACTTTCAGAGTAGGTAAATGCTTTTCCAAAAGTTTCCCATGTAACCTGCTCCTCACAGCACAACTGGCCCGCATGGCAGATGCACTAGGGAGTACTGCACAGTATGAGGGTGTGACTTGCACAGCAAAGGCAGGGGAGCAGGGCAGAGAGCCCTGCAGTGCTTTGGGCACTGCACCTCAGGAGGACAGAGGCACTGTCCTGACTCATTACATCACAGCACTCACAGAATATACTGCCTCAGGTTTTGCCCTGATCAACAAGCTGCCTCTCTCCACACTGGATCCATAAAGAGTCTGTGTTTAAGGATGAGTTGAACACCACATAATATGCACATTAATAACACTGAATGAAAGTCATTAACTTGCCAAATCTTGGCAAATTTAGTTGCTCAGTAGCTTATAGGTTGAAAGACATTTGGTGTTCCAGCTAAGGACACAAGCTTACCTTTTCACTACAAGCTTCAGTGTCTTGTGTGAGCCTTTCACCAGACAGATTGCTTCTTGTCGGAAGCCAGACAGGCCCACATCATTGATGCCAACAATTTCATCCCCAGCCAGTAACTTGTCCACAGCTGCAGCTTTGCTTCCATCTTCTATCTGAGGGGGGAAAAAAAAAGTATGTAAGAAATAGTAGAATTATACAGGTTGCATAATGCCACCTTTAAAATACACTAATGAGCTTTCAATACTGGCTTCAACAAAAATTAATACAATAATTAAGTGCTTAACATAATTAGGAAGGCACATTAAAAATCACTATAAAGAAATTATACAGAGTAATTATACAGAGACAATTAGAATATGAAATAAATAAAAGAGAGGAAATCTCCTGAGAAAGCTAGAAAGCTTGAGGGAAATTTGGGAATATAAGGAAGAACTTCTTTGCTGTGCATGCACTGGAACAGGTTGCCCAGAGAGGTTGTGGAGTCTCCCTTCACTGGAGATGTCAAGAACTGTCTGGATGCAAATCTGTGCTCTGGGATGACCCTGCTGGAGCAGGGAGGATGGACCAGATGATCCTCTGTGGTCCCTTCCAACTTGTTCCATTCCATGATTCTGTGAAAAGCATCTGTCATCTCGACCTCTGTTCAATACAGAATGTGTAATCATACTTGCAAATAGAGCTCTGGGCAGGCATCTAAAAATCTGCTTCTCTAGAGAAGGCAGCCAATAATATAAACCATTTTGTCAATAACATTAACATACAGCCAACTCCAAAGATCTGGCATGCAATAAAATCCCAAAATATTGCTTAACAGGCTGGTCTAGAAAATGAAGGTTTTTTCATCAGGAACATAACATTTAGGAAAATACCTGAAAATTTACCATCCATACAGCTAATTAACAGCTCTGGCTTAAACACACAGTGATACTAAGGGAATTTCACGGAAAGATTATTTTGCTGCCACAGGCAATTCTTGAATGCATTAAATTATTATACAACTGTTCTTTAAAAGAACAGCTAAATTAAAGGCTTTTGTAATTCCCACCCCTACAAAGCTAAAAAATCCCACATTAAAAGTTACCCATTTTCAAAATTTAAAACAAATCTCACAAGCTTAATCAGACAGATTAACAAGTACCAAGAGTTTGAACTGATTTGAAACGATGATTACAAGGACGTTATGAGGTTATGCAGAGAGAAAATTAGAAGGCCCAAAACCCAGCTAGAACTTAATCTGGATACTGCTGTAAAGACAATAAAATATTTTCATAAATACATAAGAAAGCAATGGAGGGCTAAGGAAAATCTTTATCCTTCACTGGATGTGTGGGGACCATCCCTCTAAAAGATGGGGGCACTTCAGTACATGGTTTAGTGGTGGACTGGGCACAACTAGGTTAACAGCTGGATTCTATGATCCCAAAGCTATTTTCCAAACAAAACAGGTCTATGATTCTAAGTATAGCTGTAGGTATTGAACACTTTGCAATTCAATCCCTTGGCTTTCTAGTTTCTTCCTATCTCCTTTGCTGTCAACACAGCCTCTGGCTTCTGAGTTGCTTGGCTTCATGATCTATGTATTTAATTTTATTGCTCCCTCATTTGCTCATAATCCATATCCCACATCTTCCTATACATCTGACACTTGATCTTCAAAGACTTTCATTTATGTCTTCATTATATTTTACATTGACTACAGTATCTCTGAGTCCCACATTATTAAATGCCAGCAAATTTACAAAGAGCAACTTCTTGTAATCACCCCAACTGCAGACAGCTTCACAAAGAACTGCCATCTTCTGAGACACCCAAGTCAATCAGCAATGAGATAAATCCAGAGGAAAGTAACTTCATGAATTCTGAAGCTCACAGTACAGGTTTTAGAAAGAGTCCAGCCACAAAAATATAAATTAAATGAACTAATAAAAAAAGCAATATCTCTTGATGAAAGTACTTTAGGATGATCTCATACAGCGCTCAATCTCATTGCAGGCACATAAAAGCTCTTTTCATGTAAGTTCATTATAGATGTTCTTAAAAATCTTCAGGCCTGTAAACCTAAGCCAAAAAGAATACTATGAAAAATGCTTAGTCTTACATCCCATTCTAAATCAAGAAACTTTATTTACAGAACTTATCTTAAAAAAAACCCAGATAATTAAAGACAGAGCAAGTTTCCCATCCCCATACATCTAGTTTTCAAGTTATGACCTGTCCTCTGTCCTGCTCACATATCCCCTGAGCATCAAGAACTTACCAGAATACCAAATTATCACTGCAAATATTCATTTAGCTTGCAACCAAGGGAGTAGCAGTGGAAATTGCTTAGATGTAAGTAAAGATTTCAGTTCAGAGATGTCAAATGTAGAGCATGTGCCATATAAGGGACACTGAAATCAGGATGAGCAGAACAAGAGAACAGGCAGCCTGGGACACATATCTGATGCCCAAGTAGGTTAGAAAAGTGGAAGAAAAAACATTAAGGAAAGTCAGAGCTAAATCACTAGAATTGCTGAAGAAAGGTCAGGGCAGGGGGTGGGTGTTGGGATGGGACACACATGGCAGGGGCAGAGAGGGAAAGTATCTTGGAGGGCACTTTAAATTCCAAGTGTAGATGACAAACCATTGAAACCATTTCAGACCTTACGCCCCAAGCAAGGCACCCAAACATAATGACAAGGCTGAGACACTCCTGGGCCCCAAAACACTTTCTGTCTGTAAAAAAAAAAAAAGGGGGGGGGGGCAAAAATCAGTCTCCTAGGATTTGAAGGAATGTTCATTGTTCTCAGTAAGCATGTTTGTTTTTTCTTCAGGCTGGCAATGCACTGACAGCAGGGAGTATTCAGTTACCCCCTCTGAGTTTTAATTTCATCAGGGGAACTACACATTCCACACAAAGCAAGCTTTCCAAAGAGACTCTGGCTGTCCAAAACAGCATTAAAAAAAAAAAACCTCAAAAAGTATTTAAAAAATCGAAACCTAAACACAAAGCTGAAGCCATCCTCATGAAAACTTCAAGTGGCTTTAAGATCTTGTCTTCAGATCACCTACAGGTAGTGAGAATAAAAACTACACATCCATTCACAGCAGAAGTCTTTTCAAGCTGAATAAATTTGAACATAAACCTTTCATACTCAGATCTATACATGGCTGTACAGATATGATTCTACTTGACAATACACTTTAAAGTGGAAATGGGAAAGTTAGACAGGAAAAATACAGTTTCTTCTGTTACACTAGAAGTCCTTCCTTTAAGTCATACCAACTAAAAACATTAGGCTTTGCACACATATAAAGAAACACAGCCAAAAACATCCACAAGGAAAAGGCCTCTTCAAATACACTGCTTTATTAACCTGCCTTCTTTGTGCAAAACCGGACAACACCATTCCAGTTTCTACTCCAGGTTTTCTTCTGTTTTATTAGTTTTAACACTTATTGGCTTTATTTATTCACCCATTGAGTAACTTTCATCTCATCAGGCCTTAACTAGATGTGTAAATACCAACCAAACTACATAAACATTTTAGAACTAGCAAATTCACTCAAAAATGTCATTGCTTTTCATACCTCAACCACAAATGTATTTCACTCACCATCTTCAGAGTCAGCTGTGCTATGCTGTGTTTGGGATATAAGCCCATCTTTTAAGACTGAAGCCTGTATTACTTATCTACCTAGCATCAATTTCTTTTAGGATTTCAGGTATCCAGAAAAGCTAGGTCAATAGCTGGAAATAAAGCCCTGAAAATGCAGAGGGAGGTTTTAAGATGTCTTTCAAGAACAGTCAGGAAGAAGAGATCTGCCTCAGTCACTATCAGCTGGCAAATACAACTGGATGCAACCTAGCACGAACTGAACTCCCATAAGCACACACATCTTTGCATTTTTCTAGTAATAGCAGGAAACAAAAGACATAGAAGAAAAACAATCAACACCTTATTTTCTTATAAAGAACAGGCATAAGTGTTCAACAAACATATATAGTTACACAGCTTATCTTGAATGAGCAAGGGTTCCAGAAATGCCCTCAAACCATGCTTTTGTTATGTACTAAAAAGTCATACCCTCATACTGTGCTAAATTAACAAGTGTAAACATGTTGACTTCCTATCCTTAGCAGTGATGTTGGTATGCTACCAAAGAAAGTGCTTCCAAAAGGAGATGAAAAGGATGTTTGTTGACCAAAAGCATCTGCTTAGACAATCTCCATCTCTCACCCTACGGTCCCTGATGACCTCCCTACAGCCAAGAGCAAAAGCAAACTTTGGGATCTGTGCACCAGGAAGGATTGTGAGTGCAGACTTTGCCATCATAACAATATCTGTATTAATTGTCACATCTTCCCAAATTTATTTTTGCTTATATCACATCCACAAAACAGGAAGAAACACTGATTCAAAATGTATATATGAGGATTTAAAAAAATTGTTGAAAAAACAATGCACGTGTAAATCTGGTATGTGAAATTCTTCTTGTAAAAAGAAGACAGCCTTGAAACATGCAGAAAATATCTAACAGCTAGCTAGAAGCACAAACATATTCAAAGGATACTTACAAGTCTGTATTCCCCCTGTTGGTAATAAAAAGAAAGGGAAAAATAATGGCTTATCTTTCTAGCTTTGAATTGCTGCAGTGTTGATGGGGAGCACGAATTCTAGCATGTGACCCCTTCACTTCTGTGTTTATCAGGTCCAATGCTTTCCTTAAAATACCCACATTCCTCTATAGGCACCTGTGTAAACAAGCAGGAGACAGGTTGAGGAAATGCTGTGTCATATGAGAGATCTAGTTTTGTTTACAAAGCCAACAGTTTCTTGTCCACACTCTCTTTGGACAGGGTGGGAGACGGGATGGAAACCCAAACCCACAGACAAACACAGGAAAAAACAGCACCACTTATCAGCATTCTGCTATCAACTGTGATAAACTATTTTATCATAATTCATTTCTTGTACAGCCAAGAAATGTTTCCCTGGTTGTTTGTATTATGAGTATCTAATACAGTTTTTCCACAAACCTAACATCTTTGTAGAAGATCTTCAGAACAAATAAAATGTGGAAAGTGTCAATTACTTTGAATTGCAAAGAGTTAAACAAAGGAGAAAAACCTCTACAGTTCAAGCCTGGCATTTGTGTAACTTTAAGGAAAGAAGAGAAAAATAACAGATCTGACCTAACTCCAGCTATACATTCTGCAAATGCATTCTTGAGTGCCAAAGGCTGCATTCACCAGCAACACTGGTGGCTCAGACTGAGGCAGGATAAAAGAGGGGTGCAAACTCCAGCAGGACCTAACTGGTCCAAAGACAATGTGTGTGTGTGTGTGTGTGTAAGGCATCACACACAGGCATGCATACACTAGAAGCTGAGCAAGGCTAATGCATTTGACTTTTCATTCCTATACACCCTTCCCACTCCATATGGATGTTGAAAGAGACTGCTGGAAGGACACCTGGAAGGGAAGAATCTCCAGCCCCATTTTACAGATGGGCTCAGAAGCTTATATGGAAACAAGGCCCAAAACAATGCAGCATGGCTGCAACAAAGCAAGGAATTCCACACAAACCTTCACATTAATGGAGGGTCCCTGTAACCCTGAACCACCTCTCCCCACAGACTGCAGGGTAAATAATCAGCATTAACTACTCAATATGAACTTTAAACACCACCATGTAAAAAAAAAAAGCCAACTTACTGATGAGCTACCAACTTGCAAACTCTGTGCCTATGCAATACTATCCAGTATTATTAACTTGGCAATTGCTGCACTTCAATCAGAGAGGTGGGTGTCTGCTGCATTTGGTGATACTCTAACTTAGCACAGAAGCCAGAACTTCCCCTTTGCCTGGTATCATAAATTCACACCCCACAGCCATTGTCCATATGTGCTCCTCCTGAGATTATCTTTAAACATTACAGCAAACAACATTAAAGTTCAGGAATCTTTAGTCCAGGGCAATGTATTTCCCTAACAACAATTTCTTTCTTCCCTAGACCCAAGGGAAAGGGTTCATGGTCACTGTCACAAAACCACTGCACAGGCAGAGAAATCCCCCTGGCCCAGCTGCTCTTTCAAAGTGTCCCCCATTGTGCTGCACAGATCCTGAGCTGGCAGAAGCCCTCCCTTCTGTCAACAAGTGATTCTTAAAAATCAAAATGGAAACATTTTTTTAAAGGGTAGTGTTGAGTAACAGGACACAGTCTATCACAGCCTTTTCTAATTGCTTGCTATTTAGTGTATTGAAATATTTGCATATTTACCCAGTAATCTTTCCTTCCTTTGCTGCTTTTTGTTTGAAAAAAAGCGCATATTTTGAAAGTTGGTACAGTTCTTTAAGTATTTATTCAGTTTTCACAACAGTGTCCATGCCACTGTTTTGACAAAGGGCTGCTGTCACTTTCACTAGAACAGGCCATTTTTGTGGGGGATTAATTACAGCTGTAAAAACTGACTCCAGGCTGAAACATAACTTCAGAGTTCCTCATGCCAGAAATGTTTAAGAAGTAAGGTAATACATCCACCACTTCCTTTTTTAACAATTCATACATACACTGATTAACATTTTGGTTCAACCTACATTCAAAACAATACCTACCATAAGCCTGTGAAAAAATATTTCCAATTGCAAATCATCAGTTACTATTTCTAAAGAGGTTACTGTTATTATTATTACTGTTATTATTATTACTGTTTCTTTAAATCACAGGGCTGTTATGGACTAAAGACCAATTAAAGTACTTGAAGTTAAGAATTTAATGAAACTTTCCCCCAAGAAACTAATGATAATTTCCAGATGAAAAGTATCAGGAAGAGAAACTTCACATAGATTTATAGGTTTTAAAACACTGAACAACAGCTGTTTATTTTAAAGGGTTTTTTTCAAAGTGATTCCATTGTTTCAGCAACAGAAGTTGGAAACTTTTCATCACTGCTGAACAATTCTACTAGAAATAAATTAATAATAATTTTTAAAAACCCACCAACAAAAACCCAGAACCCACAAACCCCCAGAAACCCTTGATGTTTGAAAAGCATAGAGCTGATGTATGAAAAAAAAAGTGGGGCTGCTTAGTGTCAAGTACATAGCTGGTCTTTTGCCATTAGTACCTAAGCTTTACTAGTTACATTTTACAGCTTCTGAATAATATTTGCACATATGCCAGAGCAGCATGCCTGCATAAATTCCACATCTACAAAGCATCTAAATACAAACTGTAGTCTTTGGAAATCTTTCTATGCAAGACCCTCAGGGAAGCTTCCCAGCTCTCACAGTCCCTACAACCCTAAACTGGCACCCAGGCCAGAGCAAAGCCAAAGCAGACCCAGCTTACCTGGAGTAAGAATAAGGCCAAGACAAGAGGGGAAAAGACTGAAGTGAGTGAAGATTCTGGAAGCAGGGGTGATGGCAGAAGCCTGTTTGTAGTGTTGATCCTGAAACTAAACAACTCCAGGGCTGTCCCTCCCTCACACCAAAGGAACAGTTACAAAGCATAGCTTAAATTCTGGGGGTTTTTCGTACCACATCAACAACATCTAAACACCTTCCTACTGCTGTTTGATACAGCATTCATTTAGACAATCTGTACAAAGCTTACTCAAAAATTACTGAGAAATAACTCCCATTTACTTTCAGCCACGAGTTTAGTTTTGCATTTTACAGAAACTAATGGCACATCCAGCCCAGAGGGACCCATCTGTAGTCACATATGCCTTATACTGTTTTTAAACATATTTTGCTATATTTTTTTCCCTTCCAAATGACAAAATAATCTGTGTAAGAATGGAATGAATAATTCTGCTATGAAAAGAAATAGCCAGCTGGCCTAAAGAGAACTGCTTTCTTTATATGCAGTTTATTTATTCTAACAACCTCCAAGCAGGGAAGTTTGATAGGGTTGGATTATCCATATTTATTTGCCCAAGTTTACTTATGGATGACTATATATATATAGACTGTTTATGTATGCAATCTGTGCAGTTAACATTAAGCATTTTTATAGGTCTGCATTTTTGTACTTTCAGCTATTATGAACACAATAAGAATGGTTTATAAAGAGGTTATGCCTAGAAACAACTTGTATTTTATCTGTCCAAACTGATAACAGGAACAGACTTCCAAGAGGAAAAGTATGACCTGACAAAGTAATCTTTCTGATCATAAGGTTCAAAGTTTTTTACCTTGCAACTATCACACAACGCTGGTTTATCTTTCTGCCTTCCTGTCCATCCCAGGAAAATAATGTCATGGTTTGCCAATGTACCCTTGACAAAAACAGACTGAATGCAATCCAAGAGGCCTACAAAACCACTGCATGATTAGGGAAAGGGTAGGAGTTACAGACAAATCAAATTTTAAAAATCCCTGAATGTGTCTGTATGATCATGTAGATAGGACTGTGCATTAATTCAAAAAGGAAAAGACCAGTTTCATCAACTTGCAGTTGGTTTGTGAAGGACTTCACCAGGTCTGAGAGACAGACATCGAAAGACCTAGTGGATGGCAACAGTACACTCACCAAAAATAAATTTAAATTATTTTATTCAGTCTACCGGTCTAAATGTGACCTTTTACAAAAATTTAAGTTGCATCTATGTCTACAGATTGCTGTGGTTAAAAAAAAAAAAAAGAAAAAGCTACACTTTTAGACACAGGTAGCACTGATTAAGGCCCAGCAACAGAAAAAAACCTTCACTGTGTGTTAGTTTCAAAAAGCACTATGATGGGTCTGCCAAAACCCACAGGAATTTTACAGAGTGTTAGGTTTCCATTTTAAATATTTTCTCTTGAACAGCCCATTTTTAACAGAATGCTTATCTTGACTAACTCATAGCATTATTTGGTTTTAATCACAGCTGCTGTTTGGGATCCTCCATTTTTGTAATAGCACAAATGCTTACTTCTGAGACAGAAAGTATAACATTTCCCAATAATTCTTGTAATAACTTTCCAGAAAATGTGATTTTATCCCAAAAGTAAAAGTTTTTTGTAATAGTTACTGCAGAAGTATTTAAGAACCTATTATGTAGTGAACAGAACATAACATTACACATCTAAACAAAAATCTAGCAAACAATGAGAATGACCTGCTCTCATAATAACTGATAGCAATTTCTTCAGTAAGATTGCTCTGCAAAATTATTCAACTTTAAAGAAAAAAGAGGCTCAGTAAGGCACTGAATTTTAAAGCATGTCTTTGTTGATTCCCTCAACCACTCCCCTGCAAAGAAAACAAACAAAAGACATCAAAAGAAGGGTCAGGCTCCTCCTAAAATTTGAGTGCTTTAAACTTGAACAACAGATTTTGTTCTTTACGTTAACTTTTGATCTCTGTTCAGAATTGATATGCACATTCACAGAGTATCCAAATTACAACCTGAAGCCATCCTTTTCCACCATCTTCCTCAAGCCAAATATTTAAAGTCAAGTTCAAAGAAGATGACACATTTATCCCTTCCTCCCCCACCCCAGGGTTAAAATAGTCAACAAAACCTAAAGTTATCTTGATTCACCTTTATATAATTTATACAACTCCTTTTACTATAAGTATGTGGTACTTCAAACTGAATAGATGCAGATATCTGCACCCACTGTATGAAAGCCATGCTTCTGCTGTGCACTCTGCACACCATTTCAATTCTCCATTCTTAGAGCAATAAAAAATCGGAAGCAAGTGGGATGACCCTTAAGAAAAAAAAAAGGCCTATTATAGAAACAAAAAAGGTCTGGGTAATCTTGCCCTTAGTTTGTCTTCTGTTCTTGTTTATTACTGTCTCAGTAAAGGAAGAGAGCTTCCCTCACTCCACTTTGACCCAGAAGTCAAATTTGAAAAGATGAAGAAGCAAACACTAAGTACAGCATTGAATATACTTTTTTAGGGCAGGAACTGCAGTGTAATTCCTCCTAACATTACCAAACACAGTTCACAAAACAAGTTGCAAAGGACTGTATGGCAGTTTCTACTTGCTGAGGTCCACTTCTGCCACCTTGCAGTATTTGAGCTGCCTGGTACGGTCAGACAGGGGCTGCTTCTCTGGAGACAGACTGCTGATACAATCAACATAAATCTCTCATGATGCTCCAGTAATAAAAAGAGCACATCAATAAAAAACCACCAGTGTTTTATGCAGTTTATTGACAAGATGGAATAGTACTCATCTACCTTCCTAAGGCACACACTTGACTGAGTAGGGCGTGAAACATTCATGCAGTTAAGAGTTAAGCACCAATATCTTAAGTCTGTTCTGAGTTGGGAACTTGAGAAAAAGCAAAATTCAGTTCTGTGGAGAGGAACTAATCTGTAGCAATTTACACCCCAGGCATCAGTCTCATTATGGCATCCCTGCCCTTTTTCCCCTAGCCATCAGTACCCTGTTACCATATAGCTGAGATCCAACACAAAACCAAAACCAACCAAGCAAAGCCAACAACAATAAAAAAAAGGCTAACAAAACCCCCTCCCCCAGCAATCCCAGAATTTTCTTTAAAAGAAATTTTCCTTTTTCCTAAACAAGCCTAGATGTTCATAATTTCAAAGCATTCATTTTGTGTAGTTTATTCTATAGACCATTCCTTAAAACCTCATTACTTTATATCATCACAGAACATTAGAAGAAATTCCTTCCTCATAAGAAATTTACCATAGGAATTAGATATGCAACCATTTTTGGCATCTCTGTGAGAATCCTGCCACCTTTTCTCTACGTCAGAGACTTAATTCTTCCTAGAATTAGGAATTAACCAATTAAAATAATTATATTGGGTCAATGACAAAGGTTATTTTTTCTTAAGAAATTATGGGATTGTGCTGTGAATTATCAATTAATGAATTAAAATCACCATGGTTTGTAAATTTATGCAAATAGAAGCTACAAAAAGCTGCATGGATTTAACAGTAAATTATAACATAATGCTCAGGAATTCTTATATTCACAAGTTAGAGGATGCTTACTACTCTAAATGGACATTTTCCAAATTGGCTTTACTTTGCAGGCCTTTTTTCAAAAGATTTATTGTATTACACATGTTACTGGCCTAATTTAGTTCTAGGAGCAGGCACATTACTTCAAAGACTTTAAAAAACGAAGACATATCCAAACATTACTCACACAATTAGCTGCTTTTCCCAATTAAAAAATGTGCATTTAATGATGACAAAACTACTCAGTTTGACATACATCTGTATTTCTGTTTGGCAAATGTATCTGTCATCTGTGCAGATGCACTTATTAAAAGACATTCTGCTCAGGCAGCACAATTCACAACTTCAGTGTGCAGTACTCACTCGAGTACGAGTGGAATTTTGGGGAAAACGTCTGCACGATAATTCCTGTGACACAGGAGAAAATTTATAATTACAATTTATTTTCTGAGATTGGTGGTGGGAGCACTGTATGTGCACACAAGCATCACACACAGAGCTTCTTGTCCCCCACTGCTGCCCATGCCACGAATGTGACCGCTTCTTGGGAGCCTCTATTCCAGCAGCATGCAACCACACTCATGAAAAATTCATGTCTGAGCACACCAGTTTAGGATGTCAGTGTTGGCAGGGGGTTGAATGTTCAAATACCACATTGCCCAGGAGTTTTTGTACTTGCTCATCTTGATAACTGTGCTTTTAGTGGCTTAAAGACAGGCTTTAAGCCACTGAAAACACCAGAGAAACAATCTATTCTTCTGAATGATAAAAATTTAGATCACATACTATATTACATAGTATGCAACAACAGTGGCATACTGAAAAATTTTCTTTGCACTGCATTTAAATTATCTCTAAATTCAGTAATTTTTACACTGTAAATTATAGGAAAACCTTAATGAAATTTTATTTATCATAGGAAAAGAAAGTTGAAGGTCTGACTAAAGCAGCAACTGGAGAGCCTTCTGCTGACTGTCCCTGTCTGAATTAACCTGGGAGAATTTGGACTGTTTCTCTGTACAGCTGTTCATATTGGGATACTTCTTTAAATAGCTCCTTGCTTAACAGGGAGGTTTCTGGATTACCTACTTCAAGCACTTAATTACTATAAAACTGCATATCCACTCTAGGAACTAAACATCAGACACTGTAATGACCAATCTGTAAACCTCTGGAGTTTTTTGTTTAGCTAGCTATAGACCTGAAGAACAGTTAATGAATTATTTTGAAGTACGTATCCAATTTCAGCTCCTGAAGATGAACTTTGCTATCTTTACCAATAACTGTAACTCTCCTTTTAAGATATAAAAAATTGGTATTCCTAAAATTAGATTTGGAGCTTTTATTTCCTTGTTTTTACTATTAGAAGAGTGTATTATCACTAAATATCATCATTAAGGACTGTTGAGATTAAGAAAGTATTGCAAGGCTTTTACTAAGCAGGTCAGTCAGTACAAATCCACGGTGTTTTTATTAGACAGCTACTCCTATACTTCCTGTGCTGCTGTTTGTTTCTTTACCTCAACAACAGTAAGCACTATGAGAAGCCTGAATTCCCATGTCTCAGTTCCTCCTGTTTATGTTCATCTCGTGTTTCAGAAACAAGCACTTGAAAAGCACTACACAGATACACCAGAAAGACATGAAGCTGATAGGACTTCGGAGGAAAATTGCACTGGTGTTCTTGGATTTTTCTTGTCTGACAGAGGTGCAGATGTACCTTTTGAGAGCCCATCCCAAAACTCTCAGCTTCCTTCCTCTAAGCTGAACAACACTTAATTTCTAGTGAACTGTGGAGAACAACACATTAGCTCATGCCAAGATACAGGAAGGCAGAGATGGGCTAGCAATAGCCTATTTAACTTGGTCTGGGACCACTCCACACAGCAAGATATTAGCAGCTGTGATATTGTGCTGATGTGGGCTGAGGCTGATACCTCTTGAGCCACTCAAGAGAGGGAAGAACCGCAGCTTTTTACATTAGGGAGTTTCCGGAGCATGAGTAACACTGAAGTGCAGGAAGTTAGATAACTCTGAGGTAAAAGACCTAAAATTCCCATTTCATTATTTGAGGAAAGCTGTAGAGACTCCTGCTGCGTTCACATATTTTCTGAGCTGAGTGAAGTAACTCCAAGTAAAAACATTTCATGAGGATCTCTCAAGTGCATGGACCCTACCAGTTAAAGCAAGCAGGGGGGAGCTGCTAGATAGTACCTCTTCCTTCCTTCCTTCTCTAAGCCACTGGTTTATGCTCCTGTACAGAATATGCAGGAATTTTCTTATTTTGAAATATTAGCAAGTTACTTGGACAGACAGGTTGGCTACATACAGGATTTTAGAGCTACAACAGATCCATAACTCTTATCAGTCATAGTTTTTTCCTTGTTTGGGCGTAATCCAATTTAAGTACAGATAAAATTTCACTTTATTTTTCATATGATTATCCAAACCACAACTTTGTGTCTTGCATTCATAGTTCTCATTTCAAATGCAAATCCCTTTCTCTTCCCTCCTTTATCTGTTATCTACTATAATTATTTTTATTTCAAGATTATTTCAAAATTTGAATTAATTTTCTGAAAGTACTATGTTTTTAGTACATAATCTTTGAATTCTTCAGTTTTACCATTCCTATTTTAGAACTTTTTTGGTATGGTATGGTGATGTTTCCATGAAGTGTAAAGGCTGTGATACAAAGAAATACCCACACACTAATTCTAGAATACTGCTGTAGTACATTTCATGTTGGAACTGTGATACTTCTAATTTATCAGCAAGGCCAAAGTGTAATAAAAGATCTTTTAGATGGAAGAGTTTTGTTATTGACAAAAGTGAATGAAGCACTTTTGGGGTCCAATACACAGCTATGTAGTTTAGCAGCTTTGTGGGACTAAAACAGGAACTCTGTACAAAGAGTATTCACTCTGCTGTGGAAGTTCACCCTCTCAGTGCTCCCTGGCAGAGCCACCAGAGTGGCATTAAATGCTATTAATTTTCCCAATTCATTACTTCCTGTAAGCAAATCTCCAGAGGAATACACAGAGCATAAACTCTATTGGACATGATCTCTACAGTGACCTTCTAAAGACACAGGAGCAGACAGTGTGCTGACACAGAGCCAGCTGCATCATCTGGGCTCACAGCTACAGCTTGCTTGGTAGCAAAACAGTGGACAAACTACTAAGTGAGTGTACTTAATAATGCTACAAGGTACTCACTAAAATGGCTTAAAGCTGTAAAAGTGTAATTTTAAAAGTTTTCCACAAACAGGAAATGAAGACTCAAACCTGGATAAAAACGTTACCTATTACACTCTAAACGAAATGTGCATTTTCAGGAATCTTAAAATGTCTGTCAAGTGCAAGCAAAGAAAAACTGGCTGACTTTAACAAATTGTGCAACTTGTGATAAGGAACACAATACTACTTCTCCTGATGGAGTTATTAATTGGTAATGCTTTCACCCATGCTGGTATTATGTTGCACCTCTGCCTTTCACCATTCCTTTTGCAAAAGGAACACATTTTTTTCTTCAGGATGATAATCTAGATTAGGAGGCAATATAATCAGCCTCTTAATTATACATATGCAGAAGGAGCACAACAGTTGCTCTGCTTGTCAAGAGGATTTAAAGATGTAAGCAGCACAGGGCCAGAAAAAAACCCCATTCATTTAGAAAATTAGTCTTCTACCAGAATAGAGAAGTAAACAAAGGTTTCTCATTTGCTGATATAAAAATCATACTTAAGATTTATCAGCACAAACTCTGTGCAAAATGAAACTAATAGGAAAAGTCACTTTTTAGTTAATTTCAACATTACAGATATTTTCAATACAGTAAATGATACATTTAAAAAGCACCTTTAAGGCAACATCATTCTGCAACATGTCAGTTTTCTAAAGAACACAGTGAAGAAGTTACTTTAACTCCAAAACCCTAACAGTCAACTTCCTTTCACATAGTGGCATCACCCATAACCTACAACACTATGAGCTGTTACAGCAGGTAGTTTTTCAATTTAATAATAAGAAAAAAAAAAAAAACAACAAAAAAAAAGGGAAATAGAATGCTAAATAAAAATATTTCCTTAGCTGACAGTTTTCTTTTGCTTTTATGTTGCCCTGTTACCAACGGCAGAAAAACAAAGTGCAGTTCCATCAGTCAATGCACAGCTCAAAGCAGTCTCCAGGCACTGGACCAGAAGGCAAAGCTGAGCTGGCCCTAGTGAGAGGCCACGGTGCCCTCCCTGGCAGAGCTGCTGCCCACACCATGGGAGCCCCAGGGGAGGCTGCTCCGAGGTCCCTGGGGAATGAGCACAGGGTTCATTCCCTGAGCTGTGCTCCTGCCTGGGCAGCTGGGCACTGAGCAGGGGGCAAACCTGGCCTTGTGCCACCAGCCCACCCCAGCCATCCCCTGGTGGAACACTCGGCTCTAGCGTCAGGAAATTACAATGGAGAAAAACTAAAGAACCTTTAAGGTCACAGTTTTTCTCTTTCACCTTAAAATAAAGACCCTTCCCTTTGCTTTCAAGCATAGAGTTTTTACACTGGACTGTTAGTCTGCATAGTACTGAATATTACCTTTATCTGAAGTATCTCAAGTATAAAGTGCACTGAAATATTTACAGCATTGCAATGCTAATAGTGTTGAAATGGTTTTTTGCCTAAGCTTATCAAACATGTAGCTTGTCTGGGGGTAAGGGGGGAAGTTACAATGTATAAAATTGGAATTAGGTATTCTCTCTGTTGGTTTGCAGTTGACAAGTTTATCTTAGTTTGTACTGGCTGTGCATTGTTTGCCAACAATCACGTCCCTGAGGCTAAACAAACTGATAGATGGAAGGGACAAAATACAGAATCCAGCCTTCAAAATCTGCCTGTCTGCTTGGTCAATAGCAGGAAAGTGCAAAAGAGCATTTTAAAGGGCTTTGCAGGAAAAAAAAAAGCCAGGTTTTCTGTGGCAAAATAAAAAAAAAAACAAAACAAAAACCGATGAATCAACTGGGGGAAATGAAAGAAAGCAAAATAACCAAGTCAGGTGAGGTGTACTCATCAGCAGCTGTCCTGTGGCTGAAGAGACAAAACACTTCTCTGTTAAATGAACACACTGGCAACATTTGAGAGCACTAAGGAATTATTTTAGGGCAATGCCTAAACATGCTGACATTTAACAGGTTTTCTTTCAGACTCAGGGCATCTGCTACACAACACAAATCTAAGTGTTTTTTAAAATTATTTTTAGAAGTTGTTCAGATTGTGAAGAATGGATAAGCAAACAATGCTGCTGCAGATTATCATATCCAGCTATGTCCCATAGTATGATAAAACCACAAATATTAAATAGTTATTGCTTCTATTGGCATGAAAGCAATATTGGGATATATTTACTATTTTTTTGTTGCATTGAGCAACACCAAAGTAGGATCATTGCCAAAATACTTAATGCTAAAGCACATTTCTATTAAATTCATCGTTTGCCAAGATGCAGAGCAGGCAGAGTTGAGACACAGCAAGACTTTACCAGTTCATTTCTCTGGACTCAAGTAGAGTTTTAAGGGAATGCCTGCAGAATGACGAGGCTAGATAAGAAACTCCTCAGCTAATTTTGGCCAGCTACCAAACTGAAATATTGGAATTGGATTTGGAAGTGGTAAAAAAAGAAGAAAAGCTATCTGGATCATGACATTTAACATCTGACTTGTGTAAAAACTGAAAAAAGTCATTCTGCTAAATATTTTCACTTTTAAGACAGAATATATTAACTGAGGAAAGTAGAGGACAAATAAAAGAGCTTGAACTCTCTAGCAGCATGCCTAAAGCTCAAGGATGAAGTACAACTGACCCCACACAGAGCCATTTGAACATGTGCCAAATGCATGAAGCTCAGAAGTTTCATGCTCTGCTAAGGCAACTTTCACATCACTCACTGGCTTCATGTCAGATCAAAAGCACTAAAGGAAAAACTGTGCAGAGAATCTGATTACAGATGGCTTTTACTGATGCTTTCTACTTAATCTCCTCTGGAATGCGAGGTCATAGCCCTCCCATATTTTAAAAGGGATCTATATACTATTTGCACACTCAGATATTGTCACTGTACTGTATTTTGCTTTCTCATCTGAGCAACACGACTTAAGGAGTTTATTGCAGCCCAGATTCCTACCCACAAAACATACACGTGGGCTGTGTGGTTTCAGAGGAGATTGCGCTTTCCACAGCGCTCATTGCCTTGTAAATACAAAAATATTTTCTATGCTGCAGTTACCTGTATTACAGCCTGTAAAAGATGCAAGGCTGGAGTGGTACTCAGTGCTGAAAAGAACACCTTAAACCCCTCAGGACTTGTCTGCCCAGAACAAATGCACCTACATCCTGCAGGTTACATGGTTCGCTCCAGTTTCTGTCTTAAAGACCAAAATCTATCTTCAAGCATCCTCTGTGTCACAGGGCAGGTTTCAACCACAAAACCCAGAAAATTCAAGGCCGAGCCACACTGGACAGAAGCCTCATTCTTCTCTTAAGTGTAAATCTCCAAACTTTTAACAAGAAATAAGACTTCCTTGCTTTAACCTCGGTTTTCTCACAGAGATATTCTCCTTATTAAAAGCTTATTAAAACCCCAATGATTTGAAATCTGTTTTTACTATCCTTAAAATTCTCAGCAACTGTGAAAGCATAAAACTGAAACTGTTCAAAATAGTCTACTAGAAAAACATACCAAAAAGCAAATATTCTTTGAAAATAAGAAGTATTTGAGAACTAATTTAAAAACCTTTCCTTGCTGTTCATTAAAGCATTGACCCTCTCTTTCTTTTCCATGAGTCAAATGAAAAAGTGAAGAGAGAGGAAAAGGTTTTTTCTTTCCTGTTCTCAATCTCTGCCTAAGTTGAACTTTCAGTTTTCAGCATCTTGTATCTTCCAACCAGCATTTTTAAAAATCACACCCAACTAAATTGTGCCACACAGAAGACATGACATTTTTTCTTAGTGCAAGGTACAGCTGTAATACAAGATGCAGTGTTGATGCTCCAAATAAAATGTAAACTGTAGTCAATGTAAAGTCTTTCAAATACTCATGTGACAAACTACATTGGATGAAAGTAGATCAACAGTCCTAAAAAAGTCGACTACATAGCTCTTTTCTATAGTTTTTGTAGTAGTCATGCTCCTGGACTTTGAGACCTCATGTTTTTCTGTTCTTTGTTTACTTGGCCAGAATTTGCTCCTCTAAGTAATTGTTTCACAATTTGAAATGCAAAGGGGTAATGGAGATCACCTTTATGCGAATATCTTCACCTGGGGGACCCTTCTCCCCCATTTCAAACTATATGCATGTGCTTGTAGAGGCCTCAAGTGTAGCAAACTGAAACAGCAGAAGTATCTTCAGGTTCAAAAGGCAGCTCCACCAAAGATAAGAGACACAGACCCACACTCAACTATACAAACAATGAAAAGCTTGCACCAGGGTCTTTGAGATACTCAAACACCCAAACCTGCTATGCACAACATAGCTGAATCTGACTTTCTCCACACAGAGAAATTAGAATTGAAGGGCACAAAAAAATGCACTGATTCATCCAAACTCTAAGCACTGGACCAGGCCTTTATAGGAAGCATATACTACAAGCTAAGTACAATAGAAGCAAACATTTTTGCTAAACCTTAGAATAAGCATGAAACTGAAATTAAAACTGTAGGTTAAGTACAAATAACTCAGTAGCAGGTTAGAGAAGGCATGCTCCCTACCTTTCATACAAGAGCAATGTAAAAATAGAAATGTAGAGAGGGATTCTTGCCCCAGTAATGGTGCTTTCAGTTGCTTTACACCTATCTTGACTTACTTGACACAAATCAATCAAGAGATTCAACTCTGCTCAGATCTTCTGTACAGTCAACTGCAAAGCTTCCCCTGCTACCCCCGGCAGCTGTAAAAGAACTCCCAAGCATGGATGCATACAGATCAGAGACTCATGACCTGGCAACATTTTGAGGCATCTCTGTAATTTTTTGGGGTCTTCAAGGGATGCCCCACAATCCCACTTCACAGGAGGTGCCCAAGGAACTTGTGGCCAACTGAGTAATAGTTGTTAGCCTGAATCATTTCCTGTAGTCTTATCCCAACGTAATTCTGGCTTGAGTTTCCATCTTACAGTCTCCCTCAAACAAATGTGGACATAGAGGAAACAGGCAGAATAATCAGACAGCTTTCCTGAAGGAGATTTTTTCCCAACACCCCAGCTTCCACTGCCTTGCTTGCCTGTTTCATGGGAAGTAAATCAACATTGTTTGCATTTATTACATCACCTCTAAAATGTCTCCAAAACTAGAGCAATGTTAACAAAAGCTTTCATAAAATTATAAAAGAGCATGTCTACCACTAAAATAGTGCTACCCTCAAGCCCAGAGAGAGGCTGCACCATTCCCACTAAACAACCCAAGCAAAACAATCCAATAGCAGGGAAAGACCCATGCTCTGATAATCAATTCATTCCAACCACAAGAAAGTTCAGAAGGGCTTCTCAAGTCAAGTACTTAACTTAGCAGTAAATATAAATAACAATGCACAAGCAATGCATACTAGCTTTTAAGAAATAAATCCAAGCAATCCAAGCTTTTAAAAATGCATAGTCTCTTCTTATCTTGATGCTTACATGTACAGGTGGACAATAAGAAATTAAAGCTCCTTGGTTCTCAACTGCTTTGAGTCAATTAGTCCTCAGTAATCAGATTAACATTAGAAGGAAGAGTTCTTCCTTATCACTAGTAAGTGCTTCCTTTGCAAAAAATGTTCTTTGCAACCTGGTTCAGGCACCTGGAAACAGAGGCCAAGAACTCAACATGTCTGAAGCAGAAGTCCAGCAGCTGCTCACCCTTGGGAACAGGGCTCCCAAGGGAAGGTTTAAGACACATTTAGCAGCATTGCATGAGGAAATTTGACAGATATTTCATCATGGTATTTTTATTCTACAGATAGTGAACCGATCAGCAAGGATGTCAAAACAGCAAATTTTTCATTAATCCTGATTTCAAACATGAATGAGTACAGGGAAATGGAGATGTGAAGGTAAGCTAAGCAGCTCCTAAAGCTTCTTTCTTCCACAAGCAGGCCAGAGTGCCTATTACAGGTTAGGAGGCCTGGGGGGCAGGGGGTGTGTTCAACTCAAGCCTGCTGCACAGCTGTTAAGACACAGCAGGAGGGATCTGGATATTGTACTTAGTGAATCAGCTAAAGAGGTCTGAGCAAACTGATGTTCCTAATGAGAACTGTAGAATTCCAGTCATACAATGGGTGGCAGTGGGCCAAGGATAACTTGCTAAAAATAAGAGACCTAGAAAGATAAAAAAGTGAAAACATTTCTTGCAATATAGAACTAGAAAAAGTCCAGATAATACTACACATATAACTATTAAAATACTCCCACTTCCTGAAGGGCCTTCCAAGAATATAACATTTCCAGTGATTAAAAAGGGGGGAAAAAGGGGGTAATCCTCCATAGCTGGATGAAAAAGATAAAACTTGACCATTTGGGAATATTAGAGTATGGTAGAAGACTTGTTTTAAATTAACACTTGACCATTATCACTAGTCAACTTGATAAAACTCAATGTAAGAATGAAAAGGCCAATTTGAATGAGTCTTTGTCCACATCAGCTAGATGCTAAAGAAAGATACTATTTATGTGCATTTGTTTTCCCTTGATTTTTCCCCCTATATTTTAAAGATCAAAGTGATAAAACCTCAAAAATGAAGATACCTAGCACTCAGAACAACAAAAGTGTGTTTTTTATTTACAACTGCATGGGTAGAAGTTTACATCACTTTTTTTCCACATTCTTCATCCACATAGGTAAGCTGCTGTTGAAGATGCAAGATGAAACAACAGGTAATTAAAATTAACAACAGGTTCTCATGACGGCAGGATGGTTTGCCTTCCTGTGGAAAGTAGCTCCTCGCTATTCTCTGCATTAAGAATAACTGGCTAAGAGCAAAGAATGCATTCTGCTCCTATCCCCTTCCCCACACAAAAGTAAAATCCCATTGATATAGAGTTTTTGGGTGGAGTAACCAAACTTTTACAAAGCAGCTTGACTTTTTCCCAGACAAATGACTTGGCTGAACTTAAGAAACTCCTTTCGCTATTAAAAAATTCCACAATAACTGCAGTTCTAAGAAAAATCCCAGAATCTAGAGTGGAAAACCCCTACTGAATAAGGCTTCCAAGAGTCAGCAAGTCTTAAGAGTTTATTTAAACAGAATTGTCACTCAAATATCAGCAAACTGCATGGACCACACTGAAAGGGAACTAAACAATATAAATCAGGTGACTATTGCAGCTTCTCCAACAAAATCTTAGCTCTTTACAAAATGTCAAGACAGCTGAATCTTAGCCGAGTTCTTAAAGACGGCTGCATGCATTTAATTAAGTCAAAATCGAAGCCAGATGGCACATGATGCTTTTCCAATAGACTGGATGCTGTCACAGGAGGCACTACTTAAGCATTCCTTGATGATTCCTGGCACCAGTGGCTACAAAAATCTCTTTTTACAATCTACCATACACCCCTCCCTTTTTTTCCAGTCACCAAGCCTTTAAAGAGGGTGGGAAGGAGGAAAAAGAGAGCCCCTGAGATAAATTGACTCAGTGTGTGGAATGTAAGGCAAACATTCCTGTACAAATTCAGATTTGATTTATTTTCTTTAGGAAACTTCAGCGCAGGAAAAAACCCCAATTGTCGGTCTTTGCCTTATACTCACTAGGGTTATCACCTGTCTTAAAGGGAGAAAATGAAAATAGGTAACTATAGTTCCAAAGTACTGCACAGCAGAGGATGATGTTAACACTTTAGCCAGTAATAAATGAAAGTGAGCTGGCTACAGAAATCCTCAAGAATTTGGAAGTATATGGCTGAAACATTAACATTTCATCTCTGGACTGCATAATCTCTCAGTGAAAAATGACAGTGGATGCTTCTGTGGTCAGCACACATGCAGTGAACTCCTACTCACCAGGAAGGCTAGCAAGTTATTGCCTGCTGTAGTCAGCCAGAGTTTTACAGGGTTGGGCCAGAACAGACTGGCAATACCATATTTTACTTCCAGTACTGTACTGTACACGGAATTTAACAGAGAGGGCAGGAGCAATGCTGCTGGTCATGCCTCTCAAGGCTTGTAGAAGCCAGTCAGAATGCCCACCAAGGTGTGTCTCCAAGATGATGGGGAATGAAAAGCATCAGAAGTTAATATAAATGAAAAATATGCTGCTGACAAAACACCTCTGCTTGATTTTTACTTTGAGATTTTTCTGTTCCAGAATTACTTAAGCAGCTGCCATATTGCTCCCAAAAGGATTCCTGAAGATGTTTAGAGCAAAAGGTGGGAACCATTATGTCTTTTTAATAGACAAGGAAGGTTCAGAGGCCCTTGCATTCTCTCTCCATGCTTCCATCAAATCATACTGACTGTGGTTCACTTTTTCAAGTATATCATTGTTAGAGCAATCAGACAAAGCATAGACATGGACAAAGGCATAGGACTATAATTTTAGGTTATTTTCTAACTGAATGATCTCCTACTGAGCACTA
The DNA here is from genome assembly GCF_012460135.2 of Molothrus ater. Classification (NCBI taxonomy): domain Eukaryota; kingdom Metazoa; phylum Chordata; class Aves; order Passeriformes; family Icteridae; genus Molothrus; species Molothrus ater. Next base: position 20,668,290 of record NC_050479.2, read on the forward strand.
CTAGGGACAAGGGTTTACTTAAGTTTTAATTGTGATTGCCACATTTACACATATCCAGTCTCAGCTTTCATTTAAAAATGGAATTACACACTTGCACTGAGTATCTTACTGCTCGTGCAATCTGTTAAAAACTTATTTCCAGCACTGCTGAGGACAAAAACTTGTCTGCTGAAAAGAGTGGATGTGTTTAATAATTTCAGCAGAACAATTCCTCTCTCCTAGTTAGTTTAAAGCTCCATTAATCTTAATGCAAAACAAAACAGTTTCCTTTAACAGCCAAATTCTTGACCTTGAGCTGTTTCAGTGTCGAGTTGGGGGCTGGGGTAGAAAGGACATGGATTGACTACAACTAAGAGTTGAAGAATAAAAACACTTGGATAGAAAAAAACAGGGGAAAAAAAAGAAAAGAAAACCCCACAAAACAAAACTAAAATTATCTCTGTGAAAGATTAACACATCAATTTCTGCCACCTGGACATCATCTCCATCTTTGTTACCCATTTTCACATAGATTTTTAAATATAAGGAGTGATGAAAATTATGAAAAGACAACCAGGAATGCACAAGCTAATGGCTTTTAAATCACCCATCCTAGCACTGACCCACAGCATTAGCCACTAGAGTATTTTCTGACTAATGTTGCCAAAGAAATCCAGTCTAACTAGACAGCATTATTTTCAGTGTGAAAAATATGAGCTATAGATGGTTTCTTTGTGGAAACTGAAGATGCCTCTTATTTAGATCTGTTATTTTTTTATTCAAAATTAATTTACTCAAATCATTTATTATATATAAAACCAGCTCAAAGTTGGACAAAATAAGACCTTTAAACCTATTCTCAACAGTTAACATCCACAGGGCTTTTTACAAACAGGTCTTAGGCTCCCTTTACCCACTGCTTTTCCATTACTGAGTAAGTGCTCAGCACAGTGCTTTCGTTGCAGGGACCTTACAATGTAAGTGACAGACCCAGGTGGCAGAATGTATTTGAGTTGCCTCTAAAATGGCATTCAATTGCCTGTGATTTATCTCAGTATTCTCAGTTTATTAAAGCATTATTTCCTCACTACATCTTGCAAGGGGCAAATTTCATCAATTGACAGTATTTGCCCAGCATTGACTGTGGCTAAGGGGGCACACAGCAGTTCCCATAGGCTGATTTCTGTGTCCCACACTGGCACCACCTTGCCCTGGAGAACAGCTCCTAGAGGCAGCTTTGGTTTGAAATGCTGCCAGAAGGAAGCTTTTTAAATGGCTCAGACATCAACGAGTCATCCTGTATCAGTGCTCACAAAGCTTTGAGGGGCCTTCTTTTACAGAGAAGGACTGGACAAAGGGCAAGACCTAATTTTGCTTATGAAGTCTGGAGGTTCGCATTAGACTACAGTTTTGGTCTAGTCAACAGTCACAGACACCTTACAGAGAAAACAAAAAAATTTGGATTAGGTTCACAAATCTGATTTTCTTCCACAGGTACGTACACAGGGCTGCTTGTGAAACGAGAGGTATGCTGAGCAGTATGGTCCTCTGGGGACAAGAAAAGTCCTTTGAACAAAAGTTTCTCGCTCAACACAAAGGAATTTTTCAATTATCTCCTGTGCTGACTCAGATGCTTTTTGGCTGTTGTTATTACCATTTACCATACAGTTCTGCATGGTTTACCTGAAGTCCCAAAACAAAGCACCCACTATTCCTGCGAGAATACTTACACAAAGACACTTACAAAGCCAGAAGAACTTACTATTCTTAACAATTTTCATTAACCAGCTATGACTAGAGTGGCAAAGCTAGCTTTACACACAGCCTCAACAGCTACTTCAGTGTTAAAACCTGAGAAAAAATATGCACAAAACACCAGCTGGTTGGATGCTGGTGTTTTGTGCCTATTTGTGCATAAAGAAGGATCCATCATTCTGTGGATCCAGAAGACTTAGAAGTCGCTGGATAAAACTGTCTGTTCCCAGATGAGGAAAATGGTGACCAGCATAAACACTGAAGGCCAAGTAATACTTTAACCTAGTGGCCTCCTCAGTCTTCCTCAGCTTGCAACAGAAGAAATTGCATAACAGAGCAATTGAAACAGCCCAGCAAACACAGCAGGTGGTCCTGTCTTACAAGCCTTCCACCAATGGGTTTTGAAATTTTACACTCAGCCTGGTATGCACCCACATACATTAAAGAGCCTAAAACTTTAAACATCAGAGGCAAACGAAACATTTACAAAATATAAACCCTATCATTTTGAACAAACCTTGCTGCAATCACAGAGGAATGTTTCTTTTGGCTGCTATTATGCTCACTTCCATTTATTTATATAGAAAAAAGCAAACAATATTTTCTTACCTTGTTTTTTTAATTGGCTACATATGGTACAAAATAGTAAATGATAAGGCTGGAGAGCAAATTTATGTCTTTTAATGAACAGACTGATATGCAAATGTTGCTAGTATGAGATTTTAAGTGCTTGTCTCAGTTACAGAAGAGAGGTCCTGCAATTAGAGAAAACTTTGCAAGAATTTTCTGTCTTTCAAATAAGGAAAAAAAATCAAATACCAAAAGACAGTGGGTCTGTAATGACACACTTAAAACAGCCCAATTTACCTCAATCATGGTAATAACAAACTGCTGCTCTAGTCTTTCTTCAAAAGTACCAGAATACTTAGCTTGTTAAGTCTCTCTGCATGAAAGAGTTAAAAAGCACAGATCTGCCATCAATTAATCTTTATTAAGACTCTCCAGAACAAATCACAGTTCTCAGTTATTTAAGCAAGCACAAAATTCTGAGCTAGTATGATATTTTAAAAACTGAGCACAAATTGAGCAGTTCACAAAAGAGCTGTTCTGCCAATTTCTCTGCATTGTATTTCAAGTTTTGTTCACAACTATTACCTCCTTATATCTAACTACAAAAAATCAATGGACAGAAACAGAAAACTGTAAGCAACTCAGGCATACCCATATGTAGCTTCCCTACAGACAAACAGGGCACCTCATGGTTAATTAGCCCATTTACAGTAAATCAAGCCCACTGCTGAGCTAAGATGCCAGCCTGCTGTATTCTCCAACCAGCCAGCCCACACAGTGGGCTGGGAGAATGATATTTTCTCCTAAGCACAGCTGAGTTCATGTAAGTGAACAAGGGTGTGACAAAATAACAGAAAAAGGAGATTACAAAGAATGCCTGAATCTTGCACTGAAGTGTCTTTAGCCAAAATGAGATTTGAAGAAAGAAGTGGGGGCCTTTAACAAATCCTGAAACAGAATCCAGGCCCCCGGGTAATATCTAGTTCACAACATAACCTTACATGCCCTTCTTTTCCAATAATCTCTATTTTGGCACAAGATGCCTTGAAAAAAACTCCATAATTATGCAAAGATTTGTCATTTCAAAAGGCTCACTCAGCTCACAGCCCTTCTTTAAATAAGGGAAGCAACATTGTAACTCTGGCTTTAAGGCAGAATAAAAGACATGCTGCTTCCTTGTGCCTGAGAAAAGCAAATGATGTTCCTACCCAGTCAATGCCAGATAAGGGAATTATGTTGTCCAAGCACTTGGAGAAATGAAAGAAAACAAATACAGCCAGGCAATTCTACACCACAGAGAGAAACTGAACATACTGAAGAAACACAGAAAGCATTATCAATACATGCAAGTGGGTTTGGGCTCAGTGATTATCAAATGTCAAGCCTCAGAGTCAGAACACATTCTGAAAAAGCTTTTAGGACAGGACTGTCCAACAAATCCAGGACTGGTTGGACAGGAGTCTAACAAATAGGACTATCTTACTGAGAAACAGCTTCCTCCTACAAAGTTAATTATCCAATTAAGTAATAAAGAATACTTAATAATTTATAAAAACAAAAAACAGGCTATGGTCTGTAATTCCATGAGACTACACACAAACAAAAACCCCAGATCCTGGAGTAATGCTCAAATTTTGCTGGTAAATATCCCTGATCATAAAATGGATTAGGCTTATGTCTTATAAACAAGGTACAGGAGCACTGACAGAAAGAAAATACAGCTGCTTGTAAAATCTGCTTTTGGTCAGGCATCTGTGAGCATAAACCCATTGCTCACACTGCAAGACAGGTTTTATTCCAGGTCACTCTCTAAAATCATCAGGATCATCTAACTTCATTTTCTATACAGTCTTTCCTGCTCCCTTAAAGTCACAATGCTGCTATTCTAACACATGTCAAGAACTGAACTAGAGAATTTTGAAGATCAAGAGGGGAGCCTCAGTATTTGATTGGAGAAGTCAAAATGAATCATTTAGATCTGCATTCCCAATCTCTACAGATCCTGAGAAACAATTTATGTGCAATAAACACACTCAGCAAGATGCTGCATTGCCACTAACAGTTAAGTGGAGCATTGTGTAGAATTTTAAAGGAAAAAAAGTTTTAGAGACAAACCTAGAAATTCCCATATACCAGAATAATTTCTTAAAAAATTGAGAATCAGGAGAACAGTCACACTGATTCAACAGCAAGAGGGAGGGAAAAAAATCTGACCACAACCTTCAAAAAAGTCAAGACCAGGCTACGTTTTAAAGCAACTCCTACTGCAGAGTAGGACCCCTCATTTAAAACAACCTTGCTACCTCACAGAATGAAAGCAATATATTAGTGTCCACAGTAGCCCCACAAAAGTGCAGAGAAAATGAAGGCAAGCCCATGACTACTAGTTTCTACCAACTTACACATTACAGAAGATATGGCATCAGTAAAACACAGGAGGCAACAGCAAAAGGTGATTTCTGCAGGCTTCTGTCTTGTAGTTGAGTCACATTCTTTGCAACTCAACAGAAGTATAGTATATTGTTCAGATAATTCTTTCTCCCCAGAGAGGGTTTCTTAGTTTTTTGATGGTGTTTCTTAACAAAATTATTATAAGAAACTATGCTGTCACAGGATTAAAAATAACTCCTCTCTAAAAGCCCAGTCAGGAGGTAACAAGGGATAGAAATAAAAAGGCCAGTTTCACAATATTGAAAGGATACCAAAAGCATTTCACTGGAATCTACACCATGGACTGTGCTGTTCAGTATTTCTGGTTTTGGTTCTGGGTTTTGTTCATGTTGTTGTTAGTAATTTTTTTTTATTCAATTGATCTGCAAGAGGATGAACAAAGTTTGTCAGTGATGTAAGACTACTTGGCTTAGTCAAAGCTGCACTGGCTGCAATGAGCCATGCAATGAAGACTGAATTGCCTAAAGTCACTGTAGATAAGGGAACAGACACACAAAACTCCACACACACCCACACACAACAAATACCACCCAAGGCAAGGCTCTCTGGGCATGCCAGAGATCATCACTTGCATCATGCTCTGTCTGCTGTGCTCTGAAAACAGCAGCTCAAGTAGTCAGCCACCAAACAAGTAAATAAAATATCTGGAATGACCAGAAAGGGAATAGCTTGCTCTCTTTCAGTCACATGATGGTCCTGTGTCACTGAATTCCCTATGTTATTGTAAACAGAAAGTTTCATGTAATCCCACCCAAACTAGAATCCAGAATTAGAATATAAGAGCATAGAACAGGCTAGTCAGAGATACTGACCCAAAATCTTCATGAAGAGAATTTAATCAGGACAGATGTGAGCTTAGAAAAGATGTAGCAAGAAGAATTATTATATAATAGACTGTAACACACATTTTGAATGCAAAACAAAATCGAGAGGGACAGTTATTTCTCAGAATTATAACAAAGCCAGCTATAGCTGTGTAAAATAGCATCATTTTCTTAAAAGCAGGTAGAAAACGTTGCCAGTAGATACCAAGGAAGGCAAAAGTTCAAAAATACAGTGAGTTTAAAAAAAATTAAAAGTGTCCTGCCATGAATTTGCTAATTAACTTAAACACAAACAATTCAGACATCCCTACCTTTCTACTAAAAACTGTATCAAAAGTGAAAGAAAGGGAAATAATATAATTTTAAAATTACATTATACTTCTGCTTCTTAGAAGTATTCCTCAGTTATTATTATCAGAACTATTCCTTAGCTACTTCCACAAACAGGAAACTAGGTGCAGTAGACTTTGTCCCTACTCAGTACAGCTGTCCTCATGTTCCTAGATACAGCAGATATGACCACCCAGACAATATCCCTGTCTCACAATGCTAAGGAGAAAAATGGAGGAAACCAATCCGTAACACAGAGTACATTAAGCTGGCTATACAGCAGCTACTACAAAGTGCATGTTAGCAAGTCAAGAAGAACAAAAAATAATTTCTTTTTTGATTTAAAAGTAGAGGATGCTGTCAACAATTACAGGTAAAGTGTTTTCAGAAAGAGGTATAAGGTCATGATGTCTCTAAGCAACATGGTGATAGTCAAGAGCAACAGATGTTGTTTTCAGGACTAAACAGGTTTGGAAAAACAGTACTGGAAGACTGCATTCATAGAATGGATATTCATAGGATGGCAATCTCAAATGAAGGACCTACAAAAACAACAAATGTCTAACTCTGAAGACAAGAACAAACAGTGAATGATGAAGAAAAAGAAATACAGACAATATCTAAAAATCCTTAAACTGTCTGGTACCAATTATCCTGCGAAATTCATGGCGACACTGTATGTGGAGCACTAAGAGCATAAAATACTAAGAGTATTTTGAGTGTACTTATAACCCAAAGTCAAGCAGAAGCTTTTGAAACGAATTGATACAAATCTGTATTGCTATTTATCAAATAAAATTTTTAAAAAAAGGAAATATTACTGACTGGAAAGAGCTGCTAACTTATCAGGCTCTCTGGTTTGGACTGGACAGTAGATAAATCACCATTTTGTCAGCACATACTGACAGAGGCTCATCACAAACAGACTCTACCAGTGCCAACAGCTACCATTTATCAAACAGAAGAATTTCAGCTGGGAATTTTAAAGCTTCATGAGGAAATTGTAACTCCAATCTCTAAATAAAGCTGACAAATACTCAATTTTTGCAAAATCTCAGAATACCAAGGCCAAGTTGTGGCAAAACAAAATTACATGAACTTATGACTAAATAAAAATAATTCACAAGTTTTCTCCTTGCTTGTAGTGAATCCATAAATGCACACCTAAATAAAATTAACAGAAATCTTCCTAGGCAACGTAACATCAACTGAAATTACTGGTCTCCTTAACTTTTCCAGAAAGACCCTATAACTACTTTTTCCCTCTGTGAACCAGAGTATGTTCTTTAAGACCTGAGAATACTGGTTTTCTCTAAATGTATGAAATTTTAAATGTGGAACAAATTAGAAGCTGCTCTCTGAGAATACACAGAGATGTTTCTGCAACAATCATTACACAGAGACTGCCACAAATCAGGAAAAAATATGTCTAGCCTTTAATGGAAATCTTTGATTGGCAAAACCAAGATGTTTTCCTCATCACTGGGGTAGCCAATACATCACTATTGTTCATGACCTGCACGTTAAGATCTCATCACATTTGCAAATCTATTAGCCACATTTATTTCCCGAAGATCTTTCCCTCTGAAACTACCAAGCAACCAGAAACTGTGCCCTGATACAAATCCCACGCTCAAGGAGTCACAGGCTGGCTCCAGCCAGGTTACAACAGAGCATCAGTGTGACACAGCTGCCCACGGGAAGGTTTCCTTGGGAGAATTACGAGCACAAAACTGATCCAGCCACAGAGATAACCACAAGTGGCTGCTATTGTCATCTCGGCTAATTACCTCCAGTGCTGCTGCACACCCTCAGGTCTCCACCCAAAAGCAACCGCAAGCAAGAGGAGTATCTTGGAAGAAACAGGCACTGAGGCTTGTTATAACCTTAGCAACAAAGAAGTTGTAAGCATTTTCCTAGCTAGTGCACAGCAAATCACAGAATAGTTTGGGTTGGAAGAGCTAGTTCCTCCCCCTGCCACGGACCCAGATACTTTCCTCTAGAACAGGTTGTTCAATCTTTTGTTTTCATTAAAAACAGGTTACAATTCAAATACATTTACACATCATCAGACACACTGCATCAAACTCTATGAGAAGGAATTAAAAACAGTGTAACATAATGAGAAAGGTAGAGAATCCAAATGAAAAATTAAATGCAATTTTGGTTTCAACCCTAAAGATTTTGAGTTATTTTACTGCCAAGGTGGTCCTTATGAAGAGAATGGATAATTTTAAGAATTTTTCTACACCCAGAGAAGGCCACACAAAGAGAGCTTTACCTCCCAACACTACTATGACACTGAGCATAAGACTAAGAATCACCAAGAAGAGCAGGATGTAATACAGTATTCAAAACTACAGAGATATGACATTAAGCATAATCATTTAATTATAACTTGCATCTAACTTATCTCAGTGATTTTTTCCAGAGCTACTGAAGCTATAGCTAAGTTCTTAAAAAAAAAAAAAAGGGGGATAAAATATAAAGCATCACTGAAGAAATTCCAACACTATCCTCTATAATCTCAGAAGTCATCTGGAGTTCACATGATAAATGAAAATATTGTACTATTTCAGAGAAGGACCCGATCTCATATCTTATATAAACATTCTTATGATCATGAAAACAGGGATTCAAAGCTGTGTTTAACTATCAACAAAGCCACATATTTTCATCTGAGTATCCTGAAAACACAATGCAATACAAAACAAAACTCTTTTTTTCCCTGTACATTACTTGAATGGCATCAGTCAAAACTTTCATTGCTCAGTTGCCCTGTGACAACTTGACAGATTACAGATCCTATGATTTAACAGAATTTACTCTGCCACCGTACAACTCCAGCTTTTTGGTTTTGAATCCCAATGTAGTTTTCTGTTTCTTCAGAAACTCTGAATGGACAACATACTAAAAAGGTCCATCAGTTCACAATCCAGCTTTATTTCTGATCTACCTTCTTCCAGGTACACTGACACCGAGCCAATAACTTCTTTCGCATTGAGCGAGTATCTTTTAAAAAAACAAAACAAAAACCAAAAAAAACCCCAAAAAAACCTCAAACAAACAAAAAAAAACCCACAAAAAACCCCAAAAACAACAACAACAAGCCACCAAGCAAGAGTAAACATAAGAACAAAGTTCCAAGAAGTTCCAAGACATACTGCTTAAAGGGTAGAAAAAACTATTACTATTATTTCAAACATGGCCAAGTCTTCAAGTTTCTTAATATTAAAAATCCATTGAATTTTGGTCTGTGTTTCAATTTCCTTGAGTAAAATACACTTTGTCAGTTTTTAAGTAACTCTGGCTGTTCTCCAGCTCCATACTAGACTTTCAACATACTTTAATAAACTGGAAGCTTGTGTCAATTGTCAGCACCAGGATTAAAAAAACCTGCCAATTTATGGTGACTGCAACCTTGGCTGTAACACCCAAAACTTTGCACTATCCTTTCTTTGATTGCCACTGCATCATCCACTTCTCATTAAAACCTTGGTCTCTTCTTGCCTTGGGGGGGGAAGTCCCCATCTCATGTGCACAACCCACACTGCATTACTGAGGTGCAATAACTGAGGTAACAGCTTACAGGTTTGGGTTTTTTCCCATTTCTTTGAGAACGAGCTCCAGCATTCAGTAAGCAAAGGTTATGAACTTCAAGATTTAATTTTAATATGTAACTTTGAAACCTTTCAAGAAACTGGCATCCATTATCAGATTTTTGGTCAGTTCAGGAAATGGATCTGTGAACATAAATCAAGTAAGAACAAAATGCATTTGAACTGTCACTTTTTTAAAACAAAAAACCTCAAAACCAAACCCCTGAATATGCTGGAGGTCATAAGGTGTTCCTGCTTTCCTTCCAAAACTGCAAGCTTTGCATAAGGTACTCAAGAATGGAAAATTCCTTTTCTGACACTGTACATTAAAGCTATCTCTGCTGTTAAAAATGCCTAACTACTCCTAGTCATGATCCTTCTGCCTCTACTCACAGCCTAACCAGAAAGGGAAATAACTCTCAGAATATCTCAGAAAGGAGACACATTTTTCTAGTGCTTTACTAAAATTTAATCAGCACCTGGACAACTATCATCAAACACTACAAAACATCCCCTAACCTTGCTACGCACTTTTGTCCTCAAAACTAGAGCTGGATGAGATGTTTTAGCTGCATGACTCACAGAGATAGAGAAAAAACAATGTGCTCTCTTGCGTACCAAAATTCACAGGATACTTTTTCAGGTCACAGTTTGTTATGTGTACTCTGGCTTTGAATTAAAAAAACCAGACTGATTAACTTCAAATACAACTACAAAAACATAAAAGTCACAGTTCTTCCTGCAAGCTCTTGAGTTCCTATTCGTTTGTATTTAAATTTATGGAATAGAAAATACAGGCATCATTTTGTTGCTCTTATTTACATATGACACCTTTCTAATGAAGTAGTATCTAAGCCATGGTTTTACAAAAATCATCTTGTGTTCTCATCTTACTCCAAGATCCATTTCAGTAATTAACCACAGGTGGTATTAACCACTTCACTAATCAAAGTTGTTCAATGCTTCCATTATGAGATCATACTTTCTTTCAGTGGTTGATGAATTTCCCATAGTCAATTAGTTAGGCAGAAACTCTTCACTGTACATGTAAGATTCAAACACTGATTTTCTTACATTTCAGCTGAAATGGTTCACCCAGTTCCAAGAAACAAATGAAGAAATAAAATTATGAAAAGAAATCTTTATGTTAAGAAGTAAAACTGGCAACTACACTTGAAATACTCTTAGTGACCCCTGCTTTAGGGGAAGAAGTTATCAGACAGCATCTACAATGTCATGCCTTATGTCTCTTCACCTTTGGAAGTGCCCAGCTATTAGAAGTCTCAATCAACTGCAAGTCCTGAGAGAAGGTCCTTCACATTTTGTAGGCTTTGGCCTTTAAAGGCAAAACAAGCTTTGGAGATTGGTAAAGAAATAGCATAGTGAAAGAAGCAGGTAAAGAAAGAAAATGTTGGCTATTTAGTGGAATTCAGAATCACTTATGTAGAGAATGACAAGGGAAAAAGACTTTTAGGTAAGAAGAGGTAACACTCAAATGGTTTAAAGGAAATTCAGAAAAGTCTGAGCCCAAGCACCAGAAAGAAGAAGAAATTACAACACAGCCCCTCCAGAACCTGGAGACCAGGTTCCTGAATCCAAACATTCCTTTGGCAAAGGAGATACCTAAACCTACGGGACAAGGTACCCCAGTCACCTTCTAATGCTGAGTCCCACAGGAAAATTAGTTTGGAAAATGCAGTTCAGCTGATAAAATTACATAAATACCACTAGGACATCTGTTTTCTTTTGCTTTTTCTTAAAAAAACAATAAGTAAAAGCAAAAAAAAGCCCAAAACTATTACAAGTATATAAAATGTAAAGACCAAATCACTCTGTAAAATTATTTCAGATTTCTGTAATTGTTACATATACACAACTCTAGCCCAGATTCCTTACAACCATGCAGAATAATATGCTAATGCTAAATTCAATGGACAAATAGAATCATAGAATGGTTTGGTTTGGAAGAGACCTTAAAGGTCATCTAGTTCCAAAACCCTGGCCATGGGCAGAGACACCTTTCACTAGATCACATTGCTCAAAGACCCACCCAACCTAGCCTTGAACACTCCCAGGAACGGGGCATCCAGAGTCAACAGATTTAAACAAATCAGAAAAATAAAAAAATATTCTATGCAAAGTTCAAAAACATTTTTAAAGCAGTAATTACTAGCAGCATGGTATTGAAAGGTATAAAATCAATTTCGTTTAGTATCAAAACAAGAGGCCCAAAAAACTTCATAGAAATTTCTCCAAATTCAGAAGAAAGCTTGGCCATAAAAAAACTGCAGCCAGCATCAATCAAATGGAACAGAAAATTCCAAAGTTTTAGGCAAAGAAGTCCCTATAAGAGATGCAGACCCAGCTATAACATGTCATGACTTAATTTAGTGCTGATTTAGCAAACATGCTCTCTAAATAACTAAATGTCAAGTATTTTTTGCTAGTCAAAAATAAAACAAGGCAAAATAGTTTTCTTTTTACAGTGATATTAATAATAGTTATGCCCATTCTGTCCTCAGAAGAGAGGTGAACACATTTTAGATTCAGACTGCTTGTTAATGAAAATTCAAAAGTTAGGAAACAAAAGATAATTATTTTCAAAATTTTGGTACTTGAATTTCATTTTCACTGGAAGTCAGCTGGACTAAAGCCTGTTAGTCACTGCAGAGCATGTGACTGTATACCACGATATTGCCACTCCCTGCTGCTCATCTCCACTCCCTCTAATCAGTTAATTAAATTGCTCGTGCAACATTTCCCCAGTCAGCTTTCAGCAAAATAAACCAGGTTGCTAAAGACTCGATGTTTGCAGCAGTGGATTTAAGGTGGAGCCTACACTAGCCCAACACCTTGAGGCTGAAATGCAGGGTGATGGCACCAATTGACACAACACAGACAGTAGCCTCCAATTACTGCTAGTAATGTGCAGACAAACTAAACTTTTTTATTTTGTCTGCAGCTAGAAGAAAACATGCACATGCTCCCCTCATTCTGCTGAAACTTGTATGTTGTGCTATCACCTTAGACAATTGATGAAACCATCATCAATCTTCATCATTGACAGTATCTTTCTATTAGAGAGCTGTAAGTGTGTCACAATCACCAGAAATTGAAGAAAATTCAAGTGGTCAGCAAGGATGCATTTTGGCTACAAAAATATATTTCCATATGAAGTTTTATTATCAACAATTGTTTCAAATGGCTGGCTGACCTACTATTTAAGTAGTCCACACTCTGGGGTTTTTTTGCCTCGCACTCAGGTGCTGACTCACCTCACTCCATTCATCTCTTCTACTTTCTGAAGCACCAAAAGCATCTGTGCATTTTGGCTAAATACTGGGTTTAATTTTGTAAACACAGACCTAACTGTACACTTCGGTACATTACTTATGATGAACATTGTAGATAAAACAATACTTGTGCTTGTGTCTACTGTGAAGAAAAATGAACAGAATCACATAGCTGTAGCCTTTTGACACAACTCTGTGTACCCCAAGGGTTTTCAAATGTCTGTTTTCTAGGTCTTAACAGAAAGACTAGAAAGTTTTTGTCACTAATATTTCAGCCCTTCTGCATCGTGTCTGTTTAATGAGAAACAAGACTTCTGTGAAATAGTATTAGTTCTATTCATCACCAGAGGCAAAGCAGACTCAATTCCACAGAGGTACATAAGCAACCCATGGCAAAAGAGGTAATTAATTTACTAGATCTCCCAATTTTCAATGCAGTGAATTTCCAGTTCTTTGCTCGGACAGGGCTCTGTGATGAAGCTTTGCCAACTCAGAGCCCTTACTGGCTTCAAGGGAGCAAACAACCACCAAAGAGCCACATGCATCTTGACTTGCATATTCTGATCACCGGCATCTTTGACAGAACAGGTCACAGCTACAGTATTTGTTCAGATGATGATTTCCTGAATCAGACAGAAGACATGCAGTTGAGCAACAAAAGACCTGTCGTGCACCCCTCCCTACCAAGAGACTGAGTAATTGCAGAAACTCCTCAGGTCTCCAAGGTGTCAGAAAAGGCACGGCCCTACTCCCTGCTCTTGATAGCTATCTTCCACAGCAGTCAGGAAAAACACCAAGTTCCCAGAAGGTAATAAGTGTAGGAAAAAACTTATTTTACCAATATATCACTGGAGTTTCCATTTTATAAGTAGGGGAGCAAATTGTTTTATGTTACCTTTTATAAGATGGGATAAAGGGAAAAGAATAAGAAGTACAAAAGTTCTATTCTAAGAATACATAATTTAAAAGGGGAAAAAATTACCTCAGAACTTAAAAGCTGTGTTCTACCAATTTTTTGAAATTCAGAGAAGCATTATGACATGAGAGTTGCAATTATTTACATCATATCTCCCACAAAACAAGATACTGTTTTTTAATTTTACAGGAGCATTTCTATTTGGAAATAAAGGCACTTGACCAAAATAGTTATGTAAGAAAAATATTAAAAACTGTTCATAAAAGCTGTTTTTTAAAGCATACAGTTCTCTTAAGTCTTGAGTTAAACATAATTATTGTTTTGAATAGTTAACAGACACATGAAGCTTCAAGTTTTCCCTGCTATCCTAAAATTCTTTCCACATATAAACACCCAATAAAACACTACTTTATGTCAACACAGCATGTTTGTATCTTTCTTTTACTTGAATGAATGGATGTGAAATGGATGTTTTGCTATTCCATTAAAAAAACCCTGCAAATGTTTCTGCTGAAAATCTAATGTTCCGCTTTCTTCTGGGTCAACAAAACATGTATTTGTAAAGAAAAGAAAAAAATTTGCAATACTGTAATTATTGCATTATCCAGAATCCAAATACTCATCAGGAGCTGTATAATTCACTACATCAGATATCAGCCAGCTAAACACCCACAAGCCCATTTTTGCATGTAATTTGTTTAGGAAAATTAACACACTGATGACTAACTGACACTGTGTAGGAAGCACTTCACTTCCTTTGTCATTAAATCATGTTTCTATGATACTATCCTAAAATACTAGAGTATTTTAATGAAAAATACACAGCTTCCAAATAAAGTATTGCTATTCCCAAACAGTATTCACTGAATCAAATCAGAAGCTTATTTCCTAAAGAATGCTGACTACTTTATATGTATTTGGGAAACTGGGAGACACTGCTTTATTTCATAATTTATGTGGAAGTCTTCAAAGCAACTGCGTAGCAAAGAATGTTTTATCTCAAGAGAGAGAAAAAAGTCCAAAACAATCTGTTTGTATAGCTTTGTGAAGGTTTTTTGAGAAGAAGCATATTTTACTGAAGAGGAAAAGTACTGAAACTGCAATTTCAAGTACAGCAGTAGGTACCTGTGCATCACTTCTAAACAAATTTACTGGACTTTCATGCTCCCCATTGACAGATCCCTCCCTCCTTCAGCTATCCAGACTTGACTGCAACTCCATTACAGAGAGAATATTCTAGAAGGACTGAGGATGAAGAACTTGTTACTCTAAATTTAAAAATTTTGGCCATTTTAAAAGGCTCTGGATATTTTTTCAAGTAAGTTTCACATGGATCTTTTTTCATTAAAAAAAAAAAAAAAACAAAACAACAAACCCAAACACTCAAAGCACAACTTCTAATGAAGTTCATGCATTTCCATTATTAAAAAAAAGCTTAGTTCCAGTAGGTTATGCTGCAGTTTCCACAAAATCAAGTTGAATTCACCCTACACACATCAGCAAAAGCATTCTTAGACTCGCTGCCAAACTGCTCAGAGATGCCTCTCTGCTCTTACCAGAACATTAAACATCCAGTTGTTGTAGATTACACAAATGCACAGCTAAAGTCTAGAGTATTTTCTGTGCAGTGAGTACAGAAATGATCTAAAACTTATAAACATGATTGACAGAACAGCAAAGAGCCTGGAGCAAAGAAAAGATCCAATAAAGCCACCTACAATCACAATTATAAGAACACCCTCAATCATGATCCATTTTCCCTCTGAAAGGTCACTCAGCCAGAGAAATGACTGCAAGATTGGATGAACCTGCACTGTTACTAGCTATCCAAAGGGATGCAGCCTCTCAACACTGAAGTAGATTTCCCAACTATGTTACCCATTTCTAGCTTCCAGACACTAAGATTTGGCCTATCCTTTTTTGTACCATCTTGAAAAACAGGCCACTCTACATCTTTAAAAAAAAATCCTCATTATTAAGTACAGTTCTTCAGAAAATCTGTATCTAAGAAATGTGATAATGTGTTTCCTAGCTCATATATCAGTTAATAGATATTTCTAAGCAAGTAAGAGGAATTTAAACATTTCAAAGAACCTAACAATTTAGAAATGGACAGATTTACATGGAGAGAAAGCAGGGCTGGTGGCAGAGGGGAAGTCTCCCTTTCTAATGGGGTAAGGCAGGAGAAGTACAGGGACAGGATGTGAGGCATTCCCCTCAGTGCCAGTACTACTGAGCTTTTGACTAAACAGCTCAAACCTTTCAGTAGATTTTGGCATTTCATCAGGATTTGGAGGAACTTTGAAATAACCACCTCTTCTCTATCATCAAACACTCAGCTCCATCTGTTTCTACTCTAAGAGTCAACCCAAGAATTGTGTACCTGACAAAAGCTATTTGGTTTCTCAAAGCTGCAATTTGCTGCATTTCTAGCATTTACCAGCAAGCTGGCTCTTTCTGCCTGGGGGAGTCCAGCACACCACAAAGACCTTCAGATACACAAGAAGGCCACTAAAAACCCCCCAAAAATCATGTGGCAGATGCCATTCTCTTATCTGCAATAAGAGATCTGTGCTTACCAAAAATGCCCTGAATTATTCAGAGACTGAACACTAATACTGTATTAATTTACTGAGAGAGGAAGGAGGTTCTCTCTAAGTTCATAAATGTTGTCCTTGGTAGGTAACAACTCTCCCCTGATCAGCTTGATAAACCAAAATGAAAAGCTATGCTCAGAAACAATCAGAGAAATAAACTCTTAAAAAATATTTTAGGTATAGGCACACATGCACTGCAAATACAGAGATGTTCTTGCTCAGTAATATTTCACCTTACTACAGGCACCCACAGAAGATCCAGGCATGTGCTGAGGAACCAGGGGCTTCCTCAGATTCTCACACAGTTGACAGCAAGTGACAGGCACCTCCAGAAAGCAATTCAGAACACTTAAGTCCTGCCTAATTTAAATACTACAAAATACTTTTCAAAACTATCTCCTTCTAGTAAACATTCATCTTAAACCCAGATGAACACCAGTGGTAGTCTCCTGCTTGGCAAAACATATACAGAGGGTACAAACACATTCAGAAGTCCATCAAGTTGATTTCTGAAAACTGATTCTAGTTCAAAACTTTGTAGACTATTCCTGTCACAATGAATTCATTTAAACACTAAACATTCAGTTACTCATTCCAAAAACCTTACATTCTCTCTTGCTTGTGTATGACCATATCTGTGAAGTTAAGAGTACAAAAATTACAACTCCCAATAATTCCCCCCAGAGTAGCGATAATATTCTTGGAGAGGGTATGAGGGGATAAGGAGAGCACAGCATACTTCCTGCATAACCCTTAAACTGAAATAACTTAAACTTAAACCCATAAACTGAAAGTATTATGCTACATGGAGTTAGAAAGCTTCCAAGATTGTTTCTTACCTTAAAGATAAGCAACCTACCCCACACACACTCCAAAAAAAGCCCACAAAGTAAAAACAAGCCCAAACCCAAAAGTGCAGAATTATTTTAAGTTTTATAGAGAGACATCAATACCAAATAGGTTCAAAATAAACAGCTGAAAGCAAGTCCTCATAGATTAAATGAAGTCTTAGTATAACTGCATTAATTTTTACTTTACCTATGAAAATCTGCATGCACTATATCTCTTAAATGCACAGCAAGTAAAAAATCTCCTTAATATCTAGGACCTGTCTCAAACTTCTATGACAAACTGACCCACACAACTAGATCCATATACATATTACTTATTCTATGTGTAGATTACAAGTGCATAGGAAGACTAAATACAAATAGCTTTTCTTAAGAAGAAAGAAGCTCACATGTAATAAAATACTGCCTTTGTTACTACCAAACAGTTGTTTCCTCTAATCTATTCACAGCCACGTTTCAATTCCCATTTACCTTATTCTTTCCACATTCCCATACTTTAAACACTTATTAAGCAGAGAGCACACAATGAATCAAGGTCTGCAGATAAAAATAAGTACAGTCTATTGAGTAACTGAGTAAAGCATATGTAGCATATGCATAAACACCACACATACCCACACTGGTTTTCCTCTTAAAAAAGAAACAAAACCATAAACATGATGGATATCTAGATAATAAATTGCATTACTGGCAAATCTCTGATAACAGCAAGCAACAACTAGAGGTATCTTGCAGATCTCTTATTTCCACACTGATGTCTATGAGAGCATCCAAAATTCATACTGAAAAGCACACATTAACATATGTATGAACTAAGAACCAGAGAAGTTTAAATTGTCCTTTAAACAGACCACACATTCAAACAGTCAATCCAGCTCTCTCACTCCTATTGCAGTAACTATTCCCACAAAACACACAATTCTTCTGGCAGACTCCACAGACAGGAATGATTCTGTTTGTGTTTTCTTTCAAACTAAAAAAACATGATAAATTTGACAGTTTTTGCCCAAGTAGCTGAAAGAGGGAAATGCAGAGGAGATAAAAAGCAATTTGGAACCAACCAGTATATCCAAGACTTAGAAGTTCACTTGTTGTAACAAAGTTTCTTAGTTCTGATTTTAAACAGCACTCTGAGTCCTCTGGAAGATTTTTCCCCTGAAATGTTGTGTGAAATGCACAAAGGAAGACTGCAATTTCAGTACTGCAAGTTTACACCATTAAACCCCACTCTCACGCTCTTTGACTGCTAAGCACCTAACTCAACTGACTTGAGACTTCTGAAGTCACAAGCCTTTAAACTATCCTTTCATTTCAATGCCTTACAGTTTTTAGATCACAGGTGGCAATATCCAACATAACTTTTAAATGCAATTTCCAAAACTGGTGCCATTTCAACTGTTAAAGCCCTCGCAAAAACAAAACAAATCACCAAAAAAACAAAACAAAAAAACCAACCAAACAAACAAAAAAAAACCCCTGCAAACCCAACCTCCCAAGCTTCAGACTTCCACACCACATATGAGGGTGGTGGTCTCCACCATTCTGCCAGTCAATTAACAGTCATAATAAAGAGATCATTCACTAGCTGTTAAAGCACTAAAATCGAGACCATTCCCTTCATCAACCAGCTTACCAAATTAAAAGCAGTAAGATCTTCCTGCATCAAAGCAAGCCAACTCCTCTCTTCCAGTAATAGAAACCTAGGATCTAATAACCAGACTCCAAGGAAAGCACCACCCAGAACACTCTCTACAGCATTGAAAAAAAATCCCAATTTTTTACATATTTGGCAGGGGGGGATATATAAATAACATTTATATTTCCCCCCCTGCCAAATATGTTAAAAATTGTACATTATACTATTTCAAGCCTAAAACATTCGTTTTAAACACATTTCCTAGTACTTCTCAACTATCAAATTGAGCAACACAAAAAGATCCAACTCAGACCATAAGCCCATCTTGCAAGATAAACTGAATATACATTTCAAAAGAAACACAGAACATGATCTGATACATTCTTCCAAAATTGTTCACTAATACACTTGTTAAAATTCTGACACATACAGGTCAGTAATTCTACTTGGGTTTGATGACCAAAAGAAAATGAACAGAAAACAAAACAGAATGAATAATCTCCATGTATTATCTTTCTAGAAGTGAAGGAAGTGAATGAAACTTGTTGGGATACGAAGACCTAGATTAGAATTCTTTCTTGGCCACAGTACAATGCCTCCTAAGAACTTATAAATCAGCTATTTACACAAATGGCTGCATTTAAGTTGAAGCAGTCAGGAATTTCACAGGATTACTGCTAAATGCTGGTTTATCTGGACATCAAACTTCACAGCCAAATTTAAGAATTGTTAGTGTCTACAAAGGGTGCAGCTGACCTCAAACACCTAACTTGGGGGAAGAAACTGGCATTTGTGTTTGATTAGGTCTTTCTTTTTTTTTTTTAATTTGTATACAGTATCAATAAAGCTCTTTTACACCCTAAATATTGTTGCAGTATGGTGATGCCAGTAATTGCTTTTAGTTACATGTTTAAGGCCAAAGAATAAAGAATTACCTAACTAAAACAGCAATCACTTACTACTGAAACAACAAATTAATACGAGTCACATGGAGAAGTCTTACAGCCAATAAATAGAGAAGTATTTCTTTATACAATTTAAATGATTGTTAGGTTAAAAAAAATACAATTCACATCTAACCACAGACAGGAGCACATTAGGAAAGTGCAGTGGAATAAAGAAAATAAAAGTTCTGAGTCTGATACTCCTTTTTAAAAGGCAGCACCTCCAGCTGGGGCATGAATTCAGCACTGATTCAGGAGACAAGAACTCTATCTACTAAATCAACAACAAAACTTCTTGCAACAGTCCAGGTTTCACTTGGAAATCTTGCTGAAATACCAGCCAAGCTCAGCCTTGATTAGACTGCAATGAGCTCATAGCTTGAGGAGGTATAGCTGTGGGCTCTTGTAAAGCTGATACTAAAGAGAAATTCATTTAAATGATACATCAATCTTTCTTGAAATGCATGAACTAGAATGTTCTCATATTTATTAATGTAATATGGATAAAGCTGACTGCAGAACAACTTCAGAGTTCTTAAGGATATTGTTAGTACAGGAAGTGAAATGACTCTCTACTCACCACCCACAATCATAGTATGATTGACACTGCAAGTTGGGCATCTCAGATAAGAGCACTTTTAAAGTAAAAGTAATCAAGATAATGCAGCTATGGGAGATTTTAAAGAGATTCACTCTTGAGCACTCTGACTCTTTATTTTCATTATTTCCAGTAAGACCTCCCTCTTCAGATGTTGTTTCTTTAAAAAAGAGGAAAATACAAACTGAGGCTCCTGAGACTTCTAATTATTGTCCTCTAAGTTCTCATTTCACCTTTTGTTGAAATATGCATGCTGCCATAAAAAGCAAGTCCTTTCTTTTAAGATGTCAAATTAGGCAAGAACAAGCTGCCTTTGGGCAATTTTTTTTGGAATGTTATCACACACACATGCAGAGCTCAAAAAAAATGTAAAGTATTTTTTTAAAGGGACATTAAAAATAATGGTATGCAACACAGTGACAATGCTAAAAGACTTTTTTCTTAAATATTAGCAACACCGTTTGCACTTGGGTGGGGCAAGCTTTAGACGACCAGCTATGTTTAAAGATCGAGCAAGCTGTATCATGCACCATTTTTCTCTGTACCTATTGCAGCAATAAAAAAAAGGGCAAGGGAAAAAAAAAAATTAAAAAGGCTTGCGCCTGGCAGGTGAACTTGATACTCTGCCTACCTGGTTCTATTTCTGGACTATTTCTCCAAGTCTTGTTTCAGGTACAGAAAGAAAAGCTACTGTGAATGGGGAAATCTGCCCACCCTAAAGTGCTGGGCACCAGCAGTGTGACTGTGCACTGACCTCTCCGGGGCAAAGCACTTCCCTCACGGCATCAATCATGGAATAGTTTGGGCTGGAAGGCACCTTTAAAGGTCATCCAGTGCAACCCCGCTGCAATGAGCAGGGACAAAACTCCAACAGCTGAGCACACACTTACACCTCTGGTAAGGCTGGATACATTTTCTCCTCTTTAGCTTGCCTTGCTTTTTCTGATTATTGGCAGTTTGGTGGATCAAAAAGTTGTTCTTGTTTTAATTGACTTAATTTCTAAAAAATTCCCAAGTAGTACTTGCTGCCAGTATTTGCCCTAGACTCCCCCCATGATACACCTGTAGTAAAAAACTTCCCTTCCTAACAGCAAGTGAAATAGCCACACAACCAGAGAAATGGAGAAGTGTATTACAAAGTGCTGAAAAGTGAACACCATATATTTACTCACGAATTTTTCAGTTACAGTATTTTTTGGTGCTACTTCTCCGGCAGTTGTGCCATATATGCTAAAGAAAGTGGCAAATATTTACAAACACAGACTTCTCAGCATTTACATAAAGGTGCAACTTTCTTCAAAGGCTCATCTTGCTTTTGAGACTGTAAAAGCGCAGAGACAAGCAGAATTTTAGAAATCCCCCTTAAGCAGCTGCTATCTGAGACTCCATTCACACCTTGTCACATTCCTTGAAGAGTTGGCAGTTGTCGTCATCCACCCTCACTTCCCCAGAGATGCTCTGGACTAGAGTGAGACAGAGCTTTATAGCCAGCTAAGGCTGAAGCACAGATTCAATCCACAAAACCAGGAGTTTTTCCACAGCTGTCCTGAAGGATTTAGTCCACTGGGTTTTCCTGGCTCTCCCACTGACCAGCCATCAGTCTTCTGAGAAGGAAGGACACATGCCACAGAGAGAAGCACTGGTGAAACGGCATCTCCTCATCCTGGCAGTCCAATGATCCTCACTCAGGAGCAGGGTAACAAGTTCAGAGCTCTCTTCAGCTGAGAGGAGACAAACTTACATCTCCTGCAAGGAGGGACTGTTTTAACCACTTTTAAATTATTCTTCCCACCACTAGAAGCAGTACAGTAAAAAAAACCAAAACACCATGATGGGTGGGCCAAATCAAGGCGGAAAATTTTGCAGCTAAAAAATCATAGTTCTGGGCACACAAGTTTCAGTCCCTGGTTTCAAAACTATTTCTATACCACTGTATCCAACAACAGCAATTAAAAATATACTCCAAAATTTAGACCCAAGGATCCAGGTTCCCCTCTTATTCCAAGGACTGTACGGATGGACCCAGATTGCTCTTCCACAGAGCAGCACAGTTGTGTGGTT
The DNA here is from genome assembly GCF_012460135.2 of Molothrus ater. Classification (NCBI taxonomy): domain Eukaryota; kingdom Metazoa; phylum Chordata; class Aves; order Passeriformes; family Icteridae; genus Molothrus; species Molothrus ater. Next base: position 20,690,694 of record NC_050479.2, read on the forward strand.
CCACTTAATTATTCCCTTGCAACAGACCCAGTTTAAAAGGTTCCCAGGCACAGACACTTCTCTCCACATACCACTGCCACATCCTCATGCCACAAATATTTATGCCTGTTACTTAATACCTAGGTAACATTATGAATAAGCATCACTGATCAGTCTTTAGATGTAGCACTTATTAGCCACTACCAGAAAGGTGGAATTATTTGAATTGGAACTTAATAGCTAGTGCATATGTAGTAAAATAGCTCTGTTCTCCTTTTCTCAAATGCTCACAGCTTTGCTGTTCTCTAATTCAGGACAGTGGTAAGCAGCCAACACTCCTGCAGTCATTTTTCAGCCTATACATCTGACACTGACTGTTGTTCCTTGAAAAACAGCACTAGGGAAGTGATCTAGAAACAGATGGTTTGAAAAGTTCTCACTGGGAAAGTTCATAACACAGTTGTTTCAAGGGTGGGAGAAGGGAACCAGCTAGAAAACTCACAACAAAACCAGATGAAAAATAAGATTAGTGTAATTTCTGTTGTGGATAAACCAGGACTTGTTGACCTCTGACACTCTCTGGCACTTTCAAAATGGGAACAGGCAGAGTCTGGAGGTCTTGGAGACAAAAGCATATATATAACTTTCTGACAGATCTTGAGCAAAATGTGCTTTGCTAATGTGACTTCTTTTTCACTACAACATATGGATCTATTTTCATGTGCTTTCACTGTGCAACATGAAAGCTGTCTTAACTGCAAAAACCAACAATTACTGAGAATGGGGGCTCTTAAGTCAAAACACATCCAGATGAAAAAGAATTTCTACAAAACGTGAAGCATTCCTTTTAACTTGTGTCCAGTACACTGAGAGTAAAGCTGTAAGCATACAAGGACAAGAAAAAAAGAAAAGGAAAGGGAAAAAAAAAAACACAAAAGAGAAAGAAGGCAACCAGATAGTGCATATATACCCAAGCATGTCTCTCTACCCCGTGCATGGATTTGGTCACTACCCACAAGACCTTTTTGTTTAAAGAAGAAGGGACAAACAAAAGGCTATCCTAATTACTTAGAATTTGCAAGTGCAACGGCAGCGGAGGAAACAGCCTCGGAGCCGCGAGTTTCAGTCTCCATGCCCTCCTGCGCCAGGAGCCCGGAGGGGAAGGAGGGAGGGACCAGCCCAGCAGAGGGTTTCGGGTCCCGCAGTTACCAGCGCCCACAACGACGGCGCCGGCTTTTTACTGGGGCGTACGAGCGGCCAGAAGCGGCGGCTCGGAGCCGCCACGCTGCCTGCACCCAGCAACCTGTTGCCCCCAGAGCTGCCGGGATGAGCCCCGCACGCTCCGGTACCGCTCCCCGGGCGCTGGCGGCGGCCGTGCGGCCCCGGAGCGGCCCCGGCCCGGCGGCACCTGCGCTGGGCGCGCTGCCCCGCGGTACCTGCGCCCCGGGCTGCGGGCAGGCGGCGCGGCCGGGCTGTCACCGCCGCGGGCACGGCAAAATGGAGCCGGCCGGACCCGCCTCCCCCCCGCCCGGCGCCGCTCACCTTGGTGATGATGAGGGGCTCCCCGTGCTCCCGTCCGCCTTTCACCGTGAAGCCCCAGGGAGCCCCGCCGGTCAGCTGCACCTCCACCAGCTTGTAGCCCTCAGCTGCCCGCTGCTCCACCATCACCATCACGGGCCCCGGTTCCACCAGCCCGCCGCCGAGCCGTGGGTCGCCGACGGCCAGCCGCTCCCGTCCGCCCCGCAGCCCCACGTCCTCCATGGAGCGCCCGTCGCCGCCGGGGCTGGCTCGCCTCTGCCGGCCGCTCCCCGGTGCGCGCCAGCCGGCGGCCGCCCGCGGAGCCACCTACCCGCCCCGCAGCGCCGGCCGGCCCGGCCCCATCGGCGGCGAGAGAGGGCTGCTCCGCCCGCCCCCTCCCCTTCCTCCTCCCCCACAGCCCGCGGTATTGTCTCACGCCGAGGCCGGAGCCCGGCGGCGAGGAGGGGCGGCACCAACTTGTGGCAACTTGGCGGCGGGGCAAATGCCGCCGAGTAACGCGGGGTGCTGGGAGGAGCGCGGCGGGGAGAGGCGCCCCCGCCTCCCCTTCGCCTCGGAAAGAGGACGAAAGCCGCGTTTCACCAGCGGGGCAGCCGCTCGCCCCTCCCAGAGAGCGGCAGCCCCGCAGCGCGGTCCCCCGGCCGAGGAGGAGGGGGGAGAGGGGAGCAGCCCCGGGCCGGCCGCCAGACAAAGGCAGCAGCGAAAAGGTCCGTGAGCCCCGAGTCACCCCGCGGCTGGGCCCGGGGCCGGGCCCGGGTCACCCCACCGCACGCAGGGGCGACCGCGCCTCCCCTCCGCCCCCGTTCCCAAACAAAAGCGGCGAGCAGGTGGAGGGTGGGGTGAAAGGGCAGCCGTGAAAGAAAGACCCGGCCCCCCGTCCGGGCAGGGACGCCCCGCCTCCGCCGTGCCAGGCGGCGGGGGGCCGGGGCTGGGAGCGCAGAGGGGGCCGGCTCTTGCCGGCTCTTCCCGTCTCGCCGCGGTGTTCGGGGAGGGGGAAGCCGGGCAATGCGGGGGGCAGGTCAGCGGGGAGCCGAAGGAAGGAGGAGCTTTCCGCCGGCCCCTCCCGGCCCGCGCTGCCTCCACCACCTGTGGGGCGGGAGGGGCCGCGGGCTCCGGGCCGCGCTCTCCCGCCCGGCCCCTGTAGCGGCAGCCCCGCGGCACCGCCCGGCCCGGCCCGGCCCGGCCCGGCCTGGCCCCCGCCGCCACAACGGACGGGCCGGGCCAGGCACTGGCAAGAACCGCAGGGAAACACAGGTGAAGCTTTCAGCAAAGAAATCCAATAGAGAGGAGATTTGGAGTCCCAGATTTTTAAAAAAGTTTGATGGCAGAGTGCGAGGCAGGACTAGAAGTGCTAATCTGAAGGCAAATCTTGGATGGGAAATAAATGCAGGGTTTGGGTTTGCCTGATGCCTTCTCTGAGTTAGTGGTGAGGCTGGGAGTGAAATACTTATTGAGATTGAGAATACTTTTTTTGCAATTCTCGATGTTTAATTGAATCACTTTATAGGAGGTTTCAGTGCCTTAAATCAGGACCAGGCTTGAGTACCCCCAGTGTGCTAACACACAGTTCTCCTTGGCATTTCACTGAAAGACTAGTGAACCTCAAGGTACTTTTTCATGTGATGAGCTGTCTCATGGAGGTGCCTGGTTATATGCAGTGGGATTTTACGGGTTTGTGTGATGATGTAACAGGTCACATATTTTGCGTTCTGAAAGTGAATCTTGGGACATTCTGATTATGTGGTTTGTTCCTCTAACTCCTGTTTCAGTTGGTTTATTTCTAATAAAACTCTCCTGCCTCAAACTAAACTTTTTTTTTGTTTCTTTTTCCCCCCCCACAGTACTTCTAGGATTAGCTACAGGATGTTTCTTCAATACCTAAAGAAAACTTTGGGTTCAGAACACCTGAACACCTGAGGTGTCAATCCCAGCAGCAGATTGGAGAACATCTAGAAAAAAGAAAAATATATGATTAGGATGATTGTTGTGATTAAGGGACAGAAGGAATAGTGGAGGGGGTACTCAAACTCATGCATTCTTTTATGAGAATCCTGCAAAATACAAACCTTATACCAAACCTAGGTATTGCATCAAGTTATTAAGGTCTCTAATGACTCACAGATCCTCAGTGAGATTTTTTCTGCAATTATTTTCTGTCATATAGGCAAGTAGTTTTCCCCATGTCCTGTCTCTAATTCTTGGAATCTGAAACAAAGTCTTCATTTATGTTTGTGTAACACATATTAAGTTGTCCTCATAGCAATATGTACTCAGTAACATATAGCTGGAAGTTTTAAGGAGCTGAAGTATGCAATTTGTTTTCTGTAAGTGTGATAATGAAAGAAGATACAGAATAGTTACTTAAACTTTAGTGTATCCCCAAGTAAGCACATTGAAATGAAAATTAAATAGCTCACATCACTAATGAGAAGAGCAAACACTACTAGCAAAAAAATGTCTTCTCTGTTTATATCCCACCTTTTTCAACTGCCAAACATTAATTCTTCATCTTGAGCATTTTGTTGTCCATAGAAATTCAAGATTTACATTACTGTTCTGGCTTTTAGAATAGGTCTTAAAAATTCAGTATTGAAGCATGATGAAGAAATCTGAGCACAGATTTTAAAACTGGAAAATCTAGAACAAGGAACTGGCAGCTATTGAAAACTGTCAAATTCTGCTACTGTAATTACATCAGTGGAAGACATGGACACATAGCTCTTGGGAAAGCAGTTGCCTAAAGGAGGCATTTTGTTCTACAGAATTTATTCAACTTCCATTCTTTCTGTTGCACATATTAAACAAAGGATTTATTGAATGGATTCTAAAATATTACTTTTGATTTGTGTGATAAGAGAACCAATGATAACTGTATTTGTCTAACAAAAGCCTCGGTGACCAAAGCTTTCACACTCCTGGTTAAGAGAAACCTCAGTAAAGAAGAAGTTTCTAGCTAATGCTTGCTTAGAACCTGATAATCTGACACAGTTGTCAAGCAGATCCTCAGTTTGTGGCTGACAGTTCAGAAATCAGACTTCCTTATCTTGAATGACACCTTTTTTGCCTTTTATTCTTTGATGCTATCAATATTACTAAGAGACCACAAAGTAAAGTTCTTCTTACATATGTTTGACCAGCCAAAGCAATAAAGGAAATCTTTTTTGTCATATTGGTCAAATTTCTGTCAATTTCTTTTATATCCTCCCTCTCTGTGAAATCTGAAGCTTATTCAGAACTCAGCTGGAGACTTCTACTTTTGTTCTTCTTAAAATATTGTGATAATTTTATTACTTGAATTTCTACAGCTTCTGCCAGTCTTCATAAGGTTTCAAATAGTCATAAAGAACAAAGGATTTATTGAATGGATTCTAAAATATTACTTTTGATTTGTGTGATAAGAGAACCAATGATAACTGTATTTGTCTAACAAAAGCCTTAGTGAACAAATCCTCAGCTTTTTTTCTTGCCAGATGTTTTCTGAGCACACAGAAGTTACCAATAGAAGGTAGAAATGCAAGATACATCAGGGTGCCATAAATATATCAAAGGAAGTAACATACCACTTTTTCACACTGAGGACAGAGAATGATGCAGCTATTACCAGCAAGGTATGAAAGGGATCCTTTAGTGTAAAAATGTGTGCCAAAGATACATGTATCAAAGATACTTCACTGTGATACACAAAAGTTACCCAAGAGCTTGTTCCTGCTGTGCAAAAGGAGCAATCAGACTTGTATTAGGAGATGGTTCCCAATCCCCAGATTGTGCATCTCTGCCCTGTGAAGCAAAAGCTTTCTGCAGTAAACTGGTCTCCTCCCGTAGTACTTCATGTGATCCTACTTTGGTACTTGAAGTTTAATTAACAATTTCAAGTGAAATTTTGTTCTACAGAATTTATTCAACCTCCATTCTTTCTGTTGCAAGTACTAAAACTCTCTGTTCCCTACTTAGTCACTGAGATTATGAAAACTGTGAATAAATTACTTTATGGCAGGATTTTATTTGAACAGGCACAGTATGATGTTAAAGCACAGCCTGTTTCACCTTTGTGGCTGTACAAAACATATCTTTTCCTTAAGGCACAGCACCTTGCAGTGAATTGCACAGGATACCTGCAGGGTGGCTCTAGAATAGGCTGGTTTACTCTCAGTCCTGAGGCCATTCATTGTGCTGGACATTGCAATATCAGATATCAGGAGGGCTTTTTTTTTTTTTTTTCCCCAGAAGCCAAGAAATTTGAGCTATGTAGAGGCTCCTGACTCATAGTTACAGAGTGAAGAACTGAGGTGAGGTAAGCCTTTACAACCTTCCACTTTGTCACCAGCCCTTCCGGAGCTAACCACCGAACATCAACAGGCTGCTGAAGAGACAAAGTGCCTCTGCCTCAGCCATACAAAATCAAAGGCTCATGCCCTGGAGCATGCATAGTGCATTGACAATTTAAGTTCAGATGCCAAAAGAGAAAAGCTGATTCATGGTACATATTCTGAGAGAAATACAGGATCATGGAATGGTTAGAAGGGTTGGAAGGGACCTTAAAAGATTATTTAATCCAATGTCCTGTGGGAAGGGACTTTTTTCACTAGATTAAGCTGCTTAATGCGCCATCTAACCCAGCCTTGAACGCTTCCAATGATGGGGCATCCACAGCTTCTCTGGGCAACCTGTTCCAGTGCCTCACCATCCTCACTGTAAATGATTTCTTTGTAATACCTACTACCTCTTCCTTGCCTGTCCCTTCTGAGTTTACAACCACTGATGGCAGCCCTCCAGTCATGCAGTTCATATTCACCACATTTCAGTAATAGTGATTAGACTGTAGCTTTCTAGGCTTGCAGCTCTTTCCTCTTTCCAGCTCTAATGTCTTTGAAAATTATCATCACAAAGACCAAAACAACTGAAATAGTGATAAGAAGTTCCTGCAACAGAAGTGGATGGATTTTTTGATCAAGTACTTCAAGGTTTGTCGAGCTGCTGGCAGTCTGTTGTGGAGTCTGAAAGTCCTGAGAACCTGGAGAAACAGGTTGAGTAGCAGCCCGACAGACAGACATGCTGGCATATCTGGGAACCAGGAGGCTTTCCTTTGGAAACCTGCCATGCTCTTCTGATGGATTCAGCATAATCATGCTCTTCTGCTAAACACTTTGATTCCAACAAATTACTCATTTTCCCAGAATGAAAAATACCATGTTGTAAAGTTCCAGCAGGATGTCTCTGATTTAGTCACCTTAAAAACCTTTCCCAAGTGTGTGTTGTTTCTCCTGTACTGCAAGTAAGGCTTTCAAGCACAAAATTAGTGCTGGAGAAAACCTTAGAAGTTCTCAAACTTTCAGATATATATAACTCAAATACTTGTTGAACTCTTTATTTCTTTACAATTACAATAAAATCTATGCTCTGTATCTAAAGCTTTCTATAAAGCTGAAATTCATGCAGGAATACCAGTTCAGATGATGCTCAGGTATTTGTCTCCCATGAAGATTTTGATTCAAACTTTGTTCAATTCTCTCTTATTCTCACAGCACATAAGCTTTGTACCTCAAAGCAATTTTCTGACAACATGAACTGTGGAAGAAGGCTGAGAACTGAGAGGCTGTGAATGGCCAAGAGAAAAAAATATGAAAATTTTGCTACAAATAATATTCTTGACTCAGATCTGGAGACCTATTTGACCTGTAGACAAGAAAAGGGAGATGAGTCTAACACAGACTCCTATAATCCACAGCCTGCTCAAGGACTTAAAATTTTCACAACACTGCATGATAAAAAGATGAAAAATCAAAGAAAAGGGCAACTCCTCATTTGGTTGCGGAGTCAGAAGATAGCATACACAAAGCAAGAAGAGGTGAATAAGTAACCAGTTTTCCCTGGAGATGTAGTTTTCAGCTTGTAGTCAAGTTCAGGCACATGTTAAGTCCTGCCTTGGGCCACATTCCCTCTGGTATCAGTGCATCTGTTCCCTTTCCAGTTCCTACATTATGGCCCTTAATCAAATCATATTACATCTCAGAGTTCCACTTTACAGAGAAACCAAAGAGCAGAGTGAGAGCACAGAGGCTGAAATACCGGTGTGTGGCAGTCCTTACTGTTTCATTGTCAGCAGGCTGACTAGGCAGCACTTGGACACAGTTTGGGGGATGATGTGGGCCAGGGACCATTACTGTGAGGCTCTAAGGATGCTATGATTTTTTAGTTGTGGAAGAGAGTCCAGCAGCATATGCATATATACACTATATAGCTGCATTTGATCAATGTATGTGCATTGCAGCTTCAATAACCTGGGAAATTTTTTGTTTCATGAAGTTTCATCATTTCAGTGAAGCATCATTTGTAATATTTATTCTTGCTACCAAGTTTCTGATCATGGTACATTAGGGAGTGCTTTTCATGGTCCATCTTCTTTGATAACACGTGTTACATGATAACATTCTCTGTACAAACTGTACTGTGCCGCTTCCTCTCATGTACCATAAAACACTGTCCCATTTTAAATACATGAGCGATAGTCTCAGAGGCTAACAAGAGTCTTTAATGCACTTAAACTCTGATATCACAGCATGTTATATCTGAATTCTGTACTTGCTGAAGATGGTCATGGAAAATGCAAAGGAGGGTTTTAAATGCTCTTTGTGCAGAGAATGCTCCGAAGGCTTTTAAAAGGTAAGATAAATAGCAAGATGCTGGAGTATGCATGAGAGCAGACAAAAGCCTTGTAATCTGGTATTTGGACTTTGTCTTCATTTGCTAGCTAGCCCCAAACAGACCTTTTTCTGCCTATCAGCCATGTATAAATAAATCTCTCAGTGCTTTCTATAAACAAACACAGTTTCTGCATTACAACTGACCTTTCTACCCTCAGCTTGATTACACAGAACATGCACCATGTCCAGGTGAAGGTCATAGGATGCAGAGCCTTGTGAGAGTCCATCTAAGCATGCATAAGGCATGAAGTAAATGTTCTTTTTTTGTTGCAGTGCCATAGGAGTTTGCCCAAAGCATCACGTGTGCTTAAGAGGCTGTGGTCAGCAGTGGCAGATGCAGGTTATTGCATTAATGTGGTGATATTAAGGATGATGGAAGGCTGGTTTGGGCATGCCCAGGAGTCCAGGGGGAAGAAGTTCTTTCTATGCATGCCTCTTCCCCACAGACTGCTATGCCCCTTTTTGCTGAAGGTATAGGTGTGGTCTCCTCTCAGTTCTGCTAACAGATCTGCTAGCAGTTGATAGGATATTTGAGGGAATCCTTCTGAGTCATACACATGAGAAAAAGTGCAACATTCAGATTAGCTTTCCATGGCTGGTGTTTGACTTAGAAAGGATGAGGCTGTGGAAGGTACTGCTTCCTTAGCCTGAATTTTGTGTAAAGCAGACTCATGGCAATGGAGCATTGTTAATAAAGTCCAGAGGAAACAGCTTTGGGGTGGGGGTACATTGCCCTTCTTCTTTGTTAACATAGATCCTGTCAGAACCTCGAAGTTTAATTATTTTTGAAGGTCTGAATTTGTGGAGTATTAAAGGTACACAGAGGATCATTCTCAGAACACTGCTTTTCCAAAGCTGTTTTAGGACCAATCAGTTTATTGGAATTGTGCTCATAGGAAACTGACTAATAGAAGTAGCTGATGTAGCCAAGCTGTAATATAAAAGTATAATGTAGCTATATTGCTCACCTAAATGTATATCCAGTAAACTACATTGGATGCTCATTACTTTTTCCACTCTGGACTTTGAAGTCCACCTCTGACAATGAAGTTGCGGTCTTTAATCCTGAAGAGCAGAAAAGTCAAAAGAGTGGATCACAAATCCTTTCTGCACTAAAATGTTTCTGCTGCTATTACTGCATTTCCTCTGGATTCTCTGAGCAAGCTAAGCTGTGTTTTTTAGCCATCTGCTCATTTCAGAGACTTCAAGACAACAATTTGTGGAATAGAAGGTTCAAACTTTCCTTCACCCATTCGCAGGATGCTGCAGGTCTGACTGCTGGCCATGCAACCACTGCAGAGTTAAAATCCTAGTGAAGCTCATGGGGTTTTTAAGAGGAACATTGTCTGGTGTCTGTGGTCTGGACCTGGACTGTACATTTTGTCTGATTTCCCTTCAGTTACACTTGTTTACAGTGTCCAACAAGACCATCTAACTGGCTATGGTACACTGAGATTTTTATCAATTCAATAGAGCCTTGGAGAGTTCTTGCACTGTAAGAGCAGTGAAGTTAGTGCTGAAGTATATTTTGATTAGATTACATAGACTGGGCTGAGGACACAGGTTTTATAAGAGAAGTTTTTTGTGCTAATGGGCTTTGAGAATATAACTGCTGGGTGGTGGGAGTTGTAATCTAACAAGATCCAACCATCTAGCAATTGTATCAAGGATATAAGAGTGTCCTACCTAATTTCTCCCGAGGGAAATTATTCTTCCTTTGGAAGACACTGAGGACAGGATAGACATTCAACTTTTGTAGGTTGGGGTACATGCCTACAAACATTACTATCCAATTTTCAGTATCATAGTGTGTGGGAGATAATAGTCTTTCTTTTCACAGTCTTCTTCATCTATCAGTTCCTGTTCAAACTGTATCTTGTAGTGTGCATAGGTGTGGGACAAAGTCTCTTTATTACACATGTGCTGAAACTGGGAGATCTTTTTGTTCTGTGAAATAGTGTAATGATGACAATGACTAAAGGTGGAATTCATTGAGAAATGAGGCTGGCCACAAAAATCCATCTCAAGGCAAGCTCAAGGACTGTAATATTCTCAGCATTGGCCTAGGGAATTAGGGATTTTTGTCTTCCAATCCCTAAGCAAAAATAGTTTTCTTCAGTTTTATGGACACATTTTTCTACTCAGTTATTTTGTACCTCATCTGTATAAATCTTGTTTGCTAATTTAAATACATTAGGGGTACAGTTTAAAAAACTAATTTGTGTGTGTTTCTTCACAAAAGCCAGATAAGATAACATTTTCCTGGAGAAGGTATGTAGTAAGTCAGTAAAATACAAGTAACTTGATTGCATCAGTCAAATACACACAGGTATTTAGATGCTCAAGTGAACACTCATTTGATATATTTATGTTTTTATTCTTTGAGAAAACAAAAAGAACTCAAATATTATTACCTTTATGCAAATGAGATACATTTATCCTCAGCCTTTGAAATTAATATTCACCATCCTTAAAAGTAAATTATTATTTTACAATTCTATAATTGTATTTAAAAGACAGAGGGAAGGAAAGCGATTCCTCTGTTTTTCTTTCAGTAGTTTCAAATGGAGGCAGTAGCTGTTATAATCTGTTATAAAACGTTACACCTTGAGTATCACTATTGTTCCAAGATCCCCAATTTTACAGAAAACTAGAAATAGCAAGAATGGAGTGTGAATTTATCCATTCATTTCAGTTATGCATTAAGTTAAAGGTTTAAAGTTACATTTTAAAAACTAGTACAGCGAATTATGGGATGAACATGTCTCACAGTTTTTTCCAAATTAAATCTAATTGCAGGAGGTCTGGGTAGATAAAATAAAGAATGGTGCTAAAGCATGTGGAAGATTTGTTTAAGGAACATTTTGCAGGATCTGTTGCAGAGATCATAACTGCATCCATTGAGCTTGAAGACAGACCTAGCTTTCTTCAGTTTGGGAAATGTTAGTCAGGTGTAAAAGACAATGAGATCCTGAACTTTGACAAAGTATAGCTTTTACATTTCTGAGGTGGCTAAGATCTTCACTGTCAGGCAGTGGTGCATTGAACTGTACACATAAACAAAACTAAGCTATCCTCTGTCTCTATTTCCACAAATTTCCTTTTCCTTTGTAAACCAGTGCTGTAGTCCCAAATTTAATTAAAACAGTGATTAAAGTATGTGCAGCTGCACACTCAAACATAAGCCATACCCACACTCCTTAACAACTCAAGTGCATGCCTGTCATATTTTTGTAAACCTGTTGCTTTCCCTTCAAAGCAGGCAAGCCAGTGTTTCATCTTAACTGGCCACAGACTGGGATGAAAGGTTGTGTTCTGGGTCCAAGAAGAGAGTGAGTAGGTATTTCTAAAAGTATGGAGCACATAGCTGTTTCCAAAGGAACACAGTCTTGTTAAGCACACTGTTGCCAATGTCCAAAATCGTGACTGGAATTTTCAGTGCTATGCAATGTTGTGCAATGTTGTACTTGTGCTGTGAGTGTGATTGATTGCTGTTTGCAATGCCAGGAGGGGTTTATTTTTAGTGTTTCTTGTATGTGTGCTAATGGTTGTCTCCAAGCTACATCATTTGCTTAGTTGAGATCCTGTCTTGGTGCAGAAATGAGACATACCATGTCTGCCTTTCTTGTACACTGGCTGATGCAACAGGAATTGTGTCAATAACTTCAGAGAGTAGGGAATTAGGACCTGTAGAACGATGCAAGTTTTGTAGAATACTAAATAAAGGTCCTTAACAAGACAAAATCAATATTCTCTTATTTGTTTCACTACTTTTCTGCTTCCTTTGCCTTTGTCCCCACCTTTTATCCTCTTATTTTCATAATCACAAGAAGCCAAATTAATCTTGAGTATGACTGCCAAACCAGTTTTGAATTTCTTTGACTGTTCTAACTCTCTATACTTTGAGCCCAGCAATAAGAACCAGAGACTAGCTAGCTCTTACCAGCTGAGGTGTTGCATGGCTCATTAATTTGGTAGATGCATCTCCCACTCAGCCTCAAATGTTGGCACATTTTAGACACCTCTACTTCTATCATGGTAAGTATCAGTTCATTCATGGGTCACTTAATTTTCCTTTTTGCATTAGGTATGCTACAGGTCATGTGCTTTGCTTCCAATAAAAACCACATACTCCCTCTGAAGAAACTATGAAATCAAGTCCTGAGAAATTACAGGAGGGAAGGAACTCAGGAGAGGAGGTTAAAAACCAATGCTCCACTCAGAGGAGTAAAGGAATAAAAGGAGTGGGCACAGCTGGCAAAACTGTGGCAAGAAAAGAAGGGACATATAAAAAAATTAATCTCCAGGGTATAGGAGTACAATAGAGGAATGAAAGTAGTTTCAAAGTGGCAGAAAAAAAAAGGGAGAGAGAAGTTATAATAATAAAATGGTAAATTCACATGGGCAGAGTAGAAGATCACAGTCAAGATCAATGAAAACAAACAATAAGCAGAAAAAGCAAAATACACAAAACATTCCTATCTGTAAGCCAGAACAAACAATCAGGATAATGACTTGACATGCTTTTCAAATTTTTGAAAGAAAGAAAATGGCTACAGAAATAGCAAAGGGAACAATTTTAGAAACTGATAGCGGGAATGAAAGTCTTCTATTAAACAGTTTCTCTCTAAAATTTCAAAGTTTTTCTCTTCTAAGTATAGCCAAGCAATATAAATTTTCCTTCAAATTAGAGCAAACTTTTTTTCATTTATATGTCTTTGAATTGTATATGTAGCATAGGATGGTTTAATTTTAACTAGTCATCTGTCTCTGTGGACTGCAATTCCTTTGTTCTTTAGTAGCCAGGTAGGTTTCAATGTAGTTTCTTGACAGAAATGTGGCAACTCCATGCCCCACTGCTCTAGCAGAGGTGGAATAAAGCCTGAGGAGTCCCAGACTTGTACTGCACTCTGATGACAGAGTCTTGTATTGACAACCTCAGCATGAGTTTATATTTCTGGAACAGAGTAATCTGATTTTGCCACCTTGCTGTCCCCAGTATGTTTTTGTATGCATGGTAGCAACAAATTGTAGGATTGCAAGATCCAGCTCACTCACCTGTCCTCATCCAAGGAGCAGGGAAATCTCTTTATGCTGGAAAGCAGCAAAAACACTTGGCAAAACATTCAGCTCAGCTGCCTGTGTTTCGGAGTCTTTGATGACATGTATGCCTAAATTCACATTATGGTCACTGGAGCCTCCTCAGCTCACCCTGTGCTTTTATTTTCAAAAGATCTGAACAACTCTCTAGACAAAGCCTAGACCATGAGCTTGGCTGCCTAAGGCCTCAGCTGACTGCAGCAGGAGCCCAAACACCTTGTTGATGTACGGCCCTGCACGTGTAGGAGTCTGGCTTTGCAGGTGACGCTCTGCTCGTCGAGTGCCAGTGCCCTGGCAGCAGGATGGGTGGGCACACATCAGACCTGGCAGCTTGGGCTCCTGCTGCCCCCCTCAGCCCTGCCAGCACTGCCCAGCACTGGGAGGCTGCACAGCCCCCACCAGCAGGCTGAGGAGCTTGGTGGAGTTTGTTCTTTTGCTGGGATCGAGTGTATGAGGTCTCTTGGCCAACGTATGCGGCAGGTACCATCTCACCCAGGGCTGCAGCTGGTTTCCCTGCTGAGGGCAAACTCACTGTGTTCATAAACACTACACACAAAACATTCCACTGTCATTCAGTAGCACCTCAAATTTCTGCCAAAAAAATAAGCCAGATCATTGGGAAAAAAAAAAAAAAAAGGTTAGGTCATTTGTTCTTATCCCTATAAGAACAAATTATAAAATCCATGACTGTGTTATTTAACATGCTGCTGACTTTGAGTCTTTTGGCAATGTTCCCTCCTGTATTTCCTGAATGTGTCCCTATAAACAAATTTTCTGGAAGGGTGAGAGCTGATACAGGGAGTTTGAGACTTAGTTTAAAGGGAAGAATTACTTTTTGTGTTTATGTTTGTATTTATTTGCTGCTGTATCTAGCAGGACCCCTGTCATAAAAGATATTGTCAAACTTATCAAGGAAAACCAAATATTGCAGGTCAAGTTCCTGTTTTCATATTAAATCCTTACCAAATTAAAAAAAAAAAAAAAAGAGAGAGAGAGAGAGACAGAGAAATATGTTATTGAGAAATCCTAAGTCCTGGAATTTTCCCTGTCAAGCTGATCTAATGCAGACAGTACTGACTAAAGAAAGGATTTTTTGTGCTTGCAATTTAAACAGGATGAGGTTAATATTTTCTTCCCAAGTGTAATCTCTTTCTACAGTGATAGGGTATTGTGCTTCTGATTTTATTTACAGAGATGGGTGGGTTGGATCACTAAAACTGAGATTTGGGTTAGGGTGTGGATTTATATCCCTGCTCTTCCCTGTAAAGACTGGGACTGCTTGTGTCTGGACTCATCTTTTCAATTAATTTGAGGTAATTAAAGGGTGCTGTGTGGGATGGGGCTAAAGAGAAACACAATTAAAATGTAATGCTTCCACTTTGGTATCTGCATCCTTATTTATTTTAAACCATCTTCAATGCTCTGACGAGTTTAAGTCTTCCTGTATCACTGTGCAAGCAGAAATATGTGAGTGAACTGCTGCCAATGGCTCTGAGCGAGCATGGGGCATGTTTCAGATTATGCTGTGGTTTCTTGTTCGGATATGATCTCCTTGCTAGGAGAGGCTGAGAAAGGCAGCTCTAGGGGATTTACTTCCAGCAGCAGCAGCAGCAGCAGCACATGATCCATCAATCGCGTGATTCTCACCACCGAGGACTAATGGGGAGGGTGAAGAAAAAGTGAATGCTGCCTTGGGGAAGCAACAGCATTTTCTTCTGCTCCTGGGGCCCCTCCACCAGTCGTAGGTTTCATGGCTTCTCCAAGGTTAGAAACCTACTGCTGCCCAAACAGGGATGCAGCTACACAGCTGGTGATGAACTTCCAGCCTGAAGTCTTCTGTGGAGTCTGCATTGGCAGTGCCTCCATCAGCCTGCTACTGACCATCCTGCAGCTCCTGCCAAAGAAGGGACAGAGCCCACGGAAGATGCCCAAAGCCTCCTCCTCCTCCACCATCCTTCTCCTTATCTCCATCTGTGACATCCTCGGAGGCGTAGGTAAGTGCCAGCTTGATGTCCTTGCCATGGCTGTAACAGGTTCTTTTTGCTCTGAGGTACCACTGACCTCAGAAGCTGGTGAGTGGACAGCAGAGATTTCTGAGGGAAGCATGCTATTTGTGTTCACAGGAAAATTTGGACTAAGTGAGATCAGGAAATTATGGCTCCTTGGGGAGAAGGTTCTTGTTTGACAGTTATACTGTGGAAATGAAAGCTCCTGACAAATCTACACCAAAATCTCTGCTTTAAAACAAATTAAAATCTAGAATGTCAACTGCTTCTCAGAGTAAGGCATAAAAGTGGAGGTGAGGCAGCACATTGGAAAATAAATCTGACATCAAACATTTAGACAATCCATAGGACTGCATTTGAAAACCACTGTCCTCTATGCCCTCAAATCCTTGTGGACCAAGTGTGCCCCTTCCTCATGTGCCAGCTGCTTCTCTGGGCACATCACATTGACAGAAAATGAGTTTGACTTGCAGCTGCACACAGATCATGCTGGACACAGGCTTTTGAAATGTGAGTAAAGCTACCTTATCAAGGACAACCTGCTGCCCAGACCCTGGTGGATAGTCTGGAGGAATAAACCAGTGGAGACTAAAACAGAATGCATGAGTCAAAATAAAACTAGCATGTGTTAAGCTGTCCCATCAGTCATTTGGTAATTTTTCCCATCAGTCATTTACTGTCAAATTAGGTATAAATTATCGTGACATGTGCTATGAAAATACAGGACAAGTTTGTTTCCACAGTAGCATTTTCCCCCCTCACATTAGGTAATAGAAGTAGTGGTGTTTTGTCTCACTGCTGGGGGCTGTGTGTGAGTCTGTGTATCTGTGTGTCTGTGTGTCTTTGTGTTTCATTTCTCTTCCCCTTTCACACCCAGCCAGGTTCTCTCACAGAACCTAATAAGTACCAATACTAAACCAATTATAAAGGAAGTAAAGAAAGAGATATGGAAAATACATATGGCCATGCACCTGGAAAAGGTCCTTTCAGTCAGATGAAGCCAACAATAGACAAAGTCATTTTTCTCTCTGCCTCTTTCACTGGCAAACTCAAACTCAAATCCGTTGTTGTTTTTGTATTAGACTCACTTCAGTGGATGAGTCTAATACAGTTCATTCTTAGTGGGAAACCTGGTCAATTTGTTCTGTTTCCTGTTGGTTCTTTATTTCAAGCAAACCCAGAAAATCTCACTAACAAAGTCGAAGTTCATTTTTTAAAAGAGCCTTGTTGTTACCTAATTCAGAAGTGCTGCTTTTTCTCAGTCCTGTGACAGAGGAAAAGAGCTGCTTGTAAAATGAAGGCAGAGAAAAATGAAAAATAATTCTTTTCTGCAGTGGGGGTTTTATAGAGTAGCGAATATCAGTGTATGAATCTATGCTGGTAAACAGTTATTTAGTGTTTATGTTCAATGCTATCCAGTTTATGTTGGGGAAGCATGTGACACCATCTCCAAGTGAGATCCTAATCTCTGTAACTTTTAAGTCCCAGCAGCTTCCAGCTCTTGGGGCTACTTTCCCTGGATGATCCCACTGACATTTAAATAGCACAGTTGTCCCTGCTGTGCTCCTCTGCAGCCATCGCCTTCCTGTAGACACACAAAATCTGGGCTGCCATGTGAAATATGTGGCCAGGGAAAAGCATGTGACTCAAATCACACCAGCAGATTCAAAGCATTAATGCATTTCTTTTTCTTTAGGTATGATCTTCAGGTCAAGTGTATGGCTGGGCTTCCCAGGCTTCATAGCCAACATTTCTGTGGTGAACGGGACTGATGTGTGGCCTTCCACTTTCTGTGTGGGGAGCGCGGTAGGTACCCAGCTCATCCCCCCTTTCTTCTGCTCCCACTTATGGGTCCTTCCACAGGGGGAATCTGAAAGGAAAACTGCTGTGTCCAAAAGGAAATGTGGCTGTGAGTCAGAGCCTGGATATGAGAGTTTCAGCCTCTGCCCCACCCCTGCAAGTGCATTCATGCCTCCTCTGTGAGCCTGGGTCAGGGCAGGCAGGGTGCTGATGGGGCTGCATGGTGGGCAGGGATTTAGGGCAGCTGGGTCACACTGATCCCACGAGTTCTGAGGTGTTCACTCCTCCAGGAGTACCGGGGGAGTGGAGTATGCCAAAGTCAGGGGTGTGGAACCAAAAGGATACAAGCAGCCCCAAAAGGGCTGTGAAGCATTGTTTGGGTTTGTGCTGGCACAGCACCACCAATGCCCCAGTGGCTCTGTTGCACTGGCAGTGTGAGGTTTTCTGTCTGTCTTCTCTGTCAGAAACTGCAGCCTGTGTGGTGCAGCAAGGACCTCCTGAAACCAGCAACTTGGGTAGCTCAAATTAGCTTTTGTGGCATGAGAGTGTGTGTTTTAGACAGCAGGAGAAATATACTCATAGCCACAAATCTGCTGGCAGAAAGTCTGTCCCTGCCATGTGGGATTTCAGCTCAGATTGCTGGGCTGCATCTCAATGACTGCATCTGCCCAAGTCTAATTAAGTATCTTCTGGATTAAAATGCAAGAATAAGAAAATGTAAATGCATTCCAAAAGTACACATTGAAACTCAGTTCCAAATTTTATAATAAAACCACTGAGAAATAGAATTTGAGCTTACTGTACAGGAATAAAGGTCACAATTTTTACCAAAACATTGACAATGACAAGTAAGATAGATCATCACTTCACACAGATGCAATAGGCATGTGGGATCTCCACTGAATTAATGCATGAGCAATAGCAGTATTAGCTCTGCAGTTCAGAGTTTACAATGTAGAAGGGGATAGGTTGCATGTAAAGAAAATTCTTCAGCTTCAGTAGTTTTAAAAGAAAGCAATGTGTGCCAAATTGAACTCGCTGTGCTTCATATTCCTATATAAAAACAGCTTCAAACAGGATAGTTTTGTGCCATGGGGACAAATATAAATTGTATACATCTATCAATTCTCAATTCTATCACACATCTTTAAGTTTTGCTTATTAGATGCAAATGCTGTTGTTTTTTTCATTGAGAAAAAACCAACAATCTCAATATCGTGCAGCAAGAATGTCCTGCTCAAAACCCATTCCTCCTCACGTTTCCCTTTCTGGCCCATAACACATAAAAATGTATTTTTAAACATGACAGGGTACTGTATGCAGACTGTTTTTCATTTGAATTTCAGGTTAGATGGTGAGCAGCATAGTGGTCTACCAGAATTTTTATTTTCCCTTACTTGTACTCCAGGAAAATGCTGTAATTTGAGTCATTTTAAATTTAGATTCAACTATATTGGAATGAAAAATAACCCTTCTTCCACTCATTTCCCCTAACGTATTCTCATGTGAGTTAATAAAATATTTCCCATTCTATTTTATTTTTCTTTTAGTACTGTTGTTTTATTTCTCTTAACCACAAGCCTATACGAACTGCAAATAGTGAAACTTTCAGACATCTCCCTTGAATGGTTTGCAGAGGGGTGCCCTTTCAGGCACTGCAGCAAGCTAAAAAGTAAGGTATCATATGAAGCTTTAGGGTTTAAGTGCATCTGATTTATATTATTTTTGGAGACAGTTTTTTCTGGGGATTTTGGATTTTCTGGAAAGACACTGCAGTTTATTTTTGTATATGTGTGTTTATGGGTAGTAAATTGTGCATTTTCCAACTGCAGCAAATATGTACATGTGATGATGAAGTTACATGCTGAGCTCTGTGGGTAAAGTGCATTTGAAGGAAGACTGGGATTTTATTTTCTGCCTCCTGTGCACTAGGAAAATATCATGATGTTTGAATAAAATACTGAATAATTCATGCCACAAATTACTAGAGGTAGGGTCTACACCCATGGTGAAAGGAAATATTTCCCAGCTTGATTTGCCTTTTGGAGGAAGGAGTGCTAGATCTCTATTCATCAACGTTTGGCTTAGTAACAAGTATGTTGATTTCCAGATGTAAAACGATGCTACTATGGAGCTGTGATAAAGGATATTCAGATAAGAACTGAGAGACAGCTTGGAGGAAAGATAGCATGAATATTAAAACACTCCCAGACTATTACAAAGAGCCAGCTCCTATGGGGAAGAAATGTGGAATTTATACACAGTGGCAAAGAAAGGTCACTTTTCCTATATAAGCTCATGGGAAAAATGCATGGGGTCAACTCAAGAATGCTGTGGAATTTGGCTTGACTTGAACCTGTTTGCTTTGGATTTTTATTGAAGAAATCACTCAGGGAGTTCAGTAGGTGTATTCTTCCAGAGCGTGAGTGATTTTCTCATTAATGAGTTTTTCTCTTGATAACCATCTTGTGCATGGAGAAAGCACCCAGCACATGCAAAACCCACAAATGCATAGGCACACTGTGGTTATGACTGACCTCAGTTATATTTTTATGCCTCAGCTACTGAGAAACAACTGCAATTTTAACCTAAAATTAAAGCACCCTCGCTATAAATTTCTTTGGGCTTCACTTACCATGTTCAGGTTAGAAACAGAGAGGTAAATGAAGGTTTTCTAAATCAGAAAATGAGCTGTGAAAGCAAATGCTGTTCAATTTACCTACAACTTGACCCATAGGCTGCAACAATGCTGTTCCTGTGATTTTGAGTAAGAGTTCATACTTCATAATCTCATCTGTAAAATGCACACATTTAAAGAACAAATCAGCAGGCCAAGGTTTGAATCCCTTCCTTGCCCCAGTGGTACTGGAGAAGCAGCTGTGACATTTGGCACTTCTTTCCCCTCTAGATGTGGATCCAGCTGTTATATAGTGCTGGCTTCTGGTGGTTGTTTTGCTATGCTGTTGATTCTTACTTGGTGGTGAGAAGATCAGCTGGACTGAGGTACCAGAGTTAAAGCTCTGAATTTGTTTTTTTCCCTCCAACACTGTATGTCTCTGTTTGCAGCTGCCCAAGAGTATAAGTGAGTCTTGTACAACCATCTGATGCTCATATAGCTACCAGGTAATGATAGGGATGTCTGGTGTTCTAAGTGCTTAAATTGCCAGGGCAATGCTCAGATACTGACTTATGTCCAAATTAGATTTAAATGTGAAATCATGCAACCTCTGGAAAAATACGGAGCAAATTGTAGTCTATAAACTTTATGGCAATGAGATTACTATTTTTGTCCCTACCCTGCATCTGAAATTGATTTTTGCAGCAAAAAAATAGTGTTATACAGAAAATGAGAATTTGGAGGGGGAAGTGCTGAACTTCATACAGCTAATTTCATACAGTTAATTCCAGTTTTTTTCTTTTTCTCTGATATTTTATTTTATCAATTTCTCAGTGAGTGTGGTCATTATTGCCCTTCTGATCACACTTTTAAAATCCCTCAGAAGAAAAATATGTATTTAGCAAATATTTTTCTGCAATGCCTGTGACAGAAGAGCCTAAACCCTTTGGAAAGTACCATGCTTTAATGCCAAACAGGGAAAAAAAAAGTTTCTAAGTTGGTTGTTAAAAGAGCAAAATAACCTTCAGTTGCTGCTGATAAAAGTGGAATTACGTGACTCTGTTCCCAGATCATACAGAGCAGTCAGATACTAAGGATATGGTTCTTCTGCAGGTGTAACCAAAATGAGGCTTTTTGAGTTAACATTACAAAATCAAGTTTGAGTTAACATTACAAAATCAAGTTTATCCAGTCTAAAGTCCCGTAGTCTCTAGTCCCATTCTAGTCAAACAGCTGGGACTAGAACTATGGGACTTCTGCCTCCTTCCCCCATCCCTGTTAACAAAAAAAATCATGTGTATTTGGGCTTGATTCTGAGATCAGAGTAAGCACCAAAAACTTTCTACAAACACAGATCTGAATCTCCCGAAGATGGGAGCAGTATCCAGCTCTGAAAGTTAAATATTTTCTACAAATCACAAAAGGATGGTTTATTTGACTGTTCATCTCCATTCTTAAATTTTAATCTGCTAATTTACTTCTGCAGGAGAAATGAAAGATGTAGAGGTTCCTTCTCAATAATCGGGGCAGGGAAGAAGTCTTGTTCCCTCCACCCTACAGGCTGGAGGGGACAGGACTTCCATGTGCAACCCTGAATAACTGCTTTGGCTCATTCTTTTTATGAAGGACTGCCCCCACCCACCTGCTTTCCTTAGTTTAATGTATTGCCAGTGTTCTGCACAATTTCCTGTCTGTAAAGCTCTTTTTCAGTGAGGGTCCTATTTTTACTTTGCAATGTGGGCAGTGTGATGTTGGATATCTTTAACTGTGCCTGTGGTGCTTGGTGCTTGCAGTACAATTGTGCTGTACCACATGATGACCTGGGGCCTGGCAGTGCTGCTCTGTGTGGAGGGGATTGCTCTGCTTTACTACCCCTCTCTCTCCAGGTAAGCAGCTTCTGGAAACAGACTGTGAAATCAGGGCACTCTCTGGTCATTTGGGTGTCTTTTGGTCAGCTTTAGAGGCAGATATTGAAAAGCTGAGCATTTTGTTCTTTGCCAAGGATGTCCCACTGATTCTTTTCAGTGATTATGCTTGAAATACTTGCCTGGGCTTCAGGGGACCCTGAAGAAATATGCCAGGCAATCCAGGCACTTGGGCTTGCTGTGATACAGCTTCTGTCAGACACCCTTCTCCCACTCCTGCCTTTAGCTTTCCTTTCAATTTGAGAAAAACCCACTGACAGTGCATGCTTAAAATCAACTTTATGTCCCATGTGAACTGGTGGTAAAGATCCATAAATTAAATTTTTTGCATCTGTTTTCTTCATTCTTCTTTTTTTTTTTTTCAAAGTTAAGGCTGACATAGATAGAATAGGCTGAAAAGTGAGGTGTGGGGGGAAAAAAATGCATAATCTTTTAATGATTTCTTCTCAGCTGTGAAAATGGCTTGGAACATGCAATTCCACATTACATCACAACCTATGTCCCCCTCCTGCTAGTGCTTGTGGCCAACCCAATCCTGTTTAGGAGGACAGTATCAGCAGGTATGTTCCTAATGGCCAGCAGCAATCAGTCTGTGTTATTTAGCAACATAGTGCTGTAGAAATTCATGGCTTTGTACTCAGGGATGTGTGACAGCTCCTTGTTAAATCATAAAGACACAGCAAAGGCTGGGAAGCAGTTGCCTATGGAAGTGAAGACACCATTTTGATGGGGAATTTGCCCGAGAGACAAATTCTGGTGACACAAAATCTCTTCTGTTATTAACCTCTAACTGCAGGTGGGCAAATGTGTTTCCATGTTACTTGATTTAAAGCTTTTGAGGCAATGTACTCTGGATGCTTAACTCTACTGGGGTTTTGGTACCAACCTCGACTTTGAAATGTAATTTATTCTAGTTGGTGAGATCTGAGAGTTGATTTAACTTCTTGGCAGCCCTAGAGCAAAAAATGTAATAAAATGTGATCAGAATTTTGTCACTTCTGAGATTATGAAACAGATGGGAATTGTACACAACTCAGATGGGATCTTGA
This sequence comes from Molothrus ater, assembly GCF_012460135.2. NCBI lineage: Eukaryota > Metazoa > Chordata > Aves > Passeriformes > Icteridae > Molothrus > Molothrus ater. The sequence goes on from NC_050479.2 coordinate 20,713,407, forward strand.
CCTTCCAGTTCAATTTATTATCCAGTGCTTGGAAGATGTGAGACTGAAAAAAAGTCACAGATTCAAGGCATTCTTTGCATGTAATATGATCATTGCTGGATGTTTGCAGTACCTGAATTCATCTACACATTGATTATATAAAAAAGCTCGAGAAAATAAAGTATTCTCAGTTCAATCTTTATCCCATTAAATCTCTGTCCCTCAGCCATATTCATTTTCAAAGAAGCAGTTGTTCTTTTAAGAAGTCGTTCCCATAAAAAGTTGTTCTTTGTATATTTGTTTTTGCATTTTTATATTCTTTGTGATATCTGAACAGCATGCAGCATAATTTTTTTTGCTGACAATCCATCTTCATGTTTCAAAGGTGTTGCTAATGCTGTACCATTGACACAAGGAAAAACAATGTGCATAATAGGATAGAAGATTCTATTTAAACATCACATAATAACCATATATCACATATTATACAGAAGGTACATGGTACCTTTTGTTATGAAATAGAATTATGTTGATCATACTATTTCATATTTTCAGTGGGATTGACAGGAAAAAAAATAGTGGGGTATCTTTCATTTTAGGAATCCAGCTGTGTGTAATTATTTTCCTAAGTATTAAGCTATATTTCCTTGAAAATGGTCCTTCCAGCTTCTGAACAGCTGCTGGAGACAAATCCATCCATTCCTTTGTTCCCTCTTTCAGGCCTCTGTCTTCTGGATTTATGTGCCTAAACTAACAAGATGTGCATACATTAATGAACATAATTGTATACTTTCCAGTTGCCTCCTTACTGAAAGGGAGACAAGGAATTTACACAGAGAATGAAAGACGTCTGGGGACAGAGATCCAGCTGCGCTTCTTCAAAATTATGCTGGTATTTGTCATTTGGTAAGAGGTGCATTATTTTGTTCTAAAGTGCCTTTTTCCCAGAGGGAGAGAGTCAGGGACAGGAGTGAGGACTGATGGGTTGCTTCATTTGTTTGTCTTTATGCTTGGAAGGGAAGGTATCTAAGGAAGAAGCAGTTCTAAACTAGCTCACAAAGGAGCTGAATCACTCACTAGGCTGTGAGGAAATGATAATATGCTTAACCAACAGAAAAGCAAAAGCAACAAGAAACAATAGCAAAAAATTCCCAATAGGATGGGCATCAACTGAAGCTGTCTGGTAGAGCAGGCTCCCAGCTCTGTGGGCTGGTAGATGACTTTCTGTAATCAACATTTGTCAGAGCCTCTTGGCACCAAACACATCACTGAGGACCTACAATAAAGATGTTTCTAAGTCTGGCTTCATGGCTCTGACCATGATCATACAATGCAGCTACCTCTGCTCTGCAGTTTTCAAGTGCCTGAAAAACATATGTATGCTGACTGGAAAATAAGGAAATGCCAGAAAAGAAAACTCCATATGATTGTGTGTGAAATTTCTTATTATTTCTTTTTTTTAATATATATTTAATCTTTCCCCATGAAAATAGCACTTTGGCATAGGACAGAAAAGAGAGAGGGAGGAGAGGAATGGGACAACAGGAAATGGTTCTGGAGTAGTGAAATGAGAAGGCCAAACTTAGCAGTCTCTACATGCCACTTATCTTCTTTACACACAGGTGTATTAATGCATGTTACATTGCTTTAACAGGCTGAGCAGGGAGAAAGGCTGCCTCTTTTATCTTCTCTTGGCTGCTGTCTACTGGAGTGTTCTAAAAGGAAATGATTATCTTTTGGGGGGAATAACAGTCCTCTTGGCTTGGAAGTGAAGTTTCCAATGTGAAGGGTGGGGTAGCCAGCAGAGGAGGGAGTGAGACAGCAGCAGGGGATCCTGCAGCATGGCTTCCTGGAAATTGCTGAAATAATAAGGAGCAGAGATCCAGCCAAGCTCCCAGGGCTGTGGAAAGAAAGAGCCCAGAGGCACCACAGAAGTGCATTGCAACCTAAGGGATGGTGGCCAGCTTGATTATCTGGGAAAAAGCATGAAAGGAAAGGCCAATTTCCATGGATATTGTGGGGACATTTGTTTATTTCCATTCTGTCTCATTCTGGGCTTTCCTAATAAAAAAATAAAATCACAGCTCTGGTTTAGGATTTTGCTCTAATAAAACATACGGTCTGGAGTGTAAAAACTTTCTCAAAGGTTACTGGAGGGAAAGACTGAGGCAATCTCATCTCAGAAGCATAGGGAAGATTTCCTTTCATCCCAGAAGTCAAATATGGAATGCTTTAGTCAAAGACAGCAGGTTGGGGCAAAACAGGATAGAAGAGATGCCTACAAATTTGGGAGGGGAGATCAGGAGGTTTTACATTGTGATAAAGATATAATTGTGCAGAGGGCAAATATAAAACCCCTTAGAAAGTATGACGTGAATGCTGATGGTTTCTTTTCTGAAGCTGCAGTACAACTATGAAGAAATGCTTCTCTCACTGTTCAGATGTCATAGGAACTTACAGCCATTTCCTATAATCTCTATTTAGTGTAGAACATAGTTTCTTTCCATGAATGAGGCTTGATTATGTCATCCTTATTTGGAAACAGGTATTACAGAGTTCCTTGTCTGTGAGCACAACTCTTCTAAGGCACAAGCAAAAGAAGCCAGCATGCATGATATTCCCATTATGGATCACACTTCCTTCTGATCTTAATTTTATTCTGCAATTTACTGTTCTGCAGCAAGTTAAAATTATCAGATTTTTTTTTCTTATATTGATTTATATTGTCTAGGCCTGGGTGAGTGGGTAGGTGTCTGGTCCTTGATTGTGATCTCATAGAGCTACGGGTCCCTTCAGATTGAGATTTAACAAGAAATCCAACCATCTTGGACTCGATCATCCTAGAGTTCTTTTCTGCCCTTAATGATTCTATGATTAAAACAATCTTACTGTCCTTAGAGTGATTTTAATTTCTATAATTTGAAGAATTTAATTTCTATAATTTGCATGTTTTACCTGCACATCCATATGTAACTGTCCTTTTCTTCTTTGCTCCTGCCATAGCTGGTCATCCAACATCATCAATGAGACCCTTCTGTTTTACCTTGAAATGCAGCCAGATATCAATGAAATGCCCCTGAAAAACATCAGGAGTGCTGCACTGATCACCTGGATTATCATGGTGGGTCAGCTGGGACATGATTTGGGCTTAGAAATCACTGTTGTAAGACTGGTGGAACAACACCTGTATAGTGTGGGGTTTATGATTTTGAGAGATATAAACACTCTGAAAATCAAGGAAGAAAAGCAGAAAGTAAGAGAAAGGAATGAACAGTCAATGGGAGGGTTTTTCACATGCAAACTTTGCTAAAAATGTCCTAGAGGCCAACTTTTTACTGGAGTACGCATTCTCTCTGTGAGAGATCACTACCCATTTTAAGATCCACAACAGAAAACTACAATGATTTCTAGCCTTACCTTGCTAAACTCTGCCTCAATGCAAGCTGCAAAGTTTTAGCTCACAGTTCCTGAAGGTTTCCCAATTAAATGGGCATTTCATGGAAATTCTCTGTTTGCAAGTAGGGTGGGTTTTTTGTTATTATAAAGAATGATTGCAACTTATGTCATTAAATTTGAATCATTATTGGGAACAAATAGGCGAAAAATCTTTCACACAAGGAACCAAAAATAGCTGTGAGATGCTGGTCTCTTTCTCCTTTTAGAATATTTGACAAGGGATTTTTCAGCAGTGACTGTGCAGGTTCATTTTCCTAGAGAATTTATTCTGGAGTTGTTAAATAGACGTAGGGCCTGAACCTGATTTGTATAATTAAGCATTTGAGCGGTTTGGTATTGAAGGATTAAGTGATGCAACTGATGTGATACAACCTCCTCCTCTGACAAGGAGTGAACACATTCATGTGACAGGGACCTTGCTCGTGCTCACCTGGAGAGCAAGAGGTCAAGTCTGGGGACTGACCTCTGCTTTAGGATGGCTGTAAAAAGAATTTCCTTCTTTTCCTATGAGAAAAATAGAAGCATCTCAAGTCATTAATTTGTTAAGCCTCTCATGGCACTGGGAACAGAGACAAATTTTTTGGTGATCACTTGGGATTTTCTTTTTCAGTGCCTCTCCCCATTTTTCCATCCCACTTTGATGGACATTTTCACTGGCTCAGGAATCTAAAGCAGACAGATCAATTCCTGCTATTTTTAAAAGCTTGACTGTCCGTGCTAGTGTCTCCTCTCATATATTTGATTTGGCTTGTAATGAATAATACATGTGCTTTTGTGAATAAAAAAGCCCAGAGCTTGTGGGGAATGTTAAAAACACACCAAGGGATTGACTGGCTAAACTTCATGCTAGAAAATCATTCTGTGCTTACTGTTATGGCCTCAGCATTTTGGAAAACAGGTCATGGTATTTTTCTCTTATTTGTTTGTATCTGTGATGCCTAAATTTTTATTTGAGTGCAAATAGTGTATTTTAAAGTCAGCAATCATTCAGTGAAAGGAAGTTTTTAATACATGCAAATCATTTTGCTAGAGTTGAGGATGAAGCCTTCCTTGCTGGTGTAACTCCTGGTGCCCTTCTCTTTCCCAGGGGGTTCTTAATCCCATGCAGGGCTTTCTCTTCACATTAGCTTTCTATGGCTGGACAGGATGGAGAGTGGACCTGAAATGGAGAAAGAGAGAAATACCCTGGGAATCTATGTCCTCATCAACAGTGGGGGAAAACACCTATCCCTCACCAGTGAACTACCAAAGCAACATCCATGACCCCAAGAAGATCTTGACAACTGACAGCCAGCAGACGGACGAGGCCATCAGCATGTTGTCTGAAGGTAACACCAGCAGTGACGAGAGATTAACCAGAAGCTCTCCCATCTACCAGGGCTGGTAGTTCCTATGTGCAGAGCTGGATCTAACTTTTCCTGGGTCTACCTTTTCACATTGTCAACACTCACAAAACCACATCAATGTGTGAATCATTGTGTACTCTGGAATTAGGTTTGTGCTCAGTGGCTCGATGTCATTTCCTGTAACTTGTGACACTGTGTGAGAGAGTGTGTGAGACAGAGAGATATGGTCAATGTCTTCATTTGCCTTCTAAAACATGTATAAAGACTTGAACCTCTTTTCAGCAGGAGTATATCTCTGCAATGATATTTGTTACTTATGATTGATTTTCATTCATTTTCTTTTAATCTCTCTTGTAACCCCCTTATGGTAGAAGAGTCTTTTGTTTTAATAAATGGACTATTCATATGTTGGGTTTTTAAATGTGTTGCCTTGCTTGTCTTGCTCAGCATAAAATTCCTCATCCAGAATTACAGCTCTAGGATTTCTGAGGCACCACAATTTCCAGCCTTTACAGTCTGGTAAAGCATTAGTGACAGTAGACTCTAACTTCAGCACAAATATTTCCTGTTTCTGTTGACTCTCACTGACATAGTCTTCTTTTAGCTTCTGTATGTGAATTTTTTGTGCGGTTTTATCCAGGGAGCTGAAAGGCTTTATTTTAAAAAACTGAGCCCAGCACAGGCACCACAAACACTTCAGAACAAAGATTCCAGTTCATGCCAGGTTCAAGAAAAAATAAACTCTCAAACTGTTTTTTAGTATGGATTCAGTCTGATCTTTATGTGTACTTACCTAACAGGAGAGCAGCTGCTGGGGCAGGTACATTAAGAGATAACATTTGCATAAAACACTTCCCTGCTCTGAGTGCTCATCATGAAACAGAACAAGTAGAATCAATAATCCCTTCTCTGAGGAGTATTCTGTTTTATACCTTCATGTGCTGAATGAAGAGACATTAAATCCACTTTCCTTACCCTCTCAGACCTCTTTCTGTGCAGTGCCCTAGGTACCTACATCCAAATAATTCCCCAGACTGGCTGAAAGTTAAGAAACAATGATGACTATGTCTACCCTAAACTTTTGACTTCATATCAAAAATAGAATTAATCAGATTTGTCTGGTTGTTCTGGAAGCAGTTTACAGCACAGTGTACTGATGGCATGGTGGAAGCCCCTTGAGCCCAAGTAATCACCCTCCTCTTCTTCAGCATGTGACCAGGCCTGGGCTTTAAATCCTGCTCACATCCACTTTGGCTGAACTTTCTTGGCTGTTTCCACCTTTCATTTCCAACACACTTCAGTTTCAGCTATTGTAAAAAAAAAAAAAAATAAATTAAAATAAGGATAATAATCATAATAAAACTTAAAGGCAGCTGAAAGGTTAATGCAAAAATAAGATGAAGTTTAACTTCCTGGGTTACTCTAGGGAAGGTTAGAAATTCAGGATCAGCAGAAACAATACTGAAAAATATTGATTGGCTAATTAAAACAAATCAGCTTCTTAAGCTAATTGTTTGATACAAAGGTGTTAAACAATGATTGGACAGCTATTTAGGCAGATCATTACAGAGCTGTACTTGGTTTGTAGCAAGTCTTTTACACTGTGCCCTTTGGAAACCTTTGTGGCTTTATGGCTTTTTATTGCTGCTCTCCTTGTCAGAACTACTGGCAGATCACCAGACCCTTTCTTTTAATCACAGTCATTTGTTACCGACCAAAGTATGAAGAGACAGCACACTTATGAGCAGATTATACTGAGCCTTTTGAAACAGAGACAATTTTTCAGTGCAATACTCATCACAACCGGGGTCAAAAGAGCAGGAAAAAGGTGGAGGTGTATTTGTTAGTAAACCTTTTCATATGCTGTGCTGTGGACCAAGCTGCAAAACCTTAAACCAAAATAAACAGTCTCTGCCTTCACTGGAATAATTACGTGGCATGAAAGCACCTGGGAGGTGACAGGCAGTAGCAAGAGGCCCTGTGAGATGACTGAAGGACTAATCCCTCCCTCCCTTCCCTGCTCAGGGCACTTGTGTGGCACAGGGACACAGGGGATGCCCCAGTGCTGCCCCCCAAAGCTGTGAGCAGCCCCCGAGCAGTGCCCTGGTGCACTTCTGTTCTGGGACAGCCTTCTGCAAGGGCCAGGCTTTGCTCCTCTCCTCTTCTTGTTCTTGCAAGGCTGTTGGTGGGGAGAGTATGGTGTGTGTGTATCAGTTATCTATGGGATGTCATCAGGAAAAATTAGGTCTTGTCTGAGAGCCTAAGAAAGAAAACTGACCTAATTTTGATGTATCTAGAAATTGATATGGGGCATTGCAGAGCACACTGACAGTGGGTTTTGACTTACTAAAGAATTGTGTGTGAGGAGAGTCTCCTTACCTGCTGTTCCTAGCCTCCAATGGATGTACAAGAGGATTCCTTCACAGCTTAAAATTGGATAATAATTGATTGATTGATAATTGATACTCATGTGTAACCATGGCCACATTTGATTTCACCTTACACAAACCCTGTTCTTGCTTCACTATTCAACAAATCAGGCAAAGCATTGCCTTCTTCAAGGCTTGCAGCAGATGCCCCTCCCTTCCCACCAGGAATATATTTCTGAGGTCCATCTCCTGGCTGTCCCCACTCCATGTGCCTGCTGCATGCATGTGAGGGAGCAGCCACAGGCCAGTGTCCTCCAAGGGTCAGCCAGGGCAAACCAGACTCCGCATCCCGGACAGCCCAGCTCTGCCACCAACACCACCACTGCCTTCTGAAGCGTGCCACCCTCTGCTGAGAGACCCTTGTGCTCATCAGCACACAGAAACACATCCTGGCTTCCACTCTGATGATGATTTCTATCTGCTTAGTTGTCACGAGGGCTGCCCTGGTGAGTGCAAGAAGTGCTTGTCTCTGGCCTGCATATTTATTTTCTAAGATAAGTTTCAAGCGTGGCTTGGGCTAACAAGTGACAGCTCTTGTCAGTTCTGAAGCGCGTCGGTGCAGTCTGGTCTCCATCTCACACTGTGGGAGGGACTCACTCCCAGTCCTTGGGCAGGAGGGCAGCTGCTCCTCTGGAACAGCAAGGTGGGTCTCAGAGCAGAAGTAAACAGAAATAAAACTGGATTAAATACTGTTTAATAAAATACATGTAGCTAAAGTGTTGTTTCATGAGTAGAGCAGTTGTCAACTATAGCTTCTTGTATTTTGGGTGTATTAGAGCACAACAAAGCCTTCCTGAATTTATCAAAAGGAAAAAAAAAGTTAATTAGAATAAAAAGATAGTTGAATCCATGCACTGGAATATAATTAGTGTAGGGGAATCACATGGAGAGGCTATCTACGCATACAGGGTGGTATTGCCTCCACTAAACACTTTCCTGGCCTCCCAGTCAGCTTATCAAACCAAACCACACACAGGAACTTCTCTCTGTATTCACCAGCACTTATTTTTAAGCACTCTGTATTTGACCAGCCAGCCTCATACATTTAATTGCTATTTCATTTGGCCAGATGTTCAGGCTAATTGCAAAGCTGAAATATGAGCACTAATAAAATAACAAACAATGTGAATAGGCAGATTTCTTGCATACCACAGTTCTGCATTTATGAGGTGCACCACATGTCTGAGTAACAAAATCCTAACTACATCTCTCATTAAGCCCTTCCTGTAGACCAAATACATGGACCTAGAAAGTGAAATATTAAATGTGATCCCCCCTATCCCCTGGATAACCATACTTGACTTGTACTTCAGTGTTTCCATGATAATAAGTTATTTGATATCAAAAATTTTTTAAAATTTTTATAGAATCTCAACTTTACAGTAACCCCAGAGGAAGATCAATAAACCACATGGTAGTTGACATAAGACAGGTCAGATGATGTCTGGTTGTTAATTTTTTAAGGAAAAGACATGCACATGTGTGGACATTGAAACTGGCAGCGAAGAAGATGCAACCCCTCTGAAAGGAAAGTAGGGAACAGAGTCCAGTCCAGGAATGCAGGCATGAATCTGTTCTCCTGGTTAATATTCCCTAGGATGTGCTGTGGGCTGGATGCAAAGTTGGCTCTCTTACTGCACCTTTCTAAGCAAACTCTTGATCATTCAGGACACTAAAGTCACATGGGGTTTTGTAGGTAAAGCTTTCAAAAGGCTGAGAAAATTTGAGCATGCAGCTAAAGGGAAACCATTCAGTGATGAAAGTGAAGACTTTTGCTGCTCCAGCATCTCTTGGTTGCTGGGTTTCTGTTGTCATTACATTGCAAGGGTTCCATATTGCTAGAGTTTCATACCTCCTTGATATTTCATGCAGGCAGCTCCTCTAAGCACTGACTCCTCCTTCTTCTCACAGCACCCAACTGACTCCAGGTCCCCTCAGGCACCCAATCCACTCTTTTATAGCACTCTTCTGATTGGCTACAGCTGTGGCCTGTTAACATCAGGCCTGCTCCTAATCCTTAATAAGTGGCTCAGCTGCAACTCTTTAGGGGGCAAGATTACATTCTATACCACCCTCATTTACTTATGTTCTATCCCCCTACAGGTTTCATCACATTTTGGGGCAGCAAGAAGCTTTTGAAGCTTTCAGGCTTCTCCACAGGGGACATTTGAGTCCTTGCACAGCCAGTGCCTGGAGATGAGAAGGCTGGCCAGGTGGTGGCCACCATTGCCCTGGCACTATTGCCTCCTTGCTCTGTCCTATGGCATGTGGCAGTGCCAAGGGCACTGTGGGTCTCTGTGCCCTGGTGTCACACTGGATGAAATTCAAGCAGATTCTGCCCTCAATTCTATGGGGAGGAAATCTGGTCTTAAGGGGTGAAGAAGAGCTGTGAGGGATTGAGATGTGCTCCTTCCTCTGGGGAGTGGGACACTGACAGGTCTGTTAATAAAGACAACCTCTGTTGACTAGGTCCTGTCCTAGTTTTTTCACCAGCTTTTCCATAGCTGAGAGGGACTCAGAGGGTAAATGGAGGCCTTGGATCCTTGCCCTCCAGCTGGTCCCACAGAGTACCCAGCCACTTGAGCATCTGTGAACCTCCTGGAAAGTCTTGAGAAAGGGGAGAACTGAACATATTGTGGGTGTTACTGAGCTTACTGAAAAAGGCACATTTTAAAGACATGGGTGTAAAGCAGCGTGGTGGGGTTGGTTTTGTGCAGTGTGAGGAACTAGCTGTGTTGGGTGGGGTGTCCTTGCAGCATCCTCCCCCCTCAGAGGGCACCAGGACACAGGACAGCTGAAAACACTGGCAGCCATTCATTGCAGCTGTAGCCACCACATGACAGCATCTGCTCCTGGTTTGCTGCTGCAGCAGATCTTGAGTGAATTTCCTGGAGGAAAAGAAAAAAAAAGGCAACAACACAAGTCCCTCCTCAGGCAAAAGCACTCAACTGAGCACCACGTTTTATGTGGCAATGAAAGTCCTTCCACCCTGCCTCTGGTCATGTGGCAGCATGTGACAGGGAGCACAGCATTCTTCTCTTCTCACCAGCCCTTTCCTCAAGGCACCAGACTTGGCTTGCCAAGGATCAGAAGCATTCCCCCAGCCACACTGAGTGCTCTGGGGAACAACCCAGCTCTGCTAATGCCCCGTGTCAGGCAGTCAGCCATCCCCTAGGAATGCAATCACACCCAGAGCAATACAGGGGAGGCCAGATAAGGCAGCTTTTTCCTTAGTTCCCAGGGGGTATTTTATAGGCTGAAAGCTGATATAGCCAGATTCTTTCAAGTTAATATCTGAATTAATATAGCTGGTATACCCAGATTCCTTCAATTTAATATCTGATAAAAATTAGTGATGTCAACCTTAACAAAACACATTTTACCCAAGACACTTTTTTATAAGCATCTTCAAGTGTAATAGAGGCCTTTCACCCTCGTTTGCTGGGCTCTGTCTTAGTGAGTTCCATCACTTCACTGGAAATGGGGCCAGTGTTGAGTAACTGGAAACCTGTGAAGGGCATGAATGGGTGAGCTGCAGCCACAAGGCTCCATAAGGAGAATTGTTCCTCTCTTCCAGATGTCTTTATCATCTCACAGGGAACGGGGCAGTGGGAGCTGCTGCCCCTCCACTGTGCTCACAGAATTCATTCTTCACTGGGCCAAAAGAAGGGAGAAATGCCAGCAGTATTGGCCTTGGTGCTAGGACACCCTCACCCCAGTTTGGCAGGGGAAGCCCAGGGAGCTGCAGCCCCTGCTCAGGGCTCCCAGTGGGGCTGGGAAAGATGTCTGGTGCTGCCTGTCCCTGGCATCCTGTCAGCAGAGCTTTGGGTCTGTAAAACCTTAAAAAAAAAGTGTGTGCTTGTTTGTTTTTTCATGGCAACATCCTCAAATATTAGCTTTATTGGTACACTACTGGGAGGCAAAAGTGGCATGTACTGTCTGCATTTATTTTGTGAAGATATCATAGTGTAGATAGGCACTTAATGATTCACTTTATTCAGATAAATCATACCTGTGAAAATTGTGGGATGGCCTCTTCCCTTGCTTCTGCTTGTGAAAGGAACTGATAAATATTCAGGTACAAATACACAAAACTCAGATGTCAGAGCACACCTGCATCACAACACACATATAAGTACTCCCTAAGTTTTCAATTCATAGAAACATGGTTTCTGCTGATGGATAAACAATAATTTAATTGGGTTTGTTTTAGAATTCTTTTGTTTTTCTTCTCCAAATGTTATTGCATTTTATTAAAAAACAAGCACCCCAGAAGATACTACCCGAAGTGATGAACAAATATTCTGTTTAAGAAAACTTAAATTTTCATTAAGAATAAAATTTTAACATTCAGTTCACTGCTCACAAGTATCCTTCAAACACACCATCAAAAATTCCAGCAACATTTTCTCATAAAATTGCCAGTGCTTTGCCTTTTCTAGTTTTTTTTCCCAGGGCTATTTTCCAATGACAGTTGGGGTGTTTGGCTGGTTTTGTTTTATTTCAACCAGCTAAAGCAATGATTTACTACATGGTCCTCCATGAGGCCACTATATAATATTTGTTTGAGACAGGCAAGTCCAAATGGACCTTCCATTTCAGGAAAAAATCCAGATACAGCACTTGCTGGGTAATGGTATCTTCCCCAGCCCAAAGCATGCAGGGCATTGCATGGAGAAAGAACATATTAATGAATTAGGCCAAAATAGTACAGGAGAAAGCAACATGTTTTTCATTCTCTCAAATAAATTTCATTTTGGGAGCTGATCAGCTCATCATTCCACCAAAGGAGGAATGAGCACCAACCCTTTTGTGGTTCAGACATGGGAAGGAGTGGTTCAAGTGGAGATATGTAATAAAATTAAATTTCTTCTTTTCTGCTAGAAGGGCTGCTGTTCAGTTCCTACTGGAATAGACTTGGCTCAAGAAATAGATCAGGCTGTTGGTGGTTGTTTTTAAAGTAAAAGTTTTGTAAGGTTTGGTGATAAAAGCTGTGGGACAAGTTCTCAGCTTAGAGCTGTGCACACACAAGTCCCTCTCTCCCCACCTGCTAGCTTTTCTGTCATTGCAGAAACCAAAACCAGGCAGAAATGAGCTATTTTGTACAGACAGGAATGCTGAGGTTTTTATTGATGAGGGGTCTCCAGTGATGGATGCAGTTAATCTATTGCTCCCCCAGTCTCCAGGGGGCTGGTGGAACTTGTACAGTGATGGGAAGTGCTGATTCTTTCCCATATCAACACCTTCAGTTTCCAAATTTGCATCTGGAGAAATACACCTCAATTTTTTAATCTTTTGCAGACTCTGGTACAGAGTCCAGAGCATTTTTTTAAAATTATTTTGTACCAACACATTTTTTACCACTCTATATAGGAGATCTACGATTTTATCTTAAAACCTCATGTTGCTTGTATGTGAACAGATTTTTATGGCTCTTACTGCAGTCTTCATCAATGTCTCTGTACTGAAGCAGAACCTAATTCAGGATGCCACTCTAAATGTTGGTGGATTAGAAAGGTTACATTTTTAAAAATTGCTTTGATATGTATTCTTTGATCAAATCATGAGACCTGGACCTTTAATGGGGATATTAAAAAAAAAAAAAAAGGATGTCTGTGTGAACTGACTGGAGCACTGGCTCTCTGCCTTTGTCATCCTCTGTGGAGGAAGGTGAGTGGTGAATGATTAGACATGGTCATTTCATTGCACACAAATTTCTCATGATTCTCCCCAAACCAACCTCTGGGAAAGAAGCTGACAAGCAGCCACTCTCCAGGGCTTCAAGGAAGGAAACACCATGCTGAGGGCTTTTCCCAGCAGATCTCTATCTGGGCAGTCTGGGTTGCCTGTCACATGAAAAGGGGACGTTTTCTCAAACCCTTAATGTTTGATTTGTCTGTCAACGCCCTTGAAGGACTCACATTAACAGGTTACAGAATAATACCCTTTATTAATGAAGCTATGACAGGGTTCAAGGATTGCTGGGGATAGTGTCTGACTGAAAAGATGTATCCAAAGCAAGATATAATTCAAAGCAACAGTGACAAGCTCCAATCCTAACAAACTTAACTTGAGCAAATCATTCCATTGCTCATGGGATACAGATCTTGCCCAACAGGCATCCCCCCTGTGGGGGAGAAGAAGGTTCACCCCATCAACTGACCCCAGAAGTCACTCTGGAGACTTCCCTGACTTCTTCCCATCCTTAACTTATATTTATACGATTTCTTTATATTTAGGTGGAGATGGAGTGACTTAAACCACACACCTGACTCACTGAGGGGCCGTGGGACCTTGGGGGTGGGAATGGCAGCAGAGTACCTGAGATAACCTTGGGATGGGGACGTGTCAGTCCAAGGAGAGGGATTTTGTCATGGTTGCTAATTCAAGGGCTTTCTTTTTCTCCCTTGTTTTTCAGGTGCTAAGCAGCTTTTCAGCTAGGAAGTACCACTGAGTTCCCTTCTCTGCACAGGTTTGGACAAACCCTGGCTGTGGTCTCTGCTCCATGCTCTGTTTAGTCCCCCTTAGACTGTGTTATGTGGGAGAGGTCAGATATGCTCACCATGCTCGTTCCAGGGAGCAGCACCTGTATTTTCCCTGTAATTTCTGCACTGCTTCCTTTTTACCCTCAGTCATCTCCCCACAGTGCCCTCACTGACAGTGCCCTCTCTGCAGGCACTCGACCACTTTTCCAGTCCAGCTGGCAGGACACCATGACTGTAAGGATTGCAGGATGCCTCAAATGCCCTCCAAGGGGTCTGGCATTTCTGTCCTTCCCTTCAAGAAAATATTCAGAATTTTTCAGGAACTGCAACACAACATGTAGGGATGTGATGCTCACTTGACACCACGGATTCTCACAAGCCTAGAGGAGTAATTTTCAGTTTTGGAACTGCAAAATGACACTGCTTTGCAGCCAAATCCATTTTTGTCTGTTGTGCATTTGACTGTGATGAATTACTCTAGTGAAGGACAAGGATGTCAACTTTGTCCCAGTATTTAATGGGAAGGATAGCAAAGTGATGAGCAGAATCTTTTTTTGATCTCTTGTATTGAAATCATGACTAATGAATCACATGGTGAAGTCAAGGCTTCTTCTTTGAAGGTAAATGATGTTAGACCTTGCAGCCATGAAAGAGGATATAGCTGCTTTCCTGCAACTATTAGGTTTTGTATTCTTTGGGTTTGTTAAATATATTCAAAAGGAAGTGGAAAAAACCTATCTCTAAGGAAACAAAAGATCTTCCTTCCTATTGGGAAAGGAGTCAGCAATGATGATAAATTCCTTGCCAAGTGAGTAATTTCTTCACTTAAAAGACTTCAAAGCTTTAAAAGTTATTTTTTATACCACAGAGCTTCAACATGAAATTGCATGAGCTCTTAATGGTCTGAGCTGATCTCACCCTTGGCTGGAAATGATACACAGAATGATGGCAGGGAAAGGAGTTGTTTTGTGTGAGATGCTGCAATATTACATCTTCCCAGAATAGCTCTAAAAATGCCCTTAATTGTACTGCACACTGACAGAAGTGAGAAGCAAGTGTTTAGGACTGCTCAATGCTTCCATGTTAGTTGTCACATAATTTTCAGGCTAAGTAAATATATATATAGAGGATAAATGCAGGAAAACCAAACTACAATTTTAGCTTGACAGTCATACATTGTCTGAAAACATGCTTGAAAAATAACATGACTAAAAATAGGACCATGACATAGCATTTATTTAAGAAGCAGGTAAAGTGAGAACTTTTATATAGCACTACCCCTGAAGCTCCAGCCCCACTGTAGCTGTCTCCTTAGCTCTCATATTTTTTGTTTTGAGAAGCTGTTATGAAGATGTAAGTGCTGAGCAAATGTCAGGACATGAACTGACACAAATGTCATGAAAGTGCATTGCATTCTCTTATTCTGAACATATGATGTTGGTGTTGAGGTGCTCATCACCAGCACACCATCTTTTCTAGCCCCTGTGTCTTTCCAAATCTTATATATTAATCCTAACTTAATGCTCTGGCTTCTTAAACACCTCAGAACTGGACGATGTGACACATAGGACTGTTTTTGTTCTGAGCACTAATTCCTTTTGAAGGCTTTGGACAATCAGCCTTAGCTCAGGTCAATGGTTCAGCCTCTTACATGGTCACAAAGCCAGAACCCCATTTCATGTTGAACCCCCCTGGGTACCATGGAAACCATTTGGTGGAATAAAACCCAACCAAAATCTACACAACACTCAGCCTGTTAATGCTAAGCAATCCCCTCTCCTTGCATCCTTTCAGGTCAGTGCCTTAAGCCCTAAGCAGAGAAAGGAGCCCATGGGAGCTCCTGACACAGGGGATGACTGTGACAACTTCAGAATATTCCACTCATGTGAAGTTATTCAAAAACTTCCAACTGCTTAAGCAAGGTTGAATTTTAGCCTGGGTAAAGAAAAATTAATGATTTACCTTGATCAGAACTAGAGTTCAATTTATTTTATATGGATAAATGTCCTTTTCAGGAAACTTAATTGAAGGAAAAAGTACTTCAACCCAATCTTACTCAAATTGGTTCCTTATCAGCTGTATAAATTTCCAATAAATACAGCATGGGAGGAAATAAAATCAAGCAGTAAACATGTGATGTGAACAGCTATAAAGGTGACCTGATTCAAAGGGGAAAAGTACTCAACAGGAGAAGCCTGCCAAAATTCTGGGAGAGAAATGAGCAGCCAGCCTGGGAGATGTGACCCTGGGGACCAGAAGCTCTTGAGAAGTGCAGCCAGCATCTCTGAAATGCAGCTGGGTACCAGAGACATCCCGAGATACCCTCAGAAAGTGCAAGTCCAAGTAATAGTAACATCATCTAAAAAGCTGAAAACAGTCTGGAAAAGGGGGATACAACATCCTGAGAAATAATGTATTGGTAACTTCCACTGGCTGTGTCAACTGCAAGAGCAGGACAAGTTTCAAAACAGAACTGAAATCATCATCTGTCGAGTGTCCCAAGTGAAAAACAGAAATTAACTACATTGGCTGCTCAAAGTGGTGTCCTGAAACCTCTTATGTCTCTATGATAGAGATGATTTTTTATCCAAATCAGCTTCTCTTTCTCTTCCTGCACTGCACATCCTTGTCCCTTTCCTACACAGGTCTGCAAGACCTTGGGCCATCGTTGGGGAAGCCTTGCTGGCTCCAAACTCTGTGACATGAATTGCTCCTGAAGGGAGATCCTGCCTGTTCTACTGCTCCCTCACTCAGCCCAAGTGTGGGGCTGGCCTCTTTTATCCTCTCACCTCTGGGATGGCCCTTCTGAGATCTACAGCTTGGTGTCTAATCTATACATGTAATTAACTCATCCTAAGTGTATCTGCTGTTGTCTTACTGCCAAGTTTCAGTAGTAACAACTTAGTTGTAACCTGTAATATATATATATATATGCACTTACTTGCTAAAACTATTGGGTGCTGCTATATTTGATTGTTGCTATAAATTTATTGCTGCCATAGCACTGATTGTTGCTATATCAATGCTGCAGATATTTGCTTTCTTTATTATGGGTGTACTTGCTAATGGTGAGTTGTGCTGTTTGTGGTAATCTGCAATAAAACAAAGAAAAATAGAGGCTAAAGTGTCTGTGTCCTGTGCATTACAAAATCCTATGAACCCATGGTCAAGGTCCTTAAACATCCACAGGCCAGTGACACCACATCACAACTTAGGCTGTGACAGCACATCACAATTTTAGTCACTCAACCCCAGCTCTTATGTGCAGGATGCAAAACAGCCAGAAAAGAATAAGGAACAACACGCACAGAATTCTCTAATATCAAAATATAGCAATTTATTCAAGACACTGAATATGATCTGTTGATTCTCTCCTTAAAACAAATGAGCTACAATACACAAGGTGAATTTGAAGAAAGTGTGGGTGGGGGAGAAACAAAATAAGGGTTGATGTTGTTTCAACAGAACCTGGGAAATGCTTAAATGAGAACCAAGTCTGGCTGCAAGTCTGACACAGACAATAAAAACTGCAGAAGCCAGAATTCAGAATTTCAGTGAGTGGCTGAAAGAACATTTCTGCAATTGACAAAGAACCACATCTTTTAAAAAGGCAGTAAGAGGAAAAAAAAGGAGGAAAAATTAAAAAGGGAAAAAGAAAAAGAAACCCAAAAACAAAGCAGACCCTTACATTTGACAAAGTGCACTTCACTTGGCTCTAAAATTAGCTATTTTTTTCTTTTTTTTTTTTTAAACAAATTAAAAGGAAATTTCTAAGATGTAGCATGGGGTTAATGTGTGTATAACCCTGTAAGTCAGGCCCTTTATTGCCCCATAAGGGACCCAGTGTTTCCTACATAAAAGATTCAGTATCCTTCTAACCCACAGAATATAGTGGTTTTTCAGAAACTGGGTTTTTTTCACTCCCAGGCCAGTTCCAGACAGCCAGCAATAATAAAAATCCAGCAAGTCTCTGGATGGTTTCACAATCCTGTTTGGTCACTTAGGTTTTTCCATTTCTCTTCTGTTACAAAGAACTCTAAACAAAATTCTAGGAAGAAATCTAACCAAGTCCCCTGGGCTGTTGCTTTGTGCAGCTCTGTTGCAGGGGAGTCACAGAGAGGCTCTGCCAACTTGGGAATGTGCTGCTGCTGGAGGGGAGGGAGGGCTCCCAGGAGCTCCCAAGATCACAGTGCTGCAGGTCTGGGCTGACACCCACCTTGAACTACAGCCTGGAAAAGGCTCTCTCCCCCCACTGTGTCCTGAAGAAACCACGTCCTTAGGTTAAGATTAACCTTTGCAACTACATCCCCTGCCTTCCTCTACAGCTCTCATTTCAGTTGAAAACTAGCTACAAAAGATGCTACTACAGCATCTTTCCAGTCCTTAGGATTTTGTGGAAGGTAAGAAAAGTGAATTTTCTTAGCTTCTGACATACGCTGCTTTTAACTCTGATGGTCCATATAGAAAACTTTCTGGAGCAGCAGCTTCTCTCACACATGAGCTTTGTAAACCAAAACCAATTTGATACTCAAATTTTGTTTCTCTTGGCTTCTTACCTCCATGTAGGCAAGCAAAGTGGTGTTCTGACAAATTTAAAAAATGTTAAAAAAGGAGCAGGCGTCACAGACACTGCCCTGTTATCTACAGTCGCTATCCTGGGAACAACTACGAAGCACGGGCTGTGGAGCCAGCCAGTCATGGAGCACTGAGCAAATTCATCTCTTCAAATCCTGAGGTCTGCCCTATTCAGGTGTCACTCAAGGGACAGAGGCAAGGCCAGAGCCCCATCAGTGCTGCCCCCCCACAGACCAGCAACTTCTGCTTGTTATTCTCAGAAATGCCCCAGAAGCAGTGCAGGAATTTAACCGTTTACATGCAATGACTGCAGTCAAATCATTGTCCCAACAACGCGTCACAAAACCACATTGTGCCTTAGTATTCAAGACTCTTTGAGCAAGTCCTCTTTTTTTCAAAAAAAGTAGTGACTTTAAATTAGCAGGTACATGTGGTTATTAGAAAAGAGTGCAAAACTGCCACATGGTGATCTACAGCCATGCTCTTGGTGCAAAAAACTAAAACCAGCACATAAAAGCATTTAACATCAAAAATAATCCTTGATACTGCCTGGCATCCAATTATTTGAGATAAATTACAAACAAACTTAACTATCACTAGTAACCATAATTCCACATAACTGTTTTCAAGCAATACTTTTCAGCAGTTACTTCTTTCCATTCTTTTCTCCTTTCCCAAGGTGTATCTTTAGGAAATGCAGCTGAAGCTGGCAGTGTCTAGTTCCACTAGAAGGACTAAGATCCCCTACAGATGCAAGCATACAGAGAAGAAAACCCCAGAGAAAAGATGGTGTTGAGATTCCACGATGATGGCCTGGAGCTCAGCAGGTCTCACACCACCAGTTCAGCCCGAGGGCTCTGGATTTGCTCAGATCAAATCACACCTCCAGCAGCTGTGGTCAAACCAAGGGGATGATGCTGTGTTATAGAGACTTTGGGCCACAAAGTTCTACATTTGTTAAGAGGTTTGTGGCCTGTTTACTCTCTCCTACAGATCCTAGCTTAGGCTGTAGAGAAGACACCTGCATGACTCAGCCAGTTCTGAGGATCTGTCTAAGTCATGCCTGACACCACCCCAAGGCTGCCTAATAGTTTACAGCCCTTTCAGTAAACTCTGCCTGTGTGTCCTTCCTTGCATTTGTCATTTCCTCAATTAGAGCAGTGCAGTCTTCAGCTGGCATCTGTGCAGGTGTCACAGGTGCAGTAAGGAAATCTTGTCCAAAGTGGATTGGTGGTGCTTTGGAACTTTCCACTGTTCTGATCACTTCACTCCCACAACTTTACAGTGGTTTACACGTTGAGATGGAATTTATACAGGATGTCATAACCTAATGAATTCATTGCTCCTGAGCACCACACTGAGGACACCCTCGAGGCCAGACCTGTCTGGGCAGACTGTGAGCCTCCAAGTGCAGATCCAGAGCTTTCCCTGCAGGATCCAGCACACACGTGGTGACAGCAGCACCACCCACTGCAATGACAGAGCCTTCTGGGTGTGTGTGGTCCATGGATGGACAGGAGCTTGGTGAGAGTCCATTCTTCAACAGTGACAGATGCAGTCAATATATTTCAGTTCACCTGGTCTCATTAAGTCAGTGGTAAAGCCCCACTGACTGACTGGAATAATGAACAGTGGAAGACAGCACTGCTCAGCAAGGCCATGGGCAGCAAAACCCATATTCTGTCAAAATCTGAACTATCTCTAGAGGAAAGAAGATACTCAAGCATTTTCTCCTGGTTACTGAAAACAAACAAAAATACAGACTAGAGAAAATGAATGTTATAGTCTCAGGCTTCTGAATCTCTTTGAATAAGTTTACATCATCAAACAGCCATTAAAAATGGAATGAGACTATGTAAATGGCTGGCTGCTGGAAAAGGACTTTAGTAAAGGACTGGTATTTCTTGTATCAAACACCATTTTTTCTTACAGCACTTTCTGAGAGAGGAGAGAAAAAGGATACTGCGCCTTTCATGTTCCCTGGACTCTGTGTCATTCTTTTTGCTTGAATTACACAACTGGTCTACATTTTGTGGCCATTTTAGGCTTTTAAAACTGTTTAACATAAAAATATTTTTTTTCCAAAAATACACTGGGTTCTTTCTGTTAAAAGTCATCTTTCTCCTGTAAAAATCTTCCCCAGCACTGCATTCTTATATAAAGCACTTATTACACAATTTGCTGAAAGTGCCCTTGAGACGCTAAGATCTGAAGCATGGAGGATTTTTTTTTCTTTTAAATGGAGAGAAAGAAAGGAAAAGGAAGTTACAGAGGAGAGGAGAAGCAGTCTGTCAAAAATTTTCATTGTCATGTCCACCTGGCTGCATCTACTATGGGCATACAGGAAAAAGAAAAAAAAAAAAAGGGGGCAAAAAGAAAGAGGAGAAAAAAAGGAAGGAAAAGCTGGGAGTGGAAGGGAGAAATAAAAGGAAAACAAAAGTTTCATCCTAAGCCTGGGATCCTCCAGGCTGCAATATTCCAGCTGATAGAAAAACCACTGAACAAAAAAAGTAGTCTAGAAAATAGAAAGTGTTGTGATTACAAAGTTGAGCATTTCATCAGTACAAACTGGTCTTTGAACGTCCTTTGGGAGAGCAACTGTAGTGTCCAAATTGGAAGGAAAAAATACAACACCGCATGGAGGAGGATTTTTTTCCCTTTTGGTTTATCACAGCATTTTTCTTTTTTTTTTTCTTTTTTTTTTTTTCCTTTTTATTAATTTTTTTGGCACAGCTTTTTTTTTTTTTTTCCCCAGCCATCAGAGCAAGTTCTCAGATGCAAACCAAACAGTGCAATGCCTAGCTGGTGGCTTCATGCTTCCAAGGCTGAATGTTCCAGGTGGAAACCATTCCCTCCCCCTCTGAAGTGACTGCGTTTTTACTCCTTGATGAAGGTTACGGACAAAATACAAGTCACCTGTGGCCAGGGAGAGTTGGTTTCACGGTACACTCTGACTTTGTTCAAGTTTGTACAGTTCTGGAGCTGTTAAGAATAGTTTTGAAGAGTGCTTCTCCCCACACATTCACTGCTGGTCCATTTGAAATTTCTTCTAAAACATTTCACTTTTACTTCCGCAGATCTAGAACACAAACCTGTGGAGAGAAGACCCTGTGTTAAGAACATTTGTGAAGGTGATGTGGAAATCCCATTCATGCACTCTGTACACAGGTGGACCAGCCAGCTGGGTGTTTCACTCCCCAGCTTCAAATCAGCACACAAGTAAAGGGACAAACTGACATGGCAGAAAGCCCAAGTGAAACCCACACATTTAACACTTAGCTGGCCTTTCACTGGTTTAAAAACAAACATTTTGGTGGCACATCTCGTAAGATTATGGGATTTATTCAGTTCCCTAAATATCATGTCCACTTCCACTTCTGAAATATATCCAGAACAGATGCAGGCTTGGCAAGTATGACAGTGGACATGTGCCCATTTGGAGCAGCTGTTGGGAACCAGGCATGGCACTGTCTGAAATGGCACAACTAAGCTCAAACAACTGAATCATGTCATAGCTGTTCACTTTCTTAAAATCAGTAGAAAAATACTCTCTGAAGTAGTTATGCCAGCCAGCCAGGTGTGTCCTGTGCAAACTGATCATGCTACAATTGCATCTTTTTAGATGTAACATTAACAGCAAAAAATAGTAAGGAATAATCATTACCCACGACAATATTTCTCCTTTACCACATGACAAAATCCTTGGGCATCATGCTGAAAATTTCCTCCTTTATCTATTCCTATTCAAAGGAATAGGAATATTCTTCTTTGGAAACAAACTCTGAAAGCCCCAGGGTAACTGTTTGTTACAGAGTTGACTGCTGTGATCTGCTCTTCATTAAAGCTGACAGATAATGATAGAAGCAACGTGACTGTTGTTCTTATCAAATACATATTTAGAAGTCATTCTCATCTTCAGGAGTCTTCACCTACTCCACAAGCATTCTTCATTTCCAACAGGAACACCACCTCCTAGTATTCAGAATCTTTCAAAGCAGGAGCATTTTTAATACACTACACAGAGTTACTTATTGTGTCTTGAGCTGCCTCTATCTTCAGCTCTGTCCCCAGGAGGCAAATACAGCATCCTGCTTTTTGTTGATGCTCCCAGAAAAGAAATCCCCCCCAGCCTTTGTGCTGTTGATGATCCTTACCGATCCGTCTGACGCGCTTGCTCCCACTTTGTCTCCTCTAGCATTCCAGCAGACTTCAAAGATGCCCCCGGTGCCTCTGTAGCTATGTACTAGAGTTCCACTCTACAAAGCAAAACAGCATGCAGACATTGGATACAGAAGTTCCCCTTCTTTTTATCTGTCATGTGGCACTACGTTAGAAGGGGGAGCTATTCAGATCACCCTGCTATGGCCACCTCCATATTGTGATGGAAACTTGTTAGGAAACAGTCAGGAAAGTGGTCCTTGCAATGAAGAGCAACAGGCTCCTCCAGAAACAGGACTCAAGACATCTGTTTTTGTCAACTCTGTAACAGTAAAGGCCTGGGGAGGTAGGTTGATGTGTTCTTCTCTTAAGTTTGCTGCTAATTCAGGTTGTGAGGTACCAGTATCCAGAATTACATATGTGGAACTATGACATGCCACTTTTCTCTGGAATATCGCCAGTCCCCTGCCTGTACATCTTTGTATCTATAGCTCCTCTTCACAACATCTAAGCAAGGAGCATTAGATTCACAGCTGAGCTCAGTTTGTGACTAAATGAAAGTATCCCTTATTTCTAATCTACACTTTTGCTTCACAAAGCTGATGACCCAGAGCAATGTACCTATTTTCATCCATGCTACCTGTTTTAGCATACAAAGCAGAACTGTTCTGGGCAGTCACCTCACTGCACCTGAGTGACTCAACTGCCATGGATTTGTGCCAGCCAATACAAGCAGGTTCACCCTGGCAGGCAGGTCATGCATGACCTAGGTACACACATTTTCCATTTAAGCTTTTGCTATTAATGTGTCACCTAAACCAGATGTGCTTCACATGAGGCAAAACAGTACCTGAGTATTCCATATATGGACACATTTGTCAAAGGACCCACTGGCTAGATATTTTCCATCAGGACTAAAAGCTACACTGTAGACAGGCTCTTGATGCTTTGTTAACGTGTGGATGCAGACTCCTCGGTCAACGTCCCACAGCCGAACCGTGGAATCAAACGAAGCACTGCAAGAAGCATTCAAACACGAGAATGTAATCAGCTGGGTGCTAATCAATTTCTACTGGGAGACTGCAGATGTTATAAGAGAATACCACAGGGGTTTTTTTCCCCTTAGCTAAGCAAGACATAATGTTTCAAACGGAAAGCTAAAATGTACCACAGCCTGTATGTTTTTTATCTTAAGAACTACAGCTGTAGAACTGAATTCTTGTATGAGGACCCTTAGGGCCTATGTGGGTGTGCCCTATGTAGCCCTAAGAAGGCCAAGCTCCTCACTTTTGAGATTCTACCTCCTGTTATTCATGTTATTCAGGAAGGTCAAATATATCTTGTCATTAATGGGATAAATGGGTCCAGAGAGATCTTACTCCTAATGGATTTACCCTGTTTAATGATTTAGCATTTTATAATTCTCTAGAACTGTGGCTCTTTTCACTTTGTTTCAGTGATATTTTTGCTACATTCCATTTCAATCCCAAACTGTGGGCTTGGAGAAAGGCAAAGGAAATAATTTGCATTAAAAATAATATTAAAAGAATAACTCCAGGAAAATGAGGTTCTTCATGTATACTCCCAGACTAAGGAGTAAAATAAACCAGTTTTGATACAGCTTCTCCCCACACTACACACACCATGAGCTGATCTGATAAACCCACTGTACTACCATCAATTGGCATTCTACAAGTAAATGTATCTCCTAAGCTCAAAGAAGAATTTTGCACAGATTTTCAAGTGGAACTTCAAAGACTATCCAAGCTTTTCTCTATTAGCTAAGAAGGCTACAAAAATTTTCTCAGACTGCCAGGTGAGTTGCATGACTCCAGTTACAAACCATTCCAGCTGCCTGAATCTTGAGAGCACCTGCCTCAAGATTTTCACTCCTAGCAATGCAATGCTGGATGTGAAAGAGTAATGCCAAATTTACAACCATTTGATCAAGGCAGCTGAAAAGTTAAATACCACATGACTCAATTTTCTTTCTTTGCTCCCTTTCTTTTTTCAAATATGAATCCTTTCCCCTTGTATCCATCCTCCTGACTTACAAACACAGATACTTTTTAGTGGAATTGTCTACAGGAAGACTGATGGCAAAGTGACAGTAGGGTTACATGTCAGAAAGATGATCCTTCTTCTTGGCAGGCAAGAAAAAGAGGTGCATTTTTTACCTTGCTAACATGATGTTGGAGTTTGGGTTGCTGGTGCCTGGTCCTGTAGGGCTCCATTTGATAGTGTAAATCTCTTTGCTGTGAGCCTGAAGATCATGTACACAGGTATCTTGCTTCATACTCCATATCTAAATCAGAGGAATAATGAAGGAGGAAAATGGCAACATTATTAATCTCTTCTAAGCTGAATTATTTCAGTTCTATGTTATTCCTGCATTTGTTTATTTGAGATCTCTACTCACCTGAATACACATAAATATAATTTATTAATGCAGCAATTTGGCACATACATTGAAATAACTCCAGGAGGGAGAAGAGTTACACATTTAATAGTATTTATTCAATAGTTAAGAACTAAAGAATTGCTGTACTTCCAAAAGCCTGTAACTATTTTCACAAAGAAGTTTATCTATTTGAAGAAGTTTAACCAGAATTTTATTTATACATTGCAACAGCAGTAATTTTAAAGAATGAGAAGAAAATTGCAGCAACTGCTTAGAACACAGCAATTTTCTCTTATGCTAGTAAAATTTTCCTTTTCCTCCTGAACTCCATTTGTCTTCCTCCTGTTTTTAACAGTACAGAAGATGGAAGACAATCAGCTGTTTCTGTAGCGTTACATGGCCAAATACTTCAGTGTAAGATGAAGAATATTCTCAATAGAGATGAAGGTAATTTAGTACCTCTTTTTGTCAGCTAACTGAGAAAGTAAGATGAAGGAATTCACAGCAGGGAAAATAACTCAAATTTAGTCAGTCAGTTTCAAAAATGTAGTAATGATTTAGCTCAGTTGTTTTAAGTCTGACCACAAGAATGATGTGCTCTTATGCTGAATTCCCATCAGTGTACCTGAGACTGCTTTTGGAAATGCTACACAAAGCTCAGCCATGTTCTACAGCTGACAGGCAGCATGTTCCAAGAAGTTATAGGAAAAGCTTGTGAATTCCAAAAATAGAGAAGAGAAAAGCTGGAGAGGACTGATTTACAAAGGAAAAGGAAGAAGAATAATTGCCTTAATTTGGAGCATTTGCTGTCTCTGTCTCCGTCACGGAAGGTTTTTATAAACAGGTGAGGCCAGGGATAGTAAAGCACTAGCTCTTGTGCCAAATTCAGTGGTCAGGAACTTGAACTGGTAACAACAACACTGATCCATGGTGGTTTTTAAAACACAGCATGCAACTGGGCACCAAAAAGATGTGTCACCACTGGGTCAGGATGTTTAAGCAGAGCAAGAACAGTTATGCAATAGTGCATTGTGGCAGCGTGACAGGCAAGCTGCTGCCTTTTGCCCCTGTTTTCTGTATATTTCCAGCTCTGTCACTAGCCTGCAATAACACATCTGGAATCCAAAGTGATGAAAACCTCACTGGGTATGTGGTAAAGACAGAGCAGAAGTCAGTGTACCTATGAACAGGAAACATTCATAACACCGACATTCACTTAGCTCTCATCTGCAAATTCTGCTGCTGTTTCAGTTTCAGGTCCCAAGCTTCAGCTGTGTCAATCAGCAGTGCAAAGAGATCTGAGTCTTAATTAACACGACCATACTGCAAGGAAACTATTACTGGTACAATTCTAGCCACAAAGCTAAATCTTTCCTGGGATATTTGCTTTCTTCAAGGAACCAGCATAAATCAACAGTCCAGCAGGAGGGCTTTGCTATAACATCATACAGCTACTCCTACACAGACAGCCTTCATGTGATGTGGCTGGAAAAGAAAAATAAGAAAGGGTTTTGGGCTGCTCAAGCTCTATACTTAAACTATGACTTTTTTGTGACAATGGCATATCAGTCATGTAACACTTATTTGGATAGGATACCTCAATTTCCCTAGTGTTTGCTTCTCTGTCTTCAATCTCTCAGATTTGCTTCAAGAAATATGGGACAAAATGGAAACTACTGTTCATGCAGAATTTGAAGTGATACACTACCATCATTCTGGAGAAGACTGAAAAAGAGACATAGTTTTTTTGTCCTCACTTCTTGAAAAACAGGAATGGAAATTGTTTTACCTTTAATGTCATGTCATCAGAGCAAGATGCTAGTAGCATGCCAGATGGGTCCCATTTGATTGCATTCACCTCGTTCTGAAATCAGGAGTGAGATTATTAAGCAAATATTCCAGTTACTGCATCGTACTGGGCACTCAGCAGAGGGCACTCAAGGTTTATGCATGGAACAAGTTCACCCACAAATTACAGTGCTGGTGCTTTTAGGGGTGAACAAAAGCACTGCTGCCTCCCCAACATGCTATCTATTTAAGTGGAATTTTGGAGTGGAACCATCCTGTGCTTGTGAACAATATACACAAGCAATTTTCTGATGTGTGTTCTGGCTCAAAGTTGCTCCTATCCTTTTATCATTTCCTAGGATTTAAATAAACCCAGACAGATTGAAGATACAGCATTACCTTCTTTTTAAAATCGGGGCATTTCTCTCATTAATGTTCTATAGACTTGGTGATACAAATTTTCAACAGTAAATAATGATAGTGAGGGGGGTGTTTTGTTTTGTGGACTTGATAATTATTCATATTGTAGCTCTACAACAATGCTGGTCTCTCTAAAGAGAGGTTTATGTGTAAATGAATTCCATGCTGGAATATTAAACAGTTTAGGATGCTTTCTCTATCAGTCTTTCTAGCACTTTGTAATTAACTAAGTCTAGTGTATCCCCTTGGTAATGAGTAAGTTTACCATGCTCTTCCACAGCTATAAGTAAAGAGAAAAAAAGTGTTTTATAAAAAGGGAAAGACTGTTTTCTTAAAAATATAAATTGGCCCAGGGTCTCAGTGAAAACAATCCTGGAATATATTTAAATTTTTCTTTATACATTTCACAAGTTTCAGTAATAATTAAAAACAAGTATAGATATATTTGAAGTGAAAGTTTGGATCACATACAAAGCAGTGCAGTTCATATAATAATAAAAAGCACCAGTTTATTGTTAGGAATGTACAACCTGTCACAAAATATCAGTTTAACCACAGACTAAGATAAAGGTCTCCAAATGCATAGTTCTGGAAGCTAACATCTGAATTATGGGTCAGTAAATGATCACAGTTTTTCTCACAAATGGAACCTAGAAAAAGTAACCTTTGACAGCCATTAAATTCCACCAATAAAAGAGTGGGGAAATACATCTTTAATATATCTTATTAAATTGATTCTAAAACTGAACAATGGCTGGAGGTAAACTGTTCTCTCCTTATTCATAGCTCTCATTTAGTAAAGGAAATTAAGCCAGTGGAAAACAGAATCTTATTTATGACTGTGCCTTTAGTCTGCAGCTCATGCTACCCAGAAACACTCTCACTGTTTAAGCCAGAGGTGTTGCCTCCTGTGGTGATTTAGAACATTTTATCCCTTCTCACAGGCAGTGAATGCCTCACTCCCAAGGAATATACTTTTAGGGAAACAATGGGGTTTAACACCTTTGCTGCTAGAACACAGTGTGCACACCCATCATCTGCCATCATTGTAACATCTGCTGTGACTTTTCCACTAAAACTTTGGACTTAAACTTACTGTGTGTCCTTGAAAGGTTTTAACGGGACGATCACAGCCAAGTCTGCACACATGGATGCACATGTCAGTACTGCAGGAGGCAAAAGTAGTGTTGTTCTGCCAGTCTACATCCAGAGCAGGAGCTGTGAATACAAACAACAGAAGGAATATCAGGGATCATGATAAAGAAACAGCTATCCCAAATAATTTTCCTCGCATCACCTATCTGAATGAAACAGACTACAGGCTAGTTCTTGGTCTGTCACCTGCTGCCAGTTACAGGGCTGATAGGGATTGTCTGAAGGGCAAAGATTATTTTTTCTATTCCAGTGGATAACCTGGATACTTTGCACAGCATCTAGTCATGAGAATCTTCTGGGTCAAGTTACATGAGAGGGGGCAAAACACTACCTCCACCCTCTCTGCTCCCAGCTATGCATAACATGGGTTATGTCTTGCCTTCATCCCTCTGTAACCCAGTTCAGTGAAGAAACGGAAAGAAAACTAACCCAGAAAAGGTGTGGAGAATTCCATCTGGGTTAGACAAGCATGTTCCTGTGAATGCCAGACACAACACATGGGAAGGTGGAGGAGCAGGTGGCTGTGCCCCTTTGCACTAGAGCTTTATGCACCCTTTGATACAAACCTACCATTCTGTGCAGGCACATGGATTAACAATACTAAAATTCAGTTTAATTTGCTTGGGGACTGGTTTTAGGCAGGTACATTGATCAGCCTCATCTGAAATGAGAGGAAGAGTTTCTGTACAGGGTTTGGCATTAACTAGCACTGACCTAACAAAACTGTGCAGAGAGAGCACCTGAGCATGTGCATGTGTGCATCACACACACACACACACACACACACACACACACTGTGCAAAAAGAATGGGAACAAATCCCCAAACAACTCTTCCAGCATGTCAGTGCAGAGTGCAAGCAGGAGCAGGAGGAAGCTCCTGACAAACAGCTTGCTTATGTTTCTATAATTGCTGCTCAGGCTTTTCCCCTCAGGATAGAGTTCAGCTGCCCTCCAGAGGATGACATAAGACTTGCTAAAATAGAGAAATCTTCATTCTCAGCACACTCTTGTGAGAAGCAAGTGTGCTAGAATGAGACCAGCATATAGGAAACAAAGTTGGATCTCTTCCTGGCAAAGATAAAATGCAAATTTGACATTAAAATGAAACCAAGAAATTCCTTACTTAAATGTGTTTAGAGAGATACTTTGGTAATACAGAGGTGAAAAGATATCTGTTCTGACAAGCCTGTTACATTTAAATATGTTTTTCCTATTATAATTTTTATGATCTACAAAACAAAATAGATCCATATCACCATCTGAATCATCAGGTAGCTCCCTAAATGAGAATGAAGGGCTGACATTGTTTCATAGAAAGGGCTTTTTTCAGTATCAATGAAAAAGCTCAATAATTCTCTATGACAGGAAAGGAATTATTACCTTGCAGAAATATAAAGGAAATTTGAGTGAGGAAAGCAGACTACTTTTCAGTTTTCCAATGAACATGAATGAGGATCAGGAAACAATCAAAGATCTTTCTTTAACTGCCTGTTTGCCTTTCTTTTTATGCTACAAGCTTTGTATTACTATTTCAAAGCAAAAAAAAAAAAAAATCATCATTAATAGCAATATGTCTTCAGGGCTAATATCTAGTATGATATGTATGAGTCAAAAACTAATTTTCAGAGAGCTATTGGCACCTAAAACTATGGATTTACTGAAATAACTGAATCATAATTCAGCATAACTGAATCATAGAGTGCTGATAATTAATACTGATTCATTTATTGGTGTACTCAGTCATATGTTTATATGTTTACTGGATATGTAACTACATAAAAAAGTTTGAAAAAAATCAAACAAACATGGTTCCTGATGCAAATAATCAAATTGCCAAAGTATTTCCAAAACCACGGGATACCAGCCAATTGCACAGAAACAATTAGAATATCATAATATGTCATAATAAAAGCAGCACAAATCCTTAAAAAATGCAGCTAAAATAAAAACCAAAAATGGAAGTGTTACAATAATTATCTGCAATTCAGGCTTTTAAAGAAGATTTAAGTGTGATTTAGAGCACTTAGATCACAGAATCATAGAATGGGTTAGATTGGAAGGGACCCTAAAGAACACCTAGTTCCAGCCCCTTGATGTGGACAGGGACACCTTTTACCAGACCAGATCACTCAGAGCTCCAGCCAGCCTGGGCTTCTCTGGGCAGCCTGATGCTGTGCCTCACCACCCTCACAGTACAGAATCTCTTCCTGATATCTAATCTAAACCTTCTGTCTTTCAGTTTGAATCCATTCACCCCTTGTCCTGTCACTACACACAGATGGTTAAAACTGGCCACACAAATACCTCTTTTGCTGTCAATTTAACAACTTGTTCCTGCAAGCCTAGATATCAGTCTGTATCTATCAGTAAATGTCAAAACTGGATGACTTAGCTCCTTTTTAAAGAAGTAAGTTTTGTGAATATATATTTTGATCAAATGGCCTATGATGATTCATAGTTTTGCAAAAAATAATGAAACCCTAGAAGCTACTTATCTTCATAGTTACATATTTTGAACAAAACCCTCAAAAATTACATGGGAACACCAGTAAGATGGAGGCCTTCAACACCCAGACAAAGGAACTTTTCCTTACATATTTTAGGATGACAGTTTTGTCCATGTGGTTTAAATTAAACCAGTTGTTACAAAGAAGCAGACAGTAAAAAAACCTCATGTTTTTTCCAGGCCAACTACCTCCAGACTTCAAAGAAGTATGTGTTAAAGGAGGTGTATCCTGCCTAGACTAGACTTTTAATTGTTAAAATGCCACCTTTAATCCTAGTGTAGTCAAGGTTTTCAGCATCCAGATATGGAAAGGAATTTGCTGTTAGTTTGTCCTGGTGATGCAAAGAGGACAAGGTGAGGTCTTTGTGGCTTTAGATTTGTGAGAACAAAGTGAGTAGAGAGTCTGGCTGATTTTAAGAAGGTTTTGAAGGATACATGCTTTCTCCAATCAAAAATTTCCTGAACAGCATTTCCTTAATAACTGCTTTACTTCCTTATGAAAACATATGTGAAAGAGTGAAAAAAAAATTAAAAATATTAGCTTCTCCATATCTGCACTTCAATTGTGTCTCATGTTCCAAAGATAAACAGCATGTGCGGTAAGAATTTTTTAAAAAATCTTTTCATGCACATGGACATATTGCATTGGTAGATACAGCTGAGTTTTCAGCTTGCTAAGAAGGGGATGGGGTGATTTGTCCTTGATACACATCACTGCTAAGACAGCTTATGTGTCAGTGAACATGATTCTGAAGGGGCAACCAAGTTCTGAATCCACAACTACTTAGATTACTAGCTAGGGATCAGAGGATTAAGAGTCTCATTAACTAAATCACTCTATGTGCACAGTTTCCTGTTATGGAACAGTTATGGTAGATGAATAAATGCCACAGTGAGAAAATCTGTCAGCACACACCAACTCCTCTAAACCAACAGCTGCATTAATAGATGAGAGACAAGTGACAAAAATGCAGAGTATGGATTTGCTGTGCCCATGGTCATACTTTTTGTCTACTGCTGAAAAAACATTTGGATTGCTACTACATATTATTCACATCAGTGTAAATGTGAGAATAAGAACAGTCTGAGTTGAAAAGCATGTGCAAAATAATGTTTTAAAATTAGTATTGAAATATGTTTTAAAACACCATTGTGAAAGCCTGTTGTATTTAAAAATGGATTAGTTACAGTGAGCTAGAAGATGAACACCTCTAGCATCAGAATCCAGAATGTTCTCATGGTTTTAAACTCAGTTTTACTATACCCCTTAAAATTCTTCACTATGAAAATGTAGCCACTTTGGATCATGAATTCAGCCATCATCTTACAAGTCTGGTCTCAGGTGAATTTCAGATTTTGTCAATGACTGTCTGTTATTCAAGATTATTTAGTATCTGTGACATCTCCTGTCTTCTTTAAACAGTTCCACAAGTAACCATCCTAATAGCATTCTGATGCAGCAAGGTTTTGAAACTCAAGCCTGGCAACTGATTTCCAATAACCAGAGTAAGCAAATATTGAAGAAATTCAAGTTAAAATTAAGAGCTAATAAATTCTGAGGACCTTTGTGAGTGCAGTGGTGAATGCAAGGTGCAGGAGAGATCTGCCTGCTTCTGCCTCAAATCAGCTTCATTGAAACAGGAGCAGAGAGAATTGAAAAGATCCCAGACACCTTCACTGAAAATTCTCTTCATGAATCACCACCTGGTACTATTCAAGCACATAGACAACAACAGGACTGCTCAGTTAGGTAGACATGGCTGGTGTACAAACCCTCTCCTAAAATCAGCTTTCAAAGCTGATTATCACAGAACTGTGTCTTTGGGAAATGAGAATAAACCCACAAGCCATGATACTCAGGATAGTTAAAGCACAAAAAACTTGATTGAAACTTTTCTGTGGCAGATATGGATAAAGTACATTGACAGAATTAAAAACTGCATTTCATTTTCCTAACAAGAGTTATGCGAAAAGTACCTGAATGGAAAGGAAATTGCTGTTTAGCTTCTCCTGTGTGAGCATCCCAAATTATTGTTGTCTGCATCCAAAGAAAGAGTGGAAAAAAAAAGATTAGTGGCTTTTCAGTTCAGAGAAAAAAATCCAAATAGCACCCTCACTAAGTAGCAATTCTAAATGATGAACTGATAAAATTATTGACTACAGAGAGCCTTGCATGCTAAACAGTGGGAAAACCAAAAATCACTTCTAGGTATTACAGAATAATAATCTAAGTGTAGATAAAGAAGTATCATGCCTACAAAAGAAGCAATGTAACTATGAAAAATGGGCATACTCTCTCTGAATAATGCTAGAAGATAAGACTATACATTTTTAATAAGCTTATTGAAAAAAAAGCTTCAGTTATGATCCTTTTTCCCTTTTCAAAAAATGCAAGTTGAATTCTACTTCAAAATGATGCTGAACCCCATTTGTAACAGGCCAATAAGTGAAATGTTTTTTCTATCAGCAGAGTACACAGCACTTCTTGCCCCTGAGGTGGGACAGGCTCAGGTATAATTGGCTTAGTACAGGTTCAATCCATACCCACAGCACACCTGAGTGTGTCCCCTGTAGAGCTCAATACCACCTTCTGAGAGAATTATCAATTTATTGGGAGTATATACTTCCAGAAAATAAATTAAGGATGCATCATCTTGCTGATAATGGATCACCTAAAGAAATGATGCTTTTATTGAGAATGTAAGTTTGCCAGAGTAATGGAATTACAGTTGGGAGATCAGTGTAGCTGAATATAAGCCAGTATTAAAGCTTCCATTTTCACAAGGTTATAAAAATATAGGGATTCACTGAGCTTACAAAGTACAAATCTCAGCTGGACTCCCCTCTGCCAGCTGCTGGAGAGAAGCACTGTCAGTGCATCTCACTGGAACACAGGCCATGCAGCCTATCCCTTGGAAGTGCCATTTTTCTCTCTGAGTTTTGTAAAGGAAGCCAAGGATGTCATATGCATCTAATTTTTAGACACTGAAAGTTAGGCAAGATGAATGCTGTGTACTTTCCAGTTTCAGTTTTAATGGCTCATCAGTCAGCTGTTCATTTTAATCTCTAATGTGCACTTAGCTGTAACTACTGTGTTTTGCTTGATTTTCAGTTCAGAACCATATTTTTTGCATATTTCCAGAGGAAGCCATATATATTTTATTCAAATAAGTGTTTCAACAGTTATATGAGCTAAAAGGTGTGGTATCTTTAAGATCATTTTCTTTCCGTAAATAGCTGATAAAACTACAAATATAAGTACTGGAAGCTGCTCCTTCCTTTACAGAGACATACTTAAGAATCAATTTTACACATTTTTTTTTTTTAATTAAGTATTTTCCATGAAAATAGTATACATTCATGCAGCCTCAAAAATGTAATCAACATGCACTAAAATATATTAAAGAAATGTAAACTCTCCAGGGTGCCTGGAGAAGAAGAAACTAATCTTAAGGAATTTAGCAGCACAAGCTCACTCATCAGCATACTTATATGTTAGAATAATGTATTTTTAAAACTCACTTTATCAACACCAGCACTTAAAATATAATTCCCCTTTTTGTTCCATTTCAGGGCAAATATTGGACCTTTATGTTGACCTAAGGTGCTTGCAAGGTTACCTGGAATAAAGAACAGGTTATTATTACAATTTCTTTACAAACTGGTCAAATTACAGCTCACTGCTGTTTGATGCTTAAGAACAAGAAATGTTTGACTTACCATCTTCTGTCCATATTCTTGCAAAACCATCATATGAGCCTGTAGCCAATAGTGTTCCATCACTCTGTTGGAATATATAAAAATGGCAAAGGTAGCTATGAGATAAAAATCTGTTTCAACCAACCTTTTTCTTTCTTTTTAAAGGTTTGCTAATTGTGATTTATGATTCTGAGTCCACTCATTGAGACTGATTATGCTATGATTTGAACTAAAGGTTATTACTTCAGACAGCACAGAGGAAATAAAATCCTCTAACATACAGTGAAATAGTAGGCTATACCATCAGATACGAGCCATTTAATGAAAAAGATTAGAAAAAGAAAACAAGATAGACCAAGTTCTATGGGCTTCTTCCACTTAACAAACAGATACTACTTCTTAGACATAAAGGACCTACAAAACATCAACAGATGACCTAACCCCAGAGTAAATCCCAGCTCACTGAAACTCAGGCACCTCTACTTGAAAGAAGGCCCTAAGCCACATACACTCAGGTGAACACCTCAAATGTTATCTACCACCAAGGAATTGCTTTCCACTTGTCTGAACACAGACTCCCACATGTGCTCACGGGCACAGTACCATGATGAAAAAATGGATTAATTGGTCCCAATTAGGAGGACAAAAGCCCATGAATCTGATCAGCAGTCACATGTATTCTGGAAGGAACCCTTCACAGAAGGAATCCTGTGCAGCCAGTGAAGCTGGTGTGATTGGGCCAGAACTTTGCCCTCTGGTGACACTGTTGAAGTATTTAGTTTTTCACCATTTCAGAACCTGGATTAAGAGTGAGATTCATCCCATTTATGTCCAGACATGCAGAAGTTAGGAGTTAGTTCAGGAGTACCATCTAGTCTCCCTCCATTACTAACACCATCATGTCACTACAACTCTGAAGTGTAACTCACAAGCTCGTTTTCTTTAGATTATGCCCAGTTCAATATGAAGGCATGTGTCTCTGTTTCTGCTGACTTAAAGTGAGTCTAGAGGACTAGTTTAGATGGTTAAACCTACAGGAGATGAATCCTACCCATGGTATCAAAGGGCATGATCTGAATATGACCTCCAGAAATAACCTTTCTTATAACCTTTATGTCAGTCTGTCACATAAACCAGAGAAGAACTAATTCAATACCACCAGTGTGAACATTTCACAGGGAAATATGATTAATATTGTGGTTCTAAATAAACAATAAAGGCAGATGGCATTTCTAGCTTGCTGAATAGAAAATTAGAAAAAAGCATGAAATAATCCTTTAAAGCATATGCCCACTCCAATCCTCCAAAAACACTGACTCAGAGTACTTGTAAATTTAACTCAAATATATAATAACGTAGGGGGGAAAATATCATAAGCTAAGTGAAGCTCACTGTGATGTACATTTCTCTGGGCCAGTGATGAGAAGAAAGGTGATAAAGGGCCAAAAGAGAAAAAGAAAAGCTCAGGAACTTAGATATACAGTTTATCCTAATTTGTGGCTGGTAATTCACATTCTTTGGGAAAGTTAAAGTAAGTTGGAAGTACTTGAAGTATTTGAATTAGAAACATTTCCCTACCTCAAGTACTAGTACAATGCAAGTGAAGTACCAATGAAGTCTGGAAGGTAAGGAACTACTACAGGAAACACTGGAGGGTTTTGGACAAATCTTCTCCTAACTGTTCTGCAGTCATTGCATGTTTTCCTCTTACAATTTCTCTTTTCTTACTCCTAGATGCATATTTTTTCACAACCATGTTTCTTCACTCTAATATCCACAGGAAACAAGTAATGAACATAAGCTTGAGTTTTATTTGCTTCCTTGACCTGTCTCTACTTTCTGTACTATTCACCAACTTCTTCCACTGTGCAAATATAAAATACACAGGGGAAAGGTGACTTGTGCAGTGGCCTTATCTTTTACTTTGTGAAGCACCTAGCTCACCTGAAGGACAATACTGCAGTAAAGATTAATCGAAACTTGATCTCTGGCCAGCAACTGAGACTCTACATAACTGCTGAAAATCCTTTCTGCTACTTAATTAATCTGTTTTCTATGAAAACAAGACTAATGTGATCACTCTGTCTGTCTGTTCTAGTATCAGCAAAATAGGCAGAATGAAAATTAGCTTGAAGTAATTAAGGTTTCTGCAGGGTCTTGTAAGTTTTTTTGGCAACAATTAGAGCTGTCCAAAGGCACTGCCCAGAGACTGGGGATTCTCTACAATACCTGTCCTCTCTGTTCACTTCAGTATTCTTTGTGCACGAGCACATTATCTAAGATAGGAGGTTTTGCAGGATGAAAGTAAAAAAGAGATCAGCAAGACAGTTTCATCCAGAAGGTAAGGACAGAAAAACTACACATGCTCCTATCAAGACAAAGAAAATAATGTGAACAGATTTTGCTGTGCACAGCATAATTCAAATGAGAGGATCTGGAGTCCAACCTCAGAAAAAGCTTCACTGGTACTTTTATCTCCTTACATGCCAAAATAAAGTAACTATGAGATGTAAATACATTATTAATGAGGCTTCAGTATTACATAGATTGTTTGGTTAATCTTTGTTCTTAACGCTAGCTAAGATTATTTTTATCCATGCTCCTAAAATAGAGATATAAATATATCATTATTAAGCTCAAAGATGGCAACAGTCCTGGAAAATTACAGCATGTAGGAGAAAGTTCAGCCTATTATGAGTATTTGAAACAAGAGGTCAGTAGGTTAGGACAGAGCTTCTGGTCACCTCAGATATGAAAGATATGGAGCAGCAACTGTAATTGCCTTGGAATTAAATTTAGACAGTTAAAAACCATGCACAGTCTTAGAAGTTAGCTTACATTCCAGTCCAATGAAGTCACATCCTTATTGCTGGGGACATCATGTCCTCCTTCTCTTATGCAGTGCCTCAAAACCAGCTGAGTGGAGCCGCTGTTGCTGTTTTCGTTGAGATTCCATATCCTGGCCGTTGAGTCTCCGGATCTATAAAGCAATTATGCAAATAAGTTGGAAACTCCTCATGTTGACCCAGCAAACAGTGTAGAAGCCTGTATTTCTGTTTTCATTGAGACAGCATTACAGCCTTGCAGGAGATGGGAGGAACAAGAGCCGCTGGCCTGTACTGTAACAGGAGCGTCTGACTGCACGGGGCTGCTGGGAACCTCCTGGCTCTGTGCAAAACATTGGTGTAAGGCTTTGGTGCTGGAATTAGCAGAAGCACACCTAGGGGAGGGCCCTATTCTATTGAAATGTTCCAGATTTTGCAAGTAGAAGTTGTTTTGAACCTCCTGAGAATTTTGATGTTTCTCCTGTGCACTGCCCAGAGTAGATCCATCCACCTTTCCCTAAACCTGCTGAACAGATCAGGGCATTACAAGCCTTTAAGAAGTAATTTTTTCTTTCCAACTCTTTCTGTACTCTGTGTACTTTTCTAAAATGCTAACACATATTTAAATTATACCTGTCATAATAATTTTGTTTATTCAGATAAGTTCTATTTAAAACATGGAAACTCCTGTCTACATTTTGCACTACATACCTAAAGCTGGCATCACCATAACTGAGTTAGTCTGGGGCAACTTACAGCAACTGTCTGTAGCTTGGTGCTTACATCATACTGTCTGAAAAAGTGGCAAAATAAGTACTGCCATGATAGAACAAGACAGAGGCAGCATCAGGATTTTGATCTATATTTTAGACCGACTATTTTCTACAGAG
This sequence comes from Molothrus ater, assembly GCF_012460135.2. NCBI lineage: Eukaryota > Metazoa > Chordata > Aves > Passeriformes > Icteridae > Molothrus > Molothrus ater. Next base: position 20,751,520 of record NC_050479.2, read on the forward strand.
ATGTTTTTAATGTAGGCTAAAACCCTGATTTTGCTTAGAAAAGGTTTTGAGGCGGAAGAATTTAGCATTATCTACTTGTAAATGATATATTTATTTTGAATTTGCATAAATCTTTATTCTACTGAAAAATGTCTCTGATGCTCTGAGATAAATTTGCCATGGAGTGGAAGATATTCCACTTTAAAAGTTTACTGGAATTTTTTTTCACACTCCCTTTCCTTAAGTTTTTGAAACAACAACAACCAAAACCAAGTTTCCTGGATTGCTTGTTTTGTCCAGAAAGCAATTTTCATTTACCTGCAGTAAGTAGAAACTTGGAGCAGTTAGCAACAATACTTGCAAGAATTCATACAGTGTAGATGAAATTTCATTGTTGATACATCTGATGTGTTAGCTTTTCCTTTTTTTTTTTTAAAGTAATGACAAAAAACTTTCCTATGCACTATCAAGGAGAAAAAGTCTTTCTTCAAAGATCAGTTTTTAAAGAAATGGATCCACCTGTGACCCCTTTTTGCTTTGATAAGCAATGTTTTACTGAAAAAGAAATCCATCACAAGAGAATACTATATTTTCTTTTGGTCTACTAGTAAAGCATTTTAATTATCGATACTAAGAATACCAGGCAAACTTTCAACACTTGACATGTCTTCAAATGCAAATATTGACCAAGCAATTATCGAACTCCATTGATCTCTGGGTATTATTTTACTAATAATTTAGCCTAATTTTATACAAACATTTCAACTGTAAAAGCAAACACCTCTCTGCCTGGAGCAGGAGCTCTGAGCTCCTCTGGGTTATGGCATGCCTGGGGAATGTGCCCCATCTCCTGTGAACCTTTTGTGCCAAGCTGAGATGTGATGGCTGGCCAGGGTTTTGAACCCAGATACTCCTGTAAAGCCACTCTTTAATTTTTGAGACATATCTTTCACATTAGTGATTAAGAAATAATTCAGATCAGGGTAATTTTTGCCACCACACAGATGTGACTGTAATATGCACCCTTGCTTCTTCAGAGGTCTGGAAAACTGACATTTTTGCGTATGTTCGCTAGAAAATTAACCAAGTTAATAATGAGGCTCAGAAGTAAAGGAACATTTTTAACTGTGGTAATTAACAATGATGGGAACATACATCTTTAAAGGACTGCTCCATTGGTTAACATGCTAAGTAGGACATTCTTCAGAGCTGGCTTCTCTTCTATATAAGATTGCAGGACCATCCTGCCTTCATTGTAATAACTCAGTTTGTTATTGGACCCTGTGAATAAAGTACTCAGTCACTTGGCCATTAAATACAATATGCTATTTGCTAGTTCTAAAAGGGTTATGTTTTGTTTTTCAACAGTTTTATTTAGTCAGTTTTCTGGCAAGGCCTGGGCAATCTTATTTTCCAGTATTTTAATTTTGTTTTTCCCTTTTCTTCTCCCAAAGCTACATAAGCTATTATGTGTCCCTGCAGAGAGGCTTTATAAGCCTACTAGTGTGCAGCAAGGGTATTTGTGTGTCTTCCCTTTTGTTGCTGGGGAAAAAAACAAAGAGTCCAGAGAATGCTCTGGAAAGTATTCTGGTTTCTGTTGAATGATTCAGCGAACTCTGCCTTATTAGAGGAGCACAGTTCAAGCACAATTCAGAAAGATATTTAATCTCCTTTGCCCACAGAAGCATTTCTATCTACATGATAAAGCAGCTCATTCCAACATGCAAGTCACGAACACATGAGTAATAGGTATACTCCTCTGCCCTGTGGAAGAGTATTACCAAATTTTAGGAAGGCTAGTTTTGAAAGGATTTTATTTCATGCTCTCCTGCCCCAGAGTGTGTTCATGAATCAAGGTGGACAAATGTTTGTGGAATTTAATTTGTGACATATAAAATCACCATTCTGTAGCTGGGAGCACAGAGGTTTTAAGTGCTGCAGCTGGGTAAATAATTTTGCAAGATGGCTGCTGAACCTTGGTATTTCTAATCTTCAGCTACAAGACTTTAAATCACTGTTATTATGAGATGCAATATTGCTAATGTGTATTTACTACTTCTGGCTTCAACAGGTTAGAGTTTTTGTTATTTTATTTTAAGAGATATTATTGAAAGAATTATGGGAAGGAAATTCCTCATTTTTATTTTGACATCTAATATTTCCTTAATAAAGCAGGTCTCTTATTAAGTGCTCACTCTTTCTAGACAGTAGAAGGAAGTGCCTCACAGGTGCCCTGATTAAGGTCTCTGCCCCACTGATTCTACAACATTATTCCCTGCTACAGGTTATTCAAATCAACCTCCCCTAATAGCTGACCACTTTGCATTCATGGATTTGATGCACTGAGGAAACCAGTCCAAATAGTCCCCTGCTAACAAATAAGCACTCAGAGTTAGCAGAATTAATATCTGGCACTGACATTGAGGGGTGGTGTCTGAAATTAACACCCTCAACCTGGAAAGTCAAAAGGATTATTCTGAAAGGTAATTTACAGTGGATCCTAAGCCACTGATATGAGGAGTGCAGTAACCTGAAGTACTGTGTATATAAAACCCAGAAATGATGACAGCAGATAACCTGGAAACATCTTCTCTTGCTTCTGAGAGACACAGCCAGAACTGAAAGATCTCGGACAGCAGCTTTTATGGATAATTACTCTGCTGACTAGGGAGAGCAAAAGGTGCACAGAGTGGTTTGGAAGAGACAAGTCACAGCCTCTCTGTGTGAGAGAGGCTGCCATAGATTAGCTGGTAAGCAAAGAAACCTACTGTTTGTTTTGGGACTGAGGCCAGGTCCCTCTGCTTCATGGCTGTGTGAATTACTTGAAGGGCATGGCTGGATGTCACAGAACAGAACACACTCTTGGAAGCAGCAGTGGAACACAAGGACAAAAACATCCTAAGTTGAACTGAAAAAGGTTTTGGAGTTCAAGGCTCTAGCAGCCTTGACATTCACAGTCCATCCACTTCCACTCTGGGAAATTCAAGCATGTTCAGAACACTCTGTCTCACTGGACCATGGTGACCTGTGCAAGCAAACTGACAGGTTATTCCCTGGCCAGATTTTGGCTTGTTTTAATTAGCACTCTTGCTTAGGTCTCTGATGTTCTCCCTGAATAACTCCTGGGCATGGCTTGGTGGTTACAATGTCCAGAGATGATTCCCAGTGTGCAGTTTGTTTGGCAGCCAGGGCAGTTTGCTAGCACAGACAGCAGCCATTCTGTGCCAGCTGGCCTCAGTGCCCAGGAATATTCCCATTAGTTAGCTTACTAATGTGGATGCAGCTCTAATGGATTTCTGCACTACACAGGGAACATAACCACCTGAACAATTTAAATGTGTCATGAAATTAAAACTTAGATATTGAAAGATAACTAGTGGAAGGTATCAGTCTTTGGGTTTATGGCTGGGAATGGCTAAATCTTGAAATTTAACCAAGCACCTATTTTTTGGTATTTTTTCACCTGTCCAAAACACTCTATGCAATTTTTTGCTTTGGAATGTTGACTGCCTTCATAAAGTGCAGTTAATCATCTCCCATGGCTGTGTGCACACACTTCACTCTATTATTATAATGCTTCTGTTCATAACATCTAAGCATTCTTTTCATAGGCATCTGGTGACAGTCATGCTTTTGATAGCCTTTACTGGTATTTCTAGTCTCCCCCCATCCTCAGCTTTAAGGGTTATGTGTGTGGTGGAGGGGGAAGAGCAGCTGCAGAATATATTTTTCTAGCTATTTGATCAGAGAAATTCCTGTCTCTGTTTTATTTTGAAATAGCTGTTTGCAAACCCTGGAGAGTATATATTACTGTGCTAGTCTTCACACTCTAGGAAAACAGCAACTGAGTAGATATGACATTAAATATCAAAATCCCTTTCTCTCAGTGGGATAGTCACTAAGTCTGGAAATCAGTGCTCTAGTTTTGGGTAATTCATTCTACATTTCTTCTAAACAGCTTGCTTCAGATTAGGTTCTGAACCTGCATTATTCTTTTAGTTGAGGATTACATCAGGTTGCTGTCTAAACTGCTGCTAGTTAGAAAAATCTATTGCCTGTGTAACAAGGCTTCAGGAAAATACTTTGTCATTAACTGAGATTGAATTAGTCACTTTATAAACAAAACAAATATGTTATTATTTCCTGTATTTATTAGCTAGGTTTTGAAGTGTATTTTTTAAGATGGGTACAATCAAGCAGATTGTACAAGTAACAAGTAACAGGAACAAGTATTGACTGGGCAGCAGAATATGGCTGTTACAGAATCTAACAATCTGAGACTCACACATCAGACTAACTGCGGTGTTCTTTTTTTAATCATTACTTTGTAAAGGGCAAACAGAGCTGCAGAATACTGTGGATCTCAGGGAATTTCTCTCCCTTGTTTAACTGGTGCTGTAACATGGAGTTTACCTGTAGATAAAAGCTTGCACTGTTACTATACCAGACAAAGGCTTCTTTGTGCAGTGGCATAATCACTCACTCAGCTCTCTTCCTTCAGTTTCACTTTCTTCTGTGCATTCTCTGCCATTGCAGTCACTAAGCTTCACCAGGCACTGGCTGCTGCGTTACCCCAATTCCAGCTGCATCCCTACCTCATTTCTTACAAGCAGGCTAAAATCTGACCAAGATGCACATGGATCTAAATTATTTGCATTGTCATTGCACTGCGATTAGTCTGACTAAAGCACGTGATTGTACTTTGTAACCACATGTGTATTTATGTGCCTCCATGGTCACTAGGAAAGCTCATTATCAAAGACCTATTACACTGAAGGGTAAAGCTTAATGGAATGGATAGTGAGAGGGTATTCCTCTGGCTCAGGTATCTGACTAATAGTTCTGATCATCATCCTCCAGGTTTACCTGTAAGGTATCACAATCCAGGGATCCATCCACCAATGCTTAGCACCCTGAGACAAAGTTAAACACACACTGCAGCACATACTCTGGTTTATGAAATGCTCCACCATTGAAATTATGCACACTAGGACTGTGCACCATGGATCCTAGGGAAGCAGTCCACTGTGGCAAGCACTGACATGCTTAAAATTGATAAATGAAGATATTAGTACTACAGATGATAAAAGTACTATCAGACCTAGATATTCCAAAAAAAAAGCATACTCAGCAGGATTCTGGTTCCCAAAATCCCAGTTTCTTGTCTGAAATTTTTTTGAAATTCCTATCTTCACTCTCTTGATCTTTGCTATTCAGCCAACATGGAATTTATTTTATTTTTCTTTTCTATTTATACTGTAATTCCTTGTTTTCATGTACTAAGTGAAGTAAGTAAGAAGACTATTCTGATAATCTTGTAACAAAGCTAGAAATAAAATAAGGACTCTCCTCTTCCTTGTGAGGAAAGTATCCTAATGCTGCTAAGTAACTCTGATTTATCTCCTAAAACTATGATCAGCTTTACTCCATGTTCCCAGTTAGATTTCTTAAATCTAGTCTTCATGTTAAGGTTTAACTTCAAGCATGAACACAGGTTCCCCAGTGCCTGCACACAGCTCCTGGCTATGTTTACAATTATGATTTTGTTTGGATCAGAAGTGCTTTTGTAAGTCAGTCTCCAGATCATCCCACTTAGGATGCTCTGGTGGTCATTGCCAAGCAGTCCTGCAGAGGATAAACTGGACTCCCTTCCAATGACACTAAAGCACAACATTCCCTTAAACCACTGCTTACTGTTCAGCTCACTGAACAAACTTAGGTCCAGTCTGAAGCACCCCCATCTCCATACTTCTGAAAAAACCCGGTGGATGCCAACGACTTTCTGAGATCCCAGTGTGAACCAATAACTAAGAGCACTAGATTACATGAACTCCAAATATTCTGAGAAATTATCCAAAATGATAAAAAAAATATTTCTAAAAATTTGTGTGTATTTAGGGCGACAGAATTTACATCTTAAATGTACAAATTCTTCATATTTGTCGTCACCTTATAACTATTTAGCAGCTATACAGGTATGGTACAGCTGAAAACAACACTGCTGCAGGCTGATAAAACACCCCAGAGAATACTCATTCACATCCCAAATACATCTGCAAGTTCTTGCATCTCTAAATCTTCTCTAATTGCAGGAGCTGGTTTGAGTCACTGTCTGTCTTACCCAGATGCTAGCAGGTCACTGACAGGGTTCCAGGCACAGATGAACACTTCTGATTCATGGCCCCGAAGGACTGTTGCTTTGTTAGGAGGAATTTCAACATCCCCGTCAATTTCCATTGGCTTTGAATGATTATCTGGAAGGAGATATATCAGAATAAATAGTTTACAAGATGTAGTTAGGTCTGTTTTAAAATCATGCTAGCTTCCCAAGGCCTGAAGCTTACAGCAGCATATACACCAAAATTAATACTCTGTGCTGTGTCACTGACAATATTACTCTATTTGCTTCTCTCTAGCCATTCAAATTTATGACATTTCTTCAAAATGCAGAGCTTTCCAAAACATTTTGTATAAGTCTACATAGCTTTTCATCCTCCAAATACTCAGTTTAGTGTAGTTTTTATTTTGAGTTGACCTCATTAAAAATGACTTACAGATTTATTAAAATAATTTAAAAAAATAACAGAAAGCATTTATATTTTCTTACATAATCTCCTATAAGTAATATCTGTGCTACTCACAGACAAAAAATATACTGAGGAGGGGCTTAATTCCTGGAGCACATCAGGGCAATGGTGAATGATCACCTTCTCAAGGATATCATAATACATACAAAGGTACCAAATGAGTCATAGATATACTTATAACTTGCGTGCTGTAGCTCTGCAGTTCTTTAGCCTCATCGCTTTTACAAAATTCCTTTATTGTCTTAAGCAAGAAAAAGTGAATTTAAAATGATGGATTTCTCTTAGTAACAACAATTCATTCCAACTTGCATCATGAACCATATTTTTACTTCAGACTTCCTCTGCTTCTGTATAAATCTTCCTCATTAAGCTCTAGCTACACTTCCTGGTAGCATTACAAGATTATTATTCTCTGCAAACATGACACCATCCAAGGACAGGTGACACACTGAAACAGCAGACACCAGATGCTAGTCTACACACAAGTGTGGCCCATTTTGCAGAAAGCACATCCAAGAGCAGGTAGCTGGCAGCCTCCTGTTACCTAACCAATGCTTTGGCCAGCTGATCAGCTCTGACTGATCAAAATGCAAGTTCTCCTTCTGGGTTAAGTCTTTCAGTTAGTCATTCTTCAATCACATATGAAGATCCATAGGTTTGCAAGTAGAATAATTATGCTCCATTACTGCTGCATGTTTATGGCATTTAAAATCAGCCATCTGTCCTGATACTTCAGCTCTGCTAAGCTATTGCCCATCAGCTGGTGAAACAGACTGTGACACTGCACAAGTGCCAGCAGGAGGAAGATCTCCAGATTTCCATCATTACCTGGGCTTTCACATACCTGGTTTGGCTCAGCCTAACTTATGCTGAGTCACACAAATAGCACTTCTCATTGTGTATTTGGTTAGCACCCTAAAACTATGTCTGTGCCACATCTATGCCACAGATGGAATGGAATCTACATGAGTTACACAGAATCAAGTATTAAAATCAGGAAACAACTAGCAGTAGTTTGACAGCTTATTTCTAATGAAAAATATCTGTATTTTGGCTACACTCATTACCTACAGATTTGCTGCATAAACACTGGAAATGCCTATTTGTAAAATCCATACCTATGCTAAGTCCCTATGTTAAGCACTGTCCTTGGCAATTCTCTATGTGTATGACTACTAAACTGAGTACTGTTGTGATACACCAATACTCAAGATTTAGCCTGACACCAGCAGCAGGGATCTTTGATTCCAAGCAGTCAGGCACTGAAGTGAGAAGCACTATTAAAACCCACCAGAAGATACAAGCCTAGAACTCACAGTTCTCTATTGCTCAGCACAGCACAGATTCACCACACTTAAAACATATTTTCATGAGAAAAACAGCAGCATGACAATGGCTATGCATTCATCTGTGTCCTCTTCACAGTGTGAGCTGGAAGCTGGGGGTAAATCAAGAAGAAGTTTCAAGCACTTTGATTTGAAAAATTTAAATGAGATGTTATGCTTACAACACAGGATCCTACTGTCACCTGCCTGGCTCTAAGGGCAGGGCTGCTTTTCACTTTCGATTAAAACCAAATGACAGCTGGGGAGCAGCGTTACTCCAAGGTCTCAGAGTCAAGAGGAGCTATCAGAACAAAGCCATCTGATACCCAGGAATATTTTTTGTTTGTATGTGGCCAGATGGAAAAACCTAGACACACACTTTGAATGCTATTAACTGCTGTGAAAAAACCCCCACGAATAGTCATGCTGTGAAAAAGAAACCTTGATTAGCTGATACCTGGATTAGTACATGCAAGACCAACTGGCCTCTGGGAGCAATAAAATACCTGCAGAATTATTTTATATTGTATCTTCCAGTAATGACTTTTATAGAACTGTTTTGGTGGTTTATGAGAAAACAGAGGGAAGCATGAGAAGTCTTTCAAAAAATAATTTGCCACTGTTCACATTTTATATGTTTTCTTCCTACTTGCATCAGTAGTCAGGAACATTCATATTCAGTGTTACTGTTCAGCACTGAACTTAAAATGCCCCATTGAACAAACAGGACAGTTCATGCCTCTGTGATACTGCCTCGGGCTCTTATCAGATTCACATAGACAATTGCAGGATATGACTGATATGATTATGGTAACAACAAAAAACTGCAGAAACCCCTGAGCACAAATGGGCACTCTCTCAAGAGTGACAAGTTCCTTACCCAGCACCAGCTCTTGGGACCCCTGGTCTCACCTGGAAATTTGGCTTTCCTATGGATGCAGCTACAATGTGTGCATGGGGAATGAGAATGAATACATAAGTGAGATGCAGTAACCATCAAAAACAGGCTTCTTTTCTTCTAAAGTACCTTCCAAGCAGAAAGCTTTCAGTTAGGATCTTATTTGCACAAAATTGCCCTGGGGGGTTCTCTAAAATAGAAGGCATTTCTACTAACTGCAGCAGAGCCTCAGGTGAAAAACTAAGTCTGCAGGTCACATAGGGAAGGACTCTGTCCAAATGTTAATACAAAACATTTTCTAAAGGCCAAGGGATCTTTGGTTATAGTCTACATAATAATTCTTTTCCTCAAATGTATAAAAAATGCCAAACAACTGGAAATTAGAAGTCAGATTACCCCAAAGTATTAAGATTGAGGGTTTTTTTTTAAGTCTAAAAAGAAAAATTCTAACACACTGGTAAGTAATACTAACTATTTTCTCCAAGGAAAAAAATAGATATTTTTAAGATCTTGTGAGTGCTAACCCTGTCTTTTCTCAGGAAATACATTTTTTCTTTTTCTTTTTTTTTTTCTTAAATATTCAAGACGCCTTTCACTAAAGTTGTTCTTTATGGCTGTGGTTTTAATAAAGGAACAGGGCTTAGTCCTCTTTCCAGAGCTTTATTTTTTATAAACCTAAGCCAATCCTCGCAAATATAATGAAACAAATTACACTAAAAATATTTGTGTTGGAAAACAATCCAAAGTTTGGCTCCATTTCTACATGCTGACTTTTATTTTTTCCTGTAACATTTGAAGTGACTTAAAACTGAGAACATTACTTGGGAAGCAACAAGAAAAGGCAGCAACTTTTTTATTGTATTCAGTATTTGAATCTGCACCTCAAACTATTGTTACTGTTTTCTGTCTCCTCTCTTTCTTAAGTCTATCATATTGTAGTAGTAATGCTATATACAAAAACTTATCCTATTAAATATTTTAAAACCTTTTTGGAAAGATTTAAGAGTGTCAGGGAGAACTCCATGCCAGAATAAATGCAAACTAGGTAATTTCTCAAAGACATCTCTTCCTCCCGCTCCACCCATTCCACCTTTTTTGAAAGCCTGGTATTTGGGTGACTTCCAGGTTATGACTAAGGCCTAGTAGATTATCTAAACCTGTGCCAATATGTGCCAGGTCTGTGGAATACAGCAACAGCAGTAAAAATTAACGTTGGGGAAGTTTCTCACAGCTTTCATATCAGCAGACTTTTTTACTCATTATTATTTCTTTCTCCTAGGAAAAGTCCTTCTCAACATTCCAAGAAAAGGTCTGCAACTGTTTGTGAAAATCTCTCTATTAAATATAGCTGTGAGAATTATTATTTTTTATATTAGAAACTGTCAGATCTGAGACATCAAGGCTTACAGTGTGGCTGTAAACATAAACTGATCTTTAAGGCTTTCCTTTTGTTAATACAATAGTAGGTATATTTCTTTGGATCACAAGGAAATACATCTGAGTGGTTCTCTTTTAGTGATGAACCAATGGATCAGTTTTCTACCTTAAGAATTTGTTTTTTTCTGGCCCTGAGACAGCGAGACATTCCCCTAAAATTTTCACGTCATCTGAAGATGTGTCAACAAACAAAATATCAGCATTTGATACATTTAACAGTACTTTAATTTCAGTTTGTACCCCGTCACATATGAAATGATTGAAGTTTCAAACCAGAAAGTTAGTTGAAAGTAAAACATACGCAATAGTCTAAGAACAGATTAATATTTAAAAAATGTTCAGATCTTTTTTACATTTGTTTTCTCAAATAAAAATGTCATTTAAATAACTGCAGTTTTACTAGGGGAAACTAACTTGTTTAACTGGAATTCTCTGAAGGAAAACCTGTTTTGAAAGTGTTTTTCTCACTGACCCACAGAGGAATCTATTCAGATCAAAGGGAAGGTGGAGACTGATAAAGGTATCTACATTGCAGAACTAAAAAAATCTGTTACACGACTACAGTCCTGACCTTGTCTAAGCCAAAGAGCTGTTAGGACTTCCTACAAAACCTGTCATGCATGTTCATCTAGAGTTTTCTTGTAAGACAACTGGGGAGTAAGGGCTGGTTTCAGAAGCCAGCCAGTACACAATGGAAACACAGAAACCAGAACCAGTAATCCCATCTGCCCCACAGTGTTAGCACAGGCATCAGGATCTAGTTACACAAGCAGATAGGTCCCACTCCAAGTTGGAAATGTCTGACTTTGGATGATTAATATATAAGTGCAGTGTCCTTTAGTCACCCATGAACAAAGGTGAATTCAGCACTCTTGAGAACTGACTGTTCCCACAGACGAAGGAAATCTCAGGAAGGTGGGACCTTGAAATTGATACTTGCAGTGAATTTATGAATAAGCACATGCTATTAAATAAAAGGCCGAGGAACAATTTTGCTCTGTGTTTTCAAGACAGGTTGGCTGCATCCAAGCTGTTTGATGGGAATGGTCCTTGGCACATGTGCTTGGCAATGCTGTTTGGGAATGAATACCTGGTATAGTCCAAACTGGGATAATGACCATGACAGTACAGCTAGGGATGCTCCTGTGCTTGGCCACACCCTACAAAAATGGAAGCTGGAACATGCCAGATTGGGCCAAGGACCATGCCAAGGCTATGGATAATCACAGGACAGCTACTGCACAAGGCTACGCACTTGTCACACAACAATTACACAGATAAGCCTTGTAGGTCTGTTGGAAGTTAGGATTACTCCTTTTGTTTTCTTTCTCTCGGGGAATTTTCTCCCATATGTCCTAAGGGACAATAACAACAGGTACTCAAGAGAGACAAAAGAAGTTGCCACAATGCAGGGGAAGGGTGTGGCTGGCTACTCTATTAGCTGAGTGGTTTCCCTTGGACCAGCAGAAATAGCAGGAGATTTGGGCTGGGGGAAGGGGCTGAGTGCAGCTCCTCGCTCTCTCTCATTTCTCTGCATTGGAGGGAAACAGGCTGTGATCACTGTGGGGAGAATTCACCAGCACTGTGAGGCTGTCTTCTGCTGTCTTCTCCTACCCTTGCTGTTTCCAAGGTTCCTGCTACAGCTCATTTTGCTCTCCAAGAGGCACAGGGACCTACTGCTCCTGTGGGTTTGTAAAGCAGGCCCCTTTTCCCATCCCTTCCCCCGGCTGAGCTGCCATCACCGTGCGGCGAGGCGGCTGAGCTCGGCCACAGCGCCCCCTGCAGCTGCGGGGGAGCCATCGCACCCGCCCTGCCCGGCCGAGAGCCAGCAGCGCCCCTGCTGGCCGTGCCCAGAACTGCACCCACAGGGAAAGGGCCTGACAGCTGAGAGAAATCTGTCACCAGGTCTGTGGGTCTGTCTGCTGCTGCTGCCAGAGTGGTTGTTTGTTTTGCCTTGTTATACATATACATACCAGGAAAGAACTGTTACTCCTTTTCCCATATCTTTGCCTGAAAGCCCCTTAATTTCCAAGTCATAATAATTTGGAGGCAAGGAGGTCATATTCTCCATTCCAAGGGAGGTTCCTGACTCCCTTGGCAGACACCTGTCTTTCAAACCAAGACAAGGTCCCAGCTTCTCAACCCATCTCTCTCCTAGCCTGGCCAAAATGACAAGCTTTGGCTACAGCCCCATTTTTATCCAATATCTAAAAGCATTTAGAAAGCTGATAGTAAAGTCTGGATAGCCTGCTCCAAGGAGAGAGCATACAGCTCCACCTCTTGATTTTGTCTTCAACTCGCAATTCTGAACATAACTGAAGTTTTCAGGTTGTTAGAGACAGATAAAACACAGCCCTGTGATGTGAAACATCATTTTTAATCAACATGCCCTGGAATGATTGCCCTTAATTCTACAACCATGCAGAAAGCACACCTTGCACCCCACCCCGCAACCGTGTACAAGAATATTATGGAAACACAAACTGCTTAGCGGCTGCAGGGAGCTGCATGTTGGCTTACTTATTGCATGTGCCCCATTCTCCTCTCCATTCACAGTGGCTTCTCCGTTCTTTGGTGTGTTCTGCTGGGAAACAGCAGTCGTCGTGGCTCCCGCTGTGGCTGCCGTGGCTGCCGCGGCTGCCGCGGCGCTGGCCTGCTGCTGCGCGAGCTTCTCTCGGAACGCTTGCTGCCGGGTCTGGACGACATCAGGCATCACCGCGTCTATCAGAGACAGGGACTCTATTGGCCTGCCATCAAATACTGTACCATCCTGCAGAGAAAATGAGCACAAGGGAAATCCCAGGGTTAGGATTTTCAGGCCGCAAAGAATCACAAAATAAGTCCGTGTGAAAATACTACACTTTGACTTAACCAACAGGGCCACAGGACTATGGACTGCCTCTCTCTCAGATCCATGATGGTGGCACTCATGGTCCATTCAGAAATCTGATCAGTCAAAAAGTCATTTGTTGGAATTTTATAGGAAGTTCTACCATATAAATGCTTTATAGATGCAAAAGGAGTTAAGCTGTGTTAAAAAATATGTCTGACCAATGACAAAAAGTTTCACTTTGTTTTCTGTTTGAAAAAACAGAGTTATGGCTAAAGCCATGATAAAGGCAAAAAGACTTTGGTTAAACTGCTTGTTTTCCCACGCTTGCAGGAGCATAGGAATGGAATGGAAGCAGATGATGTATAATGAACCTCAGGCAAAACATGATGTATACATAATTTCAATGGTTTCTTACGCAGTGTTTTTCAACCCAGAACCACCAGTTGTAGCTGATCATACAAGACAGCCCTACCATTATTTTTCTTTTATTCCACTATATTATTAATAATAGTTATGACTTTCATTTTGATTTCTGTAAATTAGACTTCAGCTTCAACAACCAATTGAGTAAACTTTTAGGGGCTGTTGAAGACTTAATACAGACTATACTGACCTAGTTTTTCTTCACTTTCACTCTCCTATTATCTTAAATATAGGGGAAAGATTGTAGTAGTTTTTGTAAAGGGCAATTTTGCCAATCTTCTGCAAACCCCCTTCAATTCTTTGAAATAATAATGATCTGGTGGTGAAAGATTTGCTCTTGAGAAAGAGCAAGTAAGACTAGGATACAGATAGATAATGTAGCTGATAAACAATATAATCTTCCATAGGTGAGAACAATTAATATAGAAAAATAGCTGCTTGCCTGACTGGTATGTTTCTGCTGACCTAGTTGTTGCATTACCCCTTATAATTACAATATTAAGATAATACATATTTGTTTCCTCGTGGGGAAGAAAAAGGAGGAGACAGTCATTAGAGAAGAAACCAGAATCTCTTTCTCCTCAACATTTTTTTATGTGTCTGCCAAAATTTATTTGAATCTTGACTCAAATTCTTGCTACACAAGAAACAAAATATTTGCCAACAGATCTTACATTTTCATCTGTAAATGTGCTCACTGGACTATTTACATGACTGCCCTTTAATAGATCACAAACAATAATTTTATACATACTAGTTTATAGACTCACTGATTACTTGTCACTCTTAAGTAATACACAGGGAAGAGTAACACACAGGGAAGCATCTATGGCAGCCCTTCCTAGGATTCAGATGTAGCATGAATGGCCTTTGCTTTGCTGCAATATACTTAAGAGTATGTATTTGAACAGGATCAGAGAATGGCTTGGGATGAGTTGGAAAGGACCTTAAAGGCCATGCAGTTCTAACATCCCTGTTGTGGGCAAGGACACCTTCCCCTAGACCAGGCTGCTCAGGGCCCTGTTCAACCTGACTCAAACCATGAGAGAGCAACATAAATCATAATGGTGACAACAGACATATTTTCAGATTATTCTCTCATTTTAGGGAAAGTCTTGAAGCTGGGTAATGCAGGACCCTACAATCTGATTCAAGTGCTTCAGGGCTGGAACTTTTTAACTGTGTAGCTCCAATTTCAGGCAAGGGGCAAAATGTTAAGTAGCAGCAAATTGAGACAGCTTCCTAACACTGGTTTGTTACTACAACTGCATCAAAGTGCAGCTCAGAACGAACGTCAAATGTTATTGCCACAATTACAAAACAACACATATACAAATCTTATACATTGTATTGAGTCACAAGAAGAAAAAACACACAGAATGTTTGAATAAAACCAAAAGAGTTTCCAAGCTATACATTGCAAACAACACAGCCTTTTCTCTATTTTATACTCCTTTGTTCTCACCCATGCTGTTCACATGCTACATTCAGGTATAGAGGAAAAAGCAGTAGCTTCTCTGTATTAATATTTATTACAGATGTTTGTCAATCAGAAATATCTATCATAAAAATCTTGTAATGCAGCCCTTGCTTATCTGCCATGCTTCATTCCATCTCAAAGCACCATGTCTTTAAGGCTGGCAGGGCAAAACCACTGGCTTTTCCCACATCCCTTCTTTGTTTCCACTGGCAGCTCAAGAACAGAGACAATCTGTGACTGTTCATACAGTATCTACAGAAAATCTGCACCCAGCCACATTGAGAATTTACATGCAACTGTTTCACCATGTACATGATGCCTCATCTCATATGATCTAGGCCAAAGTCACCGAAATCACTCTCCAGTGACCTCTGTGGATTTTTGATCAGGCTTGTGAACAGTGCTGCCTGCTAGGAGGTGTCAGGGAGTGAAGTTTTAACCTATGCTGAAGGTTTCTCCTGCCAAATTCTGCTATGACCTTGAAAATGCAAGGCTGTAAGCGCAGGCACTTTTTCTTGTTTGCTGCAAGAACCTGTACACCCTGGATTTGTTGGCTGGGGTAGCAGAAACACCACAAAACACCAGGTAAGCAGCGCAGAGAACACCTCCTTGCCACAGCCGAAAAACCAGAAACACGTCTCCATCTCAGAGCTTTCTGGCTCTTTGCTGGGATGGGGCAAAGTATGAGGAATAAAATTAAACCAGATGAGGAGAAGCTGGGCAGTGGCTCATGCTGGGGCGTGCTGCTTGGCATGTCCCAGTGCGCGGCGGTGGCAGCAGTGGCAGCTGGCAGCAGTGGCACTTACTTCATTGATGCTGATCTCGGCCTCCACATACTGGAGCCCCTTCTGGAGGATGGAGATGAGTGCAGCAGGTGGCACTAGTGTTCCGTTGATGTTGGACTGGCTGATGTGGCTCTCGATACCGAAGGTAAAGGCCGAGTGGGAGAAACCTGAGAGCAGGAAAAGGAAGCCATGATATGAAATCTAAATGCACCAGTCAGATACACCTTCACGGTCTAAAAATAATTCTGTCTTGAGATCTAAGAGACGCTGCCGTGTAAGCAGAAGGGTGTGGGCTGGCTGCTCGGAGCTGGGGAGGTCAACCTCAGCCACCCTGACTGCCCATCCCCCCCTCCCTCCCCCACACACAGGGGAAGCCATATAGAAATGGAGAGAAAAATAACTGCACTAACTGAAACAAAACACCCCAAAACACCTAAACATCGGCAATCGCCACAAGGGCAGGTCCAGCTAAAAAAAGTGCCTCAAATCTCCATTTCCCTTGTTGAAAAAAAAAGTGCATCCCATCTTCCCTTCCATTTCAGTGCTGGGTGTTTGCTGAAGCTGCACACTTAAATCCCTACCAGCATGCAAGTTGTATAAAATCAAGGCACAGATGCAGCTGACACAGAGGAGCCAGTCCCTTATACCAGGGAAAAGATTTCAAATCCTCTGCTCATTTATTGCTCAGTACAATATGATGGGCAGAGCACTGCCGTTAAAATGTGAAACTACAGAAAGGCCACCCCTGTAAACCTATTTTCTGTATGTGAACAGCAATAGCAAAAGTAATTAACTGGGATCTGCCACACAGCAGATGACAAGCTGAGGTGGCCTGTACTTCAGCCAGAAGCCTTTCTCTTCCCTGTTTCATTCTTGTCATTGTCTGCGTAAGTAAGTGGCAATGAAGGCGACAGCACTGAAAATTAAAGAATTTTGGCAGACAAATTTTAAAGAGTGCTGCCTTAAATTCTGTCTGAAGCTGTTCAGAACTGTTGCTGGGTATGGAGGCGAGCGCTGCAGAGAGACTGCACAGAGGGGCAGCTGTGGGAGGGGGAGGGGGAACAGGATGTAGATATAACTGTAGGAACCCATTTATCATCACACTGTCTCCAGAGCATTAATCTAACATTAAAAGCCTTGGGGAAACCACCCATGCACTGTCTCAAACAGGAAGAGCTCTCATCGTCTCCACCAACTAGACAAGAAAAAACAACAAACAACAAGCCCCCCCAAAAAAGAAAAAGAAAGCAGCTTTCAAATGAAAATACTTCCGTTAAATATAGCTGTGCCTCTTCCCCTTGTCAACACCAGTTTCATTTATAGTTCTGTCTGTTAAGGGATTTCCCCTATATCACTGCAATGTCCAATTGTGTGCAGGCTGGGGATGTGATTTTGGGCTCGCTCGACAGTAGTGCTTTCTTTCTCTCTTTTCAAGATGCTTTTCCCAGCTAGCTCAATTATTAACACAGACAGATAGCAAAAACAAGCTGAGAAACAGAATGCCTCCCACATTTGAAACCAAGGTATGTATTTCTCTGATTCTCGCCCCCTCCCCCACATTTTATTTTGCTGCTGCTTTTCTCTTTTTCCTGCTAATAGCTTCCACTCTCTCCCTTCCCACCCTAATTTCCCTTCCTGGCACTCTCCCAGCTTGGGGGATGCTTTGGACACTTTTTAGGAAATGGCAGGTCCACCTATGAACAGAATTCCATAGGATCACAAGGCATTAAGAAAGGACAGATAAAAAACCCCCACTGAAAAACTGCAGTATCAGTTATGTAATCCCTGGCCAATTTCTTATTCTGTATTGCTCTTTATGTCCTGGTCTAGTTTATGAGCTACTGGACCTCCAGCTGTGAAATAGACTGTAAGATCTGCAGGGCAGTGTTTTCCCCTGGTTATTAGTTTTGTAGGACATCTAAGCACATTACTGGGAACCACAATGAGGAAGAAATCAAGCACTGAGCATACATAGCCTTCACCTAAGAGGTCTAGGGCCTAATCACTGAACACTGAAACCTCTATGTGTATCTATAAACACATGGCACAAAACTAACCAGAATTAGAGAATTAGATCCCTCTTAATTTATATTTATGTGTATTTGAGTTAATCAACACAACTTTCTTAAAGCAGAATCAACTTAAAAATACACGACAGATAAATTGGTAAATCTACGTAAGAATGAGAAAATTGAGCTGCTGTCCAAGAGCACTAAAGGTGACTGCTAAAATACCCAACAGCTAGTTTTCAACAGCTCAGAAAATTGTAACATGGTCTCTGATTGAAACAACAGGTGGATGGCATAAAAATGGCAACCAACAAACATGGAGGAAAAAAGTAAAAAAGTGGAAAACCATGACTGTGGATCTGTGGCAGACATAAATCTCAAGTTTGACATTTTACATCTCATTATCGCATTTTGTATCTTACAGACTTTTTAGCTGGCTGCTAAAGCATATCTCAAGCCCCATCTTTGCCAGGAGACACAGCTAAACCTCTTTGTTCAGTCCTGATCCCCAGAGAGCAACACAACTCACCTCACAGCATGTGAGAGAAGAAACTTTTCAGTACAAAACTCAATTGTGTTTTTGCAATGAAACATGTTATTTTATTGTTTCTCTGGAGGCTGAGACACTATTACCAAAGCACCTGTTAGATGAAGAAACACAAAACTCCTGGTACACTGTCACTGAGGAGCAATCTCACTCACAAACTTCCAGCAGCTGTGAGAAACTTTCCTAAGATTTTATCAGACAACATCCAATTAACAAAAATCAATGGCACAAAACTGTTTAGGTAGGTGCTGCTGGACACAGCGCTCCTCACACCTCTTGGAAAAAAATGCACCCAATACAATTGTAGCTAAAAAAACCCCAACAGAAATATGCCAACCAGTCCTCCAACAGATAGCTAATTCCCTCCTGATTTCTTGCATTACCACAGCAGTTATATAAGGCTCATTTGAAAATAAACGGTTTTATAACCGCCTCACACAGTCAGCAAAATCCTCAATGAAGCTGTACCTACATCAGGTTTCTGATAACACTGAAGAATCACCTGAGCTTTACTTTTATAGTTACCAGATGTCATCAGTTCTCTTCAGGGCTCTGCACCGAACTACAGTAAATTACATGGCAAAGCTGCAGCTCCACAGTTTAGTCTTATGAAAAGGTGATTTCTATCAAACAAAGGCAATTTTAAAAAAATGTTAGCTTGTTAACCTGGCCCTCCTTCTAAGATTGTGAAATACACTGGGGACACAAAGCCAAGACACAAGCACCACCCCCAGTCCCAGTCTGCCAAGGCAGTTGGGAGCGTGAGCAGAGACAGAAGGTGCTCTGCAAGAGGGGATCTGAAGGAAGGATGTGGTGGGGGAGACATGAAATTACAGCAGACAAACTGAACATGCCGTGGCAGCAGTGAAATGAATGAAAATTGCAAATCTGTGTCTGTAAGCATTCCTTCTCCTAAATTCTGCCACTAGTGACTGCAATAATCACTCCACAAGACACTAATTTCTGTTCAAATAGCACCAGTAAACAAAATCTTAGTGCAATATACCCTTTGAAGACACATGCAGTGAGACTATGAGCTTCTGAGGTTAAAGCATGAACATGAAGGGCTGAAGAGGAGAAAGCATTGCCACACAGGTTTCATAGCAGTGAACCAGTTGCTATTGCTGTGACATGACCAGTGCCCTAAATGGCATCTTTCAGCAGACTTGAGAGAATGGCTTCCAGGTTTTTTCTGCCCCCAAAAAGATGGGAAAACGGAAACCATCAAGTTATGCATCATAATCTGTAAATACATTATCATAAATGAAAAATAAACCCATACGAACAGTGCAGAAAAAATTCTTGTGCAGAAAAAATTCATCTTGGGATGATTTTGGTATGAATGGAGGTGACTTATAGTTGGATTTGAAGTATTTCACAGAGTATAAAAGCTGAGAAGAAATAATGAATGTAGAAAACAATTAATTAAATGACCCCCCAATCTCAAAAATTATTACACAAGTCAGAAACAGACTTGGAAACGGACTGAAATTCCTAACTGAGAGATTCCCACAATTTTTTTGTACTGACAGTGGTAACAGGTCCTGGTTCTGTGCTATATCTTTTCCCACACTGAGGTGTCTGTATATACTCTCAGTGGTACATACACAGCCGTTTGGGAATTCTTGCCCTAGGCAGTGCCAAAAAATGCATATGTAGGACTGTGTTTTGCAAAATCTCACTGATAGGTTTTGCTATAACTGCAAAAACGGAGATGATGGAGGGTTTTTCCTTTGGCTGTTCCTTTTTCAGTTAAAAATGGCTTCCCTTTGAAGCTAGATTTGTCATTGATCATAAAATGATAAGTTTTTATTTCATGAACATAATGATGCTTGTTGCATGCTTGTTTGATCGGCAGGCTACACAGTTTTAATTGTTCGCAATATGCCTGGCTCACATCAGAAATGCCTGTCAAATGTAGGTGTAGGAAAGGCAACTGGGGAGCCACACAGCCCAGGGAATGACTTTTCTTCTCCAGTGATGTGTCTCATCTCTTCTGGGAGCAAAGCATTATGCCTCCTTTTAGACTCACACCTGGGGTGATGCTGAGTATTCCCCATGCTGGCTCATTTGGCACTCACAGCTCCAGGTAAAACTGGCATCTACCAAGCGTTCCTTTAATTTCCCAATCTCTTTAGCACCACAAAAAGCATGTCTTTATAAATAAACTGCAACCTTGAATTGTAGCAGCTACAGTACATGCTGCTGTATTTGTGCAGGTGAGGGGAATGACAAAGAGGGGTCTGTGGAAGCAAAGACCTTTGAACTGTTTCAGTCCTTACTGGTTACTGGGGAGTTACTTTGGGGATGCCCTGATGAGCAATAGAGACGTGATCTGTTGAACAAAGTTTTCTGTTTGTGAGCTAAGTGGACTTAGTTTTTTCTGGTTAACCTAAATAGTTTGCTGTACAAATAATTTTTAAAAGCCAGGTGTTTTCCAGTTATTTGCGACTTACTTGGTTCAATTATTCACACTGTAAGATCCTTCACTGAACCATTTGCTACTGTGCAATAGAACAGAGAATAAATAATTATGAACATCAAATTGCCTTTTACACACACTTTGGGCATCTTGATGATGAACAGCCTCTATCCCAACATTGAATAGAAGTAACAAGCCATTCCTACAGATCTTGGTACAATTAATGCCCAGTGTGGCCCCCTTTTCTGGAAAATAGTGACATTTCAGATGGAGATCTGTGTAATTTCCTTCAACAAATTTTGCTATTTCTTTAACTCAAGCAGTCCAAGCTGAGGTTTGCATATACAGAGATCTTAAGTTCTAGTTCTAGAAATCACTAAATTAGTGATGTTATTACTTTAAAAGAAAGAGAGAAGAAAAATAAAAGGAAAGGAATAAACTCTCTGACATTTCCTTTTTTTTCTCCAACAATTTAACCATCTCCACATGGAAATAACCAGCACTTCTAGCTTAACTGATTTCTCTGCCATTGTATTGTCTTTATTTTTTGAAATTTCCAATACAAGCTCCTCCAGTCCTCACCTCTGAAGTAACACAGTGTTCCCCTTCAAAGCATTTGGCAGGTAGAGGAGACAAAAATGAGCAAGGCTTTAGACATTATTAAAACTACTGGTTCAGCAGAATCAACATGAAGCTGCTATAATGGGATCCACCAGCAATCTCAAGTTTTCTGGCTGCAGAAGAGCCTGTTTTCTTTAAGGTAAGTCTTGCACCTGGCACTGCTGCTGAGACTTTGACCAAAGGACAATTCATGCAAGAATGGAAGGCCTGTATAGCTATACAGGCTGTAGGGAAAAAAAAATGTTTGTGAGGGGCAAAGGAAAGTCATCTTTATGACCATAAATGGATATATGGGCAAAATTCCCAGGAGATTCAGACACATCAAGTAGAAATATTCCACTGCATCATGAGTCAAAAGAAAATCACGCGCAGGAGGAGCAGACGTCCACCCGCAATCCCATCAGCTGCTCCACCGTGTTAGCAAACCCAAGGAACCCCAAAGCTGCCTGCACAACTGCTTGCCAAAGAAACCAGATGCAAGCAGTGGAAAAACATTCATCCCAAGTTTGACGTCTGGCTCCTGGGAGTGCCATGGGAGCAGGAAGGCAAGAAGGGTAGAGTGCTGCAATGTGGTGTTCTGAAATAAATTACAGTCCCAGCACAGCAGCTAAAAAAAAGTCCAAAAAAACCCCCGGTGAAATACAACCACCAACAAAATAATTTCCTCCAAAAACTAATGATGTACAAACAACACAGTCAGTGTTAAATTAAGACTTTTGTAGATCTAGATTTATCAGCGTACAGAAGCAAGGCACATATATCACTAAGGGCAGATTTGAATGCAAATTCTGTATGCAAAACCAAGAGCAAACAACTTAAGTTAGAGCAACTGTATTTTCTTAATTCAGGGCCTAGCACATGCTAATCTAGTTCCTGAGGCAAGTGATGTAATTTCTTTCCACTGCCTGAGAGAATACAGTGATGCTCTTCACTGTACTTGACTGCAGTTGCCATTTATATGATGCACTGAGAACTGAGAATGCAACATGGATCCCTATCCTTGCTTATCCTTAGATTTTTGTCTAAACTGAATTATGTATCCATAAAAACATGGTCATAAACTCCCAGTGTACATATATGTGAAGGCTTTACAAAAAATGCAACTGGTTTCCTTGAAATATGTTTGGTCACAGTAAGTGTCTGGTGCCTTAAGCCACCAGTAAGATTCTACTAACAATTACAAAAAATAACAGTGGACAAGAATCCTACGCCAGATCTTGTTTGCTATTCACAGCAGACTGAGATTCTTCTCTTAGTTGAGGTTTTTGTTTCACAGTAATACATCCCAGAGTATCTCTCTGTTTTTGGCAGTGTCTGCTTATTTTGAAGACTTACCTTTGCAATTACATAAAGAGCTTAATAAGGACACACATTAGCAATTTAAAATAGAGAACTGCAATTGAAATATATTTTTAGAAGAACCAGCTGAACAATAGGGCTTGCACATTTGTTTCAAGATTAGGATTGCTAAATGATTAAAATTATTTCCAGAACCCTGGGAAATGTCTTCAGTATTACAAGCTCTTTCACAGTCACTGGGAAATATAAAGAAAGGATTCCTAGCTGTAGGTAAAATTACAGTATGTCTAGTTACCCAAAGTTTTACAGTTGTGATTATTCACTAATATTAAACGTTGCACCCTTTTTTCTTGGATATTGGACCTGTTCACCTTCTGCCAAGAATTCAGAGTAAATGTCTGCTACCCAAAATTATTTTATTATGTGCCAAAGAATGTTTTTGGCAGGTACTTTTTTTTTCTTTTTCATGCGGGAAAGTATGCTGGAAAAGATTAATACAACTTGGAAATGATCTTTTGATGAGTGGTACTTGGCACTCACTGTTTAAGCCTTTCTGAGGGCTGCAAATTAACAAAGAGAGAAATACGATACAGACAGAAAACAGAGCACAAGCAATGGAAAGAGGAACTTATAAAAAGCTCTTGAAAACAAGGTCTGAAGTAATCCTGTTTCACTCTGTGTAAATGAGAATGAAAGCTGCAAGTAAGTATCAGTACAGATCTAGCAATTTACTGCAACTATGGGCAGAGTTTGAAACAGCTTACAAAGGCCACAAGGACGAAAATAATCTTTAACTTCTGAATTCATGGGATGCTGTTTAGCCCTATCTGTAAACCAAACATCCAAAGAAAGAGACACATAAAATTAGGGATCATGTTTCTAGAACAGACTTCCACAGCTGTATATACTTTCCTTAAGCTATGCTCTTCTCTCTGTTCTAACATACACCCTAAGTGGTGGCAAGAGGGACACCTCAGGTGACACTCAGGGGACATTCAGGAACCTGACACCAGGAAGGGTTTTGTGGATGGTGACTACAAACAGAGCCCTAACAGAGGGTGGGTGTGAGGAGGGGTGGTCTGTCAGTGCCATGGCAGAACATTCTCAGCACAGAGGTTATTAACAAAACTCTTTTGCAAAGCTCCCCTGGGTCTGGAGACTCAAACTGAAAAGCAGTAAAGTGAGAAATGTGTAGGACTGCACTGGTTTTACCAGCAAAGTCATCTTGACCTTTAGACATCTGTCTTCTACCCCACATGCTATTTTCTTAATACCCTAAAAATACTGTGTTTTTGCAAGCTTTAAAAAACAGGACATGAAGTGATCAGAACCAAAATTTGTGCCATGGAATAAATTTGTAAAGGTGTAATTGGCTATGTTTGTGTAACTTAAAAATCACTGTGTTTGCTCAGTGTCCGAGATCCAACCCTGTATGGCAACTTTCAGGCCAAAGAAAAATTGAAATAGCCAACTTTAGAAAACTGTGAAGAGACCTAGAAGGAAATATGAGGTAAGCAGGCTTTTGCAAATGGCAAAACCCCAAAATACAGTGTATTTCTTTCCTTCACATGAAGTTAAAAATTCTGCACCAATTATGAAACAGGGTAAATAGAAATAAATTTCAAACAGACCTCTTCAACTGCACCACAAAACATCTGAAAATATTGTTTATGCATTTGTATATAAAGAGATATCTGGTGACAAAAGTCACAAGTCTGTGCATATAAAACCATAAAGATGGGTCTCATACAGACTATTAAAATATTTTGAAAATTTACCAGAACAAAGTAGGAGAAACCCAATAACCTCTTTACCTGTAAAAATATTTTTTCCTCACCATCACAGAATCTGGATTTTGTGAAGCCAACCATCAAATACTGCTAGTACATATTCACTTCTCTATGAAAAAAGTGTCCAATTTGGTTTTGACTCGCACAGGTGCTCAGCTTCATCCTTTCCAAGATCCGTAGCTTTGTTACGTTTAAACAAAAATGTTTTGGGAACTGCAGCTCAACAAAGCTTGTTGCCTTCTAATGTTGACCCTGATTTTCTTAAAATGTATTTATTGTTTACAAAGAGAATAAATCTTTACTAGCGGAGAAGAAACTGCATAATAATACAGCTCTTATTTTAGAAATGGATTTGTCTTTTCAGCATAATCCATTCTCAAATAATGAAGTATAATTTCAAATTCAGAGTAAGGCCCACTGTTTCTGGAACCATACAGTCACTACCTTTCCAGTTTAAAAGAAATACAGAAAAGTAGAACAGATATCAAAAAAAAGAAGTTATGGTTTATTAAAATCCCTTATATGCCTTTTGATAATATACTATTTTACTACAAAAATATTATGCTGGAGGCATTACATATATATATTAAAAATATAATATTATATGAAATATGTGTTGTTACAGATGGTTTCATGTCATATAGGAACATTCATTCTGAGGTAACTTTTATGAAATTTAAAGCAAACCATTTTTTGGGTCAAATTTCTTAATTGTTCTTATCCAACAGTCACTTTAACATGTATTGTATTCCTAGGACAACACTGTGGCCTTATTTATCTAAAATAATTCATGAAAACTCTAGTGACTTTTGGTTCTATGGTTCTTGGCTGGTTCTATAGCCAACTTTCAATAAATCAGAGATCTGGACCAAACCTGAAGTTATTTTATTTTAATTGAGTAGGCTGGCCCTAAAAAGGATAATGCATCATATAAATAGGACTGCATGCCCACAAATCAGGTCTGTGCTAAGCCATGAGAATTAAAAGCAGTGTTTGTTTTGCTCTGAAGTCTCATTATTGTACAGCTGATAAGCTGAAAGAATCCCTGCCTTGAGTTTTAACACCAGTATAAGTGTATAAAGGTATAAGTTTTAATAACCAGTTCCTGAAAAATACTATTAATATCTCATTCATCCTGCTTTTAGGGATACATATTCACCCATAAATTCATAAACAGCACTCTGAAATAATTGAAAAATAATGTTAAATATTGTCCCAGCACCTGTGTAATACTTTTTACTCAGAGGATTTCAGTACATTTTAGGGCTATAAACATTCCACATCTGCTGAGGTACCGTTCATAGTATTAACTTTGCTTTCAAACAGGAAAATTGAGGGACAGAAACTTTAGGGTGAGGTATAAACACTCAGTTTTCATGTAGGTCCTTGAAAAATGTACCATCACTTTGTTTATTCAGTAATGCCTGGTCAGCACAGAAGGAGCTGTGCACAGGGAAGGTCAGAAGTGTCCTTACTCTGTGAGCTACAGTCACCCTGAGCTGCAGGCAGGACACACCAGGCCCAAGAGACTGTGCTAACACACGTATCAACACAAATAATGCAGCCACAGATTGCTACTGGATCGACACTAAAATGTGTGTTTTATCTTTGCCTGGCAGGCTGTCATTTCAAGGATGTGTTTTTCCCTCTGCAAACACAAGGTCTCCCATCATCATCGCTGCCTTTAGAGCACAGCTGCGTGCAGAGCCCTGGGAACACAGCAGTGGCTGCCCTGCAAACCCTCCTCTATTGGTTGTTTAAAGGACCTTTGAGGCTCTCCAGTGCTGAGCAGGAGGTTGGACTACTTGAACATGAGCCAGCCATGTGCCCTTGCAGCACAGAAAGCCAAGAGCATGCTGTGCTGTCCCACAAAAAGCACTGCCAGAAGGTGACTGGAGGGGATCCTCACCCTCTGCTCAGCACTGGTGAGACAGGCCTGGAGCGCCATATCCATGAGAGAGCCCAGAGAAATACAATCCATAACCATAAAGAGAATCAATGGACTGGTGCATCTGCCATACAAGGAGAGGCTGAGAGAGCTGGGGCTGCTCAGCCTGGAGAAGAGCTGGCTCACAGATGGCTTATCCTCTGTGCAAAAATACCTGAGGGATGTGCAAAGAGGATGGACACTTTTTCCAGTGGTGCCCTGGGATAGAAGGCAATCAGCACAAAATGAAACACGTGACATTCCCCTGAAACACAGCAAATCATTTTTTACTGTGGGGGTGATAAAAGCATTGGAACTGGCTGTCCAGTGAAGTTGTGGACTCTCAATCCTTAGGAGATAATCAAAACCCAACTGGACACAACCCTGGGCAACCTGGTGCAGCCAACCCTGCTCTGAACAGAGGAGATGGATTAGATGATCTCCAATGGCCCCTGACAACCTGAACTATTCTCTGATTCTGCCATCTCCTGAGATACTATCCAGACTGAGCCCTCCTACGATCCTAATGAGCCAAATTGCAAGAAAACATAAAAAAAAAGGCAAAAAGAAAAATCACTATCCAGTGACTCTGCCATCAGTGAACACTATTGCTTTTACTGCCACACTGGACAATTGCCTTTATTGACCAAGTGATTCATTCTTTTAATGAGTTATTCTTCAAGGTTTAAATTTTAATAATTTAAGAAAAAAAAATTCACTGTGTATTCCTCTTCTACCTTGCAGCAGCCTTCCTACACAAAGGAAGCAGTTAGCTTTGAAGCAAATTTAGCTGACCTATATATGCCAATCTTTTATGCTTTGCTTAATCTGAATTATTTTCAACATGCACGTCTTTCGTCTGTGACTCAGGGACTCTGTGCCATACACAGTTGTTCAAAAAATACTCTAAACATACCTCATGTAGGCAAAGTATGGACTTCAGAGAAAAATTACACAGGCTTATGTAAGTAAAGACTGTTGCATCAGGCACCAATTCAAAAGAACAGAATATGATCTTCAGTCATCCCCTACTGCCTGAGAACTTACGCAAGAAAACTGTGATATTTACATTTTCTGTAAAATTTCTAGGTTGAAAAAGAAAACTATTCAATAAAAAAAATATAGTTTTCCTTCAAATTTTGTTGCTTCCTTTTCAAAAAATTGCAAATGTCGTTGGGAAAAAAAGTAATTTAATACTATTCCAATATTAGTATTTAGTTTCATCACAAGGATGAAATCCCAGAAAGATCATAATATCCACATTTTGGATTCTCTCATGATTTCCTAATGCAAAATGACAGCAAAATGCCTTGGATGTGGTTAACAGGAAAGGCCCATATTTGTACATGGCCTAACTACAAAGGGTTTTGTGATTCACAGAAACCCTTTGCTCTGTGCCCTTGAATCAATGCTTAAAACCTGAGAGAAAAACTTTTTCTCTAGGAAAAAAAGGAAAATCTGTCAACTATGAACCAGGCAGACCAATGTGCTGCTAAAATCCTGAATTAACAGAGGGGGAAAAATCTTTTTTATTAGCTGTCTTCATTTTTATGGTTGGGAAGAAAACAAATGAAAATTCCAAAGTAAAATGGTAAATTGTCCCAAGTCAGCATCTAAAAATGTCATTGACATCTTTTTTAGCAAAAGCATCTAGCTACTGTTTTTATTGTCTTAGATGTGGTACAGATTGTACATGGTGCAGATTATACACTGGGGAACAGTTATCAAGGATATGTCATAAAACATGGAAAAATTCAAATCAAAAAGTAAAAATTTGAGTGAAAATGGAAGCTTACACAATCTTAACTCTAAGCAGTCATTGCAAGACATTTGTCACGGTAAATGTTCTGCTAGAGAACAGTGTAAGCCACAGGCAACTGGGGACCTGATTTTCAGACAAGAATTCCAGACTGCATCATGCATATAAATGCTAGAAAAGGAACACTGTTAAGTGATCAATGCATCAAAAATACCCCATTTGAAAAGCTTTAATAACTGAATTGACATGTTTGGTAGGGCTGGGTAGGGAAGGTAATTTATTGTAGCATTTGGACAGATAGGATTTGCACTTACAACAGACGGCAACACATTTTAGATGAAAAAGTATGAGAGACATTTGATTTCCCTTTGGTTTTGCCATCCTCCCTCAACTCTTAGAAATTTCCTTGGGATCCTTATCACTCCTCATTGCATTGTACTGCTCTGACTTTCATTCCAAAAGACAAATAATTATCTGATTCTCTTTTGGAAAAAAAACAGAACAGGAAAACTCTACATTATGAATTGCGTACTTTTTTTTGGAAAAACTGAAGAAACCCCATAGAAAGTCTATGTCAGTAATGAAGATGCCTGCTAGCAAAAGCATGATTCTCAGGTGTTTAAAGAGGTTCAAAGTTAATACAACTAATATTATTATATTAATATTATGTTAGTCTTAATATTATCTACTATTAATTGTAATTAATGTAATTTGGATGCCAGAACTGTGGCTATATTTTGGTATAGCTTGTTTCACCTTCATCAATGGACCTGGCTTTGTTATCTAACTGTATCCACCACAGGAGTGGTGTTTTGCGTGCTCCCATTTCCACACTGGTTGGACACTCTAAGATAGATCTACCTAACTGGGGCCAACATTTCATTTAAAGGTAGATTTTGTATCAAGACACCTACAAATAAACATAACCTGACTTTAAGAAGTTTGACTCCTGAGATAAACAATGGTTGAAAGGCCTCAGTACTTTTAAGAATGACCCCTTTAAACTGCACCAAGGAAGTTTGTAATAAAAAAGGAGAAAACTAGACACTGCAATACTTGACTTTGGATAGGAAGAGATAACCTTGAACTGAAAATAAACACTTGTTCTTTTGTATCTCAAGAAAGGGGCATTCATGGTCCTACTGTGGAAGTGCTTAACACCTAGTCACCTTCATGGTGAACTTCCTATGGCATTAAGCCACGGAGCATAAATGGAAACTATGACAGACTACTTTGATTTTCTGGGCATAGATAAGCACTGAGACAGTCACCTGTGAGAAGAGGCAACTGTTTACTATTTAAATTATTTAAATACAGCTAAACATTTAGAGCCTTAACTTGTCCGTGCCCTGTCTTGTAAGGCAGAGATTTGACTCCACTGCCCCTGGACCAGGCAGCCCCTGGACCATCCTTTCCAGCCTGCTCCTCCAGCAGCAGGCAACTCAAAGCAGTCTCCCTGGCTGTACTTTTTTCTGTTAAACCTCATTATCAGTCAGTATAACTCACCAAATGCCACAAGTTACTATTTCATTCCATCTGCAGATGTACTTGGTAATCATTTTATATTTCCTTCCAGGTAACCAATAAAGCTGATGAACAGCATTATGCCAAGAAGAGATTCCTGTGAGTTCCCACTAAAAGTAACCCTTGAGATGAATACTCCCCAGCTATAATCACTTTTCAAGATGTTTCTGTTATCCCATTTTTAATCCATTTGGTTACTCTGGACTACACTGATTTTACTCACTGTTATTTCATTTTGGTTTTAACCACCGTGTCAACAAGACTAAATAAATGTCATAAAGTAGTCCAAGTGTATTAATGTCAGCACAGCTATCTCTGTCAATTTCATTTCTGATCTTGGAAAAAAGCAGTATCAAGTATGTTTGACAAGATCTATTATCCATAAAAACTTGCTGGCTGGCATTTGGCATGATGTCATCTCTTCAGATTTGTTGGAGATATTTAATCTCAGCATTTCAATGATTATCCTTGACCTATAGTTACCTGGATCATCTTATTTAACCTTTAAAAATTCTGGCACAACATTTGCTTTTTCCAGTTCACTGAAACTCTCCTCAGTACGCCTAGATTTGTTAAAAAGCAACAATAATGGTTTAGACAGTTCAACTCTATTAATACGCTCCTGTGCAAGGCTTCTGATCTGACAGAATATTAAGGAGGAAATATATAGTTACTGAATTTCACTTCTAGCTTCAAGTTTACAAGAGCTGAACTCCTACTAGAATCACCTGCCAGCATTTTCATAATGAACTGTAGAGCCTCCTTCAGCATCTTTGCTACAATGCTTCAAAGGATCTCAAGTGTTCCTGTACTTCCTGCATCTCCTGTTCGCAGATGCAAAATACATGAAATAGTATAGGGACATTTTGTCTTTTTTTTTTTCTCCTTTGTTATTCCTCTCTTCCTCCCATCATTTGCCTAGATTTTATGGAAAAGCCTGGAAGTTGTACATTATCAGATTTTTTTCAGATACTCAAAAAAAAAGAATTGAACTTTTGTGTGGTATTGTAAGCAACATTCATGGTTGCTTCTGATAAAATTTTTAGAAGCTTTGGGTTCAGCTAATGTTAACAAATAATCAGTGTAATAACCCTGCTTTTGGCAAACTCCTTAAACTGTAGGGGTTTGAACTCAGACTGTATTTAAACACTAGCCCTTTAAATCTGGCCTGCATTATTTCTGAAGCTGTGGAGTAAATATCTTTCATTTGCTGTTGTGTCTTCTGGCATTTAGAGTCACCAGTGGAAAGCCAAAATGCTGAATAACAGTTTCTGTCTTATTGCCTTACTTCATCTGAAAATACAGATATAAAAACCTTTTGGAAAAAAATGATGACAGCAGTAAAAAAGGTTCAAACCTAATGTAAGAAGCTTTTTAACAGATTCATCACTGGTTACAGTTCTAGTTTGCTGAATGGAATGCCTAACAAACTGCCAGGTGTATCTACTACATCCATATCTAGCATTTAGATTTCAACATGCTCAGATTGAAGCATATTGGAATATTTCTTCAAATATTTAACCTCAATTTCCACTCTGTGTATAAAATAAACAGAATAATGGAAATATGATGTTTTTGTGTATGTCTTCAGTATGTGTGGATCAAATAATAAAAATTTTTGACTCTCTAGATAAGAATGTAAGAGCAGTACAACTTGCCATTAACATAGCAATTTGCAGGTTAAGTTCCCTGTAAAATGGCAAAAGTGAGTGCTTGCTTGTGGGAGATGTTACCTAGAGGAACTTTTCCCTCACATTTGGCTGATCCCATCATTCTTGATTGACTTGTAAAGCCTCCTGAATCACTACACAACACTAACTCACCTCCTGATGTATCAAGAGGGATAAAAAAGGTTGGGTTTTTTCCACATCAGGAAATGCTACTGCATTAATACACCGTTATGCAGAATTTCCTACAACCCAAACATAACACTGTAAAGTAACTCCAGGATGCTTTATTTTTGATTACATCCATTGGTGCATTGCTATAATGTCTAAGAGCTCTTAGTGCTGTACACAATGGCTTGTTTTTCAAAGTAAAGTTTGTCTGGATGAAATTTTAGTTTTGTTACTTCCTCTTTCTCTTTCATCTGTTTGCACACCAGATCTAGACAACTTTTTATAAGCTCCATTATTAGAGAGTGCGATACAACAGCTAACACAGGCCAACTATGGATTTCCAAAGAACTGTTTCAAAAAACCAAACCATGCAGAAGTACAATAAACCTTCTTCATTTAAATGGAGATTCTTTGCATAGGGATTCAGTTTCCTGGGATTGAAATAGTCTTGCAAGTGGAAGAAACAACTCAAAATAATGCATCTAATGAGTACCAGTTATAGTGACCAAGGGAAGCAGGCTAAGGCAGTACCTTCTACCTGCTGGGACTCTGGTTCTCGGTACAAAACATCTCTTGGGTCTTGAGGGCTTATTCTAAAACTGGCTTCAAATCTTCTGACAGGATGACATCTATTTTCCACAGATTTGTTTGTTTGTTTGCTTCAGCATGTGAAACATGAAATATTTTTAGTCAATTCTACTTTTACCAACACAAAACAGAGGGTCAGTACTAAGTAAAATGTTGGTGATGCTGGTTACAAATCCTCTGTCAATGTTTCTCAGCTCCCCTATCATCTCTACAGTAACAGAACGTTTTCCATTAGCTAAGAGACTTTCTACTTCTTGCAGTCAAAGAATGGAGAGACTACATATATAAAATAAACACAAAATATAACTTTCATTTTTTTTAAGATTTTGAAGCCCTGTGGTATTTTCCAATATGAAAACAGCTAGAGGTGGAAGTGGTATGGAGACAGAGCCATGATGACACTGGTGCAGCTCAGTTTGCATACATAATTACCCTAAGAATGGTCTAAAACATCAGAAACTTGCACCCAAATTTCTCTTTAGAGCCAATATAAACCAAATTTCAAGTATTTAAGAAAAAAAAGATACAAGACACATGTGCTTTTTACCTCTGCTGCCAAAAATTACTTTGGCTGACATGATATCACTCCCAAAGCATTTGTTAACATAATGTTATTTACTTCTTGTTTTGCCAAACTGCAGTATTTTGTACCTATGCATGTTTGCACTTTTATTGTGTTCTAGACCATGATTTCAAAGAAACACGGGTTTGTGCAAGAAATATTTAGTCTATCAGTCTGAAAGACTCAAGGCAACATCCCTAGAGCAACATCATGCAAAAAGGCAATTTCCCCATTCATTTATGACCAGAAGTTATGAAGAAAGACCAAGAATTTACCCGATTCCTGGAGATAGCGATACACCAAGAAATTCACTTCGTCACTGGTTATGCTCATCTTAGCCCAACCTCACTATGATGAGGTTTACGAGAAGTGTGATCCACGCTCTGTTCAGAGGGAGAGAAAAGAACAGGTTTTGTTTTATCTTAATTTACTATGAAATGTGTTATTAAAACAGAGGTGGGAATTGTTAAGGTATTTAAAGATGTCATACAGTTATTAGAGCTGTAACATCCCCATGTGAGGCATCCATAAAGTAATGGGAATCAAGTACTCAGGCTGTACTGCACCTCCAGGTACAATTCAGAAGTAGTATTTAACATACATGAGAGAGTCAGAGGGAGCATTTTAAATATTGGAAGACTTTTCTAATGTCAACTCCTTTACTTGTGTGGCTTCCCTACATGTTCTTTGAAGACTCCTCTTTACTGTGTGAGCGTTTTCAGAATTGCTGGCAATTACAGTCATATATAACACACCAAATTATAATATTTCTGCAGCTCTGAATTTGTAATCCAGCTTTTTGTCCAGTTGTTAATCCACTGAAGACAGATTCTTTCCTTACAAAACTGTGTTATACAATGAATGGGGCCAGAGGGGAAGAGAAAGAGAGAGAATACCATATATACCTTGAGCCAACAAAGAAGACAAATATCCTTACATTATATAAGGCTGTAATATTATAATGTCTCTGTTCATTTATGTTGAGCAAGAATTAAACTCCAATTTTTCATTTAAGTAATTGCAACCTTGAGGATGACGATTTTACATTACTATTTTGGGCATATACTCTGGTAATAAAAACATGGGGTTTAGATGATAAATTTGTTTTGAACGTTTTCCATTAAATCTTGATGATTCACTCCTGTTTGGGAATCTGACTTGAGTAGTTTGGTTTTAAAAGACCTAAGTACTCCTCAGACATAAACTCTGCAGCTGTGTCAGCCACACCATACCTGTGAGTGAGTGATCACACACAGCTTTGGCACGCGCGGCTCTCACCGCGCACTACAAGTGCAAGACCGTAGGCGTGTGCCAGGTGTTTTGGTTTCCCGTTTGTCTCTTCTTGGCAAGTGGAAAGGTCGGCTTTGTTCATCGAAAACCTCCTCAGTAATTCCTGCTGCCTAAAGCAGCACCTGCTACTGCAGGCGATGGTGATCGACGACGCTTCCCCCGCTGATGGTTTAAACCAGCAGGTCACTCATGACTGTAACAGATGTCTCTGCATATTTATGTAAATGGAGGTCTTTGGAACCCTGGTAAGCCTCTTATTATCCCGGGCTGTATTTCATCAATAGCTTGGATGCTGGTTTTTCTTACGAAACCATAGCTTGCTAATTTGGCAGACATCTTCCTCAATACTTGAATCTTAATTGTTACAGTTTACATTTCACGGAGAACAAGAAGAAACAAAGTACTAAAAATCATTCAGTCTCCGTAAGGAAAATTTCATCTCCTTTGGAAAGGATGAATGCTTTCTGCTAAGATTCTGGCTGAGGACAGCATCAGCTGTATCCAACATCCATTCCTGTCACACATGCCACGTATTGCCCTGGGAAGCCACTCAGTCTCTTTTCTCCTCAATCCCTCATCTGTAAAATGGGCTCAAACTTCTCTGCCACACAATTAGGAGACTGGAAGCACAGGTAGTGGTTAGGACTGAAGTTACCAAACGTGGCAACTTCATGCAGTGAAAGCACCACTTCCAGTATAACTTTATACACTCTTCTTCCAGATAAACAGTCTTGGACCTGAATAATTAATAACCTCCTGTACCCTTTTTGCATAACCATTGCTGTACAATGAAGAACAGGACAGACATTCACAGCAACAGTTAAGGCCATTTTCACATCTCAGAGTGCTAAAAATACATCTGCATCGTTGCTATGGCCATGATAGTAATAAATCAAGATAATTTGATCGCTGTGGGTTGAAAAAAACAAAACACCCCACTTTTAAAAGCATTTTAAAAATAGCTGCTTCAGAGTTCGGTGGTAGGAAAGTTGGTAAAGATGAAACCGCTTACAAAAATTCAGTTTCAGCAATGACGTACTCTGTGGTAAGATGAACTTTATTAAAAAAAAAATCAAAACCTTCAAATGCCATTTCTGGCTTCATCCTGACAATTTTAGATATTAACATGGTATTTCCCACATACAGAGGGTTGCTTTGGGAAAGGGGAGGCAAGGGAAAGGAAGAATGCTGGGTTTTGTTTGTTTTTCTAAAGATGATTTTTCTTAAATTAATTAAAATCAGAGAAAATCAGTGTGATTGCAAAATAGTCCCCCAGCTCCAGAAAAAAACCCTCTACGGCAGCTAGCTTTGTATCAGAATCCCAAGTACACCCAGTAATAGTTGAATTTACAATGCATTTTCTCTGAAGTCAATCAACAGGAATACTTTGACACATGTGACAAATCGTATCTTTATACACACATTGTTACCATGCCACAAATAACCAGATGATCTCCACTCACATATTTAAGGTTTCTTCTCTCCCACAGATGTCAGGGTAGCAATCAGAAACACAACTGTAAAGCTTTTACCCGTCCAAAGCAAGACACAGATTTTGCCTTTTACCGAGAGAAATCTATTAATTAGAAATCTGGCTGACCACACTCAATTTCATTAATGCTCTTTTTAATTCCCTTCTTCTCTGCAAATAAACAGTACAAATAAAACTAGCTAAAAAAAATCTGTTGGGGAGGAGAGGAACATCCTTATGTTTTGTGTATCTCCAAGACTAACTCATAAGGAACAAACAACTAGCTTCTCCCTCAATATATTTTTTAAATGTAGAAATGTAAACTTCTGTAGCAAATCACAGAAACTTTCAGTCACCACTGTGATTGATTTATTTCTGCTAATTGATGGCCTCTTTTGTTACTGACAACTGGTATTACCTAGATTAATTGTTTTTTAAAAGAAATGAAGTGCAGTTTATAAGCAATACTGATGTGCCTTTGGAGACATTTCACATTTCAACCAGCAATAACATCTTAACTCTTCAAAATGTCAAGAGGATTAACAAAAAGCATTCAAACGTGTTTGAACCTTCTTTACTTGAAACACTTTCTCCTGCAGCCAATTACACATAATGGGAAGTTCTATTTACTTCAACATCTAAAAATTTGGCTTGTGATCCTGTAGGTATTTAAGAATGCCCCAAAATGTGACCTGAGCCAATTAACACTTCCCAAAGCATAATGGACGCAAAACATACAAACCCTACCAGTGGATGGATGGGTTGTCAAGAACGTTCAAAATAAAATGTAGCAGAAATGCTTCCCATATAGGGTTTAAAATCTGGGATATTACCTCAAATACCACCATTGTGTTTCTAGGGCTGCTTGTCTTTTGCTGAACCAAAAGGCTCACCTGGTGCTGAGCTGACTCCAGTGGAGCTGGAACTGCAGCACGCCTCCCTCTGCCTGTGCTCGGGCAGCCAGGCCAGCCTGCTTCCAGAGTAACCACAGCACCTGACCTGGCTCTGAGCACCCCCTACCACTGCTCCCAAATTAAACCTTCCTGGAGCACTGGGAATCCTGCTAATGGGCCACACAAGTGGCTGGAGAAGGCAGCCTCATGTATAGCCATGGTTCAGCACAGTGATAGCCAGGGCAGCTTAGAATTGTTTATTCACATCCCATCATCCCCTTACTCAAAAGGATTGCTCTTCCTTTGCCAGGCATATTTTAGCACTGTTGCCATAAATAAGGGAGATCTGGCTGAAGAATCAAGGGAAAATGATATTTTCAATTTTGAAATAGCCTCTGAAGACTCAACTCCTCTGCCTCTTTTCCAAGTGATGGTCACTGGGTCCCCCAGGGCCATGTCCTGCCCTCCAGGCCAACCCGGGGCAGGGGACAGCCAAGGTTATTCTGGGAAATGAATTTACATTTGCTACTTGAACCAGCATGCCATCCATAGAGACTGGGAATTACCAGTCAACCTTCCCCTCAG
Source organism: Molothrus ater (assembly GCF_012460135.2). Classification (NCBI taxonomy): domain Eukaryota; kingdom Metazoa; phylum Chordata; class Aves; order Passeriformes; family Icteridae; genus Molothrus; species Molothrus ater. The sequence goes on from NC_050479.2 coordinate 20,788,392, forward strand.
GAAGGCAGAAACAGGTCAGACATTTAGGGAAAACACCTAAACTAAAACCTAAACCTGAAACTTAAATAGGAACTTGGGCACTTCCCATTTGTGCACCCAGCCCTGCTAACAGAAATTTATCAGATGGCTGGTCTGGCTCTCATCTTACACCTTCAAAAATTCTGCAAGCTCCAGTCTGCTTTAACTGAGTGCTGAGCAGTTGTCAACTTCTTGGGAGAGATTTCTTTTTGTGTCATTGTGGTAAAATAAACACTATCCCCTTCCTCCCCCACGCCCTCCTCACCTCCAAACACCAGCTGAAACACTCAAATTTTCATTTATCTCCTTCAGAGACCAAAATGCCTTCTCACAACTGAAATTTTAATGATGACAACATTATCATTAAAATGACAGGGAGGTGTAAAGAGAAATTGTGTATTTGCTTTGAGGGAAAAAAGCCAAAAAGCAGAGGTTCCATAAAAATGAAAACATTCCAGAAAATTCAAACATTTAACATTGTCCACTCGATGCTCTGCTGCATGGGAACCAGAGTTCACACACTCACGCTCCCATTTTCTCACCCAAGACGGATCTGTGCGCCAAAGTGCATCTCTCAAGACCTAAGATAGTCCTCCCACCTCAGAGAAGGGAATGTGAATGTGAATGTAGTTACTGAAACAGACTCTAGGAAGGCACCGCGGCAGCACAGCCAAATCAATGTGTTACTGTTTTGTATATGCTCCGTAGCTTAATGAAAAACATTTCCCAAAGCCAGAAGCCACTTCTCACAAAATGAGTCATTTAGGCAATCTCTGTGTTTTCTGTTGAAAAATACTTTCATCAGAAAGTTTCAATGAGCCCTATGCTTCTGTATTTCTGGGATGTGTCTTACTGTGGAGCCAGAACAGAGGCAGTAGCCAGCAGCTCTTCCCCAAAGGCCAACGAGCTCTGCTTGGCCCTCACCAATGCATTCCTCAGTCTTGGCTTTTATCACAGCTGCCTCTTCTCGTGGAGAAACTCCAGCATGCTGCTTTCTCAAAATGCCAAACCAAACTTCTGGGAGAGGAAAGGAGCAAACTCTGCTTCTTCTCCCCTCACAGTCTCTCTTGCCATTTTGTGAATCTAAAGAGCAAAACATCTTTTCTTCACAAGTATCCTGACAATGGAATTGAGACCATCACACTCCTTCTAATTACAAGGTATAAAGCACAGAAGAATGATTCTTCCTAACTCCACTATCAGTGACCAAATTAACAGTGAACCTGTTCAAAATGCAGCTTGAGCAAGCATGACTTTGTGATTCCTCCTTACAAGGCTTGATCAAGAGACCTTGCCTCAAAACCATCAACTGTAAATATAAACAGTTGCCCATTCTAGAGACCTTGCACTTAAGAAAGCAAATCAGGATGGGCTCCCAACAAGAGCTGCACAGTATCTCCCTGGCCTTTCTTAATGAGGACACAAACATGTTAACTATCTTCACTCTGTAAATGATAACTACATGTCACCCAAACCATATAGTGACAAAAATGAGGTGATTCAAATATTTCAGGTCTATTGTACCACACTTGTTACAGATGCTCATACATGTCTTTGAATCGGTTATACTGTTAATATTTTGAAGCTTTCTTTACAAGAGCAGTAGCATATTTGTTATTTTGGGGAAAACAAAAGCTTAGATTCCCCACAACAGAGTGATTTCCTTTTGGAATGGTTATTGAGTTGTGCAGTACGCACTGTCTCACTTAGATGTCTCTCACTTGTGTTTATAGCACATTAGTAAGGACAGGGACCTCAAAGGCAGAAAGCCATAGGCTTGTCAAAAACCCTGCACTGCCAAATGTTAAGCCTGGCTCTTATTTTGGTTTTAAGTCTATTTATTTACAGTGACCTTCTGTTGATTTTTAAAAGACCACACTAAACCAAAACAAACGCAGAGAGCCACAGCTCATTCCTGTCCTCACTGCTGCCTGTAAGATCACACTCAGATGAAAAGTTGCAACCACTAAATCTGTACCTGAGAGCTTCAGAAAAAGTTGGCATGGATATAATAAAAGCCTACCTTGGGTCCTGACACATTAGGGTATCTCATTCTATTAGCCAGTGAGCTCAACCATATCAGTGTTCCAAATCTGGTGCCAATCAGAGAAAAAGGAGGAATACCTTCTACAGACATGTGCTAGTGATCAATTAACCTGCAATTCTGTCTTCAAGAGGTCACTCTTGATGAATCAAATGCTGTATGGGCAAACCTGGCAAAAATAAGGTTTCCATTTCAATAAAATCAAAATGTTGTTCAGGGAGAAGGTTGATTTACTACAACATCTAAAAAGAGTTGTCTTTGAACAGATTAATCTTTTTTTGAATAGTAACTGTTCCTACTGTATTTCTTTTTTTAAAAACCTGCACTGAATTATCAAAACGCTTGTCCTGTCCAGGAAAAAATGTTAACAAAATAACACATCATCCAGTAAACTATCAAAAAATAAAATTAAGGGGAAAAAGTATCACAAAGATATTTATAAAAATCATTTGGCTGGTTAAACACTTTGGTGGACATAACCGCAGAAACTTTATTTCTGCATGAATACTACTTTTCAATAAATTATAAATTACTTTCAAACTGAAGAGCCATTTGGAACCAAATCCAAATCTATTTATTTAAAGAAAGGGCAACAAGAGATATTCCAACAATTTGTAAGTGCTATTCAAACATTTTTCAATTAATCAACAATTCCCACAGCAAAATAACTAATCATCAACAGAAGATAAGCCTTTAATCACCAAATTCCCAGCAAACTTTACTTCTTCTATCAAAAGGTTCTGAACAGTGCATCAGATCTTTCATAGTTATAATCCCTTAGTTTCATCAGGTTGTTTTTCAGTTCTCAGCTGGTTTGCTTAATTACATCAGCTTCCAGCATTTCAGTTCTAAGAGTTCAAGTGGATCTTTTCCAACTGCCTTTGCTGCAAAATGAAATGGGTTTTCCAGTATTGATTTTTCCTTTTTGTCTCCTTGCTAAGGGGGAAAAAAAGGAAAAAAAACACAATCGCTCTTCCTAATTAGTGCAATTGTGTTTCACCTCTTTCATAACTTTGTTCTAAGATGAGGCACCTTCAATTTTTTTAAAAAACAGAAATGTTATTTGCACTAACATATTATATGGAAAGCTCTGGAAAGCCACAGAAAGACAAATGGGAAAGCAATGGTTGACAGTAGACCTAGAGCTTGCAAATGAAATGAAAATAATTGTTTTCAAATAATAAAAGAAGGAATTACAGAGGCTTGAGAAATCAAAACACATGATTGGATTTAGTCTGAGAACCAAGATACCTCATCAGTCTTGGAACAACTGAAGTCAATTGGGAATGCTGCCACTAAACAGAACCAAGGATTTTCTTCCTTACATGAGCACAAAATTGCAATTAGGACCAACCCAGGGACAATGGTATGTGTCCACTCATTTCAAACCAATTAGGCCAAAATGCACAATTGTCTGATGGTGTAGTAACCGATGGTCTGTGTGCGTTTCCATGCATGTCATACAACAAAAATGTGCTTTAAATCTTACAAGTACTGCTACATGTTCAAAAACATTAAGGAAGATTGCAACTTTAAAGAGATGGCACAATTTCTCCAAAGATAACCCATTTTCTTTAATTTTGGTGAGAGGGCAAATATATTACCTCAAATTTAACTTTTCACTTAATGTACCTGGATTTTCAGTAAAACCTCGAAAAAACCAAAACATTAGCATTTAAATTTCTCATCTTTACTCCACATTCAGAGTTTTGAGGTGAAATGAATGTGATGGCATGAGTTCCTACCAGAAATGGCTGTACCTGATTCAGATGTGAGTAAAATAATACAGCTGAACTTTTAGAATGAACATTCCCCAAAAAGCTAGAACAAAGTGCAGTTTCTTTTGCAGCTGACACTTAACAGTAAATACACACTAAAAGAAATGTGAAGCATCTTGAGTTCCAAGCTGGTCTGTAAGAATGGGCACTGGCAGGCATCAACTGTGATGAGACAGGCCATGGTCTAGTAGAGGAAACACTGGCTTTGAGGAGACACTGAGTTGCTGGGACACAAAAGGAGCTCCCAGAAACCTCCAAAAGGCTCAGCCACCTGCCATATGAGCAGTGGGGATTACCAGCCACGGCACCCATTTGAAATGAGACAATTGCAGGGCAAGGAACATGAGAGTGATGTGCCTGGAAGATAAATGAGAGACTGAAGGATTTGTCCAAAAGACAGAATATCTGAATAAGGCTTTTTTGATTATTTCTGATTTTTATCTTTACTGCTAAAAATAGTACAACCTGTAGCTGGGGTCAAAATCCTGATTTCTCCAAACACATCTGAGTGCTCCACTGCAGAAGTGGGCTGTGTCTTGATTGTGCACCTTATTTTTGAAGAGTGAGGTAAGGATAAAACATCCATGGGTATTTTTTTACCATGTTCCTTACACAAACTGTTTCCTACACCACCCTGAGGGTAAATTCTCGTTACAAAACCCAGACCACCACCACCTCACTGGCTGCAGTAGTGTCAGTGCCCAGTGGTAGGTGCTTCCAGAACAGTGGTAGGTGCTTCCAGAACCCAACATGCTACAGACAGGTGCCTTGAGCACTGCCAGACCATGGATGTGGCACACAGAGGAGTGAGTGCAAAGGGCTTTGAGACTTGGTCCTGCACCTTGTCCCTTTGTCCCACAGCTGTGAGGCAACCCCACAGCTCTCCAGGCAAGTGGCAGCACAGACAAAGCACTGTCACCATGCAGGAGGGCCTGTTCATCCACATACCTGCACACACCTGTTTGTGTGCTACATCCTCTACAGGACCCAGATACCCAGTAAAACCTGTTTCAATTCCATGCCTATATGAATTTCATCCTGGCTTAGTATCTTTCAGGACAGCCTGACTCAAGTACAGTTGAAGAGAAGCTAAGAGTGAAAACCATTCTGGTACTACTGTCTCATGACAACACTGGTAACTTGCATGATAAAGTTTTCTCTTGGACTTAGCAAAGCTCTATTGAGATGAACCACCACATATCTGTGCTAGGTTAACCAACCTACAGCTTTCTAGCCATGCAGGCTGGCCCCACAGAGCTGCAGGTTCCTAGAAGTAAAGGACAGGAGAAGGACCAGTGTCGTCCATCACATGTGGGACATGGAGATGGGCACAACCCTGACCTCAGAATCTGGGATCTGCCCAGTAAGAGAGAGCCACCAAGGTCTAGAGAGCAGCAGGGAGCTGCAGCAGCTCAGCTAGCTCATGTCTGGATGGCCTCAGGCAAAGGGAATGTGCAGAGATGTCATTAAGGGGGTGTGTTTTTATTAGTTTCTGCTAATAAGCTCAGCAGATGTTACTGGAAAGAGTTTGATGTTATTTTTCCATCATTTTCAACGTTTTTTTCCTCCTCAGAAAGCAAAGGGAGTAGATCTTGCCACATATTTCAACCTTCCCTTGTTCCCCCTGTAGTATTGTCAAAAGTGTATCTGAAGATTTTCTTTATTTTTATTATTATTACGGTACAAAGGGAAAAAGCATTTTCCCCATTTGTCTATAATTCCAAAATAGCTGAAAGGATGATACTCCAAATTCATGAGGAAAAATACTTTTCAGACTCAGAGCATGGAAAATTTAACCCTCCCCTGCAAAAGAAGTATTTTTCAAATTTTAGAATATATAAAAACAAAGAACTATAATGGAAACTATTTCAAACTTTTATTATGGCAGTTCCTATTATAAACTACTTATAAAAATTTTAACTATGGCTATAAATACTTCATGTTTTCCCTTTAATAATCCTAAGAGAATGTCAATGTTAAAAGCTGCAAGGACAAAGATTACATAGGGTGGCACATTGGAACAGAAAAATATATACATAAATTCAGCATATACACTGCTGTGTATTTAGATTTCATTCTTAGTGGAAATCAGTTGCAGCCTTTTTTTTTTTGTGTGTGGGCATTTTGTTTTTTTAAACATAACCATACAGCTTATATTGGTTTGAGCTCTGGAGAAGGGCTATTAAATGTCTCAATTTTATGGAAGTTATAGGACTATTTTCCTTGTTGGAAGGTGAAGAGGGAATGAAGATGGATGGAGGAAATAATTTGCATTTAAAGGATGCCTGTAGAAACTTCTAAGCAATCACTAAAGTAAAAAGCTTGTTTCTAGGTTATTCTTCTGTATTCACATTGCTAAATACGTTACAGAGAAACTTCCCATTAAAAATCAATTCAAAGAATTAAGAGGGAGAAATTTCTGTCTATTAAAAACTACCTCAATCACCAATTTCAGACACTGATTTATCTTTCTTTTAACTTTTCTTCTCTATGTTCTATAACCAGATTTAAATAGTTAAGTAAAATTCACACACAGTGTATCCAGTAATATAATCCAAGCTATACAACACTTTCACATATATTATATGCCTTTTCATCCATCCTCCCCCCTTTACATGCTGTAATAGTCCAAGAGGGGTGAGTTTGTCATTTCAGACTGTCCTGGCTTTTTTGGGTGAAGAATGAACACCATAGAATGACAGAGAATCACATTTCTGGTGGCAGCATCATGAAGTCCTACACAGCCCTAATATAAATAGCTAAGTCTACAGATTAAAAGGCAATGCTAAGAGGAAAGCTTTCTAACCTCCTTTTAGAAAAAGCTATACAGCCTAGAAACTAAGATGAACTAAAAAAATCCTTTGGGAGTCAGAGACAGACATGACATAATCTAAGGTTTTCATAAAAAAATTCATTAAATACTTCTCAGGATGGATTTTAATATATTATGACACAGCTATTAGTTAGCTCAGATTAAATAAAAAAAGCACTCCCCTGCTTTAAAAAATCAAGATACAGAGAACTGAAGCCTTAAATCCATACATACAGAGTTTGAGAAGCTTTTAAAGGTTTTAATCCCCGGACAAGAATCACTTTATCAGAGAATAAAATGATTCTACATTTTTGGCCCTCTCTCTAAAGAGGACTCCAGGGAAGCTAGAGGTGATCAGGATGGTTGAAGTAGGTGTCAATCATAGGCTGGCCATTACAGAAATATGATTTTGGGTACCTACAGGCTGGAGGGGATCTCAGGAGGTCTCAGGTCCCAGCCCCTGCCCAAAGAAGGGGCTGAGGTCAGACCAGGCTGCTCAACAGAGCTCAGAACCCTCCTCGGACAGGGATGGCCCGGACTCCTTGGGTGACCTGCTCCTCTGCTCACTCCATGGGAACACTTTGGGAAATGCTTCTCCTTAAACCCAAACCTGTTGCAATGTGCTCCTCCTGTCCCATCCCAAGGACTCCCTGTGGGTGCTGGGGGCTTCAGGTGCTCCAAAGCCATCCCTTCTCCAGGCTGCCCCTTGTCCCCCACTCCCTCTCACAGTGCCAGTGTCCAGCCCTGTGTCCTCCCAAGCACCCTCCAGCTTGTCACATCTTTCCTGTGCCAGGTGACAAGTGCAGATGCAGTATATGGATGTGGTCTGATAGGAGTCACACAGACAGGGACAATCCTTTCCTTGATCAACTCCCAGACACTGCCCAGATTGTGTCTTCCAGTTCACACAAAAAGAAATTACAGCGGGTTATAAAGAGGCAAAACCTCCATATGACTTTAATATGAACATCAATACCAGCAAAAATTCAAGGGAAGCAATTTTTCCAAACTGGAACAATCTTACTCATTGTCCTCTTTACTAATTTTATTTGGAAAAAAGAAATTTTATTTGGAAAAGACATGCAGGAAGGTAGATAGGGTAACACTCCATACTGTCATGCCTATTAGATCTTCTAAGGATACTGTAACCAAGTGGGTATTTTAGTCATCCAGCTCCTGGAACATAATTCTCAAAGGCTAGTTAGCTATGAAATTCCCTCTACAAGCCATAGGGAGAGTTATGTGCCTGTTCCAAAGATTTATGTGTTTTCCTGTAGACGTGGATTAGACACTTGTCTGAGACTGGGATTCATTGCTTCAAATTTCCGCTCCAAATCCAGGCTCCAATCTGTATTTTTGGCTGTGGAGAACTGACTCAGAACTTTTATTTGAAAAGGAGAAAAAAAAAAAAAGGAGAAAGGTGGCAGTGGAAGTGGTATAACAGATTTAAGAGACTGAAGATTAAAGTATTCACTGAAGAATTAGCGGGTTCAAACTTGCATTTTCCAGCTCTCAGGAGAGCACACTTTACACCTGGTTACAGGTTGCTGAAACAAAACCACTATGGAGCAAAGAATTGAGAGACTTGAAAGACCAGGAAAAGCAGCAAGGATCTGTAACCCCTCTTAATTCATAAATCACTTGTTTATTGTAAGTATCTGGCTGCTGAATCATATACATTTCAATATTTTTCAGCATCAATGAAAAATTGATCTACATATGAGCATTTGTCAAAGAAAAATTTTCTTTAATTTTTTTTCTACTCTTTAGCACTCTTTTTTACATATGTTTTACATTTCCTTATTAAGAGAAGATAAAATTGGTCTCCTTATTTCTACAGAAACTCAAGGGCCTTTGTAGTATTATGCAAGGAGCAGACATCAACACCTATATTTAAGCATGACATATTATAAGCTTATATTATCATTTATAATTTGACTCCATTTCAACTATTTGGACTGTAAAGCTCCACAGTGAGTCTTTGCCTCAGGCATTTTTTTTTTCTGGAAGGCATAAGCAAAAATAGTTCAGTCGTTTCAGAGTGAAGGTGGAGAAAACCCAATTTTGCCAATATTTATACAGTTTCAGTGTTTCAATGAGAACTTCCAGTGCCTCTATATTGTGGAGCAGGGACTTGGCAGAGAGGCTGCTCTCCTGGCAGAGCCTTTGTTGTCACACTGAAAATCCGTGCAAATTTGACTAAAATAAAGCCTTCTGAAAATACTACTTGTATACACATTGCACAGGTTTGTTACAGGCTGTAATTCAATTATCAAAGTATTTTTCTTGTATTAACTTTGCTTCCTACTCAGGAAGGCAGTGCTATCTCTGACAAAGGCTCCTGTCTCTGACTCCTGTCAGATCAGAGTCTTTTTACACAGGGGAAAGCAGCCCCAGGCTGATGCCTGGGAAAGGGTGACAAGCCCTGGGAAGGGCAAAGGGCATCATGGCCACAGGAAGGACAGCTGAGATGGCAGTCTCGGGTGTCTCATCTCACCAGACAGCAGAGAACACCTTCTTCCCAACAAGTATTTCAGAAGGAAAAATATTATAATCAAAATTTGAGTTTTAAATTTCTCTGCTGTCCTTCATACTAATTTTTATCAGTCACTTACTCCTGCAGTTCTAGACTGGATGATCTTTAAAGCCCTGCACCTCTATTTATTTACAGCTTACTTTTATTATTTTTATGAGTCAAGGGTTCTTCTCCTAAGCACTTAATTATAAGACTTCGCTAGTTTATGGAACTATTTTAAAAATTTGAAAAGTATAATTTAAAAAACATAGAGTAAGATTTTTTTCCTTCTCCATTTCTTTCTCAGTTAAGCACAGACTTTAATAGCATACCTGTTTGCTTACAAGGACCTCTATTTTACTTGGATCAAATTTAATTTGAAAAGTGCTGAAATTTCTAACTCTTAATAAACTGTTAATATTAATCAAGTCCTTTGACCATAAGACATGCACACAAACACTGTTCAATGTATACTTATTCTCAGGGACTGCATTCAAAGACAGAAAAGGAACAAAACTTGTTTTTGCCAATGCCACTTTTAACATGGCTGTGCTGCCAGTGAGCAATATTTTGGTACTATAAACTAGAAAAAGGCCATCAAACAAAACCCATCAGTGAAGAGCCATCACTTCAGTTTTTTACTGACTATCAACTTGTAAAGTGCTGGCCTGGAGCTCTCGAGAAAAGGGATATTCTAAACCCTAATGCCTGCAAAGGAAACAATGAGACTCAAAAAGATGCAAGAATTGATTCCTTTCTCTTCTTTTTATACAAATGCCTCACAATTAAACCTGATGTTTATGAATGCTTACAATCCCTTAAGTCCAAAAGACAGGTTTGCCATATCACATACACTGATGAAGATGATCCTCCTTCCAGTCAAAAACCTTGTGAAAAAAATCTTAAAATCAGAGGTTTCTATATTTCATTACTAATACATCACTGTTACCTGACTGGGTAATAGCTTTTTGTTCTCTTTAGGAAAAGAAAAATAAGTCTGGAAAAAAGGAAAAAGGAAAATACTACCGCAGGTATTTCCTTAAGAAATGTTCCTTTTTAGCCACTGACACTTTAAGCCCTACCCTATGCACAAGTCTTCCATGACTATTAAAACAGCAAAATACTCTCTAGGACATGTAGTCACTAAAATGTAATGGAGACCTGTTAAACAAACAACCTTAAATGGTTTTATTTTGTGTGATCTAACTAAGAATAGGATTGCAGCCTGTCTCTTTTTAAATTCTCAGCTTTCTAATTTTAAGACCTGGACATTCCAATATAGCATTTATCATGCACCCAGATCAAGCAATTAAGACTTTTTTGGGGGAGGGCAGAAGTTCAGGCACATTTCACTGACAAAAACAACTGCTTATAGCTAGTAATAAACTTTGCATTCCTTTTGGAAGGAATGCTATATAAAGTGTAGCAAAATAAAACAATACAGAGTTTTTGTATAAAACCAACAATGATAATCATAGTCTAAGAAAAGTATAGTTTTATGCACATGCAAATACCAGTTTTCACATTAAGAGATGAATCTCCTACCTCAGAAGTTCACAGTGTCACCATAAATGACTTTTTACTGTTCAGTATTTTAAAAGAACTCTTAAAACATTAACAAATACATCTTAAATGTTTCTGTGTAGGTTTTGGTGTCACACAGAGGCTCTCAAGGATGTGTCATTAACCACTATGGCTGTAAGGCACCCACATCCATTCACTTCCAAAGGGAAGGACAACATTGCATTTGTGACACAATGGGAAGACAAATGTAAAGCATGTTTCACAAATTCACATCTCTAGCCTCTCTGACAATTTCAACTCTTAGCAACAAGAACAAAATAATTTCTACTGTTCCTCAAAAAGCAAAACCAACAACAGCCTTTCTAGTTCAAGCTCAAATTAGGCCACCTGCCTAATAATGCCAGTGTGTAAGAATGGCTCTTAATGCTTCTGTTGTACTAAAAAAAAGGTCAGAAACATTCACCCACATGTCAGCTGCTCACCTGTCCCCCCAGTCCTGCTTTAACTGAACTTTCAGCTCCTCCTGGTTCTGTCTTGGTTACAGCAGCAGCAACCAGCAGAGCTGCACCCATCCTCTCCACTGAACTTCCACAAAGCTCTTAATTTGGGCAGAGAGTGGCTGACATGCTCATGGTGATGGTCTTAGTGCTCAATCATGTTCCAATGACTGAACTCTTGACTGAGCTGCATATTTTCTACTATAAAATTAAAGTAGAGGTAGAGGAAAGAAAAGCCTGGGGACAAGAAGTCAAATACATTTCTATGAGTGTGGAGGTAGAAGTAATAACAAACAAATCACTGACTTAAAATGAGTTATAATGAATCCCATAGCACCATAAATGCATGCACAGTGTTGCTGTAACTTCATCACTAAGTATGGTCCAGTTCTTCATATTATTAAATTTGCAAACAATTCTGTAAGACATATGAAGTCACTAAGATGCAATGGATATCAAATGAGACCCTTAAAGTTATTTTACTTCATGTGAGCTAACCAGTGAGAGAATAATATCATGTCTCAACTCTTATAATCACTTTTCTAAGCAAATACTCTGTTGCAGCAGGTGTAAACTGGGGCAATTAGCTTATAAAAAGTGAAATTACAACTTTTACTTATTTTTTTGTAAGGATCCTTTTTGCTTATAAAGACACTTCTATTTAATTTTTGTGCTTATATGAAGTCATTTAAAAGCCAGTTGCTAAAATGCCTATGAAGTGAAGCTGGAGGGGTAACCCATTTACACTTGATGCCTACATTCACTAATCCATAGGACACAGAACCATATAACACACAAATTACCACACAGACATGACACATCATCCAGGATCTCACAATGAGAATGTTAAAATTAAAGCTGCAAAGGCCACCAACTGGTTCATCCTCTCCTGGCACCTGTTGCTGGAGTCACTTTCTCTCCTGCCAAGGCAAAACCCATTCCCTGAGCTTCTCCCTGGAGCCAACCAGCTGAGCCTGAGAGAGACAGGGTGAACTTGCACATGGGGCAAGGTCTGAGCCAAGCCTGAACTGCAGGGCTGAAATTCAGGAGATTGGTGGCAAACTGCATGGGGAGAGAGCTGATGGGCAGGGCTGAGCACACGGACGTGCATCCTGGGGACATGGAAGAAAAGCTGCAATGACAAGGCAAGGACACAGACACAGGGAAGAGGGAAGAGACTGTCAGGTGTGGGATGTGGCCCAGTGAGAGCTGCAGTGGATGAGAATGCCAGCTGAAGAGAGAGGCTCCATTCCAAGAGCAAAGAAATGCTTTCCTATTTAATTCCTGCTGTTTAATTGCACCCTCTAATGGTATTTAGGAAAGATCATTTACTTTGATTACAGGTGAGGCTATAAAACAGGAAAGTTGCACAATTGCTTCTTCTTTAAGTTGGTATTCCAAAGATTTCACAACTCCTGGAACATCCACACTACATTCCCTCACTTGAAACCACTCAAGAAACCTGGGAAAAAACCCAGCTTCAATTTCTCCTTCCCTGCAAGATCACACATGAATGAAGACTTGTATTCAGCAAGTGGCATAAATGGGTTACATTTTTTTCAGCAGGGAAACAGGTGCCTGTAACTACATCTCTTATACCACTTATGTAAAATGACCTTTTTGTCATTCAAGAAATCATCCATTTTCTTTAGCAGAATACTCACTTGTGTCACTTTCAGAAATAATGGATTACAAAGAAAAAAAATGAAAAACTACAGCATAAGTAGTCCCAAGACAAGGTCTGAAGAATAACTAATATTAAATGTGAAAAAACTATTCTGAAGATTTTGCCTTCATTCAGATAGATCAAACTATCCCTGTACAAAGAAAGAACAGATTCGTCAACACTAAATCCTCTTATACATCTGGAAAAATAGAAAAACCAAGTTTCTCATGGTACCAACTATATCCTGTATGTTTTTCCACATTCAAAAGAAGTTCATCATTCCTCTTTATACAACTATAATAATGAAAAAAAACCAAAAACCAAACAAACAGGAGACCACAGAGCTGTGAGTACATCTCAAATCTTGGGTTAATTCAGAAATCAAATTCCCTCTGAAGTCTACAGCTGTTCCTACTTCCCACAGATCAGATTAAATTTTGGCTGAGTCTGGCATAGGTTAACAAACAAAATTTGCTAGTGCAGGCACTGGGGACACAAAGGCCTGGCCCTTTTAAATCTCCAATCTCAATCCAAGTTTAGCCAGAAGTGTGAAAGAAAACACAACTGTTAGTTAGTTTTTGCTCAATTAATGGGGCACAGCAGAAAATTCCCTGTCTGTACACACCACTCTGCTGGCAGGTAATATAAGTAAGTGACAGAACAAGCCATTAGAGGACTCACAATCCATTTAACAGAAACACATCCATGTCCTTCAGACCATTACATTGTCTTCAGTGTAAAATGGCAGTTTTGAAATGTATGGCAATAATTAGATGCTCAATGTTAAACCAGGCCAGGTTTACAGCTATTCTCTTAATAGCATCTCCTAGAGTTCCTAAGAGCATTCAAAATAGTGCCTGGACTGCCTAATGTGGCTGCAGAACACAGCTTTATCCAGCATATCCATTAACAATAAAAACCAGGAGACAGACTTGTCACAGGTTACAGTGTTTAGGTTATGGGCTTCTACAGAAGTCATTTAGGTATGATATCCCCATTAAAACTGTGCTCAGAAGCTGCTATTGTGACACCTGTGACACATTAAATACTCATCAGAAAAACAGTCATCACTAATATCTCTATTTCTTCTACTTCACAGAAAGGCTGAAATTGAGTTTCACTGTTTATAGATATTGTCTGTTAGTTTAGAATCATCCTGCCAAGACTGAGCTTAAAAAAAAGTCTGGCCAATGTTACCCAGATTTAAGATGTATGTCTTGCATTCCTGTAGGTCAATTAAAAAATTTCAGTCCTGCTTTATAAACGATCTTCACACAAGATCATTATAGAAACCACTTGGAGATAGCTGAATAAGGCTGACCAGCTTGTGGTCAGATTTTATTTGTATGATAAATTGATACAACCTCATATAAAAACTTTAAAAAAGCCCATTTAAAAGTAGAAAAACTTAAAAAATTAGATATGAGTTAAACTCTATTATTGCTCTCAGTCTTCCTCAGATACACCAAACCTGAAATCTTAAAATATTAAGAATAATCTTAACATTTCCCACTGCTTGCACTGAACCACTTCAGTTCACACGGACTCCTTCAGGGTATTCAGACACCATGTGGCTGAAGGTCTCCTTGTGTATTTCGTTCCATGAGATACCAGGCCATTCCCAAGGATGAAAATAAGCCTGGTTATTTCCCAACAAGTTTGACATTGTTTTGCCGTTTCCTGAATGAGCGTATCAGTCCTTGGCCACCACACAAATCATCCAGCCAGGACAGGCTATTTTTATCATTCCCAGATGGTCTTTATGTACTTTCATGCATGACATGAGCTTCGCAGGATACAACCACTCTGTCGACCTTGGTGCATGTGAAACTGTTTTCTCCAAGTACACAGAGGTAGGGGCTGTGTCCTACACATGGGTACATCTATTCATAGTTATGGCATGCACTTCAGCTAGCACTGCAGCACTTCATTTTCCCAATGTACCTTGAAATTTGTCATTGGCAGGAGTACAATTTGTGTCATAGAAAACACACTGTCTTCAGTTTCAGTTCGGTCTGGTTATCTGCTGCTTCCAAAGGGAAATGTGACAAGGCATTTGCATTCAGGAGTTGAATAGTACTTTTGACCCCAGCTCTATTTTGACAGCAAACACTCAGCCATTATCACCCTTTTCTGAAATTATTCTGGAGATACTACTGACATTCAGCATCTGAATAAATTCTTCCAAAAATTCCCCTGAGGTTGCCATCACATAGTCTTGGAAGTAGTAAGAAAAAGGTCCACACTCAAATATTAGACCTCAGCATTATTAAAACTACCTGACTGAAACAAAACAATCAAATACCTCTAGGAAAGCCAACAGAAACCATGAATTACATTTGTTTTTGAGGATAACCAGTTATTCATAGAGATTGCTGCTTAGCAAAATGGGTAACTTACCACCTGTACAGCAATTCATGTAAGTGGACGTACATGGTGTTAGAAGATGCAAAGAAACAATTTTGACACTGCAAAGATGCTTGAAGCCTTCCACAGTAAAGTACAGCAAAGCACAGCTGTAGTCTGGGAGACCACAGAGAAGGTGAAGCCCATGGTACAGAAGGAAAGAGTTTATCTACCCAAGAATATCAGATTGGGAAAGAACCTGAGGTGCCCTTGGTACTCCAACTGCCCTGTTTGGCTCATTACTGTGTAGCTCCAGGCCATAACTGAAACCAAGCTCCACATCAGCCAGGGCACTGGCACATGACAGAAAATGCCTGAGGACTTGGACTTGTAACTAAGGCAGCAAATACAACTTCTCTACAACAGCTATTCCAGGAACTTGCTAGACTGGTTTTCATATTCTGCTCCTGCTCTGGACATTACATCAACTTACAACAACTTAAAGAGAGGTTGTTGTTGATGATGAATGGCATGCTGGTTTCAGATACTTTTATATATGGAAGACGAGAAACATTTTATGGAGCTGCAAATACAGCAAAATGTGACACAAAAAGCCATGGGACACACACAAAAAAGATGCAACATACCTTTCTTCTCTCCCTTGGAACAACTTTATAACTTTAGTACAGTGCTGTAGCAAAATTCACTAAAGAACATTGTTTTCTGTCTCTGTAAGGGACTCATGGGAAAACTGCTCTGTCTGAAGTCCAAATTACATCTTCCACTACTAAACTACTTGGTCTATACTTTGACAGGGAATTGACATTGTCCTTCACTGTGTTCAAAAACTCTCCACGGTTTTAAAAGTACATCTGGTATTTGATACAGTCACACATTAATCTCTCTGACCTCACAACCAAGGAAAATAAATGCTCCATAACATACTAAAAGAGAAAATGCCACTCTTGGATAGCTGAAGTGTGCCTGTAAACTATTCCTGGAAGCACAGACCCGTTTGTTTTGGTTGGCTTAGCTACAGGGACCAGGGCTGAAGGCAGAATGAAGTCCCCAGGTATGTGCTCGCTGTGGGAGCCTCACTGCAGGACTTTGCTCCTCCTCCTCAGCTCTGCCCTGCTTTGGGCAGGGATGGACATTGGTGCAGGCTGGGCCAGGACAGGGAGCTGTGACAAGTCTCTTCTGGCTGGGGACTGGCATCCCCGGGGCCCCTGGTGTCACTCCTCAGCTGCCAAGTCTGAACACCACATGAGGTGTAAACAGCACCAATGGACAGAACCAAACGTGCATCATACAGATCAGGATGCCTGATTCTGAAGTGTGGTTCAACTGCAGATTTGTTTTGTAACCTTGATTTACATCTGGAAAGATGCATTTTATCAGCTTCAGTCAGCCCTAGGCAAGCTAGGCAGCCCCGAGGACTCCTGCCATGGCTCTGCCCACTACAGCACTACTCCTGCCACTAAAAATGTCTCTGCTCAAGTGTGAATGTGGTGCACAGGCAGCAATGCAGGTGTAAGTTGTATCTAATAGTTAAAGAAAAAAAATGAATGATATATTAAGAGATCTACATGCACTAAAATTATTTTTCTGTACTTAGGTAAAGAGAAATCCTTTTTTAGAAAAAAATTCACATGGGTTTTACAATCACTCTTACATTAAATAATGCAGTTTGACCACACAAGTGAGTCAGGCAGTAAATGAAATCCACAGTAAATTCAGAGAGCAATTACTTGTTAAAGTCTGCGTTGTAGTTACTGTTAAAAATCTGTTGAACAGAAACATACTTGTTTTCATGTCCTACACAATTCATCTTGCCTTAAAAGCTTGGAATATAACAAAATTTCGTAAGAAGCCACCAGTACCTGTAGAAAAAAACAGTCTTATCCAGAGATATTATTTTTTGCTACCAAGTCATATGTTTGGTGTTGTACACTATCTAAGCCATTTTTGTGCTAAGAAAAACACCTGCAGCACTGGAAATTGTAAATAAGACTGTCCTTTGAGCACTGAAAAAAAGAGAAAATATTTCAAACTTGTTTCATATTGTCTTGATGAAGTGTGTTTTGTAATTCAAAATAATGATAAAAACTACAGTTTAGGCTGAAGACTGATTCCCTAAGATTACATTTGACTGTCAATTCTAACTCTGCAACCTTGGGAAATACAACTCAATCTTTTTACTTAGATCTCACTGTAAACTGCTTTAGAATAGTTCACTTAGGATTCACTGATCTTACCAGTGTTTTGTGGTAATAAGCTGGACAAAACACACAGAAAAAATGAAACAAAATCCCAAAATGATAGAACAAACTTTATCAAAGTACACACATCCTCATTTTCAAAATTCTCTTCAAGACATTTCATCTTCTTAATAAAAAAAAAAAACAACAGCCTTGACTTCGAATTCAAGGTTGATTGAATTTCGTCACACTCACAACCTTCCAGATCCTGCTAATTCATATTATTAATTGGCAGATAGCCAGAAGAAGCAGGGGAGGGAAAATCTAATTTGTGCATGTGCTTAGACAACCAAAAATTCCCCTTACAATTGCTTATCTCCGTATTCCCTCGGTTCATCTTCCAGAAAAGCAACAAAATAAGAGCTGAAACACTGCCTTAGTAGATGAGAATGAAGTGCCAAAAGTATAATGCATTTCCCACCAAGTGCAGCAACACACATTCTTGCCTTTTTTACCTTCCTTGTTTTCACTGCAGGTATTAGCAGTTATTTTTAAACTGCTGCACAATATGGCAAGTCCCTCTGACAGGAGATGGAAAGCCAAAGCCTCTTCCCCAAAGAACTTCCATTAAAGCCCTTGACTAAGCCCAGTGGAGCTATTAAAGTAAAAGATGAGACTTTATGGCTCTCAAGTGAAGCAGGGGCATGTCAGGGATCCCCAGGTACCCAGAGAACCTCACTGCTTTCAGCTCTAAGGAAGGCACAGTTTACAAGGACAAAGAGGAGGGATGCAGGGGGCTACATGTAAGCACACAAAAAAATGGGTTTATCCACTTTCTAGGCTCACTCTCTTATGGCACATCCCACAATTATTTTTGTCTTTTCTCATTTCTTTGTCATGCTTTTAAAACTTTATTATTTCTCCTTAGTTTTTTGGGATATTCAGAATAAAGGTTATCTTTACACTGAGGTGGCTGAAAATTTGTAGTTTTCCATTTCCAAAACACAGCTGACTAAACTTGGCAACATTTACAGTATCTGCTGAAATGAACACCTGACTTGCTGTACCCCAAATAGCATTAATTAGATAACTGACAGTAAAATAAAAAAAAAAAAAGAGACTAAAAAGGAAAATATATGATGATCATTGCCATCATACTTTTGATAGCAGTCACTTTTTACTACTACCATTGAAAGAGGAAATGGTAAAATCTGGAAATATCTGTAGCATAAAAAATACACAAAAATTCATACTCAATTTTTACAGGTAATGTAGGCAATAGAAGATCTGGAGCTAAAAGCAGGATGTGAAATAAAAGAATCATTTAGGATGGAAAAGACCTTTAGGATCATGAAGTCCAAGTGTACAATAATGGTATTCATGTGCCTTGCAATTTGTTCCTTGCTGAAACCCCTGTGGAGCCTGACAGCCAGAAGCTGGAAGCCTGGAGTGTCCCAGCTGTCACCAGAGTGCAGGTGACCCCAGGGGGCTGCACAGGACACTTAGGGAATGGCAGAACTCCACTGTGGGGAGCTCAGCCATGGCTGGGCAGATTTAATGCAGCACTGTGGCCTCACTGGCCAGGTTTTGCACTTCTTGCTGTATGGCCTGCAAAGCCTTTTGAGCAAATGGTATTACAGACTTGGGATTTTATGTAGCTCTTCATTGTATTACTGCCATAGCCAGTGGGAATAAAATTGACTTCAGGAAACCAAAGGTCAACCTGCTGCAGTTTTTTTTTCTTGCACATTACTGCTAGTAAGAAGGTGTGTTAAACTGAGATTAATTTGCAGGGACAGTGCTTCAATACCCCTTTTTGCAGTGTTGTTGCCATAGATACAAACAGCTGTCTCTGACCAAAACTTACTCAACCATTTGTCTGTTTCACAGGGAAGGTGAGTTAGATCTGTCTTTTAGTAGCATGGACTATGATTAGTAGTCAAAAATGCAGCAAACACTCCCTTGTTACCATGTGCACTAGCACCAGTATTTGGGGCAGACACTCATATATGAAAGATATCTCAGCTGGAAGCTATGCTACTATTTTCCAAAATCTGTATGCAAATTCAAAGCCATAATTTAGCCTTTAATGTAATCAAATACCCTTAAAACATGAGGGGAGTAAGTTTGTGTCAATAGGCTCAACATTCAATTTGAATCTTTCCAAAGATAGCTCACCATTAAGCAGAGCACACAGAAAACCATCTTGCAATTGCTCCCCCTCCTCCCAATTCTTTATGTATTCAGAAATACTTCAACTGTCCTGCCAGCTCCAAGAGGTAAGTATTTTCACTTGGAAAAAAGAGGCACCCTGTCAATCCCTTCCCAAGACCCAGGCTTCTGCAAAATCCAGTTCTATCTGTAAGCAAACACATCTTGCTTTAAGTCTTGACCTCATCCTTATACCTCTGTTTCAACTTGATGGGCCTAATTTTAGTAGTGATTTAGTAATTAAATGAAAAAGCATTAAAAATGCCTGCAAAAAAAAAATCAGGAATCAAGTCCCAGTGACTACTTCACTTTCAATTGCTTAATTTCTGTAGCTGCCAGATCAAAGGTATTGCAGATGGCACAGACCCAACAGCACAATTCAAACCTGAGGATGGATTATTGACAACTGAATATCACTGATGAGTAAACCAAAACTAAAACTGACAGCTTTTCAAATGTGCAGGGAAAGAAAGAGTTTCATAAGAATTCTCCTAATAGCCCCCAGTTCTTTTCTGCTTCCAGGTCTGTTTAGTTAGTATCCACTGTACTGATCTGGTGTAATACAACTGGGGATGGGGGAACACAGTATTGACTGGTTTTATTCCAATAGTGGGCTGAAAAGCCAATTAATTATGTAGAGATTACACACCATCCACAGGAAATGACTGTTGTTTTCAAATGTTTAATTACTATGGGGAAAAAAGTAACAGTGCTTTTAAAGCAATGCCCCAACAACTTCTAATAGATTGTCTATTACCTATAAGGAAGTGAGGTAATTCTAAGGGCAGAATGTTAATTTTTATCTGCTATATTAGTTAATATGAATGAAAATAATTAATATTTTCACTGAATATGAAAATAGGAATTATTTTCATTCATAATGAAAATGAAAAGCTATTCTGCATTGTTCAAAACCAAACTAAGAGTGGCTAAATTAATGGAAGTGTTCAGATGACAAGGTACAGTGTACGAGGCTGTTTTATTCCTAGTTCTTAGGCTCAGACAATACAAAAAACAAGAGCAGGAAAACGTGCTCAGAGATGTATGAATTTATCTCTTTTATCAGCTCAGTTCTAGTTTAAAGCAGTTTAAATGAGCTTTGATAAGGCAATGGGAGCAGATCCAGTGGTGCTGGTGATTTGATTAGCTCCCTGCTAACCATCTCGGGCAGATTTAATTTGGAACAGAGCGATCACGTCTGACTGTGGTAAACAGCTCTGCACCTGCCCTCCCAGGTGACACCTTCACAGGAGACTGAGAGCTGCTGGGTCTGCAAGGGCTGTAGGAAAATCACCCATTCTAAGCTTCTGGTGTCTTCTCAAGACAAAATAAAAGTTCAGTAAAGAGAATGATGCAAGTTTCCAGAAGACTAAGAAATGCCACAGTGAATAAAACCTGCTGTGTAAACTCTCTCCAGAGTCACTGAAAAGCTTTATTACAATTATCTAAACAAGCCCTGGGGCTCACTTTCGTAGCTAACTCGAGCAACTGGGACAAAGCCACAGCAAAAACCATACACCTGAAAGATTTCATCAACAAATCCACTCCAGGAGTAACAGACTTGCCACAGTACCAGAAATTTTATTTGCTCCATCCCTGTAGAAACAAGGCCACTCCTATTTTGCCTTCTCTTTCAAAGGGACATACAATTTTTCTGCTGCATAGCAACAACGGTTTAAATCAATACAAACACAATCTCATTTGTCTCCAATATTCTTGTGTCAAAATATTAGGAACACAAAACTTAACGATGCAGACCACTACCTATCAATGAGTTCTTAATGCTCCCTCTCGTGTGAAATCCGAACCCAAACCAGACTTAGGAGTCCAGAGAAAACATGTGCCAAGAGGCTGGACTCCAACAAAGCTGACATACTCTTTATCCAAGCTGCTGTATGCGAGGCAAGAGCATGCACTGATTACAGGAGAGATGACAAAAGGAAGAGGAGAGCTCTGAGAGACAAGGGACCATGAAAGCTTTGGGGAAGGATTGAAATAATACCCACAAGATAAATGGAAACTCTGTGTAAGAAGATTTTGCAAATTCCCAACCACAGTTTTGATGAAAAAAAGTTAATATAAAGAAAGATGGTTAATTTATAAAGAAAAGAAATAGGAAGAACAGCTGAGAAATTTATATTTATATAAAACTGGTAATAGGCAGTAACAGCAGGCTTAATACCAAGACTTTTTTCCCTCATTTTTTGATTTTGGCCACACAAGCTAATCAAACATCTATGGAGAAGAGAAATTCAGAGGATCCCCAGGCTTAGAACTCCCAGCCAGGGTTGTCAGACCATTCCCTCCTCCTCTTTCACTTAACCTCCCTGGCCCAAGTGCATCCACTGATTTCACTCCTTGGAGCACAATTTTCACATTGATGGCACCACAAATAGCTTTGCTTCCTTAACTTTTGCTGCTCTGGCCTAGGGTTATTATTTTAAAAACTGATAAAGTATTTGTTACTTTTCTGCTTTTAATGATCTTTGAATAATTTTAAACACTGCTTAATGGGGAGAATTTTCACTCTTTGAGCTTGCAAAGACTGTATATATTAACAGACTTCCTAAACATTATCTAATTAGGTTAAATTCAAAAGATTTGGGCTTACTCTTAAGTAGATAATTTACAAAGACCTATCAGTTTCTAGAGAGAAATCAAATGCATGCATACATTACAAGGAAAAGCAGCTTCTCCAGTTTACTACTAAACAATGATTTATCAACTCAAATTGTTTAAAACAGTCATCCAGCCATGATAATAGCTTGACATAAACCTGGAGTTCTTTAAAAGAAGGAAATAAACAAAACATTGGAAAGAAATAATTTATCTGGAAATGTTTGAGGCAATGTTTTGTGAAGACATGGCTGGAAAGACCTCATGTCATTTCAGATACTAAGTTTAGACTTAGCCATATTTTAACACAGCCGAACTTTTGACTTAAAAAATAAAGAATTTGCAAAAAAAAAAAAGGCATGAAACTAGAAGTGCAAAATGAGGTTATTGTTCTAAAACCTGATATAATTTATTTTTAAACATGAAATTAATTTACATTTGACTTAAATTTTGAAGCACATTATTGAGCCTTAAATGACCAAAGGTATTGAATATCTCTATTCAGGGAATGGAATCACATAAGGAGCAAGAAGACATCCTGTTGTTTAAGGCCATATTATAATGTTTATTCAAAAAGGTGTACTTCACCCTTCTTTTGTGCCAGTAAAAGAATTATTATTTTTTTATAATGATGCACTAATTTTAACAT
The DNA here is from genome assembly GCF_012460135.2 of Molothrus ater. Lineage (NCBI taxonomy): Eukaryota > Metazoa > Chordata > Aves > Passeriformes > Icteridae > Molothrus > Molothrus ater. Next base: position 20,811,266 of record NC_050479.2, read on the forward strand.
AGAGGAAAAGATTCATCTCAATGTGAACTCCTTGCTATACCTTGACCTGGAACAGTATTTCTAAACTAGCAGTCCAGAAATTGCCAATGACTACTACAGTAGGAATATTTCTTCATACAGACTGCTGTTTTCCTAATATTACCAACTGCACTCAATGGGACATATTGAACTTGCATTTTGAGATAAACCTCTGAAAACATAAGGTTTCCTTGATGCATTTTGCAGTTTCAAGAGGCAGAATTTGTTACCAAAGGCAAAATTGCACTATGAAGTTGTAAAATGTGACTGTAAATAAATGCCATGTTTTGCATACTATATATTTTTCATAATTGCCTATCTAGACATAAGTACTACTAAATGTGTGATATACTATATATGTATAAAATTAAAATATTAAAGACATCTGATATATAGTGTAAATAGTGCAGCAGAAAAGTTAAAGCACTATTTGAAGGCCAGTGACCTAAAGGGAAGTTTTAATTGTTTCAGCTTTTTCTAGCATCTCACACAAAGCTAACCTCAGGTTTTGCTTGGCACTTTATAATTCAATGAAGAGAGAAAATGTCTAGCCAGAGTCCTGGACTCACTTCAATCAGTAACAAAGATGCCAGTGGCCTCAAACCAGCTATTACTGAAAAGGATGAGCACACAGTACAAACTGTTCAAAGCCTGGTACCATTGCCATTGTGTTTACAAAGAGTTCTCTGAGTCAGACTGGCATTCTTTTGTGCAGCAGAGAAACAAAAATATCATATACTTTTAAAAGGATAAGATATTTAGTAATAAAAAGTGTACATATACTTTTATATATATTTATAAAAGTATATATATTTTTAAATTCAGTTTTACAATGTTGAATGTAATCTTCCTTTAAACATACAAACCAAAGGAATTTTTTTTTCTATCAAGAAATGTAAAAATGATTAAGTTGAATCATTATATCCAGAAACCTTGATTACAGGGGGAACTAAGTAGGGACTAGAGAGAAATTATTCTACATTTCCTTGATCAGAGATATACAATCATGCTATAGATGAAGGCAGCTATGATTGATTATTCTGTTTATTAGGACTGCAAGCTGGTTAGATAAAAGGGAAAATTAATTTGTGCATGCATCAGTTGAACTAATCTTATTTAAACTGATTTAGGTTGACGATAAACACAATTCATGCTACAGACATTTGGGATGCTTGCTAAAGCACATTGTAGCTCACAGAGCAACCAATAAAAATGTTAACCATTTCAGATATAACAAAAATCACAAATCCACCTTGTTCTGTTACAACAGAGATGTTTGGGAGAGTGCCTTCCCTGCTCCCCCAATATTCTCTGAGTAGGTGCCCAATATCCATATTAACCCAATCTCCAGAACCATTTATTAGAAGATCCAGCACTACAGAACCCTGGCTAGCCATCTCACATGTGAAGGTCTGAACTCAGCAGAGATTATTCAAAGGCTATGGGCAAGTCAATAAAAGACTATTTTGAGACCTACTGCACAAATGGTGGCACCAGTGTAAAACCAGGCGTGCTGCAGCTGTTTGCCTCTGCTCCTGACCTGGAGTTCACTGTCCCTGACAGCTGAACCAGAGCTACTGACTGATCTCTCACTACATTCTTTAAAGTTAGAACTTCCTGGTCATTGAAAGATATTTCAGGAAGAGCTGGCTGGGAATGGACTTTACACTAAAACAGTCAGGGGACTTGAGTGCTCTGCTTTTGCAGCTCAGGTGAGGGCTCTGTGATACCTTAAATCACCTCAGCTTTTTCTGTGGTGATCACTCACTCTCCAAATATGCCATTACAACAACTTTCCTAATCACTGTATTCACATGTGTGAAAAAAATCAAGCTTGGACCAACGTCCTTGATTACAAAGCCAAGTGTGAACCTGTGACCTCAGTGTGTAAATAAAAACACAGTATCAGTGATGACCATGTTAGCAAATCCATTTTGATTAATTACACCAGAAATATCTCCAGTTTACACCAAAGAACTACACTTAACTTTCACCACTACATTAAGTAAACTTTTGAGAAAAAAAAAAATTCTCTTTATTTACAGCATTTAGTGTGATGACTAGACAGGAAAATATCAGGTGAAAATGTTCATAAGCTGCTTGAAGATGGAATTCCTTCTGAAATTAACTGATGTTAATCTGTATATTGGGCACAAATTTTTAGCATGTACTATGTATATAACAGTATGTTTATCCACCAATTATATTCATCTTCCATTAAATCAAAGCAGTTCAGATAGGAACAAGGTCATACAAAAATGTAAATGGAAATACAGATCCTGTACATCTCTGAGGCTTAATTAACAACTTATTGAAAAAGCAATTATATTACCTGTCCTGTTTCCATGTGCAATGGCTGCATGAGACATTCAAATTATTCAGGAGCATGTTTGACTGGACTGCCTGTTGTAATTCCATTTCTCCACCATGATGTGGTAAAAGAATTCAGTTTAAAATAAAATTAAAATTTAAAATTTGTTTGAATCTACCTTTAAAAAGCAGAAAATCCTATTTGTCTTCAGAGGAAAACTGTCCTAGCTGTGTTTGGGAAGCAGCTGATTTACTGCACTCACACAGTCCCTCATCAGAGGCAGGTTACAGAAGGCACTGTGTGTCCAGAATGTGCTACACACTCAGTGTGTGCCCAGTGCCTGCACACTCAGTGTGTGCCCAGCGCCTGCACACTCAGTGTGTGCCCAGTACCTGCACACTCAGTGTGTGCCCAGCGCCTGCACACTCAGTGTGTACCCAGTGCCTGCACACTCAGTGTGGGCCCAGTGCCTGCACACTCAGTGTGTGCCCAGTGCCTGCACACTCAGTGTGTGCCCAGGGCCTGCACACTCAGTGTGTGCCCAGTGCCTGAGCACTCAGTGTGTGCCCAGGGCCTGCACGCTCCTGTGGGCCCAGTGCCTGCACACTCAGTGTGTGCCCAGTGCCTGCACACTCAGTGTGTGCCCAGTGCCTGCACACTCAGTGTGTACCCAGGGCCTGCACACTCAGTGTGTACCCAGGGCCTGCACACTCCTGTGGGCCCAGGGCCTGCACACTCAGTGTGTGCCCAGTGCCTGCACACTCAGTGTGTACCCAGTGCCTGCACACTCCTGTGGGCCCAGTGCCTGCACATTCAGTGTGTACCCAGTGCCCTCACACTCAGTGTGGGCCCAGTGCCTGCACACTCAGTGTGTGCCCAGTGCCTGCACACTCAGTGTGTGCCCAGTGCCTGCACACTCAGTGTGTACCCAGGGCCTGCACACTCAGTGTGTACCCAGTGCCTGCACACTCCTGTGGGCCCAGTGCCTGCACACTCAGTGTGTACCAGGGCCTGCACACTCAGTGTGTACCCAGTGCCTGCACACTCAGTGTGTGCCCAGGGCCTGCACACTCAGTGTGTACCCAGTGCCTGCACACTCAGTGTGTACCCAGTGCCTGCACACTCCTGTGGGCCCAGTGCCTGCACACTCAGTGTGTGCCCAGTGCCTGCACACTCAGTGTGTGCCCAGTGCCTGCACACTCCTGTGGGCCCAGGGCCTGCACACTCAGTGTGGGCCCAGTGTCCAAAGAAACAAACCCCTGAGCTTCCCAGGAGTGCTGCAGCCCGAGCTGCATTCACTGGCCCAGCTGTTTTTTGCAGCTCTGCCCAGACAAGTTAAGCAGACTTGGGGTGGATGAAAATGCATTGCTGAGCTGTGTGAAGTCTTTGCTGGGCAAACTCAGAGGAGCAGTTTTGGGCAAGGCACAGCTCCACTCCCCCTCCTTGTGGCATGGCGTTTGCTCACGAAGCAACGCCCTATGACCCTTTCAGTGCTGCTGGCACTCCAGCTGAACTAAATATATACTTATTAATGACTACAACAAAAACTGCCTTTTCCTACTTTGCATATCTCTTATTAGCACTTTCAAGTGACTGGCACAGTGAATGTGGTAGCATGATGTGCTCTACAAATCAAATAGCAGAGTATGGGATTATCACAATTCAGTCCTACAAGGTCTGAGCTAGGTCTTAAATAATCACCAGCTTAGTTTAAAAATCAAAGGATAAGGCATTCTGCCACCTCTGTTTTCAATGCTAGCAGCCTCTTACTATCATTGAAAACCTTCCTTGAAACCTTAGCCTGTTTTAAGGACAAAGATTAAAAAAAAAAAAAAGGCAGCACAATAATTTTATTCCACCAGCAGTAGTTTAAAACTATACTTTGTAAGAGAAAGGCTCAAAGGAAATATTTCAGAAGTTAGCCATGACTGGAATAGTAATTTCATCTTTCTACCACAATGTAAAATATATGGATCCGTGTTCTAGCTACATATACTTTTTTTCTGACTTAGTTGACAGCCCAAAAAGTACTAATCAATATTTCATTAATAAAATCAGAGTCCAGTTAACCATGACTCACCAAGTAGCAAGAGAAATACTAGGGAATATACAAATAAAACTCTACTTCAGCCATGAAACAACTGCAAATTTAAAGAATGTTCATGTTCTTTTAAAATATGCCTATTTAAAAATATTAATACAACAGTTAACTATATTTCAGTGAACAGTTATGATGCCATTAGACTTTTAAGAATAACCACTCTATGAATAGTTCATGTGTACACCCTCAGGTGCAATATTATTTGATGGCAGCACTTGAGAAACGATGTTAGAAAACAAAATCAATAGAGAGTTTATTAGTTAAACCTCAGAATTATAAAGGATATTGTTTGAAAGCAGCTTGATTTTCTAGTCCATAAATCTAACTGACCAATAAAATTTTTTGGTGGGAACAGGTGCCAACAGTAACTTCAGTTAACATACAGAAAGTCTCTGTACCATATACCTGTGCAATATAACTTATGAAGCTCTAAATAAATTGAAAAAAAAAATTAGTAACTGTAAAAAAAATTATAAAAGCTGTGTACAGAACAGTATGCATGGGGGTATTATGGTACTTTTCCAAATCATGCATTTGCAAGCAAACTTTTTGTTTATAGTTTCTCTAATTTTCTTTATATAAAATGCAGTGTTCTTCTTATGCAAAAAGAAGACACATTTCCTCAAAACAAAGTATGTCAATGCTAACTTAGGGATAATGGAACATTCTTCTCAATTATACCAAATGAATTCTTCTGAAAAAATACTGTTCTGGAAACTTTAAAAAAATAATGAACACTTTTTAATAATAATCTGTGCCTCTGCACTTCTACCAACAGTCACAACTTGCACTACCACATTTCATTTGTGATATTCCTAAACTGCACTTATTCCAAGCTCTTTGAACAACAGAAATCTGTTGATATGCCACTACATTTGAAGTACCTTCCACTACCTCCTATCTGTTTTATTCTTAAATTCAAAGTAACTAATTCATACAAGAAACATAAAACTAGGAAAGGATGACCTGTTTCTTCCTAGGCATCATGTGCATACATCTACTTTTCCTACTTTTTCAAACTTCCCCAACCTTTCATTTTTTGACATCTAATTTCACCTCATCTCTTTGCTTTATTTTGCTTTTTACAAGGTTTTCTAGTCAAAATACTGTCATCCCCATAACATATCCCACATGATCCTGATAAAGCTGACCTTACCACTGTCAAACCTATCATAGCAACAACAGTTAACAATAGTTAACATTCTAACTGCTGGGGACATCCCCACTAAGAGCCAGACAAAGGTATAGAAGATGGTACTCTACATTATTAGCACCATTATTCCTCAAAATTACTGATAATTCAGGATGTCAAGGTCTTGAATTGCTAGAAGACCCCAGAAGGATTTTCTCTTGCAATTTGAGATAAAGCAAACCACCAAACTGTATCAGAGAACTGGGTGATCTGCTTGAGTATGTGTTTGTGAAACACAAAAAGAACTGTGAATCTCATTCATCTGAGAGAAGTAAGTAGAAATGCCATGCAGTCAGTAGTAACTCATCAGGCACTCCCAAATTTAATTGCTAGAATACATATTAAATGCACAGGCCCAGAGTGTAATTACAATTTGGTATTTGAAACTGTTTAGTTAATAGCAAGCATGGAAGTTCATTAGCTTAGTAAACTAGGGAAAAAATTGCACTTGGGAGAAAGTACAAGGGTAAAAATGTGCAGAGCTCTCACTTCCCCACTGCCACCAGGGACCAAAGGTAATGATTAAATAGCCCAGAAAAGGCAACCTGTGGCAAAAAAAATCATACTCCCATTCTGGGTTAAGGGTGTAATTAGCTTGAAATACTGATTATACTTGAAAACCCAATGAAATGAATTCTAATGGGAAAATCTGGCTAACTGAAACAGCACAAGACCTCCAACTTGGGATTCAAGTTTTAAACATGCTACACAAAAAACCCCAAACAAGCAACATATACTTTCTTCTAAGTAGAAGAAAAGCATTTTTAGGGATAAGGAGGCTGTTAGTAACCAAAACGAATGTTAAAAGACAACTTTAAATTAGTACACTGCAATAATTTGTGCCTTAAGTCTGCAAAATGTTTGTGAGAGGATCATTTCAATGATGCTAATTTTCAATACATTTTGGAGCACTAGAGAAATTCAGTAAGACTGCTAGCATTTTCTGCTAATGGTTGAGGATGGTAAGCAGTATGATCTCAGTAATTATAGAGCTCTATGCCATTACTAATCTCAGGGAAAATAACCACTGAACTTCGAAAGGATAAATTCACTGGGAAATTATATGAACAAAACTGAAGCCAGTCAACACCCTTTTACAGAAATTTGCTAAATAACAGAGAATTATATTTAATCATCTGATAAAATTACAAACTCTGGTCAGATTATATTCCATAAATGAAACACACAGACTTTTGAGCAGCATTTACCTTACAGCCACACAAAACTCAGAGTAAGAAATTATTATCAGTATCATCAGATGTGAATAAGATATACCTATGAAAAAGTAGCTGTTACCAGGAAATAATAATTGAAAAAGTGCTCTACATTTCTCCAACAAAATCATCCATTACTTACTCAACACTATTTAAGAGTAAGATCAATGATACAGAAGTAAATACTGTTGATGGCAGTAATGGCACAAAAACTGTCAAACTGGTCAGTAAAGGCAGCAAATTGTTATCCAGAATAATATGGATTTCTTTGTACGATGGGCACAGTGTATTATAGCCAAGTGGACTTATGTAGGAAGCAAGAAACAATGCAGGTAATACCCAGTAAACAGTGCACAGAAGCCACAGACTTACAAAATACATACAATCTTAATGGCAGAGAACCAACTCAATACAAACAACAGTGAAGCCTGACAACAAAAGGCAGTAATCAACTTCCCACACATGTAAGTGCATGAGACCAGTGATACTACCCTAGTCCACAGCATCAGTGGTACTGGAGAAGTGAATATAGCTATATAGTCCCTGTACTGTTTTCCCAAAATGGCAAACATCTTGCTCTTTCTCCATTATTCACAAAAAAAGAGGAAGAATTCTGTACCTTAAGATGTTAACCATCTTAAGATGTTAACCAGAATGCCCCACATGCTGCTATTAGCACAGAAACTCACACGGAAAGAGCACAGCAGCAATTTGAAAATGCTGCAGAGAACCAATGAATGTTACATGAACAAGAAGCTGTCTCTGACCCACTGTAGGAGAATAGGATTGCTCAGGCCACAAGTTGCAGCTTGGGCAGTAGTGATGGTGGAGTAGGTACAGTTGAAAGACAGGTGTTACTGTTGATATGTTTTGGGGTTATTTCCTACCACAGCAATTACTTAAGACCAAAGCCACTTAAAGAATTGTACAGTACTTCTTTGTTTTTCTTCTTCAATCTGTATCTTAAAAACCAGCCCTGAACAAATGCAGACTTTTTGTCAAATGCATCTTCTCAAGAGAGCTGGACTGTCACAGCCTTAAGTGACAACACTGGTAGGAGTCCACCATCACCTATGTGCACAGGGCCTGACTGCCTGGCTGACTTCACCAAGAAAAAACCTGTCAGGACAGGAGTGGCACCCCAGAGGTGAGCTCTTATTTGGTGATTCCTTTTGGCTTACCTGGTCGTGAGACCCTTGAGCTGCTGAATGCTGCTCCTCGCAGGCTGCTGTCGAGAGTCTGGGGGTTTGAGTTACCATGGAGATCACCACATCTGACACATGAGGGGGCTGCAACAAGAGAGAGGCACCCATCAAACCAGTGTCCATCAAACCAGTGTCCATCATCTCAGCAAAATACAAGCACAAGGAGTCCCCTTTGATTTTGGCATTCACCAAAGTCCGAGCTCCCAGATTAGGAGCTTTAGCTAAACTGTAAGGGGAAAAAACCCAACACCCATCAACCAAAAGAATTACAAAGGTGAGGGCACTCCCCAGTGACACACAGTATTTGAGCACTTTGCAAAGCTGCACTTTTTCAGGAGCTTGGAATGATCCAAATATACCATGAGCTTGACTCAACAATTTTCAGCCTCTCTGGTCAAGTATAACAACAGCAAGCAATCCACCCAGAGCACCGCTGAGCACAGGACTGGAACAGCAGTGCACTGCCTCAGAACAGTGGGACACACAAAAGTGCTCCCACAGAGAGCCTCCAGTGGGAAACTGATGGAGCATCACCTCTGGGCAAGAAATAAGTAGGCAAAAGAAGTCACCTTCTTGAATATAATTGGGGAAGGCTGAAGGCAAGCATTTATGAAAATCAAACATGAAAGACAGCCTGGCATTCATCTGCAATAATAAGCCTATCTGCAGACTTTTCCAAGCCTGCCAACAAGCATGATGAATAAAATCTGATTTCTTATTGCCTTGCCATTCCAGCACCATGTATATTGACTAGTGTCTTATTCTTCTGTTTCAAGCCTTAAGCCTTATGCTCAATTTTTGTCTACATTTAATAATTAAATGCTGTAAAGTGAAATGGGATAGACATTGGAGACTTTTAAAATTAATTATCCTCTTGCACACAAATGTCTGGCAGCTTTGAAAACTATTGTCCTGTCGTAGACATCTTTTTGTGAAAATCCTTTCTTGGGATTTTTTTCCCTTCTGAGAAGCTGAGGCCTCAGAAACAAAATGCAAAAAATGGTTATCTGCTGCTGTGGAATGCATCAGGTGGATTTTTGATTGGCCCATCTTAGATGTTTATAATTAATGGCTAATCAAGGCCGAGCTATCTCGGACAGAGTCTGAGAGAGCTGCCTTTTATTATCATTCTTTTCTATTCTCTTCTGAGCTAGCCTTCTGAGATGAAACCTTTTCCTTCTATTTCTTTTTAGCATAGTTATAATGTAATATAAATATCATAAAATAATAAATCAGGCCTTCTGAAACATGGAGTCAACATTCTCGTCTCTTCCCTCATCCAAGAACCCCTGTGACCACTGTCACATTGTCCTGGTTTTGTCTGGGATAGAGCTCATTTTCTTCCCAGCAGCTCATACAGTGCTGTATTTCAGACTCAGTATGACAGTAATGTTAGTAACACAGTGATGTTTTAGCTGTAGGTGAGCAGTGCTCACACTGAGTCAGGGATTTTCAGTTTCCCATGCTCTCCCAGTGAGCAGGTGCACAAGAAGCTGGTGGGAACACAGCTGGGACAGCTGTCATGGTGTGGCCAATCCATGCCATACAATGTCACAGCCAGTGTATGAAATGGGGGGAGCTGGCTGCAAGGGGCTGCTCACTGCAGCCATCAGCAGGCAGTGAGCAATTTACTGTGCACCATTTCTCTTTTTTGGGCTTTATTTCTGTCTCTTGGTTTGTTATCTCCCTTTAAATCACTATTATCTTTATTAATATTACAATTAGTATTAGATTTTACTTCTTAATTACTTATTTCCATTATTAAACTCACCTCAACACATGGGTTTTACTTTCTTCCTCCCCATCCCACCGGGGTGAGTAGGGGGATGGAGTGAGTGGCTGTGTGGTACTTAGTTACCAGCTACAGTTAAACCACAACAACTATACATTAAGTATCATTTCATGATATAATCAATTTAATATATAACATATTTGAACACATCATCAGGGAAAGCTTTCATAAATTCAGTTCTAATTCTCAGTCTGCAGCACTGCAGCATGTTCTCATTTACTTCATTGTGACATAAATACACCATCTAACCAAATACAACTACTCACTTCAGAAAGAGTTACATCTATCCTAATCAGAGGTGAATGACTACACAAAGGACAACACTTGCCTACTGAAGCATCCCAAACTATTTGCAGTACATCAGCTGGACATCCACAGTTTTTCTGAGTTAGTCTACTGAATGCATATAAATCTTCATCTATATGGCTACATACCTAACCACCTAATTCTCAGATGACATTCTGAGTTCACTGTTCTCATCTCTCCATCTCTTTTTTTTTTTTTTTTCCAATTATAGAATCATTGACTGGCTGGGCTTTGAAGAGACTTAAAGATTATCTCATTCCAACCCTCCTGCCATGGGCAGGGACACCTCCCACTAGACCAGGTTGCTCAAAGCCCCAGTCAACCTGGCCTTGAGCACTGCCAGGGTTGCAGCATCAACAACTTGCCTCCCCCATCTCATTTTTCCTGTGAAGCATGTTACGTTTATGCAAAATACAATATATTCAAGAAGCATAACTGTGTGTAAATACAAAATCTGAAAAGCCAAGCAACAATTAGAGGATTTCCCATGTTGCATGGGAAAATTTTTAAGAGTATTATTATACTAAAATTATCTCTATTCAATACCCCTACATTATGCTATGCAACAGTAACTAAGACATACTGAGGCTGCTCTCATGTCAAATACCAGGGAAATAACTGGCTCATCTGGAATGAAGGCTTCTGCAAGATTCATGGAGATTAAAGGACATTGTAGAATACCAGATACTCCTTCTGTAGCACTGTGGATGAATCAGGGTTATTGAAGAAATTCTACTAATGCTTTCTGTCATAATTCCACTCATAAACTGGTTGGGTCATGTTTCATTTGTTCTGTTTACAAATCTTATAAACTGGATCACGGGTGGTTTCTGTCAGTGACAGAATCACTCAAAGGCTACAGTGCTGGAGAGGCAGGAGGCAGCAGTGCAGGCAGCACTGGTAACAGGCTGGAGGAGCTAATCACATCCTTTGACAAGGCCAGCTTTGGTTACCTTGCAAGACGACTTTTTGGCAAATACCAGCTCTCTACTGAAAAAGTGAAAAGTAAAGTGAAAGAGACACATTAGAGGCAAAAAGATATGACTATTATCATTTTTTTACCTGTAAGTGTCAGTGAAGCTTAAAAGTTACATATATTTCCCTTATGATTGGATGAGAACATAGATATATTGATGATTGCAATAATCATATAGTATCATATGGCCCTACCCACAATGTTTTACTCAACAACGAGAGTTTCTTCAAATCCAATTTCATACAGAAGTAAATACTAATATGAGATTTGAAATAAACAGTAGGCAAAGACAAAAAATGTTCCTTTAAACATTCATTTGTAATATTAGCATTACAACCTATAATTACTTACAGTAGAATAAGGTCTTCACAATTTACAAAGAAATTTAAAAATAATCCATTACCAGAGATCACAGAATACAGCTGCAAAAGTGATTAGAACAGGGTACAAAGTACTTTAATATGAAATATCTGGAGAGTTCCACTGGCAGAGTTTATTTAAAAAAAAAAAAAGACAGATGACCTAATTACAGCACCTAATATTTTCATTGGGAGAATACACTAAGCACCAACTGGCTTGTTACTCTAGCAAAGGGTTTGCAGAAAACAAATCAGCATCTGGAAGTTGACAAGAAATTCAAACGAGAAATAAAGCACATGCTTTCCATCACCTGTGACTAACCATTAGTGCAACTATCCAAAGGAGAATGCAGAGATTCTCCACTGGTTGATGCCAAGCTTTAGGGGAACTTTCCCAGAATATGAATTTTTGTGAAAACACAAGACATCCCACAGTCATACAAAAGTTACTCTGTTTCATACACATAGACCAAGTCTGCAATACAGAGAAAGGGAGATTTAGGTGCCTAGCCATCCTTTCCTGCTCATAAATTAAATATATTATTGTAGAAGAGGTTAATAGTAGGTTTGTTAGTTAAAGGAGTGAGAAGAAGTTGAGAAGTAAGAAGAAGTTGATAAAAAGTATTTTTTAAAGTTGTAATTAAAAAGGTCAGAAGAAGTAAAAAATTAAAAAAAATAAAAAGAAAACTTTACAACTAAACAAAGTATTTTTAAAAAATTAGTTAAAATCACTGTAACTTTTCACCAATAGTTAACATTTAAAAAAAATTAAAAAGTGCATAAAAAGTCAACCATATTCAATAATAAAAAATTACCATCTGAAACTGCTTTTAGTCCCTGCTTTGTGTTGTGACCGCCTCCACAACAACATATTATGATGAAAACCAATTGTCTGGTTTTGTAACTAAAGCACTTGGTGCTGATGAGCACTGTGCATGCTGAGCTGCTGGTGCCAGCAAATACTTAGTGCATACATGTGCACACAAACACACACACAAAGTGAGAGAGGGAGTGTGTTCAAGCCATGTGGAGTCACAGAGCTACTGCCATCCTTCCAGAGATAGGTGGACTAAATTCTGCTGGAATAGTACTCTAACTTCTGATTTAGGAAGCTTACTGTGTCCCCCATGAGCTGAAAGGACTCAGTCACAGCAGAGTGGCAGCAGGAGCTCTCTTCACAAGGGTCACTTGGGGCATCAGTCAGATGACTGAAGGCAGGCAATACAAATGATGCTCTCTGAATCTGTGCAGGGAGCAATAAACACAGTGCTTCACATTATTAACTACTTGCCAGTCCTGTCCCTGTGGACAGTAAGCTTCCTGGGCAGAAAAACCTTCTAGGTGGGGTATTTCAGTGGGTTAGCCAAGCAGTTGCCCACCTCAGCCAAGATCCAGGAGCTGCTGCAGCCTCAGAGCAGTTTGCTCACAGCTCCCTCCCTGCAGCAGCAGCCTCACCCTGTGCACACAAGTACCACGGGCTTCTTGCAAGGGCACAAAGGGAGAAGAAAAGGAAATAAAACCAAGTCATGGCCTAGAGGCTACACTGGTGTCACAGTGAGCAAGCTTAAAAATTTCACCCCTTTAGCAAAGGATACGAAAGTTATTGGATGTCTTAATTTAGCTAGCATGGGTTGCTAATCTATGCCTTGGGCTGCTAAGTGTCAAGAAATGTACTCATGTTTAAATGTCAACCAGAAATAAAAGTTTAAAAATTTTTTCCTTTTTACTAATTGTACATCTGGTACACAAGGTTTGACTTTGGATTTGTACTATGTCTGAAAACACATTAGTCAACCAATGCAAACACTTTCATTGATCTCCTTATCTCTCAGCTCCTCCATTGGACACAACCTGTGCGAAGCAAATCCATGGAACACCCTGGCAGCACCTCCCATGTGGGCAGCTGAGGAATGAAGTAAGTAAGTAACCAACCCCCCTGTGACTGTCCCCAGCGCCAGCTTAGCTTAAAGAGAAGCCCTGAGGCCTCTCCTGCCCTGGCCAGGGCAGAGGACAAGCCCCGTGCCAGGGACAAACTGCACAGCACCATTTGCACTGAGGAGCCAGTGAAGGGATGCTCCTTAAAGGAGGGCTGAGCTTGGTGGGCCACAGACCAAACAGTGCATTTATCCTCTCCTTCACATGTAGATTTCCTTTTGCAGGCACCTGAGGGACTTTAGGAAACTGAAATTGGGGGCCAAATTATTTTTTTTAAATTACTGTCTGGGCAGGTGGCTGGGGTAAGGGCACCTAAACAATACAGCAGTTTTACTCTTGATTTAAACTTGAAATAATCAGTCACATCATTTTGGAAGATGTTCTAGTGAATTCTACTCAATTCCTCTAAATACATTTAGCTGCTTAATGTTTTTCCAATCTAATTTCTGTTTAAGTACTATTTCTGCATATTTTCAGATAAATAATTTCATTCTTTTTACTAAACAATACAGATGAGGAGAAACCAAACCACTACTATTACTATCCCGTTTCAGCATATTTCTCTTAACTCTTTCATAATGAAAAAAACATTAACTGGGTAACTAATTTATTATCCCACTCCCTTTGGGCCTTTAAAGGCACAGGAAAGTTTAAAGGCTAAATAGCCATCTTCAAAAGACACTGAATTACAAAAGCAGGGATTACATTATATCTCTGGAAAAGAAATGCAGGATACCTAGTGCACAATATTTTGCTTTCTTTCAAATTGATAAACAGCTTCAATATTTTCAAACTACCCCTGGTGGAGTATACTGTACTATACTATACTATATGGAAGTATAACATGACTATATAGAAGATCATAAGAGGACATCAATAATTATGCAACCCTTCTGCAAAAAATAACCTAAAATGCATTTTTTAAAACAATTTCTAAAAAGTGTACAAATCAGTGAAGAGAACACTTCAACATTTGCCAAACTCCTGGTGATGTGCTGGGGTTTTAGTTTCTTTATGGATTAGCATAATATATAAATATAATCACAGCAGAATAACCACAGTGGCTCCCATGGGGCATGACCAGCAATCAGTGTGTACAAGGATTGTGGATAACACTGCAGACACACAGAGCAGAAAGCAGGACCATCATTTTCAGCACAGCACAACACAATGTGCTGGGCTGCTCTATCATGTTTCCAACAAGTACCTATGCACTGGAACTGCAATCTCTGTTCAGAAAAACCCACACAAATCTCTGAATAGTAATGAATTTGCCCTAAGGTCTTATAGAGTAAATAAACACCAGTTTATGTCTTGCTATGATAAAAAATTCCTGCTGTAGACACTTATGTATCTATTATTGCCCCACAGCTGCTTCCTCTAAAGGAAGCTATGAGAGATTTTTTATTTTAAATATACCATAGATGAATGCCCAGATTTGAGGAAGTCTAGAGTCAGTTAAAAATCTGAAAATCAATGTTGAAATAAATATTCATTATAGTACTAGAGCAAAAAGCTTCCCCATGGTAATATCTAAGCCAAAGCAACAAAAATACCCTCAGAAATAACCCACATCTTCCCACAAAAACTCGAATTACTTAAGCCGTGAAAGCCTTTCCTCAGGTGCAACTCACAGAGCCTGGGCTGCCCCTTTGAAGCAAGTCTCTCAAGGGAAAACGAAACAGCAGGTGGAAACTCTTCTCATGTTTCATCTTAACTAACTCTGTCAAAGCTAGTGGACATCATGAAATTAAGAATTTCAGAAGCACTGTCTCGTTACCTTGGCTGTATTATGCCACCCTTTTTACGCAGGTCCCTCCCAAGACAAATTAACTCTTAGCAGCCCAAGCAGTGACTCAATCCAACCAGTCTTGGAGCCAGACTGGAATTGACAGCAACAATTCTCAAAATCATTTACCACTGTCATCACTTTGCCTGCACAGACACTTCGACAGCTTTAGCTTTTTTCTGCTTCAGCTGTGTATTTGAGTGTAGAAGATATTTCCTCTATAATATGTAATAGTTTGACAGGAGATGCATGAGTTATCTACCATTATTTAATAGGCCAGAACTTTCAGTGATAATAATGGATTTATGAAAAGCTTAGCTGTCAGCAACCAAACCCAGTACCAACACTGGAAATGCTTACTACTGTAAGAGGACTTTTTGCAGTATGTGGACAGATTCATGGGTGCTGTGGCCAGCAACACAGCAATTCTGATACTCTTTTTATCAGAAAGATATGTGAGTATCAAATAGCACAAGATTTATTTTACCAACCCTCAGGCAAACCAAATGTCAGTTTTCTAATTAACAAGTCCAGATTTCAAAAAAACCAAACCCCCAAACTTCTCTCTTGACAGTAACTCATGAGATTTCTGCTGAACTTTTTAAACATGAAACATACCCCACAGTCTAGGACTGTTGTGATGAAACGTAAAGAAAGGGGTTTAATTATTAATTTTGTGATAGTGCAGGTAGGTGGGAAAGAATTATCCCTTTCAGAAGCATTGAACTGTAATACTCTGATTTGCCTATTTAGCTCTACCTCAGGCAAAAGCACAGAGGAAGAAACAGGAAAGAAGAAATGCAGCCTCCTCTGCACTGCCCTAGTAGTTACCATTACCAGATTTAAAAATGAGCGCAAAAAGAAAAGAAAACCACACAATTTTGATTAATTCATGTAACTCTGCCCTGAGTAGATCTGCCAGGAATGAACTTCGAAGTCTTTGGCCCCCAGTTGTACAAATACTGCACTGCTTTCAGCATGCACACCTTGGAGGTGCCCAACTGCAGAGCACCACAGTGAAAGGATTTGCTGTTTCCCACATCTGAATGACCCAAAGCCTGCAGAGTTTTCCCAAAGTGCATCAGTAATGTGAATTGCAGCCCACGGCAAAGACAGAGCCAGTACAATTCTCCTAAACAAGGTTTAATATGTGTAGGCAATATAATCAGTTTTGTTTCGGGTTAGCTGTAGTTTCCAAGAGATTTGGAAGGTGGGATACCATGGGCACCATGGTAATACAATCTTGATGTTGCAGAGGCATCAATAAACACTGCAAGGTCAGGCTTTAGAAGACATTGCTGCAATCAGCTCTGGAGGAGCAGAGGTGGGCAGGCACTTTGGACATGTGGCATGGCATTAGAGGAGCAGCTTGTCCCTAAAAGACCTTCTGAAACTTCACCTTGGGTGGAACCTCAGCTACACATCACTGTAACAAGATGTATATATATATGTGATAATTAATATATTTAAGTCACATTTTCCTCCTTACATTATAGCAATTGTATGAAACGCTCTAGGCTAGAAGTTGCTGAATCAGGAAATGGATCAGAAGCAAACTAAAATGCCTTTCTAGTTATTGATTCCTGCTCTCTGTTTCATGTCAGTTTCCTAGAATCCATCCAACACAAGCACGAAAGGGTAATGAGTTTCTGAACCCACACTCTAATAGTGCACACTGCATCAAAGCTTTCAGTAATTGCCTGGATGCTGCTTCCCAGCAGTACTAAACAACTTAAATATAATTAGCTGGAAGCCCTATGGGCTTCATTTCCCCACTGGAACACCTCTTACACTAATCCATTTATCAGGCTGACAGATGACTGAATCACTGGCTATGGACCCATTCTACTAATAATATTTCTCAAGCCCACATTCTGGTTTGTGCTTTATCTTGTACATTTTTGCAAAGGAAAAACCAGTGTTAACAGTGGGGAGAGAAGCAGATATATAACACCCTCATCTTTTCCCAGTACTGACCAATGTTACTTGTTTGATTAGCCCACTAAGTATAAAATGCTGGAGCTATCAGGCAGAAAATGAAAATTAAATGTCTGCATTATGGAACTATATGATGCCAAAAATAATAGGGAAACACAAGAATATTGAAAAGACTTTTGGAAGTTTTCCAGCCATTCTAAAGTTCCAAGAGAAGCTTGCATAAGAGGACAATTTTCAGCATATCCCCCTGAGGAAGGCCCGACTACAGCTGTTGAGCTAAAATTTCTTCATACTACTTACTTCGTGTACATCTTTCTGAACAAGAGGTGACAAAAGACATTTTAAAGCTGTCTAGAGTTATACTGAATAGACATGAACTGAACATCATGCTGCTACAAATCTATCCACTTTGCAAGCTGTGAGAGAATTCTCATAAAAGTACAAAAATTATTTATTCAATTTCTTGGGCAGGATTTTCTAATGTTGCAATGAAATCCCTTTTATCCCTGTGACTTAATTCCAGACAGATTTCAATAAGTGGAACTCTGCAGAGGCTGAAATTATAGGGAGCCAAGGTCTTCCAAACTGTGCCACACTTTGGAAATGAAGTAATTGTAAAAATGCTAAATTCTCATCAAATTCTTTTAAATTATTAAAAAAATTACCCTAGCATGTTATATGCTTGTAGTTCCTTTCTAAGAAGTTGTGGGAGAGGAAACAAAAAGCCACAAAGCTGGTAATGACCAGTGAGAAAGAAGGTTTTAAGAGGTGTCCTTCTTCTAGATCCATTATATTGTGGTCAATAATCCACATTCTGGCTTGGAATCACAGGATCCAGCTAGAGTAGCAGCACTGTTTCATTGTTTATTTCCTCTGGATGTTCTCATCATGGACACAGAAAATACTGATGTTGAAAAACAATAAAACAAGAAACTTGTACTTCTTGTACTCCACATAAGCCTAAACAATGTGCGTGTAGTAAAGCCAAAAGCCAACATACAAAAATTCTCTTAGAAGTAGTACCACAAGTTAAAATTAACTGTGGACATCAGTCTGAATTCAAAGAGTGAATAGAAAAGCTACAGTTGAACTTTTAACAATTAAATAGATAAGTAAAAATATATTCAGTGATGTAAACTGACTTAGCTGGTGAATCAAGCAGCAGCAGCAGGGTGAGGTACAGCCAGCAGTTCCTGGGAGCAGCATCAACCTCAGAACAAGGCCAAAAAGAACAGCAGCTACTTGGACATTACTTGATTTTCAAAAATGCAATCACAGGTCTTTACACCACCTGGTAAAGTACTAAGCAGGTTATTAAATACTGAGCTGCTTGAGATTTCTTCATGTGAACCCCAGAGCAGAAATCTCAGTTTCACATGAACTCTCCACCCACTCCTTCCCTCCGGCCTGAAACTGGAAAACTCATCCCAGAGATGCTGACACTTGCACATCAGCCAGTCAACCTACCCATCACTCAAAGACAGCCTCTTCCTTCCCAGGCTCATCCTCTCTGTTTAGTGTATTTGTGTATTTTCTACTCCCACAAAGGGCAGACAGAATCCTGAGCAAGGGTTGCCCCAAACCATATGAACCTCAACACTTGTCAGTCACACTTCCACATGAAATGCAGAATTTCACACTCCTGTTAACAAATACTCCTTTGAAATGCAGTGGTACTGAGCAGAGCAAACATCAGATCTAATCAAAAGAACATTCTGCAGTAAAAAATGTAAAAAAAAAAAATCTTCTCCTGTTTTTAGTCATCTTTAATAAAACAGGTGATGGTCCTGAATTTCCTAACTAGGAAACTGTCTTTGCCAGGCAAAGAATGAAACACTGCCTTCATTTGTGTGCTTTATCAAGAAACTTGCTATACTGTCAGTGAAACTGAATTTCCTGGGTACTAACTCCGAGAAAATGTTTAAACTCTTGAAGTAAATAGTATCTCTTTAAAGCACTGTCAAAATTATTATATATACAGATTCTTGCCTGTAAATCAGGGGCAAATGTACAGCAGCTTTATATTTAAATAGCTGCACTGAATTTTCAAGGTCTTTTAATAGAGGCAGCAAAGAAGAGTTTGGGGAAAAGAGGAGTCATCTAGGAATAAAACATCTAAAAATGACTGGAGCCACAGTCCACTAACATCCATTCTTTGTATGGTAGGCAGTGTACACTTGGAAGGACATGCCATGTTAAGCAGTCAAATGCAAAAATGCAGAGCATTTTAGGAGTGCAAATAACTGCCTGTTTGAAAAAGCATGGCAGAAGTGACGTAACACACTGATCTACAAAAGGAGTACCCTTTGTAATGCGCATTTGAAAACTTATTTTTATGTTCAGTAATTATTGTCTTTAGCATTGGAAAGATAATCAATTTTATTGAAAGACAATTTCTGTGCAGTCTCTATTTTTGGATTCCTGACTAGATCGGACCTAGAATAGCCAGAGCTAACCCCAAAGCTGGCCCTGCTTTAACCTGGGTGTTGGACCTTCTAAAGTCCTGAATTATCATAGGATCCTACAGTGAGAATCTCTCCATACTAAAATGACATATGATTGTTGCGCTATTTACATAGAAAATAGGGAGTTTAATAAAAAACACGAGGGCACCAACTTGCATATTGAATCCAGACAGATCCAAGGTCTTAAAGATACCAAATGTGAGGCATTCCTTCTGATCATATAAAGCTTATGCTGGTTAAGCAACTGTAACAAAGCTAAGACTGATGATTAAAGATACACAATGCTTTTGTTACACTGCAGATTCTCTTTCAACATTACTTTTTCCTTTTACCTAAATCACTGTAGAGATATAGGAGTAGAAACTATTTATATTAAATTAAATTACAGCTTAGTGGTATGTATGTGAATTTTAATCTACCCCCAAATAAAATGCAAGGACAGATTGATAGGTTATACTGCCTGGATATGAAAACTGCAGCTGAGAACACTGGCTAGAGAAATACACTAAAAATGAAATTTAAAAAATAAATAAAAAAAGGAGAAGAAATATGAAATCATCTGCAGTAAACATGGCTGTGAAAAAGCGGAGCATTTTAAAAGATGTGGATGAAGTAACAGGTCAATGAACATCACACAGACTTGGGTAAAGAGCACTCATCTAAGGAGCCCAGTCCTTGGACTTGGTCAGTAACACAGGTAATTTCAACACATTGAAACTTTTTAATAAAATATTTTAAGAGTCAGCAGCAGAAGTGAAATTTCAGGGAAAACGCCCTTCAGAATTACCACCTGCACGTTAGAGAAAATAACTTTGATAAATTTTGGTCCTGTTGATTTGTTACTCTGGTTAATCTGATGGTTGATAGTAGCTGTCTCATCATTATATACCATACAGGAGTAAATGGGTATCCACATCTCTACACTGAGACAAAATCCACCTCTCTTGATAGCATATATGACAATTTTGACCAATATACATGTTAGAAATGTTTGTTTCTATAAAAAGATTAGCATAAATTCCTTTAATGAATTCAGTAAGAGATTATCTCTCAATATACCTTCATTCTGTGCTTTAATGCAATTCTGACACCATAAATGGCATGGTCTATTCATCTTTGCTTTCTTTGATTTCAATTTTCTATCTGCTTCAAGAGGTATTTAGCTAATGAAGCTCACAGATTTACAATGATTCTTTAGACTACTTCATTGAAGGGACACACAGAAAGCATACTCAATATCTCAGTATTAGCAACTGGATATCCAAGCCATTCAGTCAATACATTGTTCTACTTCATGGTATGTTCACATATAGTAAAGTTGCTCAAATATTTTCTAAAGCCATGAGGAAAAAAATCTGCATCAAGTTTCAAAACTCCAATAAAATCAAATCACACAACAAAACAAGACAAATGCAAAACAACACCTAATTCTGAAAATTCAACCAATTAGTTAAACTTGTTGAGGAGGGAGAAGGACTTTTAAAATGCAAAACCTGCAAAGCTAAGTTGCTTTCCTTCTCTCTGAAGCTTTCCTCAGCCTTGCTACTCTGTTGCTGCAAATGTCATTTCTTGAAAACTTGCAAGGAGCTCAAAAGTGGAAAGGGGAAAAGGCTTTTATTATCTCCATCAATGTGAAGTATCCCACAGCATTTCATGCTTACCTGTGCACTAATGTTATTAAATAAATACATTTAGGTCTGTTCAATGAATAGTAGGTCTGTTTTTTGAAATGCTAGCTAATAAATAAAGAACACCTGAAAGTCATACAGATCAGGGCAATAATTCAAATCACAATGCAGACTATTCATATTTGTATACATACATGCATGCCCTAATACAGTACTACACCTGCATGTACATTTCATATCACTGAACTTTATGCAGACAGTATGTGATGTTACTTTTAGTCAGCATTAAAAGGTGATTTTTCCCAGGGTCTCAGAAGTACAATTGCCACTGACTTCAAAACAAAAGGGAAGTAGCCTGCAGTTCTGGAAACCTGTCAGACTTTTCATCTTGCAAGCTAAACTCTCCTTCTGCAAATTGAGAAAACTATGAAAAATGAGAACAAGTATTTGCACAGGAAGATAGCTAGTTTTATTTGCTGTAATAAGTATTACAGCAAGATCCTTTTTATATCATGACAGAACATGTCAGGGATGTTCATGCCACTTAACTTTGATTCCAATTTATGTATATGGATGCTGATGCCTAAAGCTGGGTATGAATATTCAGTCTTCATTATTATAAGTGGTTTTCTTGAAGGAAAGAAGGACCTAGTAGCAAAAGACTTATTGAAGTAAAAGAGTAATTATAGCAATGATAGAAGCAAAAAAAAACAGAAAAAAAACCATTAAGAGACCTTTTGCATCTCAGTTTACAGACTTTGTTTACATTAGAGTGTTTTAGTAAGATGCAAAGGTGTTAAGCCACTTTTTGCCCTGGCCTTTGAAATTATTTAGGAAAACTCTGTGGCATAAGCTTAGAGGCTTAGAAGCTTGACTTAGAAATTTTAGGGGATAGGTATGAAAAAGTTAATTTTCATAAGGGTAAGTCCAACTATATTCTCCATTCTGCCCACCACAGTGTGCAATTTCAGTCTGTCATTATGCTTCTTGTTCTGAGTGAAGCTTCACTGGTGTAGCATTATTCCCTTGTTCCTCATAATCACTCTTCCCTTACATTCCTGCTGAACATGGCTGCCCCTCAGTGTCTGTGGAATAACTGCTCATGTCCAAAAGATTCTTATTAAAGAGTTCAGAGAGTTTATGTTAGAAAGTGTTGAAACTAAGCTAGATTATAGTGAACCAGTCAGGTTAGAGAGTGACTACATGACCAACCAAATCTCGTGGGAGCAACGCTGAACAGTTTTGAACAGTGGGGGACGGGAGCCTATTCAGCCAGTTCAGCTGCTGCCAGAATAAAATGTGGGAGACAGAGAAATGCTTTCATGCTTAGCTTTTCTTCCTTTCTTTGCTTTTCCCAATATCTAGGATCCTGAAATTTTTATTCCTAATTCAGGCTACCAAGTCTCCTCAAAACAATTTTTCTCCAGCAGAACCTGTGTTCAGACTTGTAAGGCATATCCACATGGTAGGTAAAAAAACCCTCCCAAACTAAATGTGCCCCACCACCCTCCCCCAACACCACCTCAGTAAACTAGCAATGAGTTTAAACACAGTCATCTCGGCGTCCTCAATTCACCTTGTTACTGCACCTCCAGTTGCTGCAGCACAGATGGGATCCAACATCTCCCACTGTTTGGGGACTGCCCCTAAAGGTGAGCCATATGTTTTGCAATACCTAGAAACAGCAGGATAAGATAAGGAAATCTCTGCAGCCTTAAGGCAGAGCTGCTTTGATTTCACTGCTTTGTGCCCTGCCTCCTCCCCACCCCCTCCTTTTTTTCTTTCCTTTTTTTTTTTTTTTTTTTTTGAGAGCTTTGGTAATTTAATTTATCTGGGTTAAGCCTACAGGAAAAAAAAATAATCCAAACAAATACTGTGTGTGCATGTGTGTATGTATGTGTGTAATGCCTTAGAAATCTCCCGTGTTATCTGTCTGCGCAAAATTTTACCTTCCACTAGACAAATATATTTTTAAACTGTGTGGAATCAAAACAACATTCTCAGCATTCAAGACATTCTGTCATCACTGCCCATTTGTTGCCCTCTAGGTTTCTCTCAGCTGGCAAATTTCCCATTTAAGGAATTATCAGATTCATCTGCTTAGACAAGGCTGCAAAATAGAATGAAAAGCTGGATTATTCTAGAGAACTCATATTTTTCTTTCAGGGAAGAAAAGCCAGTGCATGAGAGCTGAACATTAACAGCAAATGGAACCAATCTCTCAGACTTCACAGTTCTACCCCCCTGTAGGCTGTGAAATCTAATTTTGATTAAGATGCTACAATATTTATTTTACTTTTATCCTTTACTTCTTTAAATATGTTTAGTGCCACTTATTATGTTAACCTGTTTTGAAGCCTTAAATATTATGCTCATATATGATGTTTATTTTTAAACTGTAGTTCTAGTAAGCATCCCATGCATCCTGCTGCTTCTATGCAATTTGTCATAAAGAATTACCAATTGCTTTGCTACCATTTTCCCTACTGCAGATTTTTTGCAGGGTGAAAGTGTGAAAAAAAAAAAAAAAAGGGAGAACTAGAAAAATCAATAAATTGACAGTTTTCCACAGCTCAGGATTTACTTGAGTGACGGAGTAGCTTTCATGACAAAGGCTGTGCTGCAAAACCATGCTTGCGTTCCTGGGCCCGCTGCTGCAGTGCCAGGATTTCTGGAGGATGTGCCACGGTTCCTAGTGCTGTAACCCTCTAAAACGCCACACAACCCTTTTGTATCAACATGGGAAATGCTACTCTTTGTAGTCTTTGACCCCTAGGCAGAAAGAAAACTGTGGTATGATCTGGAGAAATGTCTCAACACCAGCTTGCTCACTGAGCAGGTTGGTTTTGTTTTCTTAACACAGATGAGTGAACGAACCCAAACTCCATCAAATTCACGAACGGGTTTCACGTGCTGAGTGTGTACACAGGTGTAGGTGCACCAAGTTATAGAGAAGGTGAACATTAGAGAAATCCTAAGTGATTCTAAAGTAATTAACATACCTGCAAGCTCATTACTGAGCCAGACCTGCTTTATGGAGACTACTGCCATCCAGTATTGACACTAAACCACTATCTTATGATGTTCACCCAAGTAAAAGTATTTTGAGGTGTTATATTACCTTAGCACAGTGATTAATCTATTTCTTTTTAGAGCATCCTCTGAGAGCTTAAAAATTCATGATTCACATTATTAGTATTCTGTACAGCTTTCTGTATTCTTTGAGTGGTATGATTATCTGTGGTTGCTAATGGCCACAATATGAAATATGAAAGTCACCATTCCACAAACACCCAATGGGTGTCCTTAAAACATGCTGTGAATCCCAAACAAAGAGGACTGCAAGCCACAAATCCTTTCTCTTTATTCTCACAGGCTATACACTCTTTGTGCAAAAGGCAGACAGGATGGACTTGTGATGTAATACTGCAAATGGAACAAATAAAATTCTCCATTATATTTGTCATATTTTAAGGCTGGAAATTAGTCCATAAACTCAGCTGGGTTCAGATCTTACTGACTCACATTTTACAAGATAAAAACTCATCCAAGCTTTCATGCTGTGATATAAAGAATACCCAAAAGCATGATGAACTTGGAAAAATGTTCCAGTTCATCACTAAATTGAAAAGATTACATACCAGGCTTGAAGAATCTTGATGCTGCCTTATTTATTTAGACCTCACGTTCTACTAGTCCAGGCTTGGTCATCAAAAAACAGTGAGAACTACCCTTTGCCATTCTGGGCATAAAGTATTAAAAATTTATCAAAGAAATCAAAGTGACTGTCTAATAAGATTGAATCCATCATCCATAGAAATTGCCAGAGACACAGACCTAAAAATACATTTTGGGTTTATTGAATGTAGCAAGATATAATAGCACCTAGTCTGATTAAAAGCCAGTAGATACATACTGAGCCATCCAAAATGAAAATTCTTTCTAAAACCTGACATTATGCACCAAATAATTGTGAGGTACACTGCAGCATAACAAAATCTGATACAAGCAGAGCAACATACCCCAGTATCTATCATTAAATAAAACTATTATGAGGTTCTAGCAATATACATCATGGTTAATATCTTAGTAATTTTCTGTTGTGTGCACTGCAATGTACACTCAGCATTGCAATGAATACTCTGGAAGGACAAAGTTCTTCATTACCCAAAAGTTAAATGATCTGTTGTTTGTCCTTTATTATTTCTGTGAGCTGCTGAGCTACTCAGAACTATGTAACTCTTTGTTCCAAAGGAGGGAGTGGCGTGACTTTTCAGAATCACCATATTAAAAACAAACCATCATAAAAATAGCACTATATTGACTCTGTGACCCCAAAAATGTACTCTAGACTGTCACTACCATTAAAGGTAACAAATCTGTTCTAATTAATGGGTGACCAGTTTTTTGGCTACTGGAATTCCTCCATCAGTGCATTTCCCTCCTTGCCTGTGAAGAGGCTGCTTAAATATTATCATCAGATGACAATGCAGACCCACCACAGGGCAACTGAAGGGGCACTTCATTAGGAGTCTGCTGACAGATGCAAACATTCTGACAAATTCTGTAAAGCAGAAGCATGCCATTAATTTCAATATTTACTACTTTCCATGAAAGATAAGTGACTCGATATTGGGAAGGGTTTTACAAGGCCAATATTTCTTCTCTCTCCAATGCTTTTTTGCTTTGTGATGTACCTGCCTATTAAGAGACTAACTTATTCCAAAGAACAAATTAAGCAGCAAGACATGACAAGCAGAGCATTTGTATGCAATTTGCTTACCACCTGAGGCATGCCAACAGCTCAAGGCCAAAGGCTGAGCAACCCCAGCCATTCAATAAATGCAATAATAATCAAACTGAATGCACACCACTGGGGGACTTATTTCTAGTACAATATGGAATTCATACATAGAACCTAGTGTGTCTGTGCACTTAACTGTGACTGTTATTAAAGAAACTATTCCACTGAGAAACTTTTTCTAACTGTTGTTCTGAAAATACTATCCAATACAAATGAAATGTAGAGGTTTATATACCTTATTCTACAACCAGACAATGCCTGTGAAATGACACCCTGGACTGAGGGTCCAGTATCAGTTTTAAAATATCCATGCAGACCATATATATCCATTTATCCATCTCTAAATATTAAAGAACTCGACAGCACAGGGCAGAGCAGAAAATCAACCACTCTAGAGATGTAGCAGTCTCTGCTATCCTGATCATGTACCAATTAATTAAGGTCTAGCTGTGGAAGCAACAAAGAATTAATTTAAAATAATTTATTTTCTCTAACAGCACTACCTCATCTCATTCTGAAGAGACCCTGCACAGACATGGGCTATGCTAGTTTACTTCACTGCTCCAGCTTTAATGAGTAAAACAATGACATTATTTAGGTCCCTGATCCATTTGCCAGTCACAGTAAAGTTCATCTCTTAAATAAACAGTGAGGCAAGCTGGCTTTAATTTGTACTCACATACCAACAATTGATTTTCCCCATAAACTCGCTCTCTTTTTGCTCTGCCTTGTGACTACACAGTCTGATCCCACTGAACCCTGCTGCAGAGAGCTGCCTTCCACCCACACTCCTAAAACCACCAAAAAATTAACACAACTGA
Source organism: Molothrus ater (assembly GCF_012460135.2). Classification (NCBI taxonomy): domain Eukaryota; kingdom Metazoa; phylum Chordata; class Aves; order Passeriformes; family Icteridae; genus Molothrus; species Molothrus ater. Next base: position 20,838,120 of record NC_050479.2, read on the forward strand.
GAATAAAAGATGTGAAGATCTACTAATGAGGTGGAAAGACTGGGCAATAAACTGTTTTACAAGAAAGCACAGCACTTGTTTCATTCTGACATCTTCATTCTGCTCCAATGAATCCTAATCTGTATGGAGGAATTATTTTTAAAGACAAAGATGATGATGATGATAATAATAATAATACCTGAAAACAAGCTATTGGATCCTCTTTTCCTGTTTTTTCTACGCTACTTCCCCCAAACAAGGGAAAAAAATCTATCCATAATTGAAAACTGAATATGAACATAAATAAAAACAGAACCCTTTAAATATCAGCACACTGGTGGTTTTTGGGTTCATTAGCAATGAATAATATCACATCCAAGCTCTTGTGTGTTAAAGACAGAAGCATGCTGCTCTGGGACAGGTTGCCATTGCTCCCAATGTTGAACTACAAAATGTTATTAAAAATTCAAACAAGGTTATGGTTACTTTCTGATTTAAGAAATCACATTCTATTAAGATGTTTCTTACAGTTCAGTGCAGACAAAATGTAACTCACAATCTCATATTAGAAGATGTGTTATTTATGTTCCAATTTACACATCTTATAAAGTATTTTAAAGACTATGTATTTCTCACAAAACACAATTCTGCATAATATCCACAATATTTAAAATTATTTTAAATACAAATTAAAAGTAAACAGACTTACTACATGAAGTCAAACATCCACTTTGGCCAGTATCTCTTCTTTAACTGTGACAAAAGTAGCTATCTAATCCAGAATGCATGAATGAAGCAGACACAGTGGTATTCTCCCAGCCCCAGCTGCCTACAGCTCTGGGACCTCCTCACGGTCCCAGTACTGAGATGCACCAACACTAACACAGAATAATGCTGCAAATTTGTGGAAGGCTTCATTGGCATGTTATGGTAAAGTACCTGTGATTTTAGGGATCTCAGCCCTATTTGCTAAATATAACAGTGTCCCTAATCTTTTTTATGTCTTGTTCTAAGCTTGAAAAAGATTCCATCAACTCCTTCTTTTGAACCCAGCCCAAATCCAAAACCATACAAACATGTAAATATTTCCACAATCAATTTTCACATTGAAGCTATTCATGAGAACTGGGGATTTTCACAACAAATGTGAAATATTCATGTACATCAAGACAAATTAGAAATATTCATGTACATCTATATTATTATTATAAACAAATAACCAGAAAAATACTCTTCCATGTTGTCCTTTTTGAAAATCTGATTTAGGAATATTGTGCCTTTGGTAAAATGGTGGTCTTTTCATGTGAGTACAATCACTTGGCATTGTGCCTAAGAACATACCCAAAGAATGGAGTTATCTTGAGGACAAGCCCAACTCACAACTTCCAAATATTCAGTCTTCAGATTTCTATGAATTTCCTTCAAGACAGGAGGAGAGAATTGCTGTGTTATTGCTGAACAATTCTTATGTTTTGGAGATGAAGTACCAATGACTTATGTTACAGCTGCTGCTGTGCTGTCTTCCACTTTATTGGAGCTGAATAATTAAACACCCTGTAGTCCTTGTGACAGTCCTAGACTCAGCATGGCTGTTAATCAATATCACATAAAAGGGAATTAGGCTTAGGCAACTGTTGCACAAGGCAGGATGGATAAGACAAAATGGAGAGAGATCTTTTTCACACAGAAGACTAATTTTCTGTATTTTTAAGTCTTGAGAACAGATAATATACATACTGATATGGTGAAATCCAAATTAATCTCAGAGATTTGCTACACCATAATGGCAATCAACAGTCACTTCTTCCATTCTTTCCTAAATTCCCTTCGCCACATCTTTTTGGGATTGAAAAAAAAAACAAACCCTTCAGCACCAACATATTTAAAGTACTCAATTTATAGGGAGAATTTAACTGCATGGAACCAGTTCTGAGAATTCTACCATATGCTTGCAGACAGAAAAAATAAACAGATATTTAATAAACACTATCTCAATTCTGCTCAGTGCAAAATATTTAGGAAAACTTACGTGTTTCCAACAGTTTGAGGAATAATTTTTCTAGAATCTAAAAACTGTCCACAAGTTATGTAATTTTTCATTATGTTCTTGCTCTGCAATGAACCAATACGTTATTAAGATCAACCTTAGGCTGAGAGTAACCAACAAAAGATTCACATGAAGGGGTGCAAATTTCCCCCATGCTGCCCTGTGTGGTGCTCACCTCTTCCCAGAGGAAAGGTGACACAGCTCCCAAGTCTCTTCAACAACTCTTCCTTTCTGATGAAATATGTCAGTACTGAATTTAGGAATACCTCAAGCTTCCTACTAGGTCAGGAAATGAACTCAAAAGTCAAACAGGTCAATTTCAGGTGGTAATTAATTAATAATGATGAAGACACCATCAAGCCATTGACATAGAGGTTCAGAAGACTTCATGTGCTCTACTCTCCTCTGCTATGGGTGGCCTCTGAAACTTTGTGTTTAAAGACCTGGTATTTATAAAACACACTAATTCAACTTTAACCCACGCACATCGTAAAAAACTCTGAGTAATGAGGAACAGTCAGCAATTCAAATGGAAAAAGCTTACAAAGTAACTGATTATTCTTGATACTATACTTTCTGAAGCATTTCACTGAATTTCAATTTTGCAGAAAGCAAGAACAGCATTTTCCCTCCAACCCTACTGGTAACATGAAAAGAACATGCATGTTTTGGATTTAATTTATTACTTATTTCAATTTTTTTCTGTCTCATCAAGATGAGACAGAAGTGTGAAGAAGACTGAAGCTCTAGAAGTGTGCTTCAGTTAGCACCTCCCTCAAAACGATCCAGAAAACATATTCCAGAAACAACAGCCAAACATCTTCCAACCCACCTGGGCTTTTCCAGCTCCTGCAGTGCCCTCCCTGGGAGTGCTGAGCCCCAGGAAAGGGCCAGCCTGTGGAAGCTGTGCCCTGGGAGGCAGCAGGGACAGGGACAGGAGGGATGGCCACGGCTCCAGCTCAGTGCCCAGAGCCACCCAGTCCTTCAGGAGGGTGCCCAGGTTCTTATCTTGCCCTCCCAGAGCTCACCCACTTCAGCTCAGCCAACACCCTACATGTTTTGTGGATGTTGGCCAAAATATCCTGGAGCTGCACAGCCATTTATAACACTGATATTCTTGTTATTCTTTTCAGTGTTTCAGCATTTCTTACTACACACTGATTACCCCATAATGAAATACAATCTTTACATCAAGTCAATACTGCAGCTTGCTTACCATGAAGCTGTGTCACATATATACCTAAGGAAGAATGTGTGCTAACCTACATTTACTATTCTTACACACCATTTAGCTGGAAAATAATGAATGAGCCCTTCTTACATACACAGCCATATTTTTTTTAATGGAAATGTAACTTCAATTAAAATGGGAAAAAAGAGAAAAATCCATGTTTTAAACACAATAGGATCTTTTCAAACAGTGTTTTACCAGTTAATAAAGGTTTATGTAAAACACACATGATCCTGTAAATTGTTCTGCATTTTGAACCAATTCAATACATACAGAAGAAATTATCTATAATTAGAGAAACTGAGTATTTCTGGACCCTATGCCCTCCAAGATTTCAAAACCAACAGATCTCAACCCTTCTTTCTTGGTTTTCTAATGAAATTACTAACTGGGAGAAAGTAGGGGCTTTCCTGACTAGTAATCTCCCAAGTAGTTTCTCACCTTTGAGCTTTTTGCTAAATTGATAAGCAGAAATGAAGAAAACCTGCTGGAAATACTACCTTGGCTAGATCCAGGTACACAGTTAAGTCTCCTCACAATTGAGCTGATACTTTCTCTAAAACTCCAGCAGCAAATACCAAGTACTACTTTCACTAGATCAATGCAAATAACAATTCATTAGTTAGTAGGTCCCAATTTATAGGTCATGATTTTGTATTTTTTTTCAAATTTAACCTTAAATATCTGTTTGGTTTCTATCAGACACTCAAATATTTTCTTTTTAAGCTGGTTACACTGAGTTGTGATTCAGCAGAACGTCCTCCTGATGCAGCAATTGCACGGAGTGGAAGCCCTGCGTCAAGCAGTACTGCTAGACTTGCAGAACCTTGATTAAAAAGCATGTCTTAAAAAATGGAGTGGTAAGCACAGCTATAAAGAAAGCATCCAGAGAAATCCAAGCAAAAGACTAAAGACAAAGATACAGAAATAAATGTATAGCTCAGTTCCTGAAATAGTTTGCATTACCAAACTAATCTCTCCCTCTGTAGGGTCACAGCCAAGTGTTCTTCTATTTGTAATTTAAACTGAAGCCAAAACCAAATATACACCAAAGTAATATTTAAAATGCACAAGTATACATGTAATTGATTTTCTATGAAGACTTTAAGAGATGTCTAAATCCAAAGTAATTTTTGGAAACTATGTTTAATAGAAATACCAATGCTTGCTTAAATTTGGATCTCCCCTAAATGCCTTTATTTAATCTAACTGACCACAATGTCTAACAATTTCAATGAGTGTGAGCTTCCATCAAGATTACCACAGAGACCAGGCTGTTAAAGAGAAATCTTCATCACTATAAACAAGTTTTCCTCTGACATCTTCCTCTTTTCTATATTACAGAGGTTCTCTCTGTGATGGCAAACTTCATGAGATGAACCTTCCTTTAATTAGGGTAGATTGCTAAACCACAAATCAACAAATAAATAACACCAGTGTGACCACTATAGTTGTCTTTGTCTTGAAGGTCTATTTGTTTGCCTCCAGATTCCACTAGAACTCAGCTGCCTTAATCCCCCATATGCTACTCACCCTCTCATTTCACTGTGTGCCAATTCTTCACACTAAAAGGCAGTCTGTACATGTATGGAATTTTTTTTTAATTATGTCTCCAACTTACCAGCTGTCAAAATCTACTTGACATTTACAATAGTGTCTACAGAGTAACCTGTCTTTATTCCATTTTTTCCCACTATGAACTGCTCTTTCTCTTAGTTTATAAATTCACTTTCTTTGTATACTCATCATATAAAGGTTATCCTTTTTTCTTTACAGTTATATTATGGCTGAATATGAAATTAGAAATAGAGAAACAGTACATTTTTATGATGAGGATGAATTGCATAATATGTACTGAACATCTTCATTTTGACAGACAGAAGGCGTATTCTTGCCTTGCTGTTCAGGCATTCAATCACCACTTTGGACTCTAGGAAAAAAAGCTAAACTAAGTTTTTGGTGAAGATCTGCTATACATCTCTGCTATAAAGTAAAGGCTATATCAAGAAACCAACAGCCAGCTTAAATCCCAAAGGTTTTCATGTTTTGCATTTAAGCTTGTATGGTAACTTTGCTCTTTTCTTTTACTGCTGCTCTCAACAATGAACAGTCTCAAGAGATGAAAATCATTTCTTAATCTGAAAATCATATGGAAAAAATCAACTGCCCTTAAAAGAGTTATAAATGTCTGGACAAACTTTTCCCAGATTTTCCTTCTTCAGTTACTTAATGAACATATGGTTATTTATAATGTGAGTTACACTTGTAGTATTTCAAAAATTAGTTATACACATGCCTGGAGCTACTCAGCTCCTCCCTACTGACCTCACTCAATACCCTTCGAGCATTGTTTGCTTTGGCACGTCTTTAACAGCGAAACCATGCTCTTATTTATGTGTCTTCTCTCTGCTTTAAAAATTTTATCTTAGTTTTCTTCTCTTAGCAAGTACGTTATAGCAGGTCATTTTAATTTCAGAAAGAGGATAACATCAGATATCAATTATGATGAATAAAAACCTTGGCCAGAAGGGCATAGCTGATTAAAAAAACATATAAAATGAATGCAAGCTCAGCTATATTTTAAACTAAGTATTTGAGGGACAGTAAGGAGTAATTATTAAGGTTAGTGAAATGTAGCAGAAGCTACTAATTGGGTTGATGTCTTTTTGACAGGAATAATATAGACATGTGCCAAGGGCAGCTCCTCTCCACCTCAGGAGACAGGGACTTCTGGGGCATGATACACCTGATGGGTGAGACTTCCCCACAAGGAGAGAGGCCACGTGCTGGAAGCACCTAAGCCTGCATCAGGGAAGGCTCCAAAGCAGACAGACACCTCTGTTACCTGACTCTATGTAAAGGTAGATGAGATGATCCCACCCAAAAGAATGGGTGTTCTAGACTAGAAAGACACACTTCTCTGTTCTTCTCTCGTGTGTGTGTGTGTTTTGTTGGGGTTTTTTTCAAAGAAAAGGAGTTAGGCAGCATCACCCTGAAAACCCAAATTCATCTTCCATGTTTACACATTTTATTTACCTACGGAGTTTAATCTAACTTGTCATATAAATACATTTTGTTCAAACTTTCTTCCTGTTCAGTAGATTTCATTCCATCCAGTGTGCCACTTAATAAAAGGCAAAATGACAGGTTTTTCTTTTACAATCCACAGAAACTGCAGATGTAAAATGTCTATCAGAAGACAGAAGGGCCTGTCACTCAACACCTAGCACATCCTCAAGTACTCTAGTATACTGGTTTTTCCACTTGTGAATTCAATTCTTCAGTAAAGAAACCACTGACTGAAACATGAATTGTGCATATAACCATGGCTTCAACTGAAAAAGAAACTGCTCATTTTTTACACTTCTTCTTACAACATTTGGAATTACTTTTTGTTTTGGATATTTCTATTCACTGTTAATTGCATTTTACATCTCATTTGGGGAATCCATGGAGCTCTGTCCTTGACTCTCTTATCCTCCATGCAAACGATTTTGATTATCACTTATGAAAAGATACTCTGTGCTTCAGACTTACCTCTTTCTATACTGAAGACCAGAATCCTTATCCATTTCTAATGTGCTTATTCTCCAGAATTATTCTGAACACTCTTTCTCCCTTTGCTCTGCAGCCCTTCTTGCTGCACTGCTTCTATTCTTAAGTACTGTCAACCTCAGAGTCTTATTTGTCACACTGACTTGCAACCCTTGATAATATTACTTAACCTACTTAACCTTAACATTTGGAAAAAATCTCCAGATTTATGTAAACAATTCTATTTTTGTATAAAACCATAGAATAGCTTGGCTTGAAGGGGACCTTCAAGATCACCTTGTTCCAAAACCCCTGCCATGGACAGGGACATTTCCCAGTAGACCAGGTTGCTCAAGGCCTTATCCAATCTGGCCTTCCACACTTACAGGCATGGGGCATCCACAGCTTCTATGGACAACCTGTTCCAGTGTCTGTTTTTTGGGGTTTTTTTGTTTGTTTTTTTTTTTTTTTTTTTAATGTCCTTTATAGACCTTTTAAACCTTTTTTATCTGACTTCCATGCCAGTTCCCTTGTTCACTTACTACATTTCCAAATGGTAATCTGCACATTCTTTTCATGCTTTCTTTTCTGTTGGGAAAATGTTTCCTATAAACATCCATCAAGCTACTTCACATTCTTCAGATCATTAGAACAGATGAATGTTTTCTATTAGAAACATTGCTTTGGTAAGAAAACCAAAGTATGATATTTTAATGAGAAAAAAATCACTTCTTAAATTCAAACAGAACTTACAGATGTTTTATTCCTTCAGGTATGCCTTCAAAAATGCATGGGAAGAATGGCTGTAGTTAAGGGACTCCAGTCACATGTCACTGAATCTGTTCATTCCACCAGTGTTATTCCAGATTCACATCTTGCAAATTAATTCAGGATTTGAAAGTCAAACAGACTTACCCTGTTATGTCTAACCAAAGTAATCATGATTTTCCACATAAAACTTTTTGTCACCACACCTGTTTTAATTCCATCAACATTACAGAGGCAGCCAGGATATGGTTTGGCTCTATACTTGGAATTTAATTAATGACCTCGTTGATGTCTGATTCAGAAAACAATTTCATTTACAATTCCATAAGCACTTCTGCATGAATAAAAAAGCAGCAGACAGGAATTCTGAATTAAAACATAAAGGAAGTGGGGAAATGATCCACAGAATAAGATTTGAAAAAATTAATCTAGAGTACAGGCTTTCAGTTTTGTAAAATAAAATATTCAGTCTTTAACTTTTTGTACTGCATGCTCACCTGAAAACAACATGATTCCTTGCTTGTTCATGTTCTTACTGTGCCTGATTTTACTGTGTGTTGTTAAAAAAGCAAAACCTGTAATTATATCAAAGTTTTGTTTTATGGCACTACGAATCTCTTTGAAGCCTGGTCTCTCCAACACCTTCACAACCCCCTGAGCTGCTGAAATCAGGTTACACCACTCTTGGTCATTTCACATTTAAACAAACTCACTACCAGCAAGGAAGGAATTCCAAGGTGTGGTTCACAAAAAAAGTTCTTCTGACAGATGTTTTTTGTTTTTACATGTTTTCCTAAGAAAAGCTACACAGTCTTGAAAGCCAATGCAGGCAGCTACGAGCCTTGGGTGGAATTTCTACAAACCCATGTGTGACTTTGTGAGAAAGCTTTTGATCATGGCCATTGGAAAAGACAATAGCCTGTCTTTTTGTCCTCCGCTGTTCCTCAAAATTAAGATCAGCTAACCAGTCCTCCTCCAAAAAACAAAATAAAAAAACCCAAACAAACAAAATAAGGACACAGAACCAGGTCCCTATCAGTTTTATTTAGGTAAGTTTCTGCAATGCTGTTATTAGGTCACAAGGCAAACATCAAAGCAAGCTTTTAACTATGCTTCCACAAGCTCTTTTGCCTTACTCTCAACTTCACCGCTTATTTAAAAGAAACTGGAGAAAAAGCTAAGAGCAAGATCGGAATGACACCCCAAATGATACACTTCAACATGAAATATCCCCAAAACCACAATGGATTAAGCAGACTTTCCTAATGGAGTTACTTAGTTTCCTCTTTCCTCACAGGAGATAGGAGATTCCTCCCCCCCCACTCCGAGTCCCCTTCTCCAAATTCAGGCAGGTTATTAATTTCAGAATTAAACACTACAAAGGTACATTGTTTCTTCTACTCTTTCCTCATCATACATACAGGTTTATTGGTAAGGTAAGTGTATAACTGGCTTTTTGTCCTCCTGATCAAGATGGAGAAATAAATCCATTGAGAAGACTGACAATAAACTGGATAATGAATAAGTGTTCTGGACATTATTAAATACAAAAGCATATGACAAGATCATCATATTGTTAGAACTGTAACCCAGACACTTGGTTTACTACAGGTTATGAGAAGGCTTGTGCATGGGCAGGAACTGTTGCACTGGGGGGGAGATTTTGTTTTACTGGGGGTCAGTTATGGAGATTACACAATGAGGAGAAGCCCTGGGACACAGACACACACAAACAGACTCCCCCTCCTCCTGGGATGCTTGTTCTGGGTTTTAAACAGATCACTCAGAACTTACACACATGAAGACACATTCTGCTTTAATTGAAATTAGCCCCTTCTTAATTTAGAGGAGATGATTTCTAACATGTGAGGTTAAACTTTTCTCTTAGAACCAGGCTGTTCCCTATTTTCAGTTAAAACAAATACTTTATTCTTTACCTTTGCTTAAAAGAATTTTTCTTTCCTCTCCTAAGAAAGTGTGCACCATATTTTCAGTTAATTTATAAGACTTTGGGTAACTGAAAAGTAACAGCTTTTAGCATAAGAAAATGAAAGCTTTTTATGCACTGCAGTGTATTTCACAATATGATCTATGACAAACATTTACAAAATGTAAGAAAAATTACCAATTTATATCCTATATGGCCAACCAGTGGTTTCTTAATGGTACTAAGAGAAAAAGATAATAAAGCAAAGGTGTATCAAAACCACTGAACAGCAATTGCTGTGGCCATATTGAAACAGAGAGCATCCAGAGTTGATAAAATTCCCTATTCTTCTGCTCTGTCTCCAGCCCCAGTAAAACCTGCACCCACATGTCACACTCCTTTATTCTGGAAGGATAACAGTAGAAATTAAATGGTATCTCTTATCTATATGCTGTGAATTCACTAGAAAAAAGCTATCAGGCTTCCTCTGAAAAACTGGGGGGAAAATTCCAGAACCCAAACTTCTCCTAAATACAACTTTTCTCAGGTTGAAATGAGGTTGGTACTTTGTCCTGTTAATTCCTCACTAACACTTGCTTCAACTGAGAGATGAGCAATGTCTGAAATGGTGTCATTTAATCCTGGTACTAACAGACTACAGCAGCACTGGTTAACACCTCACAGCAGTTTGGGGCCATATTGTTTTGTTTATTTTGATAAAGACAAGCACAAGTACACAAGAGCTTCCCCAGCCCAGCACCACTTCAAAACAACTACAACAAAAAAAAACCACAAGAAGAATCAAAGACTATAAAAAGACAAACACTGTAACAAAGTACCAATCAGTCTTACTGTTCAACAAAGGAAAACCTTAATCAAATAATAAAGAAGTAACCTAATATCTCCTTCTGCTTTAAATCCTTCCCCATTCCTTGCCAACCCCCACTTCCCTTGAAAACCAGATGGCCCCGGCAATATGCCCTGAAGGTCAACAGATGCACCACGTCTTTGGATGAAGAAAAGGTATATAATGTCTTTAATAATATTTCCAGACGATAAAACTAGAAAACACAAGATGAAAAAAAGCACAAAAAAATCCACAGCACGGAAACAAAGCAAGCACAGTTACTGTGTTAAAATATTCAAGACACCAATGAAAATAAAAGGGAAGGAGTGAACTCTTATTAATGCTATGAATAATAAATAACAAGTGATAAGAAGATTGATGTAAAAAAAAAAGTAGTGTAAGAAATTACATAAAGAAAGGATACTAGATAACTCTGGGGACTGGTAATGGATACGGTTGCTTATTTGTCATGGCTGTCAAACGTTATGAATTTCAAGATTTCCTTGCTTTTATAAAATGTGCCCCTGTCTTCTGGCTTCATAGGAAACTGTGTCAGTGGGTGAGTTGATGCATGTGTTCATAGGTGAATAAACAGGTGAACAACTTAGCCTGGAGTGGGTTGGCTGAGGCTGCACTCAATTCCAGCAAAGTATGCCTGGAGAGACTCAAATGAATTACAGATTAAGCTATTCCAGATTTCCACTGGCAAATCTGAGGTCCAAACCAAGGTCTGTGAGTCTTAAAATGTGAAAACTGATTCTAGTGACATTATTGTGTCTGTTGCTTTCTGTGTTCTGCTACTTCCAGATCAAATTTGTCCAATTTAACAATAACACCAATTTTTTAACTGCCAACTTTATCAGAAAACCAGGCCAATACTTTTCTTCAGAACATTCATGACAATGCATTTCATCCCACTCCCTCTCACAACTGGGAAATCATAAGGGTTTTATCTTTAGTGCATGGGTATGACTGTTATTATCACTGACTGTAATATGGCTCCCTGTGTTGGATCCCAAGACAGAACTGCATTTTAAGGCTTAGTAACTGATGTTTTGTAACTTACTACCTGTAAAAAGAGAGAGGTGTATTTATGTAGATATTCTAAGCTCATAGCACATAAAAAGTAACACCAATTAACTCAGCACTCTTTCCTCAACATGAAATAACTTTCTAGCCTCGAGGAACGTGCTCACATGCTCCTGTAGCAGATAAGGGGCTGATGTTTATTGTCTGTCTCAGGCCCTGATAGCTGTGGAGCCAGCCAAGGATTGGTGATAACAACCAAGGATTGTTGGCATTAACACTGCCAGAAGGAACAGGATGTGGCTGGAGAAGGGGGCCATACAGAGGCAGGGCAGCCCTTTCCTGGGAGAAACCTTGTTCTGGCTTGAGGACATCAACACAACACAGAACAGCACAAGCACAGGGATGAGGTTGAGAAGAAGGCATGGACAGTTGTGGGGGATCAAGGCTACCAAAGAAGCCTGAAGCCCTCTGACACATTTCCAGAAAGGTCTAGAAAAAACAAATTGCACATGGTAGCTAATTTGCATAGAAAATGAGAAATTTATCTCCAGAGTGGAGAATCCTATCATTAAAAAAGCACCCAACAAAGCCTAGGGACATATGCAGCCCAGGATCCTGGCCACACCATCACCTGGATCAATGCTGGAACCAGGATTGGTGATCTCTCTATTCCTTCTTTACATCCCATGCTTCTCTCTCTGCCTCTTTAATTAATCTCTGTCACTCTCTCTTCCCTTGTGCCCTAACCCTTTATCCACATTCACTGCCACACGTTTATACCCGGAGATAAGGGACTAATGAACACCAGTTTCCATGCCAGCTGTGTAATCTACTAACACAACTTTGTCAGCTTTTGTGGAGCCTCTTACTTCTGTCATTTCTTTTGAGCACCAAGCATCTACTTGGTGCTCCCTTCTTAGGTGTTCCTTCTTAAGGGTGGGACACCACAGTCCTTAGTTTAAAACTCTATGAACTGGGGCTTTTTTCTGGGTCAGTTTTATTTCCTCATGGATTCAGAACTAACAAAATTACCAACCAACAAAACTTCTCCCAAGTGCATACATTAATGAAGCACCCTGAGTGGCTACATTTTAAGAAAAGTGGCCTATTTTTACTTAGATTTACACTGCCTTTTGAAATGAAGCTTTTTGAACTTGTACACAAACAACATCACAAAGCCTAGTCCTACCTGAAAGTACAACCATACAAATCAAAAAGCCTTCAGCCATCAGCTGCTGAACAGCACAAGGCACTGGAGTGTGCCACCAGGGCCAAAAGGTTTTAAGAACCTTTAGCCTTGGAGAGGTACGAGCTGTACAAAGTAGTTGCCACCAAAGCAAATGATGGAGATAGATGGTACTTCACTGGTAAAACAGTCAGGCAAGGACAAATAACCCACTTCAGCCTAAAGTCAGGTGGCCTGAGTTTCAGCAGGTCTGGCTTCAGATCTGAGGACCTGTGTCCATCAGAAAGCTGCTTCTGGCCCAGCAGAGACGCCGTGCACACAAGGAGGAAGCACTGCTTTACCACCAGGGACCCACTGTCTTCCCAAACACCACCAGGTACAGAAGCAGAAGCAGCCACAGTTTGGCAGACATGGCCTCTTGCTGGCATTATTTCTGGCCCTGATTCTTTTGAAGAGGATTTACAAGTCCTGAAGAGAGTTTTATTTTCCTCTTCCCCCATCTAGGGAAGTCTGAACACACACTATCACTTCAAAGCCCAGCTAACACAGAGGCCAGAGGAGATAAGTATCAGACTCCATACATCCCAGAGCAATATTACAAATGTGTACTCTATTTCAAGAACAAATAGAATAAAGTGCTGAAAAATGAAAGCTATTAATCGGAATAATTTTATACATTTTAATAACTCCAACATAAAGACTGAAATCTTTAGAGAGACTTCATTAGATTTTTTTTGTGTGACTAAGGAATAACTATCATTGTGTCAGTGGAGCAGCATTACAAGCTAGGAAAAGCCTATTACTGGTGAAATTGAAAAATAAAGCAGCGTGCATGTCAGCCCAGCAAAGCAAGCTGCTGATTTCTAGGTATGATTGCATGGAAAGGGAGAAGTTATATGAGAATAAAAGACTGTGAAAGCTGCTCCATTTTTAGAACACAGAAAATGCAAAACTGCAAACAGTTTACAGTGAGTCAGGTTTGGTACCTAACATCAGTAGCATAGCAATCACACTATAACAGCAGAAATGTCAGCAGAAATCCCCCTAAAGCAGCTTTACATTATCAGTCCACTGAAATATTTATTTAGCAAGATAGAACATCAATAACATTATATCATAAGTTTCCTATTTTAAAAATATTTGGAATTGCATTATATGGCCTAACACTCAAACCACTTTGTTGCAACATTTTTAAAATTATAAACAAAACCTCCTAGCCTCATGTGAATAATTCATTCTTCTCTTCAGAATTACAAGTCAGTGAATAACAGTATAAAGAAGTTCAGAAGCATTGAATCCAGCCAGCAGTTTTCAAGATACAGCAGGAGACAGAAAACCTTGATCAATAATAAAATATCATTATTTGTACTAAATTGCTGCTTAGAAATGCTAATTGTGAATCTTATATGGAAGATTATGTTAAAATCTAGAAAAATCCCAATGAAAAGAGAAAAAAAAATACTTCTTGTCCCCAGAAGCCATAATTTAAGAATAAAATCAGACATACAGGATGGATTGTGTTTGATGAAAAGCATAACAAAACAATGCATGAGTTTCCAGGCCACACTGCAGAAGACATACCCACAGTAGTTTGAGTACTGCAGGACAGGCTACACTCCACAGCTTTTCCTTTAGTAAAGTATGACTGGCTCAGGTAAAGAATTGCCCTAAAGAAGGTGTTGTGTTTACCATGCTAGCCTGAGCTTCTGCACAACCCAGCCCCCCTGCCCCCACCATGCAGCGCTGTTACAGCCAATAAACAAACACTGCTCAGCATTTTCAATGCAATCATTTGTTCTTTTTTTTTAAAGCAGATACCTCCTAGAGTCACCTGATCAGCCTGTGGCACTCTGCCCACATTCTTGTTATCACAGACCCTGTGAGACTGTCCAAAATAAGGGACATAAGGAAAGCAACCAGTCAGGTTAATAAGCCTGCTCCAAAAAGCCCTGCAGTGGAGCCTTGCTCACAGAGCTTCCATGCTGGAACAGCAGTATGAAACAGGTATTCTTTCCAAAGGGCTTTTCAAAACAAAACCTGTGGTTGTCTTTCCAGTTCCCTTTTCAGACTCTTCTGCTCCAGTTGTTAAAAGAGAAATGACAGTGGCAGAAGGATAAATGTGAATCAAACAGCAGTATCTCCTACACAAATAGCATTCCTCCTATTCCTTTGGCACACATATTTTAAATGTGTAGTTCTTTGAAAAAGCCTTTTTTTCACCAGTACAAAAAAAAGGCTATCTGGACAGCTCTAGAAAATACAAAGAGAAGAAGTGAGAGTTTGATTCACAAGAACACATCCTTTGTTTGATATTGGTACAGCTGCAGTGTGAAGTGTTTTCCCTGGGCTTGCAGTGACACTGAAGCAGCACAGCTGACCTCTGGAAGAGGGAAACAGCTCCATGGGCACTCTCGTGTTTCCAGCCCATGTGCAGTGTAGCAGGCACAGAAAGAGAAGAGAGCTGTTCCAGCATAGGTCTGACAGTGCTTTGTTCAACTCGGAGAAAGGGAGCCCCAACCCTGGCAGTGTTCAAGGCACGGCTGGGCAAGGCCTTGAGCAAGCTGGTCTGGTGAGAAGTGTCCCTGCCCGTGGCACTGGGGGTTGCACACCAGCTCACCTTTTAGGTCTATTCCAACCCTTTAGCATTCTGTGCTTCTATTAGAATATGAACAGAGTAACAGAACCTTTTGCCTTTAGCACTAACGTGGACTGTGTAAATTGAGATAATGCTCAAAAGCAACACTGGTCCCACAGAAAAAGCTCACTGATTATTGTTTTAAAGGGATGGCAGGGAAGAAGAAAAGCCTACTCAAAGGAATACAAGAAACTTATGTACATCAAAGCCACAAAACTGGTAGCTAATAACTACCTGAAAACAACACTTTGGAAACACTGTTTGGAAGCTGGTAGGAAAGTCCACAGCTAAAGGCAATGAGCCTGGCTCTGACTGGAATTTTGGTTTGGTTGTTTTGTAGGGTTGTTTCCCTACTCCTATTTCCTCTCCCTTATTACCATAAACAGATGCAGATGATTAAGAGCCTAGCAGTGAAGAGCTCTGGTAGGGCCAGGCAGAAGGGGTTACATGATCTCCAGCCACTGCTTCCACAGGCCTCACAGGCTGGATTGCATTTTCTTGGGCAGCTGATGAAGGATTAAGCCCAGCAGATGACTACAAAGGGTAATTGTCACATCTTAAATCAGCACAACTAAATCTACCAGTGTTTATGAGACAGTAGTTTATGTTAAAGGTCCAAACCCCAAAGAAGCTAATCACTCCTTTTAAAAGACTTTTCATTATATTCCAAGTAAGTGGCTTTCTTACTCTCTTAAGAGTTTGTAATTCCTTATGCCACTCCTGCCTTTTCCAACAGGATACTGAGGGAATTAATTCATTAAAACATCAAGATGATTTGAAGAATTGAAGGAAACAAACTGCTGCAAAAAGCTAGAACAATTTGCTAAAAATTGTTTTCATTATCCCACTTAATAATGGAATAATGCACTTGAACAGCAGAGAATTTTCTAGTGGGTTATTCAGGAGGAATTGTTTTGTGCAGCTCATTTCTGCATCAGTATTAGAACCTTTCTTGAGTTAGTTCAATGTAAGGGCTGTATGCATTTCTATTTCACGGCACATAATGTCTGCTCATAATGCAATGCTGTGTCACTCAAACTGTGAGAAAATGAAGAAAGTAATTTTTAGAAGCACTAAATACTTAAGGAAACAACACTTCATTACTATAATCACTAAAAAGCAAGTGATTAGATTATCCCAGAAGACAAATTCCAAGCCTAAAGTCGCACCTTGTATATACATGGATTTATATGTATATATATGGAGAGATACGTGTGCAAGCAGCTCTGTTTAGGGAAGGGTTCCCTAGGAGTGCTGGTGAGGGTCTGGAAAGGCTCCTTCCCTCCCCTCCTCCCACTGTGCTGCAAGGACTAATGCAAGGCAGCT
This sequence comes from Molothrus ater, assembly GCF_012460135.2. Lineage (NCBI taxonomy): Eukaryota > Metazoa > Chordata > Aves > Passeriformes > Icteridae > Molothrus > Molothrus ater. The sequence goes on from NC_050479.2 coordinate 20,854,629, forward strand.
ACCTGGAGAGAAAAAAGGAGGCTTCATAGCATATTTATAAATGTGAAATGGCAGGGAAAGCTGCTGAGAGATTCCTCAAGCTCAGATCCTCATTTTCTCCTGCGTGGCCATCCCTGGGACATGCTGGAAAACAAGGCATCCATTTTCTCATAAGCTATTCCACTGAGCAAACCAGACTGAAGGGCTAGATAAGCTGCTGCTCTCTTCCTGCAGAGATTGAGGGCAAAAACAACCCATCACCCACAAACAGGTACAGGCACAGCCATCTCTGCACCCAAAAACAACCCATCACCCACAAACAGGTACAGGCACAGCCATCTCTGGACCCAAAAACAACCCAACACCCACAAACAGGTACAGGCACAGCCATCTCTGGACCCAAAAACAACCCAACACCCACAAACAGGTACAGGCACAGCCATCTCTGGACCCAAAAACAACCCAACACCCACAAACAGGTACAGGCACAGCCATCTCTGTGCTTCTGCTGTGAGCCTGAGCAGGCACAGAGAGGGCAGGGAGGGAGGGAAGGAGGGAGGGAAGGAGGGATGGATGGATGGATGGATGGATGGATGGATGGATGGATGGATGGATGGATGGATGGATGGATGGATGGATGGATGGATGGACGGATGGGAACACATCCATATTCCTGGGCTGTGCTACCCTACCTCTGTGCAAAACTTACGGATGTGTGACATGGTGCTGCTTGCTCACAGTTTTGTGTTTCCAAAAATATACTGCCAGTGTAAGAAAACACTTGGCTTTTATAAAACCTGTGTCTATGAGATAACTGCCCTGTGTGGAAAAAGCCTGCAAACCTTGTGGTCCTTATGGAAGGGTGATTTTAATTGCATTCAGTGCAGGTATACATGCACCTGTATGCACACACATACATGATGCAATTTTCATAGGCAACCTGGCTGTAAGTAATTTCTCTCACATGTAAGTAACCTCACTCAAATAGCTTTTTGGGGAACCAGACTGTCTAAACCAGTGAGGACCCCAACTCTGCACAGTGTACAGATGGGGATATTCAGTATAATAGCTTGAGAATAGAAAGGTCTGTTTCTAGATGTAAAGCAACAAGCCATGGCACCTATACTTAAGCTTACTTCCATCTTCTACTATAATGCAGTTTCTTGTCATTTTTGTAAATCTCCCTGTTTTATAACAGTGTTTTGAAACTGGGCAACAAGAAATCCTGGGAGATGCCATTTCAGTCTCAGCAAAACGTGTTCAGCCTTAGCTGTGCTTAAATCTGATGGAAAAAAAAATCCCACTTAAGTTACGTCAACAAAGACTACTAAATCCATCTGCTGAAGTCCCCCACTACCCTCTGCACACTGCCTGCCCAGCCCTGGCTCTTTTCAACACAAAGCCAGGCTCTAGCCAGACCCCAGCAGGCAGGCAGACCACCCAGCCAGGCCCAAAGAAGTGCAGGAAGGGGGGTACATGTCCCCATTCGGCCACTCCCAATGGCTTCTGCCTGGCTGGCCTGACTGTGCTGCACTGCTCCCTCCCTCTGGATGGGGGCTTCACAAACAGAAGGTGACTCCCTGAGCCATTGAAGGCCCCAGGCCTTGGGCTCAGTTCAACCCACACAGGCTCTGGTGTACTTGGCTCTGCAGGTGCAAAGGCACATTTAATTCATTCCATCCAGCTCGGACATCTCTTTCCAGTGGCTGGTCCACAAGAGATAGCAGTGCAATCCCATTACCCTAGCCAATCTCTTTGGTCAGCTTTAAGCAATTTTGTCACAGGCTATCAGTGGCCAGGAATACCAAAACTAGGACTATTGCCAGTACTATGATTTTTAAACACTACACCTAGGAAGTTTCCTTTCTCTACAGAAAACAGGAGAACAGCCAAGGAGATGACACACAAATGATAATGCTGTTAAGACTTTAGAAAACCTAAATGTGGGAAAAGCAGACCTGAGCTGCGAAAACCTAAGACACTGCCTCGGCTTTGCTTGTTCCAGACAGGAGCAGAGTCTTGCTCTGACCTCTCCCTTCCTACTGCCTGCCTCCCTGGGCCATCAGCAGCTCCCTCCACCAGCTGCTGCTGCTCCCAGGCTGGGCAAACAGCAGCAGCTGAACTCAGCAACACTAAAATGACATTTTGTGCCCCAGTACCTGATCCAGCTCTTGAGCACAAGCATTAAGTTTGTCCCCGAAAATTTTGCATTTGCAATTTCACACATGCTCATGTTAAATAAAAATGGTTCCCAAACCACCACTCCTAATGCTGCAAACTTCTGTAACTGTTTCCCAGAGTTACTACACGGCTTTGCAACGAGCCTCATGTAAAGGATGGCTGTACAGCAGAGATGATTCTGGCCAGCTTTTTAAGACAAAAAGAATAAACACAAGTAGAGCACCAGTACTTAAAAACATGTGATACCCTCATCAGTCATCAAAACTACTGAAACAAAGCCCTGTTCTACATGATTAGCTGGTGAAGAACATGGTTTTTTCTGTGGCCATTGATTTCTACTGGGTAAAGTAATAAGTCTTGTTTTTCTGCCAAGTATTGATGCACCAAAGCATTTTTAAAATATCTTTTATTTTGAAATGCAAGATTGCTTTAGAGTAGAAAGTCTCCTCACTCCACTAAAATTCAAAGTATGTAAAACCACAGCTCTATCAATCATATCATCTGTGCTAAAAATGCCTTTCTTTTCTTTTTTCTTTTTTTTGCCACAAGACTATGATATCATGTGCAGGTGGTAGCATCTAAAAATGTATCAGAGAAGACATATGTAAAACCAGACTACTCATTTTCTTGATCCAAACAGTAAGTAGAAATGAACCCATGCTGATCTAGTTCGTACACCTCTCAGCACTAGAGGCTTCTCACTAGACCTGCAACCCTCATGCTGAAACATCACTTCCAGAAATGAAGCACACAGTTCCCCACACCTGTTTCATACCATCAGACCAGATAAAATGGCTTGATCTCATCCAGGAAGGAAGGAGTTCAGCACTGGATTGAGGAGTCAGACAAGCACCATATGGCTAGAAGGGATGGGAAGACAAAAGTGAGGCCTGAACCACATCTCTCAGTGGCAGCAAGAGTTACATTGGCTCAGCTGTGTTGTCTACTCAAGTATTCTAAATCAATTAAGAGTGAAGCCAATTTGTACACATGAATCTTTGTATTTATAAATGAACCTAAATATTCCACAGTAATATTCCATACGGTTTATTTCCTGTAGTACAAGGATAGAAACCAAGGACTGACTGAGCTCATTAGCCATGAAAACACGCTGTTTGATCAGGCAAGCTTTTGTCCAGCAATAAAAAATGAGCAGTGAATGGATGAACCCTTCCTGCCCTATAAAACAATGCTTCCCCATGCAAGAATGCCAGTTAATGCCAGTTAACAGTAAACATGCTCTCTCAGTGGTTTGGAATTGTCACCAGGTTTGTAAATAATCTTCATGCATCTTCCCAGAATACTGCATTTCTCACAGGTTTTAAAGGAAACAGAAAGAGGCTTTCTGTGTGTGGAGAGTATTTTCCCAGGTTTTAGTTTAAGCAGTGATGCTCAAGCAGAGCAGGGTGGCAGCAGACACCTGCAGGGGTGATGCTCCACAGCTGCCTCCCCTGCCTCTCCACACAAATGGCTGAGTCACTCATGTTTCATGGCCCGGGACAGTGAGCTACAGCCTGTCCTAGCACACCTGATCTGCCTATGGCTTGCTTTACAGAGGCTGCACAGCAAGGTAAAGCATTTCAGCAGTGACTCAGCACTGTGTATTAATAGCCAGCCTAAGCTTATTTGAGCTGTGGCTGCCATGTGTTGGGGACAGACTGCCGAGCTGGCTGGAAGCTCCTTGTGCATCCTTTAGCACTGGGCAGCAGCAGGACAGGGCTGACAGCACCCTGGGATGGGAGCACAGCTCAAGGAGAAGGGAAGGAGGGCAGGACACTGCTTTTGAATTGGCTCAGGTCAACTGCTAAGAGTTAGATTCCCTTAGGAGGAAGTGGAAGCCCAGCAGCTGATGGAGTTGTGAAGAATTGTGTGTCTTTATACCCTCCATGCAAAGTGAGAGGAACAGAAAGCACGGCTTAGAAGAATCTTGTATATTCTGCATGCATATACATATCCATGTGCAGAAATGAAGTACATGCTTTTGGTCATACTGGAAAGCACAGGGAGGTAAGAAATAAAGAGAGCCATTGTAATCTGATTAGCTGTGTAATTAAGACTAAACTGGGAGATTAATGAGGGAAACTGTAAGGAGGGTTTTTTCAGCACAGTATGCTAGAGAAAAAATAAGAAATCTGGTGGAAATCTAATGGGATAAAGGAACAGATGGTAGGTGGACACCCAAGGGACATGAAATATGCTTAAAGATGATAATGGCTAACAATATGATTAAGAGTACATGCAATCTCACAAAGCACTGCATGGAACTGAAATGTAAGTACTAAGGCCATAAACCCCTTAATATTATAGATTAGATTTACATACTTTTATAGACACCTACAAGACAAACAGGAAGAACACTTACAAAAAGGTTCTTTATAACACAAGTATCTGGGCTATTTAAGGGAATGGCTCATGTTTCTGTCTTGAGAAACTGGCAAATAACTGTCTACAAATATGATACAGGACCACAGGACACATATAATAATAAATAATTGACTTGCTACAGAGAAGAACAAGTACAAACCACCATCATCCGAGGCCCACCTCACACTACATCCCTCTGCTGGCCTGTAAGGACCATGGGAGAATAAGGCAGATCAAAACCTACCCACTTTTTCAATCACAAATAAACCACCAACTTCCAGCAAAATCTTCCACATAATGCACTGTTTTCCCAGTTGGTACATGTGCAGGAGTAGGGACTGTGGTCTAAAAGCTGGACACGTGTCACAGACATCTTTTGTGAAAATCCTTTCCTTAGGATTTTTCCTCCTGAGAAGCTGAGAGGCCTCAGGAACAAAACACAAACATTGATTATCTGCTGCTGTGGAATGCAACAGGTGGATCTGTGATTGGTCCATGTTGGATGTTTGCAATTAATGGCCAATCCCAGCCCAGCTGGCTCAGACAGAGAGCTGAGCCACAAACCTTTGTTATCATTCTTTGCTATTCTATTCTTAGCTAGCCTTCTGATGAAATCCTTTCTTCTATTCTTTTAGTATAGTTTTAATGTAGTATATATTATAAAATAATAAATCAAGCCTTCTGAAACATGGAGTCAGATCCTTGTCTCTTCCCTCATCCAAGAACTCCTGTGAACACTGTCACAGACACACAAGCAGGTCAAGTCAAAATGGCCACTGATGCTCAGGCACTGCTTTCAATTTTTTTCTTGTGCATCAGCAAATTTGCTACAGCAGTCCCATTAAACTGTGGTGGTGGTGTGCCTTCTAAATATTTACCAATTATTAAATAATACCTATAAACAATACAGCCTAGCTGTAGAATTACTTATTTCTCCACAAAGTAAATGAACATTATATATAAAAATGCCAGATATGTACAGATAGATAGATACATAAGTACACAAAACAGTGTTAAATGGAGCAAATGCAAACAAATTATGAAAAAATATATAAACCAATGCTGCTTTTATTATAACCCAGTTATTTATGTAGATTTATTTTAAAATATATCTGATTGCACTCATAGCACTGACGAAGACAATAGTAATGCAGTAATATCATTAAACACTTAAAATAAAATTCCTCCTTGATCGTCCCTACACAACCAGTTTGATTTGATTTTGCCACCCTAGGACAAGAACAACCTCATAACCAGAAGGTCAGAGAATTCTTACTCCATTATGAGAGCAAACTAAATTATTTCCAAAAGCAGGAGTCCTCTCCCAGGCCCAGTCCTGCTTTTGGTTCTCCCATCTCCAACTGGCACTAATTTAAATGAGGGGACTGGTAGGTTTAGCACTTCAGCTGATATCAATTACTGCTGTATCACACAAAGCACTCCCTGAAGTAATCAAGAACTAAGCTGCTTATGGCAGTAGTGTAAAAACTGCACTCAAAATTAAACAGAAGCCAGTACACAGCAGAGACATAACCATCCCCTCTGTAAGAAAAAGAGATTTAAATGGGCAGCTGCATTCTGCATCAGCAGAATTACAACCATTTTTGTGAATGGTTTTAAGGTGCATACAGAGGTCACTGTGTTCCATAGATTGGGTTACTGCAAAGCCAACAGATAATGACCACATAAAAGAAATAACTGGGCACTGGACTGCCTTAAAACAACTGAAGAGAAACAGAATAAGCTAGAATGATGCTGACTCTGATGCAGCTTCAGAGCAAGCATCATCCTCTAATTTACTCACAACTAACTTATGAAAACTACCCAGTGTTTTTAGAATCGTAAAATAAAAAACCAAAAAAAACCAAGTCACAAACCACAGATTTAATTTTTTTTCATCCTAGCACTGGAAAATGGTGGGAGGTAATGGAAGTGGGCCCAATTAAATGTGATGTAAGGAACCAACAAGAAACAAACTCTTCAGAAGCCTAAGTTGTAACAGCTGTCTTGCACTGTTGTGCTTTTGTCTGTTCTTGGGATCCCACCTCAATGGTTTCTGCTCAAGGACAATTTTGTTTTAAGGATGCTTCAAGCAGTACTTGTCATATAGGGCAGGCTCACTCAGCTGAGGAGACAGCTCAAGCCACTGCAGGCCCCCCTCCCTGCAAAAAGGCAGATATAGATAGGCTTCCTGGCACCTTTCCATCCTACAATTTCCTACTGCTATTACACTGATGATTCAAATCTAATTTTAACAAGCAAGCAAGCCTTCTGCTGTCAGCAGCCATTGTTCCAAGACAGAAGGAAAATACTTTAAGCACATTTTTGTGCCTTTCAACGTCTGCATTCTTGTATTTCTTTTGTTCCTAGAGAGGGGCACAGAAAAGGAAAATAAGGGGAGCACTTCCCAAGATAAGGAGCTAAGATATCAGTGTTGTCACTTATAATTTCCTAAACAAATTAAATTTTCCCAAACACTGCATGGGTGGCAGAAGGGTATTATTCATTTAAGGACTAATGCTTTGAAAACCTAACAAACTTGCTACTGTAACAAAGCAAGATTCAAACCATATTCCCCTAAGAACACATAACAACAATGGGGTTTTTTTCTTTTTTCAAAAATAGAAAAATATTTTCCACATACTTTGGTATAATTCAGTCCTACACAGCCACAATACTTATCTTTTTAAATAAGTAAACATATTAATCTCTTTACAGCTAAGCTTGTGTGTAAATGAAACTGCTTTACCAGTTCAGAAAGAATAAAAAAAAAATCCTTGATTATACACTATCTCACAAGATGTGACCATTCACCACGTTTCTAAGTGTTAGCATGAGGGATCAGAAAAAGGAAAGTAATTTGAATATTCTTTTGCATATTTTTAAGATGGCCTTCAAAAGCCAAGTGAACACAGAAAAACATGCTGAGTTATTAGCTGTATAGCAAAAAACATCATCCCATAAAATGTGCATTATCAGTGAAAAGTTGCAAGGGGTAAGACATTCACTGAATATCCTTAGTTCTGAAGATTGTTGTAGAAGAAGGGCATAAACTCAGTTCCAATAACCAAGGATAAGACAAGCACAGAAAAATCTTCCAGGCAAGGAAGAAACAGGCCAGTTTGTCCTTAGCTACAGCACATTCAAGTCAGTGGTATGACATGTCCTGATGTTTATATTGTACCATTTTAATAAATCTACAATAGAAGATTAAATATGCCTGCAGGTCTCCTAAATAAAACAAATGCTATACTCTGGTGCTGAAATATGCAGTGTTTTCATTACCCCGAATTCATATCATAGAAGGTTATTTATACATTGGAACAGGAAATATTTAATAGCAGTTAACACCCTAAAAGGTGCAGAAAATGTTACCTGTGCAATACACTGCTATAGTGTTGTCTCAATGGCAGCAGACAGAACACAGGGATCAAGTGTTGCAGTCCCCTTAGACAGACATTGTGTAACCTGCCTAAGGTATTTAATTTGATCTCTTTGTTCAAGTCAGTGACATTTGCATTCATTCACATTCAGCAAGTTATTAATCTAAAAAAAAGCTAAAGAGTCTTTCATTTCTTCTTCTTGTCTCCATTTGTTCTTCTATAAAATTAATGCCATAAATAAAATGTTGCATTTAGACCTGCTGTGATACTGCCAGCCCATTTTGCTGCAGATAAAGGTCAAGGAAAAATTTATTAAAAAACAAAACAACTTTTTTTTTTTTTTTTTCCCAAACTACCTATATTAAAAAACAGTGCCAAGCATTTAAATAAACTCCCAACATAGGTCAATCCTTAATGAGCTTGTAAGTGAGCTGTGTGTTTTAAGAGCTAGCCTTTGGAGCATTACTGAACTATTTCTTGCACAGCAACTACTGAGTTGCAACTGCTCACCAGAAACCTGTGACCATCACCTGAACTAAATAACCAGCCTGGATGAGAGCCCAAACCCTAACTGAAGGCCTTAATAAGCACAAATCCAACAAGAGACACAAGTTACCTCTACCTCTTCTGGGTTTCCTCAAAAACACAAGTTTTGAAATTCAAACATGCAATTCTTATATTAAACACAATGTTCAAACACTGAAAGAAATTGTATTTTAGAAATTCATCTGAGCTGGATGTAAAAATTTCAGCTAATTCCTTGTCTCAACTTCAATGAATATTGGGGGAATAACAAAATCTGTTTCCTGTTCGAATTCTTTTTCTTATTTCCAGGGCATCTTTTTATTTCCATAGCATCCAAACAAAAAGAGCCTTCTCATATAACAAATCTTCACATGGTTATTACCAGATGATGACCAACTCATAATTTCAGTCTTCTTTTAACAAAAAAGATTGGATTTTATATTTTCTACTATAAAAATTAGCTCCTGCAGAACCACCAAACTATTTATGCAGTAAACCCTAAATTCTTAGAGCTCCTGGTATGAGTACCACTCATCCACATTGCACTCCCCTGCCAGCTAAATATCCTCCATTTCACATGGACAGCAAATACACTTTTTGTTTGTTACTCTTGTAATCTTACATCAAAACATTGAATCACTGATTGGGACACCTTCAGGATACACAAATGACAACTGCTGAAGGAGCTTCAGATATTATGGACTTGCACAGATTAAAACAAGAGGATGTCACCTTGCTACTCCTCATCACTATCTTTACAACTGAGTAGGGTAACATGAAATTATGAATGGATTAAGAGCACAATAATAAGAAAACTAACACCTAAAACCTCCTGGAGACCAAAGCAGGGAAACAGGAACAAAATGCTGATATTTAGCTCCGAAACAGCTCAACAGAGCTTTTTCCAGTGACTACAATTGGAGCCAGTAACTGCTGTATTTGCTTATGGATTCAGTCGGTATTATAGGGACAGCATGCAGGACAGGCTTCTGCAAAAGCAGGCAAGTACTTCCCATGTGTTACTATCATACAGAATTACCAGAGACATGGCCCTGTGCATCTGGCTTCAAAGCAGAGGAGATCCTGCAACCACTGCCTTCCTCATGGCAGGTGTGCACACAAACCAACAGGCTACTCTGGATGGATGCTAAACATTGACTTGATAGATATGAAGTTGCAGACACAAGGTCTTGGGATTTAATGCAATGAAAAGCAAAAATAGAAATACAAATGGAAAGCAAGGTATGGGTTGGGAAAATGCAAGATTTAACGTGTTTGGTACGAAAAAAATTCAGATCAGTAATAAGGAGTGTAGGGAAGGAAGGGAGAGAGTGCACTGAGATATAAATGGTGTAGGATTATAGGATATATGGGCAGTCAATCTAGAGAGTAGAAATTAAAAAAATAAAAAGGTCAGGAATCATGATAATAGGAAAAAAATATATTATCTACAGATTTAGGAGAACCTGGACTCCTGAATCTCCTGATTAAATGAAGGGAGGTCTCTCAAAAGCAAAAAACTGAAGAACTGACATTTGAGAAAAGACAGATAATTTTTTACAGGTGAAAAATGGTAAAGTGGGCAAAGAGATAGTGGGATAATTGTTTACAAATATCTAAAGGAAAATGTGCATAGAAAATGGATGACATTTTCTAACAGCTGTGGAAACTCAAGAAGAAGTACATGGAAAATGGGGGCTTTTTTTGTGGTTTATTTTTGTTGGGGTTTTTATATAGAAATATTGAGGAACTAGAAGGAAAGGCTTTTCGGAGGGAAATGACTGTTGGCCTGTAAAAAACTGCCAGAGGGAATGCTGCAAAGATACTGCTGGACTAAGTAACAGAAAATGAACTGATGGGAACAGTCCTGTACCAGAAAGAGGAATGCCTTGGACAATGTAAAAAGCCACTTCCCAGTCTGCTTATCTGTACACTATATATACAACTAAGATATATTACCTGAAAATTTGTGCTCCCTTTTTAATACAACAGTAATGTACTTTATTACTGATTTTAACAGGCTTTAATAGGAGGAAGCATACATTCAATTATTTTATTACATGCTTTGAATATAAATGGTGAGCATCTGCACTCTAGCTTATTCCTCCTATCCTCACACTCTCATAAAAACAGCACTGGCACATTTTAGAATTCAGAGCAGCCCTCCCCAGCCCAGCCTCTTTCTTGGCTGGTTTGCTGGGATCTATATATCCAATCTAATTATTTTGATTCCCATTTCCAACCCTATCAGTGGTGCAGTGGTGCAAGAAATCAAAATGCCAGTCTCCTGAATGTGTTAGAACCTAAGAGCTAACAGCTACTCATTTGCAGAGGCATCACTGCGTGGCCCAAAGCCCCTGTCACCAGGCAATTTACGTTCAGGGTTCTGGATGTGACTTGAGAGGGGTTTCCCAGCACACCAATACAGAGCATTTCATAGAACACTTCAGATATGCTACAGGTTGTTGCATCATCTTATTTTGTCACAGTATAACTGACAAAAAAAAACCCCAGCAACGCTTTGTTCAAATTTTGTCTCCTTTTAATGACTCAAGTCCTTCTTCTTTGTTATTTTCCCTTTGTTTTCTTAAAAGGCAAAAAATAGAATCATACAAGTTTATCTTCCCTTAAGTGATCAGAAGATAGAGTCAGCACTAATCCTGCCAAAACACCTACTACCCTCTCCAATCAGGGGGATCATATGTTGCTCAGTAGCTGAATTTCCCTGTGGACCTCTTCTCTGCTTAGAAGCTGTCCCCCTCTTGAATTACAGTCTTACTTAGATTACTAATGCTCAGCACCACCAAAAATATTCCCATTCATTTCTGCAGCTTTTACAAACATGATAACATGATTTGTGTTTAAATATAAGCGTCACCGTTTTACTTTTTATTATGAATATCATATGTTTGGCAAGCTGTCTGACCTTCCTTATGATGATGAATGCTGCAGCAAACAATTTGCTGTATCTTTAAAGAAATGGCCAATTCAATTACATTATGCCAGAAGCTTTCAAATCCCTCTCTGCCAAATGTCTTTGCTATATCCTGCCACAGACAGCCCATTTGTATTCCAGCACAGTAGGACACTTGTTTTGTTGAAGCACACAGTTCTAGTTAGGTACTATCAACAGAGCAGTATTTCAGTTCTCCAGCTCTGTGCTCCTTCCACCCCCTCTACCCTCGGTTATCAGGATTTTCAATTTTACTGACCAAACGTGTATGCATTACTAATTATGTGCATGAAATGCAGCAGTTATCGACTGCTACAACAAAATACATTAGTGGCCAATTACAGGAGTTCTTGGCAGCAATGGTTATCATTCTAGTGGATTTAATCATTGCACTTAAAGTGAAGCTTGAGATTCCCTTTGAGATTACACCACTAATTGCTTCTGTTTTGCCAGTTACTGCATGAGCTGTTTGCAAAAAGGATCACTAAAGATGCTTTCTAAATATGGGAAAGCAGCAAACAGATGAAGCCTCCTGTAATGAGTGTCCCCCCCCCAGTAAAACCACAGTGTCAATTTATTCATGCCACAATTCTCCTCTCAGATTCATATCCCCCCTGTCACCTCCTCTTTCTCTCTCATTTCTTGCTATTTGGGCAGACAGCAGCAATACAGCTGCATTGCTATTCATGTGAATCATGCCACACACTATCATTTATTTATATAGATACTGAGAATATTACACTCCAAAAATAAAAAAAAAAGCTTCCCCCTCTCTTCTGTGTTTGCAGAGAGGATGCTACTAATTATTATTATGATTATGACAGAATGTTTAAATGATCTTAGACCTTAAAAATAAAAGGGAAAAAAAACCCAACAACTTAGGCCAAGTACATGAATTATTACATGTACAATACCATCCTAATAGGCTTCCACTCTCCAGGAATTCCTAAAAACAAACACTCCCTCTCCCAAGGAATTTGTAATATAACATATTGTTCTTTAAAAGCCCACATCTACTTCCAGGTTGTCAGTAGTGATGAATTATCTGGTTTACAGCCTCATAAAGCAAAAGTGTCTACATATTTTAATGCTGAGGCCCTCCTCAGGACTTTGGTACCTTTCATATGTAGTGATATACAACTTTCCAAACAGGAAAGAAAGGCTTCAGGGGAAACAAAGAGATACAATTGTCATCAACATTTTAGGTCTGATCAAAATAAGTAGTCTTTCAAAGACAAAAAGAATAGGGAAGGATTACAACTACAGTTTTGTTAGCTGAGAACAAGCTATTTTAATCAATAAAATTGTTTAAATAAATTTGTTTGGTTCCTTTTCATAAAAAATTTTAGCTACTAAAGCTTTCCATTATTCAAACACCACTCTGTGAATAACAAAGAAACACTCAAAAATATAAAAAAACTCCCAACAATCCTCAACAAAAATTTTCTCATGAGATTAGAAAACCTCCAATGTTTGTCTCAACAAACACCAACATTTTTAGGATTTCAATAGATGCTAGGTTGATAAAACTTTAATTAGAAACTTAATTGATCTCTGTGAGAGAGATACTGCAGAGAAAGTTTTAAATCCCCAGATACTTCTACACTATAAACAGCAGAGCATATGACATCTTTAAAAGCTGTCAGAAACCATACACTGTGATTTACAAAAAAAAAAAAAAAAATAGCAATCTCTGTGAAATTAACTGCTAAAAGAAATAGAAAAAGCTTCATCCTACAGGTATCAATAGGCTACAGCACCAGCACCAGCCAGCTTCACTTCAGCCTCTGAACAGGGCACAGACAATACCTACACAGATAATACCTGGGAAAGAATAGAAGGCAGCAGAGCAAGGGTTACATCACTGCTGCACTTATCTTGCTTCATGCCCAAATGTAGATTTGCACAGAACCAGTTGATCTTTCCAGAGCAGCAGGCACAAGAACTGCTGCACACAGGATGCTCTCAAACCAAGGCCAGTTCATTTTCATGCTTAACAGAGAAAATCTTGCCCCAAGGCACTCAATTTCAGGTCTGAATGAGAAAATCTGTAGGCGATGCGGTAACTACAGTAACTGGCAAATAATAAACTGGGTAAAACACCCAGAGATCAATCCTATATTCATGAAGGAACACACCACATAATTCAATTGGATTATCTCCATTTCTTAGTTCACTAGTTCTTGACTCCTACCGTATTAGACCACAATTAAGCACCATTTTCAAGTACAAAGTAACACAACACTGACACAGTAACTTTGTCACTATACCCACAGGTCCTCCAGTCCAGCAGAATGACTGCCTTCCTTTCCTATGGGCAAGCTCCTGTCTCATGTACACGGGCACAAAATCTAAATTACAATTCCAAGAAGACTGCAACTGTATCTGGAATTTATAGTGCTGCCTTTCAAATGAGGAAACAGGAACAAATCAGGAGAAGAAAACATTCCCAAAATGAACAGCTGAGCTTATGTAGCACCCAAAATACAAAAGGTTGGGAAATAGCTGCCTTTCATCACTGTCAAAAGCAATAGACTAAAATATGCAGAGTAGGACTGATAACACAGGAAATAAATGAAAACATTTGCTTCATGTTAGCATAGAAGTTAAAAGAAACAAGGCAAAAACGTCTCTCAAAGGTCCCTGCTGGATTTAAAACAGAGCTGTTGAGCCTACTGGGATTTCAAAACATGCCACTATCATTTAAGAACTGAACTTCTCTTCTTTAATAAACCTTACACCTGTTCACTAGTCCAGAGACTTAATTCCTAAAACTATACACAGCAAGTGCAAGGCAAGGAAGCAGAACTTCAATGAGAACTGCTAAAACAGGAAAGCAACCAGTTACTTTTAACTCAGTCTCAGGAATTATTTGTAATTCACCTAACTAACAAATAAAAGAACAATAATGCTAAATGCTACCATGACGTATTTCTTAATGAATTAAAAGTCTTATGTGTGCAGAGCTCACAAAGCCTGGCAGATTTTTAGGTTACATACATAATTCTCTTTAATATTGAAAGCAATGAGAGATATTTTTGTCTACTACTCTACTGCAGGGATAAACACAATAAATACTCTAGCAAAATGAAATACACTTTTTAATGCAGTGATGTGATGGATATAAATTTGTAAGTTCATTAATGAAGTAGAAGAACATGAATAAACCATGGCACAGATTTGGGATAAACAGCACTGGTAACAAGTTTAGACCAGATTACACTGAGAGACTTTCAGCTGGTAGGTATTGTTTTCAAAATTTAATGTAGATACCAGTAAGGATATTCAGCTTAGTAAAGGTCTCTAAATCCAAAGATAATTCTTTTAGCATGAGAAATGTCAGTAGGAAGAAAGGCTCCAGGTCTAGCAATTGTTTCAGAAAACTCAATTAACTTGCCCATTTTTAAAAATATGTTATGAGTAGAAAGAAGTTTCATGCTATGAAAAATGTATCTGCTTATTAAGATTACAGATATGTCATATATGAATACATATAATTAAATAAATGCATTAAATAATAAATAACACATGAACATAGCTTTTCAACATGTAAAATAATTTTTTGCAACCAGAATAATGCTTGGGTTGCCAGGAAAGAAAGCTGTGTGCATAAATGGAAAACTCTCTTCCTGCCTTTCAGAAAACTGTGTAGGCTGGGTTTGGGACTGGGGGACTCCAGATACCAAGGAATGTCTACCACATGCCCCATCCAAGATGAAGAAAAGCTGTCACTGTCCTGTTTTAGTGAAAGCAAACCCCAATCAAGACAATAGTTTTTGTCTCAAAAAACACCCCTCATGAAATGAGCATTCATCCTTTCCAAGAGAAGCTTCCACGAGGTCATCTACTCAGCCTTCAGCCTCTGCTGACCTCATATTTAACTGGGCCTGACCTTCAGTTCTGCTGAGTCTCAGTTCCTTACTATGATTACAAACCAGCAAGATCAAGTTAAGCTTTAAGAAACTCAGACATTAGACATCTGAAAATAAATAACTGCAAAGGCAAAACATCAAAATATCAAGAAATCCTGTTCATAAGCTATGTTTCATTCTATGGAGACTTCAAGGGTAGCAATAAAAACAAAACATACCACAAAGCACTGAAGGCTCTACAGCACATTCCCTCCCTTGCAGGTACCCTACCACTTCTGGTCTTAGTCAACTCAAAAGCCAAAGTCTTGTCTAAACTTACAACAGCAATTAGGCACAGAGATGCTGAAAAATACTTCACAGTCTTAACATTTTGTAAAGCTGATTTCCACTAAGTATTCACTTACTCAGGTGCAGGAACAGGTCAAGGTCCCCAGTTTGCCCCAGATTTTCCCTTCAGGCCAGTTTTATCCTTAGGTACCTGTGCACAATAAAAAGAAACAAATAAAAAAATCAATTTACATTACTCCTCATAAGCTCATCTCTTGATTATATCAACTTTTATGGCCCCAATTTAAAAATTCAGATCTCCAGTTTTTCTCACAGGTTTATTTCCCATCAATATGGTTAACCTCAAGCAAACTCAAAGTTGTTTTCCCCCATGTAAAAAAATGGGTTTTATTTGACCAGTATATATATATATATATAGATTTACCATGACCCTAAATGAAAGGTATATTTCATCACTTGTTTTTAGGAGTATAAACACAGAGCACACAGTTAAGCCTTTGTTAGCCATGTATTTAAACTACTTTAAAGCTGTTAACATGTGACAAGCAAATCCTACGTATTCAATTGCTGCTTTAAAAATTGAAAGAAGGTTCGTGTACAGGTGCACTGTCACTTAGTTAAGGAGCTCAAAAAATAGAGTTATTCTTTCTCCTGGCACTAGTATGAATTAAAAAAACATTTTCAAAATGTGCCATTCAACCATATGGAATCAATTTTTGCAGACATATGGAGCACCAATTAAATAAGTGTGGCTTTGCTGACACAAAAGTCCACCTGCACATATTCAAATTTTCCAGAATTAGACCATCTAATTTAGAGCAGCCCATTTAACAGTAAGAGAGTAGAAAAGCAATGTATTTGATATGACACAACCTCTGTAACCAGTCTCCTTAAATAGCAATTGCAGCCTTACTTTTGACCATGGTAAGGATATAATCAGATAAGATTGAATTAGCTCCCTTAAAACACAGCTCCAATTACATCAGATCAAAAGAAAATCATTTTTTGTCTTCTCCATCATGCAAGTAAATATATAAGTGGGAAATTAAGCAAGGTACAATTTTTCAAAGAAGATTTTACCACAAGTCAAGAGAAATTAAAAAACTGACTGTAACCATACTTCCTAGATTTTCCTAGGTTTTTTGCACATATTTTCCCACAAGAAATGTATGGAAAGCACGCCATTTAAAGAAACAGAAGTCAACAAGCTATATACACACATCAACACCCTAAATAAAATCCTAATGTAAGATAGGTATCATCCAATGACATGGAAACTAACAAATTTTTAAGGTAAGCTCTTCAGAAGTTTTTTTCTGTTTTTTTCCAAGGATTTGCAGTTAATCGGGCACCCTTGTTCAAATCTAGTTTGCCTGACTTTGTATTAGGCGATAACGAAGAGGGTTTTTTTCCACAGGACCCCAACCTCAGTCAGTGAATAAGGAGCTAGAAGAGAGTCGTGAAACTCGACCCAGGGGCTGCATTCCACATGGTCACAGCACAGCTCTACACACACAGTGCTCCAGGTCACCCTGTGCTCTCCAGAACAGCACTCTGAGGACAGAAATGCCTGTTCTGGGACAGAGCTCCCTTTGGTGCTGCCAGGTAACAACACACCCCTGCAAGGGCATCATGTGACCCCAGAGACAAGAAAACTTCAGAATCAGGAGCATTACAAACTTTGCTGTTCAGCCAGGTTCCTAAAACTCATTTTTTCAGAGTATTTAGCTTTCTATAATACCTTAACTAATTTCCTAGAGAAGCTGTATCCATCTAGTTTCCTGATTAAGGTGACACACATCTCCCCTCACTTGTGAACTGCCCCATTCACTATCTGTCTTAGGGCTTGTTCTACAACAAATAAAAGTAGGTTTCCAGAGACCTGTCCTTCTTTGCTGCAGTCTTCATACACATCTGTTCCACTTGGAAAGACCATAAAATTCTGAGATCATAGAATTTAAAATTATATTATAATGCAAATGTCCAGGGAAGCTCAGTTAAGATATTTTAGACAATTCTGTGCCCTCCCAGCTTTGCAGGACTTACTCTTTGTAGCTCTTTACTCAAGGCAGCTTTCTGAGCTTGGCTTTTCTAAGACAGTAGCCATTGAAATGGAGAAGTTCCATCCTGCTCAGTACCTATACTCAGTCTTCCTCAAAACTTCTCATCCCAGCCTCATTATTGCCAATCCTGTGGACATGTGCTACTGCCCCCATCCGCTCTTGTCTTTAGGCTCAGTTTCCTATTTGGGATCCCAGTCCTGCCTCCTTTCAGTGACCACTTGAGCATTCTCAACCACTTCATTATACAATATATTGCTCCCACCCAGTAACCAGAGTCCCTTAGCTTCCAGCTCTCCTGTACCAGCACTCCTTTCCATCTCTCAGCTTTCTGCACCCTTCACAGATCTGCTCGTGTTTCCATATCGCTTTTCACCTTCCAATGTTTTTCCCACTTCTTTACTCCCCCACTCACTTCCTGTGCTTCTCTTTTGCCCTGGCAGTTTCCAAATTTCTTCTCAACAACTAACTCCATGTGTTTTCCTGGTTCCTAGGCAGTCTTTGTGATTAGCCTGCCACAGCCATGGCTGCTACGCTTTGTGCAGAACTCACTTCTAATGACGGGTGCTAAAGAGATCTGTACAAGGGCTAATGAGCAGGAACACTTAATTTCAGGATCCCAGAAGAACTGGGGCAGAAGAAAAGCCAAACCAGCAGTGCAGAAATAGAATTTTAGCCATTTAAATACCTCACTACAGACACCTATATATTTAGATGTAAAGGCAGCTGTATGAAGGCTTTGTGGACTGTAGCTACTTCTGTCTTGCTGTTAGATTAACACCATCCACTCTTTTAAATTTAAAAACAAATTCCTTCTACAATGAACCACAATAAAGTTACTTAGAGTCTAAGTCTCAACCTAAACTCAATCTACATCTAAGTTAACAGCAAGTTGAGTATAGTTTTTTACAACATTTTTTTCAAAGAGAAAACAGCCCTTGATTCAGTCAAATATATTAAGTACTGTGGGCGAGGGGAAAAGGAGTTTTAATTAAAAATAGGGTTTTCTTGGCACTATTTACCAAGGATAAATGTTCTTCTTATTATTCTACAGAAGAAAGTAGACTGTAGCATACCTTCATCTATTTCTGTCAGAAAGTATGAGCTAACCAAAGACATCTTCCTATTCTGTCTCAAACTCCACTGCCTTTGGTGTGTGGGTGGGTTAAGAGCTCTTAGGCTGAATTTAAGATGATTTTAGAATATTACAGAATACCAGGTTGGAAGTGACCTCTTGAATTGTCTGATACAACCTTCCATGGCAGAAGCCCAGTCTAGGTAAGATGGCCCAGCACCCTATCCAGACAATCTTAGAAGTGTCCAATGCTGAGGAATCTACAGCTTTCCTGGGGATATTATTGTTCTCGTTATGAAAATTTTTCCTCTTGTGTTCAATCAGCATCTCACCAAGAGTATTAAAAGAGTAACTTTTAATCATTATCCTTCATCTTTTCCATAGGACTCATTGTAAAAAGGGAGTCTCCACCATCTCTGTAGCCACTGAGCCTTCTTTGCACAAGACTGGACAAACTCCATTCTCTCAGCCTTTCCTCACATGGCAGCTCCCCAGACCTTTGCTCACCTTTGTGGCCCCTCTCTGGACCCTCCCCAGCCTGCCTGTCCTCACATTTTTGCATAGTGGGGACCAAAAGTGAGCACAGCACTCCAGGTGTGGCTTGGCAAGCACAGGGTAGAGCGGGACAATGACTTTTACCTTATCTCTGCTGGCGATTCCCCTGCTGCTGCAGCCCAGCATCCCTTGCCACAGCAGCACTGTTCTCTCACACAGAGCCCACTGCCCACCACAACAGCCAGTCCCTTTCCATGGAGCTGCCTCCCAGGTGGGGGGATACCAGCCTGTGCTGCACTCCTGGATTATGGACACACCCCTCCTATGCTACTACTGTACTACTGCTACTTTGGCCATTTAATAAGAACATACTTTACTACAGGTGAATGATTCAGTGCCAGAAGTGTTCTGCTGAAGAGAAATTTCTATTATGTTTTGGTTCTTCAAACATTGAATCTAAAAAGAAAAAGTATCTCCCTGATTTAACTGAAAAAATCCTGCAGAATAGTTACTTTTTTATATTTAAATAGCAAATTATCAAAAATATTTAGGTACACTACAACAACATAACCTTCCCACAACCTTTTTTTGTCCAACATAAAAAAAATTATTAGGTATAAATTTAGTATCACTAATGAACATAGTTTTTACAAATAAATCACTCATTCCTCTGTTGAGCCACACTGAGTTAAGTACACTTTCATGCTAAAGTGGTGTCTAATTATCTTTATTTGATCCCAAACGCAACAGGGAAATAAAAATGCTCAAAATACTTGGATCTTGATAAGCACTCAACACTGAAACATATGTGTTAGGATAATGTAAGATTGTATTTTTTTCTCATTTCTTCTGAAGAGGTCTCAAACAGTCACATGAATATATTTAATTCAGAGAATTGCTTGTTCTTCCACTTCTTATATTTCCTGCTGGTGTTGAGCGCAGAAAGAGATTTAGTTATCCTGACTCCCATCCCCAGTATTGCCTAACCCAGGAAATTCACCACTGTCACTTCCCATGGAGAAAGGAGGACAGTCAATATGAATCATGCTCTGGGAACTGGGCTTCAAAACTTAACTAATGCAATGACTACAACTCATACAGAAGGCAATTATCACTTGTGATCTGAGGCATTACTCCAAAGCTGGCACTCTGAGTATCCTATTAATCAGTATAGTCAAATGGGTTTGCTAGCTAGGATAACAGGAAATTAATAACACAGCTATTAGTAGTAGATTGATTCTGAATTAAATAAAGAACAAAAAACCCAACACATACACAACATGAAACCCCTCAAAATACAAAAAAAAAAAAAAAAGCCAGCAGTAAACTGATCAAAAAGTCATATAACAACTCTAAGTACCTGTCTCCTTTTATTTTAGGAAATCTTTTTACTCTGATTCTTTTCCCCTTCCTCACAAGATCCTGGCATCCCTTGTACCACAGTGTTTATATTCTAGTTTCCATCACCAGCGACACAAAAAATATACTCAGTTCACACCCACACAAAGGTCCTTGCCAGAAAGCTGAAGACAATAATTTACAAATGAAGGTCCAACATTTTTCCCCAAAAACCACAAGTACAAAGACAAGAATCACCCTTTCCCCACCTTGTCAAAATCAGAAGTGCCTGTGCCTCCCCAGAGCCTGCAAGAAGAAGGAAAATAATGATTCTTACCATCTAATGGATTCCTGACATGGAAAATTTGCCATTGCAATGGTGACAGAATCATACAATGAACTAAATTTTCCATGAAAGGGTCTGGTGGGGAGGATTTGGCAATAAAAAGGTTTTTTGCTTAACAATCTTCATCCAAGAGAATCCCAGCTCACCTCAGAAAATCTCTCTCTATAGAGCAAGCAGGTTTTAGCATCATCACTACAGCTGTTTTAGTCTGGCTGGTGCTAGTTAGCTTGGCCACACAGGGAAGTCCTAGAACATTCCAGCAAACAAGTGATCTGGGATTACACTTTATACAACCTACAGCCAATATAGTTAACATTTCTTTGATCCTTGAGCTTCACACTTCAGAGAGCTGAGGGAGAGAGGAGGTGTTGATACTTTCAGGAACCACTAATTACAGGAATCCACAGTGAAGGGCATTGCTAGAAAGTAACAGAGATGTTTAAATATAAACAGTGCAGTTGTTGTCACACAATTGTCCATGAAAGGTTTCAGTGCATTCTTCCACCCAGACTGATGATCTGTAAGGTGTTGAACAGAAAGAAATTTTCCACAGTATAAATCCCTTCAATTAAAACACAATCTCTAGCACATTTTTTGTATTTGATGTCAAAGTAAATTGTAAGTCAGATCCATTTTAACAGTTTAATGTAAATGTTATGGCCAGAATTTTTGAAAGATTTGCTATTACATTTAGTCAGACAAGCAGAAGTACAGTCTTTTGAACTCAGTTCATTTTTGAAAGAGAATTCATCCTGAATGGGAGCTACTGCTTTTTTATGGTATAAAATAAAAGTGACATTCAACTGGCCTCAATTATAACATTAATGATCTACTCAAAGTTGTCTCCTTTTGAAATATGTGTAAAACCACATGGCAAGTTACTAGCAGAAGCAGGAACAATATCCTACTTTACTAGTTCTCTTCCTTGAGAGCACTCCACAAGGTATGTTACAAATACCCAGGCTTACATTATAGCCATTCCCTAAGATTTTTTTTTTCAAAATTACCATAATCACATAAAGCACAGAGTCTTTTCACAGCCAGCTGAATGTTTGGTGGTGGACTGAGCCTATCAACACCAGGAAGTTATATCTTACTTTTTTATCTGGCCCTCCACTTAGACCCTGAAAAGAAACCTTCTCTTTAAATCCTGTCTGGAATAAAATCTAGAAATCTGTAGCCCATCCTTTATCAGCCACTTTTTCACTTACTAATTTAAGAACAACACTTCCTCCTGTTGCACACTTACCAGGAAGCAGCTATGCCATGAATATGTTATAAATACTATGCCCCTCTCAGGCTGCAGCTTTCTGAAAAAAACAAGACAACCTAATGGAAGCAGTTATTTTTCTTTGCTTCCTGCCCACATTCTGGTTACCTAATACCAAATTTAGAGCTTTTGAAAGAATTTCACATCTCATTTTGCTTCTGTAGTTCCCTCCCTGAATGTGAGGTCATTGATGACATGCTGACTTCCCTGCAAGTCTACTTTCTCACAGAAGGGCCAAAAATGCAAAGGCAGAGTGATAACCAAACTGTAAGACATCACTGAGAACGGTTCTTCTGGGCTACAGGAGGTGACAAATGACTGAGAAACTTCTCTGCACCAAACAGTACAGTTTGAGTAGCAGAGAGAATGCTACAGCTCCACTGGACCACCAACCCAGCATTCCCCTGTGCCTCAGCACAGCTCAGAGACATGGGATGACCCTTTTGGGAGGAACATGCTACTGCAGGCAAGCACACGATGAATGCTCAGTCCTGCAGTTCCCATTGTGTATCTAAACCCCACAAACTGCTTCTCAATACCCTACAAAAGGCAAAACAGCTATAGGAAAGGCTACAATTACACTATAGCTTTACAACTTGCTATTTTCTATGTCTTGCAATAGCTGCATGTTTTTAGTAATTGCTAAGTAGCAACTTCTAAATGATCACGGTAAGTGGACCGTGTTTAACACAACAAAAAAAGAACAAAAATATCCATTGTATGTTCTCTTTCCTGAGGGGACCAATTCATTCCTGACCCCAGATCTAGTAATTGGCTCCATGATGAATGTTAAAAGGTGGGGACTAGAACAGGACAAGTAAAATACGTTGTTATTAAAGGGTTATTAAAAGGTTTGGAAGAAGGGCAGAAAAAAGCATGCTTCTCTTATCCACTAGCAACCACTGGAAAGACTGAAGCATCTTGTTAATGCCAAATAAATATAATCAAAACAATCAAACAAACAAGTTTCAGTCTCCCTTCAGACCCCTTGGAGACCTCAAAACTTTAAATCCAAAGACTCATCTCATAACTTAACTTTCTACTGTCATTCCATAACAAATCTCCTGTGCAGCGCATTAAAATGTCTGCACACCTGCTCCAATCCAAGTCCATCTTTCTGCTCACTGCAAAGGATCATCAGACACAACATTACAAATGAGGTCTCAGGAAGGCTTTAGGAAATGCTCTTAGCATTTCTCCCTCTCTACAGAAGTATCATGTCTAATGCACTGCAGAAGCACATTAGACTCACAGCAGCACCACACTGGTGGCTTAGAGCCATCTTGGTGGCATTATCACAGCACTTTACCTAATTCAGACTGCTACAACCATTAAATCATCTACACAACCTCCTATGATCTTAACAGATGTTCTTCTCAGTTTAGATATTTGCATATTGAGATAAAGATAAGCGTGACCTGTCTCAGACAAGGCACTGAGGGCTTGCAGAGCTGAATTAGCAACTGAGACTTTCAGATTCTTAACCCTAAATATACACCTCTGAACTCCAGCAGCAAGCACATGAACTACACAGTGCACAGTAACAAGCACTCTGGATACTCCACAACAAATGCCTGTGCTTGCACTCAAAAATAATTTCTAAATGGATGGTTCTACACGGCCACTTGTCTACCACACCAGCCTGCTGAGGAGTCACACAGAAGATACCCAGAAAGGCCAAACCTCCACCTACTTTGTCTCTATGTCCTCAGCCAGCACTGAAAGTGCCTTTTTGGGGCAATTTTATCCAGACAAGTCACTAGGCCACCTCCTCTCACACATACTTGCTCTCAGCTGCCAGAGCCAAAGCTGCCCAGTGATAACCACTTCTACAGAAGGTCACATCAACACTGATATACTCTCCTGAAAAATGTATACAGGATTCTGAGTTTATAATTTGAATGCTCTTTTTGTTCAAAAGTTTAGATCATACTGGAAGTGTCAGTCTCCTGGTTTCACAAGAAAAAGGCATAGAAAACCTAAAAATGCAGGAGCACAAAGTCAAAGAATCATGATGGACAAAGGGACTAACTGGTTGGTACCAAACAGCTTTGCAGTGCTTACACAAGTCAGTAGGTTTTAGCTACTCACATCATAGTGTTAGTTTCACTATTACAATCAAATACTCCCAAAAATCCTATCTTTGTGGAAAGTTTGCCCAAAACATAAACATTACTAGAACTAGACAAAACAAGAACTACT
Source organism: Molothrus ater (assembly GCF_012460135.2). NCBI lineage: Eukaryota > Metazoa > Chordata > Aves > Passeriformes > Icteridae > Molothrus > Molothrus ater. Next base: position 20,878,960 of record NC_050479.2, read on the forward strand.
TTCCCTTAATGCTCAGGATATCTTATTTGCCAAAAAATGCCATGAATGTTTTGCAGTCACATTCCAAAAAGTATTTTTTCTACCAAGCAACTAGCAGAGCCAGAACTGTCCTGTGAGCTAAGGACATGGGAGCTTTTTTCTATAAATAAAGCAAGCATTCTAGTGAAGAAGAACACTACCTTCTCAGAAAATAAATATCTTAGCTACACTCAAACTTGGTTTCTCTTTTTCACTCATTATCACATATATACCTCAACCATTTCCTGTTTAGATCCAGCTTCACAGGGTAACCCACTACTGGTACTGGAAACAGCTCAGAAATAGCTAAGGCAGACAGGATCACTTCTGCTAAGAGCCCATGGTGTAGAATTCAATGTTTATAAAATTAAATACTGCAGCTGTACACTACCTCAGAGAAATTGTAGACAACTCTCTACATTGCTTCCACAGATGAAATATGTACCTTCTAGATATTTATGTTTTCAGAGCACTTTCATGCATTGCTGAAGGAAGGTATGGACCAGAAGCAACTGAATTGGCATGACCCAGCATGTTCCTGCTGGCCAGCTGAGCTGAGTCAGCTCCAGGAACAGGCAGATACTCTCCACAGCTACCTCACTGCCCAGCAGCAGTGAGGGGAAAACCTGTCCCCATGCTGGCCTGGGTTTCATTTTACAACAGAACTGATGAAAATCCATCCTACACCCAGTTCTCCCAAGGTTGATCATGACCCATCTCATGCAAAACTGCAGTACCATTCAGCATTCTATTAAACTGCATCAGTGTAATTTGTCCCAGCTTGCAAAATGGTTTTCTGTCCTCTGTGCTCATTAGCAGGATCTGAATGTATCACTTTGGCCCTTTGGTCTCTCACAATGGAAAAGGTTATGCTTCCCTGAAATTGCAGATAAGTATCAGGCACAATTCTGGTGAGGTTCCTGGTCTGTGACACCTGGAATATAAAATACACATACTTTTGACTGAGTCCATGCTTGACTTATACTGACAAAAAGTAAGGAATCTGCAAACCAGGACAACTATTTCCTGGTGTTTGCAGTTGGGATCTATGTACATGATATTTATATATCAAAATTTCAGTATCCATACAGATACTACTAATACTAACTATCCATACTAACAAACACTAAGATAGATACATCCTACTATCTATACAGATACTACTTTTAACTTCTAATATGGAATATCCATGCAGAAAACTAGCAGCATATCCAGAAGAATTCAAAATTTGCTTCTATCTGAACACAAATGTATGTATCTCTTATAAAGTCCCATCAGTAAAATCCACTCACATTCCTAATTGGAAAATACATTTGTCAAGATACATTTGCAAATAAGGCATACAGTTTGCATGTATAAAACAGATACTGAGATCTTTGTACATATATGTACAAAAAAAGAAGCAGCACAGTTTGCAAGCAAAAATGAGCAGGCAGTGTTTCAAACTGACAATGTGATATGGTGTTATCAGGAAGGACAAGAATCACAGTGATTTACAGTAAATTACCATTACTGGCCAGGGATAATACACAGTTATGAGACTAAATTAAGGAAGTTTGCACTGCTGCTTTATGGTGCTTGATCTTTCAATTAATGTCTCAAGAATACTGAATTATCTATATCTGAGCAGTGTTTTTGATGTTAGCATGAAAGAAAGAGCTTTTTCAGTCTCAAGAATACTGAATTATCTCTATCTGAGCAGTGTTTTTGATGTCAGCATGAAAGAAAGAGGTTTTTCAAACCACAACACACTTGGACAAATTCTCATCAATACTTCCATTTCTAGTTACTAGGTCCCATTCACTCCTTCTGACTAACCTTGCAACATTACTTTTTAATCTTTATATCCAAATTGTCAAAAAAAAACCAAAAAGCATAAGCCCAACACAGAGCCTATGCCCACATTAGCAAGCCTAATGCCCTTCAAATCCAGGGAATCTAAAGCTCCTAAACATATGTTTATCTACAGCACACTCATTTCTAACATTGAAGAGTATCTTGTGATTAATGTATTTTATAAATTTAGTGTGCATATACACGTATGATGTGAAAGTATAGATAAGATAATGTCTCAGCATATGCAGATGGCAGGTGGGATAATAACTTGCAAACCAGAAACAATATGGCCATAAAAAGGAAGAAAGAAACTACAGGAGGAGCACTCAAAACTTTTATGAGTGTTGTTTTACCAGGTTTGCTAAGGGCATGACTTCAGTAATGATTTTGGCTTGAGTTTCCTAACTTTGATAAATTTACAGTAAACTTTAATTTATTCAGAAGATCAAAAGCAAAACACACAAGACCAAAATTACTTCCTTCAGTTTACTCTCTTGAATTTTGCATCAAAGCAGCAGCACAGCAATTAAAATTTCCTAATACTACTCATTCCACAAAGACCCACTGAAGTTCTCCACACAAAGTAACCAGCTGGCCACTCAGACACTGAGCAGTGGACTATCAACTACATCTCCCATCATTTTTAGGACTTTTATGACATCCTAGTGGAATTATTCAGTGTTATCAAGTAAATTCATCACAGAATGGGTATGGTTGGAAGGGACCACTGGTAGGGACATCTGATCCAACAGGATTGTGTCCAGATGGTTCTTGAATGTCTCCCATGAGGGAGACTCCATAACCTCTCTGGGCAACCTGTTGCACTGTGTGGCCACTCACACAGTAAAGAAGTTCTTCCTCACATTCAGGTGGAACTTACTGTGCTTCAGTTCCTGCCCATTGCCTCTTGTCCTACTGCCTGGCACCACCAAGCAGAGCCTGGCTCCATCCTCTTGACACCTCCCTGCAGATACTGACAGACATTGTTTAGGTCCCCTGTCAATTGTCTCTCCTCAAGGCTGAACAGGTCCAACTCTCTCAGCCATTCCTCATAAGAGGCTCCTGCCTCAGGATCCTAGAGCTGGACACAGCACTCCAGGTGTGGCCTCACCAGGGCTGAGCAGAGGGCAGGATCACCTTCCTGCTGGCAATGCTCTCCCTAATGCCCCCCCAGGATCCCACTGGCCTTCTTGGCCCCATCAGGCACACTGCTGGCTCATGGACAGATGGTTGTCCACCAGGTTCTTCTCCCCAGAGCTGCTTTCCAGCACGTCACTCCCAGCCTGTCCTGGCACAGGGGGTTGCTCTTTCCCAGGTGCAGGTCCCTGCCTTTGCTGAAATCCAGGCAGTTTTTCCCTGCCCATCTCGCACCCTGTCGAGGTCCTTCTGAAGGGCTGCACAGCACTCTGGGGTCTCAGCCACTCCTCACAGCTTTGTGTCCCCAGTGAACCTGCTGAGGAGGCATCTGCCCCTCATCCAAGCCATTGATGAAGAAATTAAACAGCACTGAACCTTGTGGGGCACTGCTATTTACAGCGAGGCACCACCAGTTCCAGGTTGTCACAGGTGACACTGGGCAAGGCCGCCCACAGCCAGAGTTGAAACCAAACCTCGACACCAAGCAGACTCAGTCCCTAGGAACACAAAACAGCTGAGGATGAGGAAATACACTCAAAGTACAGGGAATTCTCCACAGAACAGGGTACCCCATATTTAGCACATGAAGTTGGTTGTTGAGATACAAAGTTACAGCTTTGTTGAAAGATCTGTAGAAATCTTTGCATTACATAGAAACTGAGTAACTCCTAATATGAATTGGCTGGACCTAAATACCTGATACTATTACTGAGCCAAATGGTATGGAGTATTAAACTAGGCTAATGTCATTAAAAGCAAAAAGTATCAGTGTGGAAGAAAAAAGATTATTGTGATACAATTTTATATTATTCCTGCAGGACCTACTGATGAAGAAATTATTTTTTTTAAAGGTAGTATCATACGAATTTTAATCTATTTGTATTTTATTTAAAGACTCCTATGGTGCATATCAGAATAAACTGCCTCATCAAAGTCTCTGAAAATTGTTCTAGATACAAGAAGAGGAGTATTCTGCATAGTAAGACCTCTGAGAAAAGCTTTTAAAAGAAACACTTGGAGAATTCTTATTTTCTCTGATAAGACACATGGAAGTGCTTTCATTGAAGTAATTCTTTATATAAAGGTAAAAAATACTTTAAAGCTGACAATTGTCAGACACCTTCACACTTCTAAGAGCCAATGATTCCACTCAAGGATTTCTTACTATATGCAGTGAACCACTGTTCACCTCAGCAATCTCCATGTCAGTAAAAATCCTTATCTGAGAGAATTTCTTGCGTGCTTTGCTGTTTGCAGGATTAGATTTTTGATTTGCAGCTACCTGACATATGAGTCAAATATCTCTTTAAGAAAAAAAAAAAGGCCAGAAAAGATTATGTTATCTACTTAGAGCAACAGGAAAATGCTGCAAGATACTAATATTTACTTAAAGACCTCTATGCCTTCCTGATGATCAAGCATGCTAAATAAAGTTTACATCCCAATTATCCTAAATATCAATAAAACAATAAAACAACCCATGCTATCTGAAAGAGCTATGACTCCATGTGATAACAGTAAAACATTTCTTACAGGTAATATGTTCACTGAAAATGTTGGTAAATAACTCAAGATACCCCCAGGAGCATTAAAAAGGAGAGCCTTCCAATTTCCCTGAAACATGCCCTGTACCAGTGACCAGCAGCCAGACACTGCTCTGAGTCAATTCCACCCAATCCATATTAAGTCAAGGTTAGTCCACTGCAGTACCAAAAGAGACTAAGAAAATTAGTCAATGTATTGTTTTGGGGTACACCCTGCTGAGATGGGGAAAGGCAAATAAGAGAGAGCAGAAAAACTCCACTCTGGATTACTGCAGGATACCCATGCATTTCAATGTACCCAGAACACTGGATTTTTTCAAGGGAAAATTCCTTAAAAAATATTTACTGAAGTTAAAGCAATCACCAATGACATGATGGTTTTTCCATTTAAATTACTTATTTCAAAACTTTTTAATATTTTAGAGCACTATTTTTAATACCTTTTTTCTAGCTTTGGATATTCATCTTTTAAATTCCCTCCTCGAAAGACAAAGGAAGAAAGGAAAGTGCTTAGAAAAAGGGTAAGACAGAAATTGAAATCAGGGGTCTAAGTAGTCTATCCTGTTAAGTTCAAGGAAATTAAGTATTTTTTCTATCTTCAGCCATTTTATTCTTTGCAGCAAGTCTTTTTTGCATGTTATCAAAACAGCCCTTATCAAAATATTTGCAATTTAACAGTCACATTGACCCTATGCAGTTTGAAGGAAAGAAGAGGTGAGTTGACTTCTGTGCAACACGAAAGTCCAGACTCTAACTATGCCTGCAAAAGTCAAACAGAAGACAGAGAAGTATAACCAGTTTTGAAATAACAAGGTGATCTTCACCTTAAAGAAGGTGCTTGCATCATGGTTAAGATCTTACTGGGCAAAGAGAAATGGAGAATTTCCCATGATTTCTTATGCTATGCTTTCCACATATTTTTGCCAGTATTGCATAAAGTCTTTGTTAAATCCCTCTCCAGAGCTGCTGCATAACTCCAGTGACTTCAGGTCTCACTGTGGCCACCAGTTGAGATGAACTCTCTTGCAATGAGTCACAGTTTATCCTCTGACCTATTCTGACAGCAGGTGGCTGAGCCCTGCAAAACACTGAATGAATTGCCATTCATTTCCTAGCAGCTCTTCAGAACAGAAGCACAGCCCAGGAAAGTATCCGGAGAGAAAATGCAGATTCAGTCACAATGGTCATGAACTAAGAACCAAAATTTTTCTGAGAAAGGCAACCTCACAGAAAAAGAAGTGCTACTGTTAACATTAGACATGAAATGAGCACTGCTTTACATATTTCAGTGACATTGTTGATCAAGACATGGTATGTGTTTATACAGAACCAGTTTAATCCCAAATGGAAAGGGAAACGAGAGGTACTTGTAAACATCATTAACACTACTGGCTGTAGCATAATTATAGACTTCATAAAAGCCATAGTGAGTCTGACCAAAAGAGCTTTTGTTTTAAGATCAGGCCAAGTTAAGAGCATATCTTTGTCTCACAACAACATAAATATTGCATGTGCATTCCTGTATTTAGCCATCTTATGCAATAGAGGTTAAAAGAAGCAGGTAAATATTGTCCGTAAATGAATGATTTTCTTGCCCTTGGCATAAAAATAAACCTAAAGAAGCCATAGTGCAGAAGAAGAGGAAATGAGTTTTCCTCTTTCCATCATTTAATCATTTTCTTTCTTTTCCTAGTACAAGCCTTGACAAAGCCAGTATAATACTACCCCATCACTCTGAGTGCAGGCTCTCAATTATTCTGGTAATGAAGTATATGCTAAGGGTTCAGGGAATCTTGGAAACTGAAACACACACATGAGGTTTATCAACCTATCTTCTCTAATTAGCAACTACCAATGGACCAACACACACAATTTGAGAACAGTGAGAGCCTACAGAATATACTCACAATCCCCTGAAGTGAAGGAGGGATACTGAAATGGCCAGTCCTTCAGGGCTGAAAGGAAATATGACCTCATAATGAGTTCAAATAACATATAATGGACAGTTTTTTCAGGCAAATAGGAAGCTTTAGAAACTATTCTACCTGCAAGATGACCCTGGCTAAAGCCCAGGAACACTCACCTTTAACAAGCTGACAAGGCAGCCTTCTCCTACTCTGGCATTCTCCAGGAGCAGAGATGGAAGTTTGTGGAAACCCAAGCAGAGAGCCCCCATGGCACCAATCTTTCACTGTATGGCCCTGCCTAAGAAACACATCCTATGTCTATAAATTAAAGCAAACCTTAGGCCACCATGACTTACAACTACTACAGACACTGCACAAGAGGCATTTGCTGCCTGGAGTCCTGACTATCCACATGGTACATCTGCTGCTCCAGCCAGGTACACCTCAGTGGCAGGACAATGCCTTACATCAGGCACACTCATCTTAAAATACTTGAAAGAATAATGCTTATCATGAACTACAACTAATTTTAAAAATTTGAAAAATAATTCAAATGACTGAAGTTTACATTACAAAATAAAGGTAATAAAAGCACATTTCTTTTCAGAAAGCCAACAAGTGAAGAAGTAGCATGTCTCCCAGTTTTAATTCTCAGTTTCATTACATGACACTGGCAAGTCCTGATTTAGTTATAAAAATGCTGCTGTCAGATCTGGGTTTGGTAACTGATGGAAGTTTGCTTCTGTACAGAGAGCAACCTATATTAGATCCCTCAGTGGACCAAAAACAATTCTTCCTTTACTTGCTTCTTTGTACTTCGCCAATTTTCCATTTGCTAGTCCTGGCCCAGCAGGGGAATGTTTTATCCTGGGGAGACATTCAGGTTCCAACCTCACAAGTAGCTCCCCTTTGGACCAGTAACCCAGAGGAGGGACTGCAGCAGCTCAGCAGCAAGTGCTGTGCCCAGGTGTGCCAGAAACCTGGACCTCCCTACAGCTCCGGGAGAGGTTACATTAAATATTCCCCCATTTCTGTAAGCAAGCAGCAGAATGTGACTGTCCGTATGTCATAACACTGGGGGCCAACTGCTCTCACAAAAGCTCCAGCACTTTCACCAGGGTGTCCCCTCTGTGGAATTTAAGCTGAAAGAGCTGGTGCCTGTGATGTTCCCATCTAATACAGGTCAGGAGGTTTATGAATGCAGCTCCTACCTCACAGCTTGGAAGTACTCCTGGGCCCACTGCATCATTACAGCAACTTCCTTTATAGGAAATGCTTAAGTGCTCTATTCACTCATAGTTTCACTCCTGTTTACTCCCCAAATTCTTTTTTTTGGTCTAGCTTCCTAATTGGACCCTTTAATCCATCGCTTCAGTTTCCTGTTCCTTGCCCACCGGTGCAATTATTCCTGATCACTGCTTTTAGTTTCCATCAAAAACACATATTTCAAGTAAGCATCACTGAAACTTTGATTTGCTGAAGAAACAGTCCTTTTCAGTCACTGAAAGTCCTGTCAGAGGCAATCACATAATATATTTACCTTCCAAAAGTGATCAGTTGCATCATTACCAATGATAAGAAGCCAAAATCTGCAATAGGGTGGGGAGGAGGGGGAATTTTTTTAGAAGAGAAAACTCAACACACTTGTTTTTAAGGTTTTCATCTAGAGATGACTGAAAATGTATTGTGCCCAAGGGCATCTGATACTAGGTCAATTAGCTCTCTGCACTGTCTCCATTTCAGTGTCTCATTTTCATCAGCAACAAGGTTTTCATCAGAGAAAAATACCAAAAAATGTCAAGAAACATCTCAGAGCAGACTGTCAAAGAATTCTTAATGAATGAAAGCTGCTCACATGAGTAAAGCTGTAAGGTATTCAGATGCCAGAAGAGGAGGAGAAAACACACACACACACCCCCATACTGTGAACACTTCCAGTTAGAAACATCAATTAAAATCATTTCATAAATGCAAATGGATCTATACCATAAACTCTTAAAAGCAAATATGACTGGCAAGACTCTAATCCAATTATCAGGAGTAACAAAATATATGTATATGCTGCACATTTTCAATGCATCAGACACAAAAGCAAATTTTATAGCCCATGAAATAACAAAAGCCAGGTATCAGCCGAGTAGTTGAAAACTGAAGATAAACAGAGACTTAACACACATGGATTTGAATTTGTCTAGAAAAGTACTTCCCTTTATCACAATGATTTGAGAAGTGATAAATATTTAAATATTATTAGCAAAAAGTCATTATTTAACTGACAGTTATAAAATCATACTCTGAATGTAAAGTCTTTGAGACAAAGTAATTCTGTTCTAGCATGGCAAATGTTTAGTTACTACTGAACACACAGCAACAGCAGAACACTTCACACTTGGCAAAGTTTGAAATAATATTATTCTGCTTCAGTAAGAATCTATAAGTAAAACATGAGATATTTAACCAGCTATGCAGGATTTATTACCTTTGAAATGTTATTCTAATTTGCAAGATATAATCAGGTTTCCAAGGAACAATGCTAAAACGTAATAAAGGATCCAGATCTCATTCCTTAGCAACTCCTTCCATTTAATAATAAAAACAAGATAAATCCAGTTTGCCAAAAATGAAAAGATGAACGAGGCAGATAGGAAACAAATCAGTTAAGTACAGGCATCAGAAACTACGGTATGAGATGGCATACAAATCCTGTGGTTGACAGAGATAAATCTGTCAGATAAATTCTGAAGAATTAGAACTGACACTAAACCTAAGGTTTGAGCAGAAGCTAGTAGCAGTGCACAACAGGAAGAACGAAGCAGAGATGTTTCAGACTTGTCCCTGCTTTGAAAATCCCCTAGCTTTACTGATTTTTGTCATCACTCGATCATTATTTTTACAATAACATATTTCAGAAAATATCATATTCCCATAAACTGGGATCTTGAGAACTGACAGTATTTGCATTGTCTGATGGTGCATTCTGGAAAGTAACACTATTGCAATGCTCCTGAGAAACATCACACATACCAAGTTCAAAGGAGACCTTACATAACATGCAATAAGCAAATGTGTAACTTTCTCTGAACACAAACTTAATTTCTGGCAAGGGAAGATGATACAGTTTCCCTGCACCTCAAAATAAGGCACCCTGCCTTATCAAATAAGGGTAATATTTTATGTCTCAGAACTACTATGCAAATTAGAAGTAATACAGAAATTAGTTGCTAATGAAAGTATTTGTGAGCCTGCTGCACTTTTTTTTTTTTTTTTCCTTTTTGGGAGAGCAACAAGGTCAGAGAATCTTGAACAGCTACTGCTGCTAGGGGTTGCCAAAAAGATGTTTTTGCACTGTCTGAAGACCATGGCAACGAACATCCTCCAGGCACCCCTTTTCCCACTAAGCCTACACAGGCAGGAGCTCACCTCAGTTCTCACTGCCTCTCACACACAAAGTGTAAATAACTATTCCTCCATGACTCACAGAGCAAGAGTGCAAAAACTGAAAAACCACGTTAGTTACCAACAAATAAAAAAAAAAAAAAATCAAGGAGGCTTTTCTTGCAATATGCTTAACCATCACAAGGAATAAACTGCAGTGGCTACCATATTTACTACCTCATTTTGTCACCCTATAATGCCTAAGAGATTAAACACCTAAACCAGTTCCTGGCAATGCAGGCTGATCATCAAAGGAGATGAAAGGAATTTAAGAAAGTCTCATTAACAACTATTTGACAAAAGGGGAAAACCATCAAGGAATGCAAAAAAGAGTAAAAACCTGAATGTTAATGTTTATATGCCTGGTATAATTACAAATGAAGACCATGCATTCAGCATTTTCTACCTCCTCCTAAACACCATGGTTTTGTTACCATGAGCAATGAGGTATTACAAGCTCAGCATTCCAGCACACCAGAGGGACTAATTAGGACAGCACGATGTGGTCCATGAGCTTCACCAGACCAAAACAAGCATCTCTGTATGGGACAGTTTCTTCAACTATTCTTCAAGTGGAAGACCCATTTATGAGCTTCTTTGCACAAAACTTTTTTCAGTATGATCAGGTGATGTAAAGCAGCACTAAATGTATTATTTATCATATATTTAAAAGGCCAAAACCTACAGCAGCATTATCATATCTACCGAAATGTAAATGTGTCACATAAAGAGTTAATGCACTCCTACCCAACTACCTTAATTTATTATTTGAAGCAACAGCCTTCTGTTTATTGCAATATTTATTTCTGTCTCAGAAGAGAGAAAAAAACCATTGTGTGCCAAATTTTTTATGTGGCCAGATTCCTCCCTATACCAGAGATAATCTTTAATCCAGTTTGACATACTGTTTTCATTACAACAAGCTTACTTTTAGCATAATCATAACAGGTAAGGATTATGTTAAACCTTTTTCTCAGCTGAAGGCCTAGCTTTTCTTTAAGCGATGTCATGACCTTCTCCAAATAAATTAACCTGTCCAGTACAGATGTTGACATTTCATAACAAGAAAGAGAACCACACTGTAAATAAAGAGCTACAGAAATATGTGTCAGCAGTGACTTGGCAAAGGTTTAAGACTGATGCAAGTATTTCTGGTATGAAAAACAGAAGCAAGCTGCAGGTGTGAAGAAAGCTTCTGTGAAGAGGAAATAGGGCAAGCTGACACTTTAACACTTAGCCAAATAATGTACTTGATGAGAATGCAGAATATCAGTTAAAATCTTTGAAGCCACTACATTTTAGAGAGCAAAGCAGGAAGAGAATACAGAAGAAAAAGAGTTTCTTAAAGAGCTTGGTCTTGTATGTTTATGTGTGTGCATGCATGTACATGTGTCTGCATGTACATGTGTACACATGTGTTTGTGTGTGTAGAAAACATCTCTGACCAATCACTTCAAACAGCTTGCAGCAAAAATAAAGTACATTGCATTCTCTCCAAAACATACTTCAAACAACAAGAAATAGAGATTCAAAAATATTATAGAAAAGTATGAACTTTTGCCTTCCCACTCTCACTAACACACCAAAATGGCAGAAGGGAAAAACAAATTTTAAATATTCACAGAAAATTTGGCAAAAATACAGAACTTCCATATTCAACAAAATTCAGACTAACACAGTACAGCAAACATTCACATTAGACTTTGCTTGAAAGATCCTAGAAAAATAAATAACAGATCTGAAGCATTATTAGTGAGAGGCATTAGACACACAGCCCAGCCTTTTGCCTTGGGATTTTGGGGAAAGGCTGCTGGCCCTGTCCACCCTTTCCTCTCGTGGCTTTTTGCAGAGGAAAACAATCCACCAAGGGAGTCCAGGAGCTGCTGGTGAGGTCACCCAGAGAGCTGTGGGCAGCACACCCACCACCTACAGCACCACTCTGCTGTTCCCAGGGGAAGTCCTCAGCGTAGGATGGAGATGAAAGCTGAGGAGCAGCAGAGGAAGATTGTCCAACCTAAAATGACTCACCCAAGTTAAAACATGGGGAAATACACTGGGGAGTGTTTCCAGCCAGCAACCCAAACTGGTCAAGACAGGTATTGTTCCTAAATTCTTTTAAGATGGCGATTACTAGTGCCTTGTTTGAGAAACCTTCTTTCATTCTCTTCAAACCAGAGAATTGCAACTGGACCCATTTCTGTTTTATCTTCTGGGGTGTTGACAGAGCATTTTTTTCTGGATAAAAAGTTTTTAACTATGGAAATGAGAGGCATTATGTTCTAGAGTAGCAAGGGAATAAAATGATACTGTCCATATATTCCACCACACCTGTAAACCTGTTCTATCAGCAGCATGAGAAAAAACTTTACAGAATGAGCAGAGCTCTGAAACAAACTGCATTACCAAAACTGCCTGACCTCATAGAGCCCTTCCTATTGAAGGGAAGTGTTAGAAAAACCAAACCCTTTGTGGTCTTAGCAATAATCAAGATCACTGTAACAACTGTGAAAAGTCTTCACTGATATTTTCAATGATATTTTTTGGTCCTATTTTCACTGGGATATCTTGTTGCTAAATTATCCACCCAAAAAAAGGGAAAATGGAGTTAAACAGCTGATATATCTGGCATATAGCTAGAGCTTAGCAACTGTAAATGGCCTCCAAAAGAGGAGGAAAATAGTTTCCATGAATCATCCTGCTATTTCTTTTATTAAGATGTGATTTGTATCTTATCTAGGGATAGGAGGAAGGGACTAGGAAGCTCAATACTGACTCCCTAGCAGAGCCCAGCCCCGCACACAGCAGACAGGGGCTGCAGTCCCTGCAGCTCATGTCCCCACGCACGCACGGCTACGGCAGCGCCAGCGCTTGGGCCACTGAGCACACCAGCCCTGCCCCTTCCACACGGGGGAAAACAACTGCGCTTTTATTCTGGGGTTTATTTTTCACACTAATATTTGCATAACTGTTGAGATTACAGAATAGCACTGGCAGTTGTAAAACATATTCTCATAGAAATATTTTTAAGTGGTTTGTGAACGTTATCCATCTATTAGGATATTAGCAGTGCTGCACTTTTGCTGCTGCAAAAATCCTCTCCCTCACTATACAGGTTTTAATTGTTATCATTTAGGCCCTAAATATTTTGCATACATGGTCTCCCATGGAACTATATCTTTTGCAATGTAAAACTAGCTGGGAGAAATGAGAAGAGCCCACAAAATTCTGTAAGATCAGGCTGGACTAGAGGCAAGATCTGTTTTATCAAACATTCTTATTTTTCATCAATGAAGGACTTCTATTAAACTGACACATTTTCTGAAGTCAACAGCTTGTATGAATTTAAATGTATTTGGCCAAAATAGTCAACACCAATGCCAATGCCTAAAATACCAGGTATTAGCAGTGTTATAGAATATTTATACTGGAAAATGTGCTAAAATTTCCAACAAATGTTCTGAATATCCTGCTGCTGATAGCTTTTCTTTAAAAAAAAAAAAAAAAACCACCAAAAACCAAAAAAACTTTTGAAGACCAAGACACAAACAGTATTAGCAATTTTTCTCCCAGGCTTTCCTAAATCATCACCTGCTTGTATCTTAGTTTGCCCAGAACTGAAAACCCCACTGTAACTGTGATGTGTTCCCATCTTAATCAAAAATACAACTGAGTGATAATGCCAAAGGTAGAAAGAGCAGATCACATCACCACAATGTCACCCAAGCAAACCTAGTATCTCTTCTACCTTAACCAAAGATAAACACAACTCTCATCAGCAATGAGCAAACCAAGAATAGGTAAAAAAATCATGTTTGCTAAAACACTGAGCCATTTACTTACCATTAAACATGTGCACAATCTTTCCCTTGAAGTGCTAACTATTCAATGACCAGAAATAACTGACTTAAAAATGAGCCTTTTTGTGCAGGAATGCACTCAGTTTTCTTCTTTGGCTTCTGAACTCTTCCTACGCATCTGAACCACATGCAGCAGCTGCAGGGCTGCCATTTACAGTGTGCAGTAACCTTGCTTCCTGCTGCAGCTCTACTCTGGCTACCCAGAAGTGCAGCAGAGCTCCCTGGAACTCTCCAAATTTCTCACTAGGTATCTGTTTTGCCAGCCTTACAGCTGGCAGTCTGGCCTGTAGCTCAGACTGCCAGCTAACTGCATCCACATGCACCTCCTGCCCCTCAGACCATTTCAGTTCCTAGTGCTATAGCAAAGTCTACCCAAGCCCTCTTTTTTCCAATCAAGGACAGACAAAGGTCAACTTCTCCTTTCTAGACGTGAAAGATGGAGGTGAGGCATAACACAGGTCCAAGGCTTTACTTACTATCCTACACCTGCAATCAGGCCTGAGGAAGCAAGGATCAGATGGGGAGAGGAGAACGGAGCAGAAATGAAGATACTTATTTTTTCTATGACAAGAAAGACTAAGAGCGCCGTTTTCTGAAGTAGTTTAGATCAGCTGTTCTCCTTTTAGTCAGTGAACAAACGTGACATATAACTAAATCAGAGAGGCACCTCCATTGCTCTTCCTCCATCTCTAGGAATGGCAAAAATTAACAGGAAGCCTGAAGAATCTGGAATTACTGCAATATTGCCAGCTTCTGCAAAGAAGCAACACATGATAGTTCACCAAGAGGGTAATACTGATGTCCATGCATCTTTTAGTGAGTTAAACATTCTACTCAACTCATTTTTGTATTCATGGATGGAAAACAACTTGATATAAGCATATCTGGGGGTTTTTTTGTGTGGTAGTACAACTTCATTCAAAATTTCTTTAGTGAAAGCACTGCAAAAAAATGGCGAAAGGATCTCCTACATATGTGCACATGACCACATACAGTAAGTATCTTTTTACAGGTAAATCCAAAGACTGAAAAGATCAAGTTCTTCATGAGCATGTTCTGCCAGTGACAGTTTTCTTCAGCATTCAGAGGATGCCACTGTGCTGAAAGCACTTCAGTTCAGCCCTCATTATCACTGCTATGCAAGGATGAATGTAAGGCACGTTATTCCCCATTTCGTGATGAATGGATCTTGAGTATAGGAAGCTTTAAGTTTCTGTAATAGCCAGACTCTGGTGGCCTGTGTTATGCAACACTTACTAATACCTCCAAATTCAGAAATGAGCTTTGCATGTCATAACTATGAAATTCTTACATATTGGTATGATCAAATAGATTATTATGCTATTAAGTCAAACGACTTTTTGAGGAATCAGCCAGAAAATTACAGAATATGAGTTTATATTCAGTTGTAAAGCCCCGGTGTATTCTGGAGTAAGGGAGATGCTTTATTTTGGATTTCAGAGACACAAAATTTAGGAATCAGAAGCTTAAAATGCTTTACCATTGTCACACTACATTATTTTTTAGCAAGTTTTTTTACATTAGCTCTCCATTCTTTAACAGGAGCGCCTGCCAGAAGGATCTGACAAATTTTTTGACAAAGCAGGAATAATTTTCCAAGTGATTCCTGATAACTGAACAACACCTATAATACCAGCAAGGATGAAGGAAGTGGCCCAAAACCACTTCCAAAATTAATACGGTTCACTGTTCAATCCACTGGGCACAGAGAACAGAGTGCATAAGATGAGACAAATAAATCAGAAGTCACACTTTTTAGAGAGCTGCCCATAACAATAAGATCCACAGCTCTGTGAAAGCCAACCATGTAACACAAAACTCTACTTTTCTCTGTAATGCACTTGAACATTTGGAACATGTGGAAATCACAGGGCAGATTAATATTTTTTGGTATATTTTTATACCACTCATAAACACATCAAGAGGTTCCATGGCATCTCAGTCCACCATGGAAACAGACAGGTTTCAGGAAAAGGTATAAAGATGGATAGTGTGTGGTATCCTTCACTGCCAGGAATATTTTTTTATTGTTATCATTCCTGGTATTAATGCAAAGTAGTTATTCAAATGTCCTAAAATGAAAAATCATTTTGCTTTTAAAAGAACTGTAAGTACATCTGGTAAGAAAATTTGATGGAAGAACGGTTTCCATAAATACATAGGGTAAACACATTTTGGAACATATCCTGCAGAAATGTGATGGAAGAAATACAGAAATAATTACAAAGATGTACAGTGGAAATCAAGCTGAAATTCATGTTACAAAACACATTATATTTTTAATAATTTCCTTTAAATTCATACCATACATGCTTAATATTGCAGAAACGGCCAAACAAAGTAATCAACATGACAACTGAGACTGCTAACTTGACTAAAAATGAAGCATTTTGGTTGCCTTCTTTTTAGCATTGAATTTTAAAAGATCATCTTTACATTTCAATTCATATTAATAAAAGAACAGAAAAACAGCACAAAAGGTTAGCATTCCACATTGCAGGTGTCTGCTTGAAAAACTTGCATTTCAAAACATAGGCTGGGGACCGGGCATTACAATCCTTGGCCCCAACTGGCTCACAGGATGACTTGGGTTGGAAAGTGACCTTGAAGTTCATTTTGTTCCAACCCCCTGCCACAGGCACAGACACATTCCAATAGACCAGGATGCTCAGAGCCCCATCCAGCCTGGCCTTGAACACCTCCAGGGATGGAAAATCCACCACAACTTTCCTGGGCCACTTGTTCCTGTGTCTCATCATCCTCACAGCGAAGAAGTTTTACTAATATCTAATCTAAATCTATACTCTTCCAATTTGAACCTGTTCCCACTTGTTCTGTGACTACATGCTCTTGTAAAAATAATTTAATTCAAGCACACTGAAATTTAGGATAGAGTCTTCAAGAAAACAGCATGGTTAAAGATGGGATTAATTACACCTGTGAGGATAGCCAGATTACAGAGGCAGAATAAGACTAACACCTGAACTGTGACCCAGAAAACACCAAGAGGAAAAATGGAAGGAAAGTATGCCAAGAGAAAGGACAACAATAGTTACATATGATGCAGTATCATTGGATCTTGCCATTTTCTTCACATACTGCTATAAATCACAGGAGAGTTGAGAATGTCGCTCTCCCTTCACCCAGGCACACATTTCCCAGAAAGATGGAGACTAAAAGAGACAGGTTAGTGCTGAACTGAGGTGGGAGAGAAACACAGCTGCCAACGTTAAAATATACCTGCATGTGAGAATTTTTTTTTCAAAATAAATACACCACCAAATGTATTATTTACACACAAAACTCTGCTGTGGTCTGAGAACACACACACACACGCACACACACACACACACACACACACACAAAAAGATGGAGACAAAGCTGATTTCTTTCTGGATTTTTTTTCTTTCCCTCCCGTTTCCTTCAAATAATGATACAGACTCTAAGGAACCTTTCTGGTAATATTCAATTTAAAAATCTGCAGGTTTTTTGCTTATATTGCTCAGATGTAAAAAAAATACTTCTGAGTAGAAAAAAAGTCATATTAAGTCAGAAGTATTACACAGCTGAATGTGGCATTTTAGAACAGACTTGTACAACTACAGCTACAGATGTATTTATATGTTCCACCTCTATTAACTGTAACACTAATGAACACTGACTGTTGTGAAAAATGCACAATATACACAATATTTAGAGAAAAAATCAGCCAAGTCCTAAAAACACACAGACAATCATCCACCATCTATACATGAGTACACATGTGAGGAAAATCTTCCCCGCAGATCGCATCAAACAACACTAATGCACAGTTCCTATTTTGAGTTTGTTCTCTAAAGTTACAATGGCTAGAGAAGAGAAGTGGAGCCTTGTTTCACCTAGGACAAGCTGAAGAGGCTCTGAGCAATGGCACAATTCTGACCTGGTAGCTGAGTCAGTTCAGGTTTACTCAGCCACAATTTCTGTGTCCAGCTGCAGGGCTGAGCCCTTCAGCCCTGACTCTGAATATCTGCCAAACACCTTCTATAAACACACTACCTCAATGTTCTTATAATTTGCCAGACTACCACCATTCATAACACTTGGAACGTTTTTGCTTGGTTATTAAGAGTTCAGAACAGGCCGAAGGCAGGACCTGGTGTTATTTGTTTGCTGGTAGCATAAACAATTCTGGTTTCACAGCTCTCACAGCACTGAAGCTCCAAGAGTTTGTGTATACACACACAGCACTGTGATTTGTGGGTTCAATTTTTGTCATGCATCTGTTGGGACAGTGGAAGGCTTCAGGGCTTTGACATTAAAAGACTGACCTAATTAAAGTTGAATCACTCTTCCCAACTATAGAGCAGCCAAGTTTTAAAGCACCACACCCCAACATATCATGAGGGTGGAAGACTAGAACCTTAGAACAACTGCTGACAAGTTTATACCTGAAAAATAATTCATTTGATATAGGAGAGCAAGTATGCAGCTATCCTTGAGAAAATTCAAATTGAGAAGGATTAGTCAAAATCTGTTTAGATGCATATGTATATTTATTTATATATTAATATGAAAACTGCTTACATGTGAACTTTCAGATCCTATTTCCATGCCCTCTTCCTTTGAGTTCAGGTTTTTTTTTAATCTCCTACACATTTTTGTATCACATTTATGTTTTTCTTGTTTTGTGTAACTATAAGCACCTTGCTTGAAAACACTATATTGTGTAGGATTATTCATTATTTAGTTCATAATATGCCTCCTGCTACTAATATAGGAAAAGACAGCACATAATGAACGTTTATGCAAAATATACAATAATAATTTAGAGGTTGTATTACTTCTTCTTTAATATATATTGTAATGGTAAGAAATGGCACTAAAACTTTTTTCTCCAGCATCAGCATATGGCACTTCTTAATACAGAAAAAAATATTATAATTTCTAGGGAAATAACATTTATATATATATACACACAGACACATATGTATTTCTATATACATACATAGGGTATTTTACTGATTCCGTAAGTAAGTCGATGCATTTTTAAAAATGAAGAGCAAGACTACTTGCTCTCCCTTGAGTTTATTTCCAGTATGTTTCACTCTATCACATATTTGTTGACTTCAGTCTTTCTCCAGAAAGTGCTACAGTTCATACCAGTCTGACATATTTGATTTTTCCTGAGCAGCCTATAAATGAATATGCTGGTATTTCATTAGATTATTTTTAAAAGTATTTAATATATTTTTCATTATGCCACTGTTCCCTTTTCGGAGTTGTAAGATAATTACCAAATCTCCTAACTTTCAATCTTAGTCTCCCCTGAATTTCAGTTTTAGGATTGCAGGTACTAACACAACTCCTCAAGATCAGAGCTCAGGGAACAAATGTAAATTCTTTTTAAAAAAAGGGAAAAAAAAGTCATTATCCTGAATTTGGAAAATTCACAGAACCATTGCAAAGGACGATACAATTACAATACAGCTCTACCTTGAGATTTCTGTAAATGTACTCCATAAAAAATCCAGAGACAGAACTAAAACATGTGACATTACTCCAGTTTCTCTATCCACAGAATCAGGTAATTACATTTAACTACTTCACAGAATACTCTCAAGCCCTTTTTATATATAAAATTTGTGAAGCATTTAAAACTGTCAAGACATGACAGAACTGGAATCAGAAAAGAGGGGCTCCATGATCCTCCCATTTAGAAATAAACACAGAAGTTCAGAGATTAACACATGAAGAAGGCTCAAAGAGAATACATTTTACCTTTTTGTTAAGCTCAATACCTTAAACTCAAAGAACCTTTTTACTTAAGGCTTCTTTCCACCCTTTAATCTTGCAACTCCTCTTTGAACCTTTATCTATTTTCTCCTTTA
Organism: Molothrus ater; assembly: GCF_012460135.2. Lineage (NCBI taxonomy): Eukaryota > Metazoa > Chordata > Aves > Passeriformes > Icteridae > Molothrus > Molothrus ater. The sequence continues at coordinate 20,898,585 of NC_050479.2, forward strand.
TTTGTAGTCACCAGAACTAGAGTAAGCAACCCAGCCTTACACCTCGCAGAGCCAGAGCACCATCTCCCTTCCCACTCCCACACTTCCAGCTTACATACCAGGGCTCCTGTCACCCCTCAGCTGTAGATGTTCTACACAGGATGGAGTCTACTGCTCCAAAAGAAGCTCTACATCCTTGACCCTTCATGTACATTTGCTGTGTTAAAGCAAAGACCTTGTTTTGCCCAGTTTGACAAGATTTGTCAATCACTCATCCATTTTCGCTATTAAATTATTTTCTCCATCTTTGAGTATTCTATAAACTTCCTAAGTGATTACTTTAACGTGGGCCAATAAAAATGTTCCAGTGTGGAGGACTGACAGCCCACTGGTACACACAGATACTCAAGGACCACCAAAATCTTCCCTTAGGTCTCATTCACCTATTGTGTGTCCTCACTGTGCATCATTCTTGACTCTTCATGAAAATGCCGAAGAGCACCAAGGGAGTAAATTTATGGAAAACATGTATTTTTACACTTCTTCCTTGTCAACAGCCCAATGTATATAAGCAGCTCAAAATATAGCAAGAGTACTTAGTGTTACAGGGCCTATTTTTAACAAACTCACAATGACAAGCATTACCAATATCCTGTGATTCTCCTCTGTCCTTTACTTACCAAGCCCTCTATCAGTTACTCCATTATTTTACCTGGATCATAATCTGGGTTTGTAACTACCTCAGTTATCTAGTCTCCAATGCTGGTGCTCAGCCAAGTTCCTCCTGTCCTCTTCATCTGCCAACACTTTTATAAATCAACAGTGAGAATCCAACATTAACTTCTTCCTCAGCTCTGTTTGGATTAAACTATCTCCAGACTTTGAAACAGCCACACTGAAAACTGGACTTCCATCTGAGTTCCTGCTGTCCCAGACTATATGCCTCTGGAAGGCAACAATTTTTTTCCCCCCCCATTATTCTGCATTTTAAACAAAACACCCCCTTCCCATACAACCATCAATCTGCTCTCAAGCAGAAAACTCAAATACAATCAACAATATGTGATTTTCTTTCTCACCCAAGCAGTGTAAGTAAAGGTACCTCAAAAGAAAGCCCTATCACTGCATGAGAAGAGAATAACTGCAACAATGACATTGTTCCCACTGCAGGCTTGGTTTACTCCCTCTATATACATATGATTGCAACATAACACAATAAAAATATTAGCTGGACAAATGAAAGAAAGAGGTGCTTTAATATGTTTGTAAAACTATGAAAAGTTAGAAATGTTTCTGCTCAAGGAATATATGTTCAGAAAAATTCAGAGAGAAGATAGTTTAAAATATGTATAAGGCAATGTAAGAGAGGAACAGGTTGTTACTTTTTCAGGTGAATTACTGGAGGTACCATAAAAAAACAGGCAGAAAATTTATCTCCTATTCTCTGTGATGTTTCAGCTTATCTGAGAAATAAAAGTTCAAATGGAGCAACTTTGGTATCCCAAAGTAGCAAATCTTTTGTGCTAGCTTGCATCAACAATTTTTAAATGAAGGAAAAAAATTCTCAGAACAAATATTGATCAATTGCTCTATCAAGCAGATGCTGAACTCAGAAACATCAAAATGCTCTGCTTTTGAGGGTCCTCTTCGATATTTATGCTGCAGATAATCAGGAGTTTTGTTTTATTAGTGAGTGAATTTTGTTGCTGGGGAGTGGGATGGAGGGTCAGGGAAGAGGGGGGAAAGGAGGGAGATTTCATGCCTATAAAAGCACAATTGAAGATCAGACTAAAGCTCATTTAAAGACTTCCAGTAAGAAATGGTGACCAAGGCTTAATACACACTGAAGAAGCAGCTTCATCTTGAACTTTGGGAGCAGCTGTGCTCTCACTGCCCTTCCCCCAACACAGGAAACAGACCTAGAAACAAAAATAAGACAGGAATGCTCCTGTGCAAGCTAATGTTGTTGGCTTCTTAAACATCCACTACTCTTGTGCCAAAAAAAATGAAACCCAGGAGGATTTAACACTTCAAAGGATAGTAAGACACTGCTTTAAACCCGGAATTTTCTACCAGAGACAGATACTCTTTCATTTTGTAAACAAACTGGAAGAATGTTATCATGAGTGCATGTTGAGACTGATTTCATTTATATTCCTGTACTACTTATGCACAAATACACCACTGCATATTACACTTTTACCCATTTTAGACTACAGTTAATCCTGTAACAGTATTATCTCCCACCAGAAAAAAAAATGCAGCAGTTGAATCTTCTGATACTTTCCAAAACATTCTATTACAACATGCAGTTTGAAAGCTTAACAGTACAGAGAAATGTTTGACAAAGAAGTTCTCTCCTTATTAAGCAATGACACATAATTATATGTTTAAGGAGAATGTAACATCTTGCCAAAGGAACGTATGGCCACAAATGTTACTCACAGTATTTCCAACTACAAATTATAGTTACGCTTTCACTTGTGTTATTAAGAACTTGGCCTTTGTTCTGTCTATTTAATTTCCTAAACAAAGGTAAAAAGATGGGAGGGAAAGTGAGAGGTAGGCTACATTCTGTCTAACCTACAAAAACCAAACAGCTTTATCTAATTTTGACGAGTACAAATCATCTCCATGGCTTGCTCTGCTTCACTCACCACAAACAACTCATGTTTTCAACACTTAATTTAATATTTTGCAGGCTAATGGAAACTTTACATAATGCATTCTCCCTCGTAAAGCTAAAATGTCAATGCAAATGGGATTGAGATCTTGATATGGAGAGAAAGCCAATGTTATCTTTTCAAAAATCTACAGGCTAACAAACACAATGTGGAGGATGGGATGGGCATTGATACAAAGCAAAGGAGGAGAGGAAAATAATCTTACTTATTTTGGAAGTGTGTCTTTATCTCTTTCTGAGCATAGCATCCCCAGCCATACCTCTCTCAAGAGTGTTTTAATGTTTGATTAAAATAGTTTCTTAATCCTTCCTCAGTCTGCCAGTGTCCTCCCGGTGGTAGGACAAGAAAAACAGATTGAAAAAGAACAGTTGATGTGGTTATTAATAGTTGTATTTCACTGTCACTGAAAATTCAGTAAGTATTGTCAGGTTAGTCCTCATTCACAACAAATTCCAACTCCAGTGGTTTCCTTTTATTTAAAAAAAAAAAAAAGTATGTTTGATCTTTTCTTTGTGCATTGAGAGTTCAGGGCAGGCAGCACTCATGCCTTCAGCACCTGTTAATAATTTCTCAGTAGAATGTGCAGAGCAAAAGCAGGTGAAGGGAGGCTTTCAAGTTCTAACCATTCCATCCATGTACCTCATCCCATCCAACCACCTAGTGAGGTCCCTCCCTTAAAGCACCACTTCTTTACAGCTATAACTAGCAAGAGGGAAATGACTTATTGTGGGTGTAGCATTTAAAAAACAGAGCAAAGTAATGTAAATGGTTTCCAGTTTCAGGGGATTTTGTTCTAAATACAGGTAATTAAATTTCAGCATAATGAGGAAACAAAAGCAAGCACTGATCACACCCTGGCTGTGTCAATCCAGGAAAAATCATCATCAGACATGGTGAGTTTAACCATGGACAACCAGTATGTCTCTTGATCTGTCTGCCAATTACCAATATAATCTTTTTCCTCCAGAATAAAAACTGGCAAATTTTCTGATAGAAAATCTGCATGATTTCAGAATGCTCTGCTTATTATACCAAAATGGAACATACACAGCAGCTCAGCGACCACTCTACAGCCGTTTCACAAGTCCTATCTCCCTGTTTTCCATTAAGTCATGTTTATATCTATTAAATTTTCTGTAACCACTGCTGAAAATAAGCACCTCATTATTAGAGAAGGGTTTTATAATCTAATACAATGCAGTTCAAACCCCTTGATACTTGCTGGGTTACAGCAAGGGGATAGATAAATGGACTAAGGTTTAGACAGGTTACAATAATAAAAAAAAAACAAACATGGCATCACCTTTGGCAGAATAGCTCCACCTACACATGTGGCACTAGGCTGTTGCACTGGTTTTTACACTGACATCGTTACTGGAGAATAAGCTGCTTATACCTGGAAAACAGTATTGAGAACAGATTGTAACAAATGCTTTTACCTGACTCTCCAGAGTGGACACTCCAAAATAGCTGAATGCACACTCAGAGCAGGCTTTCACGAAGTCCAAATGTAAAGGAATGCCTAGGTACTTTTGTTTTCCCTTCTGTTTTGCATGGTTACAGGATGTATGCTCAGCCTGATCTGATACTAAGCTCTACAGGTCTAGTAACAAACATAAGAGGAGCTTCACAGCTAAAGGATAGAACAGAACAGTTGGAAGGGACCTACAACTCTCCCTAGTCCCAGTTCAGGACTAGCCAAGAATTAAAGCACTTTGTAAGGGTACTGTCCAAGCACTGTTATCCTTGGAGCATTGACCACCACTTCAGGAAGCCTGTTCCAGTGTTTGACCACCCTCTTGGTAAAGTGATGTGTCTAAAGTCTAAACTGAGCCTGGTGCAGCTCTGAGACATTCCCACACATCCTTTCACTGCCTTCCAGGGAGAAGAGATCAGCACCTCCCTCTCTGCTTTCCCTCCTTAGCAAGCCATCCAGAGCAATGAGGTTGCTTGCCAGGCTCCTTCTCTCCAAGGAGACAAGCCCAAAGTCCTCAGCTGCTCCTCTCAGGACATGCTTTCCAGCCCTTTTCACTACATTTGGTGACTTCCTCTAGACACATTCAAGGACCTTCACATCCTTGTTAAATTTTGGGCTCAGAAGAGCACACAGTGCTCAAGGTAAAGCTGAGAGCCAATGCTGAATACAGAGGGCAAATCACCTCTTTTGAGTGGCTGCTGATGCTGTTTGATGCACTCCTAGGATCAGTCTGGATGAGAACTGTACCACAACTGATTTCAAGAGATATATATACTCACAGAGGTAGGTACTTTATTACATATTAGCTATATTTTGAAATGTCAGCTGGACCATAATCAAAAATAACCAATTAAAATGTAACAAAAATCCACACTCCTATTGTAAGTTAAGATGAAAATGTGGTCTAAAGATAAATTAGCTTTTATGTATTACACATCACAACCCAGTATCACAAAAGAAATTTATACAAGCTTTTTTACATAGCATAGAACAAAAAGTCCTTGTGCAAGGATCACAGAAATTAACTACATAAGAAGTCTTAATTATCAGCGTAAATTCTCTAGCTGCATGATAAATTTATATGATGATTCTGCATTTAGAATTGTGCTACACTATAATAATATAGCATTTGACAAATACTGTACACCATTAGATTTAAAAACATCATATTGAAAACAGAAGGTTTTAAACTTACAGCTTACAAAGCTGCTTCATACCTCCAGCATGTGGTATATGCTCATTTTCATCCAGCTAAAAATATCACATTTGTAAAAATCTAATCTCTGGAAACATGACTAGATGACCTTAAAATAGTCAGTTTGCGGATGGATTTATAACTTTATCTGCATTTCACAATTACACTCAAAAATGTATTTTAAAAAGAGTAAGTTCACGCCCCTTCCGCAAATAGGCATTTGCAACGGGCTTTGAATTAAGTTCATACCAGACTGCAGCTCACATAACAAATAAATATGTTGTTCCATAAACAGCAGAACTAAAATAATCTGGGTTTTGACACTTTCATACACCAGGCCTGCTGAAGAGCCTCACAAACTCCTGCTATTATCCAGAGGATCCATGTGCTACCGGGCCAGTCAGTGCTGCCCCATGGAATGAGCCACAAACTAGCCAGGAGCTCTTCCCATAGTGAGGGAGTGGCATGACTTTGGTCTCCTTTACCCCCTCCCTCAGCCACTAATCCTTACAACACCTGGAGGAATTCCTTATCTTTGAGCTCATTAACACTGTGGAATGTGGCTGATGCTTAACAGAACCAAGTACTCTATTCTGGGAGGAATGGAGTGACAGACAATGCCAATTTGCACATTAGGAAAAGGTTCTTCACCAGGAGGGTAGCTGGGCACTGGAACAGCTCCCCAGGGAAATGGTCACAGCACCAGGCCTGCTGGAGGAGGCATCTTGGATGAGGCTCTTAATCCTGCAGTTTGGTTTTAGGCACTCCTGTGAGGAGCAAGGAGTTAGACCCCTTCTGGGCCCCTTTACACTTGAGATATTATATGATTTTACAAATCCAAACTACGGATTTTCTTTCTTAGGAAAACCTCGATAATGCTTAGACAGGTGACATACACCTACTCAAGACGCCTGAGCTCCCATGTAGATCATGCTAGCCAAGGCAAGTTTGTGGGCTGAGCTACCTTTTAGTTTTTACCATATAAACTCTGGATTTGGCTGGCAAGTGCTGAAATCAGACAGAAGTCACTCTAGCTGTAGCTGTTAATGTCCCCACGGTACACAAACTGATTATTTCCGTTTCTTTTCTCTCTCAACCCTTTCATACTCTTACATTCAGGCAGTGTGAGCTAAGATCCAGTGAAATGGCTCTACTTGTCAGCAGAGTAGAACACCTCAGTAACAAAACACTGCCCAGCACCTGAGCCTGGCAGGCCACTTCACCAGGGAAAAGCATGGTGCTTTACATGCACTTCCCAGTTACACAAAAGTACTGTATTCCAGTCTGCTATTCCAGTCTAAGCAGCTCTATTCTTAATAGACAACCAGCTTTTCCATTGTAAAGGCAGTAATACTGATATTTTAATCAATTCTTAAATAGGAATTCATAAAAATAAAGAGTTATTTGAACTGAACTGTGCTGGTGACTAATATGCCTGTTCCTCGATGTATGGTACTTTTGAAGTCACAAACACATACTGTAAATGAAGCTCCGGATGATGATATTTAGCTGCCTCAAAATTTCCTTTATGTTCTGCCAACTTCAATTCTGATTTGGACTATAATGGTAACTGGTAAACAATAATCTGGCATGCACTCATTAGCAGAAAAACAAACAATATATTTTTAAAAGTACAATATACCAGATAAATTTCCATTTCACAGTAGAAAACTTCAGCTTCTAGTCCAATGTATTTGCTTCATTTTGTTGCTGACTGCAAAATAGCAAAAAACCACTCTATTACATATTAGGCTCTTAGCTCTAAGACCTTCCATTTAGCTAATGCCACTTATTTTCTCTCTCCCTCCATTTTAAGAGACACCGTCTCTGTGAAATCTTCTCAATTTCAAACAAGCAGGGTAGTTACACAGGTTAAATCAGTTGTAATTCTTATGTTTGCTTTTATGGATTCGAAAATTATTTCATGTTACTATTTAAAAAATACCTTCACCATGGGGTAAAACTCTCAACAGACTAGATGGGAAAAACAGTGACCTTGGAGAACTACAATGACATTGAATGTGACAACAGTGTCTAAAATAAGCAAGAGACAAAAAGGGAAGAAAAAAAAAAGAAAATTACATAGATTTCTTTCTTATATTAATCAGCTATCACTTACCAAAACATTTTTAGTGAAAGTCTATTTTTAAATACCTGGAGGTAGTTACAAATGAAGAAATTATGTATTGTTTTAAGCTTACAATCCTTAGCTTCTAATTAATAGTATCCTTGTTATTTTAAGAGCCTCATGGGTATTTAGATGGCTAAACTGCAATAAAACCAAGATACATAAATGAAACCTATCTATTAAGGTCATCTTGGTCAATAAAGTCTAATTGCATCAAACAATAGCCACAAATGATGGACGGTCCTTGCCAGTGGGCAAGAGAGGAGGAGGGCACATCCTGCAGCCCCTAGAACCCAGGGAAGGCTGGCATCCATCCCTCTTCACCAGCTCATATCTCCTCTAACCCCAGCCCTCTTGCCCACCAGCAAGAAGCGATTTGCCAGCAATATTTCAGCAGCCATATGGCAGTGCCAGGCAAGTTCAGCCTTGCTGCCTCTCACTGCTGCTGTTCACCTCCTCCCTGGCTTCTCAGAACGCCTGCTGGCTGATGCCTTCTGCCACAACAAACACCCCTGGCAAAGTTTTCTCTCTCATGTTCTCAGGGGAGACGCACAGAGGCTCCACCAAACGTGTTACACTGTCCCAGGAGATGCCCCACCCGGGTCAGGGGAGAGCTGTGAGCAGCAGCCTGCCTGAGGAGCCAGGCACGGCACAGAGCAGTGCTGGGCAGGCCAGGGCAGGAGCCTGCTCCCCAGCACTGGGACAGACACAGCCCCACAGACCCTGCCAGGGCAGGAGCCTGGTCCCCAGCACTGGGGACAGACACAGCCCCACAGACCCTGCCAGGGCAGGAGCCTGGTCCCCAGCACTGGGACAGACACAGCCCCACAGACCCTGCCAGGGCAGGAGCCTGGTCCCCAGCACTGGGACAGACACAGCCCCACAGACCCTGCCAGGGCAGGAGCCTGCTCCCCAGCACTGGGCACACACACAGCCCCACAGACCCTGCCAGGGCAGGAGCCTGGTCCCCAGCACTGGGGACACACACAGCCCCACAGCCCCACAGACCCTGCCAGGGCAGGAGCCTGCTCCCCAGCACTGCAGACAGACACAGCCCCACAGACCCTGCCAGGGCAGGAGCCTGCTCCCCATCACTGGGACAGACACAGCCCCACAGACCCTGCCAGGGCAGGAGCCTGCTCCCCAGCACTGGGCACACACACAGCCCCACAGGCTGTGTCACAGCAATTCTGGAAAATATTGCAAACCACGTCCTTTAAGAATACAAAAGGCATTCACGTTGTTTCTCAAAATGGCTGGGTAAATGAAGCTTAGTGCCTGCCCTAGACAGAAAGCTTCGGAAAAATCCTGTTTCACACAAGCAGGAAAAAACACCTCAAACATTTATAAACTATCCAAACTCTACATACACACTGTCTGGGAACTCCATGAGTCCCCTTTTTCCTACATTATGAACCAGACTGCATATTTACAACCATTTCCTTCATCTGACTAAAGCTACATCTGCAATCCCAACACCTGTCTTTTCATTCTGCCCTTTGAATACCACTATAATTTATTCAATTCCTTTGGTGACAGGCCTCCTTCGTCTCAGAAGGGAGCATTAACTTCTCTGAGGATTGTAACACGAGGAACTAACTGCGACTAGACAATGTTTGAAATGTACACTTCTGCCATTTAGTTGCAGAATAAGTAAGTCTGCAATGCTGGTGGATATAAAATTCAGACCAGAGATAGGGAGATAACTTGAAAGAAAATTTCAAAGCACATTCTACACAGATATGTCTCATGAGCAATTAAGACAGTTGCTAACTTTCTCATTACTAAATGCTGTGTTATTTACATAGAAGTCTCACAGACTTGTTTTTCCCTAAGAGTATTGTGGGCAGCAGTCAAACATTCCTCTGCCCAGCCCTCACTGAGAGGGGGCTGGGGGTACCCAAAGATTAAACATGAACCACAAAGACAAACCAGAAGGCTCAACAAGTAAGTGTTCATTGCCTATGGAAAGCTCTCAGTTACCTGGTACTTGTTTTAAAATCTACAAAGTAGAAGTAAGATGGATTTTAAAACATTTCAACTTCAGATAGGAAATTCTTAGGAATTATAAACCAGCAATGAAGGTCAGGTCCTAAACATACACACACACGAACACAAAGCTTTCTGTACACAACTGCTGTTTATTCTATTCCTGTGAAACCATTGTGTATGCAGTTAAGCACAGACATAAATATTGAACACCTACAGCCACATCCTATAAGATGGAAATGTCTGGTCTACAATAAAGACACATATTTCATAAAAATAAGTACATAAATACATTTGAAAGAGATCTTTCTTTCTGTTTTTGTGGTTTTTTTAAGTTGAACTATTTAAAATTGAACTTCAACATATTCACAGAATAATAGAATGGTTTGGGTTGGAAGGGATCTTACAGATCATCTTGTTCCACCCACCCTGCCATGGCCAGGGACATACCTCCCACTGGACCAGGGTGCTCAGAGCCCCATTCAACCCAGCCCTGGACATTTCTGCCTATCAAAATACAGCTAACAGCACTTTGGTTTTAATGTTTAAGAACTGAAAGTCTAAATATTAAGGGGGAAATGGCTTTATTAAGTTAACTTCTACACTGAAGTATTTTCAAGGAGGAAAAAGACATTTCTAACTGGTAAAAACATGAGTTCTCAGCTATAAACACAGCTCCTTTTTAGATCAGTGTCAACTTGTACAGTACTGACAATCATACAACAGCCAAAACAGTCTGCAAACTACTGCAGAAAGAACTAGAATAAAGGTATGTTGATGCAAGGAAGCATGACGGATAATGTAAAAATTTTCGCCTAATTCTGATCTGGTACCATTAGGCATAATGAGTTCCTTTGTATAAATATTTTTTTATCACTAGCATTTTAATTAATGTGACTAAAGTTATAATGACAAAATTAAAGTTTTTTGAAATAAGAAAGCCTTTTTTTTACTGGAAAATTAAGTATATCTGTCCAGCAGACAAACAACTGGGTATGATCTAAAGACTTCATTGCTTAAGATAAGTGAGGCAACTCTTTGATTTAGATGTGAAAATACTAATATGTGATTTCCCTTCTCCCCAAACATACACCTACATGTACCAGAAGAACCACGAATAGCAACTGTTCTTATGAGAATGTTTTTCATGAAAAGTTCACTTTACTTCCCACACACATCAAGTTGACAATTGAGAATCAATTCAAAATGTAAGCACCTATGTCCTAAGGCAACCTATCAGTGCTCAATTGACAAGTGTGTCATCAGCTTAACTTTGTTTTGGTGGGGGATGTTGAGGCTTGTTTTTTTGGTTTGTATGGGGTTTTTGAAGGGTTTTTTTGTTCGGTTGGTTGGCTTTGTGGGCAGAATTTTTGTTGTTGTTTTGGTTTTTTTTTCTTTTAATTTTATTTTGTTCTGGTGTATTTTCATGGCATTTTATTTAAAGACTCATCAACAGAACAATTTGTAGTAATGTATGAATGCTTGCAGAACCAATTTTCTCTTTCAGAAAGGCCAATTCTCAACTAAAGGCTGAAACTGGTGCTGTGTAAATTCCTACCTTTACAGGATCAGTCTCTTTAAGCTACTGTTTTGCTACCAGCATCAACCAAACCTATCATGGATAAGACACAGGGAGATCAAACCTGGGGAAAGCTGGCATGCATGCCTCTCTGTCCAGTAAAACCACACCAGATCAGCACTGTTGTTTGCTTCACTCTCTCTCGCTCCCTCTCCCTCTCAAAAGGAACATTAAATGTAATAAGTGAAGCAAGAACTGCAGGATGAAAACAATTTACTTCTCAGCAGCATGATGTGGCACACATGAACACCTCACCAAACATCACTTTTCACAGGAAGCAGCCTAGCTGAGAATAGACTTTGAAACTATCAGGTTCAAAAACTGTGAAACCAATGGTGAGAGAAACCTCCTGGAAACAACAATTGCCTAAGATCAACAGAAATCTGCCAGATAGGTGAGGGTTCCTCCTGCAAGGCCCAGATTGTGCTCCTTGTCTATAAATTATTATGGTTTACTTCTTACTATTTCCCTATGAAAGGTCTCTTGAAACAGTAGCTTGCTGATTTACTAGAAGTGTTGTTACATTTCCATCACTAGAGCTGAAGAAATAAATTAAGTACTAGAACAGCCAGTTTCCATTACAAGCTGCATGCCCCTGTGACTGCAGTTTTTCACAGCATCAGCCAGACTCATAACTAAGATTTCTATGAAATATTCTGAATTTTAAAAAAGTACTAAATAATAATTCTAGAGAAAGCTATCAGGCTGTAAAATTCGAACAATTAACCCAACTGTTTTGCTAGGTTAATGCAAATTTGTTATATTGATTTTGGCTGTTAAAGACTTGTTACCAGCAAAAAGGGATAAGAATCAAACCTTTAAATGTATGTCTAAATTTTCATTTCATAGGTTCTGTGGCTTGAAATTAATGGTCAATAGTTAAACAGCCTACAGTATGCTTCATGCAGGCCAATATTCTCAACCTACACAAAAACAGAAAAAAAATGAGACGTCTAAGCTACTATCTTATAGCTCCTTAACTCCATCGTGGACCAGAACAGTACATCACATTTTGTTCTTCACATCAAATTACTTCCAATAAATACCTTACACTAAATTCTTAACCAGCTTAACAACACTTCTAAGCTAGAGAAAAAAGAAGAAACCTCCAAGCCAGTGTAATTTGCATGTAATTCTTACATAGTAAGAATGTGATCATCATATCATATCATATCATATATCATATCATCATTTGATACTGCTGATTTCTAGATATTTATACACATAATTAATAAGTAAATCTGTCAAATTTTAAGAAGCATTTAGGTCTTTATTTTTTTATTAGGTCATTATACCACCTATTGTTTATTTAAAGAAGAACAAGATTCCCAGTTCCTACTATTTCAACCACAAAACAAGTTCTCATGGTTTTTTAGTTCAGAAATATTTGTAACAAATATTAAGCAGAATCACTACTACAGTAATAGCACATCTTCTCACTGCATCAAATGTTACATTAAATGAAACTAAACACATATGGTAAACAAACTTGGTACCAATTTACAAGAGAGACCCTCTAACCTCTACACAAACCATGTATCACCTGCACAGTCACCCATATAGTAAATATGAGAAGTTGCTGCTGAGAATCAGTGTCAAGTTTTTCCTTTTCAATAAACTTATGCACATGGGAAAAAATCCACCCATCTCCACACAGACTGACAGTAGTCACTCGGTAGGATCTTTTTCTTTAAAATATTTTTTAACATAACGCTTTATTTAACTTCGGGAAGAAAGATGGAGGTGAATTTTTGTTGTCAGAATGTTATGATGCATCCCTGTACTAAGACAAATTATTTATCCAGGCACTAAGCAGCACCAACTCCTCTGACTTCAACTGGAGCTGTACCTATCCAAGGCTTCTGATAAACAAGCCACTTATTTAGCTATTTATATTCAAAAATGTTGGCTTCTAAATCACACAGCCAGTACACATGCTACAGACACCAATTATTAACAACATAATCAGCATGAGCCATAGCCACTGTACAAACAGTCTCGAGTGTCTGTCATAAAAGCACAGAAATAATGAGGTGCAGGTAATGTTCCTGTTTACTTCCATTTAGGTTAAACTCAACAGTCTGATCTCGCCTGACAGCAACCCTAAAAAACCTCTGGCTTTAGATCCAGGTTGCTACAGGATAAGAACAGCGCTTTTTTTCCTAAAAACATAGTCAAGAGAAACATCACCAGTTTATCCAATTTGCTGGTGATGTAGCTGAAGAAGCCCACAGCTTTTCCAAAAAATGCCTCTAAATGCAGCTTACATGGCAGTCACAGCTATGCAAGAGAGTTTTAAGCAATTTGCTTAAAACTATATGGTCTGAATTACCTTTTGCACTGTATGTGCTAGAATGGTCCTAAGACTGAAGGTAGCAGCTGTTACCTCAGTGGGACTGTCTTTTTTGTGTTTGCCACTGTGATATGGTAATATTTCTGGAGGGCAACACATTCTGTTTGGAAAGCATTTACAGCAAGAAGTTGGGCCATGTCAAGTCCTAGTGACAAAGCAAGTTGCTGGAGTGACAAAGTGGCATTACTGCACCTCTTGGAATAAAGCAATAATTTCACACATAGCATACAGCTTTAAGAAACCCAAGAAAGCAAGCTTCAGGGAAGGAAATGGCATGTATACAAATATTGATAATAAATAATAATAAACAGAAGGTCTGTTCATTACATTATGCAGAACCTGGAAGAAATCATTATTCATCTGCTTGCCTGCTCAGTCTACTTCAGTGCAGGCTGCAGGAAATAATTTCCAATACTGGGGAAAAAAAAAAAAAAAGGCATGCAGGTGGATGGCTTTCTGTATCTGATTTCATCAGGACTCTGAAATAGAAGTGCTGGAAACCAGAATGATCAAATGAAAGACTATAAAGCAGATTAAGCCTACCACAAAATAAATTTTTAAAATGCATGTATATACACGCATTACACAGAAATGAGAAAAAAGGAGTCATCCTCAGCTCCTTGACCCAATGGTTATCACGCTGAAAAGAGAAAATCTAGTTAGCAAAAATATTTTGACTAGGCAACTTTCCCTTTGGAACAAACTAGCAAGACAAAAGGAGTCAAATTTATTTTGTCCTTTTATAGGCAACTCTTTGAGAAATTATAGCAATAGTCCTAGCTTCCAGTATTTCTAGAAATGTCATATATTAATTATAAAGGGCAGTTAATATTTTCTTCTTATGCACACACACAAAAAGGTAAAACAGTTTAATATATTTCAATCTGAGAGATTAACACATTACTATTTACTTTTATTGGCAGTGTGCCCAAATACCCCAGATCTGCAAGACTGATAGTGAAAAGGAAAATATTTCAGGCCTCAAAGAGAGCAGATCTATGGTTGCCTGGAATGTGTAAACAGCCAGAGCCTGTTTTACTTCCCACCCCCACTCTCACCATACACACCTCCTCTACCTCACCCCTCCTAACATTAGCAAGGAGTGCTGCTCTCAAGCAAAGGAGAGAACACAAATGTAGTAACATCAAGTAACAAAATTCTTGACATTTTAAGATGCAAGAATTTGGATTTACTGAAATCAGATGTTGCCATATAAATAGATGTAGTCTAAAAACAAAACCAGTACTGCATAAGACCCTGAAAATAAAGAAAGATCAGTTGAGCAGGCTTCCTATATGACAGACCTGGTAAACACAAACTAAGGGAATCCAAATGCTTCTCCACAGATTATTCTTTGTGCAATTAAAGATCAGCCAGATCTGTATTCTATCAGATAAAATACAGTTCACAGTCCTACAAAAGAGAAGGGATATTTTCATAAATATCTACACAACGTAACCAAACTGATGCCAAAATGTAATGTTGGTATAAATTATCTTCTGAGAAAACAAGGATCATTACTTGCATAATGACATATACACCCACAAAGCAGAAAGTCATAAAAATAGATATCATCACATCTTAAAGAAGTTTACAACATAATTAGACCATTTTTTAAAACCCTTTAAATCTATGGACCAATAAAGATACCCTGCACAGTAAAACTGAACAATGACAACAGACTTCCTTCTTTTTTTTAACCTCACAGTTCTCTATAAAAACAACCCTGTGTACCCCAGTAGCCTGCAAGCCATTATTTGAAACAACAGAATTACAGAACTGGTAAATATTACTGTGGTTATTTACCTAAGTAGCTTTCGTCTTCAAAACCAAATCAAACCAAAATATGACAACAAAAAAAAAGGTAACTAACATTGCTGAGCAAATGGCTGTATATGATGGGAAGCTCGAAAAACCCAAATGAATAAAAAGGGAAAACATGGGGGGAAAAAATAAATGTAGTGGTCTATGGTCAAACACTGAAAGGCAGTCTCATGATGTTGTTCACAAATAACAGGTCACACAGCGCTCCCACTTTTCCTTCTATTAATTTCACCGGTTTTATGAACACATTTGGCAAACAGTCAAAAGAACACATCCATAGACTAATGAGGGTAAAATGCTGGCTCAAAGGAGACGTGAGCAAATGCTCTGTCAGTAGACTATTTGCAAACAGTTGAAATCAATAATAAATTCAACCTAACCAAATGCAATGCATACAAACAGAAATTAAAAGACTGAGGCAATTGGCAAATACATGAATGATGTTTCAGGCCACAGGGCACACTTTCTCACATACGTTAGCACTTTAAATAGGCTGGCAAGACATTGGCTCCACTTGAGACACCAGAATGTACCATATGTACTTCCAAAGACAAAAATAACAATTAGGACAATGCTAATAGCCTAAGTAGCTACATATTTCTTTAAGACAACTATTTGTAGGATGTTTGAGTCATCAAATGAAAAAAATGTTAGAAAATTAATATTTAAAGTGAAAAAAAGAAATGTCACGATCCTTCTGTGTAATTTTCCTGATCTACTGCAGTCAAACACAGAGCAATCACCCCAGAGAAAAACAGCAAATTAGAATAAAAAAGGTTGATAATTCTCTCCACAGAGGCTATGGTGCTTGCAGCCCTTACACAAGACAAGCATCCAGTGCCAGTCCCAACGTGCTGGGCTTTGGATGTGGTAGGTCACATTTGGCAGAACACTTTTGAGACTACTCATGGTCCAGACAGGCCATGAGACCATCCTGCTGCCAATGCTTGCCAGCCATTGCTAGAGTTTGTTACACCTTGTGACATGGCCTTGCCTGAAAAACTAAGGGCACTTCACCTGAAAAAAGGTCATAGGTTCCAACCATCCACCTGTGCAGGCCACTTTTCAGTGTGTATGTTTGCAACCAAGTCTTACACTTTATACTGCAAAATATTAGGCCCAGTAAATTTTGACATAGCCAACACAGCTCCTGCACATTTTGAAGAAACCAGGCTCTAAATATCAACTTCATGTCTGCCATCTAAAAGAAACTTCCAAGAGCATGGAGAAGATTCAGATAAGAACAGTACTCAAAAGAGACTATGGAAGTTATGCCATACAAGAAACCCTACTTATGTGGGCTAGGGGAAAGGAGAGGGACACTGCAATCTCCACTTCATTACAGGAACGCTGCCTGTTGGGACTAAAGCTAAAATCACACATATCATCTGCTGCTATAAAAAAGGCTCAGAAATGTTTACTTCATCAGTCAAGAATCTGTGCTGCCATCATATAAGGCCTGACCCTAGAAATCTCCTGCACATCCAAACACATTTTTGCAACATCAGGCCATAGATACAACAGGCATTGCTGAATGTTCAGAACACAAATGTATTATCAACTCTGTCCTTGCTGGAGTTAAAGACTGTGTCACACAGAAAATATCCATTAAAATGAAACCTCTTAAATTCCACTGCAAACCCCAAAAGATTTTTGCTGTGGTGGAGGGAGGTAATTAAAAGAAAGGTTTAAAAGCAATTACAAAAAGCTTGAAGAAAAGAAAAAAAAAAAACAACAAAGGCTTGTTCTGAGGCAAACTAATACCCTAAACCCAACTCCGTTAGCCAGGAAACTAACTTACAGATTAATAGAAGATTAACAAATTAAAGCAGTCATTACTTCTAACTCTAAACTGAACACTGAAAGGGAGAAAAAACCTTTTTGTTCCATAATTTTCCTTTGATACTTTGCTATCCTAATGGATAAGCTGATGGAAAAATGGGATTATACTTTATTAAGTACAGCTTAACATTCACATGTTTTAATAAACTAGCAACAAAATAAACTGGCAATGTGCTTTGCTGTTTAAAATTCTTCAAAAGTTGTCATTCATAAAGTCTTCATAGCAATTCTGTAGTACAACATTGCACTATAAGTTGAATGTAAATGATTTACCCAGCTGTGAAAAGGTGTGCCCTATCAACTGCCTTGTGAGGTTGTTAAAGGAACAGATCTTTCTTTCCATAGATATATATATATATATATATATATATATTCGAATTTACATTTAAAAAAAGGAAAAATGTGGTCCTTCAAAAGCTCATGGCAAAATGAATACAGGAGCAAACAACTACAAAATCATTCACTGCAATTATCTGAGCACATTTTAAACAGGTAGAAGATACAGGTCACTATATTATTTTTAGTAAGAGGAAATTAAATTTCTTTCACACTGGACTCCATGTACACAGACATCTGCTGTGCACAACAAATCTTATCTACAGAGCCATCATTCAGCGTCCATGATCAAACTGACAATTTACAATTGCATTTAACATGTTGTCATTAGAGAACACAGAACACTTCCATGTTTCAAGTGTTTTTTAAACTTTTTCTTTAAACTTATTTCTTAAAATACATGCTGCTGGTAACATAGTAGATACCAGGAAGAATTTATCACTTGGCCTAAGCAAAATTTAAAATAAAAGATTGAATCCACAGTGAGGCACATATGCATACAAATACGTAAAACATTACAAAAACCAGTCATGCACAAAAAGCCATTTCTGTAACCACAAAATAACATATTATAAAGTACCCTCATATAATGCCATTATACTACCATCAAAACACTGAAGAAATGCACAGGATTAAGTGTTTTGAAGACATGCCACCTTAGCCAAGCAAAAAAAAGAAACCCAAAAAACCAAAACAGTTGTCCACTTGATGGTCAGCCAGTTAAAAACAGTGAATCCTAGCTTTTGAGGTGGCCTACTCCCACTCACCTTCCTCCTCCTTGGAAACTGCCCAGGAGGGCTTAAGCTACATTCCACACTTTTTTCTAACCTCTACCCAGCACTACCAGACTAGGTAGTAAAGACAGGATGGTGGTCTCCCACAAAGTAATTTTCATTCATCAGCAGTGAGGGAAACCATTATGTTAATGCTTTAGTAAATTTGAGCTGTATGTAATGAATAGGTTCTTTCCTTCCACTCCAATACTGCATTTTGGGCCACCCTTTCAGCTTCAGTGTTTTTTTTCTCCAAGCACATCAAATCCTGCAAGAATGAAGCTGGATGAATTTTTATGATACACTGTCATGCACTAATTTTAAACTAATTGGCTCATTTAAATTAACTGATTATGTAAGACATTTACTGATACTAGCGGAAGTATCAGAGCTGAGAGTGTTTGGGTTTTTTAGTACAAAACCAGATTCTTCCAAATACAAATTAGCATTGTTATTGAGTTACAACACCAGCAGCCCAAACAAACTCAGTAGTAGTCAAAATGAAAATAAAGGAACCTTGAATAGTTTTCACAGAATGATATAAAATCTGTCTTGTGAACACCATGCAATGTTACTAAAAACGTACTTGCTTCTGCTCCTTGCTTTCATTTTTTGAGAACTGGCATAGGAAAGAAGATGTTTTCCTCATCAGAATAATCCTCAGCATGCCTTTTATCTGTGCCTCCCAGATTACAGTATTTTAGTTTTAAAGTCACCAACTGAAAAAGTAAACTATACAAACTACAGATGCTCTTACATTAAAAAAGGACAATAGTAAAGCCAAAAAGTTTTAAAAAAGCCAAAAAAACCAAACAAAACCACTCAAAAAGTCAAAACAAAAGCAAATAGGAAAGTTAAGATACAAGAAGAGATATTTGAGTCCACATAGTTAGCAGCATTACCAATATCTTCTGAAATATTTAGAAAATATTTCATGTGTTTCAACCAATTCTATATCCAAATTCTTAGAGGTCTAACTCATGTGTGCATGTAAAATAGGTATGAAAAGGGTTAAAGTTTGTTTTGTGACTGTAAAAAGCAACAGATAAATATCCTTGGAAACTAATCCCCCCAGTATGAACCGGCACTGTCTGTGCTTGGATTCCCAGCCCTAACTTGTCAGCAAACTCACCTTATCTGTGGAGAACACTATGGAGGAGGGCAATTTTACCTCAATCCCTCTGTCAAGATCAGGGTTTAAATTTTACTTCTAAGAGCAACCAAAAACCAAATAATAATAATAAAAAATTAAAAGGAGGAAAAAATGAAGATAACATAATTCTGATGTTTGAATGCATGTCCCAGCCCCAGCTGTCACCTCCTGGTCTCACCAGGCTCAGTTAGAGGTAGGAGCACAGTATGCACTCCTGACCTTGCCACATCTCAACGAGCACATAATTAAAGGGTGCTGCACCTCTGCCTTCTCCCAAAAGGCATCCAGCCTGGCCCTGACATCCAGCCTGGCCCAGCCTACAGTCATTTCACTGGCTCTGCAACACCTCTGGTGCTGCTGACCTGAGCACATCCTAGTTCAGGGTGTGAGAGTCAGGGTGTGCATGCTGCCACTACTCTCCAGCATCAGGGTCACACCTTTTTTCTCCAAAACTACTTTTTGGACTACCTTAAGGCTATCCATGTACGTGTATCTATGTGCATATGCCTGCACTCACAACAGTTAGTATAGTTCATTTGAAACAATTAATATTTGTGAAACTGACTCCTGTTCAACAATCCCAGCTGAGACTATGTGCTAACACAAGTCTAATACTAATGGGTCTCTGGACACACACATCCCCTCTGCCAGTAGCAACCAGACTAAAACCATTCATACAATGAACAGGCAACTTGTAGCTGCTAAATGACACTGAAACTATCGTGTTGTTATAACAACTCCTCATTCTGTTACCAACACACGTGAGTTTACAAAAGAAAAAATCCGTATTTTTACTTCACTTTATAAAAATCTCCTGTATTTATTAACTGCACACTGTGCCGGTCAATTCTTTTGGAAGAACATCTTTCCAATTATTTTGCTGTAGGCTATGGGGTTGTGTTCAAATTAGCACAAACTCAGCAGTGGACACTTCTAAGCATGAAGCACAACAACACTGCATACATGCTAATCACATCAATGCAACTGCTCCCTTTCAGTGGGGCCTCTGTAACATGACTTTGATTTGGAAATATAAATCATAAATAGTTTGCTTCACACTTGAACTAGAGAATATTCTGCAGGGTCCCTATTCAATGGCAAAGGATTGATGAAGAGCTGATGGTGCTACACAGCAAAATATAGCAGAAGCCAGTTTGTCACTGTACATCCAGTGCAGTCTGCTGCCTTCAAAAAGGAGTACAACAAATGCATTATGCTGCAGAATGACAAAAGGAATCTATCCACCAAAGTAAAATCCTCTTTGTTTTCTTGAAGACAATGTCAAAGCATATTTCCCAAGTAATTTAAATGTCTAAGGGAAAAATGTTGCTTTTTTGCTCTATCAGGTAATTCATTGGAGGTATGGGAAAGTTATATTTCAATACAAAAAACCCCATAAAATCATGTTACTACATTTTTTTCCATTTAATAGAGTTATGATTTTATATAACAGAACACCTCCTAATGTCTCTTCACAGTGGTAAGAGGTTAAACTGTAACTAAGAATTAGCAGCTGAAATGAAACTTAGTTCAGTAAAAGCAATCACACTTTGAATGGCACTGGAGTGATGTATAGAGCAACTGTTACATACTAATGGAGAACACTGGTCTTGTTTCACCTTCCAACAGCAAAGGGTCAATCAAACTCCCTACTTAGAAGAGAGTATTTTGATACACATATATAGAGAATTATTAGACATTATTAGTACTGCTCATCTGCTCAGGAACAGGGCCCAAGTCATGTCATCTAAGCATCAAGGCACTGCTCATACACATGAACTTTGCCTAGCAAATGACTAAAGTTCAACACCCAAGCCAAAATGTAGTTCAACACTCAAGCCAAAATGTAGTTATGCAATGCACTTAGCTAAAATATTAAAATAATTGTTTCTTCCTACTACAGTACTATCATCATGATTTTGTACTGCATGAATAGCACAGGGTTCTTGGCAGAAATTTCCATTGTGACTTCACACAAAATTATGACGTTTTACAAGCACTCCAGTTGAAACAGGACACATATTAATTAGTCACACTAACAATAGAGACAGTCAGGAAATGAGGTTAAACATCATGATGCCCCTTTAACTGCAAAAAGAGGACAGGATTATAAAGATGGAAGCCACATCCTCAGATGCACCCAACGCCAAGCTGCCCCAAAGTATAGAAAGGGCCTGGTGGCTGGGACCCCAACAGAAGGTAACAGAGGCAATATATTTTTCTCCTCTCAAAAAACAAATGAAGAGATGCAATAACTATTGCTACAGGCCAGTATTTTTATTATCACTTAAAATAAATACAAATACGCATAGGAAAAGTGGCTCAAGAAAAGCAGTGTAAAAGGCCTGTGCACCTTTACTTTCAACAACTGTCACATACCCATTGTGGAATTAAATGTGCTTTTGGTAAACTAGCAGAAGCAAATTTATATTTCTACAGAATTATTAAACATTAGTAACTATAATTTATAAATCTCTGTCTAGGACAAAATCTCTACACATGAAGACAACTGGTAAGAAACGATGATGTTTTCTTAATGAACAACCTTCTTTGACTGCTTCT
The DNA here is from genome assembly GCF_012460135.2 of Molothrus ater. Lineage (NCBI taxonomy): Eukaryota > Metazoa > Chordata > Aves > Passeriformes > Icteridae > Molothrus > Molothrus ater. The sequence continues at coordinate 20,920,459 of NC_050479.2, forward strand.
AGCTTTTACACAGCCCTAACTTTGGGGGACTTCCTGTGACTGTAAGACAAAACACTATCAGTCATCCTTAAATGAAATTCCATTATATCAATGATCAGAGAACAACAACAAAAGCCTTTAAAATATTCTCTTGTATACTGAAGAAAAATAACCTAAACTGTACTTTTCACCTTTGTATGCTTGTTTCAGTGTCATTAAAATGACAGATTTTGTACTGACAGGAAGGCTGCTATTCCTTATGTACAGCCGTAGTTCCAATGTTTTTGTTTAATTTCAACCAACTTGTCCAAGTAGGCCATTTGGTAGAAACCTATAAATGGCACCCAGGGGGTCTGGGTTCTTGCTGTAAAGAGGTCAGCTATTTCCTCCTAACTAAAAATAGGAAAGATGAGGGAGGGGAAGAGGGAGCGGAGTTTTAATTTAGGAGCTGAAAAAAGAGTTTACAAAATTACTTCCATCTTGCCTCATAATGAAGATTATAAAAAAAAGAAGCTGTCCCAAGAGTTACAAAACCTGGATCACTTTATAGGCAGGCTGGTGTACATAATCTAAAATACTAGGAATTAGAAGAGCAGTAGTAAAGGGAATCCAGGATATGGATGACGTTATGACGCCCACCCCTCTTTGGGCAGAGCAGACAGATTTACCAGCAGCAGCGCTGCCAGGTGTTAACAACTCTCCTCTCTCCTACCAGCTGAGATCACACCGTGGTCCTGCAGATAAAGCACTACAATCAGCTGCCGTTCCCCTGAGTCAGTTTTTTCCAGCATTTTCCCTCCTGGCTTTTTGTTTCCCTCACTTACATTACAACCTGTTTAGGGAGAGAACCACCGTCTATAATATTCCCCAAATGACCCTGATTTGAATGGGGGCCCCTTGGCACTACTAAAATACAAACAGCATCAGTTTAACACAAGATGAATTCTAACTCTGACTCGTAGCAGCAGCAAAGAGCAAGGGCTGGCAGCACTGAAGCGCGCACCGACCCCACTACCTGCAGCAATCACCCGGCAACCTAAACCTAAACCTGGGAGGGCTTTTCCAGCCTCACCTGCACAATGAACCAAACCGAGCACACCGCTCAATCCACTGCTGACTTATCTCAGCTACTGAGAAATAAGATCCCATCCACAATGAGAGACATTCTTCTCTACTCCTTCCAAGCAAAGGGATGACAGGCCTTCAACAGCTGCTGCTGCCAGAGGACGGCTCTCTGTCCAGGAAGCTCTTCAGGAGCCATGGCACATCAGACATACCGAGCAGACAGCACGTCTACTTCTGCTCCTTGACATCACAAAAATGAGAAAAGCCCATCTGACAATCAGTGACAGGACCAAAACAGCATGAAACGGAATCAGGGGAGGTTTAGGTTAGATACCAGGCAAAGGTTTTTCATCCCAAGAGAGGCTGGGCACTGAAACAGGCTCCCCAGGGAAGAGATCACAGCACCAAGTCTGATAAGAGTTCAAAACACAGTGGGATTCTTGGGGCTGTCCTGCACAGGGTCAGGAGTTGGACTCAATCCTGGTGGGCCCCTTCTAACTCAGCATATTCTATGATTTGGTGAAAACTGGGCAAACTGGTGGAGCGGAACCTGATAACTCCAGGTGCCCCCTCCCTAGCAATGATTTAACTTAGTTTTGCTCCTTAGATACTTATTGCGGAGAATATCTGCAATCATTTAAAAATAAGATAAGCAGTAGCATAACTCACAGCAGTGACATAGCAGAGAACAGTGGAGTCATCTTACTCAGTTGGGTGGGGGAAGATGTATTCAGATGCCAACTTATCTCCCGAGGGCTTTTTTACGTCCTAAGAAACCTGGACAGTTGTGTAGTTGCCAGTCTTCACACGTATGTGTAATTTTTAATCCTCTTTGCTTCTGAGACACACTTTTTCATCTCAGGGGTGAAAAAAACAACCTTAAAATCATAGAATATACTGAGTTGGAAGGGGCCCACAAGGATCATCAAGTTCAAGTCCTGTCCTGCACAGGACATCCCAAGAATTACACCATGTGCCCAAGAGCATTGTCCAAATGCTTCTTGAACCCCATCAGGCTTGCTGCTGTGATCTCTTCCCTGGGGAGCCTGTTCCAGTGCCCAACCACCCTCTGAGTGGAGTCTTTTCTTAACATCCAACCTAAACTTGCCCACACACTGCTGCAGGCCATTTCCTCGGGTCCAGTCACTGGTCACCACAGAGAAGAGTGTCTGCCCTGCTGCTTCCCCTCGTGAGGAAGCTGTAGACTGCAATAAGGTCTCCACTCAGTCTCCTTAAAAATGAACAAGCCAAGGGACTTCAGCCACTCCTCATTCATAGGGCTTTCTCTCAAGGCCATTCACACCTTCATGGCCCTCCTTTGGAGACTCTCTGACAGCTGAATGTCTTTTGTATATTGCAGCACCCAAAACTGCCTCCAGCACTCAAGGTGAGGCTGCCCCAGTGCAGAGCAGAGCAGGACAATCCCCTCCCTTGCCCAGCTGGCCATGCTGTGCCTGATGCCCCCAGGACAGGGTTGGCTCTCCTGGCTTTCAGGACACTGCTGACTCATGATCAACCTGCCATCAACCAGGACCCCCAGGTCCCTTTCCTGGCACTGCTTTCCAGTCTCTCCTTCCCCAGTCTGTACATGCAGGGTTGCCCTACCCCTGGTTATTGCATAGCTCACTGAAGGTGTTAAACACTGAGACAACTACAGCAGCTCGGCTCAAATCTGCCCTGTTTTTACCATTATTACATATAGCACAAGAGAGCTTTAACGCATTTTTAATGTGATAGCATCCTCCCCCTCTTGCTTTCCTTTTTCCTCCCACGTCCTCTACAAATCTTCTGTGGGAAAGCTTCCCTGTTTTACTATTGCTGTCGTTGAGATGTTGCAATTATTATCTGTAATTGTTTAAAAAAAAGCCAAACAAAAAAACAACAACGCCAAAACACACACTAGAACAAATCTGGCTCTCTTTGCCAACAACATCTGCTATCACAGAATGGATATATTTAATTTAAAACCTGCCCAATGTCTCTGTACATGACAGAACACTGACTGCAGGACAGGGAGAGGCCTAAACCCAGTATGTGCAGTCACATGGTGCACAAGGTAGATGATGTTAAACCTTACACATCCACACAAGTAGTCTTGGTTAAAAGACCACAAATAAATGGGGTAAGAAGAAAGATATGACATTTTATTTGTCAAGAGTAAATACCTTGTATTTATCACCTACAATCAGATCTCCCTCTGGCACAACATGTTTATTTTCATACTATTAGCCTAAAACACTAATCCTGAAATTTTAATTTTACACTCCATTTTATTTCAAATCATCAGCCTTTGCAATGGAATATTTTCGGTTTCTGCAAGATTATGCTGCAATATTTTCTTTTTTTGGAGGAGGTGGTGGGTGAGCCCCGCCGAGCAGCCCGCCTCCCCTCCCCCACCGCACACATCCACATCCACACTGCCAGGCTCGTGCGTCAGGGAGGGAGAAACGCCGTACGAATCCTCGTGGAGAACAGCACAGAGGCATGTTAAGGCAACACATAAAGGGCAGCCTTTATTCCGTCTAAACGCCGACTTTGAGGAATTAATATGCGAGCCGAACTTTTAGGGTGTGGCTTGGTGTTTTTGCCCCTCGTTGCGCCGTGCAGGATGCCTGCCCGAGAACCCAGCAACACACCACTAAATAGGTCAAGGGTCATTCGCTTTACATCACACCACACCGACATTCAGCCGCGCACCGAACCCACCTCAGCCCCACCGCCGAGACTCAACGCGCACCGCAAAATGGGGACCGTGCCCGGCCCGGTGACAGCGCCGGGGGCAGGGCGCCCGCCCGCCCCGCCGCCCCGGGGCTGGGCTCGCCGGCCCGGGACGTGCAACAGGTCGGCGGCCCCGCAGCTCCGGCCCCGAGGGGCTCCCCGCACCCCGGCCCCGCCGGCGGCCGCGGCGCTGGCAGCGAGGCCGGGGGCAGCGCGGCTCGGGGGGCTGGGCCCGGGGCGGGGGGCGAGCAGCGAACTTGTTTACCTACTTGGAAGTAAACTTCGGTGTAGGGGAGCGACCGGCCCCTCCGCCCGCTGCTGATTCAAGCCCTGGCGATGAATGGGATCCCCTCCCCCATCAGGCTCTGCAAACTCCACACTGGAGCGTGAATACCTCGCATTTCTCTCCCCCCCTCCCTGAGCAGTTATTATTTTTTTTTAATAACCCCCCCCCCATACATTAAAATACTGTCTCAGAAGTAGGGAGAAACTGCCCCCCTCCCCTCCCCCACGCCCCGGGGTCGCTCTGCCCGGGGGCAGCTGCAAAACACCCGCCACGGGTACGGCAGCCCCCCACACACACACATCACCTCGGCCCTGAGAAAACACCCCCAAAACCCCCAAACAGAACCCAAAACGTCCGGGCTGAGAAAACTTCGTCATAGCAAGCGGCAGTTGAGCGACCCCCTCCCCCCCGGGCGGGTCAGGCTGCAGAGGGGACGCCGGGGGGCAGCGGGCCCCGGGCTGGGCTGGGCTCGGGGGGCTGCGCCGGGAAGGACAAGCGTAAGAAAAGGGGGAAATTAAAAAAAGATAAATAATAATAATAATAATAATAATAAAAAAGACGGGGGGAAAAAGAAACCACAACAGGGTCCCCGGGATGAATAATCCGCCTCGGGAACTCACCTCGCGGCGCAGCGGGCGTTAAAGGCACAGCTCCCGCTCCCGCGGGCGGGGAGAGCCCCAACTTCTGCGGGGGGCGGCGGCGCTGCTGCTGGCGGAGACTTTCCCTCACTTGCCGCGCATGGTGCAACTCCTCTTCCCCCGGGGTCCCGGCCAGCCTGCCAGGAGGCTGCGAATCCCCCCTCGCCGCCGCCGCACACGCCTCCTCCCCCCCCTCCGCGCGCACGGGCGGCACAAGGAAGTCCCGGAGAGTGGGATGGGGGAAACGGAAAGTTTTGGGGCGGAATGGCGGTGAGGGGGGGCTGACGGGGCCGGTGCGGACGCGCGGCGGCGGCGGGAGCAGCGCCGAGGGGAAGCCTCAGCCGCGCCCGGGGCCGCCGCCACCGGGCGGGAGCGAGGGAGGGGACGGCGGGGGAGGGGGCGCACCGGGAGGGCCGGGGCGGCTGGGGGGCGAACGGGCCGCGCCCTCCCCCACCTGCCTCGGTCCCGCACGCCGGGACGCGCAGCTCGAGGAGGCGCCGCCGCCAACGCCCCCGGGGATGCCCCGGGGTGCCGCCAGCCCTCGCCCCGCCTGTGGTTATGTTGTGCTTTGACACCCCCCCCGCAACTGAAACCCGGTGACAAACCAGGCACGCACACAGGGAGGGCCGCCCTCCCCTCCCCCGCCCGCCGGGCAGCGCCGCGTTCCCCGGTGCCGGCCCGGCGCGCGGTGCCCGCGGCCGCCCTCCGTGCCCCGCGCGCTCGGCCCCGCGGCCGGTCCGGCCAAACTCAAGCGGCCCGCGCAGGGCCCCGCGGGGCGCGCTCCGGCGCCCGGGACGCGGCCGCTCGTCCCGCGCAGCGGCGCGGACGGACTGCCCGGGCGGCGCTGCGGGAGCGCGCCCCGCGCCGCCACCGCTGCCCCGGTCCGGGGCGGGCGGCGGTGCCCAGTCAGCGCCCCGGGGCGCGGGGGCCGGCGGGCTGTGAATCAGCACAAACGGGCTTTATCGCATCTCGCTGGGGCGCGACACCCACGGGCGGCAGCGCCGCGACTCTTTAGCCTCCAGCGCGCCCGTCCCACGCGTGTCCCCGCGTCCCGCCCGTGTCCCCCCCCACCCCGGGCGGATGATGCAACGCGGCTCCATGTGCTTCCCCTCCCCCGCTCGGCTCCGGTTTTTTTGCGCCTGGCGGGTCACCCGGCGGCTGATTGATTCTCCTTTCGCGCTGCGCCGTCACCCGGCGCTGGAAGGTAAATAACAAGCTGACATCATTACCGCGCTCCGCAGGGCTCCGCGCCGCTGCCGCTACCGCACCGCCGCGAGTAGCTGCGCACCGCCATCCGCCCGGCCCAGCCCCCGCCCGGCACGGCCGCCACCGCAGCCCGGCACCACCGCCAGGGGCCCGCCCGCTCGCCCGGGGCCGCCTGGATGCTTTTGGCGGCTTTCTTTCCCCTTCCCCTCCTCCACCCCTCTCCCCATCCCCCCGCCTCATGGCTAATGTCATGCAAATAATAAGATTATTGGGATGTTGCCGGGGTGTCTGCCTCGGTGGGCTCATCACGGTGACAGCCAGACTCAGGCGGCCCCAAAAGTCATATTTATTATTGGAGGTTTTTTCCATATGACCTTTCCACTCTTTTTTCTCCTCTGGTTTTATTTTGACATTAAAGGGAATTTCATGCTCGTTATACATTTAGCCCAAAGCCTACAAATGTGCTGTCACCCAGTATCCTAATGGAAAAATATGACATCACCCAAGTCAGGACAATGAAGATCATTGCTACATACATTCATATCTGTGTTGAAAGCAGAACTCTCGAAACACTGAGAAATGTTGCAGGCTGATGTGATTCATTTTCGTATGCAGAGCCTCGAGACTGCAGTGCAAGGCCATCTGCGCTCAGACAGACAGGCAGACACGTGTCTCCCTTTCCAAGTAAGCTCCCATTCGCCTTATTTTTCTCCAAATGCAAAACCTACATTGCGTTTTTATTACTCGGCAATGTAAACAAACAAAAAACACCCTCCAGATTCATAGCGAGATGGGCCAAAAATTTTAGCTCCTGCTCTTTTTTGTTTGCTTGCTTGCTTTTAAAGTGCCGCGGTCTTACAATGAGGTAAACCCATCAGAAATGGTCCTTAGTCAAGACTCGCAGAGCTTCCAAGGCGCGGTGGCCCAGCAAGGAAGCTGAGAGAGCTGTCACCGCTGTGCCACGTCCCGTCCCTGTCCCCCTCCCTCGGGAGGTGGCTCAGCATGGCCGGGAGGGCTGAGGGGGCAGCGGGACAGCGGCATGCCCGGAGCCGCAGCACTGCAGGTCTGTCCTGGCAGCCTTCCCAGCCCTGTGCTGGGCTTTCCGCTGCTGAGGAGCAGCACACGCTCATCCCGCGCTGCCTGGCCATGGACCCACCGCAGTGTTCCAACCCCCAGCCGGGACAGGGACCCTGTCCCGGCCGGGCTCTCGGACAGCCGGGCCCAGCCTGGCCAGGCCTGGCCACACGCTCTGCTGAGCGGGCAGGGAGACGGAGGCGGGCAAGGAAAGCCTGGTGGGCCACTGAAAGCATTGTGATGGCGAGGAAATTAAATTGCAACGCCATACGGATACAAGGAAATGACTTTTCCTCTTTTCTGACTGGGCACAGCCGCTGCTGCCCGTGTCTGGTGGAGTTTCAGTCAGTCCTGCAGGGAGCAGGACAAGCCGGGGGCTGCATCGCCTGCCCCTCACTTTCCCAGCCGATGCTGTGGCCAGCCCGGAGCCCTGGTGTCCTGCAGCTGTGGCTGGGAAGCCAGGCAGCCACCCTCGGGGGATGGGGTTAATATTGACGTAATCCTTGCCGAGAACTTCAAGTGAAGGTTATCAAGGAAGGCACTTTTTTCAGGCTGTGCTTGGCTAAGAGGAGCTGCACAGACCCATGATAAAGACTTGGGTTTTTTCCAGGTAAAATGAAAAAAAAAATCCCCAACTATAAAGTGACGGTAGAGTAAAGGATAGAAGAGTGAATCACTGCTCTGGCCATTGCAATAATTTTGGCCTTGGTGTAAGAGAAGACCCCAAAGTGACCATGTATAAAGAAATCACTGTTTTTTTAAGAGCCTTGTTTTTCAGCTTCATTACTCCTGTCGCTGCGATGGTGATCAGCAGCAGTGCCACAGCCCTGCAGCTCCAAATGAAGGGAGCCAGAGCTGAGCTTTCTTACCCTCATTAAAATGGAAACCCTAACCTGAAACAATCAAAGTCAAGGGCCAGCAGGGTTGGCCTACTGGGGAGATAATGGGATCATAAGGCAAAATATTTTGTATTTTATGAGATGAAACCTATTGTTATTTTCTAGTGCTTCATCATCTTGTATTGCATTGGTAACTGTTTCTATGTTTTCCCCTCATCCCATGTTTTCCATTTTCTAAATAAAAGTAAGTTCTCTTGAAAAAGTGAAGAATTACAAAGTAAATAATTGCTTCTTCTGTTACATTACTTCAGTTAAATAATTCTTAAAAAAAAAAAAGAGCCCCTGAAATGCAGATTAATTATTTACTCCTATTATGGACTGGAAAAAAAAGTATCTGCTGCTAATTTAAGTTTTTAAGACAAATTCATATGCAAACTTTAGGTACAATAGTGAAAACTGAACTTGAATAGATATCCCCACGCTACTGGGATAGAGGGGCACTATTCCATTCTCACATTGCAGTAGGTAGATATTCTATACGTGTAGCCCCTTGCTCTGTCGCACTTACAAATATGTTAAACCCCAGCTTTCCTATTATGAGGTGTGCTGCCAAACTATTTGTGGAGGGAAAGTAAAGACTTTTAGCACATTGTTATTATTACTATTTAGCACTTCTGTAGCAGCAAGCTCTGACTTCTATTTTGTGAGCATCTTTACAATATTTGATATTCTTCAGATGAATGTTCTGATGGAGTCACTCATGAGCAACTGCTTCACAGCACCAAAAAATGGTTTCTCATTTAGTCACTTGTTAATACCGAGAGTTTCAATTTTAGAAGGAAATTCTGATTGACTAAGATATTCTCAGGAATTGAGACCATCTCTTTTTGGGTTTTTTTTCTTCACTTATTACTTCATTGATATATTTGGATTAGACTGAAAGATCATGACCACTTGTGCAAGTAGACCTCTTGAGTAAAATGATATTATCAGAAATAAAAAGGTAAAGTGGAAGACCTTGTTTCAAAGTTTCTGGAAGATAAAACTGTCATAACTTTTTTGATTTTGCAAAGGAAGCATGGTCTGATCCTTTTTCTATCATATTTCTCTCTATAGATTGATTCATGTGGCCTGTAATACTTGCACCTTCTAGTGATCATTTTTATTCCACCATTGAGATGTAAAGACTTAGATTTCTCAGGCTTTAACAGGAATTCAATCCAATCTAATAACCTCTGATAAGAATTTTGATGCTGTTGCTCTGCTGCAGAGGTTGCAAAGAGGGATGCACTATTCATAGTTCCTTCCCCATGCCATTGTACAACCAATGCACATCTGCTGCTCAGGAACACCGTGTATTAGGTAGGCATCACACCAAATATGTTTTTGCTTCTTTCTATAAGATCATAAGAACAGATTTGGAATTAGATTTTCCAAAAATCTACATAAGCTACAGCAACACTCTTATCTACTATATGGAAGATATTTAGTATGTTGAACACGTACTTGTTATTACTTAAGGTAAAATAAATCAGAAACTTTGATGTATGTAATCTACACTCCTCCGATCTATTTAGTGGGCTGACACGAAGGGCTGAGCTAGCAGTATGGGTCCCTCAGGATCCTCAGATGGAACAGAGATTTTTTATGTTGCTCTAATTTACTCTTAGAGCCAGTTTGGCCTCCTGCCAGTCTGGAATAGAAAGAAGAGAGGGGTGATGATCTCTTTTCTTGTCTTTCCTCATCCATGCAGTGTTGCATGGCCCCAGCTGTGCTGAATTAATGTCTGGGACAGTTTATCATTTCAAACCTTTTTTTCCTCCCATGAAAGGTTTTAGAAGAGAAAGTAGTTCTACCTAGGAGCTGGCTGCAAGAGAGTGAAACACCTAGAGAGTGAACAGGATCAGTTCTCTGCAGAGAAGCCAGACTCAGCAGGAGGTTGTGCTGTGGATGTGAGAGGTGTTAACTATGCATCATCACCCCTCGCTGCTCAGGGTTTCTGGGGGTGTATGGATCCTGAGTGTTGTGAGACTGCTGTCAGATGTCTCCCCTGGTCCTGTGAGGATTATCTGACCCTCTGAGGCCAGCAGCAGGAGCAGCTCTGCTCACACTTCTCAAAGTGGCTATAGTGAGGTGGGAACCAGGAGTCTACCCTTGGGAAGGCCTAATCTTCCTGAAGAATTCTTGTTAATACTGGTCTTTGGTCCCCAGTGGGGACTTTGTCAGGACAAGCCCCAGGGGTGAGAGAGAGCCCAGTCCCTCTCATGAGGAGGATGCATGCAGAGGAGCAAACAGACAAGACACAGGCATGTCTGTGGGCAGTGGACAGGATGAAACAGGGATGCAAGGACCAAGTGTCTGCATTGCACCAACATCAGCATCCAGGTGCCTCCTGGGGCTGTCCAGCCAGAGGCTGGTCCTGCCTGACAGGAGCACCCTGGACAAGCTCTCAAAGTGCACTGGTTGGGCTGGTTTCACCGAAAGGGAAAGGAGTTCTCTTGCTCAGAAACTGCTCTGGTCTGTGTCCCAAAGCTCAGCATGGAGAGAGAGTCAGGAGATCAGTTTCAGAAGTGCACTCCTGTTTTAGACTGAGAGTGGTGTAGATGCAGCCTGTGACAGTTCCCTGTTTATATTGACATTGCATTGTATAATATTTTACACTTTAAAAGGTTTCACTTAATTCACTAGGATTACTCAGGATTTAAAGCATGATTCACTGTTGCAAAATGTAAGACATATGGATTGCTTCCCATTGCCAAATGCAAAATTTTTGGTTCAAGAATTCTAAAATAGTTTTTCTTTACACAATCTCTATGGCTACTGAAACACACAAGGTATGCTGTATCATTTTTAGATGCAAGCTGCCCTTTTTGGGGAGCAGCAAAGAGAGAGGAGAAGGATTTTGAAGAAATTAATCTATGTGATGGTAATGCTGGAAGAAAATTAACCTCGTGTGGTGCAGTGGCCCAAAGAGCTGCTGTAATATTGGGTACACAGAGATGGATGTGTCAGGAAGGAGAACAGAGTCTGAACGATCTCTGCTTGGCACTGGGGGTGTGATGTCTGCTAAAGCAGTCCCATTCCATTATCTGCACTTTAAGAAGGATGATGGAGGAGCTACAGAGAAGAGTACTGATAAAGACAAAAGGATTGTCTTATTTTTAAAGAAGTGATCCATTTAACTTATCAATGAAGTAACTCAGCCCTCTGGAAGAATGAACAGGAAGGAAAAGAGCTGTCAGAGAACTTCTCAGTCAATCCACAAACATAGGAAGATCTACAGCTCAAAGTTACAGGCAAGAAGCAGGTTTTTAAGGAAATCAACCAGTGAAGCAGCTGGTGGGGATGTCTTTTGACTGGAATCTTAAAGCAAGCAAGACTACTGAGCCTCAAAAGGCAGCAAGAAGTCCTAAGGGCCCCTTATGACATGATATGCTTAGAGCAAACCATCACAGTGCTATTTCTAGCAAACCTTCGAGCGCAGACCTCTGAGAAACCAAAGTGTGATTGGCTAAATATTTACCTATTGGTTATTTGATACACATTTTCATGAAACATGCTGTTAATACCCTGACAACAAAGAAGTTTTACTTTGCCACCCCAATTTGCACCTGTGTTACTTCTGCAGGTGTGTGGAAAGTGGTCTGTGTTTCTATTTTTAACAAACATTTAAAACAACATTAAACATTTAAAACAACTTTTTTTTTTTTTTTTTTTTTGTATAAAACAAACACTTTCTCTAAAGTTTTTGGCTTAGGGGTTTTTTTTATATTCCAAAAGTTTTTCCTAGAGCCTTATTTAAGAAAGAGAAGAAACCAAGGATAATCTCCAAACCTCTTGCTCTAGCAGTAAACCAAACTATGATATAGGCTATGAATCAGGCCTGCCTTTCAGTCCTAATTTCTATATGGCTGCAGTTAACCTGGTACAGTTCAGAGCCTCTCTTCATGAGGCCAGTGCTCTACATGGGCACAAATGAAAATGCACTAGAGGGAGAAGAGACTCGGCTCATTTTTGATTATTGAATTAAAAATAAAGAACTAGGAGATGTTTAAAATACATTATTATTATGATATGTGTATTATGATAAGGAAAATGAAATAAAAATAAATATTTAATTTTTTAAAAGATACTTCTTAATTCCATGCTTTGGCCAGCTATGTTTAAAAACTGGATATTCAAACTAAGACATTCAGGTATAAAATCAATTTTTAGTTTCTGTCTTGTTCCTCTTAAAACCAAAAGTGGATTTGCCACTACTTCCTTGGGAACATAATAAGACCCTTAATTTTCAATACCTTATAACTACTGGAAAAACACTATATGCAGTAGGGATGAATGCACCCCTAGTGATTAATGTTTTGTGGGGTGTTTTTGTTTTGTTTTGGGTTTTTTTTGTTGTTTGTTAGGTTTTTTGGGGTGGGGGTTTTTTTTGTGCGTGTGTGTGGTTTGGTTTTTGTTGGTTGTTGTTGTTGTTGTTGTTGTTTTCTGTTGCAGTTCCTAAGTAACACAGAAAATTATTTGAAAGACTAAGCAGTGAGGGAGAAACAGGTTCAATAAATCAGTACAAACATTCATTACAACAAAAAACTATTATTTAATTCTTTACCAGGCCAACTCTCCTTACTCTCAAATCAATGACATTTCCTTCCTTCCTTCCTTCCTTCCTTCCTTCCTTCCTTCCTTCCTTCCTTCCTTCCTTCCTTCCTTCCTTCCTTCCTTCCTTCCTTCCTTCCTTCCTTCCTTCCTTCCTTCCTTCCTTCCTTCCTTCCTTCCTTCCTTCCTTCCTTCCTTCCTTCCTTCCTCCCTTCCCTCACACCACAGATCCTTCTTGTCCTTGAATCCTGCAGTGCTGGGTTTTTCCTCACTGATTTCAGCAGTTCCTTTAATGTTTGTATTAGAAACATAAGTTAGGGGGGATCATGGGAATAAGGCAGTTCCTGGGTGCCTCTTGGCCACCTCCCTTCAATATCTTCCTAATGTCACTAAGTTTAACTATGCATTTTGAGACTTCCAAATTCAGATTTGACAGCTTGGGCTTCAAACTACAGCTTCCTCTGCATTGTGTCATGGTAAATTTGTGACTGGCAATATTTCACAGGCTGCAGTTGCTTATGATTTTTCTGTGTAATTTGCTCTATGTAGGCTGTTGGCTTTTTTTCTTTCTTTTTTCTTGATTAAGAGGGAAAATATTTAAAGAACATAACTGATTACATTGTTTAGTGTTTTCTGTACTAGAACCTTTTGTTCTTTTATTTTCAAGACTCTAAATGTTTCATTTTTGTTAAATTAAAACTTGCAATGAAGGATGAAAAACTGTGAGTCAGCTTGAAATATTCTGAATAATTTACATAAAATTCCTCATTCTAAAATATTTCTTTACTTACCCTTAGAATGGAATTAGCATGTCAACCCTAAGCTTAAGGTTTAAGTTTAGCTTAACCTTTTTTTTTATTTTTGTGTGGGTTTTATGATTTTTTTTAAATTAAGGCTGCTAACCATCTAATGCTATCTACCTTATCTAAAATAAATCTCTAACTCTGTCAACCATGAAGACTGGAGAAAACATAACTGAGATATGCAAGGTGAGCCCAAAATTTTCATAAATATATAAAAAAGTGGAACTGAAAGTACACTTGCATTTATAGTTATTAAATTTACTATGTTTCTTCTTTTTTTTTTTAAGAAAAACTCTGAATTGAATATAAACATTTATACATTATCAAAAATTAAAAGCTTTTGAAATAAAGATTATGTAGAAAACCAACATTTTTACAAGACCTCTAGTATAATGCTATTTGCAATTTCTTTTTCAATTAGTTTTTCAATCAAGTTTTCCATGTCTGTATGTTAATGAATTTAGATCAATCCCTCTGTGGTAAGAGTAGAAATGCCTTTACATATTTACCATGGCATATTTGTACATTTGTTCACTTGCTTCCCTACTAGAACATAAAGGGGCAAGATACTGAAATTACCCTGAGGCAAAAATACTTAAACCAACATGCAAGGGATTTTTACAACACAGGGATCCCATCAGGTTAAAAAGATACCACCTAAAATGGTGTCTAATTTCGGCACTGTGTTCACAGAATCAGCTTCAAGATTAGGTGAGAGAGCCTGTAATTTTTCAAGTTGATTGCTCTGTACTTTCCAGTTAGAGAAAACACTGGCTAGGGTTTTTTTTTTTTTTTAGTCTACATATTCTAGTCCTTCCAGATGAACTTGGACTTGGGAGTAAGAGCAGCTGCAAGATTTTCAGATACCACAGAATTTCCGTAACAGTCTATGTTTGTACTTATCAGTGTTTATGTTTACTTTTGTAAGACTAATGAGTAGTCCAGCTAGAAAGATTTATCTGCAAGCCAGAGCCATGTGAGCATTTGCAACTGGAGTGTGGTGACTGAAATAATATAATTACTTTTTACCTCTTCCATTTGCCCAGTGCCAGGAGAAGCAAACCAGCTTGTGTTCTACAAGGATGAGCTTCCATGGAAGTTTCCCTATGGCTTGCAAAGGCACCAATTGCCTGAATCTTTCTGGTGGGGTGATTGTTAACTTTGGTGTTATCTTCTCTTACTAAGTCTACAGATTTGCTGCAAACCAACAGAGCAATCATCAGATTTATCAGCCAAAACAATCCCATGAAATTACTTATTTTCCAGTAGTGTGTGAGGGCTCAGAACCTGAGTGTATTTTTATGTGTCTGTATTTGCAGGAGAAACACACAGACATGATATACAAACATGCTTCATTTAAAGCCCACACCTTGGACCTCACACATCAGCCTTTAGTCTCACAAAGACCTCACTGAATTCATCAGGACCAAGGTGCCAGCAGTCCTTTGCTGCATCCTGTCAGTTCAAGAGAACAGCTGTGTTGTCCCAGATGCACTGCAAGATGTCTTTGTTTAGTGCTGTACCAGGATCCTCATTAATACCCATCCAGTTGTGGCCATGTACTCTTTACTTCTCAGTAGTAGCCAGAACTCAAAGCTTGGGATTAATCTGTGCTCAGTCCCCGATCTACCCAAACCTAGGAACAGAGCAACAATGATTTCTTGATGCTTTTCCTTCTGTTTGAGAGTAGCAAATGAGTTTTATCTTGAGGTTTCTGTTTTTTTCTTGGAAGACATTTTAGTGACAGAACTGTCGAGAAGCAAATTTCCCTTCTGATTTCTAAAATAAAGGGAGCTAGCAACAGGACAAAAGGAAATCGCCTTAAGCAGTGCCAGGGGATTTTCAGGCTGAACATCAGGAAGAATTTCTTCAGAGAAAGGGTTGTTAATCTTTGGAATGGGCTACCCAGGGAAGTGGTGGAGTCACCATCTGTGGAGGCATTCAAGAAATGACTGGACATGGTAGTCAGTGCCATGGTCTGGTTGACAAAGTGGTGGTCAGTCAAAAGTTGGATTATGTGACTTTGAAGGTCTTTTCCCACCTTTCAATTCTAATGGTTCTATGCTTCAGAAACTAAAGCCCTGCTCTGCAGGTTAGCCTGAGGTCAGCCATGGAGGTGTTTGTGACCAGCCATCAAGGGCCTGAGCTCATGCAGCAACACAATGCCCCTCTCAGATGAAGTGCTATCCTACTCATCCCTCAAAGGCATGGCCAAGCAAAGCTGAACAAGTTCTTGCCTAGAACTAACTAGAATGGGGAACTAGGATGGTTGCAGGTTTAGTTTTCTTATTAAGTCATTTTAAATAAAACTTTCATGATGTAGAGGTAGCTGCAGCAGTATGCCTTCCTTTAAACAAGGGATAAAATAAACTGAGTTTGGGTAAGGTACAAGAATTTATGAGGGTATAAAATAGTTTAAAATATCATGTTCCTAATGAATGTAATTAAAGCAATGTGTTTTTCCTAAGGTGGATCAATCTGAAATGACTTCTGAGATACAGCAAAGAGAAATGGTACCCCAGGCTCTCCCTTCCCTTTTCCATGCATCAGAAATGCTTCAAATCATAGGAAGCATGTCCAAAAAAGAAGTGCAATGCAGTAGAGCACTGCTACAGCCAATGGGGCTATTTCCATTTACAGCAGCCAAGGGGCTTGCCCTTGTTTTCCTTCTGCAGAAGTACATGCAAAGCAAATTTCAGATCTTTATTATGAAGCTGTGGACAGGTTTCAGGGTTGATGTTTTGCCTGGAGATGGTCCCAAAGTATGAAAGAATGAATGAAAGAGAAAAGGGCATCTTGTAGGTGATACCTAATTTGCTTTTCCAGCCTCTAAACCGAGTTTTGATTTTTTTTTTTTATTTTTCAGTGAATGTAAGCATTTCCTTTGCGTGATTGTATTGCTTATTAAATGGGTTACTAATATTGAGCAATGCTGTCAATAAAAAGAGAGGCCCTTAAAATGCTTATAATTATCTCTACAATTAGTACCCCTTTAAAGAGAGTATTTACATCATCCATCAACAGATCAGTTAAGTACTTTCAGTACACTTTACTTGCATTTGGCAGAACAATTTCTTTGCAGAAGTACACCAATGAGTGGGAGCTACTGCAGCAGCAAATAAAGTAGAAAGAAATGTTTGGGCATTTTTTTTCCCCTAGGGCTTATAAAGAAAGAAAGAAAAAATCTTCAATTTGGTCAGAAAGACCTCACTTGCCTACCTCATACAAGCTGCCTTTCTGTTTTAAACCACAAGCCTTTACAGCTGTGAAAGAGTGTGAGCTCAAAAAGGAAAACAATAAGTCCAGGGGGTTCAAAATTCTGTGTATAGTCATTCCCCCAGTTTCTGAAATTTTAGGGTTAAGTTCTGGCTTTGTTAAACTCATGGTAAAATTACCACAGGCAGGAATAGAATTAAAGGGGTTTTGTTCTAATTAATGAAAGTTGGCATATTACAGAATGTTTGAGATTTCATTACAACACACAAACACACACACACACACAAAAGGCAATAAACAAATAAAATGAAATGAACTTACTCAAGTAAAACTAGAGCTTCAAAAGTGTTTATCTTAAGAAAAAAAGCACTTTCCGCCCCCTAAAATGGTGGACAAAGTCACCGGTAAATGTGATATGGGTAAACTTTGCCAATGAGGTCTTTAAAATCAGGGTTACTTACATTTTTTTGTTTGCATTTTTGTTTTAAGATTTATCTTTCTTTCCTTCTCTGTTTAGGAGTCTGCAAGCCTACTACAAACAAAAAATATTTCATTTCCTTTGTGAGAAGGATGTATAGCTTCTGAATAATTTATATTGTATTCATAAGATAATTCATAAATGTTGGTGTTTCTCCCCTCCCCCAGATCTGAACACTGCCCAGATTAATAATTCATTCATCCTTCTGATGCAGCTGAACTAAGGTGAGGGTATTATCTTACACAGAAAGTGACAAATGCATACAAGAGTGTTTTTCTGGCCATTGTTAGAACATGGTCTTGGTCAGGACATTCTGATGGTGACTCACTCAGATGAAAGCAGGGTGTGTGTGGTGTGAGTCCGTGGGCAGTCACTGTGGAAGAGGATGGCATGAACAAACATTTGGGAACAATTTTTAGAAGCATAGACTCAGCTCACTCATGTGGATGGGATCTTTTAGTCCTCAGCAAAGATGATCTGGATTTTAGTGGCACTTCTGATCTCCCTGCATGTGGAACAGGCAAGGAAATTGAGCTGCTGTGGATAAAGTGGACAGGAATGGAGTGATGGCCAATGTGCCACAGGCAGCTGCTGTCCCAGGGCTGGAAGAAGCCCCTGCAGCAGAAGCCAGATGGACAGGAGAGGGTGGATGGGATGGGAGGTCCACAGCTGCATCCTAGGGGCTGGAGCCCACCCTGCTCAAGGAGAGGATGGGGGAACAGTGCTGGTTCAGCCTGGAGAAGAGGAGACCCTATGGCTCCCTGCAGACAAACACCTGGTGGAGAGGAGGAGGAGGAGGAGGAGGAGGAGGAGGAGGAGGAAGCATTGTCCCAGCTTTGCACTGGGCCCCATTCTGTACAAGGGCTGGGACAGATGATCTCCTTTCCACCCAAACTGCTGGGAGTCCGTGGTTCCAAGTTCACAGGCTGACTCTGCTGGAGCACTGAGACAGGGCAAGAGCAGCAGCTCTATTCCAACAGGATATCCTCAAGAGCCTAATTTCTGAGACTCTTATGTGATGGGAAAGTGTTTTACTTTGCCTTAAGAGTCTGCCGAAAGGCAAAACCATCCTACACATGCCATAGGGGAAGGCAAGAGTTCACCACTTCCAACAACAATAAAAAAGGAGAATGTTTCTTTAGAAATCTGAGCATGATTTTAATGGACTAATATTAATCAGCCAGGATTGAAAATGATGGTCAAATTATAAATAGAGCTGAAAGGCACAGCATACAAAAACACAGTTGTATTTGCATTATAAATTTTGTATAAATAGAAAGAAAAATACCCCCTGAAATTTTTCAGGCTCAAATTCCAGTTGCTGTGTTAACATGAAACCTGTTCTTTCCCCTGTTATTTTTCATTCCTGAGCCTATGAAGCCTTGGTTGGGACCAACCACCTCTTCCAGTGCCAGCTCCTCCCTCTCCAGCCATTACAGCCCTAGAACTGCTGTCTTGCTTTGAGGAGAGAGATCAAGAACAAGTCCAATGTTTCTAATTGCAATCTGTCCCTTCCCATGCTAAAATCTAGTGTGAGATCATTAACAAGTGGTTCCTGTGGAGATTTTGGGGTCCAGCATGGCCACAGCTGCCTGGAGGAATATGTCATTTGATTAAACTTCTAAGTGTCCCTTTTCCAGCCTGTCCTCACCTGTGTGCAAGCTGCAACAGCTCAGATCCCCTGGTAGCTTGCAGGCAGCCACCATGACTAACAGGAAGACCCTGATGTTGCTGTTCTCTGCAACCCTTCACACCAGAAGAATTTGTAGTCTGCTCGTTACTTGATTAGCCTCTGAAAAAAAATTGAAAATATTTTGGTAGCACTGCCAGAGCTGCTCTGGACAGCAGGAACCTGTCTAGAGCTGGGTGGCTCTGGAGGAATCTCTCAGGGTGCCCTGGTGTTGAGCACAAAGGGGGTTGGCTGTGGCAAGCAGCTGGTACTGGGCTTCTCACTTCTGGGTGAAACCTCAGGGTGCTGACAGCAGCAGATGTTGTGGCTTTTACTTCAGTGAGAACCAGTTGGGATCCAGAGGCTTTGGTGAAAATGTACTCGGACTCACAGAAAGCTTCTCTTACTATTGGGAGGTTTCTTACTCCAACAGGTTGTGAACTAAATGGCCTGGATTGTAAATTTATTTCTCAGCCCTAAATAAGAGTATTCTGATGAATTGGACAAGAGGAAATGTGCTATCCATCAGGTCACAATGAAACAGAGCATATTTTCTCTGAATTTTGCATTGATTAAGCCACTCTAAAGGGTACAGTTATACACTGGACTGCTCCTTGCTCTTCCCATCACCATTGTCACCCTTTCTTGCTTGATTTGTTCATGGTGGGGGCATCAGATCCAATTTTCTTACACACTCAAACATATGGATTCAAGATGTGGGCTGGTCTTAGAGAAGGATATTGTGTTTTTACTTTCTCTAAAACTGAATAAGCAATTGTCACAATCCAAGTTATTGTGCTGAATTAAGAAAAAAAAATAAGATCATAAAATGGGAGAATGTGTATGGGTGGCAAAGCTAGGCACTCCATAAATGTGCAGAGCAAGAATATGCTTATTAAATAGGCATCAGAGAATTAGAGAAAACTATTTCAGTTTACATTCAAGACTATTGTGGGATTGTTTATAGGGCCCAAAAGAACTTCCCAAGCATTAACACATGCAGTATGAGATGCAGAGGTGGTAGAATCTGTATAAAGGTGAACAGACATGTAAAACCAGAATAACTTGTTAGCATTTACATTGTTGCTGCCTTCAGGCTATGGCAACTATTTCACCCACCTTTTAGAAAGTCATTCAGCATTTTTTGCAGTGGGGTGGATTAAAAGACAACATTTTTTTAAGGCCAGGGAACAATGTCAATGATAAATCAAGCTAATCTTGTGCTACTCTTTTAGATTAATGAGGGGCACATGGGAGAACCCTACAGAAAAAAGACACTGTTACTAATAATGTATTATGAAGGGAGGAGGTGAAAGTTTGGTTTATGTTCTTTTTCCTTGTCTTTAAGTGCAAATATCAGATGACATATTTACCTCTGGATCTGTACATTTGTGTTGTAGTGACAATTAATTTCATACCACTCTTTCCTAGGTGACTCCTCAGAGTCTCCAGACTTCTGGACAAAGAAGAGGAGGAAATTATGGCAGCAGGAAAATCTATGCAAATAAATCCTCAGTAATGAGAGGGAAGTTGAGTTTCGCACTGTTTGATTTTGACTTTTAACTCGATTACTGAAAAATACTCAGGAGAAAATTTATCTCTCTGTCTTTCTTCAGGGCAGAAAAGGTTCAAAGTGAACATGTGAGGTCTCCAATGGCTCCTCGAGCAAAGTTATAAGAAAATTAGCTTTCCTAGTAGCTTAAAAGTAAAAAGAAAAACAGAAGAAAATCCCATCCTCTTACACATTTTATCATGCATTTAACCTTCCTCTTAAATTATTGAGAAACATGCCAATTAAGACTTTATCTTCTAAAACACTCTTATCTAGATTTTTCAAACAAACATAGAATTGGATGGGCATTCATCCATGTTTTTATTACTTTCTTCCTCAAATTAGGAAGTGCTATACATTCTCACAAGTCATAACAAAAGGTCCATTTGCTGTGGGATTTACTTTCAGCAGGGACACAGACTATGGTATGTCTCTACTACCAAAAAAAAAAGTCTGTTTTAAAGCAAGGGAACCAGGATGCATTATTGTCCTGCTCTAAAATATAGTGTCAAATAGAATTTTTACCATCCTGTACCTCAAGGCTAACACTGAACTTTACAGCAAGAGGTGGCTTCATCCAAGCATTTTAGGATAAAACCAAGAAAGATTTGTTTACTTGAAGGTTTTACCAGGGTGGAGGAAGGGAAGAAAAAAAATCTCTTAGTTGTAGGAAAAACAAAATAATTCTTGTTGAGAGTGGTGAGATCTAAGGTAGATTGGAAGTGGAAGGAACAAAAATGGTCTGTCACTTGCCTCTCCCTGTACACCACTACCTCTTGAGTCTAATGATCACAGAATCACAGAATCATTTAGGCTGGAAAGGACCTCTAAGATCATCGAGTCCAACCTTTGACTGATCTCCACCTTATCAACTAAACCACAGCTCTAACTCCCACATCCAGCTGTTTCTGGAACTCTTCAAGGGAAGATGACCTGGCCACCTCTCTGGGCAGTCTGTTTAAATATTTAACAACCCCTTCAGTAAAGGAATTCTTCCTGATGTCAGCCTAATGATGTACCCACTTAATGGATTCTGTAATTTTAATAGAAGGCCAGATTTTCAACAAGTGTGTGTTGCAATCACTCCCCTGTAGCATTGCCCCTGTAGGAGCAATGGTACTTATAGTAGTTGAAATCTTGACCTCTTCAACTCTTACTCTTGTCTATCTCTATGAGTATATTTTCCCTTTTTAAATGTCTATTGAAACATAATAACATTAATTTTTTAACAGCTCTTAAATTAATGTTTCTACTGACAGCCTCTAATAAACCTTGAACACAGATGTATTCATATATAGGATATATTAAACTTTTAGGGTGTATTAATTTTGCCATTAAACCTTAATGGCTAGTAGAACTTAGTCTGTACCTGAAGGGACATGCCTTTGAAATTAAAATCACAAACCTTGCTGCTGGATTTTTTTTCTCGTACCACAGCAATAACTCTCTTTCCAGTAGATTCAAACTATCTCCCCAGACCAAGACATGTTAGTGAAAGATGTGTTTTGCCTGAACAACTCCATCTATACTCAGGTTTTGTTAGCTGTAGCAGCTGAAGGGAAACTAACAAAATGCTTTCATAGATCAGCTTCTTGCTTCAAACTTATAGCAAAGCCTTCATAAAACTTTTAAACTTGAATAGAAAGAAGAGCAAGAAGATATTAGTGATACCTGAGTTTGGTTGCTGTCATGTAAGTCAAGTGAAAAGAAATTACACCTACTCTGGGTGAAACAGTGATTCATGTTGTTCACCTTTAAGTTGAAGAGCCTTTAAAAAGAAATTTAGTTCTGCCTCTAAGTGGATGTGTGTGGGAGACTGACATTAACACCTTGCAGTGGAGAAACTATTCTCTTGGTCCCTTTTCAGTGTGGGGTTAGCAAAGAGCCACAGGCAGCAGGGCTGTTGTAGCCCACACTGGAGGAGAAGCTTGGTTCAACAAGGTGAGTGGAGGGCAGATACTCATGGATCACAGCTTCCCAACCCACCAAAGCCCTTGCATTACCTTATGTGACATTGTGCTGCCTCCAGAACATCAGCCCAAAGCCTGGATTCTCCCCCAGCCTCATTAGCCCTTGGAGCAGTCTCTGCTGAGGTCCATACCCACACCACCTCCACTGCCAGAGCAGCCAGTGTGAAAATACATTAAAAGAGCCAGAGAGAAGCACAATTTTAAACATGTCAGTGCCCCTTTGTTAGCTATGTTGCTGAGCCATATTACCCACAACATGGAAGATTTTTGTATTTAACAGGACAGGTGTGTAGTTTAAAAGATCACTTGACAGGTACCTTTGATAAATGTTCTAGTAGCTCAGGTCACCTAATTTGTTCTCCAAGTTGAAGGTAACAGCTAGCATTAATCTCTCATTTCCCTGCTCTGATGTTGCTTTAAGATAACCCCACCCGTTCCACTGCATTTTTTTCCCAATTAATCTCTTAGGTTTGACTACATTTAAGAAAGTAAGGACTTCAGGAGAAGCTACTGACATTCAAGACTTCAAGCCAAATATTTTTATCATGATCTTTCTCATGAATATTAAGTATTTATGGCTCTACTGGGGCCAAGAAGAAGGCAGCACTCAGATACTTCAGCTGAATGGTTTCTGGTTTTAATTGACAGCATAACTCTGCTCACTTAACATTATGTAGAAAAAAAATACAAGTGGCCATTTAAACTCTATTTCTCTGTTTCCCAAGTCTGCCTGAAAACTTGGAAATCACAGTGATGTACCTGAAAGCAGTAGAGGTGTGTGCCTGGCTTCCACGGTGGGGTGTCCTGCAGATTCCCTCCCAGAGCTGGAGACAGCAGCTGCTCTCTGCTGCTGCAGTCAAACTGCCTTGGATGTCTGTGTGTGACTGCACTGCTCAGGGTGGATACAGCTCTGTATCTATAGAGGTGTAGGAGCATTTACAGATAAATCTTGAAGTGGTATAAATTGGCATAATTGTACTTGATGGGAACATAGCCATTTACCTTAGGTGAGTACTTGGCTCTTTTTTGTTCATGTTGTGCCAAGACTTTCTCACTCTCAGGGTGCTTTAATTAATATACTGCTAGCTATTTATTGAGCCCCACCTGGCAGGGTTCAAGGACTTCTTCAGAGATGCTGGAAGTCCTGGGTAGACACTGAAAACAGTGCACCTCAGAGGCTTTCAGAACTGGCCAGAGCATGTTTTGCACTACAGAAGACCAAATCCTTTGTCTTCAGTGAAGTCGATGCCTTGCATTTTGTTGGAAAGTTCTACATGTAATGACCCTGATGGGTTACAGTGAAAGATGACTAATGAGAAATATTATGAATAGCTGAGAGTACTAGAAAACACATGTGGAACAAAAGGACAGATACCTGTGTTTTGGGGCTACATAAATCCCTTTGGACAAAGACTACAGCTTCTATTTTCATTTTTTTTAACACCTGGCATGCTCAGGCCTGGCTCTGCAGCTGCAGTATTTATCAGTTTCCACTGCTGAAATAATATAACATAACACATGTGCACATCTGATACTTCTTGCCACATTTTAAAGCAATATCTAACTAGGA
This sequence comes from Molothrus ater, assembly GCF_012460135.2. Taxonomy (NCBI): domain Eukaryota; kingdom Metazoa; phylum Chordata; class Aves; order Passeriformes; family Icteridae; genus Molothrus; species Molothrus ater. Next base: position 20,944,118 of record NC_050479.2, read on the forward strand.
TGCAAAACTAAATTCTAGTAAATGACTTGAATTATATATGTGTTTTTGAACACTGCCAGAGCAGCATAATTGAGGAACTCATTAATTCTGAGGTTGGTCACTACAGACAGGACACATTCTTCAGCATGAAGAAATGAATATGGCAAACACTTGACCCACTGTTGAGCCAGGATACTCCTCTTGGGCCTTTATAGTAGGAAGTGATGGAGGAAGCTGGATAAGGCAATACCAATCCCCATTTGTTCCCACCTACACAACAGTTACAGGAAAGTTCATTTCCCAGAAGGGTGGGTTTTATCTGAAATTGCAATGTTAACTTAGAACCACATCATGATTTATTTAAAAAGGTTGCACTACAGGGAATTAGTATGGAAAGGATTGAAGCCTGGGTCACTCATAGATACAAAATGCAGTTGTTATAATTAGGAACATATAAAAAAAGGCTGGGCTATTTTAGTCTGCTCCCTACAGAGCGGTTCCATCTGATGAAAGATCATTCTAGACACTGACATTACATCTGTGCTAATCATGTGTGCAGATGACAGGGAAATTGAGCAGGGTAGTGAATAAGGTAGAAAAGTTGCCTCTGCTGTGCAAGCTGAATGGCTTCATTAGGTTGTCATGACGAACACAATGTATTTTAGTAAAACTAAATAGAAAATAATACACATGGAACAAAATTGCAAGTTCTCCTTTGAGGATGGGAGACTGTCTTGGCAAGCAGTCACACAGAGGCATATTTAGTAATCTGTGGTAATTGCCTCGAGGTGAATGCTCAGAGGAATTCCAAAGACAAGAAAGCAAATCTCCCACAGGCATTTGCAAACATCTTGGAGATAAGAACCATGGCAGAGAAGTGGCTGTGCCTATACATGTAATGCTGACTGTAAAACATTATGTCCAACTGAAAAAGCTACTTTTCAGAAGGAAATTGGAATTTTGAGAAAAAGATAAAAATACAATAAAATGGAGTAAAAACTACAAGGCAAGTTCCATTACATATAAGGAATTAGTTACAAATTTAGAAGAGAAGATTACCATGGACAGAGATTTAAACACTGAACAGCTATTTGAGGCTGTGAGCTTTTTGACCTTTCCATAAAGGCATAATAAAATCTAATCACTGGGAAGTGGAGTTTGAGAAATGAAACATCAGAATAAAATGTAATTAAGATTATTAACTCCTGGTATCATCTTTCTATGGATGCCCCATTCTGCCATCATGGTTTAACATCTTAAGAAATTATGAGAAATTTATGTCCAGCCACAATTTCAGATTTGATTATAATTTATGGAAGAAAATCTGCACGTGCTGATTAAAAAAAGAGAAGATGCAAATAAGACTAAGCTAAGAACTTAGCTAAGAACAAGCTAAGAACTACCTCTGCATTATCTAAACTGCCTTGGTCTTTATCCACTTGTTGATTTTATGCTAATGATCATGCCAACCAACTAATGCAAAGGATCACAAAATTTCAAATCAAAGCATTTTTCTTTAAGCCATAAAAAGGCCAAAAACTAAACATAATGAAGCCTACAGTAATATCTTATTACAAATCCATTACTCACCCAAAATAAACACTCATTTACAGGAATATCTAACCACAAGAACTGTTTGGAAATCCTCTGGCTTTCTTTGTTAGAGCATATTTCACACCTCAGCTCAATCCATCAACTGTTTGCTTCAGAATGCCAGGCTGATTATGTCCTCTAGTTTTTTAGCATCCTATAAGAGCTGTTTGTCTTTTACATTTTAAGGAAATACAAAGAGCTTTATAAACACTATATTCACTACTGAAGATGAAATTTTCCACACTGGTAGGAGTCTTTGTTTCCTCCTGTTAAAATAAAGCTAGGAGTTAAACCTTTAACTTAGGTTAAAATTCCTTAAAAAAACCCTCCTTAGAAATATATTGAGGATGGATTGACCTTTGTAATATAACTTTTGTAGAAGTGTTTAACAATTTCTTATAAAGTACGACCCAGCTAGAAGGCCACCTTCCCTTTTAGCAGAGCAATCATTACAAAATGTGGAGCCAATAAGGGAGACACCTGTTATTATGTTGTTAAGATATATGTTACACTATCCAACTTAATTCCTTAGCATCTGCATGCATCTAACTAAAAGGCATGAAGCCACTGTGATATTTCATTCATGTCTGGGAGACATCATTGAATAGAATCATAAAGTCACAGTTTTGTTAAGGCTGGAAAAGAGCTCCAAGGTCATGGATTCCAACCTTTGATCAATCACCAGGCCACTGCACTCAGTGCCACATTCAGTCATTTCCTAAACACCTCCAGAGGTGTGACTCCACAACCCCCCTGGGCAGCCTGTTCCAGTGTTTAACCAGCCTTTCAGTGAAGAAATTCCTCCTGATGTCCAGCCCGAGTCTCCCCTGGAGCAGTACGTGGCCATTTCCTCTCATCCTGTCACTGATTGCCTGGGAGAAGAGGCCAACCCCCCATCTTGCTCTAACCTCCTTTTGGGTGGTTGTAGAGTGATGAGGTCACCCCTGAGCCTCCTTTTCTGCAGGCTAAACTACCCCAGCTCCCTCAGCTGCTCCTCATAGGACTTGTGTCAGACCCTTTACTGGCTCCATTGTGCTTCTCTGGACACTCTCCAGCACCTCAATGTCTTTGAGGTTGATGGGAACATAGCCAACAAGCACCTCAATGTCTTTCTTATAGTGAGGGGCCCAGAACTGGACACAAGACTTGAGCTGTGGCCTCACAGTGTGGAGTACAGGGCAACAATCACTGTCCTGATCCTGCTGGCCATACAATTTTTGATACAAGCAAGAAACTATTGAAGGAAGTAGATTTAGCAGCAATGACATAGAAAATAGGCTTTGCTGGTGATGCAGCATGTGGATGACATTCCATTTGTTACCCAGCTCCCCTGTGTCCATACTATAACAGCTCTTGATGGGAGGTGTAAGATACACATAGAGCTAAAATTCCTGGTTTTGAAATTAACATCTCCAGTGAGCTCCTTTAGTGAGAGCTAGACAAGTTGGTTGATTCTTCCTTCAGCAAAATACTAGTTTAAATTATTTGGGTATTAACCCAACTCCTAAGATGAAAATGACTTAACACCATGAAAACTGATCTATAATTGTGCATTGGGCCAGAAAAGGTAACATAATTTTTTTTAAATGCTCCTGTGTGATTGCTGCTTCTTCTAGTATTGTGGTTTGAGTCTGTATTTTCATTAGTGATGAAATATGAAATTTGACATTGCAATACGATAAAAATTTGTCCTCAAAAGTCATAAATTATTCCAAGAAACCAAATATTTCTGTGTTTGTGACTGTGTGCACATGCATGTGTGTGTGCTCATGTGATTCCAGGGATCTATATAACATTTCTGATAGAGGGACATTTTTCTAACAAACCACAATCAGACAGATCTCTAGTTTAAATAGGACTGTGACCATAAGATAAGGCACACAAAATGCTATCTTGCTATCTGGTATTATCAGGGCATAAACATGAAATTCTTATGGTGAATTGCTCCAGCAAACATATTTTTAGCAAAATGCAGTGTTGAAGAACAAAAGCGAAGAATTTAGAATAAAAATCAGAAGCACAGTTTGTGTAGTAAGGTGAATTAACCACTGAAACTACTTAATAAAGTGCAGTTGAGTCTTCAGAGCTTGGAGTGTTCTCTAAAATATCTGTCTTGCCCCAGACTATGAGCTTACAGTAAGAATCCATGCCGAGAGTCTGATCTTTCTACAGGATGATCTCTTGGCCTTAAAAATGGACAAATATTTATTTGAAATAAAACTGACAAGTGTATGAACTCTGAGCACTGTAGTCACTCCAGTCTGGTGGAACCATCTCCTCTCCTGGTTTGAGGTGCCTTGTTGAACTCACACAGAGAAGCTGATCTCAGCCCATGACAGGGAGAAGCACCCTGGCCAAAACTTCACATGTTCTTGTCTTTTCTAAGAGGAAGTGCTGTATTGTCTTCATCAAACACAGTCATGGGTAAGGAAGAACTTCCTGGCTCTGAGTGCTTTTTAGTTACTCATAACCTCCACAAGCAGAAGTTAGTCTTATATAATTAGGACTTTACATGACATTCCCAAATAAGATAATCCAGACTTTGGTGACAAAACATTGTTGGTTTCCTCCAAATTTACGTGGAACTTCCTTACACAGTGTTCAAAAATTTTGTGCATACCTGGAATAAAAGATGCATACAGGTTTTTATACATCTGGAAATTAGGTTTTAAAGAAAAAAAAAAGAACCCTCTAGTTCTGGACACTAATCATATTTTAAAAAATTACTTTTAAGTGCCATACTTGACAGTCCTTTAAAGTTTTTAATATTAAAGTTATTTTTAATGCTTTGTTGAAAACAAGAACTAGGTTTTCTGGCCTATAAATACAGATTAAAAATATATGAAATTAAAGTTTACAGTTCAAATAGCTGACCCAGCATAGTACTTTTAGAATCTGTATTTCCATTTTTGCTTTGTATATCCTTCTACCCACAGAGCAGAAGAAAAAGAGCCACATAATGTGGTCAATCTTTGATGGGAAAATCTTCCCAGAAATCCAATCAAATTCAGATTTTTGTATCACCATTGTTTGAAACCCCACTGTAGAATGGATTCAGTAGGAAATCAAAGGCAAACCAGATATATTCTTGTGTGAGGGAACACAGAATATATTACATTGTCTTCATAATTCTTATCATCATAAAGATGATGAATCACATGTAAGAAATACAAATAGGACTTTCCTGTAATTGTCAAAAAATACTTTCTTTCATGTATGGTTGTATTTAAAACTCTTGCTCTTTTAATATCCACAAGAGAACTAAAGGTGCCTGGGAATATAAATCATGTGAGAATTTCAGTACTGGCTGCTGCAGAGCCCAGAGGAGGCTTGGACAATGCTTTGGAAAAGTGGTGATGTGGAAAATATTACAGTGTTGTGGAAGAAGTAATAGTTTATTAAAAATAAGGGCTGCAAAAATGAAATTATGTGTGGTCTGGCAAATGTTTTATTTTTAAAGTTATGCATCCTGCTCATCTAAAAATATGCTAGAAGAAGTCTGAGCTGGTTGAGGATCAGCAGCTGTACATGCCTGCTGAGCACAACAGTCACAGGGAGTTGATGCAGATCTGCCCTTAGCACTTCTCTGATGCAGATCACATCCACTTTTTTTTTCTACAAGTAGAGTAATAGTCATTAACACACCATTTTCAGAGAAATATCTCTTTTAGGAATAATTTTGAAGGCAATTACCACTATTTGCAACTCTGTGAAAAATCCAAAATTATGTTCTTAAGTTACCTGTAGTCACAAGAGCACTGCTTTGTGTTATTACCACATTTCAGGATAGCAATCTGTGCCCTGAAGTGTGTGTGTGTGTGCTGCTGTTGTCCCCTGAGCCCAGGCATTTACCACTTACTAAGCCCCTCTGGGGCAGAATCAGGAGCTGAGGCCACGGGGCACACTCAGCCCTGGAGCTGCACGTCTGCAGCACAAGACACAGGAGGAGTTTATGACCCAAACCTGTGGCTGTGGCTGTAGACAGCTGGTAGAGTTGGGAGCTTGGAGCTGGCAAGAGGAGCAGGAAACATTCTCAGTTCCTGTGGCTGTTAATGAATGGACCAGTGTCGCCCAGGTCCTTTGCAAAAAGCTGTTCTTATTAAATTGCTGTAGTTCCTAGGAATGGCTACTGCTTTGTTAATTACAACATTTGCTGTAAAGTGCTTTTCTGTTTAAGATTTGAAGACTTTCCCCCTGAAATTCCATAAAGAAAAAGGATATGGTCCTTGTTTTGTTTTGAACTTGACTTCCAAAGGCTTTGTGTGCCAGTTCATGAAGACCTTTACAAAGATTATAATATAGTAAAGCCTGTTGGTGTGCTGGTACCACTGAATTTTGAACACTTCATAAAAGAAACAGCAATGTGATGAAATGAAAGGAATGATGCACTTCCAGAGCCTGAACTGCAGAGCTAGAGCTCTCTGGGGTATCTCACCAGCACAGAAAGCAGCCTGCTCCTTACTTCTTGAACCCTCCAGCACAACTGGCTGTAGTAGGGCTTTGAGGGGAGAATCTGATAAAAAGTGAACGATGGCAGAAGGGGATTCTGAAGTGGAAGAACTGCTCTCCAGACCCTAAGGGGGAACCCTAAATAAGTGACATAAATGGCTGGTGTGTCTGAAGACAGCAGGTGCTGAGTGGGCTAGATATATATCATTCCCTAAATAAAATGGATGTCAAGAAATAAATTTAGACCATAATCCTGCAGTGTATTTTTCACTATATTCACTGTTGGTATTAGAAAGCCAGCTCTGTCTTTTCTGTCCTCCAGAGTTTATAAAAACATATTAGACTCATAAGTAAAATAATAAAAAACATCCAGAACTTCCAGACAAGCATCAGCTTCTTTATCTCTGCTTTGCAAAATTCAATTGTTTTGAAGCTACAATTGTAAATGCAGCACCTCTGACTTCACATAAGTCACTTAGATAGGATAAATAACATTCTAGTTAAATTGTAAATCTTAAATCTTCCAGAACAGAGGAGTCTGTAAAGGAAGCATGAGGGGTTTTTGGGATGGCTGTTGTCATCTGCTTTGATACCAGCCTAGGCCTCACCTTGCAAAACAAACTAGCAGAGCAATCCTCTATGTAGTGTGCGGGAAAGGGTTTTCCTCAGTAGGAAGACAAAGAAATAATTCAGCAAGTGTCCTTCTAGACTTATTTTCCCTCTGTCTCCCTGCATAATTGATGAAGATAGTTGAACAAAATCATCTCCATCTGAAGCTTCAAGAGCAAAGAAAAAATGACAAAAGTTTCCTTAAACTTAGGAATAGTTTCTTTCGGATTAAGCAATCTTTAATCAGCATCAGAGGGATTCCAGAGGGTGCATTTGTCCTTGTGACAAACCGCGACGCTTTGGGGTCTTTGCAGCCAACTCTGACTACGCCCGCTTTGCTCCCTCAGAATTGGGATCTACACCCCCAGGCACAGCTGGGAAAGCACAGGGGTGGCCCCAGCTGTGCTGTAATCAACCCCTGTGCGCAACCCTGTGAGCACCACTTGATCCTAATACAATCACAGATGTTTGTTCAGAAACAGCACAGCCCCAGATATTTTGGTGATGGTGCCATTGACAAAGGCCTGGTTCTTCCAATAGCCGGACGCTCCCTGACACATTGTCTGGATTGCCAAGCAAATTCTATCTGTACTCTATTTGCCATCTGTATGGCAGCTGTCTTCTGTTAAGTGGGCAGTTTTCCTTATCTCTTCCACAGCCACTCCTCCCTCCAGGGAGACATCTGCTGATAACAGCTACTGAATGTCACTGCATGACTGATAAGAACTACAGCATCCCACTGGGAGATGCTCTGCCCAGAGGGAGGAGCCAAGCATTCCTACCCGGATATAATCTTGAGGTTCTGGAACACCAGCACAGCTTCTCCACTGGATTTCCCAGAGGAACAGCAGATGCCTCTTCCACTGGACCTTCAGAGGAAGACTACACCCTTCTACAGGATCCCTGCTCCAACAGAACCACACCTGACACTCCAGGAGGGCTGCAGCCACAATTCCAACTGGACTGCTACCCACACCCTGAACAACAGGGTGTCAGGTTGTATTCTGACTCTGTCAGTGTTGTTTTAGTTTACTGCATTGTTTATTTTATACTTTTATTTTATCTTTTTATTTTCTTCCCTAATAAAGAACTGTTATTCCTGCTCCCATATCTTCTGCCTGAGAGGTCCCCTTAATTTAAAATTTATAACAATTCGGAGGGAGGGGGTTTACATTTTTCCATTGCAGGGAAGGCTCCTGCCTTCCTTAGCAGACATCTGTCTTTCCAAACCAAGACACACATGGGATTGCCTCTCCAGGCTGTCCTGTTCAGCACTGTGCAAGCTCCTTTGTGTCACTGTCTGGGGCCATCTTGTACAGATCTAAGGCATGAGTGCATGAGATCATAGAAAACTTTCTTTTGCCCTTTAGTTCAGAGACATTTAAAACTAAACATAAAACATTCAAGATGTTGTAATCAACAATTTTGCAATCATCGATCATTATAGCAATGGACTTCAAGACACAGTGAGAGGCATTTTTTCAATACCAAATTATCACAACTTAGGCAAGGAAAAAGAACAACTATGCCATGTTTCCATAAATCTCCAGTCACAGTGGTTTGGGTTATGGCCAGTTGATTAATTTAACCATGCTGTGAGAATCTGACCAGAGTTGCAGGCCCATCTTTAGGAAAATTTATTTTTCTTTCTTTAAGTTAAATTCTGGTTTCAGTGCTTCTGAAAGACAAACTATTGTGGCAAACTGTTAGTGTCCTTGGTTTGACTGTTTTTCAGATAATTATAATGCTGTGTGCATTATATCTAGCTATACTTCCCCTTCATGATTCACTGCTTTCCTGTGCTACTTTCTTGTTGTAAACCTACATTTTACAAACAGTAACTAGCTAGATTTCATAACATTTCTTTGTGTTAATTTCAAGATTTCATTTCAATTTTCTGTATGTTGAAACTGTAAACATCTTTAATTTTATGCCAATTTTACAGCTAATAAAAACATGGAGTAATAAAGCTATTGTTATAAAACTAATGAAAAGACATCCTTCTGTATATTGCAATGAGGTGGAAGAAATCAACATAAACTCTCATGAAAAGAATTATTTCAATATATCAAACAAGTATTTTGCAGTACCTATACTTGTAATAGCACTTTGGAGTATAAGCCCAAAGACTCTGTTATTTCATTTCAGATGTACTGCAATTTAGAGCTTGCTTCCCAGAGAAAAAGGCTTTAGAGGGATGCAGCTAGGGGACATGTTACTGATGCCAGGGGCCAGGTTGCTTGCTGGAGCTCAGCAGTCTGTCAGCTTGCTGCAGATAAGCTCTGTTGGAAAAACTGAGTTTTAAGTTGCTAAAAGAGGGTGATTTTTCTCTTGAGGTGGGGACAGATCTGATATCAAACAGAAAATTTCTCAGCTCTTTAGGGGAGGTGTGGACTGGTGGCATAGCAGGCACTGATCTATCAAGCACCCCTGTTGTTTTGGTGGAAACACAGCAAGAAAATTACTTTAATAATATTTACATCCTCAGCCGTTGTTGCCACAGTCTCCAAGAGGAGTGACCAGCCAATGCAGGGAGTTGTCAGGAGTGCATGGCTAAGCTATGAAACCAAGAAGAGATTAAGGACAACCTGGCACTGTTTGTTCATTTAGAATTTGTATTGGTGACAAACAGGAGTTCTTGCCTATGAGAGGCCATAAGGATTTGGCAGAGATTTACAGAAAAAAACAAAATCAATGAGATCAGTATCCACTCCCAGTTACACAGCAGTAAATTCAGAGTAACTTTACTCACTGACATCATAGGAGCTAGTCTGGATTTACACCAGCTTGAGTGAGAGCTTATAATGGTCTACTGAGAATTTGAACTTCGTGCCTGAATGTGCAAGTGGGAGAATTGGCTGAGTTATGCAGAGCTAGGTACAGACAATTGTGTCCAAAGATAACACCGAGGAGGAGCTATTTGCCACTGTTCTTATTGTGCTTCTTGCTCTGTTAAATTCTGCTCCAGTTCCAAATGTATCTGTAAGAATGAAAGACTTGTGACTACAAATGAACTATAAATTATTTATTGGTCCTGAGCTTATTTTCAGGATGATCTCCAAGGGCTCATAGTTATTAATTTTGCATATTCCATGGATGGGTTAGATGACCCACTAGGCTCTTCAAATGTTAATTTGTTCTTTCACAGAATCTATTATAGCAAAGGTGTCCAGGGTAGTCCTTAACATATTATCAGAACATTTTGTATTGGTGTGTTAAATACTTCTTCAATATAAGTGAACACACTGCCTCTGCTCCCCATGATTGAAGATAAAGCTTCCATAAGTCTTTGAAAATCAGTCCCTCCAAAGAAGAGAAGCAGTGAATGACCTATTTGGAATCACCTGTATTCTTCAGCTCAATGCCAGCTGAGGATGCCAGGAATTCAAACTCAAGTCCTTTATGGGTGGATATGTGTCATACAAGATGTGAGCCAGGAAAGGATCATCCAGTGAGGTAGCCCTGTGAAATATGATAGCTTTAACTCTACAACGTGTCTGATTTCCATACATCTATTTTTTCCTCCTGTTATCTCTTCTATGTAGAAGCAGATGTAAGCTGTCAAACTAGGAATCTGAAAGAGGAGACTTTTTTTAGACAATAATATTTATGCCTTAGAAATTATTATCTGGCATTGAGAACCTGAGTTGTATGAGGGTTTTTGTTAGCTGATGACCATCAGAGTATTAGTGCAATCACATGCTGAAATTACCTATTTGGGTATTTTTTTTTTTAATAGGCAAGGCACCCTGTCAAAAGAAGTTAGGCAAAGCAGCCATTTAGATTTCTTTCTGAATTTCACTAAGTATGTATGTACCTTGGGTAACACCCTAAGTCTTTTCCTTGATCCATTCTTAATCATGAAGAGAAAGTGTGTTTTCCCTAAGGAACTTGAATTCTGTATTTATGGACATTCCTGAAGAGGTAGAAAATAGCTGAGATTTCTTCCTACCATCTCTGCTTCAATTTAGAGCTTGCATGATATGGCTGAAGTTTGCTTTTACTTTTAATAAATATTTTCTTTGGGAAAAATTACTCTTGGCTCAAAGTCCAGTCTTTTGCATTCTGAATCAGCAATTAAGCAATTGAATTAAAGCCTGTAAATAGCAAATGTTTCCATTATAAAACCACTAGCAATTCTACCTCTTTGAATAGTAGTGTGATAAAAATACCTCAGAAATTCTTTGTAATCAGATCTCTGACAGCTATCTAATCTTCCTCTCTGATATAGGGGGAAGAATGAGGTTATGTAAAACCCATGTGTTCCTTGCAAAACAGAAGGTTCTGCAGTTTCCCAGCTACCGAAGTTACCTTTGCAAAGCTCTACTTGGTATGTCAGTACTTCAGACAGCACTGACACTCAGGTGCTGAAGCACATTTGACTTAGGTTTTGATCGCTGATAGAAGGTTCATGTCAATTTTTCTTGTTTCATCCCATCTACTTTGTGGTCTTTGCTGTCTCTTTCATTATACTCCAGATGTAAATAGATTCTAACTGCACAGCCTCTCTTCTTTTGGTGCTGCTTTTTTTCAAAAACAGCAGCATTTTTGACTTTGGCATCAACGTGAGCATAATTACCATCTGGTCTCCATTTGCTTGCAGGTTGAAGACCCCCCACCCTAGATCAAAAACTGTTTCAGTTGACTGAAACAGCATTTTTCAGTGAGTGGAAATGATGCCTATCTGGCACCTTTTCAGTGTAAAATGAGTCATCAAAACACACATCTTCACCCTTCCTTCCCACATCTCTTAATCCAATGATGGCTAAGATTGGAATAAAACTTCATCTTCAGCATGTATACAAAACATAGGGGTACAGCGACAAACACTTGATTGCAAAACAGTTATGTAATGAAAAAGCATATAATTTGAATCAGATTGGGCTGAAATTAAAATTGCAACAAACTATTTGTCAGTTTCAAGCTCTGGAGACTAAATTCACTCTTTTTGTAATTTTCCTTTCTTTATAATTTCTCCCTCTCACTTACCCTCCCCTCTCTCAGTGTAGGAGCTCTGCATTGCTCCTTGTTTTTTGGTTTCTTATAAAAACAAGATTGAAGAAATCTACTAGCACTACACTTCAAATGAAAAGCAAAATCTAAAAATGAAAAAGCAGTAAATGTTTCTTTTAAAATCTCAATAATGAAATATAATCTGCTCTAGTTGATTCTGTAACTGAAAAGTGATATTCAGGGCCGTACATGGAACTAAAAGGGAAGGCAAAGCAAGGCAAGGCAAGGATGGGAAGGGAAGGGAAGGAAAAGGAAAGGAGGGGAAGAATGCAAAAACTTTGAGGCTCAGAAAGAGAAATCAGAAACATTCATGTGCCACTTAAAAAAGCTGAAATTTATAAGAAAGGAATTCTTGGTCTGGTTGCCTTACTACTCACGTACTCTGGACAAGTACTTGACTAGTACTGTGTTGCAGACATCTTTTATGAAAAATCCTTTCCTTAGGATTTTTCCTTCTGAGAAGCTGAGAGGCCTCAGGAACAAAATGTAAACATTGATTATCTGCTGCTGTAGAATGCAACAGGTGGATCTTTGATTGGCCCTTGTTGGTTGTTTCTAATTAATGGCCAATCACAGCCCAGCTGGCTCAGACAGAGTCCGAGCCAGAAGCCTTTGTTATCATTCTTTGCTATTCTATTCTTAGCTAGCCTTCTGATGAAATCCTTTCTTCTATTCTTTTAGTATAGTTTTAATGTAATATATATAATAAAATAACAAATCAAGCCTTCTGAAACATGGAGTCAAATCCTCATCTCTTCCCTCAACCTAAGACCCCTGTGAACACTGTCACAGTACTGTGTTAGACTCACATCAGGGTTCACTGTTATGGAAAGCCAACATAGATGTGCCACTCCTGTGTGTGTGTGTGTGTGTGTATATATACATACACACACAGGAGTATATGTATACATATGCATACTATACATATACATACATACACACATATATATATACATATATATCTGTATATCTATATATCTGTATATCTATATATGTAAGACTCTTAACTCTTTAAAAAGGACTGGGTGGGTGTCAGTTGATGCTAAAAAACCTGCTCATTAGAACCATACTCAAAAAACATGCCACGGTTCTGGATGATGTTTCTAGCTTCCAGTTTTGGATGAATTCATGACAAAGTTGTGATGAACCATTTCTGGAACTCTTGAGCTCTGATTGTGACTGCAGAACCTGCAGTGTTTGTGGCTCCTGGTGGAGGAGAACCCACAGTCCTGGCTGGTCCTTAGCTCTGTCAGCCACATGGATACCTTCAGTCTATTTGACATTCCTACTGGCCTCAGTTATTTTTAAAGAGGTTTGTGACACTCCAATTCTTTGCATCAGAACTTCTATTGCCTTTCTCAATGAATATGCACACCTGCAGCACTGTCTGAAAGGAAAGCTCAGTTGTGAAGTCTTTGGCTTGTGATGCTTTTTTTTTACATTTGCCTTTTTACAGTATTCAACATTATAATACAATTTATTAAAACTTCACAATGATCAGGGAAAGCCGACAAAAAGTGTTGTGTAATTTGGTCCCACCTTTAGAGCAGGTTGGTAGGTGTAGGGAAATTATTTGGTAAAGATGAACAGACCATGGCACGCCACATACATACTTAGCATTATCCAGTGCTCACAACAACAATACACACCCAAAAACTTGTAATGATGGATAAAGAGTACAAGAAATCTGAGGCTGCTACTTCCCCATCTCTCATTTCCACCCTCCTTCTCAGAATCAGCTGCTGCTCCTCGCCACTGGCTCTGCAAGGAGGAGAAGCTGTGTGGCTGCCAACCTCGAGCTGATGCACTTGGACTCTGCCTCTCAGCTGCATCTTCAAATGTTGTCACTGGCCTGGTGCCACTGGAGCCAGGAGAGCAGAGCCAGCAGGCTGAGCATGGGATTTGGCCTTGCATGTTTAATGTGGGTAATTGGTTTAGACTACGAGGTAGGAGCCAGTGACTATATGAATTGAGAAGCTAAACATCCTAAAGGGTACGGGAGTACAGGAAGTGTATCTGTACAATTTTTTTTTTTCAATAAGAGGATTGTTTTATTTTTAAATCTCATCTTGTGTTACTTCTTTCCCAATCTGTAAACTTATTTTCGTTTATCTAGCTAGTTTGAGCTTTACAGACATTTTGATTTTTTTTGTTTTAAAACTCTGTGCTTAGTTTTAAAATTACATGAATATTTTAAAAATATATATCTCCTTGCAAGACAACATTTTGCCTCAGAGTACACTGGCATTTCATGTTTTCTCTTATTATGGCTCACAGTCTGTGTCAGGGCTATAAAAGCTGTTACTGTTTATTCACATTTGAGGAAGGAACAAAGGGAGCTTTCTGCAGTCAGTGCACCTGGAATGTGAAGTGAGAATGGTAACTTCTGCAGCCTGCTTCTGCCAGGTGGCAGCCCCTTGCTACATCACAAAATCAAGAAAAAAAAAAAGGAAAATGTTAAAGGTTTTGGTACATTTTATCTTAAGGCACTAACCTTGTTTTATGTTGATTGAAGGTTTAATTTTTAGATTTAAGAGCCATTCTGAGTTGCTTAGCCAGCCTTCACCACAAAGAAAGAGAATCATCAGCTCCTGCAGGATTTTGCAGCAATGCTAAAATACACTTATCATAAAGTTTCTGTGGAATTTGTGTTATCATAACACAAAATGCAGACTGCAATTTATGTAGGCAGAAAAGGAAAAGCTCTCTTAATGGATTTAGATGAAACAAAAAGATATTAAAAATGCATTTGTGTTTCTGCCAAAACTAAATACAACTGCTACTTGTTTCCTCTAACAATACTCAGCATTCACCTTTTTTCAAGGACTTTATAATAATATGTAGCTATCAGTTATCCAGTACTCAGAGAAGATTAGGTAAAAGAAATAGGTAGAGACTGTCCTTGCTTACTCCCAAGAAGTGGTGCAATGGCAAAATCCAAGGCTGCACTATTTTCAAATGTGCTTTAAATTTATTCAAGTTTTATCTTCTCTCACAGAAGACTTGCTCTTACTTGAGCTGATGGTTTTGCACTACAATATTGGTAACAACATCTAGCTCATGTTTCTCTTGAACTTGTACGGAAAAGAGCTTGCCAAAAAAAGGCCAGAAAAACTTGCTATGTGGTTTTAGAAAGCACAGTTCAGATCTGACAGATGCAAAGAGCTAAGAGCAGTCCTGGAAACTCCAGCAAATTACTTTAACTTCAGTTCTAAGGAGACTAAAAACTACAGAAAAAAGTAGAAAATAAAGTATTTGGATAAATACAACTTTGGAATTGGTTCTCCAATAGCTTTTTGAAACACAAGTCACAGAAATTTCTCCTGTATTCCCAGGATTAACATTTCATGTTATGTTTGAAAAGTTGTACTTCTGACTTTTATGTCTTCATGATCTAACTGTTGGTTTTTAATATTCTAAAGCCCCTTTCAGTCAATAAAATGTTCCCAGTAATTCAAGTGGAAGTAAAATTTGCCAAAAACTAAAAACACCTCATCAGAATCTTGAGCTTAATTTCCTCCAAATTATCAGATAAATATCATTTTTCTCTGTTTACTTTCTGCACATGAATATCTGGAGTTGCTTAGATCTTTTACCATGGCTTGATCCTGATTGCCTTTGAAAAACAGATTAAGACTTTCCTCATTGTCTTCTACTTCAGAAACACAGATGTGTTATTTTAACAGCTTTTTTTTTTCCCTTCTAAACACATAAAGCCCACCTGCTCTTCTGGGACTCTACTGTTTTTTGGAAGCTCTAATTTGCACCTGGGCTGAAATTGTCCATGGGGGATAATCAGGTGGCTGGGAGTAGATCAAGTACCGTGTGCTTTGGCTGTACCTATTAATGAGCATCTTTGTTTCCAACAGGTTAGTGAATACAGGATAACTAGCTCTGGGCAAATACAGTGGCCTCATTAGGATGGGAAGTCTTTTGTTAGGGAGATCTGTCTGCCTTCTTATCCTTTTATTTAGCAGGGATGATGTAAAGAGTGTGAAATTCCATATGCATCTGGCTAATATATTTTAAAACAGTCTGAGCAATATACAGCTTGTACTATGGAGATTAAAAGAATTCCTTTCACAAGGCAAGTTCATTTCTCCCTCCCCCTTTCCATCTACTTATGTGTGTTTGGAAGTGTCAGCCTTTACGTTTAGCAGCTAAGATTTGTGTCTCCAGTACAGTTTGGTCAAATCTAATCAGTTGCGATGAATTCAGAATTCAGATTCTTTGTGGATTAATGTTTTTTTTATTTCTCCTATTTTCTTTGTCCCACTGCATGCATTACAGTACACATAAAAACCTCACCAGTGAACTCATTACTTTTTTAAACCTTCTTCCCTATACTTCCATTTAGACCATACCCTGCCTATTTCACCAGTTAAAATTATTTTAACTTATCTCCTAATTTTAGCAACTTCATTCCTGCCTTTTGTTCAGTTCTCTATGACATACCTTGTACTCCATAGCCACCATGTTCTCCTTTACCTTAAAAATAAGTGAAGCTTCATGAATTGGCTTAGTCAAATTGTCTAGCTAAAGCCAGGGAGTGCTTTAATTCAGTGTAGTAACTCATGTGGGAAACAAGAGAGCCACACTCTGAAAAAGGTCCTCTGCCCCATGGCCCATCCCAGCACCATTCTGTCTTTGCTGCTAGGCTGGTTACAAACCTTTCTCTTTGTCAGTTTGGATTTCACCACAATTTTTTGAATGTGTTTTCATGCAATTCCAGTTGTCTGTCCACTCATTATCTCCATTTCTATGCTGTGGACATTTTTGTTCATCCCTTACTCTTACCCACTTCCTCTTTTACAGGCGTTTGTCTCTTCAGTGTTTTATCTCATGCACTATCCTGAAGAGATTTTGCTTCAAGCAAAAATCTTGAGCCATGCTTGAGTCTTACTGTTATTATTTTTACTGCACCATTCCTTCAGTGCAAATCCTATTGGTTATGCAATGTCTTTGTGTTTTGCATACTCTTTGTAGAAATTGTTTACAGAGTCCTGGCATATCTTCAGGCACTGTGTAATTTACAGATGAGTATAAATGAGAGCAA
Organism: Molothrus ater; assembly: GCF_012460135.2. Lineage (NCBI taxonomy): Eukaryota > Metazoa > Chordata > Aves > Passeriformes > Icteridae > Molothrus > Molothrus ater. The sequence goes on from NC_050479.2 coordinate 20,960,817, forward strand.
GTTGAAAAGTAATGCCATGTTGCCTTCTATTCCTACCTAGTGATTAGATCATCTTTATTTTGTCACCAGTAGCCCATTAGTTTTTGCTAATCTTTCCTTTCCACTTTGCATAGCAGAGGCTCTCATGCTGTGAGGCTACTTTTCTAAATAATACTGGCTTTCTAAGTGAAACATCTCTGTCTTCTGTTCTGGCCACTGGAAATGCTGCTTTCAGAGCCCTACACACATTGGGGCTATATCTACATATGTTTTATGTACATGTAGGTGAGGACAGATGCATGTGCCCACAAACTCACACACAAAAGAAAGAAGGAAGGTGCAAAACAGAAAGGTTGGTGCCTGTCAGGCCCTTGACACAGAGACACAGCCCCCTACTCTGTTTCAGTCCATGATACCTACCCAGCACCTGCTCTGTAAAAGGTGGGAGCCATAACATAAAAAGAGCAGGTTATTCAACCTTCACCAGTTATTTCACCTGTTACTTCTCAACACTTTCTTACCCAGATGTCGTTCAAAAATCAGGCAACAAAAGCAGATTACAAACCAATAAACATAATTTACCCCTGGTAATCCAGTCCTTCTCCTACTTAAAGTCCATGCAGCTTAATCATGGGAATGTATTTCTTTGACTGCCAGATATTAAATCACCCATCTTCATGCAAGTGGCCAGGTTTACAGCCATCACATAATTTAATAATGAAAACATAATTATTTATTCTGCTCTTGAAAAAAACTTCAGCAACGTGTTTATGGAGAAAATGGATTTAATTTCTGGATCTCTAGTTTAAAGCAAACAAAAAATTGTCTTTCATTTTAGATCTAGCTGGACTAGTAGAAACCAGCATCAGACAGGACTACAGCTTTATTAAATGATGATTTTATATTAACAGTTTTCTTAGAAAAGAATGCATTTTGATTTAAAAATGCTTTACTCTTTGAGCTGGAAATGTATTATGTAGAACTATGGAAAAGCTCAATCCACCAACATGACAGTTGGCAAGCTGAAATAGACTCGCACAAAATTAGAGTAAGAGACAGAAAGTAGTAATTGCTTGACCTGCAGGTTGAAGAATAAAGAACAAGAGATCAGCTCCAGTTATATGCTGCAAAGCTTCAAAAGCTTCTGATTTAATCTTAAGATTCATAGGTTATTTTAAAAAAATCAAATTTAGTTTATAAGACTTTTTAGCTTGGAAACAGCACAGTAATAAATAGAGACATTCAGTAGACCACAGAGGAGAACTGTGACTGAATATATTTTCCTTAATATATATCAGTCAAAGGTGGTATTAAGCAGAGCTTTTGTCACCTCTGTGATTATTAAGATATAAGGAAAACTTGCAAGGAAAGTAGGCAAAGCTTCGAGAGTTTAAAGCACAAATACACGTCTATCTGGCTGCTAAAAGGTCACCTCTAAGTCCTGCTGATGGACAGAGGCTTCCTACATCAACCTCCTCAGCCCCTTTAAACTTATTTTAAAACTTCAGTTGATTTGCATACTACTCCTTTACCTGAAAAATGTTTTACTCCTGAAGGTGGACTCATTCAGACCAAAGTGGGCATGCTTTCATATTTCCTACTGAACGTGCATTGATCCCATTTACAAATACCCGTGAGAGATGGGAAATTTTACGTCAGAGCTGTCCCATGAATAACATCGACAACTTGTCATGTTTATCTCCTCCGCACTGGCAACCTGAGAAAGATCATGACTAAAATACACGTTCATGCAAAAAATTCCCCTTAAAAAGTAGAAAGCTCAAACAGTTGAAGAGAAACAGTGAACAAAAGAAAACAAATACTAAACATTTTTAAAATAAAAATATTTTTTCCCCCATCCCCAACCCTCCTTCCCTGAATGAAACACTCTGAATGGGTGCAGACGCCAGGGTACAAAGCTCTTCCTGTGTTCAACTTCCTGGGCACTTTCCATGGGCCAACACTGCAGGCTCTGGGATGTCCAGGTGGCCCGGACACCCTTGTGCCACCACAGATGTGTCAGCTGGTGGCCCTGGCAGGCTCGGTGGTCAAGAGGTGACACCCCCAAGCCCCAGCTCCACTTAAAGAGGCCGTGTCTCAGTGTCACTTGTGAGCACCCCGAGGCATCCCACCCTCCAAGGGGCACCGAGGGCCACGTCCCACCCCAGCCTGATCTTCAGTTCTGCCATGACCTTACGTGCTGCTGGGCTCATTTCCACACTGGACACTTTCAAGAGGAAAGGCACTAATTTTAAGGCCTGATATCCTTAACTCCAAAATCTGGACACACATAACAGTCCCTGCACGTCAACCCACACAAGAACTGAACTGAAGATGGATAGTAACTTAAGTGGAAAAATGACCTACTAAATTATACTCCTGGCATCTCTCTAGCAACACATTTCAAAACACTACTGAGATACTACCGTGGACTGCTCAACATCAACTCTACTAACTAGGGCATGCAGTCATGTGACTACTCTTAAATTAGGAAAGACCAATCTGTATCCAGACTCTAAACAGTTTCTTTAGACTTTGCCAAGATTCCAGATATGTCATGTATTCTGCCCTTCTGCAGAATATACCCTGCACAGTTCAAGCCCCTTAGGAGAGTCTGCAGGCTGCACTCCTGACCGTGGAGTGCAAGCCATGGATACACTGTTTTTCTATGAGGACCTTTCCGTAAAATCAGAGCAGTTCTGTAGCAGTTGTTCTAGTCATAGTGAACTCTCCAGACAATACTAAAGTGACGTTCAGTTAGGAAACACAATCCATTTCTCCTAGGAAGCCTTTAGATTAGGAAAAAACAGGTTACTGAACTGATGCATCTAGAGCTCAGCTGCAAGGTGTGTGAAGGAAGAAGCCAAGAGGGGTATCTTTTATGGTGGGAGAAGGAAATGGAAATACAGGCTAAGCTTTCATCTGAGAGAGGGGACAGCTTTGTAGTGTTTTTGTTTGAATGCTGGAGAAAGGTAAAAGGCAGGTTGCTATTTTTTTTTCCAGATTTTATTCCAGTAAACAAAGGGAAGAAGCTATATTGGAACAAGAAAACATTCAGGATCACATGAAACTGCACAAGAAGAAAGAAAATGCTGTTTTCTATTTTTGAGTAGAGCTCAGCTACTGAGTGCCACTATACTTTTTCTTTTTTTGATCTAAGATAGGTGCTTTGTCTGGAGTCATGCAATGTATTATTAAGAGTTTGGCTCTGTTGGTGATGTACTGTTCATATGGAAGGACTGAGAGAGTTTTCAAAGACATCATAGTCTGGTGAAGTAAAGCTGAATTTACTTTAACTTGAATAAAATATTCAGGTGAGACTTGTGAAGGGCAGCACTGGAACTTTACAAAGAGAATGAAAAATAAAACTTTAGTAGCTTCTCAATTTCTTCTTAATATATACAATAACCTATGGTTTCACCCTTTCAATGTAATCGCAGTTTCCATTCACAGGTTTCTATACCTCTTTTCCATCTAATATATGTGAATTTGTCTCACTTCTCTGCTTTTACATGCACACAAAACCTGTTTGCTCTTGTTCTGTGTGCTGATGAGGGTTTTGGTGGCTGCATTCTCCTGCATCAAATAACACTCCAGGAAAATGAAATCTGAGAGATTTATATGTGAACTACTTATTCACAAATAAATTGAGATTGCAATGTTAGCCTAAGATAACCAAGTTTAATTAAATGGTATTAATTGATGAGATCTTACTAAGAACCTGAATCGTCCCTTAGAAAAATGCTAGGGTTGTGCCTAAATGCTTAGTGGCCAGCACGTGCCGAGGTTCTGTGGCTCTAGAAATTTGAGATTCTTCCCTCTCTCTTCTCCTTAGGACCTGCCACTCCTGCTTTCTTTCCTGCCTCCTGCCTTAGCCTACTACATAGTCCTGCCTTTCATTTTTCACTTTTTTCCCCCCATATTGATCTGGTTTGTGCATCCAACAACCAACCCTTCTATTAACTCTCATCTTGTTATCTGCCTATTTCTGTTCCGGATGCCACTTCAGAGTTTTTTTCTTATTGCCCCTCATCATTCTTTTTCTTTGTTCTTAACTCTGTGTTTCTCTCCCTCTGCATTCAATCAAGTCACCACCTCCCTCCACTGAGTCATTTGCCGGAAGCAGAGAGGTCTGATAAGCACAACAGACAACTCTTACTCTTAGTTTCAACTTCAGGCATCACAGTAGTGGTATTAGCTGTTGACAGCTAAAAAAAAATAGTTTCTGGGAAGGTGCTTATGCTACACTCCTCTGTAACACACATATTCTACAGTGAAGGTTTGGGAATTTTCATGGAGGCAAGCCAGATCAGCATTTTTAGTGGAACAATCAGAGATGTCACAGGCACCTCTTTCCATGAAACATTTTTAAGTCACTTCACAGCATAGGAGTACAACAGTTTTCAATGAAACTGAGGTCAAAACATTTTCAATATATAAAAAGAAGAAATTTCTTCATATTTCATTCTTGGGAAAGGAGAAGTTGTGTTAGGTGAAACTTTCCTAGCAAATTTAACTGAAATATAGTTCTGCTAGTGTTTTTGCAGAAATGCTAACACATGAAATGATGCATTACTTGTGTGCATGTCCTGCAATGAAAGGGAGGCTGGTGCTGCCCAGTGCAGCAGAGGGAATTTTAGTGCTACAGAGCAAGTTTGGTGCAACAGAGGTAAGTTTAGACAACTCAGACTATATTTAGGTGGCAGAAGCAGAACTGCCAGGACTTAAACTCCTTGTTTCCTGATGTCATGAGTCCTTAAAACCAAAAATCTTTGTTCAACTATAAATTAGAATTTGTTTCTTTGCGAACATTGGGAAGTATAGAGCAGGACACTGAAGGTAAGGTTTATGCAACCAAGTGCATGTATTTATGACTGAGCTGCTGTACAGATTTCCTTTATGGTTAGTGAGAAATATTATCATTTCTACAGTGGGACTCATCCTACTGTAGATATCAACATCAGCCTAGACCTGCCTGTATTTTTAAATTGACTTTAAAGGAAGGCCACCATGACTAGCTCAAGTGTAGACACCTAAAGTGAAAGGAGGTAGACCTACACCTTCCATCCACAATGTAGTGGTTCAAACTAGAAGATGACTCACACTCTCTGCAAACGCACAGGAATCATGAACTGGGCTGAGGGAACACCATAGAAGTCAGCTACAATCTTTGAATGTTCAGATATCATAGACACTTCATAGGAGCCCCCAAAATGCTGAAGAATTACAGACTTACATCCTGACATCAAAGAATACATCTGCAATGCCAACATCCCCCCCCTCTTTTTTGCAGAAATCAACAATAGGTCTCAACAGAGAGAAAATGCAAACTATCCTTTACATTACCACCACAGATGACAAGCTTCAGAGGGACCAAGTTGTGAGACCAACTCACACAGGGCAGCACCAGAATTTTAGCATTTGGTTCTGCACAGCTCTCAACTCTGAGCTGTGACCTCTGGGGACACACAGTGAGAGCAATCTGCTGTGACACCTCTTGGTATGCAGCTTTGGCTTGCCACACTTTATATATCAAAGTACTGAGAAGAAACAAATCACATTCTTATTCTGGCTTCTCTTTCTCCTCCTTATTGGAAGAGCATTCTTACTGGCTCTAGCAAAAGGGTTTTCAAGTGCATTGTAGGCAGAAGCAGGAAATTTGCTCTCCTCATGGATCAAACAGAGCCAGCACTAATGACACAGCAGAGTGAAAGGAAAAAAAAATAAAAGAGAAAAAAGAAATGTTTAACACTCAGCACTAGAGGAGAGTGAAAACTGAACACACTTTGAAGAATTTCCTTGCTGCAGTATAGCCCTGCATAGGAGACTTTCCAGTCAGACTCAACATGTTTGGAAGTTTCTCTCTTTAATCTTCAGGTCAGGTTTGGCTCTATGCTTTTACTAATACAATATTAGTGAAAAAAGAATAAAGGCTCAAATAAGGCAAGAGGAAAAAAAAGTAGGAAAGCTTGAGACTTAGTAAATCAAACTGTCTAAGAAGCAGAGCAGCCAAGGTGCTTTAAGGACTGGGGGAAAATTTTGTCTTAGACAAGAAAAGCACAAGCATCTTCTGGAGATAGTTCTGATAAAACAAATGTCCTGGATTGGTTAAGAGCTAAGAAATTATCTCAGTCTGAAGGCCAGGTTGGATGGGGCTTTGAGCAACTTGGTCTGGAGGAAGGTGTCCCTGCCCATGGCAGGGGCATTGGAACTGGAGGATTTCTAAGTCCCTTCCAACCCAATCCATTCTATGATTCTATGACTAAAATCAATCCTACTTGCAGGGTCTGTGCAATGTGAGAAAACATTACCTTCCGTAAAAGATGAAGAATAGAGTTAGAAGACAACATTTTACACTCAGTGTAAACCATTGTTCTGAAAGTTTATTGTGACTCTTTGAGGGTGCTGTAAAAAACTGCAAAAATTCAAAATCATCTTAATTTTTTGGTATCAGAGACTCCTTTTATTAGCATTTTGAGCTGCATGTAGTTCTGACAACTTGTGAACAAATTTTTAGGCAAACCTGGACTAAGTGAAGAGTGCTTCCCTACAAAAGCAATTTACCCCTTGTGAGCAGAAGGAATAAGGATCTCAGAAGAGCACTATCTCCCTATCTCCCTGCAGAGCCATTGCAGTGCTCTCTCATAGGTGAATTGCCGGGGAGTCTCTCTTGTTTAAAAACAGAGGATTCAAGAGGAGGAAGGAATAGGCAGACAAGATCAGACAGAAACTTCACTGTGTCCAGTGACAGCAGCCTACAGTAGGGGCCCAGGGAAGAATATATGAATGGCCAAAATATGGTACTATTTTGCCATAGTGCAGACTGGCCCAAAGCTGTATCATCTGAACCTGCTCTGGATAGCAGAGCAGGGCAGCTCAGGAAAATGTAAAGTACAGAAGACAAAATTTTCATTAAGCAAGAGGCTGAATCATGATGTATGAGTAATGTCTCATATACTAAATTGGAAATCAAACATCTAATAGTAACATAATCAAAAAGAGGAAACTTCCCTTTGTCTTCAGAGTATATTAAATTTTATTCCAGGCCCTAAGCAAATAACAATAATAATAAAAAGTAAGCCTACCTCATCTACAGCATTTCACATATCTTGCTTCACTGCTACAAAGAATTCCAGCTCCAACTGAAGGCCATTTTTTGTTAATAATTATTTTTTTACTAGTGCATTACTCACTAAATTTAGTTCATTCAATTGTAAACGACAGTAAAAATCAGCACAGTCGATAAAATTCAAAGGGATGGAATCTGTTAATCTGTAACTACTGCTTTTCAAGGTAACACTTTGAAGTAAGTACTCCTGGGGTTTTTCACTGCATGTAGAATGTTAACCCAAAAATTAAAACGAATAGTGAGGGTCAGTTCTGTTTGGTTTTGCTTTTTGAATGCAAGTATCATTGTTTCTATTGTAGCCAAAATACTTCAAAGTTTAATAAAATAGGTTTTACATTTTTTTTGGATCAGTTCTATTCAATTTTTACTGTAATTATACATTTCTGACCTTGTGGTAGAACCAGAAGGGTTTGGTTTGAAGAGAACTTTAAGATGTACTTCCAGCCTCCCTGACACAGGCAGGGACATCTTCCACTACACCACTTTCTCAACTCCCCATCCAGCCCAGCCTTGAACACTTCCAGGGATGGGGCATCCCCTGACAAACTCTTCCAGTACTCACCACCCTCTGAGTAAAGAATTCTTTCCTGATATGTAATTGAAATCTCTCCCTTCTCAGTTTAAATTTGTTCTCCCTTGTCCTATCACTGCCTGCCCATGTAAAAACATCAGAATGATTTTTTAAAATAAAAATTAAAAAGCACTTACAAAATTCAGAGCTATTACAAAGCTGATAAACTCTGAAGTCACTACAGAGTAGACATGAGTAGATTTACTATGAAATAATGTCATTGTGGCATTGGGATTTGGCCCAATGTGTAGGTGTGTGGAGAATTAGTCTATAATGCAAGCATTTCAAGAATCGATACATTGTAAAAGCTCAGATTCCAATTTCTAGACTGAAAAGACTGGAAAGAATTACAACCATATTAGGACACTAAACCCCTTATTAACATATTCCAAGAAGTAGCAGGTTCTTTTCTCAGCCAAGCCACAGAACAACCTTCACCTTTTTTACGGCTCAGTTGCAACTGGGCTGGGGATTTGCACACAGTGAGGCTGTTGCCACCAGCAGGGCCATGGCTTTCCACATCTCCGTGGTGCCAGCCTCCAGGTGATGAGTGGCAGGGAGGAAATTGTTATCTTAAGGTCAGTAGGTTTGATGGGTTTCCTTTCAGCAAAACAAAACCATATGGCAACACAGCTTTTGCTTAGGAGGAGGCAGGCCAGGTAAGGAGGGGAATGCCAGGAAATGGTGATGAAGAAACATCCCCAGACACCTGGCTTACCTGTTTGCACTGCTCCAACAGATTGCTGCAGCAACCTTGCAGGAGCCTCCTTGCTCTTCAGGAGGCCGCAGAGGCAAAATAATTTATTGCTGTGATGATCCTTGGTGAAGAATGGCTGTGTAACAGCTCTGTGTGTCTGTCCTGGTCCAAACAATGTCAAACTGAATCTTTTGAGCTCTTGGTGATTCAGATAACGGACAAATGCCCAGCTTGGAGCCATTTTATGAAACTGTATTTTGAAGGAGAGGGAGTGTGTTTCCATAGGACCTCACATTTACTGCTATGACCAAAACATATCCCTTGAACTAATTTGCCATCACTACCACCAACAGAATGAGTGTGTGGCAATGGCAACAAGAATAATTTCTATGATCCAAAGAAGTAATTTAATGCAGAAGTTATAACATTTTATATCATAAAATACACTTTATACTGTACAAGTTAAATAAACCACCTTTGTAATTTACAGGCAATCCATGTTACATGTCAGTCCAAAGTTTTCATCTACCATTAAAGAGCTTAGTAACTTATTTAACCCTAAATCCTTTAGTTTTTACCTGATAACTGCGTGTAACCAAACTAAATAAATGCTCACTTTTTATTTGTTCCTTCTCAGGCTAGCTCTTCATGTCCCCCTGTCTTCAAATTTACACTCTTGTCTGTTGGACAGGAGCCAATGGAGAGTATATTCCTGAGCCTATTTAGGCTTCTGATAAAGGTTATAGTCCAGTCACTCCATGACAGGGTGATCATGGAAGATATATGTCTAACTCACCTGCTTGAAAGGCTAATTGAACGTGATCTACCAGGAAGCTGGTCCTCAGTCATAATTCTACTGAAATAAACAGACTGCAGTTGGAATTTATGCTAGCATAGGATTTTTACTCTGCATTGCCTTCCCATTTCTGCCTAAAATGATCATATGAAAACTTTCATCACCTTGTCTTTAAGTTACAAATTAATAGGACAGAGAGGAATGGTGTTTGTATGGCTGGAGTGTGTAATTTAGGCTCCAAAACAGATTATGAAGTCCAGAGATATACATACAATGCAGTCAGAGATGTCTCAAAAATGGGAGACTGTCAAAACAGATGAAAGAAGGAGTCATTCAGTTGCATCACCTAATGCAGCTCGATTACTACAGAGATGGTGAAAGAGGTGATAAAAAATCTGTATATAATAGAATATGAATTTGCAGTTCCTTACCTCACAGTAAGTACAGCCCCACAGCTACTGCTTCAGGGGATTGAAGAAAGGAATAGCTGTGGTACCTATGAAACATTGCTTGCTTTTTTGGAGCAGCCAGCTGGAATTGACTAAAACACTGAATGTCACATCAGATCTCACACAGATGAGAGGTTTGCTTGCTTTCCAGTAGAGATAACAATCATGATGAGCCAGCAGAACTTGGTCTGCAGCAATATGAAAGACATGGAGTGTGAACATTTGCTAACTCTCAGTAACAGGAAGAGCCAACCTGCTAGGAACACCACACCTTTTTAGGGCCCTGAACTTATTCATTCCATATTTTTGCTTTATAGAACAATGCTAGAAGCATGACTTCTTTCCTCTTGGTTTTTGTGTACTCAATTCATAGCCTGGATGCTAACAACCATGCTTTCCAGAGAATATGTTTTGCTGGCACCATGACAGTGGTTTTTTTTTCCTCTACAGCTTTGGAGAGCTTAAAAATTCCCTTTTCCCTCCCTCCCCTGAAATGGCTCACTTGAGTGCAAGCAAAATTCTCCACAGAGGGGGGACAAGTTTGACAAACAGCAGTAGGAGAGGTAATACTTTATAAAGAAAATGATGAATGATTCCAAAAAAGAAATTAGGAAGCAGAAATCATCTCAGGCATATATGGAACCACATCATGATGCAATTTTAAATGACTGTACTATGGCCAGCAGTTTGATAATGAAGGGAAAGCTGTGAAGCTCATTTGTGACAATGTAAAAAAAAAATAAAAAGGAGCATGTTGATAATGAGCCTTGAATATTCTTTCTTTTCTTTTTCCCGTTTTTGTCACCTTTGGTTTACTTGGCATTCACCCAAATTAGAAGACTGACAGTCATTTCTCTTTAACAATCACTTTTGGAGACTCAAGAAGCACTTGCCTTTCAGCTCTGTCAACAGGGAATCATTAACACTGAAAAATAAATGTATATATGCTTAATTGTTTTTACTGAAATAAACACTCTGGCTACCCCCTGCCGTTTAATGAACATGCACTGGGTTAACTACAAGGGCTGCTACCACTGCCATCTTTGATTACTTGCTAGTGGCAGATGAAAGATTAAAACACACAGGTTTTTTTGACAGTAAATATGATTTCACTTTTTTGGTTTCCACATGAACCTACCCTTTACAAAGGGCTGCAGAACAGCAATGGCTGTCAAAATAAGGCTAGCAAGTAAGTGGAGCAGCAGCTCTCTACAGAGTTTGATTATTCTTTTGTGAAAGAGTCTGTAAACAAAACCTTTAGGCTTTTGTCTACTAAGCAGTGCTTAGAAATTCTTCCAGCCTAGCATTTTTAATATGTGGGAACACGACTGCATAGGATTCAAGAGCACTCAACATTTTTGAAAGGAAAACAATTTATTTTTGTAACTAAATGTGGCCTCAGATGCCAAAATGCAGACAAAAGATCACTTTTTAAAAAGAATATAAATGCTCCGTATGCTCTGAGCTGCCTGTGATATATCTTTTCTTTGTCTTGACTTTACATATCAAGATATTAACAGAGGAAAAATAATTTTCAAGTATCAATTAATTTAAATTTTGAGTTTGTCTAAGTGAAAACATATTAAAGTCTTATTTTCTCTTCCACCCTTTGTGCTGTGATAATAAGCCATTTAGTCTGAGGCCTGATATCCCTTTGACTAACAGCCAGTTCTTTGAGATGGCCAGACCCTTCAGAACATGCTACATACATTACAGGGCATAAAGACTCAAATCTCTTCCCTTCCTAGAAAAACATTTGATCTAGGGCTGGGACATGCATTTCTTCACCAGATCAATTCACCAGTTTCTAAACATTGCCAGGAATTGGGTGCAAATTTACACATGCCTTGAAACAGAAACTGATGGGACACTTCCATCTGAATTTCCCATCTCTATACTGGGATGTGTCCTGAAAAGGAAGTTAAACATTCCCTGACCCCTCCTTTGAACTACAGCCATACCCAAATCCATATCATTAAGCTCTTTTAGCCTCCAAGTAGGGCATCCACATCAACACTGTCAAGTGGAGACAGTCTCTGGTTTGTGCAAAGTCTTAAACTAAGCTAGGAAAATGTTCAGGATACTGATGGTGGGTCCAAACCCAGAAGAAACTGAAGACTGCTGATTATGTAAAGAATAAATTATTTGAGTTCCAGTGCCTGGAATCTTTCCCTGGCACAGTTAAAGTATGGATGTGGCCATATGTGTCCAGGTGTTTTAGACAGCAGCTGAGCCTGGAGTTTGTCACTGCTGGCTTTGCCTAAATACCAGCCTTAGATGTCTTAAAGGGAAACCAATGCTTAAGAGCACACCTTGAATTTAACTCCAAAAGGCTGAGTAATAGATTTCCTACAAGTTCTTTGGATATATTTGGCATGAGGTTGTAAAAGTTATTGCCAGCATGACTTTTGGTTTGCCTCCTACTATTTGAGATTTGCTGATCATTCCATTTCACCTCTACAGATTAATGACTAATTTTCAATCATCTTTTTCACATAGTTTTCCTTATCTATTATACAGGTAAGTGCTAGATATGCAATTACAGAATGCAAAGCATAATGAAATCTTTAAAAAGTACTTACATTTGAATTCTTAAAAGGATCAAGATTTTATAATCTGGTTAGCTCTTCTTCCCTTCAAGCTTGATGAAAACAAGGCATCCCTTGATGAAAATTAGGGATTACTGCATCCTCCTAGTTTAGTCATCAATCCCTATACACATCACTAGTGTTACACCCACCTAGTAGGGACAGTTTTAAGTTTCTCTTATAAAAATGGTAAATATCAGCCAAACAATTTTTGCAGACTACAAATGCTGGTGACAATGAGCCCCCTCCTTGCCTCAGCTGTTACTCCCAACCTCTTCAATGCTTCCAGAATGCTTCTGGCTTCATGCAAAAGTGATTCTAGAGGCAAAACATCGGTATGATCAAAGGAAATTACAACACAGGAAGGACTGGTGCAATATATGTGTGTTGCTTATGGCCATGGCAACACTTAAGTTTTAGCTGTCTTGCCACCTCCTACAAATGACTTCAACTTGTGTGACCAGACAATGATGATTACAATTCCCACCCACACACACGTGCACATACACACACGATGCTATCTGTTCTCCATCACTGGAAAAGAGTGACTTTTGGGATAAAGCACGACTAAACATAGAGATCTACGTTAAGAAAACTCTTGGCAAGTAAAGACTAATATCACAGATATCTTCTGGCATGAATAAGTAAAGTATGCAGGTTGTGAAATATTCTTTACTTGTAACATTGTTTTGAAATTATTTTGTAAACTTCTACACCTATTAAAGTTGAAGGCACAAAATCTCTTTCATTTTCCTTTCAGATTTTCTTTCATGTAAATGTTGATGCAGCACAATCCACTGTGATCTAAAGAAAAGCCCTCACTTTCCATTTCTAGTATGTGTGTTAGAATCAGAGTTGATTTGAAATAGGTTTTTGATGGAAAGTGAAATTTTGCACTTTGATGATTTTTTAAATTTGATTTTTCATTGGAAAACCAAATGGACCCAGATTTTCCACTTCCAGATCATTTTAGGAGCAATGTATGACAATGAAGACTCTACTTTATTATGGAGTTAAACACTGAAATAGGCCTTAAAGATATACTTTAAAAGAACGAATAGAGAAGATTACTGTTAGATTTTTGTGAGGCTATCAGGAGCCCACAGGTGGAATAATAATATCAAGATGGAGGCCAAAACCAAAACCTTCCCCTGGCAAAAGGGAACTAGACTGCAGTAGAGTCTACCAGAGCCAGAAGAGGAAGTCTGCAGTTTGCAGTGCTCTTCAAGGCAATGCAACATTCTGCAGTCTCCCTTCTGGATGGGAAGATCCCCAGGGTCTTGCCAATGTCTCTCCCCACAGAGACATTTTCAAGATTATCTTGTGGATGAGGCAATTATTTCACCATTGATAAAATGAAAGTTTTTGCAAAAGCTGCATCATGTATATATAACATAGAGTATTCTCTATGTTCTCATTCCATTCTGGACAAAAACCTTTTATTGGAACAAGCTGAGAAGATTCACATGAACACCAAGTGTGTTCCTTCCTTTCTGTCTCCTAGCACCATGTGCTTCTCAGTATTTAAAATACAGTAGTTCTCCTGTGTGTTTTGGTACAGAGTGTATTGATTTTGAAGATCCCTTTCTTAGGCATATTCCTAGAGACCTAAACTGTCATCTCAAATGTCCTCTGTCTTATTTTATTACGACAGAGCATGCCATGAACCAGAATCCTATTGCTAGCTGAGCCTCCTTTGCATCAGGCAGATGTTTAAACCAGATGTTTTGGAAAGGATTTCTTACTCCCTTATTTTCTATCTGATTTGTGTTATTTAGACATGGCACAAATAAAAGTTGCAAAGAGATATGTTCTACATTTCCAGTTTCCAGCTGCAATTATATAGAGATTCTTACTAACTGTAAGATCACACAACCTTGGTCATAATTGGGTAAACAGGGTGTTTGGAGTACCAAACAGCAGGACCTGACTAATTAAATATTGTTCAGAATCCCCACTGGGGAGTTTATGCAACCACTGAACTATAAGCCACAGTGTTGCAGCTCAGAAACCATGTAATTAAGGTAGATATTCTGTGGAATAACTTGCTCTTCCTTTCCTAAAGAAATGTTGTAATCGACCTGTGGCGCTTTGTTGAGATGAAGTAAAGAAAATTGGATGATCTGAGCTGCTTGTTGAAAAGCACTGCAAATACAGATCTTTTCAAAAAATCAAGTGAGCTTTTAGCTTACTAAGTCTTCAAGTGACAGTCTTTTCTATAAGCATATTAGAAATTTTAATTTTGAGCTAAGTTGCTGTAGGTGAGTGAATTTCATCACTTCAGTTGCATTTCTCTATTGCATGTTCTAGGAAATCTTAAACACACACTTGGGCTGGAGATGTCCAGGAAGATTCAAAACAACATTATCATGCAGGGGCAGACTCATTTGTGCTAGATGCTCACACAGCAGGACAGTGACAATGGCAGAGAGCAATTCCCTCTTACAAGAATAGAAAGAGAAGACAAGAGGTCCACCAAAGGCGAGGCGAGGCAATGAGCATTCCTAGTGATGTGTGGTTCTTGTTTGCCTCATTTACATCTCTTCTCAGGTGTTCTGGCCTTTGATAGGATACATTCACATATGGGAGAGGACTGTGAATATCAGACTGAAGACCCCAACAAGAAACCCTCCTGTAGCAGTTAGGCAACAACTGAACTATAGAACTCATAAAAACATCCCAACTGCTCAGGTATGTGAGCATCCTGTGTGCACACTGGAAGGGACCAGCATTCTCTCCACCCCATTCTGCATCCCTGTTCTCTCCTGTGCATACTCCAACTGCTGTTGCAGATGGTGTGATATGGGACTGCAGGTACACAACAAAGTATCTGTGGTTCAGTTTAGCTGTATATTTGCAGACTGACTCAGTTCTTGGTATCCCATGGGCCTAAACTGGGATGCAGACTCTTCAGTTGACAAATATCTTGACAGTAAATCTGAATCAAAAGCTATAATTTTGAACAAAGACATAACCCCACTTATGTGAGGATGGCTATCCTGCTCCTGTGCTGAATGTTACCCTTGGAAAGTATAAAAAAAATTAACTCATTAGCTAAAGTAATTCCCAAATAATCAGATAAAAGGTCTGAAAGAAAGAACTCGATTTATCGGTCTTTCCTTTGCATACAGTTGTCTCCAGGATCCTGTGACAGCTTTAGCTTAGATCAGGCAGGTGGAAGAAAAGCAGGACAAGAGGCCTAATGTTTAACATTTAAGCTGTCAAGTTTGATATGGCACTCAACACTAAGTCATAGGTGCCAACTTCACAGCATGAGAATTCTTTGCAATATTCACGGGAATTATGCTCAAGTAATAAATAAGATATATTTCTGTTTGAATACACTCAAATTGGTATTTTCTTCATTTCAGCAACAGAAGATAGAGATAGAATGTATAACTAAGAACCTAGAATAGTTTCTCAGTTCCCCATTCAGATGCTTCCCAAAACATATTGCTGTGAGACTTGAACACACATTATTCTCCCTTCCCCCACCTGGAAAGAACCTTGAGTGCTTAGCTGGGGAGACAGTCATGGAGTACTCCAACAAATCCATGGGTCTGGAAGCTTTGCAAGGCATGACTGCCGGTCATATCATATGGCATAAATCTGCTTAAGAGTTTAGATGCAACCTAGAGATGCTTCAACTCAGTTCTCAAAAGGATTCAGTTATGACAATTCTTAGGTGACTCAATGTAAATGAAAAGTGAGAATTTCACAGTCTTTCTGAATGGCTTTGGGCCTGGGAGTAAGAGTCACTCAGACAACATGGTAGGTGCCCAGTAGGACATAATGAAGTCCTTTCTGCCTTTCCCTAAATTTAAGCCTCTCTGTATAGGCCTGAGTGAGGTGCCAGGATAGCATCAGCATTCATGGCCTGTGCTTTGGTGTCTAAATCTCCATTTGGAAAGGAATTTCTATTCTATACATCTCTTTTAACACATGCTCTGAAAGAAATGAAATGTAGATGCCTAAGGAAGTCCAGAAGCTGAGGTTAAATCCTTTACAGGTCTCACAGGCAATGAGTGGCAGAGGAAGTTCCTGAATCTGTCTTCTGTGAATGCAGAGAAGCATCTTAACTAACCTGTAGACACTTTACCTCATCATTGAGGATTATGAGCCAGTGGGATGGCTATGGGAATAGAGAACATCTATTCTGTAGTGCAGGACTGGCTACCGTGAGTTGCCTTCTGTGCCTGCAGGCTCCTAAACAGAAGAGGGGGAGAAAGGCAGTTAGAATAATTTTCCTGTAGCAACTTCAAAACTGTCACTATTCAATATTATGGCACCAAAAGAAAATCTGAGAAAAAGAAGAAATCTTTTGCAGTGCTTGCCTACCAGAAAAAACACCATTACACTACCAAATTCATATAACAAAAATTGAGGGATTTTAATGAAACTGGATCTTCATCTGCACTTGAAGCAACCAGCAAGTTTTAAGTAAACATTTACTTGTAAATGAGAAAATGAAAACTAACTTCTGTTTTTATGAATTCTTAATAACCACTAATATTTCAAATCTTTAGAGACCTGCTGAGGTATGGCTTTTCTCTCAAATACAAAGCTGTTTAAGAAATGGTATGAGGTACAGACAGTGGACAGCTGATCTGTAGCCCAGATGACCATAGATAGTGCAGATTGGATACTATTTTATTTTTGGTAAAATCTTATTCACATGCAGATATATAACTTCATCAATTAAACTCCAGGGCTATGAATGCTCTAAACTCTTGTGTTTCCTGAAAACATAGTAATTTTTATTATGGTTCTTGTTGATCATGTTTTTGTTCTCTTTAATAATTCCTCGGTTCTTCTTATTCAAAGCAAACCTCAGACTAGTCTAAATAGGAGACTACAAGCCAAATTATGATCTCAGTCCAAAGTAAGTCTGCTTTGTTTGCCTCTGGTAGACAGACTTCACATTAATTTTGAGATAACTGTGTGAGGGAATCTGAGCCAAAACCAGAAACTAAACTCTTCTCTGAGATCTACAGTGCCCTGCAACTCTGAAGCACAGATACATCTGGAATAGCTGCTTTGCCTGGTGATCTCTTGTGCATTTAGATCATCATTAAAAAGTGCTCTTTGCAAACTCAAGTCCAGCTAAAGCATAGTCTGGCAGTCAAGGGAAGATGTTGCTCTGCGTATTTTACTTTTAGAACACATCTGTCTACCCTTGAGTTAGTTTTCTCTCTGACCTCTCTTTTACCTGGAGAACACCTGAAATGTCCTTCAGTTTTAGCAGTATCCTGGCTCCAGCAGAGATTTCCCAATACACAGAACAGATGACAATATGTTTCTACCCATTTATTATATCTGGAGCATACCTCAGCAATCCCTTGACATTTCCTGTTTTGCTGACTCAAAGTACTAACAGTGAGTGGAAAAAAGAAATACAAGTAATTTGAGCTATTCTGGAACTCCAGAGCCTCAAAGCAAGAAGTTTCTTCACCTTGGAAAAAATGAGAATTTTGAAATTGTAGTCCACTACTGCTGGAAAGACAGTTACATTATGAAAAATAATGCCCTGCAGGGATGTAACATGCTCAAGGACTGGATACCACAACGTGGATAGTGAAAAACTAATGGAAAATTTTCTGTTTTTTCATTTTCATGGAATTTGCAAGAATATTTTTATAAGTTACTGCATTTTTAAATGTCATTCTGAGAGTGTGCCTACACTTCCCAAGATGTTTTCCAATTGAATTTTGAATACAATTCAAAACATTTTTTTTAAACAGAGATGAAAAAATCTACTGACAATAAATATAGATGAACTCTGAAAAATACACTGAGCTTGTATAAATTCAATTCATTGCTATGAAAATTAGAAAAGGTGTGGAACAGGATTAGATGAGGTGGGGAGCACTGACTGCTGGTAAAAAAAGCGGTAGGCAGAGACCAAAGGACAATTCTGCAATAAAAAAAAAAAAAATCAGTATGCAGGCAGCTATTATCAACACTGATAGAAATTAATGCCATCTTAAGTGGGATTTACAAAGGCACTTGCCACTGGTTGAATTTATTTCTGCTGCAGGGGATGGGACTTTTGCTGGTGGGATTAGCTGAAGCCATGCTTCTGAAAACAGCACCCTGAAATTACCCTTACCTCTCCTGCTCCTTGATCCTGGAAAATACCCACATCATCTCTACAATAAAAACTACAGGATGGAAAACGTTCCTTTGCTGTGTGACCTTGCAGCAGCAATTGCTCTGATACAAGAGCAGGGTTTTTTTAGAACTCGGTTTCACAGGTCATTCCCTCCCTGCCCCTCAGCAGACACATTTAACTTGGTTTCAGCAAAACCCTGTGAGCAGAGCCCACTGAACAGTTATTCACCTCTGACAACACAAAATGCATGCAGCTGAGCTGAAACTGTGACTCAAGTCTCATTTCTCTTTGCTTGGCACCCCTAAGGCAGTTGTGACCTGACCCCACCCCCTCAGGGCACCAGGCAGTCCCTGCTTTCTCTCCTCTCCTCAGCCATGGGTGGGTTCCTTAGGCAAAGCCAGCTGCTGCTCAGTTACTCCAGACATCTGGTGTCCCAGCAGAGGGGAGGAGAGGTGAGCTGTCAAGGGAGCCACGCTTGTAGAGCTCTGGCCATGGTTAGAACCATACAACTTTTTATTTTTGGTGGGAATGGGAACTGTTAGGATTTTGACCTTTCCATCCCAAACCAAAAACAACCAGGCTGTTTGCCTCACTCCATCCACAAGTGTAATTACAAGTGTGTGTAGTCATCACCCAGCACATCTCTCAGTGTGGGAAAAGAACTTGAGAGTGCCAGAGATGAGGAACCCATGAGAAGCAAAAGCACTGAGTGAAATCCTTGTTTATGTCACTGTACATTAGAAAGGTTTGTTTGAAACATGCATCAGCTGTATGGGGTAGCAGGAGAGCAACCTGAACATCTTGAATCATTGTGGCCATAGACAGACTTTCCCACACTGTGGGAGCTCTCTGAGCCAAACACCATCCACCCTTACTACACATCTCCACATTACAGCAGCTCTTGGTTCATTCAGCTGTAGATCTCCTCATGAACTTGAGCTTTATTTTTCCTCCACACAGGATTATGTCACCATGCTGCAGGCAGGCCTTCAGCTCCCAGCTCCAGTGCAGACGGATGTGGTGAGGGTTAAGGGCTTTATTCCTCTTAACCAATGGGAGGGAAGAGTCTCATATTTTTGAGACTCTTGGATTTAAGAGTGGCAGAAAGCCAAGGAATAGTGCACAGTTATGTGCACCTATGCAAACTAAAGCCAAGGGATGTAATTTCCTAATCTTCACAGCAGCCCTTCACATGAGCCTAGAGAGTGCAGCCCAGCAGCTCAGTTGCCAGTTTTCTCAGGTACTCACCAACATAAAGCCACACGTACAATATTTAAGCTCAAACTCACAGAAACGGTTCTAGTACAGAGTTTTCCATTTTTACTAATTTTTTAAAGAAGAATCACACACATTTTGATTCTGATAACTTTTTCTCACCTGCACACCTAAAACTGGTTAGCAGCACTGTGATTTCAATACTTTTCACTTATTGTTTCCTTTTATGATTTGTATCATGAATTAGCTCTTTTCCCACCATTTTCTAAGAGAAAAAAAGCACCCTTAAGGAGAGGTTAAAACTAAAACTAAATAAAACCCCGTCCTTTCTGCTACTCCCCAATTCTAGTAGAGAAAATTTAAATTTATTCTATTTCAGTGCAACAGGTCATTACTGTGGTGATGTCACTAGGCATGTTCATGATATTGCATGAAATTACTAATTCTAACCTTAAGAAACAGTTATATAAAAAAATTGTGACAGACTTATTATACATGATAGATCCTGGAAAAATAATTTTAAAATGTTCCAATTTTCCCTTGAGCAAAAGTCAAGAAATGCCCTGACTTTAACATGCGATTGATTCATGTTTGGAAATTAAAGGCTTTTGCCCACAGGGACATCATGACTTTTGTGCTGCAACAGGTTCCTGGACACAGGCTGTTGAAAACGTGGCCCACACAGTATAAAGAATTAAGGAAACGGGATAGCTGCACCAGAAATCAATTGTGGTGTTTCAGAATACATGCATATGCTTAAAATCCAGGTTTCTTAAGGTTAATGCATTAAAGATCAGAGTTGGACACAAAAGTGAATCAACTGAGAAGTATCAAATGTATTAAGCTACCAGTGCTGAAAATAACGAATTGACTCTGACTTGTGCAAGTAGGCCACACCATATGCCTTTCTCTTCTAATGTTCCAGAGAACTGCTTGAATAAATAAGTTAATCACACCATCCCAAGGAAACACACACAGAATTTGCTTTACCACAAGGCAAAGTGTGACTTGGTAGGTGACCCAAATGGATGAGCAACAGAGCTGTGGGGAGCTGCAGCAGAGTTCTTGGAAAGCAACCGTATTTGCTGCAACAGTAATTAGGCAAGAGCTGATGGTGGTGCAGTTTAAAATAAAACTTGGTATTTGTTGAAGTGCTTTGGATGATGGCTGATAGTCTTTGCTCAATATTCCTCATTGTTCCAACAGCCTTGAAAGAAGAGTTGTGAAAACTCCAAAAAAAGTTCCCATAGCAACAGCAAGGAGATGGGACTATTTCTCTCCTAGCCCTGGGTGAACAGCAATGACACACAATTGTGGTAGTTGTGCTGAGCAAACCTACTCTGTTATTCAATTTCTCACAAAAGGGCAATATTTTTATTGCCACCCAAAAGAGATAACTGACTTTTCTGTTAAAGTTATTACATTATTTTCCCTCTTAGGACCCAGAGACTCTATTTACCCTCAGGAACAAGAATGATGAAACAACAGCCTGCCTGCATGTACATCCTAGATTGCAAATAGGGGCCTGCAATGAGGCTTGATGACCACCTACCCATAGAAACTCCCTCAGAACTGTGCCTAACCAGATGGGGTTCACTCCTGCCCATGAGCCCCAGTTTTACTTCTAGCCACTGGAACATTCCCAGGGAGTTTCATGTCTCTGCCCGGATTCAGGGGTATCCCACAGCACCCCTGTTGCTGCTGTGGTCAGCAGTGTGCAGCTTCCCCAGAGACCTGCAGTGCATGGCCTTTTATGCAGAAACAGTGATGGTGGGCCAGGCTAGGGTGTAGTGAAATGGGCCATTGGACCTTCTTGGTCCACCCAATCTTTTCTAGTTGCCTTGTGATGGCTAATCACAGACCTTCAAAAGTCATCAGCACAGCCCTGAGCTTAGCACACTTCTCTGGCTATCATGAAAGTTTTACATAAAACAGGCTTTTACACACAGGTGCAGCAACATTTTATAACACAGACACATTAAGAACTAAAACCAGAGAACCAGCAATTTTTGGATCCACACTTCAGGAAAGTATTTCAGAATACTGTCCACTCATACTTCAGGATCTCATGGTACTTGCATGTCCCAACATAGGTGGCAGTTGAGACAACCAAGATACACAGAGTATCACCATATAATATCAGACGGCTTTAAGCATCCACCCATACAGAGTAACACCATACCACATCAGAAGGCTTCAAGGTCCTGCCCATACAGAGTA
The DNA here is from genome assembly GCF_012460135.2 of Molothrus ater. Classification (NCBI taxonomy): domain Eukaryota; kingdom Metazoa; phylum Chordata; class Aves; order Passeriformes; family Icteridae; genus Molothrus; species Molothrus ater. Next base: position 20,982,573 of record NC_050479.2, read on the forward strand.
ACATCCTATCACTTCAGAAGGCCTCAAGCATCTGCTCTTCTTGTTCTTTAGCCCAACCTTTTATACCCTTCATGTTCATGCATTGCACCTGTGTGTCCCTTTGGTGATTGGTCAGTGCACCTGGGCACTCCATGGCTCATTGCTTTCAATGCTGCTCACCTGCTTTTCACAGCTGTAGCCCATTGGGGATGAGGCTCTGCAGCAGCCCCACTCCCAATTACCATAAACTGTCTACCTACACTTGCAAGCAAACAATTATCTTAAGAGGAAAATTCACTAAAAAATACCAATGTACCTATTACAATTTATGTAACCTCTATGGTCTGTCTCTATACTGCACCTAAAGAATCTTCAACACTCTTACTAATACAGTGAAATACTTTCTGCTTCATTCTCCCTGTTACCCAAAAAGATCATTGATTTAATAAACCTTTTGATTAACTAAGCACAGTTTTTTCTTACTATATAACATTTTCCAGTTCTTTTCTCATCCAAGAGTTCCAAGCAATTCCCTACATCAAAAGGACTTCCTTTGTTGGGGTTACCAGCCCTTTGGAATTGCCCACAACCCCAGTATGACTCCTTACACATGCAAATGCAGGAAATCCCTGGTGCTGGGATGTGCTCGACACATTCCATGCGCCAGACTGGTGAATACTTGCCTCTTTTGACTTGGGGCTATGACTGTGCCTACACAGAGCCTTGCCCACACGGCTGGGTTTTTTCCACCACTAACCAGTACAACTGGTAGATCAGGCTCTGACCCTAGTGCAAAGGCGATGGCACAGTAAGGAGAGAGCCTGGGCTCCGGGGTTTCCCTTTCACCAGCACTCCCCCTGTTGTTGGACACCAGGGTGTCTCTTGGAAGCACCTCACAATGACGAGTGGTTTCCTCAGGGTTTTGGGGGTTTGTCCACAATTTCTTACCAACATGGAAAAAAGAATAAAGGTTCAGATGAAAAACTGACTGGAAAAAATACGATGACTTCCTACCCTCAGAAACTCTAATTTTTGAAAAATGTCCTTTGCCAGAAAATTCTAAAAAATTAGAGATGGGAAATATTTTGTTTAATTTTTCTTAAATACATTTTCCTTTATTTTTATTTTAAAAGCTCTGAAGAATTTCTAGGCATGTGAAAGAGTTTATTCCAAATAATCGATTTCTCAAAGGAAGGTTCTTTCTCAAAGAATCAACCAAATGTACCTATAGAAAGCCATTCAAACAAGGTTCTAGCCCCATGACTACCAGGCAGCTATTGATAACAAAGTATTCTTTTATTCAGACTTGGGGAAAGGTCTGCTCTCATATACAGCAGTAACTTCATTAGTAAATGGAGTCACAGTAGTGCACTTTGTGTAAAAAGCACAGCAGGCCTCTATTTTCTCCTTGATTTTATATGCTGATGTTATAGATTAGAAATAATTCAGAAAGGAAGAAGTCAATGTATTGGCTGACAAATTTCAGGCAGCTCAAGAAGAGTTAAACCAGGCTGCAGTGCCCTCCTCCTCCTCGCTTGTACTTCTTCCTCCTTAAACAAGGGTGCTGCATAGCTCCAGCACTGCCACCCCCTCCCCCAAAATAAGTGAGCATGCCCCATAAAATCAGCCTGCACAATCCCGAGGGAGGTAGAAATTCCCATAAAAGGATCATTCCAAATCCCCAGGATAAGTTTATTTGGCATGCTATTCAAGCAATAGAAGTCTTGCAATTGTTTTCCTTGACCTTTTAACCTGCTTTTCTTATCCCAACAGAGGTCAAAGGACAAGAACCGGCTCTCGCCCCCTCTGCCTCTCCCTGCCCGGCCCCTGAGCACACGGAGGCTCCAAGGAAGGGTTTAGCCCCGGCAGCCACACACAGATGTCTGCAACGCCGGGGCTGGGGGCGGGAGGGGAAAGGAGCTGTAGGGAAGGTGACTTGAAGCTGGTATTTATTTAATTGATCATTAAGCCTGGAAAGGAAAGAAAAATCGAAGAAAGTTTTCTTGCAGGGAAAGAAAGCATTGGGGATTAGGGCACTTTGTGTATCGATATAACAGCATTTTTTCTCTGCTGGTTCCAGTGGGTCAAGTCTTAGCATTGCCTCGAGAGATCCCATTTGACTGGTGCTGATCTCCGGGAAGATGGGCAAAGAGAAGCCTCTACCAGGGGAATTCATGTTATCTGCCTTCCCCTACAGAAGCCACACAATTACCTGCGCTCCGCTTACACTTTGAAGCCCCCTCAGTTTCAGCTCTCGAGGGGCTGCAGAGGGGGAGGAGAAGAAAGAAGACGAAGGGGGCAATGCCCTCAGGGACGGGGGGCAGCTGTCCCTGCCCGCCCCAAGGCGTTTTGCTGAGCAGCCGTGACACCCGTGGCCCCAAGCCCTCGCAGGGGTGAGGCCGAGCCCCTGTGCCTGCCCACGGGCGGACGCGGGGCCTGGCCCGCCCCGTCGCGGCGCTGAGGGATGGCGCAGGCCGGAGTGCCCCTCTCTTCCAGGCTTGGCGGTAGCGGCGCGGGGCCCGAGCTGACCCCGCCACAGCGCGCGGGTTCCCCGGCCGGGACACGTGACCGCGGGGCGGGAGGGGCGGCCGCCGCCATGGCCCCGGCGAGGGCCCCGGCCCGCTCGGCCTGGCGGGACCGATCCCCCGCCGCTCCTTCGGCCGGGGTGGGGACCTCACCTCCAGCACCCCGGCAACTGCTGGCCAGAACCCCGTGTCCGGGCAACCCCCGCACCGCCGGGCTAGTGGGCGGCTGGCCTGGTTTTAGAGCAGTAAAGGAGAAAACCTTTACTGCTGTAAAACCCTGCAGGCTTTGAGCCTATCGGGACCAAAGGGGCTCTTTGGCCCAGAGGCTCCTTCACAGCCCAGGTGCTTCTCCTGTAAAGGATTTATAGTATTGTAAACTACACAATCCATTAGATTGGAAAGGACCTGTGAGATCATGGACTCCAACCTGTGACTGAACACCACCGTGTCAACCAGACCATGGCACTAAGTGCCACATCCAGTTTTTCCTCAAACATCTCTAGGGACGGTGACTCCACTAGCCCCTTAGCTCATTCCAATGCCCAGTCACCCTTCTTGTGAAGAAATTCTTAATGTCTAACTTAAGCCTCCTCTGGTGCAGCTTAAGACTCTGTCCTCTTGTCCTGTTGGAAATTACTTTGGTTCAAACACAAACCAAAGAATTGGGTGTTTCTGTACCTTGCAGCTTTTTCTGCTCCTCAGGAACTAAGCATCCACATTGTACCTTCTGGAGGGAACGTGTTAACCCACAAATGCTAGATGGCAACCGGTGTGTAGGGACTGCAATTTGACACTACCAGGGAAGATGCCTCACAGGAAAGTTCTGTCTGGATCAGTTTGGGGATTTTAGGCAGTGGGAGTGTAAAAGCATTTGAACAAGTTGAGTTTCCATCGTTTGCTCACCAGGTCATGGCATGGACTGTAGCTCGTTGCCCTCTGAGGTGACTCCTGACACAGAGCTGTGGAACAGCAAACTCAACAGCTGCCCGTCCTGTGCCGGTTATGCTCTGCGGTACCAAAATCTGTGAATCCCTCTCCAGCTTGTCTGTGCCATGATCTTCCATGTCAGGCCAGAAGGAGGGGGCAGAACAAGCAGTGTACAGAGCTGTCCAGCATCATAGAATCTCCTGGGAGTGATGCAGCTGCAGCCTTCTCTGCAACGTTGGTCAAAACAATACCAATACATCACCTCGTGTCTTTCTTGAAGTTGTTTCTGAATGTTCACCAAACTATAAAAAAAGAAAAATAAGAAGAAAAGGCCCCAGTCTTTCAAATGCTGTGTCAAATGAACAGGCTTCTGGAGGTGTCTCTGAGGATCCTGGGACAGATTAAACAGCCAAGTCAGTGATGGCATGAAACTGCGCTGCGAGAGGGCGCTGTGAAACTCATTCCAAGTGTGAAAGCCAGATTGATGTGAGTGATGTGGTATTTCATGGGGATGTAAAATTAGGATACACACAGAGAGCCAGTTTCTCTGCTGACTTAATCTAATGCCATTCCAGTAATCTCAGAAAATTGCACTGATTAATGCAAGAAGTGACTCGGATCCCGGAACGATAAGAGCAGGATTTCAGCAGAAGCAAGGAGACAATAGAGTTCAGGCTTGGTGTAAGTTGATGTTTACTTAAATCTACAGTAGTGTCCATAATAAACATAAGATCAGTTCTGCCTTTGAGAAGTTTCCAGTATGACTTAAAAGCTTTTAGAATCATCTTTGAGCGTTAGACTGGCACCAGTGGAAAAATGTTAACATCTACCCCTTTTCTCACTAATTTAAACTTGCTATGAAGCTTGAAACCCAACTCTCATCACAGCTGAGTTTGACCACTTAGCATTTTTTGGGCTGTTTTAACACATTTCAAGAGTCCTAAATAGAATCCAAGTGTATCCACTGTGTTTTAGAAAAAATAAGGAAAAGCAAAGGTTATGTGAGAGAATGCTTGAGAGAATTGAAATTACTACCATGAATCTAGCATTCATATAATACATTTTGATAAACCATATTTCTGGAAATAATTAATAAAACTTATTTTTATTTTTATAGATTGTTTGATTTCTTTGCTGCTGAAGGTATGTTTCCCAGTCTGTTGTCTGAAAGAAACTCCTGACAAAATGGGCAAATTGACAGGAAAATAAGACTTAATGATGGAGAGAATCCAAATGGAAAGGCTGCTGCAATTTGACAAGGATCCACCAGAATTACTGGACACATTACAAACACCACCAATGCTTACAATTTCAACCAAAGTCATAAAATACCTTTTTTAAAAAGGCTATTGAAAATTCATTGTATAGCTAAACAAAATGCAAGTATTCCATCCTGCGTTGTTTGGGATTTTATTATTCAGTTTGCCTCACTAATGCATATACAGTCATGTTTATTTAAGCTAGAATATCAATAAGCTTCATCTTTTGCCCAGGATTTTTTTTTCCTGAACAGTTACTTTGTAATGGAATGAAGTGGGGCAGCCAGAACCACATGGTCTCAGGCGTTCTCTTCTGTTTAAGTAAAATAAAGTGCTCTCAGTAGGCTGTCAGAAAAACTAAAAAGAAAAATATGCAACTGCAACAGTCATGGTTACAGATGAAACTGTGTTTGTATGCATGTGTATGTGAGCATGTACTGGCCTAAGTGCAGCATGTTTAGTTCTATAGGGAGCTTTCCTGCTACACCATAGCAGGCAAATGCTTCACATTGGGTGCTGGAAATTCCCTCACAACAGAAAACAGAAGCCTTCCTAGTCACTTTTAAAAATATGTCAATTCCTGCTCCTTCTAATTGAGAAATGTTTTTGTCATAGGGGAAATACAGGTTCTTTTATATTTGTTGGGTTTGGGACCATAAAATCCATAGTGACCCTGGTGTATGTTTATTCCAAGAGGCAGCAAGAAATGTAATTACTATTTTTCCTTTGGGTTTTGTTGTGATGATGCGAGCATCCATAAATAGTTTAATATCCCATTTATTCTGTAATGTTCTTGGTAGTTAGAGTGGGATATGCTGACTCATCAGGTCCTTGAGCCACCTTGCCATCTTCCTTTACCCAAATAACTCCTTGGTTTTAAACATCTTTAAGCATCTTTCCCTTTTTGCCATTGTTCTTCATCAGAGGGGTGCTGATTTTGTGTTGCTGCAGGCAGTATATTGCAACTCATCCACTTCTGTGAATAATGAAGCAGAATATAGAAAAGCTGGGGTGCAGTGGGCTCTTAATATGAATGCTAGGTAACACACAGTGGTGCCTGACTTCTAACTGTATCCTGAAGTCTTACATACAAAAGATAAAGCTAGTATTTCTTTCTGTTTATAACACAAACCCTGCTTGTTTTCAACAAGAATTCCTCATTTCAGCTTTTCAAAGCCATAAGGACTGTTGACCTACTTTTCAGGTGGGAAAAAGAGACACGGAGGCAGCAAGCTGGTTTACAAAATACTGTAAAATTATTTCCTTCCACAAGTACCTAAACACTTATTTACATTCAAATGTGACTGGCCTTCCAAATCCGAAAATCTCCTTTGATTCCTCAGAAGCTGATTTTCAGAATGAGTGGTCACAGATTGAGGGAATGCAGCATTTACTTCTTTTAAACAGACCTTCAGCGTGTCTTTTTTTCCCCTTCTTATTTGAAAGCAGATTTTTTGTTGTTTCTCTGGTCTTGTATTTTGGGGGGTTCAGACAAGGGCTTGGATATATATGTGATCCTTCAGCCTTCAGGCCAAGATGATTTTAACTGTAGCACATTTATGAGACCTGTGGGTGTGATCGAGGAGCAGGTTTTCAGAATCAATTAACCGATGCCGTGGTGTGCTGGAAAGGGAGGCAGCGATCTGAGCGGAGTCTGCATGGCTGATGCCGTTTGGAAAGGCCTCTGCTGCAGAGGATCAGTAGCCTGTCTGTGTTCCCTGCCTCCCACTTCAGTGTCACCCCATCGGTGGGGAAGTCAGTCTGGAACGCAGAAGCCTCTTTCTCAGATTTCCCTGATTTCCCTCTGACATCTAGTACTCAATGTACCTTCTGTGTCTGAACTGAAAATTTCATCACCTTTTTCATTCTTCTGATTTCACTCTCTCTCTTTCATTCCTTACATAAAGCAGAAAACACAGGAAAGGAAACGCAGCCAGAAGGTCCCTCAGTGTAGATGGGGGCTGGGACGTTGTTCAAGACAATTACTCTGGGAGACTGTGTAGCTATGCAATTGCAAAGCCAAAGAAGGAGCCCTGGGGAATTACATCAGTTTTTTTTTTTCCTTCCTAAGGGGAAAAATCTTGAATAGGGTCATGAGCTGTCTATCTAATCAGCACTGCCCTAGTTCACAGCAAAGCATGCAGAATGAACCAAGAGCAGAGCACACACAGCTTCTGCAACAAACTGTTTTCAAAAACCAAGGCACATAATTTCCTGTGAAGCCCTGAAGAATGGAAAGGATAATATGAAATGCAGGCTTTTTCCTGGTAATCCTCCCTGTGTATACTGTGTTTCACCTTCAATCTCCCTTTGTCTCCTCGCTGTCATTCATGACTCAGCACCTGCCTTTCATAAAACCCCTGTGCCTCTCTTGAACACGCTGACAGCCTCACACTCCTCTTGCAAAGCTGCAAATCTGATGCCTTTGTCTAGCTGCTTAACCTGACTCATCTCTTCTTGGACACTGGCCTTTGCCGCTCACTTCCTGACAGAACAAAGTATCACAGTGGGTCAAAAAAAAAAAAAAAAAAATTCCACTCAAGGCCCTGATTGGTGTAGGATTACTCAGCTAATTACAACGCCAGCTCAGAGGCAGGTTTCAGCCACACCAGGGGCTGGTACCTCCCGGCCGTGTCTCCCAGGTCCCTCTAGGAGAGCTGCTTGCTGGACGGTGCTCCAGCCCCTGCTGAAAGCTCCTTCCCACTCCCTTCGGCAGTGTGCCACCTGCACTGCTGCAGAGAAATGCTCCAAACCCCGTCGCCTCCCCCAGTGGGTAGTGGCAGCACCCACTGCTAGTACTTTGTAGTGCTGCCACATCACTTGGAGCGCTGTCTCCGCAGGGCAGGCATTTTGCTTTGTTTTGAGTATCCAGCGCCTCCCCCCCAACCTGTGACAATAAGGAAAGATTTAAGCAGTCGCCAGACTAATGGCTCTGACATGCAGACAAAATGAAATAGCTCAGAGTGGAGCTGGCAACCAGGAAACTTCAGAAACAAATTGATCTGGCAAGGAGTTTTCATTATGCTTCAGGGAACATGTTGGTCTGACAAAAATAGAAGTTGGCAAATAGATTACCTCTTGGAAAACGGCACACCGAGGTGATGCAGTGAGATGTGGCGTGGTGTCTGATCTGGCTCCAGGAGCTGGGGTTGGCTGGTTGGAAAGGAATGAGGAGATGGAGCTCCTTTTGGAGCAGAGCTTTTGAATTTGTGTTTTTCATAAAGCACCGTGCCCACTCGCCGCTTTCTCCTGCAGCTCCTGTCGCTGTCAGGAGGCTCTGCCAGTGCTCATCATCCTTGACTTTCTGCAGCTTGTTCTGCTTCTGCTTGACACAGCCATGGTGTCTGTGTGCCTCCGACCTTTCCTCCAGCCATCTCCTGGGCTTCTGCTGTTCCTCACCTTCCTTCCTGAGCGTGGTCAGGGAGGGTGAGGAGCCCTGGAGGAGATTTTGCCCTAATTGCCCAATTGTAGCTGCTGTCACAGGTGCCATATGTTTTTATACCTGCAAAGCATCCAAATGCTTAATGCCAGGAGAGAAGAAGCTCTTTGTAATGTGTATAAGCCTCTAGTATTACTGATGGGAATACCAGGCCTTCAGAGTGGTTAGAAAAAGTGCATAGTTTTACTATGCACTAAAATATTTTGCCATCAGTAAAAAAAATTCAAGCCATTCATTCTCTTAAAGAAATTCTCCCTACATGTCTAGCAATCACAAATAATTCGTCTGTCTCCACCTGTGAATATGTTTCGAAAAAGTAGCCTGTTCTTTCTGTAAATTCTTGTCAGCTCTCTCATTTTCCTTTTTTTTTAAATGATTCATCTTTCAGTTACTCATTGTTCCCTTATATGGCCTCCCTATATGTCTGGAGTTTTTTCATAATGAATGGTATTTTCCATACCCCATGTTGATGTTTGGTAGGAGTAATAACTTGTTACTATTTTGTAGCAGTATAGACAGGAAGGGTTTGTAAAAAAAAGAATTAGCCAGTATACTTTTTTCCCCACAGAATAAGTACCATCAATGGAATGATTTAGCTAAATCATATAAAAAGAGTAAGTCTGTGTCTCAAAAGCTGGTCAGAAATCCTTGGATATACTGTGGGAAATGTGCTAAATTCTTACGTCATGGCACAATGTAGACATTTTCTTGCACTCTAAAGATGGAAAAATAGAAAATTAAAAAGAAATTACAGAAATATTACCTTGCTTGTCTTTTACTCTGGTCATAATGATGTACCTCAGTTAACATTAATGCACTATAATAAAAATTAAGGCACATCAGAGTCAATGCATTGCTGCAGGTCCATTATTCATAGTTTGGGAAGGAAGCCCTGTGTGCCCTTATACTTTCCTGCTAGGATAAGAATATACTTTTCCAGGAGAATAAGCATTCACAAGGATGACAGATGAGTAGTATGGAAGTTCAAAGGCTGTATATAGAGCTTTTGAAATTTTTTCCTTTTTTCCTTTTCTTACTGTCTCCCTGACAATTTCATGGTTTCCTGCTAGCAATCCATCTGCTGCACTTTAAGTTAAGGTAATGTATAAATCTTGCAGTAGTTACGAAACCATTACAAGGGAAAGGTTTAGTTTTGATTTTTTGTGCTATGAGGCTGTTTGGAAAGTGCATGGAGGAAAATGCCTAACAGGTAACGATGACAAGTTCTTCTAGCAATAAACACAAGCACACTATTCTGTCAGGAAGGCTTCACAAAATGTACTTAATTTGTGTGCAGTGTTAGTAATGAGTTGTCCAGGTCACTGACATCTGGATTCTTTTGTTTTACAAACAGTGTGTAATCCAATCATATTTCAGAAAACTTAACACTGTTTTTACCCAAACCACAGTTTCTAGAATTCCTCATGAATTTGGGTTTGATGAGTCTAGATAGCTTTGCATGACTGGGGACAAAATATGCCACTTTTTTCTTTTGCTTTAAAAATGCCATCTTATTCATTGTTTTGGTGAAAATCAATCTGAACAATCATCATAACCCGGGCATGATTATATTTAAAAGGTTTTTTGTAGAGAGTTTTCTAGGTCTAGAGATGCTTAATATACTGCATGCCACAGTTTAATTCAAAATTTATTAGGCAGCCTGTGAAAACAAATCAAGTTAGCATATAAAAAATTGTTGATTCGACATCAGCTTTGATGGGTAACTGAAGAACAATTATGTACTTGCAGTCTGTCAGTCTCAAGTCAGGTTAAAGTTAAATATCCTGAAAAATGCCTTATGACTGTATGAACATAAATTACTATGAGTAATGAGAGCTGCAGTATGATTTAGAATTTGAAAGACGTTGGTAAAGCTTGATGGAAAGACTTCTATAAGATAGCTCTGCCTTCCATCAGTCTTAAAGCCAATCTGAAGTATCACTAAATCAAAAAAGAAAAAAAAAAGAGGAACTCTCCATATTCTGTCCCTTCCAATTTTTCTTCATTTTCCCCTCCCCCTTATGATTTTCTTTCCTGTTTCCTATTTCTGTTTTTCTTCACCAGAAGTGAAAAAGCTGCTTTTTATGTAAACAGAAGTATATCCTTCTTCCTCTCTGACCTAAATCAAGACCAGTAAAAGATCGTGTGAGTTAGTTTCTGTGACATTATTGGATACAATACAGACGATAGGTGAACAGATGACAGGGGAAGGAGCAGAGTCAAGCTATTCCTGCAGTGAACTCTACCAGCTGAGAAATGAGTGAGCTGGGGACTCTTTTCATTCTTCAACCATCTTTCCTGAAGGAAAAATAAAAGAAAAAGGCATGTGATATTTTAATAGCTATGAATGTTTTAAAATGATTGACTCTGGATATTTTCTGCATTTCAATTGTTCATTACCCAGATCTTTGGAGAGACAAAGGAAGTGTTTTGTCACTCTTCTTTATCTTTTGGAGGTTTTACAGCCTGTTCTTTGCAATATCACTATCATTTTCATATAGTTGGGGAAAAAATTCCAATTTCCTTTGCCTCAAAATTTTAAATGTATATTTTTCAGAAGAGTGAATTTGTGATCAGTCTTAGGAGAAAAAGAGCCTGAAATCTTACACTTTCATGATAATGTGAAGAAAATAATTTTTTTTCATTTTGATTCTCCTGAAATTTCTCAGACAAATCTCATTGTGTGACTACTGCTACTAACAGATGATTGAAGCAATATGAAAAGAATAAGGCAGGAGAGGAGGGGAGGAAAAGGGGGCGGTTGCTTATGAATGTGAAAACTTTATTTACACACACACAAACTCTCAGCAGCTTTGAGAAAAAAGAATGCAGAAAATAGCATACACGCACATTTTTTACATTTCTGTATGCATAATGGCCCTCTGAACAAATCAACCAATTTGGTAATTTTTCTACACAGAGGATTTGTTACGCTTGTAAAGAGGCAGCATTTTGAATGACACTGTGTTTTTTCTTCTTTATGCTTAGTGCTCATGAGATGAAGTTGACAGAAGGGGAATTTTTTTTCCTGTAGTCGTGCAGCACTCAGCATGATGCAAGGCTGGTTTTGAGGGCAGAGAAGTTGCCTTGTTTTCTGCAAAGAGCATCCACAGGCACAAGATTGGTTAAATGGGGTTCCACCGACAGATGGATACTTTAGGATAAGTCCATAAATGGGAGACATAAGTGAGCAGAGGTAGAAGTAGAGCAACACATTTTGCTGCTCTTGTGCTGTCAGGAGCAGGTGAGCCCTCACCCACCCATTGCTGCTTCTTGATCATCACGCCCACAGATTTGGAGGTTGATCCAAATGGTGGTGTATTGGTGGCAGTGGCCTCTGTCACATTTAGCACATGTCAGCTTCCCTTTAGGTCTTAGAAGTGCTTGGAGGTGGGCCAGCAGGACTCCTCCGGGAGTTGGTCTCTGCTTGCACTTTGTCCTTCGAGCTGGGTGGCAGCTGGCAATTAGCAGAAAAGGCAGTGGCGGTCAATAGCGGTCAATGAATTTTGCAACATTGTCTGTATCACTGGGCTCAGCAAAGAGAGTGGAATGCTGGGCAATCATCATCCATATAGCAGCATGCTAAAATCATTAACAAGTGCTGATGAAGGTCTGGATTATGTCTGTGGGGGGTTTTTGTTTGTTTTTGTTTGTCTTCTGAAGAAGCTTCATTTTTTTGCCAGCATTGATGTTGATTTGTCACTGCTGGTGGTGGGGTGGCTGATGTAGGTTTATAAAGGCTTTTTGGCTTTTAAAACTTTTATGAACAAGCATAGACCTAGGTACTGTTTAATGTCAGTGGTTCAATATTTGCAGCCTGCATATTAAATGCAAGCTCCAAGAAAAATATTATTGAGAATAAGAGTTAAAATTCCCCATTTATATATGTCTTTTGCTCCGTTTTTGTTGGAGGAAAAACCTCCTTGGAAAGACTTCCAAAAATCCCCTCATGAATATTTGCATGTGTACTTATGTGGGTGCCTTTGTGTACAGAGGTGTATCCACCTGCCAGACTCATTCTTGCTTCCTTCCCTTTAGGCTGGGGGTTTGTGGAGACTGAGATGATTGTTCATTAAATTCATAAGGAAGTCTTTTGGAAAGACCCTTCCTCAACCTGCTGTGCACCTTTTTGAAATTAGGAGAGTGAGGCCTGAGCAGACCCATGAGACTGACTTTTGGAAGTTTCCTCTAGGGACGGGTGAAGGCTGGAGGAACCAGTGCTGTGCCTGTGCAGGCACACAGAGCTGTAGGAGATTGCTCATCACGGGCAGGTTTCTCTCTGTTCTGCCTCTGTTCTGTCCATCTGCTTTCACCTGGACTTGCAGCGAGGCTGGAACACCCATACACGTGCAGTGAGGTGCATCTGGCTGCTGTGTAGGGCACACTCCGATCAGCAGGGATGAACCTGGAGTTTTGTTGGGTGTCTGTGGAAGGCTGTGCTAGACAGGCACCTTTTGCAGTCACTTGCCTCTGTGACAGGGTCTTGCTGTAGGTCCAAGGCAGCCCATGAGCTTTGCTCCCAGTCACAGGACCCTGTTTCAGCATGTCAAAGGACAAGCCATGATTTTTTCACGTTGACACCTTCCTAGGCATCCAGTAATCCCAGAGCACTTTGGGATGTTATTTTTTGATCGTTGAGAGTTACAGTTTTTTCTTGCCCACAGTCTTTTCCAGGAATGAGATCAAAGGCCTCTCACTGATCTGCTCTGGCTGCATTGTATCCCTCGTTTTCTACTCTCCTGTAAGAGTGTCTTTATTTAGAGCAGGTCAAGCTGTAAAAATCCATTACAGTTTCAGTGAAATTTATCTGTATTCACGTAGCTACTTTATATATTGTCTAATATACAATCATATTTTGTGATTGCTGCAACAGTATGCAGAGTTAGGAAGTATGTGGTTCAAATAAAATGAGTTAATATTTGCCTTTGTTTAAAAATGCAGTGATGCTATTGGGATGCAGTTAGAGTTGCATTGCATCTATGGAGGTAATCTAACCTTTAATTTTCAAATGCTTTCTACACAATATTTAGGTCCTCTCTATTGGTTTATCTAGAATGGTAAAAAATAATATTATGCTGTGTTAGATCCAGCAAGTAATCTTTATTTTGAAATTCATTATATTGTAGTGAAGACACATGGTACTGTAGTGGTATATAGCAGAAGAAAATCTGTATTATGCAAATGTGTTGTGAAGGGTGGACGTTAAGAATACCAAACACTTTCTGCTGTAATTCCTGTCATGACAAAAATCTCTCTTACTGATGATGTTGGATAAATATTTAAAGCTGAAACATTTTCCATGGAAAGATGCAGATTCAGTGGCATGAAAATAGTCTATGGACTTGCGAGACTTTGTTGAATTTCATGTTGAAGAAAATCCAACACATGCCAAAATCATCTGAATACTTTGCTTCAACTTTCAAAACGAAACTCCCAGTTTTTTATTTCAAATGTATTTCTTGCCTAGAACTCTGCTTTCAATAAAAAAAAGCAAAAAAAAAACAAAAACAACAAGTTAAAATTGAAATGATGTGTGCAACAGTGAGACGATTTTCAGTTCAGTGACAACTGCTTTTTCTGTCCTCGTTCCCTTCTCCTCCCACAGTGGATTTGCCATCAACTAAAAATATCCATCATATTTGTAGATCTGTGTCTGACTACTCTATTTCACAGCTCTTTCCCTTTGCACTGTGCCATTTCTACAGCTATCCCACGCTTCTCAAACATTGATTTTCAAAATTTTCATGATTGCCAGTCATCTGTCTTACCTCCATCACACTGAGGTACCTGTACCCTTTCTCTATATCAAGTGACAGAGTTGGAGAAAACTCTGTTGGTATAACTTGTTTTCATCAGTTTAGGTTTTACTCTACCTTCTCAAGGCTTCTGCCTGCTGTGAACTCTGCTTTTTCTTGGCAAATTTCCTTAGATTTCATAAAATCAGCAATGCTGGGATGGTGTCTCCAGAACATCAGAGGTCTCTTTCCAGTCAGTGTTTGAAGCACCTGAAACTTATTTCATAGTTCAAGGACTGTTTTCTTTCTCTTTCCATCCCCCAATGTGGGGCTTGCACAGAGCTGTTAGAGATGAGGAGCAATGTCAGGGGTTGGAGGTACCTTAGCCCTGCTCCCCATTTCTACACAGCAGGTGTAACAATTGCAGCTCAGTGGTTCATCAAAGCAAGCACAGGTGTGCTGTGGGTCCCCTGCATGGCTGTGCCACACAGCAGAGCCATTTTGCAATCAAAAAACCCCCAGTTTATGATAATGAAAAAATGCAGGAAAGGGGTTCTTTGTATGTACATTAAACTCCACATAAGGTGATTCATTACAGCTTCATGATGTGAAAGGCTCAGATTCTGCTCACTGGAAAGCAGTGTTGGGAAGAACTGTAGGAAAGTGCTCATTTTAATCTCCCTGTAATTTTATCACTAGAAGAGACTTGAATTGGCAGTCTAGATCCCAAATCTCACTCTCCAGCAGGAACAAATTTCAATAGTAATGTAGAAGGGGGGTTGATTAAACATGGTGTAAGGGCTAACATGCAGCAGGAGGATGGACTGGCTCCAGCTGGGGGGACAACTGTAGTTTGTTCAGTCTTGTGAGCTGCAATTTTGACATAGGGCTGTTCCCTGAATTGGAAAATTGGCTTTTTGTATCAACAAAAGCCAGGTTACAACAGCTTTTTCCTCTCAGACATGTGTCCTATGCAGAGAACCAAGAAATAGCTGTGTCATTCCTGCTCTGTTAAGAGGTTTCTTCAGAAAAGGGTGATTTGAGACTGCCTGTGCTGCCCAGGTATGCTGAAGCTGGCACATCAGCCCAGAGGACTGGAGCCTGTGGGAGGTCCCATTGTGGGCATGCCACATGTACCCTGTCCCCACAGTCAGCTCTGGAGGACCACACATCCTCTGGAATATGTGGCTGCCTTTAATCCTAGGAAAAATTTTAGCCCACCTATTCCAGCCTGGGCTTGGCATGCCCCTGTCCCCAGAGAGGTGCCTGATGCTGGGGCTGGGGCTGCCCTGGTGCCCCCAGCTGCTCTGCTGCTGGCTGGGCTGGGACAGGCCCTGGCTGCCTGACCCTGCATCACTCACCATGGGGAGCTGGGACAGGGGCTGATGGCCATGGGGATGGCTGTGGAGTCCTGGACCCTGGGCAGGATGGGGTGAGCCCTGGGAGGCTGGTGTTGCACCCAGGGACATAACAGGCAGGTGGGATGATGTGGTTGAATCCTGTAGCTGATCTAGTGATAGGCTCAGGGTAGCAGAGAGATAGAGAAAACAGCACGTCTCAGAAGGCTTTTAATATATAATGGCTTATTTAGTCATTTTAGCTAAATTATTTATTGATGTGACTGAAGTTTGGCCCTTTAACTGTAATGTGTAGGTCTAGTACATGATCTGCTGTGTGGAGTTTCTGACTCTGCAGGCAGAGCTGTTTATATTCCATGATTCTCTAAGCTGTTTCTGACATACCTTTGTTAGATGGATTATGCATTTTATATCTCATTCCTAACAGTGAAATAGAAACCTCACACTTAGGCATTTCCCACAAAGCAAAACCCCTCTGCAACTTAGAAATGCTGAACGCTGATTTACTGTTCATGTGTGAACAAATAAATTCCCCAGAAAGCTGTTGTTTGGAATGGGGGGCACACAGCTTGCCTCTGCAGCTGTGTGTTGGGGGATGAGGTCATCCCTGCCACAGAGCCAGCTCTGTCTGCAGCCCTGCTGCTGGAGAAAGCCCCAGACAGCCTGGAAGAGGAAGGGAAGGCGTGCATGGAGGCTCAAACACGCTGGGTTTTGTTATGATAAAACTCAATTGCAAGCCTTGGGATTTTTAGCGTGGTCTCCCTCAGCAGTGGCAATTCCAAAATGCTCCCTCCCCTGCCTGAAGAGAGTGAGAGCAGCAGCATACCTCTCTGTTAGAAAACCAGAAAAATAGGTCAAAGCAAATTGTTCAAATGTGTTTGTTAGGAAAATGTATATGAAATGCAAGTAGATTGTCATTACTCTTACTCTGTAATGAGCTACCTGGTCTGATTCCAGAAACAGAATTTTTTAGAGTGGTACTTACAGAAGATCCACAAGACCCTGCTGCAAGACCTGGGCTGAAGTCTGAGACTTTACAAACTCTGCATCATTTGACACAAGGCAATATGTCAGTGTATGAACATACAGATGTTAATGTCTTGGTGTAAAGAGGTTAGCACATTTAACATTCTGTGCAACTTCATGCAGCCTTTTTACACATTATATTCATATAATTATGATAAGCATTTTAATCTTCCCAGAAGCTTTGGGAACAAGCTTACTGGACTGTGACTTGGTGAATTTTTGAACTCTCTTAAGGCAGAATATGATGAATTATTAATGAACATGAAATACTTTTATGATGTTAGTGCTACTGGCAGTCTGGAAGACTTCAGTTTCTTGGGCATGCCAGCTAAAAAAGAGATGAGAGATTTCTCTCTGTCTCTCTCTCTCTCTCTCTCTCTCTCTCTTTATTTTTAAGCCAAAAACACTCAATAAAATTACCTGCAAAGCTGAATAAAAATACTATCCATTGAGTCCAAAGGAAAAACGGCAAGTAGAAAAATATTAGTAATGTGCTCTATTGAAAATGAAAAAAAATCAATACATGAGAAAACCTACATGAGAAATAGTAAAGGAAACCTACTAACACAGTAAAGGAAAAATAGAAGAAGAAATGATATTCCAAAGAATCTGCCAGTGTGTCACATCATGTCATAGAAAGCAGCTTTGGATGAGGTTGGCATAAACAAAGGATTCTGTGTTTTGTTAATAAAAAAGCATATGAATTGTGTTGGAAACACTTTCTGTATTTACTGGGGAGAAAACAAGTACTTTAAAAAATGAGAAGACTTCTATAGGAATTTTGACCTCAGACCCATTCAATTTTACAGAACAGAGGCTGTGTTAAAGGAGGCTATGTAACATTAGACACAAATCTGATATGTCAGGTTTAACTCCTTCACCATAAAGACTGGCACCCTGTGGCACACAGAGTTCTATGGCTGTAGCATACACAAGAAGAGATATTTCCAGGATATTGTGGTTTCCAGAACTTTGCATTTAAATAATCACTGAAGAATAAAATATCATCAGTTGTGAATGATGTTTTGTCCAGTAATGCACTTGGCATAAATCCATGGTTTCCAGGAAATATATTGGTCTTTTTGAAAATGTTTTTTTTTTTTTCCTACAATGGATAGCTGATCATAACAAAGCCAGCTGGAATAGCTGATAGCTTGATGGCTGTAGCATTTATATGAAAACTGACATTTCTTCATTTTCATTATTTTGTTGTATTATTCTGCCTTCTATACTAAAAATTGTAAGGCTCCTTTTCTTCATAGGATGGAATGAAAACACTTCTAACACTGGTACACTGGAGAGTGGGAGTTGCTATTCAGAGACATCTTGTCAGGCTGCCCTGAGAGGACCTGAATGAGTTCCACAAAGCCAAGTGAAAAATCCTGTGTCTGGAATGGAGCAGTCCCATGCACTAGTACTGGCTGGGGACTGTTTGGCTGAGAGCAGCTTTGCAAAAAATGACTTGATGGTCCTGGTGGATTCAAGTTCATTGGAACTGGACAAGTTCACTTTGTGAAAGAAGGTGAGCAGCCTCACTGTGGGCTGCAGGAGCTTAGCCAGAAGGTCAAGTGATGTTTTTCCCTCCATTCAACATTTTTGAAACCACCCCTGGAGAGCAGTGTCCCTTTTTGGCTGCCCCAGTATCATGAACACTGACATACTGGAGTGAGTCCAGTGAAGGGTGGACAGGGGACTGGATCAGCTGCTGTAACTGGCTCTGCTTGGAGCAGGGACTCGGACCAGGTGGCTCCCAATCTGCAGGAGTCTGCAGTTCTGTCTTGCAGAGATGGAACTTTTCATGTCACATGTGTGCAAACCCTGAAATGGGGTTTTCTGTGCCATGTAACCATGGCCTCATTTTCTTTAGCTGTGCTGCTGGTTTCCAAGAGTTTTAGAGGAAGTGGCAATCCTGTGCATTTGTGCACATCAGCTCTGCCAGTTGTATTGGCTAGAAGATTTACTGCAACGTGAATAATGTGCAGCCTTTCATTTCTGAGCCAAGGACCAAACATGCATGAAGATGTGAATGCACATTTTCTGGGTAGTGAAAAAAATGTAATTGGGATTAAAGGGTGTTCAGGAAGACTTATCAACATTGTCTTCAATGTAAGCAAAGAAAAAATACTTAAAAATTTCAAAGGAAATCTGGGTGTTATAATTTTCTCAGTCGTTACATTTTAGTTACAGTGTGGTAGCTTGAAAATTGTTAGAGATTTTTGAAAATGTTATATTGAACATGAAAATGCACAACATGCTCATAGCAGTAGTTGGCTGTAGTTTTGCAGAGTTTTCTTTCCCAATTATGTTGCTGTAGTTTGCTGCAGGATGATGAAGGGTACATCTGCATTGTCTTTCCTATATCCTGACTTGGGAACAGTTTTTCCTATCAGGTGGATGTATCCTCTGAGTGCTGATGGGGGTTTCATGTTTTGATAATATGAAAATTCAATTTCCTTTTTCATCTCCTTTTTCCTTTTTCATCTCATTCAGCTGTCCTGCATTGTCTGACAGTACATTTCTTCTTGTTTACTCCTGTTTGTGCAGTATTGGACTTTCCCTCAGGAAGTGGCAGTATGTCAGAGATTGGTAACAACAAATAGGTAGATTTACCAACACAAATCAGCCAGATATGCATTCAGGATAGTTTAGAGCTACTTACAATATAGCTCAACAGAAATCCAGTTTTATAAACCATTCTTTCTTACTTGAATAATTCTGTCAGTAGAGAAAAAAATGGAACCCTATACTTTATTTAAAAATCACCCAAAAATTTAGGTTTTGGAAACAGAACTTTAAGATTGAGACATGGACCTGGACTTCGAAATCCAGACTTAAGGACTGTTTATTCCATGGTGAGCCTACATGCACTTAAAGGAAACAGTTTAGGAAAATAGGCCCATTTTCCTTTCCCGAAGACTGAAAACTTCACAGTATTGAAGCATTCCTGAAGGATACTTCTAGCCTAGCAAGGATAATAACATTTATTTTCTTTGCAAATCATTAATTGTGAGTATTCAGGTTCAAGATTTGCAATTATTTGCTCACTGTAGTATTGCTCACTGAATGTTCTTCTGGTATACAAATATCCAAATGACTCAAGAGAAAAGGAGTTTACATGAAATTATAATGAAATTACAAGAAATATCATGATGGAATTCCTTGAAGTGTTTTGATGACAGTCTGAGGTATTTTTAGACAGAATCAGAGAATCATATGGTTTGGAAGAACTTTTTTCCTGAGCCAACCAGTCCATGTTCCTTGCTGTGGCAGAGCTGGATAATTCTGTGCAGTGCAGAAGGTGAGAAGTGGTGCTTGCAGTGAGTTTCCTGGGATTATCCCAGCTGTGTGGAGCTGTGGGCCCTGCACATGCTGTCACAGGAAAAGCCTTTGTGTGTATGTAAGCAAATAACAATGTGCTGTGTGATTAGCAAAGAGGAGGCTGTCCACTCTGATCCATTAAATTTCTTAGAGTTCCAGCCCTTCACAACAATCCACAAGCCTGACTCCTACTGCAGATTTCATGGAGAATGTAGCCTCATTGCTTTCTATTTCCTCTGCAGATTCACCTAAGTATTCAGTTGATTTCCATCATGCTACTAAGTGAGTGGGAATGAATTACTGTGAGAAGAGGAAGAGAGCACAAATCTATTTTTGCTCTTAAGGAAATGAATTAATTTAATCTGGTATGATTCCTCCTGACAAGCTCATACTGGCTACCATTTTGCATCACCTCATCAAAGCATAAAGTGTTTACAAATGGGCAGAATCATTAACAATTTGCCAGCTGGCTAGCTGGGCTGTTTAGACTGTAACTGTTGAAGCTCCATTTTTTTTTGGTGTGTCTCTATTATGTATATTAGAAAAGGTATATTGATATTAACTATAATAGACAGCAATTTTACCTTATTTAAATCTTATGAGGTGTGCAAAACTCTTATGCCTGAGAATATGGCTGGAGTGGAATTCTGCTGCTAAATAGAAATGCTTCCTATAGGAAACAAAAAGAAAGGTAGCTTATAATACTTGCCTTTTTTTATATTCACGTGGAGGTAGTCCAAGATCAGGGAACAGGTAAAAAGTCTGAGGAGACATGACATATTTTCTGACTTGTGAGCTTGTTTTAATCTGCATGGACAGCAGCTCTTACCTGTCAAGTACGTAAAGGCTTTGCTGGCCTGGCAGCAGTGTGGCCATGCCTGTTCAATGCAGGAATTGGAGCTACAGCAGTTTACCTCCCATGCTAGGAAGGATCATTACACTGCTTCTGAATTACCTAGGGCTTCACACTCGTGAATTGACAAGTTTGTACAAGATCCATTTGGCTTCCAATGTGGCAAAACTGCTGGAATGACATCAGTGATTATTTCCTAGTAATCTGTTGGAAGTGCACCCTGGAAGGGGAAATGTTTATTGCAAGTACAGTTCAAGTGAGGAACTGTTTTGGAAGACATTCAAACTTGGAGAACTGCCTTTGGAATAAGTATGCAGAGAGACTGATTAATCTTATGACACTGGAGAGCATTAAATAGCTCTATGAATTAATGGTTTCTTTGAGCTGAGTCTGTTTATTGCTTTGGAAAAACACCTTTCTCAGCAGCAGGAGAGTTTTGAGTCCTAACACCTTTTTTTTCCTGTGTTGGATTGCTTGTTTTTAACTTAGACTGTTTCTGTCTGAACTGACTCATTTGGAAATTGAATTGTGAGCTTGCTTTGTACTGTGGAGATTTTGTTTTGAGAAGGAATTTACCTTGTAACAAGGAAATGTGTGGGGAGACCAGGAAACAATGAAACCCTAAGTGTTCTTTAGATGTATTAAATAATGAATTTTCTTTAAGGAAGCACACAATAAGGTAATCTTGGAATACCCAAATTATTAACTTACTTTTTAAAATGTGCGTTTTGAAAATGTGTGTTTTGATTTGATTGATTTTGGATGAATGCCCCTTTGCTGGAGGCTTTCATATTGTTTAGACTTGGCTTTCAAAACTGATTTGGGAAGTTTTTTTCCCTCAGAGTGTAGCAAATACATTATGTATATATTTGGGCTAACTTTTCTCCATATATTTATTATAATTTTTAACTGTTGATTTTCAGTTTTCAGAATGGCTTTAGGAGACCTTTATGTGTATGCGCTTGTGTGCCTGTATGTGGGGTCTATATTTGTCATTCTTACAAAGCAAACATAATTTATAGTAAGGAGTTCATGCAAATCAGTACTGTAATTAGCACATTGCTAATTACAGTACACCAGGTTAGGTCTTCCTCTGCCATATTGTCCTCAAGGTTTCTCATTTTGTTTAACATAAAAAATTCTGTTGTACTTGTCCATACTTTTATTTAGCTTCATCTTTGAATCTATTCTCATCTCAATATGTTGATACAGGGCTTGTAGTGCCAGTTCTTCTCTTGCTCATTGTGGTTCATTTATTTATAAGAACAGAGTGGAGAAATGGGCATAGCTAAAGACAGCTGGGAAACAACAGATCCCCTGTGCAGCATTAGGTGGATTAATGATCCATTCAGTGCAAGATCCAGGCTTAGGCAGACACTAAAACTGAATGAATCAGAAAAAAAAAGAAAGAAGCTTCCCTTCAGACCTGATAAGAACAATGAAGCCTTTTGGTGTTATTCTGTTGGTTGCCCTTGCAGACAATTTATGAACTTTTGAAATCAGGTAAAGATACCCAGGTAGCCTGTCATGCATGGTGAGAGAAAGAAAAGGCAGAGAGATCAGAACAAGACTGGGAAGGAGTTGGAGGAAGCTTCTGGCCAGCGCCCTTTATTGTTAGTATTACAGTGTTATGAATGAGACAGGGAACCAAGGAAAGGTGGAGATTACTATTTTGACAGGATACAGTTGGATGTTATCGTGTAGACCTGCCTTTTAACATGTTCAGGATACTGTTCTGAACCTGTCTGTTGAATCTGGTTCTGTTCTGTGATAGGTCTATTTGGTTCATGTCTTCAGGAAGACTTGATAATTCCAGCTTGAAATTTTTTGTATGTGATTTCATGAAATTTGATCTTGGGGAGACAGTATAGGCTGGAAATGCCTTACTCTGCAGAGTTATCAAAGTCCTATCACAAGTACTGATCAATGCTTAGAATAATATCTTACCAGAGCTTTCTCTGGACTAAACTGTTTTAAAAAGAATTTCATCAATAGTATACATGATTGAACAATTCACATATTTAAAATGTGTAAACTTTTTAGATTAAATTATCAGTTTACAAGAAAGATCAGATTTTAAACCATATCTAGAAAATAGGAGAGATGGCTCAAATCACTGCAATGGAGTTAGGTAAACTCATCAAAAGCTCTATTTAGGAGGATGAAATTAAACCACAGATACAGAGCAGGTAGTAATTGATGGTATGACGGCCAAAACTCAGAAATTGCAACAAATTCGTAGCTTGGAGAGACTGGAGTTTTGTTGGCACAGAATTGGTTGTACCTGCCTGTGAGTATCCTGTAGGGAAATGCTCTTGGCCAGCAAGTTCTCATGCTCCTACAAACAAGAACAAGGTTTAGAAATTGAGTAGAAAAGTTCAGAAATTGAAATGTGTGGGTGTAGCAGGAGAGGTCTACAGAGATTGTAGCTCCATATGGTTAAAAACATCCTTTCCATGCAAACATTTTGATTACATTCATTCTTTTTAGCTGTCCCCAAATGCCAAGCCACTCTTTGCTAACCTTAGTGACTGGAATAAACAGAAATACTTTCATGTTGTTTCCTTTACATCATGTATTTCACTGCAGGGGTGGGCACAGCTTTGTGAGCAGCATGTCCACCTCCATATAACCAGATCAATGTGTATGCTTCCAGGTCTGGTCTGTGGAAAAGGGGAAGGAGAGGCAAAGTGGTTGTCATGAGAACAGTGAATTGAGTGTTTTCTTTGGTATTCTTTTCCTTGGGAGCAGAGGAGATCATCAGTGAAAGTGGGGGAGAAGTACAGAATGCTGTAGAAGGGATTGTCATTCATTTCCCAAGGGCATACTGGGCATGTGTGTGTAAATGAATTGCAAACAAGAGGCACTTTCTCAGTTGGCTTTATGTAATTTATAAGTCTCAGAGAGAGTACCAAGCTATGGCTTAGTGCCTGGGATACTTGTCTAATGATTTTCTTTCTCCAGTGGTCCTTTCCCTTGTAAGCTGGACAAATGCTATTGGACATGTTCTGTGGGATATATCTTGGGCTGCAAATCCACGTGAGAACCTGGGTGAATTGTTGAGAAACTAAAAAGTCATCTCTGTCTTGACTAAAATCCCAGAAGACTTAATTTAAAATTAGGTTCATGCCTGCAAGAATTTCAGTGACAGCAGTTTGGACAGAGAAAATGCTGGAATTTACTTGCAGGATTATGGCCAAAATGTAAGCTTTTCTGGAATTCTCTGAAAGTATAAAACAAATTAATGTACATACTTGGAAGTACATGTAACATAGACAACTGAACCCCTCTTGGCTCCTTGTCTTAAATGAGACAATGTAGTCAGGGAAAAAAAAAAAAGACAGAAGTTTTTCTTCATGTATGGATATTATTTACAGAGCTGTTGCTTCCCAGTGGAGTTATAAACAAAATAAATAGAGGTAAAGAGTTCTTTTGTTATTTCTTGCAACTGCAGAAGCAGAAGAATTTCTGTATTTAGGAAAAGAGAGTAATCTTGACTGGAGTTCAGCTGTTGCATTCACTCATCTAAACTTGCAGCTCCCATTTTTTGTTCACTCCGTACTTAGGGTTTTATGAGAGGGTTTTCTTCACATTTCTCCTAACACCCTCCTGCACACAGACTTTCACAGACTGTCTGACTTAGTGGTATAGTACTAGACAGGAATGGGGCTTAACATTAGCACTGACATTGTGCTATCTTCAAAATGTGGTGTATCTTCCACTTGAAATATTAATGAACTTCAAAAGCTACTTTCAATCAGAAATAAAAAGCTCCAGGGATATCCTTAACTGTGTCGACATTGCTGCTGCATCTTGATGATAATCTTATCATGCAAAGGTGAAAAAAAAGGCTAATCTATAAAACATGTGCTGCACAAGCCACTGCAATTTCGAATTACTGATGTCTGAGTATTGACCCATGGATCATTTCAATTACTTTCTTCTGTAGATATGCATGATCCACCACCAGCCTACCACAATTTGGTTCAGATAGTGGATTGGCAGACAGAAATGTTTCCTTTAAACTGTTGACAGGTTGTCTGATAAGTAAATGCTGAGGTGATGTTATGTTGACTTGCTGCGATAGGACGGAAAGTAACAGTGTGAACAACGTATGCGACAGGAAAAAGACAAGGTCGTTTTCTGTGATACCATCATGCCCTCAGCAGGAAGTGCTGGTGCAGCAGAGTTGAGTCATCAATACTGGAGTTCATCCATCAAACTCCAGGGAAAAAGGAGACAGGCTTTGAAGGCAACTCATTTGCAGAATTTGTGCTCCTAAATTTCTGTGAGGCAGTGGATGAATTCAATAGAAAGAGGAACTACTGTGAGTGTTTAAATAATGAAACACATTTTGGAAAATAATTTGTGCTTTTTGGGAAAGTGTAAGTGACAACTCTTGTCTTATTGTCTTTATGGTGCAAATGTAATAGGATGAAAATGCAAATGGAGACAAAATAAGCAATTCTCTTTTAAAATTTTCAGTCAAGGTGTGTACCTATTTGAAGAGAAGCTGGAACACTCTTTTTCATTTGTTTTCAAATGGCCTGTGCAAAGACATGATTTAGAGTCAAAAGTCCCATCAATCCAACCATTGTAGTTAAATATTAAGGCTGGTGGTGACAAAAGTTTATATTCAAATTCTGCTAAAAATCCCAGTGGCCATTCCTACCAGAGTTAACCCCTATTACCTGTAACAGTTGCCCCTTATCAAGTAAATGTCTGAGAAAGACTCGATATGCCTTGTAATAGCAGAAAAGACCTGGTCAGTGGCTATACAAAATATAGTACAGGCTTGGCTTCAGAGATATGGGAAAAAGCACCACCTTTCACCGTTTCAGTGAAAAGTAGAGCAGAGTGGTGTACACAGAACAACAGTTACATATCTATATAAAATACTCCCCCTGCTTGTGCACATTTGTATGCTGGAACCACTTGTGTTGTCCTCTGTTCAGTTCAGCTAAGCCAGTTGCTGAACTGGGGCTGTTTCCAGGGTACACAGGGCTGAGGCTGCATTATTGACTGAAATGCTCCATTCTGGTCTCCTGGGACATACGAGCATTTCAAATCCATTCATAACAGCAGAGCCCAATCCTATGCTGTAGGGCAAATGACTGCATCAAATGGCCAGGATAAAGCAGCCAGCCATGGCACATGCTATTACCTCCTACTGCTCCTCCCCCATGCTATTTGTGCAAGGAAGTGTGGTCCAACAATTTTATGCAGAATCCAACTGTGGAAAATTTGGCACATCTATATTACATTCTGAGCTCCATTAGGTACATGGAGCTATCCTTAGTGAAATATTTGGTACAAAATATGCAATTTCAGCTCAGAAAAGTATCTAAAAAGAGCTCATGTACTTGTTTAGATTTCCTATTGTGTTGCCCACCCCCAAACCAGAGGTTTTTAGGAAATCCTGGTAAAGCCATAATTGTAATCATAAATGAATAGCTCTCTGTAATGCTGGCCTCCTTCTCTAGAGCTCTCTTAGACATTAATGGTAGGGCTAGAGATCTATATTAGGCACTGTGACAGCAGGAGGAAATCTGGCAGTCTTACAGTGTCATTTGGTGGAAAATACATTGGAGCTGCTTCTGGAATAAATTTACATGAGAGCAAAGAGGAATTAAATAGAGACGAAAGCACAGATTTGCTTGCAATGATGTGGATGAGGATGGCAATTGCACAGAA
Organism: Molothrus ater; assembly: GCF_012460135.2. Taxonomy (NCBI): domain Eukaryota; kingdom Metazoa; phylum Chordata; class Aves; order Passeriformes; family Icteridae; genus Molothrus; species Molothrus ater. The sequence continues at coordinate 21,008,686 of NC_050479.2, forward strand.
TGTTTAGTTGCAAGTCTCCCTTCTGTTATTGTGCTTCTGAGTGATCAGCAGATGTCACTGGTGATGGGTGACATGAAGGCTGTCTCTGTTCTTCAGATCAAAAAAGAATTGTCCCAGCATCTCTATTCATCAGTGCCTTGGGAGAGAGATAAATGCCAGAAGCCTCACTGCAAATGACCACACATCAGTGAAGACATGCACTTGTGTAACTAATTGCTGGAGGATTAGTGCCTCACAATTGGATCTGCCTGTACTAAAGTTGTCCCCAGAACATGGAAGCGGACTACATGCTAATGTGCATGTATTCACACGTACATGCATGGGCATGCATATATGTAGATATATGTTCATACAAAAATGCCCAGGTACTGGGTTGCTGTGGAACAGAGAGACTGTGTCTGTGTCTCACAGCATGGTATCTCAGTGCTCTTTATGAACTTCTCCCTTTGCTGTGTCAGGCCCTCTGGAATTCTCAAGATAGGCACAATCATGGAGACCTCGACCTACAGAGTAGAAAAAAACCTTTTTACTCCTAAGATCAAAAAGGAGATAAAATGCTCTCTGAAAAAATAATCGTGTTGTTTCCAGATAAAAAGCTGTGTATTCTGTAACAGTTGATTAAAGCAAATCTGGAAATACCTGAGGGACGCCCAAGAACCTTCATATATTAGAGAATAAAACCTCCCACCAGTCTACTTCAAAGAAATTAAAAGCCAAGTGAATGTAAAGACTATGTCAAAGAAATGGGAAAACATAACAGTGAATGTACTTTCCAGAAATCACAGACAGCAAATGACCAGAGGCTTCATGTCAGAGGGATGTGAATAAAAAAAAAAATCTTTGAAAACAAATGGAATCTTTTCAAATCAACCCTCTTCCAGATACATAACCACTCTGCTGGTTGTATGAAATAGAAGGAAACACCTAAATTATGGCTGGTGTCAAATTCACATTTCAGAAAAGTTCTGTACATTGCGATGTGAAAGGACTCAAAGCATTACCATCTTGTGTAACACTCTTTGCAAAGTGCTAAACATTATCTCAGTTTCAAACATTTTGCAGTACTTTAAAATTTACAGGCCAAAATGTTTTTCTTTGATCAGTCTGGAGTGATGTGTATAAGATGACAGACTTCATCGAGACAGCTCTCAGTATGCTGGTTCAGAAACATTTACTGAGATCTCAGCTTATTACCATGTTTATTTACTGCTCTCTAACAGGTCTGTTAGCTGAGACACACCAGCATAAAGATTCTGCACAACAGGAGTAGTGCTGTTTTACAGCTGATTTTTGAATCTGTGGCAAGTGCTGGTTACATAAAAAATGTGCAGATTTGATGCTGCTTAGGATTCAAGATGTAGAAGCCTAGACTGTAGATGACTGGTTTGCCATTCTGCAGTGCAGCCATGAGCACACACTGTTCCAGAGGCTTGGGTTGCTGCAGATCGATAACCTCTGTGTCTGAAAAATAATCACCATATGGAGTTAATCTGAGTTTACTCACATTAAGTCCTAGAAAACATAGATAACTATTTTTTAATAATGTCTGCAACCTGCTTTGTTTGGAAACAATTTCATTACTAGACACAAGCTAGGACGAGAAAGCAAAAATCTGAAATTAACCATACCTTAAATCAGTCCTTTGAATAGGGAAGCCCATTATTACTGATAATGCTTTTACACTGGTCCAGGGGAGGATTATGTGCACATAAGATAGGTATGCTGAATACTTTTCAAGGAGAGGATAGAACGTTGTTTGGAGCAGAAAGCTGAGAAAATGCAGTGATCTAAGTCAGAGCGATAATAGACAATTCCAGTTCCTTTGTCCAAATTTTAACATTAAGGCTAGCAGGTCCAAAGATAAATATTTCTGAGCCCTTGAGGCAGTGATAAAGTGAACTCTTATCTATTCTCCAGAAACTGTCACTACAAGTTTGGATGTCAGATTTTTTCTTAAGCTATTGCATACATTTTTCACAGGACTTTAGCACCTTTCCTCAACATAGTAGCTTAGTGATAAAATAAAAAAAGTTCCATTATGGCAATGTTAAAAGTAACACTTTGCTAGCACATTTTTACACTAGTATTGAGTGGAGCGGGAAAGCGCAAAACCCTAAAATCAGGAGATGCTTCTAAAAATTACACAAAAATGCCATCAAATTTATAACACATGATAGTGCATCAGGTCAGTTTAATAAAGCTTTTAACTGACAGGCAACCTGCTTTTCAGGTTACATTGGTTTTGGTGGAAAGACTGTCTTGCTCTCTTTGGGTTCACCAACAAAGCTATGTGGGCTTCCTACTATGATGGAAAGAAAAAAATATTATGTTACATTGCATTATGTTACACTGTATTTCAGGGCATTGCTTCAGGTCATGGTGAAAATCTGTACATTTAAATTTACAGAATTCAAGGATGGTAAAAAAATTGAAGTGTCTTAATGTTTAAACAAAACCACATGTGCACACTGTAGAGAGGTGTACAGTGACAGCTCAAATAAATATCCAGGCTGTTAAATATTTGGGGAAATTCTAAGTTCTCATTAAAAAAAAAAAAAAAAAAGGTAGCGTGACAACAATTAAATTACAGGCTTATGTGGGGTTTTCCAGAGGTTCCTTGCACCAAAAACATAACCTTCACTTTAGTTAGGACTGTCTTATAGTTTGTTACATAAAATTGTGGAATCACTCAGGTTGGAAGCAATTTCTGGAGATTATCTGGTCGCAATCCCTCTTCAGAGCACTATCAGAGGTGTCTTTTTCCTTCCAGAACTGGAGAGTTCAGTGTTACTTTTCTCAAATTAATTCCTAGAAGCCTTAAAACTTTATTTCTGTTACTTATTTTTCCCTAGCATGGAGTACTGCAGCCTGTAAATGGCATAATCCCATCATGGAAAAACAGAATGGTTTTGATTAAAAGGAAACTTAAAGATTTATTTCCGCCCCACCTGTTGTGGACAGGGACACCTTCCACTGGACCTGGCCTTGAACACTGCCAGAGTGTTGAGAGTGATGGGGCATCCACAGCTTCTCTGAGAAACCTGTTCTGGTGCCTCACAGTGAAGAATTTCTTCCTAATATCTAATCTAAACCTACTCTCTTTCAGTTTGGAACAATTTCCCTTGTCCTGTCACTACATCCCTTCTAAATAGTCTTTCTCCAAGTTTCTATGTGCTGTTCCTCAGCTGAACTTATACATATTTTTTTCTGCTCTCTAAGCCTGAACTCTTTCTTGTGGTCCAAAAGTGGAAGATATGAAAAACCTAGTAGTTTTCTCCCCATATAATTTCATCCAAAATTCATTATTTTATTGTAGAGAAGGATATGTGGGGAGTAGGTATGAATCTGTGGCTCCTTGAAATACAAGGAATAATTTCTTACCTCTGTGCTTCATATATCTTAAGAGAAAGACTTAAGGGATGAGGCAGGTCTTGGCCTCTCTATAAGAACCTTACTCTTTCTACTTCACCTGCTGCTGCTTAAACATGATGAGTTTGAGCACCTTTCTCAACTGTCCATCTCCCATCAAGACACGAGAAATAAGAAATAGAAAGCTCTTTTCTGTGGAAAACATGAATTGAAATTGGTGTAGCTTTATTTTTCTGAGTATGACTACTACCATACTCATTACTATAGTATGTGAGTGAGTCCCAGTAGCATTTTAAGAACAAGACTCACATCTGTCACACACTCATCCACTCCTTGGGTGAGGCAGAGAAGTACTTGTAAGATCTCTGGTGTTTTTTTACCACGTGTGTTATGCATTACTGTTAGTGAGGGCAAAGTCAAAGAAATGTGCCTTGTGCTTGCAAAGCCCTGGGTGTTGTAAATGTGCATAATTTCTTAGAAATCCACAACTATAGATAAGGTCCTGAAATGGTCTTTGCCCTCCTGGTAGAGCACAGCTACTAAATTCATTCTTATGAATAACTGGTTACTTTCTGAGGCTTGCTGGCTTTCATAGAGGTCTGCTTAGTAATTTTTGTGAAAGCCACAGAGTAGAACCACAAAGATTGCTTCCACATTTACAGCAGCAGAACTTCTCTCTGGGAGCAAGGGATTGCTTCTTGCCAGTGACCAAGAGAATGGTGAGTCACTGCCACAGGAACATGAAACTGTCAATTCTGCTGTAAACCTAACTAGAGGCACAGATCTGGAGTTGTGTGCCTCTGCTACAGCTAATTCTTCTATGGCAAAGGAGCAAATATTAAATAATTATCCTGAAAATTTAGGTGGGTTTTTTTTCTGGTCACCTGCAACCTGGAGAATCCTTACATCAACAACTATAAAGATAGCTGTGATTCCAAATATTCTGGGTAGCTAAAATAGACAAAGGAATAAAGTTTTATATGTTTATAGTGTCTTAAGTGGTTGAAGACATGCTCCAGCACTTTGTTTTAGATAGATTTCCATAGGCACTGGGGTTCTGTGCTGGGATATGTTGTGTGTTGCTGAGTTACTGCAATTGTCTCATCCACTAGAAAGATCCACAATTTTCTTGACTTGATACAACACTTTTGTTTGAGCATGGCATCACCACAGTCTTCAGTATTAGTGAGAAATCCCAAATTACTGAATTATAAATATCTAAATGTTGTAAATCACAGACAGAGCTAATAATGAAGTTCTTTTTGTGCAATCTATGAAGAGAGATACACATTACACAGAATGACTTGTCTGACCTGTAGATGAAATAAATTGCTCTCAGGAGGTGAGAACCTCTCACTATTGATAAGTAAAGGGAATCTAGATGGACACTCTCATCCTTAAATGACATCTGCCATTCTTTCCTGTGGCTTTTTTAGGGCAGATAAATCCCACTTATGTTTGTTCACTGGCTGGCAAAGAAGAACCAAAAAATCTTAAAAATGTCCATCCATTTTTTGTTCAATACCTATTTCTTTTGTGCTGAGGCTCATCTTCAGCTACATGCTTCGCCCTTGAAACGCTTCACCTGATCCTATGCAAAAGAACATGGTTGTATGTGTGAACAATATCTCTGTGTGTCATTATAGATTATGGGCATTTACATTATTAGCATTTAAATAGTCCATATAATAGCTAGTAATGAAAACTCATCATATGGTACACCAAAGTAATAGATGTCAGATGAAAGTGAGGTTTTCCCATCAGGTTTTGATGGATACATTCCAGAAAGACTCAAAACATTTTAGCAAATTACCTTTTGCTCCTGTCATCTCTTTTAGCAAATGTCTCATAATCTCCATAAGACCATGTAACTCACAGTCAAATGCTGCAGATATGCCCCAGATGAGAAACCATCTTCTGTGTTCCCTCTGTGGATAGGGGATCATCTGTGCTGCTAAGAAGGCTCCATTCTGTGTCCTGGCATGATTTCAGACTGTTCCAAATTTAGAGTTTGAGCATCAGTTAGATGAGGTTGTAGCTGGCCTTTGTTTAGTTATGCTACAAGCTCATTCAGGAATGGTGTGGCAGGCTGGAGAGGAGGGAGCTGCTGTCCAGAAGTGGTTTCTCAGGGATTGAAGTGTGTGGTTTGGAGTTATTCCCAGCTGTCACAGGTTAGAAAAGGCAGAGATGGAATTAAGTCCTAAAGATAGACTTTCTTTATGGTGAGTTAATGCTGTGAAATTTAGTAATAAATTTCAGTGGATGTGTATAGAATGGCTATCAGTTGCTAGCAAGTGAGAACTTTTCACTGCAGCGAAGCTAACATGACTGTTCTCCCTGGGTGTGAAACAGGGGTTTAGAAATCTGTTATGATTCTTTTTGTCCATGGTGAGTGTTTCAAGGACTGTCAGCATTTCAGTGGTCATCATTCCTCCTGCATAGAATATCAGAGAATCAAAAAGTACATAGTCAATAACGAGGAACCATCGTAGTAACAAAGCTATGAGTGTTCAGTGATCAGTGACAATGAATCACAATCTCTTTCACCCTCATCCTGTAGATAGATTACCACTCTTTATGTGGAATTTGTTGGAGGGCAAGAATTTTGGTCAAGGAAAGAACTTTATCCTGTTTTGTGTCCAAGGTCTGGTAGATGTGAATGCTGTGATGCAGATAATGAAGATTTTAACACTTTGGTCTTTAAATCCAGGTGATGCCTGGAGTACAGATAATTGTTCAAAGTTTTACAGACAATGAGTTCTTTCATTTGTGTTTCCTTGCAAAAATATTTATGACCTTCCTGATAAATTTACTGAAATCTTCAAAAGTACAGCACTTTGCACTTGGCCTTGTTGAACCTCATGAGGTTCTTGTGGGCCTCCCTGTCCAGGTCCCTCTGGGTGGCATCTCATCCCTCAGGCATGTCAGTGGCACTGTTCAGCTTGGTGTCACCTGCAAACTTTCTGAGGGCGTGCTCTGTCCTGCTGTGTCATCAATGAAGATATTAAACAATGCTGGTCCCAGCATGGACCCCTGAGGGATAGCACATGTCACTGATCTGCATCTGGGTATTTTGCCGTTCACCACTGCCTTCGGTGTGGCCATGCAAACAATTTCTCATCCATCGAACAGTCCAACCAACAAATCCGTGTCTCCAATACAGAAAGGAGGATGTTGTGCTGTGAATCTCTCAAGATATAATACAGTTATCCATTAAATACCACAAACCTTTGGAAAACTAATCTTGCTCTCGTTATTGTGAAAGTTTTTGCATTGTATGAGCATTTCAGAAAATTAAAATAGCAATCATGTCATGGTTGTTATTCCAAATATGTAAGGGCCATGACTATAAGGTGATTCAATTCCTGCCATTCCTTCTTCTTGAACAGAGATATTTTTATCACAATAGCAGAAACTTGTAAAAATGGCGATGCTACTTAAGGTGAATTAGGTGACTTATTTTATTTAGACATTAACTTCCAGAGGTGAACTTCCCTGTTTTGTTTTTGGTTATTCATGTCTGGCCCCCAACCTCACCCCCCGCAGGTCCTCTACTTATCTATAGGACTGTGTAGATGTCCAAGAGAATCTGAAATCCTGATTACACAGATCACATTTATGAGTAGTACACAGCTGTTCAGGAAAGCTCATTTCTGCTGGTGCTGTCACTTCACAGTGGAAGTTTAAAAATAACTGTGATCTAACAACATGAATGTATAAATTTTTTATTTTGCCCCTCTGTAAGGTCTGTTTCCTTACGCTTTGCACTAAATTAGTTTCTATTTATATTGTTGCCTTTATTTGTATAAGGCACTTTGCTGCACAAACCAGTAGCAATTACTTCACATTTGCTTTGATCATGAATCTTGTTAGGCAGTTTAACTGCTGTGTGTATTCAAATGGAGTTTACCTTAAAAGGGAAGGAAAGAGTTTTTAGGTCCTTAACACAAAGCAACTGAGCCAGCCATATTTCAAACTTATCAACTGATTTTGCTCTTTTAAATGGAAATAATCTATTGCGTTCCTTACTTTTATTGTTTTTCAGACAAAAGCAGCAAGTTATTTGTTGATGAATTTAGGATGGTCCTGTGTCATAGGGTGTTGGCTGTCTAAGGAGTTTGATAATAGGATATTGAACTTTTCAATTCTAAATTATCTAACTTCCATCCCTTACCACAGTGATGGCAGAGAATCTGGTATCTAAATGGTGTAGGGACTGTTTGACAATCTCTGCTTATGGTAACCGAGCCTTTCTTGCTTGAGACATGAGCTTCTCATCCAAACTTTCTGATTGATACTTCACACCAGTAAGTCTTCTGAAAGCTTTGAAATGTATGTAATATTTCTTTTATCTGACAAGAGAAATGCTAAGTTAGCTGCAGTGAGTGGGAATGAGAAAGTATAAGGCCAAAGCAAGACAAATTAATTGAGTTATACCAAGTTTAGAAATGTCTGATTCTTTTTCTCTGCAGTGGCATGCTTCTTTGTACAGGTCCTGGTTCAGTTTTGAGCTTTCCCTTGTTAGGCATCAGTTTCAGTTCCATTTTTTCAATCAATGCATAGCTGTTGTAGGACATACTACTTGCTTCTCAAGAAATGAGTTTGCAGAGTCCTGAATCTTTTCATTAATGACATTGGAGCCAGTTTCACTTGTGTATATTGACTTAGTACATTTCAGAGCATTTATTCTCTCTGTTGCAGTTTCTTGGAAATGAATAGACTTCTGAGGAGCAACCTCAGGAGATATCCCTAAATGACCCAAAACAGATGAGTATGGAAACCAAATCACACTTTTTGTTTTCAAAGGGGAACATTTCAGACCATATTCTGGTGCAGAGACCCTAGTGCTGCTTCTTTTTCTTTTTTTTTGTGCTAGGTGAAGAAATCCATGTTCCACTGTTGCCAATTACATCTTTCATGAGCTCTGCAGCCTTACCTTAACTGCTGGGAAAACCTGCAGTGAACCTAAAGTGATCTTGCATGAAGCATACCAAATATAGTGGCATAATAACACATATAAAATGCAGAAAGTTACCTGAAAAAAACATCTTAGAACATTAATTTAAGCAAGGAAAGAGACACATACAATTTCTAGGCAGAGATTTAGTACTTCTTTATGTTTGAACAGCCCAAGTCACAAGCTCAATGTCTGAAGGCTGAGAACTGAAAACACATGCATTTGTCTGCTTGAGCAATATATTTCCCTCACTTTAAATTTTACAATGCAGATTACAGAATGTAACTGTTATAAAGAAAACAGACAAGTATGCATTTTATAGAGATTTTACACTTGCTGTACTTCTAGTTTTGCACATCAAAACAGAGTAAAACTTCTTCTAAGTACAAGCTTGAAAAGTATGTCTAAATATATTAAAATTCAAGAGTCAGTATTTAGGCATCTGTGATTTTTAAAATATTACTCAATAAGATATATGGGTTACATATTCTTTGGGTCTGAGAACCATGTATTTCCAAGGTCATACTGTAGGAAAGGGATCATCAGTCAGCACCCATTTGTTATTTGATTTTCAGTTTCAGGAGACTGTAGTAATGAGCAGAGTCAAGAGAGTCACAGGGCAAAATTTTCTCCAGATTCTGTGAATAACTTGCAGGATTTGTATGGCTATTCCTGTATGAGGGGGATTCACCCTGGCTGGATGCTCAGTGCCCACCAAAACCACTCTATCACTCCCCTCCATAACTGGACAGGAGAGAAAAAAATATAATTAAAGGCTCATGAGTCTTTAAGGAGCAATCACTCACCAAATACCATCACAGTCAAAACAGACTCAGCTTGGGAATATTAACTGAATTTATCATTAACAAAACCAAAGTGGGATAATAAGAAGTAGAACAAATCTTAAAAATATCTTCCCTACACCTCTCCCTCCTTCCCAGCTCTACCTCCTCTCCCCAGCAGTGCAGGGAGATGGGGAATGGAGGTTATGGTCAGTTCATCACAAACTGTTTCTGCCACTGCTGAGGGAGAAGAATCCTTCCCCTACTGCCGTAGTCCCTCCCATGGAAGACAGTTCTCCATGACCTTCTCCAACATGTGCCCTTCCCACGGGCTTCAGTTCTTCACCATCTCCTCCAACATGGGTCTTTTCCAAGGGGTGCAGTCCTCCAAGAACAAGCTGCTCCAGTGTGGGTGTCCCAAAGGCTCACAAGGGGAACCAGGAAACCTGCTCCTGTGTGGGATCCTCTCTCCAAGGGTCTGTGGGTCCTGCCAGGACCCTGCTCCAGCAAAGTCCTCCCATGGGCTCACAGCCACCTCTTAGGCATCTTACTCCTGCACAGGTCCCCTCCCTGGGCTGCAGGTGTATCTCTGCATCCCCATGGTCCTCCACAGGCTGCAGAGAAACCTTTGCTCTGGTGCCTGGAGCTCCTCCTACCCCTACTTCATTACTGACCTTGGTGTCTGCAGAGCTGTCCCTCTCATGTTCTCATTCCTCTCTTCTGTGAGCACAATCACCTCTGTACAATCACTCTTTTTTCCTTCTTAAGTGTGTTATTGCAGAGGTGTTACCAGAATTCCTTACTGGTCCAGCCTTGGCCACTGACACTCTGGTCTTGGAGCCAGCTGCCATTGGCTCTGCTGGACATGGGAGAACCCTCTGGCAGCTTCTCATGGAAGCCACCCTGCTACCAAAATGTAGCCACACAAACCCAATGCACTACCTGTTTTCCTCACAGATAACTTCTTTATTTGCACAATATGAATATGGTTACAAGGCTTCCCAGAGAAGCCCAAGGGCACAAATATGAAACAACATGGAACACTGAACAAGGAAAGGAAAAGCAAAAGCAAGAAAGTGGACAAAAGGACCAGGGCTATGTGGGAGGTTCTGAAAGGCATTTTTAAATGTGGTGTCTGGAAAGGTCAGCTGCAAGAAGGATAACAGATAAAGGAATAAAAACCAATAAACTCCAGGAAAATCAGTTCTTACAATGCCAAGAAGAGAAATCTTCCATGTAGCTCAACCCTGAAGAAAATTAGCCTTGTAGATAATTTTTTTGGCTAGTCCCAAGATAGGAGGTATTTTCTACTGTCTTCCTGAATGTAAGGCTTGTTGGAATATTTTAACTGAAGTTATTCTGGGAAATAATTCTGTGAGCCTAAAATTTGCTATAGGTTTGCCTCATCTAAAAACAGTGAAAGAAGGAGTGCGAATTTGCTCATCTATGGAGTTGATACTTCCTTGAATGTTTTTTAAAGCTGAAGGTTCTGATTTCCTGCTTACAGCACACAGAAAAGCAAGAGCTTTGATTGACCTCATTGAGCTTGGCAAACTGGACAGCTTTCTGACCTAGAAGAAAACATGCTGTCATTATACTACAAAGGTTCTATTACCATTACATTGTAAGGGTTCCATATTGCTAGAGTTTCATACCTCCTTGATCGTTCACATAGGCAGCTCCTCAAGGCACTGACTCTTCCTTATCCTCACAGCCCCCAACTAACCCCAGCTCCCCCTCAGCCAACCAATCCACTCTTTTATAGCACTCTTCTTATTGGCTACAGCTGTGGCCTGTTAACATCAGACCTGCTCCTAATCTTTAGTGTTTGGCTCAGATGCAACTCTTTAGGCGATTAGATTACTTTCTATACAACCTTTGTTTACTTCTATTCTATCCCCTTTCAAAAACATACATCAGAAGCAAATCAAGATTTTCTAGAGTGTTGTAGAAAGAGATCTGCTGGAACTTCTCCTGTATGATGAGGGAGAGATAACTTCTGTGTGGACCCCCTCCGTTGCTCGGGTTGTGCTCTCACACGTGGATAAGGGGACCTGAGCTCTTGAAGTTGTTTAAGTTGTGGTGGGGTCAATCACTGGAGAATTGGGCCCTCTGGGTGAGCAGATTTAGAGCAAACAACAAAACCCCAATGCATTGGTCACTTACAATCAATGTGTACAGCTGTGGCAAAAGTCTGTTGTTTATATTTACACCTTTCAAAAAGGAGGCTGTGTTTAGTGGTGTGTTACTACAGCAGCATTTGGCTCATTATTGAGACCTATAATTAGAGATTTTACAATTTCATGTGCCAAGCAGTGTATTCTCTCCACAAAAGTTTTAAGGTGATAATCACTTTCATTGCTGGAATTTCATTAATGGAAATCATGAAAAAACCCAAATGCCATTTAGAATCAACCTATCTAATGTCCCCTCAGGTTAGTATTCACAATTGTGAATTAATTGGAAAAATAAAGGGTAGAAACTTTAACTACACTCCAGGTCCCATCTTAGTCTTAAAATCTGTGTGGGTAATGCAGTCTGCAAGTCATGTGCCTTCTCCACTTGAGGTCAGTGCTGAAAACAGTCATTGGCTGAAGCATAATTAAAATCAGGCTCTCAGAGGATCATAATTTTTCCTGGTAGGGTTCTGTAATTGTGCATTAACTAGTTATCTTTTGTGCTTGAGGTAATAAAAGCAAAGAAGAATTTACTTATTTTCCCTGGTTTTGTGTGGAGGCCAAAGGGAGTTTTTGAAGCGGACCTCCAATGCAAAATCCATAAATCTGTGCTGTGTTTTCATATATGATATATTGTATGGTTCCATGTATACTATGAAAATTATCAAATAAGAGCCCTCAAGCCATTCTAGTAATCTGGAAATATCTCTCAAGAGAGAAGGGAAGATATTTTGTTTCCTAATATTATGTTTTGCCATCATAATGGACATCTATATGTATAATAAAATAAATGGCTAACTTCTCTGTGGTTTTTTTTGCCTGACAGTTAATAAATTTACCAGTGGTTGGCAACTCAAGTATTTTGGATCATGCTGAGGCTCAGCAATGTTCCAGATGAAGCCTGTAGCCCTGTTGGAGCTGGTACCACAAACCCTACAGCATGTTGTTGTCAGCCCTCCCTGCCATACCCACAGGGCTCTGATGACATTATTGCTGGGCTTCACACAAACTAAAGTTCATAAAACTGAAATTTTGCTGCATATGAAGGTGGTAGTCACAGTCAATGAGTTTAACAGATGCAGTGGGCCCTCTTGGTGCAGTCAGGGAGCTTAAGGAATCAGATTTTTTTCCAAGAAAGAAAGCAACACTGTTACATGAAACCTCTGGGTTTAGGGGTTTTAAATACTTTTTTTCTTTTTAAAAAATCTTTTTCTTGTTTTGCAGGATGGAATGTTAGAGCATACACAGAGGCCTGGAAGTTTCATTTGAGATGGTTATTTTAGAATGCTCTCCCAAGCTCTGTGGACTGAAAGGAGCTGGGCAGAGATGGGAGGTGGGAAATGGGACTCTCTAATATGGTGTAAAAACTCACACACATAATAATCTGAATATAGGTAAAACAAAGGCAGCTATCATCCTTCCTTTCCCCAGAAGCAAAGCTTTTGCAGTCCCTTGCTGAGTAAAAGAAACAAATTTCTGCCTTGTTATAAATTCTAGGAATAGAGCAGGTACTATACTGTAAAGGTAGAATTACATATTTTGGTTTTCAAAACTTTTTTCCTCCTGGTGTAGATACAGCTTTACTGTACAGCTGCATTTATTTACCTGTGTTCTTGGAACTGTGAAAAATTCTTTGCCTGGATTTATAGGTTGGTATGTGTACAGTGGTTTGGTTTCTCCTGAATTTCTCTTCCCAAAACAAGCCCAGTCCCTCTCTATACATGAGGTGTGTGGTGGACGTGGTGCCACATGTGTTTTGTAGCCTAAGCAGCAATGCCTTCTTCCCCCCTCCTACCAGCTGGAAATTGTGTGTAGGTGCAGGAGATGCACAGAAACTGTTGAATCATGTCCAGGTGATAAGTGGTGGTGGTTTTGAAGCAGGGGGCCTCCCAACACACTGTTCCAAACAGACTTGGTGTTTACAGAAGTGAGACAAACCCTCAGCTGGGTAAGATGTGGTGCTTAGAAAGATGTGTACCTGTGGGGAGGGAGCGGGAGAGAAAGCAAAGTTGACAAGGAAAGAAGATTGATCAGATTCATGTTTTTAAAGAAATATTCACTGTAACAGGAGTAGCTATTCATGAGAGCTATTCAGTGGACATGGTTGGAATTCATGTAGCTTTATGATTTGTAGTTCCTCTAAAGCAATGCTAGAAAACAGCTCTGGAAAGAAGCCATACTCAGCCATGAAATGGAGAGGGTTTGTGCATATGTGAAGACAGATACAGAGCATTTTCTCTTTTTGCATATGTGAAGACAGATACAGGGCATTTTCTCTCTCTTGTATGTTTCTTTTTCAATTTCAGAGAAATGTTACTCCTCCTGTGGCTTTTGCTGGCAGCAATAAATGGGAAAGCCCTCACCCAAACCTTTGGCTCTGCTTAGGTGAAAGTTCCTTCTGCTTCATCTCTTAGATGAAAAATGCCTTTTACAGCTTTCTTTTCTGAATCAAAGGGAGCAATCACTCTATTGCTCTCTGTTCCCATACCCTGCTTTCTTTCCCTCTGTTTGCATCTTAGAAGCTGACAAGAGGTGGATAAGACTGTAAGTTATTTAAAATGATAATTGGCTTATTTTCAAGCTACTGTAATAAGGATAAAGCAGATATACACCACACATTCTTAACTTTAAACACATTACTGGTCTGAGCTATTTAATGGAGACTCGTTTCTGGCTTCATCCTCATTTGAAAGTCCTAATTAGGTAGGCAGTAACTATTGAGAGTTGACAGTGGCCTGAATTTACTGAGGGTATAATTCTGAATTTGGCTCTGGCTTCAGATCTGTCTGAATAAGACTAGTCTGAGAAATTCAGAGTTTTCTGTTCTTGAGGTTTTCCTTCAGCAGCTTACAAATGTCACTGTTTATGACACTGGCAACGTTTGAAAGCTATAAAGCTATTGCTCCAGAAATTATTTTTATAATGTACAGCCATTCCATTTCAGACACTGTAAATCAAAAAGAAAATAAGTCAAGTAAATTCTAACTCTATCATGAATAAAAAAGTCCCTTTTTTTTTGTTTAGCCAAATTCTGGGAGCTAAATTTCAGTCCAAACAATTTTATTTTCAGCTAACCCTCTCTGCCTGCAATTAGTCTGAACAGCTTTCAAGTGAATTTGAAATTATCCCAGACCTGCTTCTTTTGATTTAAATTTAACCATTTGTCTAGTGGATTAAAGGGCTTGGTTTGTGATGGGGTGACTTCCATTTATCATGTGTATTTCTTGATCATGCAGCTGTCAAACTGTATAAGAAGGTGTTAAGAGAAACAAATGACCCAGCCAGTAAAACTACTCAGGAAAGTAAAATATCATCCAGAATAATTTCTTCCTGGATATGGGAATGGCTGGAATACTCTGGGGTAATACTGCAGAGAAGCATTTGAAGCAAGAACAAAATTTAAAAGTGAACAGGGAGCCCTGTGGTTTGATCAAGTCCCCCAGCAAAAATAAAAAGAAAATACTTAATCTGTCTGTAAAATATATGAAGTGCATCAGCCTCTGTGAGCACCCTTGCTGAGCAGAAACTCAGTTAAATTACTGAGGACTCAATGGTCCATCACATGTTGTTTAATAGACTCATCCACAGAACCAACTGGTGAGTGGAAGGGATGACCTGTGTGCATGGACCATTCCTGTATCCAGGAGTTCTCCATGAGCTCTGTCAGTATCAACACACAAAATTTCATGCTTTGAGCTATCATTATGTGATGTTTGCACTGCAGTAGGGCCAAAAGTTAAAAGCCTCATGGTAATTGCTCCCAGGTGCTAGATAGTCCACAAACAATTTGTAAATGATTACCCCTGCTCCAAAGTGACACTGTAAGACTGATGAAGATTTTATAGTAAGTAATTTAAAATTTTTTCACAATTGAATTATTTAATAAAATCAGCTGATCCAAATTCTGAATTTTAATATTCTAGCTATCTGCCATTACAGTATTCCTACTTATTTGCATAGATTGGTTTCTTTCCCATTCTTTCTTTTGTTATTACTTTATGTCTTAAACTGTAGGAGCATCTCCTTGCCCTTATTGCAGAGCATGAATGTGGATTTTAGTTTCAATAAGTGAAGATAGGCATTGCAGATGGATTGTAAGCAGTCTGTTTTGTAGGACAAAGGAAATCCAAAGAAGGGTATAATTTGTAATGGTGCTGCTCTCTTTGGACTGTATGTTCTGCATTTCATGTTCTCATTATGGTTTTTCTCAAAGCATTAATAGGAGTTTCTTTTGGACTGAAGGGATGTTTGAACTTGGCATTAGGAGTTGCTCTGTAATGTTTCCTGTTCACTCTCCTGAGTGGACAGATGAGTATAAAGCTGAACTAGGAATGCAGCAGTGAGAGTGCATATTAATTAGTCCTCTTTGATGAAATAGTGGAACAGTAGGAAAAAACCCTAAAAGATAAAAATAAAATTTTTTCGCAGTTCAAGCTTGAAAATAAAAAAACCCAAAAAATAGCTGTCTTGCAAACTTTAATCATGTCGATGTCTACATCTGAGCTAATTATTTGACTCTCTTAGCGGAAATCTGGTTAACATGGGCAACAGAGTGATTAATCTGACCAAATGTAGATACCTGCAACAGGAATGAGATCAAAGGCATCTAATCTGTGAAGATCAATTATTTGACACTATCTCTTAGCCTAAGCATTAAATGACCATATTTACTCATGAAAATCCACCTTTTTTTTTTTTTTGTGAGATGTTTTTAAACAGTTCTTGGAAAAACTGAGGTTAACATCATTTTAGCAAAAATTTCTTTTTATCTTCATTTCTTGCAGTTTTATGAACCATAAATTTACATATAAAGATTCACATTTCTACTTGCTCCTTTCAGGGAACACCTGTTATGCTTCTGATTATCACAAACTGATAAAATGTTTGCATGTTTCTCCCAGTTCTTGATAAAACAAATCAGCAGCACATAATCACCATGTATTTAAGAGTATTCTTTTAGCCACCTTGTTGGCAATAAACCTTCAAAATATGAGATATTCACTGAATTTGGTATTCTCTCATGCACAGTGGAAGTGGGCAGAAGGATTCTAGCTCATGAACTTGCAGAGCTCATTGAGAGGTCTTTAGACTAGGTTTGAAGGGGGAAGGGGATGCAGCTGTCTGAAAGCAGGCCCAAGGGTGGTAAGCCTGAGTTAGGGGTGAAATCAGCAGCCGAGCTGAGGTGCATGTACACTAATTCAGGTAGCATGGGTAACAAACAAGAAGAGCTGGAGGCCATGGTGCAGCAGCAGAGCTGTGATGTAATTACCATCACAGAAATGTGGTGGGATGACTCACATGGTTGGAGCACTGCACTGGATGGCTACAAGCTCTTCAGGAGAGATAGGAAATAGGGAGGAGGTGGAGGTGTGGCCCTTTATATTAGAGTGGCTATTGATGCTGTGGCTATTGAAATTAATGATGATGAAGTTGAATGCCTATGGGGAAGAATTAAAGGGAAGGCCAACAAGGCAGACATCCTACTGGGAGTCTTTTATCCTCCACTCAACCAGGAAGAAGAGGTGGACAACTTACTGTGTAAGCAGCTGGAGAATGGTTCAGGACCACCAGCCCTTGTAGATGACTTCACCTACCAGACATCTGCTGGGAACTTAATACAGCAGAACAGAGACAGTGCAGGAAGTTCTTAGGGTGTGTGGAGGACAGCCTTGTGCCACAGCTGGTGAGTGAACCTACCAGGGGAGGGACTATGTTAGACCTGTTGTGTGCAAATAGAGATGGGTTGGTGGGAGATGCAGTTGTTGGAGGCTGCTTGGGGCAACGTGATCATGCAATTATGGAGTTCTTGATATTTGGCACCTAGTGGATGCAGGAAAGGCTGTGGATGTTGTCTATTTGGACTTCAGCAAGGCCTTTGACACTGTCTCCCACAGCACACTCCTGGACAAGCTGGCAGCCCATGGCTTGGACAGGGCACTCTTTGCTGGGTTAGGAACTGGCTGGATGGCTGGGCCCAGAGAGTGGTGGGGATGGTGCTGCATCCAGCTGGGGCCAGGCACCAGTGGTGTCCCTCAGGGCTCTGTGCTGGGGCCAGTTCTGTTTAATATCTTTATTGATGACATGGATGAGGGGATTGAGTCTTTCATCAGTAAATTTGCAGACAACACTAAGCTGGGAGCATGTGTCCATCTGTTGGAGGGTTGGAGGGTAGGAGGGCTCTGCAGAGAGACCTGGAATACTTGGATGGATGGGCAGAGTTCAATAAGATGCAGTTTAATAAGTCCAAGGGCCAAGTCCTGCATTGTAGCCACAATAACCCCCTGCAATGCTACAGGCTGGGGACGGTGTGGCTGGACAGTGCCCAGGCAGAAAGGGACCTGGGGGCCTGGTTGACAGCAGGCTGAACATGAGCCAGCAGTGTGCCCTGGTGGCCAAGAAGGCCAAGGGCACCCTGGCCTGGATCAGGAATAGTGTGGCCAGCAGGAGCAGGGAGGTCACCCTTCCCCTGTACTGGGCACTGGTGAGGCCACACCTTGAGTGCTGTGTCCAGTTCTGGCCCCTCAGTTTGGGAAGGACCTTGAGACGCTCGAGCGTGTCCAGAGGAGGCAACGAGGCTGGAGAGGGGCTTGGAACACAAACCCTGTGAGGAACAACTGAGGGAGCTGGGGGTGTTTAGTCCTGGAGAAAAGGAGACTCAGGGGTGACCTTATCACTCTCTACAGCTCCTGAAAGGTGACTGTAGTCAGGCGGGGGTTGGTCTTTTTCTCCAGGCAGCAACTGACAGAACCAGAGGACACAGTCTTAAGCTGTGCCAAGGGAAATAGGTTGGATATTAGGAAAAAGTTTTTTTATGGAAGGAGTGATAAAGTATTGGAATGGTATGCCCAGGGTGGTAGTGGAGTCACCATCCCTGGATGTGTTTAAAAAAAGACTGGATGTGGCACTTGGTGCCATGGTTTATTTTAGGGCATGGGTTGGACTCAGTGGTCTTTAGGGTCTCTTCCAACCTAGTGATTCTGTGATTCAGTGGGATGTAGCTACAAGCTTTGGTCCTCTTTCAAGGGCAGTGAAAGTCCCACATGTGCTATTACTGACATACTGAAATGGAAATGTTGTAACAAATGTATTTGGATATTCTGATCTGCTGATAAGAGTTACAGGGGTCTCAGCCTACTGATGAAAAGCTACTGACGCTGTAGGAAGCTGTTTTAACCAGGTGGGAATGTGGCTTTCCTGACAGGAGATGCAGAACCCACCAGGGCACTCTGCTGAAGCAGGAGGGTGTCTGACTGCCCCTCATGCTGCCCTGGCACTCCAGAGTGATGTTGCAGCTTCCTAGCCTGCTAGGCATAGGTATGAAAAGAAAGCATACATGTGCTCACTGTCTGCATCACTTCCCCCTGCCCTCCAAGCCTCCTCCCTCAACTGATTAAACATTAAAACTTTAAAACAAGCATGTTACAGTTAATCTCTTTATTGCAATAGGTCAATGTAGTACATACTGGATTGAGGTGAAAAAAGACTTTCCACTTTCAAATGGAAAATCACATAAGCAAAGATTAAACTGTAGCAACGGTTATGAAGTCTTTAATATGATTCTGTCTAGGACAAAGGACTGCCTGCAGTAGATATATCTCCATTTTCCTCCAAAATTCAAGAGAAAAGGTATGTACCAAGCACAGGTTAGAATAGCAGTGCTATTCTTGCAATGTGGATTTTAATTTGAACAGCATGGCTTCAGCCTCAGGCTCCCAGTCAGTTGCTATTCCAGTTTAACTCCCAAATTACCTTTCTGCTTTAGCCTGAATTAATCAGGTTGATTGATGCAGCCCAAAATGAGAACATACCTCTTTGTGTGGAGTAGTTGTCCTCATTTCGAACCAACTAAAAGTCACTGAATACCATCAAAATATCAGTTTTATTTTAGCCTGTAAATCCAGCTTGGAAAATTATAGCCTTCATATACTTTTTCTAATGCTCTTTATTTTTTTCTTTTTTTGTTTTCCTTCTATAGACCAGTGACAAAGGAAAATGGAAAGTCCCGCTAATCACTTCAAAAGTGTGCTAGTAAGAAAATCTATTAACTGCTCTTCTTATTTCACTGCTTTGGAATCAGATATGTTCCAAGGATTACTCTGCTCTGTGTACAGCAGAAGTTCAATCACAGGAGCTGAGAGATTGGTAATGCTATACTAGAGTTAGAAAGGCAAAAATTGTGGTGAAATTAGAATTCAGCATAATAATATCTATTGTTCTGAATGCCACTTAGCTCTTATCTTAAGGAAAACTGACACAAATAAGAGTTTTATTGTTGGTTTAAAAGGATTGAATTCCAGTGAGGAGTGATTAAAATGTGAATTCAGCCAGCTTACTGTTGCATTGCTGAATAATTCCCCTCACTCCTACTTTCATCTGCACATTCCCAGGCCCTCTCTTGTTTGAACCAGAGCAATTATGTGATTACAAGAAGATGTAGATCATGGATCAGATCTGATCTAAGTTTTTGGTAGAGGAATGGGTTAAGTCTTGGTTCTCAGCTAGATCTGAGTTGCTGCAGCTTAGTGGATGAATGATGGTGCTGACACAAACCTATGGGTCAAGTCTATTGCTTGAATTTACAAGAAGAGTGAGAAATATTTTCTTTTGCTAGGTGATAAAGAGTGGATTGACTTAAAAAAACCCAACAAAACCAGACTTGTAGAATATGACTTGGGGGTAGAAGAGTCAAAAGCATCCCTCATTTATGGCACATGATTTTGGCACATACCTTTCATAGGGTTGTTTGAGAAGTAACTGTTTCATCCTCTGTTAGGTGGAAATCCCCCATGGCTGGGACTGAGGCCACTGCTGATGCACCAATCTTTGCGGTATAGCATGGCTATGAATGAAGCCTGATGTGAAAGCCTTAATATTTAAAAATCTAAATCTAAAATCTGCTAATTAGCCACATTCCTTCTCTACAGAAAATCAGACTCACAAGGTACAGATATAAAGAAACATGTTGCTTTAGATATGGCCAGTGATGGTGTGACAGGAGAGAAAAAGTGATTTAAAGAATGGAAGCAAGCATGATTCCATTTCCTCCCACCACCTCCCCTTTTTATCTACCATTTCTTCGGTGGCTGGGGAAGGGAAAGAAATTCTGAAAACATCTTTCAGTCCCTTCAAAAACCCCAACCCACTATACCACCTGTCACTTACCCAAGAAAAACCACAGTGGAATGCCTGTGGTGAGTGCTGCTTGTAACCTGGTTGAAACAACTGTCTATAGCTGGTTTGACATGACTGGGTCTGTGGGTCCCATGAAGCAACAGGAGATGTAAAGCTGAAGACCTTAGGAATTACTGGAATTACAGGAAGATACATGGCTGGATAGAGTAAGGAGCTTGTTGTTGGGTTTGTTGTTGGGTTTGAGAGAAAAGCTGCAGCTAAGCACAAGGCACCAGAGAAGCTGGTCTCTGTTGGGTGGTTTCTGAATGCCACTGCTTCAGGAGAAGCTGCAGCTGAGGTTTGTCCTCAGCTACCTGGCACAAATCCGTGGGAAAGCAGTTCTCATTGGTTTCTCACAACTGCTTCTCAATACAATATCTTTTCTAGTTCTGAAGTGGTGTCTTTTGATGAGTGAAATAAATTTTACCACAAGTTTTACCCAAGCTTACTGTGAGTATGTATACAGATCACAAATTTTAGTTTGACATAAGTTTCTCAAATGACTCTGGGTTCCGGATTGACCTTCAGTAATATTTAGATACAGGGTTAGGCTTACAACTGAAGAAGTTCAGGTTTTTTTCTTCTTATTTTCCCCCCCTTCTGGGTGACCTTTTGACATATTTGTCTAGAGGATCTGTCCTTTAACTAAACAGACACAATGATATTCCCTTTTGCTCTCTGTCCCTTATCTTTCAATGCAAATAGATCACCCAGAACTGCAGCTGAGAGCAATGGATCCCCCTGGGCTGGGTGTTCATCCCAAATCAGTGTTTTGGTAGGGCTGGCAAGTCTGTTGGTCTCTGCTGTTTTCTCCATGGTGTGAATCTGAGACACAGCTTGAAGTTGCAGATCCTGGGTGAGCCAGAACATGCTGCCACACACCTGTGGGAGCTGAGCTTACGGGTCATGACACCAATAAGCTGTTCACAAGCACAAACTATCTCCTTATTTAAAATAGATTGTGCCCTGTGAAATTGCATCCCAGTCAGTGGATCTAAAAATGTTACAAACTCCCAACAGCAGCACTTATTGACCAGTATTGCCATTTAATCCCTGCCAGAATTGATACTGTGAAGTTCAGGGAAGTATTTTGCCATTAAGTATCTCCACATACTGAGACCAGCAATTTTTCCCTGAAGGAGGTAGGAGGGATTCCTGCTGATGCCAAAGTGTCAAAAAGTATAGAAAACTCTGTCTTTTTGTGGAAGTGGTTTTGTGCCTCCTGGCTCAGTGAGTCCATGTACAGAAGTAGTTGTTTTTTCCTTGCTGTTTTCAACTCTCCTCTTTTGTGACTGGAATTACAGCCACAGGAAGTTCCTTAGCAGCTCAGTATTGCTAATCTCCCACTGACAATTCCAAACAATTAAGAAATGTCCTAATTTACAGGGGGACAAAACCTGTTGCTGTGAGATTAATGAATTGCTAGTGTGAAAAAATTTATTTATTAATAAGTGTCATATTAATTACTAATTTTAGACTACCTGTCTTTTCTTGGATATGATATATTTATGAATGTAATTGAATCACAACACAGCAAATCAGAAGTCATTGGTATGCTGCTGAGAAGGCAGAGTACAGCACAAAAAAGGATAGTTTTTCAATATTAGCAAAAAAATCCCAATTTGTTTTTCCTCTTCATTACGAAGTATTCACCACTGGGTGCAGAATTTTCTTAGGGTGTATTTTGTGAAATTTTTAGTGATTTTTCAAGTCACTTTGTGGCTGGAAAAAATTCTAAGAGACAAATGTAGCTCCATTCAAAGAGAAATATTGAACAGGGCTGTCAAAGTTTTGGTAGCTTCAGTGTTATTCCTTTAGGCATTTCTGTTAATAAAATATACTCTCATTGAATCCCTTAAATTCCCAGGGCAGCCTGGAGCTCTCATGTCAGAGATGCTGCTCAGCCAAATGCTTTTTCAGTCCTGTACAAATCCTTCCTCTGGTGGAAGATGTCCCTGTCCATGGCAGGGGGTTGGAACTGGATGATCTTTATGGTCCCTTCCAACCCAGGCCATTCTATAATTCTGTGATTCTATGATCTGCCTCTTCCTGATGACTGTTCTGTTCAGAGCTTTACTACCAAGGCATACAGTTAAATGTGATAATCTAGAAGTTGTGCTGTTTCTTTTGACTTGGAAATGATCAATGTCACTTGAAACATTTCAGCTGAATTCAGTGGATATAGAAGCAGATTCTGAATGTACAGAAAAGTGCCTCAAAGTCATCTTCACTGAGATATGTTCATATGGGCTGAATGCTTACTAAAGCATTAGACAATAGCACAAATAATCAGCAGGGAATAAGGGCAGATGCACAGGCAATTAGGACCAGTCTTAAAAATTTATTAATGTAATTTGCAGATTATACCATTTTGTGATAAATAGAAATCTTAGTGAAAGAAAGAGAAGTTAAACCAGAGAACACTGCTAAAAATAAAGGCCTCAGGGGCAAATATCAAGAGGAAAAAAACCTCAAGTATTTAACTTAAAATATAACTACTTAGACAAAGAAGGAGACAGTTCAGGTAGTAAAATTCGGATGAAGGGAAAACCCAAAATGCTGTCTTGGAAAGAACTGGAGGTAGCAGAGAGATCTAGAGGTGACACTGAACAGCAAATGAGACATCACTTTACCTCTCATTTATGCATTATGTGATGTGGCAATAAAAAGGGATGAGAAATACCTTTAGGCTATCTGAAGATATGAGGGAGAAGTGAGTCCCTCCCCCTGTGTGACAAGACAGAAACTATTTCATTAAGCTCTGAGTGTCTTGTTACCAAAAATACATTATTGGAATGTGATTGGAAGACAAAGAAGAAAAACAGAAAAAAAAACTGAAACAAAGATAATGGAATATACCAAGCTTAACTCAATCTTAATTAAATGAGTTTCATAAAAATCTGTGTTGGAAAGGGTTAAGTGCTGAGAGGGATGTCAGGAGATGTAATCATATGAAATTAAAGAAAGAAAAATTAGAAGTAGTAATATGAATAATTTGAGCTGAACAGACTGAGCAGTTGTGGGTAAAAGAGAGATTTTCGCCAAAGACACCAGGGAAAATCCTCATTTTTACACATTTTTAATGTCCACAGAACAGACGGAGTCAGGTTTTTAATGTCTCACTTAAAAGATGCATGCAGATGGTGTTTTTTCATGCATTTGAAATATGAATTCCTACATTTTGATTATGTTGTCATTAGCAGTAGCCTTACTTGGTAATTAGGAAGCTGGTTCCTAGCACGTGTGTGAGAGAGATATATTGAGAAAGGAGGATGTTATCTCTTTGTTTCCACAGGGATATAATTAAGTGCAACCAACAACATCATCAAAACAGTAGAAGAAATTCAAGCAATAACTATGCTGACTGGAAATGGCTTATTGTTCAGTGAAAACCAGATGATTTTCATCAGAAAACGCCACATTATTTGCCAGTACCCATTCTGGCCAAGAAAGAAAAGGCAATTCCATGAGAAAAGAGGTTTCCCTGTAATAAATGCCAAATTTTTTCTCAGGTAAGTAACTTTGAATGAATATCAATTTAGAAATAAAGCTACATGTAATGGAGTAGTCCAACCAAATTTTTAAAAGAGAGGAGAAAAAGCCAAATACCACGAAATGTGTGGCATTAGAGGAGAAAGCAAGGGTGAGAGAGCTGTGAGAATGTTTCCTCTCTGGAAAGCATTTTGTGCTTGAGGAATGGCATGTTCAAGTGTCAGTGCAGAACAAGGCCTGCCTGCTGCCTGCTCTTTACACTGAACAGCATTCTCAGTTCTCAGAAAAGAAAAAAGCAAAGCAAAAAGTTGAACTCTGAGGCAGTCTTGGAAAGTGAAAGAACGAGTTTCTCTCCATGACACATTTGTTCCAAGCCACAGACTGTGCATGCCTGATTTTTGTTTTTGTGATTCTCAGTTTTAGGACTCCATGTATTTTGTAGTAGGTGAGTGTCTGTATCTTTTACAGCATCTGTTAAATATGCAATTATGCTTCTAAATGTTTTAAATGTACCAAAACATGGCCAGGGCTTTGCCAAGCAAACTTGATTTGGCCAGAGGAGCTTCCACTTTTGGGGGCTGGAGTGCTGCATCTTCTGCTCATACCTCTCTGTTATCCTTAGTGCTTGGAGGATGAGTCTCCAGGCCAGATACCAAGCATGCCTGCAGAGTCTGCTGCTATAAACAAGAAATTATCAAAGCATGCAAGTCTTCATCTTCACTACCTCTCCTTGAATTACTGGGGTTCTTTCCATACACCCTGTTTACTTTCTAGTTATCTTATTTTCAGTCTATGATGGAGCTGCTGACAAGGATCTCTCTATTTCCTGCCCTTTTTACCTCTCACATTACTAAATCCCTGTAGTAGTTTTTCAATCTTTTTCATCACGTTTAAAAACCTGGCTGCAATTGTCTAGGCTGTCTGTAATATGGTCCATACAGCTCTCTTTTAATCAATTTGAAAATTCACTTTCTGACTTCCCATTTTCATCCTCATGCTTTCACCCTGCTCCTCCTTGCCTTTTCCACTTTTAGTTTCAGATTTTCTTTCTCATCAAAACCCATTTTTTTTGGTACTGATCAGTGGGACACCATCTCTTCCCTTGAAGACTTTATTTTAATTAATCCCTTGTGTAATTAACTGAGTGTTTTCTATGCTTCTGCAGTTATAGCTGTTTGTATTGCAGCCTCCTTACCAACACAATTCTCAGGAGAAAGAACTGGCTTTTTCTCTGTTTCTGGGTTTGATACTGATTTGGTTGCAATTTACTTATGGGAGGAGATGTTTGGTGGGCTGAAGTTCAGCCACAGGGACAAAAAAGGATCATACTGCATCCAAGTATAAACAGAGAAGGTGGGATTTCCCAGGATTTTTTGTAGACTACTGGTTGGACCAAGAGCTGAAGAGCTGAATGTTGGAAGTGTAATACACCCAAGACTGTGTGCATTGGTCAGAGGCACACTGATTTCTCTTTTGAAAACCTCAGGTATTTGTGCTGGAGAAGATTTTATTTTAGTTTCAACTTTTAACATCATGGGGATGGGAAGCAGAAGTCATCTGTAAAATTGGCTGATTGCTTTTCTTCACTGAGGAAGTCAATGGTATTTTAAAACTAAACTGTGCTGAACATAGGTGTTGCAGCACGAATCTGGTTTTTTTTGCTTGAGTTGCCACAGCAACATAAAATTTCCTTTCCCCCACATTACCTTCCCTAAAATATATTTCACAAATTGTCTTTGAAAAAAAAACCCCTCATATCATGCTGAGAAATTGTGCTGTTTGCTCTTTTAGTATTTGGTCTTTTATGATTTTGGTATTATTAGAGCAAAGCTACTTGATGCACAGATAGCTCAACTTTTTAAAATTTGACCTTCAGTAAAGGGATGGAAAAGAAAAGTTGAAGCTGAAGTAGCTGCTCTCTCTAGACAGGCTGCAGGCCTAGCAAACCCTCTGCACAATCTGGCAGTACCCCTTAGGCTCTGGTGTGAGTGTGGGTTACAGAGTCTGCCTCTTCCCAGCATTGGGAAGACAAGCAGTAGCCAGCTGGATGTATTATTAGGGAACATGGAGTGGCTTTTATGGAGAATTCTTTCATGCTTTTCTCACACCTTTGCAAGAGCAGTAACAGCTCCAGCAGGCTTTGAATTACCAAGTGCATATCCATTATCCTATGAGAGAAAAAATATTGGAAAGATCCAGGTGAAAAGCAATTTGTCTTAGCTATCCTTTGCTGAAGGAGCCATTAGACTTAGACAAAGTGTTAAAATAATTTTAATATATAATGTTTTAGAATAGATGTATAAATCGAATGATTTCAATTTGTTGAAAAATACTCTGTGCCTGTTCAGTAGGGTCATATTTACCAAGACAACTCTTCCCAGTGTCTCTGGTTATGGGGTGCCTGTTGAGAGAGAGAATCCCTTTGCACTTGCCAGCAGATGTGTGCAGGTTTAGCAGTGATGGCTGCACTGCTCAGCTCTGGGCTGTAGCTGCAGTCACCTGCTCATGAAGGTCACAGGAACAATGAATTCTCAGTATTTAAATGGGAGCATGGACTGTGCTCACCACTGGGCCTCAGTGCACACCCTTTTGGAGAAAGCCTTGTGGTAATGAGCCCCTTTGCTTTTTAGGAGGTTTGAGGGAATGCCAATGTGGAATGTATGGAAAGGTAGGTGATCAACAGAAGGTTTTGTGAAAGCAACCCTCCTTTGTGACGAGCTTGTTTAACAGCTTGTGCTTCTGTCTATTTTTGAATGACTGAAGTTGTAAATAAAGCCTAGCTTAGTCTTGAGAAAGGTGGAATTGCTTACTTGGGATGATAACAACACCCACAAGAATCACCTATATAGGAAACTTGGTAAATAAAATTGACCTTCCCACTATTGCTCCCATTTCTGCTTACCTTCTTACCATGCTGTACATGAGCAGTAGTTAGGAGAGGGGAGGAAAGGATGATTTTATTCTCTGTGGTGACAAATAGAACACTTAATAGATGACAAATTGGGGAATATTGAATCTCTAGAGACCTAATCAAATGTGAATCAAGTCAGCCCCTCATGAGCATAGAGTAAAATGCCAGCTGGTGCATGGTCTTTCCATTCTAGCTTGTATTTTATCCCTTGTAATAGATTGTGACCAGGTTTAATACAGCTATTACTTGCACCTAAATAAATAAAAACCCTCTCAACAATACCAAACTATCAGTTTTTGTATAATAAGTACTTTTCCTTGTGAAAAATACCATAACATTGAGTGGACAAGTGGAATGGATAATCATTTAGTTATCCTAAAGAGCTGAAGAGAGAATTAAAACACTGATCTTACATCTGAATTTCTGTGGGACCCCTTATGCCTGTGCCATGATGAATTAATTTTGATGGAATCCAGCATGGAAGCAAGATTCTATAGTTGGGATAGAAAAATTCTGTTAAGCAACTATTTTCTATATTTTTTTTGTCTCAAGGGAAATAAATTTCAGGAGTAATTATTTTTTCATATAGCCTTACTATATAATTTTGTCTTACTTAAGCTATAGAAAAATTGGCGTAATATTAGATAGTATGTCTTATGTGACTAAAGAACCCTAAGTGCATGCACACATACTTGCATGTGTGCATACTCAAGCTTTCAGTGTAACACTTGCCTAGCAAAGCTTTTCTCTTGGGATTTTATTGTAATTTATGAAAATGAATGTGTTACATGTGTAACATCTATAAAGGAATAAAAACTATCATTTATTGTGAAAGCAGATAAATAGTCCTTTTGAAAGAAAAGCCGATGTTGTGCCAGTTTCAAGCACAATAGAAATGAAGAAAGCTTTTCTTTAAAATCGGTTGGAAAAAGCTGGTGTCAGCCCTTAGAGAGACATTTTCCTTGTTCCTTTCATCACTGACTGACTTATAATTTGCTTCTCTAAGAAGCATTAGTTTTTTGATAAAATCTTTCCAGCTTTACTTTTTTTACCATGACAAATTATTTCAGAACAGCTTCTTTACATGTAACTGTAGAGTTATCTGCTCTGTTCTAAAAATACTGTCAATCTGAGGCACTGATTTTGCATTCCCTAAAACCATCTCTAAGCCACACAAACCTCACAGAAGTTAATAGGTTTGACCTAGTATTTCCGAAGCCAGCAGTGGAAAGTGAATACCATTAGAAAGTATTGAAAAACACATATGTCATTTCAGAACAATGAAAACACTTTTATTGTTTTGCAGTTGGCTAGGAAGGGAAAGAATTATGAATATATTCTAGTCATTTTTATGACCTTTGCATTTTCCAACATTTAAAACAGTTTCATTATTTTAATAAGAAACAAATTTCCAAATACACTTGCAAGAAAGCTTTACATGTGACTATTTGAACAGATCTTTTACTGACAGCCTTCTCTTTCCCAACTGAAGGCAGTCTCTCTCATTGTCATGTTCCCCACAAAGGAGATGCAATGTGAAATCTTGGTCCTTTTTAGCCCAATATCAGAAAATCTCACTGACATATATAGGTGATATAAATGGAAAGGCTAATATAAATAGCAGAGTTAGATCTTACAGAAGATCAACTCAATTAAGTGTTTTCACAGCTAATAAAACTATATGATAAGGAGCCCCTGGGGCTTTGACAAATGTTAATTTGTTATGTTTCTCAAGCTGCATTTGGGGTCACTAGGTCCAGTTCTCCTGTCCAATGCCACAACAGACACACTTCTCACAGATGTCTGCTTTAAAGGTGAAATTGCATAATTGAGCTCAAAGAGAAAATGGTAGCTAAACACTAAAGCTGCTGCTAAATGGTGGTCTCAAAGTGACAATGTTGGGGTTTTTTTCTGTATTTTAGAAAAATAATTTCTGACTTTGCTTTATGAGTGATGTCCATAGGGCAAATACATTAACTTCTGAAAGTGCAGCGTGTGGGATTTTGCAGGCATTCCGAGTGCACAGCTTGACCTGCCAAAGAGATTCTGGGCAGCATCGTGGAGGGCAAGCTTAAAAAAATATAATTGCTTGTCTAAACAGTCCCTGGCTTATGAAGATACTCTTTGAAACTACATTAAAGTGATACAATGATATGCTACTGGACATATTTTCTTGTATTCTGATTTCATCTTAAAATTTCTCAGGGGAAAAAAAGAGGCTGAGTGAGATGGCAAGAGACAGGGCGCCATGTGTTTTCACAGTGCAGCATCCATTATACATGAGCAGAATAGCAGTTGCTCAGCTGCAATCATGGTAGGCATGACTGCTTCTCTTACAAACTCATATTTCATTTATTCATTGCATATTTCATTCCAAGACCCTGAGCCTCCACTTGTTTCTCTGCAAGTATAACTATGCACCTGAATAGTTATGGTGGCTCCAGCAGGAGCTCCTCACATGAAGAAATTCGGGCATGAGAATGGAATGAGAATGTTTACAGAACTGAGGCCAAAGCTGGAGGTAACTGAGATGGGAAAATTGGCAATGGCATAGTAAACCAGTCAAAAAGTGCATAAAAACACAGCAAATCACGCTGTGCAAGTCGCCTGACAAGCAGCTGATCACAGAATGATGCTGTGTGCCACTGCTTTCACCTTTCCTTCCCTGTGTTCATTCACATTAACAAACAATAACTATGTTAGTAAGATTGTCCTTACTTTAAGTTATGGGACAGGTATTCATTAAAACAGAGATGGAGAATTCCTTCATGTATTTCTTAAAACTTTAGGCCTCCGATGCTGTCAAGCAAATTGCAAATGCCCAATGTGCAGCATTTGGAGAGCTGGAATTTGCTTTATTGCATTACTCTGGGTTTTTTTTGTCCCACATCGGAAGAATGGGAATCTCTGAAAGCACCAGACTTTTACATTGTTTCTGTCAGCTTAATTGCTGTAACATGCATTTGGTTTCAGATCAATTGCTATTAAGAGCAAATGCCACAGGAAAATTGATATACATGACAATTTATTTCCTTAGACATCTGTAAAATACTACATGCTTTTTGGATTGAGACGTCGCATTTGGCTCACATTAGGACTGGAAGGCCAAGGTGTAACAAGCATTGGTTCAGTTGTTCAATAATAATTTTTTCCATGCAATGAATCCTCCTTATCTTTCATTAACTGCCAATCAGGCCCTGCATCTGCCATGTGCCAAAATATATTCTTTGTTATTAGCATTAAAAATACTATTAAAACTCAGACTGAGACATGTAGGAAAATACCCTTTCCTGGAAAAATACATTTTTGCTTCTTCCTGCTGGAAAAACTATTTGAGTGTTCTCACTGCTCAAAGAGATGTGAAATGCTATGAGACTTGGACTTGTCACACTAAAACTCAATATCCAAAAGGATGCTTTGCATGGTATAGAGCAAGATGAAGTGCTCAAGCTTATTCTATGGAATCAGCTGAGATTCTGTGTATCTATGAATCTGTTCACAACTTCAACAGACATGCTTATTTAGCATAATTTAATAGGAAAAATAGCTAAAGAAAGGTTTAGCACCTAATAGTTTTCCAAAAAGTGGAAGTTTGCAAGTGGTTTTAACATTTGCAAGCTGCTTCCTTTATCGGTGAAGGAAGAGGAATCTGGATTCAAAGAACAAGAAGCAGATCCCTTTCCTCCTTCTTGCTGCAGATATTTCTCTCTCCCCTGTATAAGACTTAGATATTGGCATCAGCATTTAGGGACCTAGAGAACAGCAGTGGTCTGCTCTGCAGTGTTAATTACTACAGCTTGGGATACATGTTCCATGGAGGCCCCGGCAGGAGGGAGATGACTGAAACTGGAGTTCCTGAGACATCTGACCTGCAGGATCCCTTGGAGTGGGAAGCCAGAATTCTGCAGGAAGCACTGAGACTGTAAGAGGTGTATGGATGCTTCCTGGTGTCTGTGCTATGCTGAAGTGCCCATGGTTTCTACTCTAATCTGCCCTAAAAACATGCTCTGCAAGGCTGGTGAGGCTGGGACAGAGCTGCTCCTGTGAGGAAAGTTGTGGAGTCTCCCTCACTGAAGATGAAAAATGGATCTGGTTCTGAAGTAAATAGTTAAGTATTTTTAAAAATGGAAAGTAAATCTTGCAAAGACATTCAAATGACATGCATATTTTTTTTCCAGATCCAGGAAAAAACCCTTCGTATGTGTTGTAGGACAATGTTTCTTTAATGTAAAAAAAGAACTTTCTAGATGAACTTGCAAGAGTGAAACAATAAATCCACATTTAAACTGTGTTAAAATGTTTTAAAAAGCAAAGCCACTTCCACTTGTGGAAAGCACTCATATTTTTATCTACAAATAGAAAACTTGAAGATTTTGAGACAAAAAGTAGTTAAGAAAAGCTCCAAGAAGTCTTCATAGAGATTAGTTTAACTTCATGAAATAAGTCAAGAGAGAAGAGATGACTCACTCGCTCGTTTTTCCTTTACATGGGAGTTTTTTTGAGATTCTTGCTGTGGTCTCCACCTTGTAGGTGAAAGGCTACTGGGATGATGGGCATTCAGGGGCATCCAGCCTAATGAGTCACTGCTGTGTGTAGCACCAGATATATCTTGTCTTCTTTTGACACTTATGCCAAAGGAGAACACAGAGGTATCCCTAAGTCACCCCTCACGGTGGAATTCACATGTGTTCAACAGATGATGGAGTGGGAAGCAGCCCTTGCCTTTCCATACAGCACTGCTCCCGTACTTTCTATTTTTTTTTGAGCTCTCTATCAGGGACTCTCTTGTTCTCCTTCCATCTTAAGAATTTAGAGAGGGCTGCAATTATAAGATTATCAAGCACTTCTCCACTTTCATTGTCATAAAAACCATCTAGCAGATGACAAATGGAGGAATGGTGGGATAAGGGGCTTGCCCATGATCACAGCAGGTTGGAGTGAGCAGAGCAATTGATCCTGCCCCTCCTGAGGGAGTGATTTAAAACACGTCATTCCTGCACGTAGCCACACGTGCATGCAGCTCCTCTGCAAAAGGGGAAAAGATTTTCTCAGCTCCATATGAAATAAAAGGTTCACTTTTGTTAATTCCACTGCCTTTAGGAAAAGGGTTTGGTCCTCAGCACTGAATTAAACCAAAAGATATCCCAGGGGAATCTTGTAATGAATAGTGGTAATAAATTTATACCAGTAAATCAATGGCAGTGCAGGCAGATGAACACAATATAATTCATAAGCATCTGAAATTAATATTGCGTGGATTATTCAGTGATTAGTTGTGAAAAAACACAGATTTTTTGAAGTATTGCTCATCTTGGGGACCAGTTAACAGGAAAAAAAGGTTAAGTTTGTCAGGGATGCTCAATGTAATGCCACCACTCAGCCACCTCCAGATGTAAGGTGTTCTAGAGGACATAATGGAAATTAAAAACTTCGACTTTATTTATGAAGTCACAAGCTGGAGTGCTTCAGAATCAAGAGTGGATTTGCAAATAAACAGACATGTAGCTTTATAAGCTTTATAGCATTATATATATGTGCAGCGATCCGTATAGTGCTTCTCTTATTAGGAGGTTTGGTGAAAATCAAATCCACACCACAAAGGCTAAATTTCACTCTGATTAACACCAATTTCAAACAATATTGAACACATTTTCCCCAATATGTAATAGGGCAAAAGGGTAAGAGAAATTTTCATTTTATGTAGTGAGAATATGGAACAATTTTTAACGGACTTCACTTATTGTGTTGAAAATAAATATTGGTGAAAGTGAGGAATATTAAAAAATGAAGTTTGTGTAGACATTAAGGGGCAAATTCTGCAGCCCTTTAGGCTGTTTCATATTCATAGACTCCAACAAGGTTGTGTCAGGGTAATTGAAAGAAGACTTGGCCTTAGGATCTTAAACTGTGGTGCAAAGCACATTCAGGGAGAACCAAGGATATTTTTTCTCCTTTATTCCCAAAGTAATAATATTTTCTATTATGGAAGTCAGCCTTGGTTCTTAGGATATGTTACTAAACTTTAAAATGTAGGGTAGTATATGCTAAATATTTAAATTATTTTAAAACATACTTAATATTTTTCAGATAGCAAATTACTTAGAAGGTGTATAATTAGTGTAGGTTCATTCTTAAAGTGTTAGAAAAAACCTGCTAAACACCCTTCAGAAATGTTTCCATCTCTCTCACTTTGGGTCTGGGCATCAGTTAGAAACTGGAGGTATGTACACATATTCACATACCCATATGCACCTATGAACACACACATAGAATTCTGAATGTGCTTAAATGTTTCATTTAATTTTAATGTAAATAAATAATGGCATAGGGAATAAAGTTCTTTGAATAAAATTTGCTGCACCTTCACCCATTTATGGGACATAAAGAGAAAAATTTTGCTACATGACAGTCCTATAAGCTGGCCCTGCAGCCATTCAGGTTAGTAGAAATCAGTCCTCAGATTTCACATCTTCATGTTCACAGAACCCCAAATGTCACATCTAGTACAGACAAAATCTCTAAAATGTTTTTAAAAGGCAAAACAAAAATATTAAAAAGTAAATACAAACTGTAATAAAATGCATTGAAAGACTGTGTGTTTCTATATTGGCAGTGCTACTTTCTTTTCTTCGGTCACTGTGTTCTGTTAGTACTGTGCTGTTCATGTCTGTGCATGTGCTTTATAGCAGGCTATAAGTACAGGAAGATTATAACAGGGTTATCAAATTAATTGTCTTTCACTTTTGTCCAGCTAGAAATCCTGCCAAAATATTATATGGCCAAGATCTATCTGGACTGGGAACAAAAAATCCCATCTAACCCAGCTTCCAGAAGAAAATCACGAGTCCTTAAGCTGGTGAAGAATTCTTAGAATTCAAAAAGTCCTGAAGTCTTGCATGGTGAAAAGCTAGTGAGTATCACATGGACCTAACAAGGTAAAATCAGTTCTCTCTATGAGACCTATTTAAGTTGTGAAGTTAATGTGATGCAGTTTCTAATCTTGCCTCCCAAAACAGACAACAAATTTAAATATGAAACTTTCCTCCACATGATCCTGAAATAAAGTGAGTAAATTGTTGTACAAGGATAGGCTGAAACTGTTCTTGCTCTTCTAATGCCTATTCTGTTTGTTTGTTTGTTTGTTTTCTTTTAATTTGATCTTAAAAAGAGTAAAGAACACAGTCAAAAGAGGGTTTTACAAAATTGATATCCTTTCCTTTGGGAACCATATCTCAGATTAATGACAAGATCAGATAGTACTTGATTAATCATTTTTAAAATGGTCTTTGCAGTTATAGGAGGAGGGATAAATAGTGTCAGAAACTTAAGAATAGCAAGTTTTAAAAGCCAAAGTAGTCAGTAGTTGGAAATATTAATTGGGTTTGCGTGACCTCTTTTACAGGTCATTTGGGCAGTGCATCCTGCCATCTTATACAAAATCATTGCCAATTGATGGGGGAGATAGACAAAAAACTCCAAAGACAACACTATCAATTATATTATTTTGCAATTATACAAATTTATGTATGGAGCTCCAAGGACTTGCCAAGAGTAACTAACTCTTTTCCTAGCACTGCAACATTAGTACACCTATGAGCCCTATCTGTCTTTGTAAAACCAGACAAAATAATTTTAGCTGTCACTTTCACAGGCTGGGGAGGAAAAAAAGAAAGTCTGGGTTTGTTTTGAGGTTTTTTTTTTATGGTGTTTTGTTTTGGTTTTTGTTTCTTTCTTTATTTGTTTTTCTTCAACACTCGTTAATTTGATTTTGTTTGGACCAAAATATTTTAACAGAGATGAACCAACCCCACTAAAGATAACAACACCCAGCTCTGCAGCTGAAGACAGCATGGACACTTTAAAAACATACAAATGCTCTGCTTTACGACTTCAGTGAACCTCTGAAGGGCATCACTGTTTCCTACGTTATGCTTTCCACTTGTTATGACTCCCTAATATAGCTGATACTCACAGGAGCCCCTAATAATTTGCCCAAGGTCAGTCAACAAGTCAGCTGAAGAGGTGAAAAAATGAGTGCTTTTGATTTCTTCTCCCCTTCTTCCAGCAGCTCAGCAGCTATTGCACTATCATAAAACACAGACCATTTCAGGCTTTTTGTGGGGGAAGGGGAACATGACAGGTTCCTTTTCAGCCATCAGAAAATACTTTAAAGAATTGGTTTCTCTAGCAACAGGAACAGGGAAAAAAAAAAAAGAAGCTATCATAAGTTTTTTCCCACCTACTCATTTTTTTTAATGTGGTAAAGCAGATGGCTTGGATAATGCAGGTATGACAGATTCTGATTTATTGACTGTAGACAGAAATATAAATACAGAAGTGTATGCACTCTGCTGTGCCCTGTAACACAACAACACTTAATGACTTCAGACTTTCCTTAGGCTCTGCTCGTGTGTATTGACAAACACCATTATTTATTGTTAGGGCACGGTGATGGCAGAGCTCACTGTGTGTGGAAATCAAAGGCTGGCCAGCCAAGTACTTCCCACACTCTCCACCTTCCCCGACAGCAGTGCTGGCTCCATGAATTCCCAATTTACATCTTTGACAGACATATATTTTATTGACCTGGCCAAATACTTTCTCTTAAGGTGCTATAAATTGGTCAGTACCAATGATATATAATGTCAGAGGACTCAACCTTTTGCCTTTGCCAAGAAAATTAAAAATGTCTTAATGATCTCTTTTTAGTGATGATAGGAAGGAGATTATTCTTTTTATGACTGTACCTGGCCCATGGTTATTTCCTGTATTTCTTCAGCTGCCACAACACTGAGTGTTAGTGGACAGAAAACAAGGTGTTCTCTTCAATAAAGTGCTGTGGAACACATGACCCCTTTCTCCTGAAGCTGCTGATGCTGGTAGAGTACAGATGACATCTGCTCTATGGTGACTTGGTCAGTACTTCCAAACTGCAGGAACAGCCTCAGCATAAGGTGCTTGGTTTTCAGTCACTGTATTCAGTACACTGCAGAGCATGTGCCAAGGTCCAATCAGAGCAGTGATGGTATCAGGATCTGGGCTGTTCTCAGGGTTCTGTTTCCACCACTTATGGTTCATGTATTTGCAAGCAAATAATTCCAGCACCATTACCAGGCAGTTTTTGATACAGCAGTGCCACCATCTCTCTGCAGCAGACCTACTGGGAGAATAGCAGTGGAGAGGAAAAGAATGTAAAGGAATATGAAAGCATTTTTCTGGCTCAGTTTCAGACTGTTTTGGTCCAGGGTGATGGCAATGAACCTCAAAGTACCTAAAAATATTTTGCAGGATTGCAGAAAAAAATTCTCTTGATGGGTGAAAGCTTTCACTGAACAATTGGACACAAAGAAATGAACTCTAACTAAAGCCAGAGCAGCTGCAGAAACACTGCTGCTTTGGGAAGATCAAAGAACAGGTGGTGAGGTTCTCTGACAAGGTGGAGATTGCTGAGCACATCAGCCTCAGATCATAGCTGCACAGTGTGCATGTCACTCCATCTGCCAAAGGAACAGAGAGGGTCTCCCAGAGGAGCAGCAAATTGATCTTTTAGGGTCCTGACAACAATCAATGGTACCCAAGGGGTGTGTTAAGTGTGTGCCAAGGAGACTCCATGGAGGCCCCTGGGCTGTAGAGCTGAGAGAGCCAGGCTAGCAGGTGTGGGAAAGGTGGGAGTGAGCTTAGGGCAGGGCTGGAGAGGGCTCCTTTTCTCTGCTGTACATTTGCAGAAGACTTGCTCTGGAATAGCTGCCTTTAAGTAAGAGGTGCCTTCTACTGGGGTGAATGGAGATGATTTTTAAATATTTACTGTAACTTTATGTGCAGTGTGTGTTTTATGTTTTGTGTAGCATTTCATGTGTTTTTAACAGAAAATCTAAAAATAAATTAATGAAATATTTCATACAATAATTTAAACATATGATGTGTCTCCTCATGGAGTATACCATACTTTTTAGTCCTAATATAACTTTTCCTGATGAATTTTAAAGACGGAGGCAATGTTTCAAGTGGTATGGTTTCTTACTCAAAATACAACATCTTAAAAATTGTTGAAGTATTTTTCTGAAGTTCTGAAGTCCTGAAGTTTTTCATTATGTCAAACTTGTCTAGGGAAATTTTTAGAAAATATATTTCCACTGGGTAAAGCTATTTTTTAACTGAAGTTCTAGCTCAGTGGTATCATGAATAAGAAGATGTTAGAAGCAACATTAAGGCCAAAGGAAAACAAAGACAACAGTGAAATAATTTGAAATTATAATTTCAAACTCTTGTACTTGGAAGTGTTTTGTTTAAAATACATGTAGATTTTTCCCTTAAAGCTTTCAAATACATGATTTTTAAAAATATAAGTCAAATTATTCTTCAGAAAGCTTGAGAGGTTTAATAGTGAGACAGCAACGTGGCTGGAGCAAGAAAAGGGTCTCTCAGAAACCATTTTTGACTTCCAATGGCAGAACTGTACCTGCAACACTGAAGACACAGCAGCACAAGTAAAGTTGTGAGTTTTTTCCCAGTCCTTCACCCGTCTCTCTGTGCCCTGCTCTCTCCACTGTAATTTCAAGCTGTCATTCTTAGGAACACTGAGAACCCATAAAGATGATAAATGGGTTTTTTTGTGTTGCCTCATGTGCTGCTTGACATCACATCCCTCAATGCACTGCTGCAGTGTCTTGCTGAGGGTGACTTGTTAGAATGGTGTGCCAATATTCTGTGAGCCCCACAGGACACGCTGGGTTTGGGCTCCCATGCCCTCCCTTTCATCGTGGGGTGCGTGCAGAGCGTGGGTGGCACAGCAGCTCTGTGCTGGAATGCTAACACCCCCATGGGGCACTTGGAGCTCAAATTCTATTTACTTTTATCCCTGCAGACATGCACAGAGTTCTCAACTTGAAAGGCAGACAATATCTCATATTTCTGACTTACTGATGTGATGCAACCTATTTATTTCCTAATGGCATTCAGCCAGATTCTGTGTCCATAAAGGCAGATTAAAACCGCATGGAAATCCTGTGCTTAGTACTTGAAAGGGCAACTGTAAAATATGCCATGTATGTGAAGGTGGAATGCTTTTAAAGGCAATTAATAAAATGACATGAAAGCTGTGGTGTCCAAAAAAGGCAAAACTAGGAGATAGATAGTAGCTGTATCTGGCCTTCATCAAATTTAACATACTTTCCCCAACATATTTTCATGATAAGGTTTTCTAATGTGAATGTGTGTGTAAAGGCTGAGGTAGTCAATGGGCTGTGTTCAAAGGGAAGGATTGCAAGGTGGGCTGGGAGCTGTGACAGTTCCTGGTGGAGGGCTGAGAATGTTCAATACATGGAACATGGAATACACATGGAACCTGATCTGGGACAGTCACGCTTTGTGGTCAGTATTTTTGCCAGATGGGACCAGGCAAAACGAAACTCAGAAATGGCAATTCCTCAGATGCAAGGATACCTAGCATGCACATAAAAAAAAATAAAGATGAAGGAATTTCACAACAAGCAGGACCTTTTTCTTTTTCTAAATAAACACTGTGACTTTAATGAACAGAGTTCAGGTGAGCAGTTCTCCTCTGCAAACTGCTAGTGCTGGTATCTACAGACTTGGAGGCCCAAGCTCTCCAGAGGCCGGGTATCCATAGCAGTGTCTGGTCTTCCCACTTGTCTTGTGTCTGCCTTGGCTTTTGCACTGCTTTAAGGTTTTCCTTCCTTTCTGTTTGTAGAGCTCCTGAACTGCCACCAGTCCTGGAGGGTGAATCAATGTCTGCTCCTTCTTACTACGGTGGGACTAAATTCTGATCGATCCCTTGTAATAGTCATGGAATCCTAGAATGGTTTGTGTCAGAAGACATCTAAAGATCATGAGGTTCCAAAAACCCTGCCATGGGCATGGAACCTTGTTGTCATTCTATTGCAAGAGTCCTATTGTCATTACATTGCAAGGGTTCCACATTGCTAGAGTTTCATACCTCCTTGATGTTTCTTGTAGGCAGCTCCTCTAGGCACTGCCTCTTCCTTGCCCTCACAGCAGCCAACTGACTCCAATCCCCTCAACCAACCAACCAATCCACTCTTTTATAACACTTTTCTTATTGGCTACAGGTGTGGCCTGTTAAAATCAGGCCTGCTCTTAATCCTTAGTAATTGGCTCATCTTCAACTCTTTATGGGGTAAGATTACATTTTATCACTCATACTATATCCCTCTACAGAACCTGCCAATAGACCAGGTTGCTTCATCCAACCTGGCTTTGAATGCTTCCAGGGATGGGTTATCCACCCCTGCTCTGGGCAATGTGTTCTAGTGACTCACATGTGAGGGCAGTGATATTGGCATGATCTAATAATTCTTTGTGATCCTGGAGTTTACCGGAGAGGACATCTGAAATTTTTTCTGCACTGGCACTATAAGTTGGATTAGTAGTTTTGAGGTCAAGCAGCTAGTCCAGTAGCAAGGCCTTTCAAAAATGTCCTTGTGATAGCAGTATATCCCCAGGAATCTCTGAACATTCATTTTGTTTCCCTGGGCAAAGAGATCCTTACTCTGCAGAAGTCATCAGCCATGCTGCCTGCAGTTCTCAGACCAGGTGACAATGTAGGGAGTGACAAAAGCTCTCTGCCAGTGCTGAAACTGTGTGGAAGCCCTGGGATGGTACAACAGCAGTGAAGCAGCAGGTAGGGTCAGCCAGGCAGGGCATTCACCACTATGCCAATACAACACATATGTATTGGAGAAATGAAATCCCACTATCCATGGGGAATTTTAAAAAATCACACTAGAAACAGTGTAAACATGACATTCTGAGAGTCAGGAAAACATTCTCCTGATCTCTGAATTTCATTGCTCATGCACACATTGCTCATGCTCATCTTATTTCAGAACAAGAAATAATCTGAGTCTGATTTTTAATATGTAACAGAACTCCCCAGTTAGTCACAGACTTTGCACACACACACACACACAGAGTGCGGCAATAATTTCTTTTCTGATGAGGAAATCCAAATTGCATAAACTTTAAAATGTAAAGTGAAAAATAAAGTATATGCTAAAATATTTAAAGAGGGACAAAAACCATCTACTACATCATGGGAGGAAAATTCTACAGATTAATATTTTCTTCCCGTTCACTTCTCCTTCAGAGAAATCAATTTAAATGTATGTGAAAATATGATGTCAGACACTCTAAGAAAACAAACAAAAAGCTCCTCGTATATAAAAATTTCCCAAGAGAGAGAAACCAACTTATCTTCCAAGTAACACATGTGATTTCACTACACCTGTATGAATTAGAAGGACTTATTAGGATATTATAGTTTTCAATTATCAGAATAATGCTGGCTAATTATGTTTTGAAGAGCTTTTAAAAAGTTGGAAAGAGAAGGAAACAACTTTAGGACCTCTTCTATCTGCAAACTAATTGTTTTTATAAAATGCAATTTACATTAACTGCAACTGGATCTGTCATTGACTTTTTTTTTCTCTTTTTTTTAAAGTATATATTAAATCTTTCTTCCCTGCTGCCACATGAAATGCCCACAAAAACAGCCTGGGGAATCGACTGACTAATTGTGTAGTGAAAGCAGTAAAATGGAGTATGGATAAAATATTATCAAATGAACAGGGTTAGCAGCTTCAATGATGGGGCTATTTTTATTTAAGATATATTACATTTGATTTTCTTCATGAACTGTGCAAAGTACAATATGTTCAGACAGAATGTCACTCTAAAGCAGACAATAGCCTTTTAATAATTCAGTCTCTATCAGAAAAACTCAAGATCAAACTTGACCTTGTTTCTCAGTTTAGAGATGTATTTCATAGACTCTCTACAGGCTTGTTAGCCAATCACCCATCTCGGCTTTCTGAAAAGGGGGCACTATAGGAAAAGGATGGAAGGAGAATACATTACAGGTAATGTTGGAAATAGATTGTTTATTACACTTGAGACGTACTTTTTTTTGCTTGACTTCCCAGTGTATTAAGGCTTATGCAACTGTGTCTGTAACTTTGAAATCCATCAGATAACTTTGGTTGCATCTAAAAGGAACAAGGGGTTTCTACTATTTTTATATACATACAAAATTTTACAGTAGACTGGAGAAAAAGGAACAAATTCTAGCAAGGAAAGACATCAGTTTAGGATCAAGCACTGTGCCAGTCACCTGACAAGTCATATTGACCCACCAGTCAATATGTGTTGATTGTGGTGTAGCGTGTGGTGTGGGCTGCATTTCAGTCAGTCAGGGAAAAAGAGACAGAAAGAGTGATGGGGGAGAGCAGTTCAGAGGGCAATGGAGGAAGATGTATGAGGTCACAGTGCAGCACTTACCTGTATTACAGCTGCTGCTCTTAACAAAATTTCCTTTTACTGCAAATTATGCTTTATGGTGATGCTGTTATATCTGTGTCCAGTGATATTTCTTCTACTGCAAGCATATATGGTGAGACTCACTGTACTAACTGTCTACAGTTTATTCAAATTATCTGGATCCCTTTATTTCAGTGAAGGTGGATAAGGACTGTCCTTCCATGGGATCATTCATGATGTCTGTCCAAGGGTGAAATGAGTTTTCTTCTGAAGAAATCATTCTCCTCCTGATGAAAGAGGTCGTCTAAATGACTGGCTTAAACTTGACAGCTGACTTCAGGGAACATAATGGTGAAATCAAATATTCTGGTTACTGATGAGCATCTTCTGTTCTCACTCAATATGGTTGGAAATAGATGATCTCAACACTTGCAAGAGGTTAACCAAAGGACCTTGACTTTCTGCAGTCCTTCCTTGAAGAAGCAAAAAGCCTCCTGGCTGTCTAGTGAATAGCTGCAAGAAACATAATGGTGACAGATCTTCACATTTGATTTCCATGCTGGTTATACTGCCAAAAATTTCAGTGTGGGAGAGTAGTTATATTAGGAGATTGGCTTGAAATCAAACAGCCAGTCTTGTAAATGGAAGGAGTGTTCTCTCCACATATTTCCCTGTTTTCTACAGAGGGGATGAACAGTGAGATGATGAAGCTTGCTGTTAATAAAAAAGTGTCATCACAGTCTCAAGATACATC
This sequence comes from Molothrus ater, assembly GCF_012460135.2. NCBI lineage: Eukaryota > Metazoa > Chordata > Aves > Passeriformes > Icteridae > Molothrus > Molothrus ater. Next base: position 21,050,594 of record NC_050479.2, read on the forward strand.
AAATGTGATGATGATTCAGAGAGTAACAGAAAGATAATAGTATGCAATGAGGTGCATATATACTGTACTGATCAGTGAAATGACAGAAAAAATTTAAGGTTTGCATGTGTAAGAGAAATTATATTTGTTGAGCAAACCAAAACCAGGCTCCGTCCATACCTGAATCGGGGGGTCCTAGAAGAAAGGCTTGGGAAAAGGCAACTGCAAGGGGAATATGACATGGCAGGAAGAGAGGGTTAACAAGCAGCAACAATTCACACTTTTTCAAAGAAGAAATATGATATCTCTTGAGATAACTAAAGAAAACCCTTTTTTTAATGACCAGACGTAATGATGCCACGCGACTCTTCCATGGGATCTGCTGACATCAAAACCACTTTCAGGTTACAGCAATTGTTAAATCTAACATGCACAACACAGTCCCTCAAGCACTGTCTGCTGCAAGCTGAGGGGCTACATCCTTGTTGGGCTCTCGTGTGTGCAGCAGACTTTTCCTGGTTACTCACTGCTGCTGCTGCTGGCAGGGACAGGCCCCCAGCCTGGGTGACACTGTGGCTCATCTGCTGCAGCCCTTCCTGTGCCCTGTCCATCAGCACAGCCAGAGCCATCCTTCAGCCTTGGCATCAGCTGCCCAGAGCCATTCGAAGCAACCCAGCAGATGCATGTCATCACTCTTCAACATTTATTATTGTAGCCTGTGTCAGATTTTCCCACCTGAGTTGCCAAGTTACTGAAGGTGAATGCAGCACTGCCTGAGAAAGCAAACAAACAAATCTGAACATCTGAAAAATCTGCAGGATAAATACATTCAGGAATACTGAGCTTTCACCTTCTCAAGCCATGAAACTGATTTTTTATGGATAGTAAACTAAGTAGCAGAGTTGGTGTTTATATGGGAACATATCCATGCAAATGTTAGAAGTGACAAATCTGTATTTCCTTTTACATTTTCAGCTATTTAATCACTAGCTATTTTCCTCCTTTTTTTTTTTTAATTTTAACACTGAATTGTTAGATTTACTTCCAGGTGCAAAATGCTCAAAGAAAGCCTTGTGATCAATACGATATTTTCTCAATAGTGAAATTACACCTAGTGATCCCATAATGCTCCTGCTATAAGGCATTATATTGCTACTTTCACATCTAAAAGTGCCTAAGCATGGTGCAGTTTCTAATTTCTTTCCAAATAGATATATTGTAAGCAGAATAATGTGAATGGGTTGAAAGGATTGATTGAAAACTTAAATGAGAATGGCTGTGTGCACCTTCAAGACTATCAAAAAACTTCATACTATCCCCAGTCAAAGATTAAGTAAATGAAGTACATACTGATTTTAAGATCTCTAAGGCTGATAAAACTATTGAGGCAATCAAGATTCAAAGATACCTGGATTATGTGTTGGAGATTCCCAGTTAAGGGATGAGGTGAATGTTCCTTCTCTTAAAAATAAGAGTAAATTACAGAAGATCATATTATTCCTTCCCTTGCTGGATTTTCTCCAGGTACCAGCATGGTTCATGAGTCTCTAAACAGCCAGGATTGGTCTGATTAATTTGCTTTCACAGGGTCCCCACATCCTCACAGTGGGGTGTTTTTTGTAGGTATGTTAAATTTCAGGAAGAAGAATATAAAGACAACTTGATATATGTCATATATCTTCACAATGACAAGAAGATGTGCATTTACAGAGTGGCTGTGAAAATGTGAGTTTGGTTCCAATAATTATACCTGCACCTTTGAAGGAGAAGTTGTAATAATACAGTAGAGCTTTCCATGCTGTTTTTGAAGAAAAATAGGCAGCAGGTTGACATAAAGCTTGTAAATTCTTTGGAAAATTTTTGCGTATATTGTCCAAGCAACAATGACAGTGTACTGGTAAATATACTCCTGCTGTGTACTGTGAGTTTCTGCCTGGGTTCACAACAAATTTTCACAAATGACAGGAAAGAACTTGTTTTTCTTGGTATTGCTGAAATATGCAAGTGGCTGTACTGAAGAGAGTATTATTTTACTCATCTGTACTAGGGAGGTTTAGAGTGGTTTCTGTATAATTTAGTTCTTAGCAGTTCCATGAGTGGCAGCAGTGTGAAGCTCTATCAGCCTTTCAGCTCTGTGTTTTGCACTGCAGTGAAGCATCTCTGCCTTTTGTTATGAAATTCTAAAATGTTTTTAGGGGTTTGGGACTACAGGCACAGGATGTATCTGAAACTCTGACATCCCTTAGCAGAGGGCTGTGTAGGTATTGACAGATAAATATTTTCAAGGGATGCCTCACTCAGACTTGCTGGATTCTGTTCCCAGCCTTTGACATTTTCTCCTGTGACTTAGTGGCAAGACTGCATCATGGGGGGCAGTGTATGTTAAGCAGATACTTTAAATTAGACTGCTAAAGCCATATTTCAGTTTGGAAGTCTACCCTGTGTTTCTGAGATGCTTGGATGTTTTTGAAAATTCTCAGTGCCTATTCTGTGATGAGCTGTAACCTGACAAAAGTATCTCATGAAACTGTAATATTATTCTTTAATGTTACTCACAAACTTCGGTGCCTCTCTTCCTTGCACTTTAAATTCCTACCATTTTTATTTGATTTCTAATAAAAAAGCCCATTAGTAATAATGGTCCCTTGAAACATTCAGTTTCAGATTTCACCCAGCTAAAGTCTGGCATTGTTAGGCATTTTGAGCACTGCTGAGTAACAGGCAAAGTGCATTTCTCAGTGTCAAATATCTCATCTGATAGGACTTACAAGAGAGGGAATAGGGATGAGTGAAATTATTTTAATTCAATTACTCTTAAGGAAAGAATCAATACAAATATCCTTTTTGCAGAGGCAACAGGATAGAGAGTGACCCTCCCCCTCCCAAATCTTGCTGAAATTTTGAGCTTTTTTTTCTTTTAATCTGTTTGTGTGACCAAAAGAGTGAAATGTGTCACTTTGACTGCAATCTGACTGACATTAAGACATGAAAGTGACTTGAAAAAAAAGGCATTTATGATTCTGCCAAGGTAAAATAGAGTTCTGGTTTGGCTGACTTTAAAGCTTGAAGCCTAGTCTATACTATATATAGTGTATATATACTACATAGTATATATATATTATATATATACACACACATTATATAGTATATATAGAGTATACCTCTTGGAACTTGGAAAGTTCAGAGATTTACTACAATTAAAAAAGAGGAAAAGGATTTAAAAAAACCCTAGGTAACTTTGGTTGCAGAAATAAGGGAGAAAACCTTAGCCCCAATAAAAGCAGTGACTCCTGTGGAGTCAGGCCTTCATCCTTCACACTCCTTGTGGGAAACACAGCCAGGGGCAGCTCCCCAGGGCTTTTCCCAGGCACCACCCTTGGGCATCTGGAGCAGTCTGAGCCTGTGCTCTGGGCTGCTTTCAGGAATGTTTACTTGTCTCACAAGGGAACAAAAAGCCCTGTAAATACTCACTCATAAAAACCCAGGTAGTATTTTCATATATAAGCACAGAATTCTGTGTACATTCTTAAAGGGTTTTTTCTTTTTTTGCATTTTTATAAATGAAAGGGAAATGCTCTCAGACTCCCCTCTCAAAGGATGTGAATCTCCATCTCTTCAGATCAACTTTTGTCCTCAGCTGTATTTGCCATGGCATACTTCTGACAATAGTCATATCAACACAGCAGGATATTGGTGTGACACACGGGAGAGCAATGTGTCAACAGGGGAGTCTGAGCAAATGTCTGTGGAAATATTTCATACTTCATGGAGGTACAAATAAGAGAAGGGTGTAGAATAAACTCATTTATGTCCAGATAGATTGTTTTTTAAATACTGGGCTTCATCTGGGGAGATGAGTTCAGCTCAGGTGAGTATTTATGTCTGTGAGGTAAGAAGTAAGCAGCTGCATTAGGATACAAACCCACCTGCACAGGGACTCAAGGAATGAGCCAGGCTTGGGTACTCAGTGTGCCACTCCTCAGTGTGCTCAGAGGGCATTGACTCCTCCTCCCCCATCACTGGCATTCAATTAAAACCCTAATGACAGGGCTGCAATTAGTGCTGGGCTGGGGGAAGCCTGAGCTCTTCTGACTGATCTAACATTGTGCATTTGAAAATCAACCATATACACCCTCAGTATTTTTTAGTTCTGGAGATTGTCCAAAAATCTGGGCTCTCACATCCTTTTTGATTTACTTATTTAAAAATCATTGCTAACAAAATATCTAATTTTGTTAGGGTGGATGTGGCTTGCAGGAGACAGTATCTTTAGATTAATGAATCAAATGAAATGGGTGAATGTTCATTCAGGTAGGCAGAGTCTGATGCTAGTCAGACAATATCTGCAGCTCCTTGATTTTACAAATTTTTATTCAAATTGTGGTGAGACTAATGATACTAATTTTATAATTGAAGTGAGTTTGCTCTAGCATCATTTGTATAAGTGGCTCACCATCTATAGTGGTAATTAGTGTTTTCTTCTTTTTTGATTTGATGTTTATTTTGGTCTTAAATCTATTTTCACATCATCACTCCAGTGCACCATTCATATGTTTGAAGTAACTGCCTTTTTAGCTCTCTACTCAGATTGCTTCCCATGCATCAGTGTCAAATGTGCTTAAAGAGCAGTACATGCAGCATGACAGCAGATTACTGATTGTAGTGTCCTTTGTGAAAGCAGCAAATCCTTCTGACCCCACCGACCTCCCTCTGCAACCCTGGGATTTAGTCTTTGACTTTTCTGTCCTTCCCTTCATCCCCCCAAAAAGCAAAACTCCTACCAAAAGTGCTGATGGTATATGATACAATTCTCTAAACTCTGGATACTTCACAGGGTTAGCTTGAAATTCCTTGGTGTTTAAAATTATCCCTTATTTAACTTTATAAAATCAGCAGGTAGGTTTATAAATTGAATCACGGCAAAATTATTCCTATAGTGCTACTAACTACAGAACATGTATCTGAAAAAACTCTCCATGTGTTTGTCTATATAGAGATGAAAAAAGTATTGATCCCTTTGAAAATTAAACCTCATTCCCTGATGATGGCAGTTCTGTCATCAATATTCTCTTTTTTTAGGTGGGGAAAAAATATGAAAGAAAATCCAATGCGAGTGGACCTAACTCTTGAGTCTAAGGGAGAGGTGTGTATGAATAGTCAGGGCAATATCAGGCTCTAAGCATTTTATTTCATGTTTTTGTCTGGTGGATGCATTTGGAAATTGTTTTTGAAGGATTACAGAGAATTGTAAGGACTTATGTAAAGTTGCCTTTTTTGATAACTGCATTACTACAAAATAAAATGTGAGGGTGATTTTCTCAGATTGATCCTGATACATGGTGATAGCAGCAGTACAGCTGCACACGAGGCATTTTCCATGGAATGAAAAGATAATTACAGTTTCAATACCAATATCTGATGAAATTTTATGGGCAAAAGCCCAAAATTCCAGACTTTATCAAGAATCAAAAAATGCTTTAGAAAATGATCAAAAATTTAAAAGGGGCTCTATATTTCCAAACTGGCAGAAATGGTTACAGAACCACAGAACTGAGGAGTTTAAAGACAAAAATAGGAAAATATATATTGACTTCCTGTTAATATGCATTCCAAATCAGTGAAGGATAAACTAAGTTGACTGAACTCATGTTGACGTGTCAGGTTATGCAATGACATGAGACAAAATAAAATCTAATTCTGTGATGACATTGTAGCCTCCTGTCACAGCTGAAGATAATCATCTTACCTAAAAGTATTTGATGGGTTGGGTCCTGAATAGGGAAAATTGCTTGAGACATTAAAATTGAACACACAAAGGGACTGGCAGAACAGTGAAGGGAGACCTCATGACATCTTACAAGCTGAAAAACTGTTTATTCTCCAAATGTAAGCTCTGTTGGGGGGAATTGGACAAAGTCCTCACAGGGCAGTTTCTTCATTTGCAGGCACTTTGGGTTTGAAATGTCATCTTTCTTGTGATTATCTGTCAAGGATTTATGAGCTTAGAATAAAACACCATATCCACTGATCTGTATTCCCAGTGGATCTGATTTGTTTGTTGAAAAGGGTAGAAAAGGCTTTCTTTTATTGCCTCTGGGAGACAGACTGTAGTCTGCAATCATATTTCTTCAAAACAGCAGATATACACATTTTTGACCTGAATAATTAGATGAATAAATTCTTACAAACATAACTGCTATGCTATTCTCAAATTAATTTCCTAAAATTATGTTGAGATTTGTTTTTTAGTTCATAAATTGTCAGGAAAGGCTTTGCAAGAGAACACAGGGAACTTGCAGTCATACTGGTATGAACCTGGCTCTGCTCCTAAATGATTAAAATATGCCTGGATTTTGCCCTTTGGGTTTTGGAAACGTCTTTATTTCTTTTTAAAGACAAAAGCTGCACATGGTTTTGTTTTATCTCTGTCAGCCAATTTCAGGAGGTAAATATTCAGAATAGCATAGGTGAATTTAGATAATTGATTCTTTCTAGCTAAATTGTGGGGTTAAATTCCCCAGACAGTGAATGGCAAATATCCTCCAAGGATTTTTCCTTCTACTGCATCATTAGCATTTTTTAGAACTAGAAATATTCTCTGAGTTGGAAATATCATACAAGTAATAAATACTGAGAATGATTTCCAGCTTTGATGTCCTTCTCCTCTTCTTTCATTCATAGTGACACTCGTCACAGAGGAAGAAAGATTGCACCAGAGGTTTAATGAGAGTGAAGCATCTAATACTTATGACATCCTTCAAACAAACACCCACATGGCCAAATCTAGCTGCTAGGTACTGCCTTGGTATCAATTTTTATTTTAGCAGTCCTTGATCAATGGCAGGACAGTTGCCTATCTCTTAGATTTTGTCAACTATTGTGGTTCAGACTGCAGTATTGTAAAACAGTGTTTGGATGGACCCTCTTTACTGTCTGTGACAGAGAAGCAAAAAAGCACTCCTGGAGAGAGAGGTGATACCTCAAGGTTTTTATCTGACACAGGGAAACTACCAAGGCTAATTTTTATGCTGAAACATGTAAGATAAAACTCAGTCATAGTAGATGGCAGTACAGCTTGCATATCCAATATCTCCAACACCCCCATGTAACCATCTATCATTCTTTCTGATTAACAGACTAGACAGTTGATATCAGCTAATATTAGAAGCTCATTCATCTATTAATAATTTTTCTTCAATTGTATTTAATTGCAGAACACATTACACCAAAAGAGAGTGTACAAACTCACAGGCTTATTTTAAAACAAACAGCATTAAAATGCAGCAATTAATGTACCAAGTTGTTTTCAACCACATCTTCCTGAATATCTTTAAAGGATTTGAAAACATTACTGAGTTCAGTGTTACTAGCTATAAATAATAATTTATACCACATTTAATGCTAAGCAAAACATTGAGCTGAATTCAGGAAGCATCCAGGAATCTTGTAAACTCCAGGGTAAGGAGCACAGGCTAGATCCACACTTTTCAAGCTGCCTGTAACACATTTCCTCTCCCAAAGCACGATGGCATCTGCACCTCTTTTGCATGTACTTTTCCTCCAGGGAAGGAAAATTTGGGGATGAATTATGGACCAGGTGAAGGAGGCAGCAAGGGCAGAAGTGGTCTGATGGGGACAGGATGGGAGCAGCACACAGAATCAGCACAGAAGGGAGCTGCTGGATTTTGGGAACCTTTGAGAAATCTTAGATGGACAGGAGCAGAGAATGATTTAGGTTGGAGGGGACCTCAGGTTTCACCAGATCAGGTTCCTCAAAGCATCCTCCAAGCTGACCTTAACACTTAATGATGGGGCATCCATGGCTTCTCTGTTCCAGTCTCTTACTACCCCTACAGTCCCTGGGGTCCCTGTGACCAAGATGCTCACCTGTCCCAGGAGACCTACTAGGGTATGGATGTAAATCCAGTGGAAGCTAAAACTGTGACAGTAAAGCCTTCTCATAGCTGTTCCTTCCTCAATCTTCCCCCTGTCACAGATGAACTGTCTTGGGAATGCTTTTCCCCTCTCAATTTCAAGGGAAACTTTTCAGTGTGCTTCTCCTAGACCTGGTCATGAACAAGTAAGGCTGGGTAGAAAGCATGCAGTCCTTAGAGAAGGACTGGGGAAAAGTAATATATTTGCTCATGGCAAATTTACACAGGAGTTGGCTTTCTACCAGCCCTAGTGTGGGTTTGATCATCCCTTTTACAATAAAAATTGTAAATGTAAGAGGAATTTATATAGGCAGAATGTAATGACCTTAGATATGAGCAAAATCCTGGCCTCAAGGAAGACAGTGGAAGCTTTGCCATTGATCTCAGTGGAGACAGGATTATGCTTGTAGTTTTGTCAAGATTCTATCATAATGTTATTGTTTTAAAAGTGTCATTGGATATTTAATTGCATCAAGTGTGAGAGCTTTTATTGTATGATTAAAAAAGAAGGGAAAATATCATTAGGCTGAGAGTTCTGTCAAGGCTGCCTAGTTATATTCAACATGTCCTTAAGAGGTAAATCCTCTGGGACAGTGATATTTAATAATGTTTAGGAGGTATTATCATTCAGAAAATCTAGCTGCTACAGAATTCTCCAGCAAATCCTTGCAGCACTGTATTCAGAATAGCTTTGTTTTTACTGAGCACGAAAGTCTTAGATGCAGAGAGCCAAGTCAAGGAAGAGTATCTCAAATTTATTGGCATGAGATTGTATTTAAAGCCTCATCTGACAAACCACTTAACTATATTTTTAACCTCAAGCATGCTAATTGTCTTTGCAACTTTATTCCTGGCTGAAAGGAATATTTAGGCAGTTTAAAACCCCTCATGATTTCCAAGAATAACAGTCTCTTAGAATGCCATGCTTCATTAGAATGAAAGATATAAAGAAATGGAATGGAAGTGGGAAAAGAAACGGGAGGACTCTAGCTCATAAAGTGAAAATATGATCAGAAAATTGCTGGACTTGTACTATTCCATGGATAAAACACAATTAAAAAGTGACATTTAAATAGAGCTGTACTTTTGTCCACTGTAAATATTTGTACATGTTTGGTAACTAAAACCACAAGGGGAAATATAATTAGTGAGGACCATCTGGGTAGTATGTCAGGAAGATCAAAGGATTGGTATTTTCTCCTTTTCCATCTCCTTACAGATTAAGTTCCACTCACCTGCTTCTTGCCACTTAACCCAACTCATTTCACTTCATCCTTCAAGCCTTTGGTCTTGTTCTCCTTGAAAAGAAACAGAAAATGCTAGCTTGAAGCCTGACAATAGTATTCCTCATGTGGCCTTAACATTTGATGTTCAATCATATACAAAATCCTGATGCAGCACTTGGAGGCTTTGCCAGCTTTGGGGAGAGCCACAGCCACAACAATTAAGCATCAAACATGACATTTTGTCCTTTCTTCTTTTATAGGGAAATGTACATTTTATACATTCTATACATTGTCTGTCATAATATAGGTAGATAGAGAAAGGACTTGTCTACAGTGGAGGCACTCAGGAACAGCTTCTTTGAAATCCTGCACAAAGATTTTGGTTTCTCTGCAGTTAGGGACAAGGACAATTAGGAACAATGCAAATTTTTCCTATTAAAATCCTTAAATGTTGTTATTAGCTATCACATTTTTGAACTCTTCTTCCTACACATCAAGGTGTTCTTTTTGACAGCATGTTTAACTCTAAGAAGCTGCGCATGCAATCTCTTTATGTTGCATTGAAAGTAATTACTGGGCATATAATGAATTCTCCTTTATGTCTCTAAGCAGATGGGTTCCTATTATCAGGTTTTCAGAACAAACTGATTATATAAAGGTGTTGTGTCACAACTAATTCCAGGAGTCAACGAGGTAAATAACCTCATTTATTAATGATCAAGGAAAGTAAGAGGAATTCATTATCTCACACTTATTCTCTGTACCTGATTTTTACCCCGCTAGAATGAAGGTGAGATTACACTGCTCTGAAAGCTGGTAGGGAAAGGCCACACAATTTAAAATTAGTTTATGCTTGGTTGTCAGTCTTTGGAGCTCACAGAGGCAGCAGTTCAAGAACAGAAAAAAATTCAAATATTCAAAAGTCATCACTGAACTTAGTTACCTAAATTCTGACTACAAAACATATGCTAACAATATTTATGTCCATTATGGTCCAAAGTTTTGCCTGGTAAAATTTAACTAATCTCAGTAGAATGGTAGTAGTGGTGTATAACTCAATGGCTTTTCTCCTGGGAATATTCTTACACAGCTTTATGAGTATTAGTTGGTGTGTTGATCAGTGATTGTATTGATAACTTGGATATTTACTGACTGATTTGGGCAGTACTCTGCAGAGCTGACAGGTAGGAGAAGGGTAAGTGGCTTTGGCAGCCCTCTCTTCCAAATGAGAACCTTGGCTCCCCAGAAAAGGCCCAACTTTAGACAAGGCAATTTAAAGATCAATCTAGGTGAACTGATGCAATCTGCTAATGCATGTACATTTAAATTAGCTAATGACACAGGCAACATTGCAATCGATTTCAGCGTGCCTACATCAGGCTTAGCCTTCGTTCAAGATAGATCTAAGTTAAAATAAGATCAATTGTTTTTAAAACCCTGCAGCTTTCCTGTGTGGACAAAGCCTGCCCCCACCCTGAAGTTGGCAGCACTCTGACAAACTCTAGGAAGACTATTTTAGCTTATTTTAAATATTTCTCCTCACTGAGTTTGTTTGGTCTATTAAAGAACAATGTGGTCAGTTGTGTGATCCAAGTGATCCTTTAAAAAGAAGTCTAAAAGTGGGGTTCAAAAATCTTCATCCAGAACTTTAACTTCATCTAACTTTAAAATATTCCTCTCTGGGTGACCTCAATAGGACTGGGGGTTCTCAGCACTTGTAAAAGACCCAAATAACTCTCAAACCAGACCATTCATTTAGGGGGTTAGATTTGCATTTAAGAGGCTATTCTGTGTTCTGTTTTCAGATGTTTTGGATGCAGGATTAATTCAATTTTCTGTTTTCTTCAATTATATTCCTTTACAGATGACCACCCTTCCATTTTACAACAATAATTTACCAGTCTTAAAAAAAGAGTTCTAAATATAACCTCCAATTTATTTCTTTTGACATTTGATACACATGGAAGCCAAACAATACACAGTTTAGCAAGCTGTATATTTTTGTACAGTCATTCTCAGCTGCAGTCATCACTTGGCTGACAACCATCTGTGTCAACCTGCTTTTTCCTTCCCATTTTGCTCAGCTGAAATGAAAATAAATTGACAGAAACAACTTCTGCAGGGAAAGGGGAAAAAAAGTTAATAGAGTGGTGGGCATCTCTCTTCATCTTTAAGCACATTTTTTTCTATGTTGTTTCACTCATACTCAAAATTAAAATTAAAATGCTATTTATTTCAAATGGAAGAAGGAAAAGCTTGAAAGAAGGAGAACACAGCTTGTTTGCTTACAAGGCAAAAAGCTATTGCCAGCCCAAGTGGTCCAGCAGAACACAAGATTGTTGAGACTGTTGAGCAGCACAAGGTGAGGGCTGTGGAGGCTGCCACAGGTGGTGTCCCAGCGCTGGCCAGAGGAAAGAGCTTGGAGAACCAGACCAGCTTAAGAAATGTTTCATATCCTTTCTGCATAGATCAAGCTCTTCTCTGTTCTCCACAGGCTTCTCTTTGCCTACTTTCACCTTCTACTTAAGGTTCCCTTCTAAGGTTATTTATTTGTGCAGTCAGGGCTTGGAGAAAAGGAACAGAAGAGAGGAGCTAAAAATGCTGCCTTCAGGCTTGAAATCAAGCCAGGCTTGTAGGAATGTGGATTTGCTTTCAGAGGTGTTTTGTGACGATAACTGAAAAACATTTTTGTGACTTGGAGTCACAAAATACGTTATCCAACAGTCCTTATAATTAGATTCTAAGCTGACTACCTGTTTCTACTACAAATATTTTTTTAAACCTTGTAGTTATTACTATAATCTGTACCTGTAAATCTCTTCAGTCTGAACCAGATAGGGATACCATGGAAATATTGTGTAGCAGTATAAGCAGGGACTGTATCAGGTGTTTGCATAAAAAAGCAGTACTGAGGTTGCACAGGATTCTGACTTTTGATTTGCCCAACTGCTATAAGCTTGACTTGTAGAATTAATACACTTCCCACCCCTGACCCCCATCCCCCCACCACAAATGAAAAAAGCACACACATTAATAGGTAGGATGAAATTTTGGTCCTATTTAATTCAGTGGAAATTCAATTTCAGAGAATCAGAATTTGACATATTCCCATGTTTCTCTTCCCTTTTCATTTGTACTGCAAGACTATACCCCTGCATCATCTATCTAAATTTTGCCAGTCTCCCAGAGCCATGTCAAATCCCTATCAAAACTCAGCATTGTTTAGTTACTGACTCATAGTTCACAGCAATGATTTTTCTCTTTCTGTCGTAAAGAAAGATTGCCAATAGACATTACCTTAGTCTAAATCAGACATGTCCAACAACAATTCAGAAATGTGTTTAGGTTCTATTATAGTCATATAACCAGAACTAAGATAAGAAATGTATATGTTACAAATCCATATGGTTATGGCAGACTTCTAAGATATGCTAAAATTGTTCTTTCAGCCTTAGAAAATTTCATCCTATTAAAGATATGAAAACTGTGGTGTGAGTTTACTATACTACAGACTGACTTGTCCGTCACAGGGTCTTTTAAAAAGTTTTGTTTAAAGTTTAGTCTTGGTGCTAAGAGCAATCCTGAGAAGTTTCAACAGAGTTTGAGTCATGAGCAACGAAAGAAGTCTGTGCACTAGAGTGCAGATTTCTCTAAGGCAGCTACCATTAAGCAAATAAAACATGGCATGCCTAATCCAGCTATAATTCACTGGGGTCAAATGGCAGATGCGTGGGAGCTCGTGGCCAACCCCAACATTTCATCAAAAGATAGAATAACCATCCAAGTCTGTGGCAGATTTTATTGGGCAAGGCTCAGGCCCAGTATAAACATAATTAAAAAGTGAAAGGAGAAAAATGTGGCCTGAAGCCACTAAGCAGAAGCTCTCAATGTCTCTGCAAAAATCTATAAAAGAATGCTTTAATATTATACCTTTAAGAGTGTAATGCATTGAGTCAAACTGACTTTTTCTGGCAAGTCTCTCACAGATTTTTACACCTTTTTGTCCTCTTTGCAGTCACAGTATTCATGCTATTTCTAAAAACCCCTAAAGTTTGCAAGGCAATCATGATAAAGACCTCTTTACAAATGATGAGTGACTGAGGAGACCTACATGGAAGCATAGGTGCCACCAGCACTGCCTCACCTTATAACTCACTGGGTCAAATCACAGGACATATTCCATATAATGAGACTTTAGTAGGAGCTGTAGTCATTCTGCAGCTGTCATTCATATTCTTACTGTGTTTGTGGATTTGATATAGAAGAAGAGAAGGGGCAGTTCACTTGCCATTAATGCTACTGGGCAAAAGACTTGGATACCTGGCAAAGGACTGTTTGCAGAGCCCTGCTTCACTCTGTGAACTTCAGGATAGGTTAAGGGCCTCAGTTCCTGTCTGGCTCCTCAGCACTGATCAGTATATTAAGCAAGGCAAGAAATCAAGAAGATTGATAGAAAAAAGCTTCTTTGCTGAAGAGTATTAGAATGGAGCCAGCACTGTTCTCACTTTTGAGTATGGAGTGGGATTGTGAAGAGATGATGCTGTTCAGGAAAGAGTCCAACACACATAAACAATTTGTCACAAGCAAGAGACATTTTGACTGAAAGACTTGGTTGTGCTTTCACCCAGGAGGTCTAAGCCAAAGGTCTTCAGCAATCAAATATAGAACTAGTGTTTAGTCTGTTAGCACAATTTCAAGAGTCAACTGACTAATGAATGTCAATATGCAATTATGTGGGATGCCAACACTCTGCAGCTCAGCTTGTGCTAGTCACCTTTGTACTGTACTTATATAATAAATGAATGCAGAAAATCAACTACCCATGAATATTAAATAAATCCTTAATGGTAGTGGCAAATTTTAGAATGACAAGGAAATTTTGTGTTTGATTTTATTTCATCATTGAAGTGTTTTCTTGTAGCCCAGTATTACTCAGCACATTAAATATGAATATACATCTTTAATGCATTTCAAACTCTATTACTGTGTTATATTCTTGCATTAAAATAGCCTTATTACTTCATGGCAAGCTTTAAGAACCTGCATATTGTGATTACTGTGAGGGAAATCCTTGCTGTTGTGTTTTGTGTTCAGCACATCTGGTTCACGTTTTTCTGGCATTGTGCAAAGATAGCATCATAAGGGGCCTGAAAATGCACGTGGCAGTGAAAATGCATTAAGATGACATTTACATAATTATTTCAAGAGTATTCTCAGAAGCAAAACTGCAGGAAGGAAAGCAGGTCAAATGTTTAAAATATTGGAAGGGTAAAAAGGTCAGAGCAGTTCTGTGCAGGTGGACTGTAAGCCAGCAAAACATTTAAAACACATGCTGGGGAGGAAGCCACTTGCTGCTGGAAGCTTCAAAGAGCAGCTCCAAAGAACATCACCTCACTCCCATACAGCTCTTTGCCATAAAATAATTATGGAAATATCTCAGGGGAAAAATCTTTCATGTGTTTTTTCTGCTTTTCCTTTCCCCTAGATTTCCTCGTAAAATGATATTATGATGTTCCAACATAAATGATTTAGGAGGAAGTGGGAGTTTTTTCCTGAAAGTACATCTCTAAAAAACCCAAGTTTATCCATCAAAACCTGCTTATTGTCTTAATTAATTTGGTTTCTTAAATGTTTGTTGCTCACTAATTCTTTAATTAGGTAGCTGTGCTTTCTGCCTAAAATACTGGGAAAGCTGTGTTGGGAACTTTCTCAGTCATAAATATTAATTTTAAAATGCCTTTGAAAGAAATCCAGTTATTTTTATGTCTGACTTTCATAGAATAAATAAGATGCTAAGGCAGATGTAAATTCTTCAGTTATATCAAACAAAATAATGCAGTGGCCAGTATGGCTCTTAAATGGGGATAAACACAATGGCTCACAATTTAAGAGCTCACAAATGGCTCTTAAATAATGGGGATAAACAATTTATAATGGCAATCAAATTAGCATTAACTAATTTGGTATATTCTTGAGGATGTGACTTGTTATGTTATTATGTTAACATCAGCATAATATACTGTCTTCCAAAAATCATTTAATATGACATCAAGCACATTTAAATGAAGACTTTAGGGTGCGACACAATCATTAGTCACAGTAGCTACTTAAAAACTGCCTGGTTGTCCAGCCTTGAAGACTGGAGGGAAGGGACTCTTGTTCTATGTCAGGAATTCAAACAAAATCTTGGGTAAGATATTTCTGTTCCTTTTCTGTTCAGGGAAAATGGGAAGTTAAGCTGATCTGTGGTTTTATGGGGAATGACATTTTGATAATACTTCACCCAACAGTGTATAATAAAAAAGATACAGATGCTGGAAATGGAAGGTGGACAGGTTCAGAGTGAAAATAAGGCATGCAAGGCCCCCTTAGGCAGCTGAGAGTTGGTCATGTAGTATTGCTGCAGATGTGGCCAGGACTGGTCATGCTTTCCAAGGTGGAGCCTTGTACAAGCCCACACAAGCCAAGACAAGGATTTTGCAAATGTAATTAAACATTCTCACAGAGCAGGCCCAAAGGTTTCCCAGCAGGCAAATGATAAGGATGTGCAGTGAATCTGTCTTTCATTTCAACAGCATCATTGCAGGTACTCCTCTGGAGAAGGTAGGTTCAGATGGTAGATGCCTTATAAGTGATTTATCCATATTGCAAATGTGCTTTTATGAAGGCTGTGTATACAAATAACTTAAATTTGGAACATTATAAGCACCCAATAAGGAAAATTTGGTTTGTTTGTTTGTTTCATGTAGACAGTGGCTCTAAATCTGTAAATTCAGCTTTTAAGCTTCGGTTTTGATCCGTTTGGTTCATCAAGGCTGATGTTGTTTAAAAATGCACAAAGTCAGTAGGTTGGAAGAAGTTTTACATTTCCATGTATTTTGTAATCAGGGAGAATAGCAAGTGCTAATCTTAATACAAACATTTTTTTCTCTCTGCATACTGGTTGCTGCATTTGTCACCTGACTGTTCAAATAATTTCAGGGACATCTGTCAGATTCTATTTTACTAATACATTTAGCCTCCTCCTGGTTTTGATTGTTTTTTTTTCTTTTGTTATGGAAATGAAAGTACATGATCCTTCAACAGTTATATAACAAGATTACTTTTTATTTGATTATTTAGTGCTCTCTAGTAACAGTTGTTTTTTTCAGTATGCTGGATTGAGCACTCTGATTTCTCTGCATTCCACTTAGAGGCTGTTCCTGCTTGCAGAGATGACTCACCAAATGCACACAGTGCTCTTATGTTAATGATGCTGAAACAGGAATCCAAGGCATTTCTCTAGCTTTTAAAGAATTATTCTTTAGTTAAACCTTATTAATGGCTTTTAAATTACAGCATAGGTACCACATAATTTCCAACACATCTCATGCATGCTGTCCCTTATGGACTTTATGTAATATACATAGTTTAGCTTCAGAATACTTAGTTTGTTACTGGTTTAGTTTGTTTTTGTTGTGGTTTTTTGTTTGGTTGGTTTTTTTGTTTTGGTTTGGGGTTTTTTTCCTTTTTTTTTCTTTTTTTTTTCTTTTTGTTTTTAAGGTTTCATAAATTGAAATTTCCATCATAATTAATCTAGAGACATTGCCTGACATTCTTATTGAACTTTCTTCTGCACCAAAATCTGCTTGCAAAATTACTATGCCACTGTTGTGTCTTTTGCACCTGATTCAGCTCTCCCTTTTCAACCCTCACTTCTCCAGCAATGTGCAGAACCACGGCAGCAAACACTGCATGGGTCATTTGGAGTTTGTTATCCCCTGCTGCTTGACTGAGAGATTTTTCAGGTAATTTAACTGAGGGATACAAGGGGGATAGTGAGGGAGCTCTGGGAAGAAAACACCTCTCATCAGTGTCTGGCAAATGTGCAGGGGACACTCTGCAAGGAAACTATGTCGGTGTGAGCACAAGGTGAAGCCTAAAAGACAGAGTAAAGGGCTAAGAAGGACTAATGTGATGCACATGCACCAAATGAGAGGAGATCAAAGATAATGGCTTAAACAACCTGCAGGCAGCCTGAGAGTGGAAAAGGACAGGACTGGCTGCAGGGAGCTTTGGGCAGGTTTGGGCTGCCATGCTGACCCCTTGCACGTTGCAGCCAGCTCTCCAGCCAGGTCTTCCTGACAACAGGGACATACAAGGTCTGAGTGCTTCCTAGGACAATGTTATAAGGCCCTAAACAGTGAGAATTCTGAGCTGTTTTAAAGTATAATTCTAAATTTGTGATAATGAGACTGGTCCCTTGTCTCCCAAACCCAGGAACTTCTACCCAATTATTTTTGCTGGGTGCACTTCTTCAGTGTCCAGGACACATTGCCCAACTTAGGGGTGCATCAAAAGCAAAGAATCTGATTCAACATAAATGCTTCATATTGAACAGCATCCAGCATTTGTCAAAGATCTAGACTTAACAGTAACTCAACACATTTTAATTTAGTGTGCCATTCAAATCCATCACTTCACCTCTTTAGCTCCTCAAGAAAAAAGTATTATTTGAGGGACCCTTTATTCTTTAAGGAACTTCTGAGTCTTGGATTTTTCCAAACAAGAAAATCATCACAGAAATGTTAAGAGAGTTCACACGATTATCAGTAAACCCTTTTCAGACAATTTAACACAAGAATATAGCCTCAGCAATTATGACCTGTCAGATTACGAGTGATTGAAAATCATAATAAAAAGACTTTTATACAAATAAATGTAGGAGTTATTAACAATCATAATCATTAACTTCCAGTATAGGATCTGAGCTGTTCCCAAGTGTGTTTGGTGTATATTTAATTGTGCAAGTGCAACTTGAAGTTGCTGGGGCCTTTTGTATCTTTGAGTGACCCTGGCAGAATGGGAGTGTTCAGTGAGTGATGGTGGAGCACAGTTCCAGGCACATCCATGGCCGTGACTTTTCCTCCTTCAGCTGAAGAGGTGCCACATGGCAGGAAAACTGTTCTGCTGAGGATAAAAAGGGATGAGATACTGGCAATATCAATAACATGATACGAAAAATTACTTAAAGTTCTTTCTGTTTTCTGACTCTTTGTTCATTTTCTATATCCCCTCCCAAAATCATACATCTTTGGGAATATTAAAAAACCCAGGCTTCTGATGGAAGGTTGCTAGGGTAACAGTTTGATACTTCATTGAAGAGCTCTCTCCCAAATCCCATCTCAGTGTTCTTACTGTATCTGTATTTATATTTTGAAAACTTTCTGTGTATTTGCTCTGGAAAAGGGTATGAACTCAGTGAATTTGGAAAGACTCAAAGAATGGGAGTATTATTTTTCTCAACACATTAAAAAAAGTATCAACGTTTGCCAGTTAAAGAAATTTTGGGGGAAAAAATAGGATGATTCAAAATAATAATGTCTCTATACTTCTTTAGCTTGCCAGGATGATACACTAAGTAAAATTGAACTGGAAAAGGTATGCAGGCTTCCTCCTTCCATGACAAAGTGAAAAAAAAGGTTTGCAGTAATTTATCTATAGTCAGATATTGCTGTTATTTTGACATGAATGGAAACAAATTGTTCTGGATGCTTTATGCTTTTTTGTTTTGTTTTGCTTTTTTTTTTTTTTTGCTGCCATTTATTTCAGGTCTCAGAAGACAGAGAAATAATTCCTTCCTTCAAACTATAATCATCTTTCATAATAATTCATACTAAGAAATGCTAATGGTGAATCTACTTGCTTATTTCAAAGACCTGAAATATATATTGAAAAGAAAAATAATCACATGATTAAACAATTGCTATTCAATACTGTCAACATAAACCTTGCACCATGCTGCAAGCATCCTTGTATTTCCAGCATCCTTGGAGAGGACTGCTCTATGAAGGATATGTGTTCTGGGCTGTTTTAAGGATCTGCAGGAAATGTGGAGGTTCAGAAGTAAAACATGTTTGATTAACAGTAAGTCTCAAGAAAGAAGACTTGAGAGAAAGTCTATGCTCTTCTTAAAAGCATCAGAATTGCAATTGCTTTCATTTTGCTACCAGCTCAGCAGGTAGCATCTGATCTCTGATAAACTTCTAGTTATTATTTATCTTGCTGGTAGACCAAAATTGTTTGAATTTAATTCTATATATATTTATATATAGCCTTTACCTACTTGAGTGGAAAGTCTGTAAGGGGATATTTATAATCTGTGAACAACACCTAATTATCAACTAAAGTTCTTACCTAGATAATCACCAGGAGGTTATCAAGCTGTTGTGATGTTCTCTAGAAATATAAATAAAGCAGAGAAAATGGCAACAAACAAAAGCAACTATGTTGTGCTTTGTCAGTAGTATTTGGGCACCAAACATAACCATGTTTATTGTGAAGACTAAAACTGGTGAGGAAACCAAAACCAAGCAGAAGCAGTATAAAAGGCACACTGAGACACCAAGTCAATGCTCTGTTTAGTTTGACATCTTGACCCAAACAGGAGAAGAGTTGCTGGGAATGCCTATATAAATAATTTAAAGGGATCTGTTACTCATGAGAGGTTTTCTGTCCCCCTCACCTAACTCAGGGCTCCTCATGAGTGATACAATAAGGGAAACCTCAGTGAGTGTCACTGGGTGAAATGGAGAGAGAAGTTGACTGCAGGAGGAAAAATGAAGCTGAGGAGCACTTTGCTGCACAAGAAAGCAAGGAGGATGGAGAGAATGACAAGGAAGGAGCAAAGGAAGGCTGTCCCCATCCACTGGAAGAGTTGGTGGAAGGAGTCAGGAGGGACTCCCAAGGGGTGATGAGAAAGAACAGGAGACACATGTCTGTAAGCAGCTCTGCAGGTGGCTGCAGCCAAAATGGGAGATTTGTATAATTTTTGGTTATTTGACTAGGTACATCTCAAAAATGATGTCTGGCAGACCAGAGTTATGAAACAGAAAGGTGATTCATTTCCTGGCCACAAGACACAAGCAACGAATACACCAATTTTCACAATTACAGCTGATTACAGCAGCCACAGCACCCACTCAGAAAAGTGCCTCATTTTCCCAGCCCAGACTGCTTGACTGGGAACACACACAGGTGGTGCTGAGGGGGCTGGCAGCCCTGCTCCCCTCTCAGATGAATGGGATTTTTTTGATGGTGAAAGGAAGAGTCATCTTTCCAGCACAGAAGAATATTCCACAGTAACAGGACAGCCAGGAAAAAGGATCCTTCTTTCCCCTTGAGGACCTTTGCTCTCCTCCCTTCTCCAGGTTTCTAAGGGAATTGCCTCAATGTCTTGGGAGCTGGGGAGGATTGTGCACTTTGGAAAGAGCTGATGTAGAGAGTTGTGCTGACCCAGACCTCAAAGGAAATGGTACAATCTGGGAAAAAGCTGAGGGGGGAATAAAACCAGTTCAGTTTGGCTTTGAAGGTAAATATGATTAATGACATTATTTGGCTATGTCAGGATGTTTCATTCTCCTTATCCTTGCTGCATGAAGAGCAGAAGAGGGATAGAAAAGTTAGGAAAGGGGTATTATGCAAAATGAAAACAATTCCCCAAGGGTGATTCAAGCCTCTAATTATCATAAACAACCAGACATCCTCCACTATTGGCTCTTCCCTTCAGCCTTAGTAACACAGAAATAACCCCTAGGAAATGCTCTGGACGTAATGGTAGCTGGGCTGCTAAACATCACTACAGTATTTAGTATGCTGAAAGTGCTGGGAAGTACAGACACCACTGTACTTCCCTAGCCATATCTCCTAGCCTGGTTTTTAACCAGGAAAACAGGAAGATGGGATACATAAATGCAGCACTGCAGTTAATGCAGTCCTTGTGTTTGTTGCAATGCATTCTGTTTGAGGGCATGGACAGGTGCATTTTAACCCCAGCATTTCTGAGGTATTGTCCTATGAAGTCTTAATTGCCTGCATCAGTTGAAAAGGGTTTTTGAGGCTGTATTTTAAACTCTCTCTCCTGTTCTCTTGTCTCCTCTGAGCAGTGGAAGATATTTTCCTATCAGTATTGGTTTCATCAAAACTGAGCTGCTAGTCTTGCTTTTGTGCAGATGAGAGTATGAGGCTGGTAGCTGTAAAAACTCTTGATATCCTTAATAACTCTCTTTTTACTTTATTGCCTTTTCAGCCTGACAGGTGGCATCTCTATCAATATGATCAGCAGTGTGAGTGCAGGGTTTGTGTGAGCTAATCATAAAGGGTTTTTTCCTTCACTTAGGATGTTAAGGGTTTCATGCTTTCTGTAAACAAATTTGTAGCTGTTTTTTTCTCTTTGTTTTTTTTTTTCTCTTCTTAATCTGTTTAGGAGAAAGTGACATCCATTAGATTCATGCTTCCTTTTCAATTACATATTTGAGAAGCAGAACAGAATTATAGTGGCTGGTCTATGTAGACACACAACATCATGAAGGTCGCTGCACTGAAGGGCTTGCAGCCTCAATCTGAGCTGCCAGAGAGTGACAACAGCAGCCTTTTTATCTGTAGGAATCAGCTTGCCATCCAGTCCCAACTGCCTTATGTCATTGTAAAAAAGCCAGGGGACACTTCAGAACCATTTTAAGGATATCTAAAAGATAATTCTGTTTCAGAAGCAGCAAATATATAACAACATTCTATTTATGCTTTTCCTTCTTTGTTTATTGATATAAGGTAAAAAGAAATGACCTCATTAGAGGCATACTTATTTTTGCACATAATGTTGGGGTTTTTTTCTCCTGATATTCTCTAGCTAGCTGAGTGGGCTGTAGCAATGAGAAATTCTTTACAGGTATCCAGGCTAGCTGTTTGCATCAGATCATGTCTCTTTCTATGAGACTTTCTTGCTCCATTGAGGTAAAAAGTGCCTCTTGCTGTGATTAGGTCTGTCCCTCTGGTGTAATAGAAGAGATGTGGTGTACCTTTGGTACAGCCCTTGCCATCTTCTGGAGGACTAGTGAGATTACTAAACTGATCAAGACATCTCAATAATAGTGAGATAAAGAAAGGGTTAACCCTGTCTAAGGAAATGAATTGCTCACACTACTTGTTTGGGGTTATTTTGTTTGTTGCCGTGATTGCGGTTTTTTGGTTTGGATGGGTTTTTTGTTTGGTTGGTTTTGATTTTGGGTTCTGTTTTGTTTTTTTCTTCATTTTACACTCCAGATGTAAAAAGCATGAAGAAATTATTTTTTCTGTTTAAGGCAGGAGTAACAAAGTGATAACATAGAAGATGCTCATTAGCATATACACTGTCTCTGAAAAATCCTAATTGCACTGGGACATCCTGGGTAAGATTATCTCCCCCTGGCTTCCCTTGGGCCCTTTCTGTGCCTAACTATTTCTCACAAAGAATCTATATTGTAACAGATAGGTCTCCATATATACCCACAGGAAAAACAAAACAAACCAAACCCCCTGGCAGCTTGCTGGCAATATGACTGTGTGCAATGCAGCACATACATCATTTGCAGTATTTCCCTTGGTCACACTGCCCTGCCTTGGGAGCCCACCTTGGAGATGACTGCTGAGTCTCTGGCCCTGCTCACACAGCCAGGTGACCCTTGCAGAAGAACAGAAAGTGGCTGCAATAAGCAATGGTGCTTGGTTAGCTGGTTTGTCTCCCCCACAGAAACCTCTCTAGGGAGATTAAAACAGAGCCTCTCTCTCCAAGAGGCCTTATGTTTTGGAGCAGTGTATCAGAAAGGATAAGCATCTTCTTGTTCTCTGATTTCAAAGCCTGACAAAATTATGCATATGACAGAGCAAGCAATTTTTGCTGTGTTCCTGGATGTGCTCTGGATACTCTTCAGTTTTGCAGAGGAATACATATAAATGCTCTCATCCAGCTCTTGAGAAGCCCCTGTATCAATAGCACAGCAAAGCTGCCTCTTTTACAGACAGCTGGGTTCATGCAATCCCTCCCAATTTGCCTGACTTATAAAAAATAAGAAACAAAAATTAAAAATAATGAAAAAAAAACCCTCACAAAATTAAGCAAACCCACAGAAAATATAATTATATATATATATATAATTATAATAAATATAATTATATATATATATATATAATTATAATAAATATAATTATATATATATATATATATATATATATATATATATAATTTTTTCTTCAGTAAAGGTTTTTTGACACAGTTTCCAGTTATAGACCTGCCAATTGCTGGCAATTCCTACTT
The DNA here is from genome assembly GCF_012460135.2 of Molothrus ater. NCBI lineage: Eukaryota > Metazoa > Chordata > Aves > Passeriformes > Icteridae > Molothrus > Molothrus ater. Next base: position 21,073,843 of record NC_050479.2, read on the forward strand.
CTCAGGGAGAGCAGAAAAGCTGATTACTCTCATTACTCTCATTACCAGTCTGTTTTCCCAGCTCAGATGCCCATTTGCATGAGGGCTGGTGATGAACTGTGGCCACAAGAATTCCAGGTTGATCTCTCAGGAGGTGGCACAAGGCTGGCTGCTAGCTGGAAAAAGCCCCTGCTTTCCACATTACTGCTGCAGCTCAGATGAGCTGGGCTCTTCTGAAAGGTTTACCAAGCTCTGGGGCAGATTTTGCACTGGTTCAAGGGTGCATGAACCAGCTGTCTTTCAGATAAAACTGAAATGTAAGATGTCCTCCAGAAGATCACCTTCAGGAGATGGTCCAGCTGATAATGGACATCCTCATGGAGCTGCTGAGGTGAGGCAGGAGCTACTCTAAAGTCACAATGCCCTGTCCCCGTACTGAGTCTGGCTTGGATGCAGTTAATTTTTTCACAACAGACTCTATGGTGCTTTTGGATTTGTGCCTTAACTGCTGTTGAGCAGACATAAATTTCTGCTGAATGGCTGGTGGACACCAGGTCAATGCTTGCTGTTTTCACTCTGTCCTTCCAGAAAGTCATCTGGAGGTGAGCAAGAGGGTGGGAGGAGTCACAGCCAGGACAACTGACCTGAACTGGTCAATATCATATATAGCTTCATGCTCAGCAATAAAATCTGGGGTAGTGGAAGAAGAAAGGGAGTTTTCAGCTTCCAGCGTGGCTATTCCTTGGAGACTGGCAGGTCACTGTCTGTGACAGCTGGCGAGTCATTGCTTTTGCATCACTTTTTTTTTCTTTTCCCCTTCATCTGTTTATCTTGTCTTGACCCAAAAGTTTAATTGCTTTGCTTTTCCTGTTCTCTCCAGTGTCCCCCAGGGAGTGGGAATTGGAAAAGCAGCTGTGTGGGTGCTTGGCTGCTGGCTGGGGTCAAACCTCCCTCCCCTGCCTCCGCATGCTTGTAGAGTGGGGAGGGGATCCCCTGCACCAGTGGTTATTTGCTCCTTTTGTGCAGGGCATTTTATTGCTGTAGACACAGACAAAATCTCGTGTCTCTGGCAGAATTTGGCTCTCTGAATCTGAAGATTTATCTCAGAATGACATGAAAAAATTGAGAAGTAACTGGGACAGCAAACATAACACTTGTAGGGCACTCCAAGGTCTCTGTGCTCCTTGCAGTATTTACATCCCCAATACTGTGATATTTTCAAATTAATGTTTGACAAAAAAAAAAAAAAATCAATATTTTAGTCTTATTTTTTATTTTCTTGTCGTCTTCCACAAGAAGTATTTGATAAATATAAATGATCACCCAAAGTTTGAGGGAAAGGATAATGATCAGTGCCTTTTCCTGATGGAGCTTTCTTTAAGTGAGACCAGTCTTGACAGACAGAGGACTGACTCCTGTTGAAGTTCCAGAGGCTATGAAATAATTCTCATAGGACTGCCAGCACCTACCCTATGTCAGTCAGGCATAAGTATGAATTGTCTGTGCTGGTCTTAAAGCAGTGTGTATTTACTAGCAGAAACCATTTGTGTATAGCACTGAAATATGAAGCCAAATAGTCAGGGAACCTCTCTCAAAAATATATGAAAGGATGCAAAACAGACAGCTCTAACTCAAATTGCTCAATGCACCATTTGAGGAGACTCAAGTAAGAGTGTGATGACCACGCTACAAGAAAATATATGTAAGATAATAAGGTACACAAACCATGAAAAATTGCATCTGATTTTCTTGTCTTCAAATGAAGCATAAATACAACTTGAATTAAAATAATGGAAAAAAAATAAGGAAGAAAAAGAAAGGCCCAAAGCATCTAAATACCCTAAGAATACTGTAGAAAAATACCTGTTGTTGCATTCATGAAAGCCCAGGACTGTGCTCAGACTCTCACAATAATTTCATGCAAGGAAGGCTTTTCTTGTCTGAAAGAAAAAGCCAGGATAAAACCACCCACCACTGTAAATTGCTCAGACAGCTTTAGTTTTTAATTTCTGATCTGTCACGTTGGATACTGTTGTTTATGTTTCATCTGATACAGTCACCCTGGAGGCCCAGCTGATGCTCAGTAATGCAACATTCAGTTTGTAGCCTGAGGGGCGGCACAGATTTCACTTCTTTTCCAGCTCCCACCCTTCATATCACAGTGACAGCTTTGGCTGTGCACTAAGAGGGTAAATTTGTCCCCCTTCCACCTCATGGTAAATCAAGCAAGACTCGAATCCTAGGCGAGATCACACGCACCTGATGGTTGGGAAGGAAGGAACAAGAGGGAAATAAGGATAGAGAGTAGAAATTAAGTTCTATTTTTTGTCCTGTTCATCTTGGATGTGGAGCAGAAATTATTCCTTTTGACTTTGCAGCAGCCTTTCATATTTTGTTGTGCCTTCTGTTGATTTTTGTGATTTTTATTTTTTTCCTGTATGAGAAAAAAATTTCCCCAGTTCTTTCTGTCTTTGCAGATGATTTTTAAATTCTGACTGTTCTCATGACTCTGCTATGCCAAAGGAGAGCAAACCTCCCAGTCATCCCACTGCCCCTGTTATGTACCTGAACCCTACCTGAGGAACAGCAATGGAGAGCTGTCCAGCAGGACCTTGGTGCATGAAAATACTGCAGGAAGACCATCCTGGGAATGTGCCTGCTGCTGCTGTAGGAATAGAGGAATAGTGTCTGCTGAGTGATTTGATATTATTTTGATAATATTAATTAACAAATTTTTGGTGCTGTTTCCAGCTGAAAAACGTAAGACAAAATAATCAGTGTGTGGTGTGAGAATATATCTTAATAAGTGCATTTCCCAGGTCTGCACTAAAATGTCAGAGACAGAAGCCAAATCTCCATATCCTTTCCTTGTTCTTTCAGGAGTAAAAGGAATTGCTAATACAGAGCTATTAACACTAATAATATATAAAGAGATTAAGAGAGTTGATGATGCATACCAAAATAAAGCAGTGAATGATTAGAATAATAATGCAAGTACATGCCTTTGTGGTTAACTGTCCTCCTTTCCTACTTTTGCCTCTTTATTCACCCTGTGTGTCATGAAGAGAGCTCTCAGGGAAGGAGCTGCCTCTCTGCTGCTGTCCACAGAGCAGCTAGTGCAATGAAACAGGTATTGATCCCTGCTTGATACCCTAAGTATCACTGCAGATAAAGTAAAAAACCAGCAGTGTCTCTGTTGAATGGATTTCCATTTCCTTCCTTATGACAAAAAGACATACTCTGTATGACAGTGTTGAAAATGTCAGTGCTGAAAGAGAGATAATGAGCAAAACAGAGCTGGATGAAGACACAAGAAAGATGGTGAATGACAATTTTGAAAGTTTGGATATTAATAAAAGAACAGGAATTTCAATGTGGTACCTTCTTAATTTTTATTAATCTTTTAATGCAGTTCCTGAGTATTTCTGTCATAATAAGAATTTAATTATTTACTTCATAAATATTACCAAATATTCTTAGAATATGACCCCATTCTCAGGTTTTGAAAAAATTTCATTGTACCAAAATCCTTGGAGAAAAAGATTTGCAGTTAGTAAAGATTACTTTTATATATTTAGAAATATTAGGGTAGGATAGGAGCTCCTATCCTAGTGAGCTATTATTTATAGCTGAGATGTATATATCTATATATATTTATTATATTTATACATATATATTGTATTTTAGATGTCTACAAATACAATGATTATCTAAACCCATCTATATAATGTTTATCTAAATCTATCTTTATTATATTTGTATGTTTATAGTTGGAGATGGCAATTGGTTGATATTTTTTGGGAAGTTTCAGAGAAAATTTGCAGAGAGCTTGAGATATAAGTTTTCCATAAGAAAGAACTATTGTATTTTAGTTTCCTTTTTTGCCATATTAAATGTCTTCAACCAGGCAGCAGAAGAATATGTCAAGTCCCAAGAGCTAGAACATGGCAGGTCTTTCTGAAATGCTGCTCCTGTCCTCTGGTATTTCAGAAAACTGTGGTCCAGAGTCCAAACATGAAACCAAGCTCATTACCTGGCCACTGTTCCTCCTGTGAGCTCTGCTTGTTTAACTCACTGTCACTGTTCAGCCTAAATAAATGTATGGGCATATATTTGTTCTTGTGCTCACATTGCTCATGTGCCTCCCTAGGTTTGTTTCTGTCTTAATTAATCTTTCCTTGGCAACGGTAACCAGACCTTAGATTGCATCTCACTGTGAAGTCTATGGCACTATTCATCACTCCCTGTCTGCACTGGAAGTGTTTTCCCACCATTCCCATTTAATTTATCCCATTCATTGCCACATGCCACGAGTGCTTGTACACATCTCTGGTTCACAGACACTCACAGTTTCTTTCTCCTCACCATTGCTCTTAATTGACAAGTTCTCTCTTCATAACATTTCGTCTTGATGTTCAAATTCTATTTTTATATTGCTATTTAATTATTGAGCCATTCTCACTCTGAGTATTCTAGTTCACTTCTCCTCAAATCATATCCCAATCATACTCTGTATTAACAACAAAACTTTTCCCAGTTTTATGCTATCCACTCATTTCATCAGCATTTTCTGCTAATTCCATTAAGGAAGCAGCTGACTGTTCCAAGACACATCTTATTTACAACCTTTTCTTATGAATTGTCAGTCTGTACTCTAGAAATTATTTTGAAATTCTGGAAGGAGGCTTAAGTAAACTACATGAATGTACCTTGAGTCACAGCATCTATTTCCATTATTTAGGCATTCCTCAATAATATGTACTTGGCTATCTTCTCATACCTAATGTGGGCCAGTGTGCTTTTGACACTTTCTCTTTGATAAGGGAACATGTTTCTTTTTTTGTTTGTTTGATGGGTGAGGTTTTTTTGCTGTTGCTTTTTGAAAAAAATATTTTGTTGTGGGTTTTTAAAAAAAATATTTTAAATAAAGGGTTTCTTTTACCACTCTACCAAAGCTGGTCGTAGTGAATGTATGAGGATGTGCAACATTGCTGTATAACAGGAATCCTCTTGATTGCCTGCTCCTGACACTGAGTGTTTTAGTTGGATGCCATGTATCTCTCCCCTCATGAAGGTGTAGGCTTCAGCTCAAGGTGATGAATGAACCAAGGTGATGTTCCTCTGCTTAAAACAACAAAGCTACTTTCCATTTGGGCATCATTCGGAATAGCAACTCATTTTCTTCTAAATTTCTATTTCTAACTGCTTGTCTAAAATGGTTTCCTTAATTTTCACAGCAAAAACTAATTAAAATGGATTTTTGGGCAATTATTCACTTTTTCCGTACACTTCCTGGCTTTTCAGATAGAGCTTTCATTGTTGACTAGTTATTTTAGAACTAGAACTCCTTCATTAAATACTACACAGGCTGAAAGGACTTTACAGTTCTCATGTAACAGCATGAAAACAGGGGGGAGAACCCTTGTAATGAGAAATAGGGGTCTCCATGGAAATGAGGTCATGGAAATGGCATGAAGAATAATTCACTGCAGTCAGGAGGCTGCTAATATTCCTCAGATGTTTCTCATGACAAATGACAAGTGCTACAAGTGTTCTAAGAGCTGAGCTGCAATATTAGATCATCTGTGGGAATATCCTCTTTTCACAAAACAAACAAAACAAAAATTCAGCCTCTTGCCAAGGCAGTCTAGAGTCAGATGAAATCACCTCCACAGCTGACCTCACAGCATGAACCAGAAGACAACATAAACTATTATGCAGAGAATATGAGCAAATTAAAAACGAGATAATAATAACTACTTACACTTGACAACACTAGTAATATGAGGGAACATTTTTTTCCAAGAAAAGATACCATTAAAGAAACTTTAAAGAAGTAAAAAAACCCCAAAACCAAAATCAACCAAACAAAAAACTCCAGATTTTTTATTAGTTTAAAGGAACCATGCTGTTATAAATATGTCAATCCTTTGTGAACCATAATCAGATTTAAGAACATTACTGTGGTCTAAATTCTGGTGTAGATGTGGTATACCTAAGTATTAGTCTAAGACATTCAGCCTTTGTCTTATGAGTATCTGGCATTACTGGAATCTTCTGACAAATAGGATGGGTACTGGAGCGGGGCTGAATCTGGCAAAGGATCACATATATCTATATCTGGCAAAGTATCATATATATCTAATGCATCTAATACTGCATTAGATGCAGAGGTCTGCTTCTTAAGGGATTCGAGCTGCTCTATAATTCATGATGCTGTAGATGAATTTAGTCTTTTGGGACACTTGAGGTTTTAGAAACTTGGTTCCTTATGCAATTTAGCACACATAAAAAAGGTAAGAATGGAAAAGAAAGCATATGGCAGAATTGGAAAGTTAGATCTATGTCCAAATGGGTACCCTCTGAGGATAAGATATCACGATTTTGCATATTATCTTGATTTTGAGATTTTGAACTTTAACCTCTTGATGTACAGATAATTCAATTTCCTGGTAGACATTTTTAATGAACATTTTGTTCTGTGGGTATATGAATGAAATGCATTTCATCAGAAAAATGCTCCTTATGACAGCACTGCAAATTATTCTTCACCTATATGTGTGTAGTTAAATTATGGGAAAGGTTGTGGTGTGACAGCTCTGTGGGACTTGAAAATATCTGATACATATATTTGTAAAATTATCCTCAAATTAGTTTCTGCTTCTGCTGAGAGAGCAGAGACAAAGGTTTAACTCTCATTAGGTGGGGCATTCCCCCACCAGCCTCACAAGAAGATGGTCAAAGTGCCCTTGTGGAATTCCTGATTCTAGCTTGAACATCCTTGCTTACAGTTTGGCAAATAGTATTTAGTGCACAAATTTTCACTGTATAACTTGTTTCTACTATGTCCCCACTAGTAATTACTGAGCTTTTCTTCCTGCTTATCTCATGCCAATGAGAATCTCCAGGGAGTGCCATACCCTGGATTTATATGTCACACTCTTGGCACTTGTGGTCTAGCATCTGTTTGTGCCTTACTAAACAAACCCTCATTTAACTGCTTCCCTGGACAGTTGGAACTGTTACAAGAGCAATAGCTACACCCACCAGTTTCAATGAATTTCACCCCCTGTGAGAGCTGGAAGGATCACTGGTAACAAAAATTAGCAAAACCCCAGCCTATTTTGCATGGTAAGCCATGGTGGCAGATCTAGGGTACTCCCTTTTCTCCTGGGCTACGTGGTGTCTGTTTTTACCAGCTTTGTAGAAGACAGTTGTTAGGGAGGAAGGATAAGACCAAAACAACTATGCATTTCTTTCTTGACTCTTCCATTTCTGGCTTTTTTTCTTCCCCAATCCTCGAGATGCAGAAAATAGGCAGAGTTAAAGCTGGAAGGACAGATCCCCCAGAGCCACACCCGTGTTCTCCTGGAGAAGGAAACTTTTAAGGTCAGTGCAGAAAAACTCACTCATCCCAAATGGACAAGATCTACATCCTTGTAATGCTGACATAGGTACAATTTTAATTTTGACATGTTTATAGATTTAAATTTGAATTATGAAAAGAAAGCTTTTTGCTCTACCAAAAGTAGCACCTTCACTTCTTCTGCAGAAATAAAAGGAAAATGACTCTGACACATCTTGTTTGAAGACCAGACATATACCCTGGAGATCTGGGGAGCAGATGACACACACTAGCATCAGACAGGATTTACTGGCAGCTGATCCTGTGACAGTCATCTCCTTCAGGACTTGCAGTCCCTTCTAAAGCTGCTTTCTCTTCTCTGCAAAGATTCCTGGTGCAGAAGTGTTGCCTGCATTGCAAGAAATATTTGTGACATATAAGGCAGATGGATGTACTGATTTCTACACAAGGAGATAATTAAAAGTGCTCCCTCCTGTCCCAGAGGAGAAAAATTCTAGCACTTGTTATCTAAAATCAGAGTTTTATAATAACCATTTCTTATTTAAATAATATAAATACTTCCTGTGGATATGCTATATATTGTATTTTTAAAATAGCCTTGCAAATATACACAGCCAGCACTGAAATATTGATGTGTCATTGTTCTTAGAAGGTACCTGTTTTACAAGTGGGAACACTTAGCAGCTCTGACTGTGAGCATTTATTCTTTAAATTGTAAAAAGAGGCAAATATATCCTCCTTTCCATCTTAGGCTGGATGAAAGTAAGACATTTTGTAGGAGAAAAAATGAGGAAGCAATTTATCTGTGTTATTTGTGCAGTAGATATTAATGACATTCTGGGTTTAAAAAGAGGAAGCCAAGAAATCAATTTGTATATTGTATATTTTTTAAAGGCTAATCCTTAATTTTTATCATTTAGAGTTAGTATATTTGATATGCTGCAACTGTTAGACTAAACCAATTTTTCCTCATCAAGTTAATCTGGGATCAGCATAATTTTTCAGTAAAAACTTAATAGTCAGAAAGTTGCTTTGACACTGGTTTAAGATCAAGGTACTTTTTTGGGGGGGGGGGCAAAACCAGACAAATAGGACTTGTGAGGAACTTCTTTGTCTGTAAAAGGTGAGTGCTGCACCAACACTCCAGTCCCAGATTTCTTTGGAAATGACTCTTTTAGCCAAGAAGGAACTCCTCCCTGCCATACTTCCAGCTACATAAAAATACCTAGTTCAGAATTTATTTAATGGACAAAGTTGCATACCCTGAATATACAGAAAATCAGATTAATGTACCAGAATGGATTTTTATGCCTTCAAATCTCCAAATTAGGTTCAAGAGTGGATCCAGGATCAATAGCCCAGGATTGTTCTACTGCAAAGCACCTCTGGCCAGGTTGTCTCCCTGAATCCCCCTCCAATCACCACAGAGGTTTCTTTTCCAGCCAAAAAGCTGGGGGCTGTGAGGCAAAATCACTGCATCAGGAGAGAAATTCTTGCCCATTTCTGTGTGCTTTGGCCAGAGGAAGCATGCTGCAATCAGCTGTCTCAGGGACACAACAGCTGACCTGACAGAGCTGCCTGACAAGACAAAGGTGTGCAGGAGGGGTGGGAGCCCCCACTGCTGCCAGGAGGGATCTCCTGGAGACCCCAGGACTGATCTCTGCAGGGCTGTTCCTGCAGCAGAGACCTCTGTTTTCATCCTATCAATGTACCTGCAATAAATCTCTCTGAGCAGCCTGCAGCACAGCTGCTCTTTATCCCCACAAGAGCTGCCATGAAACATTTCTGCTGCGATGGAGCAGGAAAGCTCCAGTGGGGCACGGGACTGGGGGATCAGCAATTCCTGTAATACTTTAACACCTACATTTTCAGAGCTGTCCAGACCTGTATCTGTGCAGATTCATGTGCCTGAACTTTTAGAGAAAAAGAGTGGCCAAATTGCTTCACAATTCTATCTGAGCTTCATGGATCTTCAGGCTGTATTTTCTTGTGGATTTATTAAAGCAACTAAAAACATATGAGGAGGCTAACAAATACAAATTGTATAACAACAATGAAGGTCTCCTGATATCCTAACAATCTACAATCAATACTTCCATATGATCAACTAATAAACGATATCACTCTTATCCATATAAAAGATAAATGGCAGGATGTGACCCTTTCAGACAAGTTTTCTTCAACTACAGGACTAGATGACCCCCATGTGGAGGCTTTGTCAGGTGATGACAAAGGGTAAATCACACTGCTGGAGCAGGTGCTCTCCTGGCACTGCTCATTGGGTGTTATTCCGAACAGGAGATGTTCTATTCTTGATGCTGCTCCACCTGCATTGTGCAAGGACCTGGGTTTTAGGCTTTGACCTTAGCAGGTCTCATCATCAAGTACAACCAGACATGTCCCTCACCAAATGCTTGTCTCACCACATTCCCACTCCCTTCTGCTTGTGTCTTGGGATATCACATGGGTGCCAGAGCCCCAGGGAAGGGCTTTGGCTGGGACACAATCAGCTCTGAATTCAGACACAAAGCCAAGCCTGGGTGACAGTGACAAACACATGGGCACCACATCCCTTTTCATCTCAGGTCCATGCCCATCTCTTGGAAAAACACCAGCTGGGATGAATTTCTTAGATCACCATTGTGCTCCTGCTTTTGGTGAGGAGAGGCTTGGCCTAGTGGATTCTTCTGGCCACTTCTACAAACCTTCCCCTCACAGTGATAGTCTCTGGACTGCTACAGAAACTTCATTCCAGAAGGCTAAATATATGCCATTTGAGTCTGCACATCCAGTTTCTAACAAATATTGCATATTCATTTTTAAGCCTGACTGAATATTCTGATTTTAAAAATGAGGTTAGATTTAAATTAGTATTCTGCACAATAAACTGTTTTAAAAGGCTTTGAATTATGAATATTTATAATGCTATTAATTTGTGGTGCTACTAGTATTTTTCTTTAATGGTTAATTATCACAACTAATGTGTTTGAATTATTCTAGGAATCTTTCCATTATTTTTTTCTGTAAATATTCATTCTTTCACTTGCGCCTTCTAATTTAATGCTCAGATTGAAGTGGAACATGATTAGAGCCTTTTAAAGGGAAAAAAAAAACCCTCAAAGACAACATTCTCTCTCCCCAAGCACTAGCTTGTTGTTTTGGGTTTTTAGTTGTTTTTTTAATCAGCTTAACACTAACTGATAGTCAGGTTTTTCACCCTGTAAGTAGATTTTGCTATGGGTCATGCATTCAGAGATCTGCTGGCAGATAACAAAAAGAGCCAGACTGTGTGCTAGAAAATTCCATAAGGCATTAAAAAAGAAGCAGTGCTCTCCACAAGCTGCTTCCCAGCAGCTCTTCCAGCTACAAGCAGTTACTGGGCTCCCACCAGTGCTACCACTAGGGGTTTGCCCTTAGTCCCTTCTGTTAAAGATGGGGCATGGGTTCAATACAATAATCCTAATCCTAAAAAAGAAAGAAAGAAACAGACAAGAATACCCCATCCATTGGAACACTATTATTCCTGAATAGAAATACTTTTAAACTTCTCTTTCTGATCAGATTAAGTCCCATTGAAAATTATGCTACAACCACCATTTTTAAAGTATGTGTAAGAAATTACTGTGTTAGCTTTCCAGCAGTCAAATTGCCATTTCCTTCCCTGGCCTTTTCACCTGTGTTTGAGATCTCAAAGTCTTAGAGACTTAGACACTTTAGGTCAAATGAGAGCATAATACTCAACAAATGATAGGAAGATAATATAATGGTACTCTAGGTGTATTTGAAATGGAAGAATATCACAGGAACCAGTTACAAATTATGGTACAGGAAAATGAACAGAAATGAATGTTTGAGTAAGATGGCAGGAAAAAAACCCCTTCTGTCAAAACCATAATCCCTTGGGATGTTTCCCATTCACAAAATGCAGACCAGACTTTACATGTCAAGGATACACAAATGTACCTCATGGTAGAAGCATCCACAACATCATTATACAGTGGTATGTGCTGCCAGAAGTTTATACACCAAAACACTTCAGGGTAAAAGGAAAAAGAGAGCCCTTGTAATTTGCTTGCTTGTATTAGTCTGGACATGTCTCACCTGTGTTTCTCAGCATCCAGCACTTCAGGACCAGCTCTGGGCAGGCATCCCAATACAGGCAGTCACTTTCCTTCCTTGCTGGGAAAGACCAGAAGTTTCTGTGGGTGAGCAGCACTGGGCAAACAAGGTTTGCCACAACTATTTGCCTTATTGGCACCCACCTGAGTCTGGAAAAAACTAATCCTGTGGTGTCATCTATGTTACTGTGATATGTCTGGAAATGCAAGAAGGGAATGTAAGAAGGGATTTGGGAAAGAGAGCCAGGCTACTGTTTATAGGAAGGAATAAGGCAGTTTGGAAAAGAATGTGAGGGGTTTAGGTTGTGGTAAGGGAGATTCTAATTAGACATTTAGGAAAGCATTCCAGTTGCAGAAATACAGATGAGCAGTAGAATGGGCTGCCTGAGGATGTCATTAAAACATAATTGATCTTACTTTTAAGCAGAAGTCTGAGTTAGCTGCCTCGTTAGGTGTGGTTACAATACAAGACTTGGGGAGGCATCACCAGCTGTGCCTGAGCCCTGGTGCTGCCAAAATGCCATGTAGCTGGGGGCAGGGAAATGGGGATCTCCATCAGTATCCCTGCTTGACATGGGCACAGATGGGCACTGTTGCACTCTGACAGTGAAAATACCAGGCATGACTCTTCCTTTTCACTATTGCTTCCTTTAGCACTAAAAGACAGGACCAAAATTAATTTGCAAGGCTTTGAAAATAGAATTGACTAGAAGGAAAGCAATAAAAATTTCACTGTTCCAAACAACAAGAGTGTAGGATAATTTATAACAAACCTAATGATCCTTAGCTAAATATTCATCAAGATAATTAGCTTAATTTCAGAGTGACCTCAAACATATCTGAGTCTGGATCTCCAGCTCTGATTTCAGAGTGATATTAAAGTCCTGAGGTGAAAATGAAATACTTGCACATAAAACTATGTGGACAAGCTTTTCTCCACTATGATAAAGTTATCAAGATAAAACAAAACAAAACAAAAAAAAATCCTATTCCACACTGGGATGGACCTCTAAAAGCTTTTCATAAGAGAAAAATGAAAAACAGAGAGACTGATTCTTATGTCATCTCAGAATCATCAGCAGAGAGCAAAGCTCACTGCAGGGTCTTGCACATCACAGAGAAGCACAAGGGTGTGAGGGTTTCACTGATTTGGCCTGCCCTTCCCAGGCTCTCCTTCATACAGAGCAACAGTGTTTGAGTACAACCAAGTAACATGGGGAATCCAAGTACAAACTTATTTGAACCAGAACACCAAAGACTTGAATCCTGTTCTCCCAAGCCTCAGATGAGTTTCTTCCCTGAGGCTCTTGTGGATTCGGGGTTGGCTTTGATGTCCACCCCTGCACTCACCACTTTTCCTTTCCTCTCATCTTCCCCATGTGTGCCTGCCTTTTATCTACCCTGTCCTCCTGGAACTGGTGCCTAAAAGCTGCAGCAGGTTTAATTCATAACGAGGTCCCTTTCCTTACGAAAAAGAATCTTTTTGCAAAATGCCATTTAGCCTGTATTTACATCCTATCAATGTGATAACTTTAGCTGTTCAGAAGTATTTAAATGGATGGGTAGATAACCCTGGAGTGCACCATGCCCACCCTCACACTGCATGCCTTCTGCTGCTCCAGCACAGTGACCACTGCTAGGTAGATCTAGTTCAAAGTCATCTCATCCATCACCTTAAAAGCCATGAAAACTAATTTCTAAAGTAAAGCATTTTCAATTCATCTTTCACATGTCATCAAGATACTTTGAGTTGAAATTTCTTATTATCTGTCTCTTACCTCCCACCCCTGCAATCACAGTACTCATCACTCAGAGAGAGAAAGCAGCAGAAGGCTACATTTTTATAAAACAATTAGGGATTTTTTCAAGATTGCTCTCATTAAGAAGTCAATGGGAGGCACATAGCTGAAACCATGGTAAAACAATTTGAAAATTCAGTCCTGTGTGTGAATTTAACCACATAAATGAAAAGGCGGAGGAAATAAATGTTGAAAAGGAGTAGGATGGAAAAAAAGTTTAAAAAATATGTGTATGTTAAAAATTGTGTATATGTTTTAATATGCAGTGCTTGTCTTATAATAAGCAGATTTTCTAAATTGACCTGTCTTTAGGGACTTCAGACCTATCAGCACCTGCACAGTATACTGTAGAAGACATTGGTGCTTTGTCTTTTGTATAACAATAAAAAGCTTCAAAATGTTTGGAAGAGAATGTATTAAAAAAGAAGGATAATCTTTTGATGCTGAAAGCACAGTTAGCTAAAAGTTTTCAGAGACTAGACTATGCAATATGTGTATTTTTCTTAGCTAATGAGATAAAAAATAAGAAAAGCCTACTTGTTGATAATCCTAGTCCACAAAAGTGACACATTCCAGTTTTTAGCCTCTGGAAGGTCAGATCTGTGTCTAAGCTTTACAAGATGTCCCTGTTTTCAGAGAGAGTACTCATGCTTTCACATTATCCCTGAGTTTTTCATGGCACATAAAAATTGCAAAAGAAGAGATTTTTTTGATTTGTCAACATTATGAAGTATTTGGGGGAAAGTTTTTTCAACCATACCATTTTGTTATCTTTCCTGCTTGGACTAAATTTTTGTTTTCAGTTCTCTCACACATCAATGCCCTCCAACATCTTGGCAATGCAGACCAAACATTCAGTATTTTTTATCTAAAGTGGATGGGATATATTTGATAATATGAGATTTGGTAACCTCTCAGTAAGAAAAAAACCCTAAACCTCTGTCACAATAGTCCTGACTACAGAAAAGTTTAAACTACAGAATTTCAAAGCTCATTTAATTTTGAGGATGATTTTATTTTATAAAAAAATGTCAATTGACAAAATAAGTATACTTAAAAACTACAAACAGGAAAAATGACAAAGACATACTGGTTTCTCTTTGCATTTCATGCATCACCCTCTTGTAGGCTGAAAGTACCTATCTTCTGTTCTAAGAAATTTACATTTAATGCAGAGATTGTCATGGTCTTCGTAGATAAATGCAATCCCCTGAAGATGTAATTATTTCAAGGAATAGTTCAACTGTGCTGATTCCCAACATTGACCTGTCCTTTGTCTGGTAGAAAATCTTGCTCTATTCTTCACAAACAGAGCTAAAGAAATTTTTCACTTGGATCAATATTTAATTTTTGGCTTAATGGTAATTTGGCTTTTTTTTTTTTTTAATTCCCCTCCATAAGTTGAACTGAACAGCAAGAAGCAAGGAAAACCAGGAAGATGTGTTCTATAAGATTTCAACTGAACATTGGTCCATTAGGGTTAGGCTGTTGGTGGGCCAAAACATTTCCTTTCCTTTGATTTTCTGGCAAATATTTACTTTTGCAGTTGGAAAATATGTAGATGAACATGACTCTAAAGAATTAATGGACAAAATGCATGTGGTATGAGTGGCAAGGATTATTAGTGGCAAGGATGCTGCTAAAATTTAAAGATTGTTAAGTTCCCTGGTAGTGTTATGTAAATTATATTGCCTATCAAAAAGGAGCAAGTTTTGAAAATAGCTTTCCCAGATTCCTTTAAGTAAGGAAAACCTACTGCCCAACATAACATAGAAAATTCTTTGTTTTGAAGTGAGGACTGGGGAGAAATGCAACATAGCATAGCATATGTTTGGGATGTTCGTACTTAAAAGGCCAAAAAGAAAACCCTAAAGACAATAGAAACTATTTATTTTCTAAAGATATTCCTAGTCTTTTTTATATTCGCTTAACATTTATCTTCCCTTTTAACTTGATTTTAAGGCTATATTCTGTGATTTAATTTTGGTTTAGATTTTTAAGAAGGTCAGATTTTATCTTTTTTTTGGTGTACATTTGCTCTCTTCCACTATGCAGGAAGATTGAAAAGAAATAGTAAAACATATTCATAATTTCTTTGGATTCATGAAACAGTACAAGTCATAGAGTGGATGTCATTAGAGATGATACTGAAAAAAACCCCTTCAAAATATCTGTTATGCCCCAGGTGATACAAGCACTTTAGTAAAGCTGAAATTTAGGATTATTACTCATCCATTAATGAAACTATAAATATTTTATTCTGAGATCAATATCAATACATCTTGCTGCTTGGGAGATAGCCCAGCTCACAGGGAAAAAAGGTACCTCAGTCTCCCTGCCAGCACCTCCCCTAAGACCTACCCAGAATTACCAAGCTCCAGGTGCTCCTGGCTACCTCTGAGGGAGCTCCTGCTCGGTGGACACCTGCAGACTGCTGAAGTTCACCAACACTGGGGGAGATCACAGAATCATTTAGGTTGTGAAGGGCCTCTGGGGTAACTGAGTCCAACCTTTGGCCAATCACCACCTTGCCAACCAGGCCATGGCACCAAATGCCGCATCCAGTCATTTCTTGAACACTTCCAGGGAGGGTGACCACCTCCTCCTTGGGCAGCCCATTGCAGTATTTAAATACCTCTGGAGGGTGACAGCCAAATCTGTGGGAGGCTGGAGCAAGGACCCAGGACCCCTTGGTACGCCCATGGCTGGGGTGAGAGGACACCAAGTGTTTGGCATCTTGGCAGGGAAGAACGAGGGGAGGGGTTCAGAAAAGCTCTCAGGCAGCATCTCTTTGGACATCTGGGTGTTTGTTCTCTTTGGTCAGTGGGTCTATGACATAACCCAAACTGGACCTGTCTGATCTCAAGAATTTTTGTTGAATTTTATTCCATAGATGATGGGTACAGGGACTGACTGACATCAGGCAGTGTGAGCACAGTCTTGGAAACTACAAGAGCTTAATTTGCTTTTTACTTTGGCTTGTTTTAGAAAACAAAGTTTGTAGCAGCTTTCAAGCAAGCAAGGTGTTCACAAACATTGTGATTTTCTTCAGGATATGCCCCTTTCCTATAGTAGAGGAAATGTATTTGAATATCTGTATAGAGGCTTTGCCCCAGAGGTCCCGGTTGTCCTTGATGGGCTGCAGCTGCGATGTCCTTAATTGGGCTGCAGCTGTGACCAATGAAGATAACTGGGATAAAAGGGGGCGGGATGGCTAGTCGGGGAGAGCCTTGGAGGAGTCCTGAGCTGAGAGAGAACAGCATGCAGAAGAAGGAGTCTGTGGAGATCTGCAGTCACGAGAATACACTGAAGAGGTATGGACTTTAGAAGTCTGAGACTATCATTATGGGACTCTAGAGAAATAGAGTGACAGCACTTTCCTCCCCAGCAGCATGTGAGCTGTCCTGGCCCTTCAGGAGGCTCAGTCAGTGAGCCTCCCATCCTAAAGGGCGCTCTTCCTTTGGCAGCTGCAGTAAGCCTGTTTCCAAACCCATTTCTTCTAGAGATGAGGCATTTTTAGCACTCCCTATCAGCACAATTTACCTCATCACTGCCTCTTTTTAATACAGGTTATTTTTATTCAGAGCATTGTCAGTGTGATGGACAAGCATAGCGTTTTTGACAGGGCATGCAGTAGTGTCTAATGACCAAATTTGAACTATATTCCTCTTCTTAATGGAGTGCATTCAGTGCCATACAGAGTGTATCATGCCTTCTCTATTGGCTATCATCTTTTATCATGCACGTTTTAACTTGCTAATTACCCTATCCATATGTTAGACATGCTCCTAAGCCTCAATTAGTGGCAGCACTGGTTCAGTTCCTACTGCATATTTTTCAATATTATGTTTGGACATTATTGGTGGGGTAGAGTGGGAATTTATTTCCAAAATAAGACACATTTGGGATCTCCTTGTGGTCAGGTTGGTGCTATATTAAGAAAAGTTCTGGGCAATGAAAATCAGCAGAGAAATTCAATTCACCATTCATTCATCCAGAAAGAAATTCAGCTGCTTAAACAAAGGTGTCTAGTTTCATTTGGGCTGCCCTCAAGTGGAACCATAAGGCCCAGGAGCACTCCTGCTGAGCTTTGACCATTCATGGAGGAAACCTTTATGTTCTCAGTCAAGCTCAGCAGAGCTGTACCACCTATTACTGCAGAGTTTAAAATCCTGGCTTGTCAGAACAGCTGAGAGCTCTGCTGTCCTGCATCACACTGCTGGCCCCGGCTGGAGGCAGGGCTGGTGAGTGTGACAGCAGAGCTAAAGGTGCTCCAGGTCCTTCAGGCTGGGAGGGCCAGGTCAGGCAGGACCCCTCAGGGTGCAGATAAGAGTGCTTGGCACCTGTGTTGTGAGAGCTGAGTGCTGCTGCTGCTGGGTATTGTCAGTGGCATGTTTTCCAGCTCTGTTGCCTGGCACCTGCAGACTGTGCTGTGAACTTAGACACCCACACATAAACCCTTTAAAGTCAGAGTCTCAGCGGTGAACTAAATTCCTCCTTTTCAAGCTTTCATTTCTCCTTTATGCAACAGCACCTGAGTATTATGTGGAAATTTTCTAGATGTCTGATAGGTCAATTTATGATGCTCATTAGTGTATTTCTATTTTCTTTTCAGTCAAAATCTCACTTAGGTGCACCACTCCTGTATTTGAAAGTTTATATGAAGGTTTAGGCCTTCATAACACTGCTTCAGACTATGAGACCAGTACATTTATAATTTTCTCCATTTAGTAAAAATCCTCACCTGTTATTGTTCTTCATAAGGATGAAAAGTAATAAGAAAGCCAAAAATATTTATTCTTTTCAGTAGTTATTTTAGTAGCCCAGCCTGTGGGGTGTTTGTGTTTGGTGTTTGTTTGTTTCATTGTACCTCCTGGTAAAATTCTTTATACCCAGTTTAGCAAAACTTCTCATGTTGATCACATTCCTTAGAGTTGATGATATTTACTGGGCTGGCAGAGCAGAATGCCAAAGTACCAGTTAAAACTCTGACAAGAATATTCCCAACTCTGCTCTGGATGGAAAAGCTAAAAGTAGGGGGAAAAAAGTATTTCATTTGTTTTTTATAGGCAGGTTTTGAATAGTATCCTGCATGTTGGAAAATCATATTCCTGTGCAGTTTAATTATGTGTTTTCAATTCATTTTCTGTCTCTCCTAAGGCAAGTGCATTACTTTGTGTCGTTACATAATTCACAGCCATGTGGAAAAGCAGCAGACACACCATTGGCAAGTGTCTGCATAAGTCTCCAAGGTTTTCACCCATGTTTTCACAGATGTCCTCTTAGAACCCATCTAATCCTCCACATCAAGGTTTTATAGATTATTTGCACTCACTAGGACTGGTGTAGTATAGAGCCAAGTATGCAAAGATTGCCAGCTGGCCAGAATATTTGATAAATGTGAGAACAAAAAAAATCCCACTCATAGCAGCAAAGTGATCTATTCCTGGAACACCAGCTGGATTGCTGTAATAAGCTATTAAACCAGTGTAGTAAAATGAAACCCAGATTCACTGTGAAGATTAGAGAGCAGACCTAGTTCCTTCTGAAGTGAGGTTTCAATTTTTTAAAAATTTTAGATTATTGGTCATTTGCAAGGATAACAAAAACATGCTATAGATTGACCTTTTCATTCACAAATTTTGAACTGGAATGATCCAAATTAAATTTGTACAGGACTGTGCTCCAGCACCCTTAAGTATCTGCTTCAGTGTCAAATGACTGTCAGACTGAGAACTTCTAAATAAAATTTTAAAGAAACTATATAAGAAACTGTATCCCAGACCTGGAACTGAGGTAATGATTACAAATACCATTTGAGAAAAAAATCTGAGAAAAATCTCAAATTTATACTACTTTATCATAGTATCTCTTTTGCAATAAAGAAGAATTTGAAAGTCTAAAAGAACATGAGAATGTCCTTTTTCTTCATGGTCATATTTAATAGCATTACCTTGCTATTAAAAAACAGTGATCCCTGCCAAAAAAATTAAAAGTAAATCTTTTGACTAGAAGTTGTGCTCTCTGATGACTCAATCTTTTAATTTGTGATTCTAAGTAGCTTGGGACCAATATATGGCAATAAACTAAACATCCATGGAGAGCTTAATAAATGAAGTTAATGAATTCAGTAAGACCTGGGAATGGTGAGATGTCCAACTTTTGTTACTGTTATCTTTCTTGATGGAAACAAAAAAACAAAAGCACCAAAGGCCTCCTAGGCCTCCTCATTTGAGAAGAATCAAGTGCTTTCCTAGTTCAACATGCTAGGCCTTCTCATAAAACAATATTGCCAAGGATACCTCAGGAATCACAGCTCAACAGTTTGCTCAATTGTTTGCTCTTGCTTGCAGTTTTACACAATGAGGGCTTTGATATTTTGTTCCTCTGGTGACTGAGAAACTGTAGCAGAGACAAACTGACTGCCCTTGGGTCTGTTGGTTATTGTGGTTTCTAAACTCCAGCTGGAATGGGGGGAGAGCAGACATCTGAAGGTAATAACAGAAAAAACCCCAAACCACATCAGGTTGACAAAGCACTGCGTTTTCAAACAGAAAATGAAAAACACAAGGAGGGTCAGCTGCAGATATATCTGCTCAAAGCTGCTTAGGAAGATGTCCTGACACATCTCAGAGATACTCACATCACATATCTCAGGTGACACAACCTGCAGCACATTAAGGTGTGGTTACAGGCTATGAGCCTTGCCAGTGGGAAAAGCAAGCAGGATAAAGATGATTTCCTTACTACACCTGATTACCTTTCAGAGTATGGGGGATGGAAACAGGCCAGTGGACAGGAGAATTTTCCTTTGAGCCTGGATATAGCCAGGGGTTATCCATCTGGTGCCTTTGCTTTGTAAAGCTGGCAGATTTTAAGGCAGTGTTTCATATGTGACCCTTATCCTTGAAATTGAGAGAATTCTAGTTTATTTCAATGGATTTAAGAATGCTTAGTATTTTCCAAAAAACAGCTGGTAAAAGCTATAAGAACTGAAGAACATCTCTCCATCTTGCATGGGAGCTTTCATCTCCCATGCAAGATTTTGGTGAGACTAATTAGGGACAAGAAAGGCTGAATTTTGAATCAAATTCCTGTACTTGACATTTCAAACAAATAGATATTTGAAATACTATCAGGGATTTATTTACTGTGTTCTCTGATTCCCTCTGCATGATATGTGACACCTTTACTAACAGACACAGGACCCAGCCATCGTTTTTGGTGTGGCCAGGCACAGGTCCTCTGGGTCATGGATCTGCTGCAGAGCTCACATAAGCCTCACTAAGCCTTCTCAATTGCAGTGGCAGGGAAAGAATTTTTTTTGAAATGCTGATTTTTCTGGCTTGGTAAATTAAAGCCATTCATCTGTTACAGCTGTCTATATCATAAATCAAAAGCACTATTTATATGTATTAACCTGGGGACCTTAGCAGCCAGGGGAGAGAGCTTTGTAGAGATGGCATTTGTGCCTTTAGAAGCCCTCCCTGCCTCCCTCCCTTCTCCCATTGAAACACACAATGTTTAGCACAAGTTAACAAGATTTCAGTTTTTCCTGATGCAAGGAGCTTTGCTGTGGGTAGGGAGCTTTGCAGAAACTACCTCATCATGAATTTCTGAAGAGAGGAAAATTGTTTCTTTCTGTTGCAAGACTTAAATTGCTCGGGACTCCTTTTGTTTCCTCTTTTTTGTTGCTGCTGAAGTCTTTTTTGCAACTGCAACCACTGAATATTTCTTCCTGCTCTGTCCTTCAGAGCAGGCAACTTCTGTTTTGTCAGTGTTTACAAATGAGCAAATGAGAGTTTACAGATGTTTTTGAAAATGATGCCTTGTAACAATCAAAATAAAAGGCAGGTTGTTGCATCCCCAGCATTAGTTGATATTAATAAGGTTAGGGGCCAAATATATGAGAGAAATGTTTATATCTAGCAATTTATTTTCTTCCTACCTATCATTCCCACAGATGATTTACTTTAATTCCCGAGGTTATGAAATTAGGGTTTAATACACTTACCTGTGGATAAATAGATACCTGAAACATGAAAACAACAAACCAAACCACATCAGAAGAGAGAAACAGATTTCTGGTGCCTGGATGAGGATTAGTTGTCCTGGGAAGGCAGTTTGCATCCCAAGCAATTCTTCATGCCACTCAACAGGCATTACTGACCGGAACAAGGGGAACAAGAGGGTAAATAATGCTCATGAGCATATTTAGAATTTACTGACAGTTGCTATGGCTCATTGTTGCCTGGTATCTTTCAGTTTTTGATCTGGCATGGTCTCATCTAGCTCCAGTCCCAGGACATGCTGCCTTGGGTGAGTTCTGGGTCTACACAAGCAAGCTCTGCTTCTTAACTGTGAAGATTCTTGACCAGGGAATAATAGACCTTGCAGAAATAATAGCTTGGGTTAATGCTAATTTGAGGATGTCTGCACTTTTGCCTTATTATATACTGTGGGTAAGATTTAAAAATTGTGAAAACTTTGGGAGCAGTTGAAAGGTGTTAATAAAATCAGTAGCAAACTGTAGGGGCAGTCACACTAACTGAGGCTTGCGGCAGCAAAGTCCAAAAAGCTCAAATAATAATTTTTACACAAATCTTTAAGAATGAAAAAAGAAAGCTCTTACAAAAGGCAGAGGCATGTGATACCCCCTAGCAAACTGCAAAGATTCAATCCAGATAATTGATTTAACCTAAAGGTTACCAACATGCAGATTAAATTCTGGTTTTGTCATTTTTCAAGGCTTATGAGTTTAAAAATCAAGTTGGCCAGCATTACTTGGCATGTTTTAAATTCTTTGGCTGATTTAAGATCAGCCAGTACTAGCAAATGCTGTTTTCCTTTCCTGGATGTGTCCCCTTGAGGGAAAACTCTCATTTTTCTGTCTTTTTTTGTTTGTTTGAAGCAGAGGTCCACAAAAAGTCTGTCTGAAGAGTCAGTGAATATGTTTAAGTGTACAACAGTCTCAAAGTAATTTTATGTACTCATCAGACTGCCACTGGTGCCAGGCAGTAGCTTTTGGCACATGTGGAAGTTCATTTTACAGCTTCTAAATTCCTACTGTGGGCAAATTGAAGGTGTATTAATTTTATGCCAACATGTAAAACCACCAGAGTATTTCACTATTTTGTTTGAATATGCGGAGCAGAAAGATCAGTTACCTTCAAAAAGAATCTTAAAATCTGTTATTTCATATTTTTATTGACATTCCTATACTGAAGAAGAGGAAACGCCTGCAAACAGGGAGTTGTCTCTATTAAGAATATGATTGCCCAAAGAGATTATCATAAACCTGTGCATGAATTTCAGACATAAACATGAAGAGAAGAAAATACGAATCAACAAGAAAATGCCATATAACCCATGAGACAGAAGTTGTTGGAGAGACATCTGGGGACATACATTTAAAATTTTACTTAATCTGACCTATTTACTGTGTGCTTCTACTGTTATTTCCACTTGATTACTGCAATTATTCACTGAAAAACAGATTCATTCATTATGTTCCATAAATAAAACAATGATAAGCTTATTTTCTTATCACTAATCATTGTTTTTAGAATTGCAGGGTGGAGATGAATACAATAAATTCCAGTATGTCATGTTTATTAGTCTATACTTATCATTTAAGCTCAGCATCACATTGTAAGATTAAATCACCCTCTGTCACGAGCACAGAAAAGAATTAAAAATTGGAAATATACAAAACATGGATGGGGACAACTGAATATTTCTGCCTAGGTCTGAATAGCTGTTAAAATACTTAAGCTACAGGGTTGCACAAAGAGACTTTAATAGCAGGGTTGGGAAAGAGGCTGAAGGCTGCGCTCTCCCTCCACAGAGCTACCCCAGCTCAGGGGCTGAAAACAGAGGATCTGTGTCTGCCCTGACCCTGCCACTGGCTGCAGACCAATTAGAAATGTGTGAGATATCTTGTTCACCGTCTGCTAACACAAGCGCTCATGTGGAGCACAATTAATACAGGTCTACGCTTTCTGACTATATCACTTTTTTCACCTTTGTTGCTAGAACTCTTGGTGAGCAAAGCTAATATAATTCATTGACAAATGCTGTGTATAAGTAGTTTCTGTAGGAAGGGAATTACCTGTCCTGAGCATTAAAGAATGAAGGATGCAGATATCCTAGAAGCTCTTGCTCTACTGAGAAATAGTATCCTCCTTGTTTTTTAAAATGCTTAAATAAAGTCTCAGCAAAATTATTCAACACTGTGTAGAGGACAGCTGAGATGCCATTATATTGTTATATTCTTAGGACTAATTTGATCAAAATTTGGGATATTATAGGCTACTTCAGAAAAAATTGACATTGGAGCAGCATGCTCCTGACAATCTTCTGTTTCATTTAGAAGGATATATAAAGTCCTGACAATTCACAGGAAAAATCAAGCTTGTAGCAACAGTTCCAGCTGGAAATCTGTACTGACATAATGAGCTAAAATCTGACTCCCAAGGCTCCTTTCATTGTGTCACACCCATGCTTGGTCAAGTTTTCTTTTCAGTCATGTTTCCTGTATTTTCAAACAGCCTTTCTCAGATCCCAGCAAAAACCAAACCAAATCCAAACTGCACCTCTGCCTGGAGATTATTTAAATTGCTGAGCAATGTTACATTCACATACATGGAGGTGTGGAGGAAGCAAAAGGAAAAGAAGCAGAAATATGTATTTAGCAGCCTTAGAAAATTTTGCTAAATGACAGACAGCAGTTAAAGTCCGTCTCAGAGAAGCTCAACACAAGCCAGATAAATTCTCTATTTCCACAGAGCACCAGATGGCTGGAGCTGTTCCACACCATCCGTGGTCCAAGACTTCTCTCTTGTAGGAGACAAATGAGCTGAGGTGGTACCAATCAAAGCTGCTTCGCAGAATATCTTCCCCTGCATTATGGTCTTCACCATTTGGTTATTGCCTGGCAATTCTGCCAAGGCAAATGCACGTGACAGTAGAGTAGGCATGAACTGTAGTCTGCCTAAAACCCTTTTGTGCTACCCTCTTTCTTTACAAGGCTTCAATCTCAAATTATCCTCCCAAATAGAAGCCTGTTTCCCATGCTCAGTTCATTGTTCAGGGTTAAAATTTAGAAGCAAATGCCATGATTTGTGACAGCACAGGTGAAAGGGATGTCTGTATTGATTGAAAGTCCATCTAAAGAAACACCATAAACAATGATGGGCATTTAATCGATTGTTTAGATCCAAAGAATTAATTCTGCTTACCAAAGAAAGTGGGAAAAGCCTCTTACCACAGCTTTTCCTTATTCCAAAATGAAATTACTCTGGTGATTAAGAGAAGCTGCTATTAAATTACCTGCAGTTGACAGAATTAAAGTGAAGACAGGAGTTGGTGAAGAAGGATTGGGTTCAGAACACAGTTTATACAGGTTGATTGCATATGACAGATTAATACCCTCGTGTAATACAGAGCAGCTTTGTACTTACTAAGAATTAAAGTGATTCTCACTTTCAACTTGCCATCTGTATGTGTGCATATGCACAGAACCCTAAGCAGACATTCTAGACTAGTGTAGCCTACAAAAAAAGCATGTAGAAATGCTAGAAGTCCAGCAAAGTCAGGCTCTGTGTGCCTGAAGCATGTGGAAACCTTAAAGCAAATGCTTTCTTCAACCCATCAGCTTTGATATACAATTCCAGAGGAATTGGAAAGAGGAATGTGATGGCCCATTGTAGGAGAGCTTTCTCAGACATTTTAATGAATACTTGGTTATCTCGGAGGATAAATTTTTATTTCATGAACCAAACAGTACTTACCCTGACCTCCAATGGGCTGTAGTTTAGAGAAATAAATAGATTCTAGACCAAGACTGTAAAAGTTACTGTGGGAATCACTTAGTCTATAATACAGATGACAAATTTGGAATTAATCATAATTCAAAATTCAAAGAAAATTAAAATCCAGTCCAGCGATCAGGAATACTGCTGCTGGTGAGTTTTCAAAAAAAGAAAAAACGGAAATTAGTTTTGCTTTCATTGTTAAAAACAGAACAGATTAACAAATTTCTGTTCCCTGACAAGGGAATATAGTCACCCCTTAATCTTCTCTTCAAAGTGATTAAGTAAAATGTTGTGGGGTTTATTTTTTTCTCTGTTTTGTGCTTCCTGGTTGTGTGTCTCCCTGAGAACCCCTTTCACTGTTTTAGTGGCTCTTTTGAGCAGTGATTTCATGACCAGGTACAGTAATTCAGTAGTAATACCAGCATCAACTTGTTTACATTATGGCAAAAGTATACTGGGTACCTGATGGAAATGATATGAACTTTAAAAATCTATAGACTGTCTATGATTCATGCTTGGCAAATAAGCAATATAAATCAGAGAAGATGTACTTGTTTTGTTAATTTTTGCACTTGTAATGTCCAGCACAAGCTCCTGTTGATAAATCCTTATTATGATGCCTCTGGTAAATTCTGTATATGATGTACATGTCAAGGGTTGTGCTGGATATGTGATGTTTTCCCTTTGTATATTCCCAGAGAACACACACAGAAACAGAAATTGTAGTACATGCACAAACAAAAGCAGCAACAGGCAAGAGTGTCCATATTTAACATTGTTTAGAGTGTCCATATTAAACAATGTTAAATATGGACACTCTTGCCTGTTGCTGCTTTTGTTTGTGCATGTACTACAATTTTGTTTACTGGGATGGTAAACAAAACTTCAACTTGAGAAGCACATAAAAGTTGTGAACTTTGTTAGGGGCAAAGGATCTTTGAAATGTTCATAGAATCTTACATTTTCTATAGTTTAATTTAAATGTTGAATTGCTTGGCTGGATTCTAACAAAGCCTTTATAAAATGTCAAATGCAGCTGATATTCCTGGAGTACAATGTAACACATTTGTGTTTAACACACACTGAGAGCATTTTAATAACTTATGAAGTGTACCTGCTAGTCACATTTTGAATTTATGCAAATCCTTTTAATTCTTTCCAGGTTTCTTTTTTTAAATCAGTGAAAGATTAAAATTTGGCATTTGAAACAAATTATTATAACAAACAAAGCAGAAAAATCAGCTACTCAAATCTAATGGCATTTTTATTCTTTATTTTTTCTTTTGTAATTTTATAGAAACATAAAATTTTATAACAAATTACCTTACTGGTGCAATTTGCTATATTGGAGGTAGATGAAATTCAGAGATAATTTGCAAGGCAATTACTGACCTCTTGGGTTGACTGTCAAGAGAGAAACTATTTTCTTTTACTTCCATTTTCTTATTCTGTATTAACTTAATGCTGGCAAAGGTTTAGAATGAAATAGTCTAATATACACTGGTCATGTCAGAAAATATTATTTCTTTAAGGCTAAAATGCTTAATACATCATCAGTTGAACTCTGAACTCCAGTATCACCTCATCAGCTAGATTTCATCCCCTAGATATAGATATATTTTAAAACCATTTGAATTTGAATAATGATGATCACACCCAAAATATGCATTGGAGTCTAGTCCCTTTGGAGCTGATGATGCAGATGCTGATGCTTCAACAGATGCAGAATTTTATCCTTCCTTTAATTTTCCTTTTTTAAAAAGAAAATACAGCCTTACTTATGGCAAGACTTTCTTCCCAGGAAATAGTAAGCTGGCTAATTTTTTAAGACAATCCATGAGTCTCATAGATAATTCCACTTTCTTCCCTTCCCCTCCCTGCTCCCTCCCTTGCTCTGGACATCTATACCCTCCCTTGTAATTTTAAAACTTTTGCCTCCTTTCCCTCTATTTTTAAAAAATCCCTCTAACCTATTCTGTTTCTCCATATTAATCAGCCATTTAGCCTTCATGCAACTACATGGATTGACCACAGAGAGCCCCAGGATGCAAAATTCCCAGGATGGACTATATCACAGTATAGCACTTGTGGATTAATAGGCAATTTAAGTACTGTTCTTCCAAATCATCTTTTCTCCTCTTGAATTCTTTTCTAACCTGTGGTATTGTGGTATTTCTGACATATTTGTTCAGAGAAAATCATTTTTATTTTACTTCTCCTATCCAATTTTCTGTCTTTCCATTCTTAATGTGATTGAAAATTCTTGAATATTGGTAATTCAAATGAGATTATATGTATGGTGACTTCTCCTGGCCTGAAAGTTTTTAAGTGGATCAGAGATGTTTCTTGCCCCAAAATGGAGTACAGGATAAACAGACCTCTTAAATCAGTAGAAACCTTTAAGGATTCTGCTTGTATCTATGCCTTATATATTCTTCAGTAACCTTTACAAGTGCTTATGTTTTAGGATACAATGTAGCAAAGAGAAAAGAGACTGAATGGGAAAAATAATTTTCTGGAAAAAAAATCCTGTTGAAAAATATATTTGATCCGAACATGAAATATCAGCATTGAAGAGGACTCAACACTGAACATAAAATTTACCCAAATCAGCAGTACACCTTTGCCAATTTAGCACTTTCTGGAGTACTAATTAAATGTAAATGTAAGAGAACATGAGTCATTGTTGTGTTTCATCTGATTGAACCCAAATTATGAGAATTTAGTTTGTTGAGTCTCCTGAATGAGTTTCACACCAATCTGACAAGATATTTCAAATTTGCTTAGAAGAAAAAAATAAGAGCTTGATATTGACACAAGAAATTATTTATTTATAGCAGGGCTCTCTTAATATCTGCAGCTGATTAAATGTGAACTTGAGTTTTAGAGCAGAATGTACAACAGCTCAGGAGTCTACAAAGGTTAGTCACTGTCACCTCAGATGTTAAGTCTTAGAGACTGCAAACAAGTTGGTAATGAGGTGGAACCTTTTTCCAGTTCAAGTTCAACAAGCCACCTATTTGTTCCACCTTCCTGCAGCTAAGGTCTCTGACAAGAAATTTTTGTTAACAATTTTTTGTATTAATCACATAGGAGAAGTGCAATTGAAATGAGAATCAGTCATAATTATATGCTTTTCAGCCTTTAAAATGATCAGAAAATTCTCCTTCACACAATAAATCTAATGGTTGTACTTTTCTGCCATTGTTGAAGATGTGCCCTGTGATGGGATGCACTGGTTATTTCCACTCTCTTCATGAATGTCTCTGAAATCTATAAAAGTGAAAGATCCCAGAAACTCATGCAAATTAGTATTTTCTTGAAGAGAAAGTAGGATATGTAACACAGATATTTCACATCCACCATCTGCTGGTCTAGCCAGTAAGTTTGTCCATGGAATAAAGCACTGTTTAATAGAAAAAAGAGAGCTTGTTCCCAAGATGGCTTTATTCTTTACTATATGAGGACATCTATTAACCATGGACACTCAAAGAGAATTCCCTTTAAAACTTCTAAGGAGGGCAGTTTTGCATAACCTTCTGAATGCAAAAATTTCCATGGAAAAAGATTGGACCTAGATCTGAATTATGTGTTCTTGTGGGTTTGGGTTTTTTTTTTCATAATTTCATTTTTTAATTTACTTTTAATCAGAAGACTGATTTTAAAAGTGATAGAAAGGGAAAGAGTGATTCCCTCTACCCACACCATTAACTCTTGATGAAAACAGAATCATAGATGCATTCATATAAGAGAAGATGTAATTTTGTCTTTTTGGAAATATGAGAGATATGTACTCCATTTTCTGCAGTTCATAAATTTTCTTGTGTGTTAAAAACCCGTTTATATATTTTTCTCTGCTCAAAGTTTAAATCCCACAGGTCATGCTAGATTTTTGAGATGTAGATAATACATAAGTAAAACCTCATGGCTCTGCCTTGTCATTTTCTTCTTTTCTTCTCTGTTGCTTTACTGACTGTTACAGTAATCCATAAATATGTTTTAATAATGGAAAATACTTACTTTGTAGCTAAGCCATTAATAGACATCATCACTTGGTTTTCGAGAACATGACTAATACATCAACAACAGTGGGTTTTATAACTCAGTCATTCATAGTGAGCCAATATTAAAAAAAACTTGATTTTGTTTAAGGGCTTTAAAATTCTGGAGTGCTGTCAGTATAGAGAAATTACTGCTGCAGAAGATCAGAGAGAAAAGAATAATCCAGGCACACTTTTCTAAAACAGCTGGATATCTCCCTGATCAACCACAGTGCTGCATTTCAAGGTACAGGTAAACAAATATACTCCAAGGTATAATCAGTGAGCAGAGAAAAATAAAAGATTGCCTTAGTCATGGACCACATGCACTTCTTAGCTAGTTTGTTCTCAAGTGGTGTTTGTCCAAGCATGCCCTTTGCCAACATTTGCCCTTGTTACAAACAACATCCCACACTGGGCAATCCCAGCACAGGTGATACAGACATGGCAGAACAAGGGTAGCATAACTTATTCTTAGAGAAACACGTAGAAATATGTATTTTCTACATATTTTTGCAGTGTTTGAAACAGTGGTGCTCTGAGATTATCTACACAATAAGGAAAGCTGTTACTGAAGCAGGACCACTATATTGCTATCTCCTGTAGAAGCAAAGATTGTGAGCAAAGATTAGATCTACTGGATCCCCATCCACCCATGAATTCTGCATTAAGAGTGTTACTGATGATGAGGTGTAACAGAGTAATAAAAACAAGCCTGGGTGGCAGTAATTGTACTTTTAGATGTAATCTAGAAAAGACTCTAATGCAGATGAAGAACATGAGTTTTTGCAGAACAACATTTACCATTTTCATGTGACAAGGTTTTGATTTTATCAGGAATAAAAGTGGGTAGAATGTATTTTAGTTCTGTTCCTAAACAGGGAAAATTTATGGAGTCAAGATGCAAAAAGCAAATTTTCGAAAAGAAGGTTAAATGATGAGATGGAAAAGTTGTAAAAAGATTTCTTATTGAGTTGGAACCCCATTTATTCTATTTATTGAACCTAAAATTATTTAAAATAATTAAAATTCAACTTAAAATATGCCCTTTCAAAAGGGAAATTTAAACACCATGGTTTATAGAAAGGCACTTTGAAAAGGAGAATTCTCTGCAAGGTTTAAAAGAACACGTATGGTGTTAGCAAATGACTGGTATGTTCCATTTCCTTCCTAGAATAGACATAATCTTTTTCTCAGCAATATTTCTTGTCACCATTCACTGAGAAGAAGTGATAAAATTCATCTTTTTATGTTCCTACAAATTAATCTTTGGTGGTAAAAACAAAATTAAATACATCAACTCCACAAAATTTATGTTGTTTTGCCCTGTTGCTTGACTATCCCTGAATCATAGATTATGCTGAATTGGAAGGGACCCACAAGAATCATCAAGTCCTGCTCCTGGCCATCTCCAGGACTCACACATATCACAAATATCAAACTTCAGCCATGTCAGGCTTAGTGCTGTGGCCACTCCTCTGAGGAGCCCCACCAGTACCCAACCACCCTCTGGGTGAAGAAGCTTTTTCTAGCAGCCAAGCTAAGCCTCCCTGACACAGCTTCAGGCCATTCCCTTGGGCCCTGTCGCTGATCACCAGAGAGACGAGATCAGCGCCTGCCCTTCCTCTTCCCCTCAGGAGGAAGCTGTAACTGCAGTGAGGTTACTGCACCATCCTTGTTGCCCTCCTTTGGACACGCTGCAATAATTTAATGTGTTCCTTTTATTGCAGCCTCCAAAACTGCCCCCAGCACTCGAGGTGAGGCTGTCCCAGCTCAGAGCAGAGGGGACAATCCCCTCCCTTGCCCAGCTGGCCATGCTGTGCCTGATGCCCCCAGGACAGGGTTGGCTCTCCTGGCTGCCAGGGCACTGCTGACTCATGGTCAATTTGCCACTGACCAGGACCCCCAGGTCCCTTCCCTGGCACTGCTTTCCAGTCTCTCGTTCCTCAGATTTTTTTGTAAATCCAGGGTTGCCCCACCCCAGGTGTAAACAGATTTCCCTTGTTAAAATTCATACAGCTAGGGATTGCCTAGCCCTCTAATTTGTCAAGGTCTCTCTGCAGGGCCTCCCTGCCCTCCAGGGAATCAACAGCTCCTTCTGGTTTTGTATTGTCTGTGAACTTGCTCAGTGTCCCTTCCAGTCCTGTGTTTTTTATGAAGATGTTGAAGAGCACAGAGCTGAGGATGGAGCCCTGTGGAACCCCACTAGTGACAGGTCACCAGTCTGAGGTCACCCTTCACTGTAACCCTTTGTGCCTGACCCATGAGCCAGCTTCTCTCCCATCACATGATGTGTTCATCCAGCTGTGTGCTGGACCGTTTTCCAGAAGGATCCTGTGAGAGAGTATTGAAAGCTTTACTGAAATCCAAAAGGATTACTTCAAATGGCTCCCTTGATCAGCTAGGTGGGTTACCTTGTCATAAAAGGAAATCAGGTTTGATAAGCAGGACTTTGCTCTCAGGAAGCCATGCTGGCTGTGACAAGTGACTATGTTGTCTTTCAGGTGTTTTCAATACCTGCCAGAATAATTTTCTTCACAATTTTATGAGGCACTGCATACACATTATCCTATAGTGATGCCTTTGCGATGGACAC
The DNA here is from genome assembly GCF_012460135.2 of Molothrus ater. Classification (NCBI taxonomy): domain Eukaryota; kingdom Metazoa; phylum Chordata; class Aves; order Passeriformes; family Icteridae; genus Molothrus; species Molothrus ater. The sequence goes on from NC_050479.2 coordinate 21,105,557, forward strand.
TAACCCATGAGGCACAAAGACAGATTTTCACATGGGAAAATGCTGTTTCATTCCTCTGAGGGGAAGGCATTATTTAAAGCACAGGGCTTCTTTCACACTGTGGGTGGCCAGGAGAGAAAAAGGAAGGAGATGTGGTTTTCTTGCAGAAGCAGTTTGTAACAGTAATGGCTTCCTAGAAACCAATGTGCTGATAGCAAGGCAAGCTATTTAGGCAATCTAACACAATAACTCCTAGCTTCTAAAATATAAACTGTTATCTACTTCTCTGTACATTCTAGAAATTGAAGGCAGTGGGAAATCCCAGGAACTGATGTGAAATATCTTCTGAAGTACTGGAAAATACAGGAAAAAAAGTGATGAAGCTACTTAGAATTTAAAATGTAGGCATTTTGCTATATGCTTTTAAAGATCACAGGAGAGGATAATCTTGTTCAAGAAGCCAACTTGCTCTGAGCTGAGATCTTAAAAATAACAGCTTTGTTTTTTTGTCTTATCATGCACTGTCTCATCTCTGTAAACAATACAAGGTCTGAGTTTGGCTTACAACCAGCTAAAAGGAAAAAGGCATAAAAAAATTTCCCCTTAGCGAGAGAGATATGACCTTTAAAAACTGTCACACCTGAAAACAGTGTGACAAAAACACAGACTGTGAGTCTGAAGTTATTACAGACAATTTTGCTTTATCTTCATATGTAACCAGTGCATAAGTAGAAGGCAGCTGCTGAAATTTCTGCTGTTACAGCTTTGTTCCACCACCCCACTGCATCAATGGGATAGCTCTCATGCCTGAAAATTCCTGTGATATATTTCTAAACCCATGTTTGATTGTAACCAGGACAACACTATGGCTGCTAGTGGTATTAAAAGAAAAGAAAGAACCAAATACCAAAATTTTAGTCTACAGAGAAATTCCCTGCAAAATTAGAAACAAGAAGGTATGATGGCCCACCTTGTACATATTCTCCAACTCATTATTATTTATCCTTCAATGCTATGTACAGGACAAAGCAAAAACCAACAAAGCAAAAACCCCTGCCATGCAGCTTGATGTTCAATGTCTGATATGTGACTTAGAAGTTTATGCAACACATAATTCTTCAATCCAGCTTCTTTCCAACAGTTATTCTAAAGAGCTGATATTGTTCTTTAATGCTAAACCTCCTAAATTCACAACACAGTTTTGAGTCATTAAAGTCTTATGCTGAGTAAAATGAGAGTATGGGAACACCACAGGATTGCTGATTTGAAAGATCATGCTCTCCCTTGGGTCCACCTGTTTGTGGTTTTGGTCAGATCAGAGATGGGCCCTTTGGAAGCAAAACCTCCCATTTGTCTCCACTGACCATGCTTCAGTTCATGTTATGCAGGGATTTCTGTGTCCTTTCAGATCAATTTTGAATAGGAAGAGGTGCATTCCAATAGCATAAGTAACACTCTTCAGACATTAGCAGGGGTTCTGTCCATGGGATCATGTGAAAGCAAATGTGAAGTAAAATCTCATAAGGGTCCTCATCCTCATCTTTAACCCTCTCACTTTTATCTTAGAAGGTACTCTATTTTTAATTCTATAAATGATTCTAAGACACAAAACAAATAGAATTTTTATTTAGTTTTGAATCTGAAAGTTCAAAATTAAAATAGCCATTTTTGCTGCAGGTTTCTGTTTCAAAAGAAAATATTTTTTATTATATGTCTGAAAGTTTTTTCCTGAACTGGGTCCTGTTGTAATGTGTATTTTTCATTAAATCTTAAGTTATTTACTCAGAGGAGAATGGCAACCTGGCTGTTGTCCAGTCATGGATAAATAATGTTCAGGCAATCAAACACCACAGAGATGCATCTCATCTAAGAATAAAACATGAAGGCTGAGGAAAGAAAAGATCAGTATCCTCACAAGACAGGGACTTAAACAGAGGAATTCCTACCCTAAACGTGTGTGTGACAGAAGTTATCACCACAGTTAGGCAAATTTCTTGCAGAGCAAATCAGTTCAAAACTCCAGAATTTTTAAGTGGGGTGCGCATGTGCAAAAAAAAAAAAAAAAGAAATCTGAGAATCAAAGACTAAGAATTTTAAAATTGAATACTGAGCCTGCGTGAAAATTATCTCTGAGAAGTAACTTGTAAACCAGCTGCAAAAATGCAGTATTAGAGTAGAGCATAAAGGATGTATCATTTGCAAAAGAAAAGCAACGTTTCACCCTTTTGCCATCCAAGGACAAAAAATTTTGGCTTACAAGGCTGAGCTGAATGCAGGTTCCCAAGTTGCTCTGCTTAGGAACTGGTCAGCAGGATGAGATGATCAACCAAAAACATCCTGAATTCAGGCATGTGTTTCACAGGCTTAAAAGATGGACTCTGTTTCCATTTCAGATAAGGCCAATGAATCTCATTCATTTAGGTGAAAGCAGAGCTTTTTGGATCTCATCAAGCCAAGGAGAATCAGTGCTGTGACATTGCCTGATATTTCATGGAATGAACATTCAATTATGAGTTTAGGAGATGAAATATGGGGAAGTTGTCAAAGCAACTTTAAAAGTGCTGAAAGGAATCCACACAATGGCCAAGTCTAAACCAGAGTTAATAATCTCCAATCCTACCTGTTCTAGTCCTTTCAAGCCTTGGGATGGCAATAGCCTGTGGAAGGGCTAAGAAGCTTGTGGTAAGAGCATCACAGGGTTTTATTCTTCACTAAAGTTCAAGAATCTTGTCACTCTTCATTTTGACTTGAGAGAAGTGCCATAAAATGTGAACTATTATATTTTAGTTTAAAAATACCTCACACAGCCAAGTAATACAGCATTCCTTTTTTTATTGTACAAGAGTAATGAGTTGTCAGCTTCCTCCCCACTCTTTCCTTTACAGAACAAGATACATGCATCTTTCTAAAGAAGTAGTGCTGCCGTGACATTTAGAAAATGTTTTTCTAGTGTATGTGTCTATATATTTAAAGGGACCGCAATTTATGAAGTTAAATTTCTTAAACAATAAGAACAATGTTCTTTTCTTACTGCACACTTTATACAGCAACTGTGGTGCCTCTAAAGATTACACTCACCTCAGTGCAATAAAGGGGTCACAGGAAGGATGGTCTATTTTCACCACTGGCGTTGTCTGGAGTTACTTTTTCCAGTCATATACAGGAGCTCTGTACCCCAGTGCTGACACATTTTCCCAAAATCTGGGTGTGGAGCAATGGCATTGAGAGCAGATTCATAGCAGGATAAGTGTATGGGAAGAGCATCTGAAAACTCCAAGGAGAGGACTGTGAGCTTCTCACACACTCTGTGACCAAATCTAAATGGCTCATGCCACAACAGTGTGCAAGGCAGGGGACAGCAGGAGCCCAGCAAACCAGAAAGAGCAATCATGGAGCAATCTTTTGACTCTGATAGTCCTGTGCCACCCTCCAGGGGCAATGAGGACAGAAACAAGAGGAGCAGTGTCTTTGGAGGGGCAGCTCTGGAAGGAAATCACTTTAAGAGATAATCGGCTTTCCTCCAGCTCAGGGATGATGAAGTTTCCCTGCATTTTCCAGGCTGATGCACTGTAGTCTTGAATTTTGATCAAAATTCAAGATGTAATGTCAGACCAACTGTCTGACATTACACTTTAGGCTATTGCCTTGCACTGTGTGCTGAAATTCCTCTCAGATAAATTCAGCTCTGTAGGATAGGGCTGGAAATTGCTCCCTTCCCACGCAGAGTCCAGGACACTGCCTGACACAAAATTTTCTTCTCTCTACAGAACAAAGCTTCTTAAAAAAGTAAAATGTCACTTTCCAGACGTGCTCAATGCACATATCCCACCACCATTAAATGATGAAAATAAACTTATCTGTTTACATTGCAAATATAGTTGAACTGCTAGGTCAATAAATAATTAATTGAAGAACATACTTGACAATGAAGACCCTTATGAAAAGGAACTCAACCATTAAATTACTTGCAAAGAGAACAGTGATGGTGATTACAGCCCTACTGAAAAAAAACCACCAAATGAGATGGAATGAGTATTTCCCAGAATTTATGGACCAGTACCTTGTACTCCAGATTTTCTTGCATAACTAAACCACATTAAGGAGAAATAGATTGCAAAAGGGAATAATATGTAAACAAAAATAAAGAAAGAAAAGGAAAAATATATAAATGTCTCTGAGGAAGATAAAAGAGAAATTTCAGCAGCAAACCAAACTGCATTTCTCTTTGCTATTGGTACTTAAATACCTGACAGCTCAAATATATCACACCTTATCTCTGAACCTAAACTTTTTTGTCTCCTCCATACAGATCAATTTTACTATCTGCTATTTCATGGGGGAAATAACTGAGGCAGAGGGGGAAATTTAAATTGCCCAATATTGCCCACTTCTTTGGATCATAAGAAAATACAGGCATGTTGGCTGTCTGAAGGAGCAGCTCAGAGCATATTTACCCTACTTTGTCAGTACAGAAAAAAGTAAACTAGAGGCAAATCCTGCTGCTTCAGCTGTGAGACTGATGTGATTGTATGGTTCAGGGCTGCTTTCAGGGGGCAGAGTCTGTGCTTCCAGTACTCTGAATCTGACAAAAGAAGATTACTGGGTAGAGAAAAAAGAAAAGTAGGGTTTTTTTTCCTCCCCTCATTTTTGAACATTAGAAAAATACAGTATCTAGTCAATAAGGTGTTTAGAATGTCAGGGGTTGCCTGAGGCTTTCATTAAAACATTGCTTGAGGGAAGGATGAACAAGACAGATAATTAACATGTCTGTATGTTGCTTGGCTTGAGAGCAATGTTCCACATAATAGATGTTTGACAGCATGAATTCAGTCAGATATGCAGATTGCAAGTATTGCCACTTGGCTCACTTGGCTGAAACAGGCTTATTTGCTGGAGCTGGCCTAACTTACTAGGAGATTTATTTGCAGATGGATTGACTTAAAAAACAACCTCAGGGGCTTGGTACTCCCAGTGCTGGTGATTTATTACCTTTGACTATACATATACATACCTACACATCTTTCTGAATAATGATATAGGAAGAGATGTCAGAAGACCAGCTACTTCTACAGACTCTGGAGGTAGCCTTTAATCAGGTTTATGCAGAAGTTTGCTCTGTGCCAGACCATTCTGAAATACACATACCTTCTTGAGACAAAGCCTCTCACAGGACATGACTTGTCTTGAGCTCCCACTTGTCCACAGTAGGATCTGAGAAGTTGAGACACTGATGAGACATAAGATCAAAGAGGAGGAGCCTGAATCTCTATTCATCAAAGAGATGTGAGAAAATAAAAGCTGTCAGGTTGAACTAAACTAACCTGTGCCTTTTCCCTGAAGGTGTCCAACTGTATATGCTATGATGGAAATGACAGGCATAAGCCTTACAGCAGGTGATAGTTTAGGGTCTAGGGACAAAGATTGTAACTCATGTTCAGCAGAGCCTTGGTTACATGATCCTTTTTGAATTTGACTAATCTCTTTTAAGACTCACTTACTTTATTGTTCTCTCAAATATCCTGTGGCAATGATTTCCACAGCTTTCTCTTTGCACACTGAAAACAAAATTCTTTGTTGTAACCTTGCTGCCTTGTGGCTCCTGAACTCTCCACTGGCTCTTGTTTTATGAGTTCTGAAAGATTTTAATTTTATAGGCCTCTGTCTCTGCAAATTTCACCCATAGTCATCTCTTTTTTCCAGATAAAAAACTATCTTGCCTGGTTTGTCCCCATATTGGAAGCTGCCACATTCCTGTGATCATGCCTGTTGTGCACCTGCTGCCCTCTGCAGCTCCAGGGCCTCTTCCCAGCAGTGAAGCAGGACTGCATGGTGCCATTTGGGGTGTGGGAGCACCATGCAGGCACTGTGTAACATCATAACAGCATTTTTCTCTTTTGCTACTGCTTATAACAAATGCTAAAATTTGCACTGTCTTTGGATCATTGACCAGATGTCAGTGCCCTGAGGGCACCACCAGTTCTTTCTGTCCTTGCCCACCCCTGCCATGGCTCCCCCACACTGCTCACAGCCCATGGCCCCATTCCAGCTGCCCTTTGTCTCCTCCTCCCTTCTCACAGAGCAGCCATCTCTCACTGCTCTCTGAGAGATGATTTTTTTTGGAGACTATCTGCAATTAATCTCAGAGAGCAGTCAGGGAATGTGAACTGCTGTAACCTTCACCACTTGAAAAACACCATATGAAAAAAAAAAATCAGACACACATGTTGTTTTTCACATTACTACTGATTATGTAAGTGTTGAAACCTAGCTCATTCCTTCAAGGAAATTTTGTACATAAAATCAAACCCTGTCAACCCCTTAAATAGTGTAATGCACATCTATATTGGGTTTATAGGCAACATCCAACTGTGTATTTTAGCTAGTGTATTACTGAAGTTAGGTTGTGTAGAGAGTGTAAGAATACTGCAGAAAAGTATGACATACTCCATTGACTCATGTTGCTCAAAGCACAAAACCACTCTATTTTACTTTACTGGGGTGTGAGATTTCTATCTCTCATTCTTCCTAAGTAATGAGACTCTTTGGATCACAGAGTGCAGAAGAAATAAGGTGTGAATCAGTAGAGTTTCCAAGCTGTCTTCATCTGGAAATAAAAAAATGCCTCATCTGAGGAAAGACTAAGACAAGACTGGGAAAAGGAAGAAACAATGAAATGTTGGAGCTTGTGGTGGGTGCAAATTCACAGTCAATGTTTATATCTAACTAAGGAAGAAGAGAAATGGTGAAGTTGTGAAGACTTGAGTTTCTAGAAAAGTCAAATGCTGTGATTTTGCAAAATACCTGGCAAGCCCCCCTGAACTTAAGGCCTGGGAAATTATTCAGGATCAATGTAAAATGACACATAAGGGGGTAGGGGAAGTAAGTGCAATCATGGTCACTATGTTAGCTACCTCCACTCCACTCTAGGAAAGAGCAGCATTTAATAAAAATCTCAATTCTACGACAACTCCATCTTAAATTTTGAAAATGTTCTGCTACCTCCAGGTTTTAAAGTAACTTGAAGTTACTGCTGACCTTTTTTTACACACAACTCTTAGAAAACAACTCATTTCAGCTGAGAAAGAATGGCCAATAGTATCCCTTAAAAAGTCCTTTAATAATGAACCTTTAAAAAGTCCTTTTATAGCACACAAGACAGAAAATTTTGTCTATACATTCAAAGAGATAACATCCTTGGATTGCTTGTGTAAAAGAGAAGTTATTCTAAATAATCCACCATTTTCTGTTTAAAGACACTTAATTGTGTACAAGAGAAGAGGTTAGTTGAATAAAATAAGGATCTTGGCTAGTAAGTATGGAATCCAACAGTGTCATTGAGTGAGGAGGAGCTGTCTGCTGTCACTTGAGAAGGGCCCCAGCTGCAGGACTGTGTCCTCTGCTCACCTTGCAACACAACACCTTCCTCTTTGATTAAAATTTGCAGTGGTTTAAAGTCACTGGGTAGAAGAAGCAGACTGACAAGCAGTACAAATAGCTAGAAAATGAAATTTTTTGGCCATTTAGCTTTGGCAAACAGTTTATCCCTGGAGTAACCACGGGCATATGAGTTAATGTTTCTATTCATATCAGCTGAAGTGAATCCCCTGCTCATCCCTTGTCCTGGGCACTGGTTTGCACTGCATCATCATCTTGGATAGTGCAGAATAGCATTGTCTTTTTGGGTGAAACAAAATGGAAAGATATACTCAAGAAGTCCATTTGTTGCACAAACTCCTACGACAGGTGCATTTGGAATACAAGTGAGACTAGAGCTAGTCCAAAGTAAAAGTCTCCAAAATTCATACAGTATTTTCATCATGTCTTCAACACCAAAGCTCCATCTGGCTTTCTTGATGGGTTTCTGGGGGGCCACACTACTTGCTAGTGAAAACACAGATACTGCAGATCAAACCACCCAGGCACTAGAAGCTGCCCTGTTGCCAATCCACTTACCCAGCATATGGAAAAAAATTAGGTTAAAAATGCAACACTCTTCCTCTTAGTTGTGCCTTTAGGCAACAGAGAGAAATTGGGATAGGAAAATCTGAAAACAGATGTGCTCCACCCCCTTATTCATACCATTTGTAGAGACCTGTTTACTCCTAATACCCCCACTCAAGCTTGCTGTAAGAAATTAAATCATAATATGTACTTTAAATTGCATTGAGCCATGACAATAATTCCTTTTGTTGTCCAGTTTCAATCACCTCTTAAGAGAGTTTACACTGCCAACGGGTGGAAATTGTATGTGTAATTTTGATAATGCTTTTGCTGACAAAGTCATTTAATTAATGGCAGTGAAATCTAAGATTGGAAGTGAACCATGCCAGACAAAATAATTATTGCCTGCTATAATTTTTCCCCCAAAGGCCACCTGCATTATTTATATATGGTCTAATAAATGGTGCATGGTTTTAAGTAGTTTAGTTACATTTTGAGAATGACCCATTCAAATCAAAATAGCATTTTTTCTAAGTCTGGATTATAAATGCCATATAAAATATATCTTTATAACCTAAAATGAGAACTATGAATGGCAATCATCCAAGTGAGGGAAGGAAAACAGAAATTCTTTGGGAATAAACGACTGACTGCTCTTGATTATCCCTGTGCTTGGCTTGGATGGTTAAAGGGGTAGACTTGAGCAGCTTTCTTAGCCAAAGTTTCTCTGATGGCCCTTTAGGCAGTACAGTATTGCCACACAATTTTATAGACTCTTGTGTGAGAAGTGCTGCTCTGCATCAATATACACCTCTGCTCACTTAATCTATGTTAAATTTTACTGGGACGTGGAGTTATTCAAAGTAAGGGACTCTGCAAAGCTCTCCTCCTCGAGGACAATTACTAAGTGGACAGTAATAAACAGTGAAAGCAAGTAATGAAATCCTGCTATGAGATTTCAGTGGCATTCCTTAAAATATTTTAAATGTCTGTCTTCTATTCTTATAAGAAGGAGAATATTCCTAGAGTTGCTTCAGATTGGGATTTTATTTTTAATCTAATAGAGTTGCTTCAGATTGGGATTTCATTTTTAATCTAAAACAAATTGCTTTTGACATTTCCTTGTGCTGATGATGCCTCAGATGTTATTCCCATAGAAACTTCAACAATAAAATAATAAAAGTCCTCTGCAGGCAACAGGAGTGATACCAAATCTCAGTTACAAGGGATATGAAAATTGCACATTAATGAATTTTTTTGGAATGATGTTAATTACATGGCTGCTATATAGAGCTATTAAAATTTGTGGTTGCCATTTTCAACGGTGTTTCTCAAAACTAATGCATCTAAATCTCCTTGATACTATTCTCGGTCTGATTTTTTTTATTATAGGGGCTTTAGTGAACACCAGAGGTGCTCAGCATATTTGGAACAAAATTCCATAGCTAAATATGGACTTATGATTATGCAGAAAGATCAGGGACCTTCTGTTCTCTAATAGGTCATTTTATACATAATATAGCTGAATAAAAGGAAGGCTTTGAGGTACTAGTACAATCCAATGAAAGCTGCAGCCTAATCTGTGAATATATGATAGAGAATATTTCCATTTTTGGGGTTTATATCATCAGTTATTTGTCACTGGGAAATAGATAAGAGAAAACAAACCAAGAATTGTCTGAGTAGAAGTGTATGGATGAGGAAAAACAAAGAAAACCAATGATCCTCTTAATTTCTATAAATAAACAGATTTTTTTCTAAAGTTGTATGATTCTCTGAGACGCAGTATGTGCTTTAAAGTATTAAATCCAAATTAATTTCTTTCAAAATTGAAATCAGCTACATTGGCACATACCTTACCTGCAACTGAAATTCTGGAATGGGCTTACAGATATTTGTGAATTGAACACCTTAGGGATGATGATCTCTCTGTGACTGGGGAAACAGCCTGGCACTAGTGAAAAATGAAACAGAACCACAGTACCCATTAGTCATTACTGTATAATTGAGACATATTTTTTTAAACCAGAGACGTTTGTCCTTTGCCTCTGAAATTCAAGGGGTTTTCCAATCATAGACCTTGTCCACATCCAGGCTCTCACAGAGGGGAGATCTGTAAATCTTCCTGCATTGATCATGATTCCTCTTTGTGACTAAGAAAGTAACAGAAGTCCAAATAATCAGTTGGCTTTGGCCTTCTGCTTCATGGTAGAAATCAAAACATGTGACAGGAAGACCTAACATTTTATTTTTCATGTTCATTCAATTTTATGGATCACTGACACTCTATTTAGACATAGAGTATTTAGCCTCCATGTTTTTCTAATGAGAATTGACTGGTATGTCTTTTTTTATATTTCCTTACTCTTTGGTTGTTTTTGTTTTAGTAGAAATAATGAAACCTGTGACATAATGGTTATCAACTTTCTTTAATAACTTTTCAAAGAGCTGTAAAAAAATTCAAACTGCTTTAAAAGATTAATAAATGACTAGGTTTTTTTCTTATTCACTGTTTGGTTAGATTTAAAAAGAATTTTAAGGAAAGTTGGAGAGCAGCATTTGTTTTTGCACAATTCATACTGCACATGGGCATGAATTTAGGACAGAAATCTTTCTTGTAAATCTTGTCTTCTAGAGTTTAGATCTTAAATATATTTTTTTAGAGTGTTTGATGTTGGGGTTTTTTTGTGTGTTCTTGGTTTTGGGTTTTTTTTTTGGGATGTGTGTGTGCACAACACTGAATTAGTGAATTTATATCACTTAAAAATATATTTGTAAAAATATATTTGTCTTGGACCCAAAGGGAGATTAACGTTTTGTAAGAAATGAAGTGTCATGATATTTTCCAATCCTTCCTTAACACTATATAAGTATTTTTAGGCACTGAGATTCATTCATAGTGTGAATCAATTTGGAACATTGAGGCTGTGTCTGAAGACTTGAAAAATGACATTACTGCAATATTCATTTTCAATAAAACTAGTCAGACAAGAGGATGATTATCATTTGCAAACACTCATGAAGCAGTGAATTTTTTGAAAGTGAATTTATTTTATGAAAGTGTGATGGACTAAACTGGTTCAAAATGATCATTATAATCACTGCATATAGCTATCCCTAATCTATATTTTGAATATATCTTTATTTAACCAGGATGAAAAAAGCTGCCTAAAATTCCTTTTGACATAGAACATAACAAGATAGCAATCCCCACAAAACTCATAATTCTCAGGGAAATTGTTAACCAATTATAAACATAACATAAAATATCAATGGCTATGATGTATTTTAAACACAATTATGGTAATAAAGTATAATCAAATATGTGCAAGCAGTAGCAATTACCAGTGCATATCATTAAGCCATCTGCTAATTAATCCTAAGCAATAATATGGTTTATTTAATAACTTTCAGCATTTCCCTTTGAAGATGTCTACAGAAAAATAAGTGGTTTATGTCTGGTGAAGCAGGAAATGATTCCATGAGTCTAGAGTTTTGTAATAACTTGGAACCTTTCAGATGTTTTTATTTAATTGTTGCCACTACTGCAATAATTTTAAACATCACCAGGCTGCTGGGAGCAAAACCAGCAAGAACAAGAGTGTGAGAGCTGCTTTTGAGTGGAAAGCAGCTCACAACAGTCAACAAATTGATCACAGAAGAGATCATCTCAAAGGCCTGAAATTATAGAACTTCCTATTGATTCATGGGACTGCACTGGGAATGGGAACACTCAGTACCTTAAGACATAAACGTGTTTAGTTTTACTACCAAATTAATTTAATTTATGTAATTGTTCCATCTGGCTAAATACCTCATAGTTAGTGTCTGGTATTTTAAGCATCAAATATTTTCCCCTGTCATGCTAAAATTTGCTGCTACACATATAGAATATGTTTTGTTCTTATTCTTTAATGTGAACATCTACTACCAGAACTGATCTATAATCAGTTTTGTTATTTCCTCTGTAGAAAAGTCCATTCTTTCTACAGAGGAAATAAGAAAAAAGCCAAGTATAAAGGACTATCCTCCCATAAGAAAATAAAATATTTAAAGTATATTATAAGCATAGCACTCCCTAAAGATTTAGAAAACATTCTGTAAACTGCACATAATATATCTAGTGCCAAGTCTTTTGACACAGCTTCATTTTCTTAAAAAAGGAAAGATGTTGAAATTTAGCGCTTTATGAATTTTGTAGCGTTTGAACTGCTACTTCAATAAATGCTAAATTAGCAATATTTGTTTTAAAAAGGGACAGCTTGTGCAAACCTTAGAGAGATGGAGGATTAAATGATACTTTCATCAGTCAAGATGACATTGCTTTTCTGGAGAAGGAAAGGGGGGCTGTGAGAAGGCAATGGGGGGAACAATCAACTTTCATTTCTCTTGAAGGAAGTACTGCAGGGATTTATCAACTGGCAAGTCAAATGCAGAAAATGTCATCTGATAAAAGGCTGTGGTCTGATCCATCAAATCCTCTGAAACTCTGCTGAAGAAAGTACAGTGCAAAGAGAATAATTTCTGATTTAAACCACTGTATGGATAGAAGCATTTAATATAGTTTTTATCTGACAGTAAGATTAAATCAGCTCAGTTAAAAACAGAAAAGGAGCACTTGAGTTTTCATGGTCCTTAACTTTTTCAAATAAAGGAAAAACATGACCTTGCAAGTCTTATTCATTTGGACCAGAGAGCTAGAACTGTCCTGTAAATCTAAAGAGAATTTGCAATACAAAGGGAGCTGTCTTTGCATTGCTGGTAGCGGCACACACTGCTGCTGCTGCCCAAAGGGGAGTGACCAGCTTGCCACTGACAGCTCTGTGAGGTGCCTTGCTCCTGCTCTGTAAATGAGTCCAGCTTTTTTTTAAACCCAACCCAATTGATTTGATCACTGGCATAAGGCAGCCCTGATGGTGGTGGCCTGGTCTGTGACATCAGAGTGTGGAGCAGAGCTAGGCTGAGTGACCAGCTCACAGACCTTGCACAGAACTGATAGGACCCTTGGATCCATCTGACCTCCCTCAGTCCCCTTTCAGCAATTAGTTATGCACTGACACTAACATGCAGGTCTCCTCTGGGTGCCCAAGCCAGCAAAGAGGGTAAAGGAAGCATTGTCCAAGCCATGTACACAGGGGGTGGCAGTCTGGAGACAATTCCTAGCTGGGTTTGCAGGAGATGCCTCCCTGTGCTTCCACTCCACTCACCGCCTGCTGCCTCATTCCTCTCCAGGCAATGACTCACCTCCTGCAGCAGGCAGGGAGCCTGCTCAGCTGTGCCCAGAGTAGGACAGCCACCCTCTGCCAGATTTCCCCTCTTCCTGCTTTGCCAGTGGATTGTGTTAATCCACTTTGTTTCCCTCCTGTCTCGTGAGATGAAGTGCACTGTCACGCGCATAACTTAAACAGCATTATATATGTTTATCCTTATTACTTAAACACAACCTTCCACTTGATCTTTTTCACAGTTATGTAAATCCATCTTTATCAAAAGTAGGAGATAATACAAATGCCAAATGAGATCACTACAAAAGAGTCAATCTAAGCCAGCAATTACAGCAGAAAAAAAGAATGCTTTATACAAATATAAGGAAAAGCATTTTCATTTGTGTGACTAATAATATATAAAAAAAATCTCTGTCATTTGATGTCTCAGACAAAATAAATAACACCATTAAAAATATTATTTTACTGCTGGGACTTAAAAAGGCATCAGCTTCCACAGTTCCTAAGAAAATCAAACAGCACATTTTAAAACTGCAGGTTACCAGTATAAAACAAAATATTGCCATTGGCACTTTATGCAAATCAAAGAAAAATATAGTTTTTTCAGTAAATAAAGCCAAAATAGACAAAACATAAACGCAGCTACAATATGCTCATAGTTCATGGCAAAATCTACAGACTCAGACTCATACAACTTATTCTATGCACAGGAACTTTGATAAGAGTTTCCTGTGATAGAAGGATTATTTGAGGAGGTGAAGTAAAGGAAAATCTAGTGTGTCCTGAGCTGTTACTCCAACTTGAAAGCATGCAAGCTGCAGTCCAGCCTATGACCAAACACCACCTGTTCAGCTGGCACTAAGTGGCACACCCAGTCTTTTTGTAAACACTTCAGGATGGTAACTCCACCGCTTTGTGAGCAGCCCAGTCCAATGCCCAATCACCTTTTTTGTGAAGAGCTTCCTAGGTCCAGCTAAAACCTCTCCTGATGCAGTTTAAGACTGTGTCCTCTTGTCCTATCTCTGGTTGCCTGGGAGAAGAGACTGACCCTCACCTGGCTACCATCTCCTTTCACAGATTTGTACAGAGTGATGAGGTCTCCCCTGAGCCTCATCCTCTCCAGGCCAAACACCCCCAGCTCCCTCAGCCACTCCTCACAGGACTTGTGCTCCAGACCCTTCGCTGGCCTTTTTGCTCTTCGCTGGACATGCTCCAGCAGTTCAACATCCTTCCTAATTTGGGGGCCCAGAAATTGACACAGGACTCAAGGTGCAGCCTAGCCAGTGCTGAGTACAGGGGAAGAGTCCTTGCCCTGGTCCTGCTGGCCACCCTATTCCTGATCCAGGCCAGGGTGCCCTTGGCCTTCTTGGCCACCAGGGCACACTGCTGGCTCATGTTCAGCCCGCTGTCAACCAGTGCCCCCAGGTCCCTTTCTGCCTGGGCACTGTCCAGCCATTCTGTCCCCAGCCTGTAGTGCTGCAGGGAGTTGTGGCCAAAGTGCAGGACCTGGCACCTGGACTTGTTAAACCTGGTATTGTTGGACTCAGCCCACAAACCCAGCCTGTCCAATGCCTCTGCAGGGCCCTCCTACCCTCCAGCAGATCAACTTTCGTGCCCAACTTGGGATCATCTCCAAATTTTTTAATGCTACACTCAATCCTCGCATCCAGATCATCAAAAAGGTGTTCAACAGGACTGGCCCCAGCCCTGCTCCCTGGGGAACACCACTGGTGCCTGGCCACCAGCTGGACGCAGAACCATTCATCATTCTGTGGGCCCGGCCATCCAGCCAGCTTCTAATCCAGCAAAGAGTGCCCTGTCCAAGCCATGGGCTGCAGCTTTTCCAGGAGTGTGCTGTGGGAGACAGTGTCAAAGGCCTTGCTGAGGTCCAGGTACACAACATCCACAGCCTTTCCTGCATCCACCAGGCAGGTCACCTGGTCATGAAAAGAGATCAGGTTGGTCAGCAGCACCTGCCCCTACCAAATCCATGCTGTCTGGGTCTGGTAGCCAGCTGTCCTGTAAGTGCTGTGTGATTGCACTCAGGATGGTCTGTTCCTTAACTTTACTGTGCACTGAAGTCAGGCTGACAGGCCTGTAGTTTCCCAGATTCTCCTTCCAGCCCTCTTATGGATGGTTGCCACATTGGCCAGCTTCCAGTCATCTGGGATCTCCTCAGCTAGCCAGGACTGATGACAAATCATCAAGAGTGGCTTGTTGAGCTCTTCTGCCAGCTCCCTCATCACCCTAGGATGGATTCCACCTGGTCACATAGACTTGTGAGCATCTTTGTGACTCAGCTGGTCTCTAACTGCTTCCTCCTGGATTACAGGGGGGCTCTTCTGCTCCCTGACTATCTATTAACTGAGGAGGTCACCGTCAGGACAGGTGATCTGTCTTGAAACCTCTCTTGTTGAAAACCAAGGAAAAGAAGGTGTAAAAGTACCTCAGCTTCATATTTGCCTTTGCTGACTGTATTCCCCACCATGTCTAATAAAGAATGGAGGTTTTCCTTGCCCCTGTTTTTGCTATTAATGCATTTAAAAAAACATTTATTATTTTCCTTTACAGACGTGACTTTCCCTACCCAAGCCTTCAATTTATGTCCTAGGTCACTCCTGGATTTCTGCATTTGCATCTGTAGTAACTACCTCAGGCAAGTGAGATACAATGTGCTGTGAGCCAGTCTCCAAAGTAAATATATGGATAAATAAGTGTTTTGCTTTCTAGGTTCCCTAATGGGTGTAAGCATGTGTAGGAGTCTTATGTTTCATCTTCATTTTCCACAGTAGCATAAAAGAAATCTTGGAAACAGTGAAGACATTTTTGGGAGCTATATCTCTGCAGAAGGGACAAACTTGTATTCAAATCTGGATTTTAAGACTCAAAAATTTGGGAGATGTTTAAGGCTTGTGAGAAGATTTTGCACGTTCCAAAGCCAGAAACAAACTTGAGAATTTGGGTTTGAGTTTAGGCTTTGGGCCTACCACCAAGGCCTGCTCAAAGGTGGAAGGGAATGGACTGTATCTGGATTTCACTGTTTGCAGTGGTAGAATAGCTATGAAAGAAGCTTTCATGCCTCCCTTCATCTTTCTCCGTCCTCATTTTTCCCTCATTTCTTTTCCCCTTTTAAAACATAATGATGAAAAAATGCTTTTTTTCCCCCCAAATTTCCCATTGAGCCCGATATGCAGACACATTTATATGCAAATCAGTTATATGAAAATACTCTGTATTATCTAAAAACCCTATCAGAAATTAAGAATTTATGCCTCAGCAGGTAATACTCAGTCAAATATTCCACAGATTTTGTACTGTGTCTGAAGTGAATTATGAAGAATTGTTGAGGGTGGGAAATGACCTTTAAGCCCATGAAGTACATTAGAGGCTGATTGTTGCACAACCTTCCAGGATGTAACTAATTGCTTCCAAGGCAACCCTGGCACTTGTGATTTGTTTTTTTGTTATCATTAATCTTCTCATTTATGAGTTTCTTATTCTTTGATTAAAAATTTTGTTCCTTTTTTCAATGAACATTCTTTCTTCATGTTCCATGTTTCTGCTTTAGTTCCATCATCCACAATATGATTAAAGATGATGCATTACCAACATTAACTTATCATACACCATTTAACACTCATGATAGTATTTTCCTTTTTTATATACATTTTCCCTTTCTTCTTCTTTTTTGTTAAATTATACTTGAATTTTCGATTTGGCCTTCTTTTTCTCTAGAAACAACCAAACAAAGTTTCTATCACTTCTTTTCTTTGAATTCTGTGTTATCACCACTGACACTGAAAATATAGGAACAGAAATCAGCTTTAAAAAAATTTTATGCTTGGTTGGAAAAAAGTCAGTGTGCATTATACAGTAGACATTTTACTTCATTTTTAAAGTAATGGTTTAATTCCTTATTTTTTGCATGAACTTTTAACTCCCCCCAAGAAAAGTGGAAATTCATGTCTGTCAAAATCAGTGTGATCTATCTGCCTAGAGGTATTTTGTAGCCCTCTGGTGTAACCCCAAGTAGAGGAGGCACTCTGCATTTTGGGTGAGCTGGAGGAGAACGGGAAAGCATAAACTGTGGGTAATTGGTAAACTGTGATGGCACCATGAAGTGCTTCTCGGGATGTACTAGAGGAAAGGTAAATTCAAGTTTTTTTCAGTGCTGATTGAAAAAACTGTGCTGCCACCATCCTGATGCACCACCATTTGTGTGGAAGAAAGAAGCAAGGTTTCTCTCCTTTCTTGCAAGCTGGGACGTGACTGGCACAAGAATCCCTCTCCTACATTACCATATTCTGCCTGTATCCACAAAAAAAAAAAACTGTGGGTGCTATTTGAGCAGGAAAGCATTGCTTAGCATAAATGAATTTATAATTCCTCCTTGCCTGTGCTTGGGGAAACACGACAGAAGACAGCTCTGAAACAGATTATAAAAGCTAATTCAGAAAGAGTCACCAGTATAGCACAATATTAACCAAATTTTAGATATGAAAACAAGGGGAAAACAATGGAATTAATATTTAAAGATGTCTAAATGAAGAGAAAGAGGTGTACTCCATGGGCCTTTAAAAAGCATAAGTCCTCACAATGCGCCCTGCAGAGAAAAAGAGATCTCCAAAACCACTTGCCATTAGAGCTGCAGGTTCCACAAATCTCTGGAGGTCCTGTAAATTTTATCTGAACTCCTAAATATCAATTTCAATGCTTTTCTACTGGGAACTAGTAGCTCTGATTTGAGATCTCTATGTCAGATCTTGATTGAGGAATAGTAACACATGGCAAAGAGAACTTTTAGATGTGATTACAAGCCACTACGTTTTTACCCTTTGGATCCAAGGGTAGTAGGTTGATCCTGGCTGGATGCCAGACACCCATCCAAGCCTCTCTGTCCCTCCCCTCAGCAGCTGGACAGGGGAGTGAAAATATAGCAAAGGGTTCAGGGGTTGAGATAAGAACTGAGAGAGATCACTCATCAAATAGTGTCACAGGTAAAACAGACTCAAATTAGAGATATTAATTGAATTTTTTACCAACAAAATCAGAGCTGGATAATGAGAAGTAAAATAAGACCTTAGAAACACCTTCCCACCACTTCTCCTTCCTTATCAGCTCTCCCTCCTTCTCCCCCAGCAGCACAGGCAGATGGGAATGGGTTTACAGTCTATTTATCACAGGTTGTTTCTGCCACTTCTCTGGCAGAAGTCCTTCCTGTTCTCCAGCATAGAGTCCTTCCCATGGGAGAGAGTTCTCCACAAACTTATCCAATATGTGTACATGTCACAGCAGCAGCTCTCCACAAACTACTCCAATGAGGGTTACTCTTTCAAGGAGTGCAGTCCTTCAAGAACAGCCTGCTCTAGTGTGGGACCACAGGTCCTACCAGGAAACCTCCTCCAGTGTAGGCTCCTCTCCCCATGGGTCTGCAGATCCCTGCCAGGACTCTGTTCTAGCATGGGCCTCCTGTGGGGTCACAGATTCTTTCAGGCCTCCACCTGCTCCACTGTGGATCTCCTCCTTGGGCTGCAGGTGGATCTCTGCATCCCTGTTGACCTCTGTGTGCTGCAGGGGCTCAGGTGCTCCATCATGGGCATCACCATGCACTGCAGAGGAATCTCAGCTCCAGCACCTGGAGCACATCCTGCCTCTCCTTCTCCATTGACCTGATGTCTGCAGAGCTGTTCCTCTCACATGTTCTCACTCCTTCTCTGGCTGCAATTACATCAGCAATATCACTTTTTTTTTTTTCTTCTTAAATATGTTATCACAGAGGACTTACCACCATTTCTGACAGTTGCTCTCTAGAGCTTCCTGAGCAGGAGGCATGGAAAGGGAGGTGCTGATCTCTTCTCCTTGGAATCCAGTAAGAGGACACTGGGTGGGAATGCTCCAAAGAGGCAGCAGAGGAGGTTTAGACTGGACATTAGGAAGCACTTATTTACCAAGAGGATGCTCAAATACTAGAAGAGGCATCCCAGTTGATGCCCCAAGCCTGACAGTGTCTAGGAGGCATTTGAGCAATGCCCTTAATAACCACCTTTAACTTTTGGTCAGCCTTGAACTGTTCAGGCAGTTGGACTAGTTATAGTTGTAAATCTTTCCTACTGAAATATTCTCTTCTAGTGTATAAATCCAGAAGGAATATAATAAGCTCTGAAGAGGCACTAGTTAAAAAAACCCATCAATTATGACTGAGGGTACATTTGAGCTGTAAGTATTTGCCATGGAATCTGAAGCAATTCAGGTCTGCTTTTCTCTCAAATGCCCTTGTGGGCCATTGCCAGTTAAATTAGGATTCTTAGCCTGGTCCTTGTCTAGTCCTGCATGGCATTTCTTACAGTCTTACTTTGGAATTTGACTCAGTCTCATTTCACACTTTATTTTTGTCAGTTCATGCAAAGGTTTTATCACAGCCAGGATGGGATAACTAATGAGCTTTGTTACAGGACTTGTGTTCTTAAGAGTTGCAGCCACAATGCCCAGGTGTTCGAGAATCCTACAGTTTGGACACAATGTATCATAAGAAGTTAAGTTTTCTGAAGTGCCTTTAGTTAAATTTTATTTTTGGCAAAGTAAGCCACTATATTCAGCTCTGTTACTAGGTATTTTGTACTGACACATAACTCTTCTAAAGCAAGAAAGCCCTGCAGTTTTGTGCTGTACTAAGCTGCTGTCCTGGGGTGACTAGCTTCCCCCTAAAGCAACACTTCATCATAAAAATAGAGTTAATATATATCCTACCAAGTCAACTAGTCAAAAAGAGGATCTCATTTCCTCATTGGAGTGAGAGCAATCTTGACAGTTTTCTTCTACAGCATCTGTCATAATTCTTCTCTATATTCTCACTCTCTAAACCCAAAGCATTTAAAATAGAAAAGTCTTTTATGATATTTTTTGATATATGTTTGAGCATAGTAGGTGTGAGTGCTTAAAAAGCATGATTCATATAAAAATGATATTTCTTGTACCACATCAAGCAACAACATAAGACTGAGATGAGAATCAAAATAATCACCTAAATAAGTGCTGCAGAGGAGTGTTAAAAGGAATATTTACCACCATTCAGGGAATTTAAGCAAGACTAAAGAAAGTCACAAAAGTCTAAGGAACCCTCTTGTGAATTCTGTTCTTCACAAACAGTACCTTTTGAGGTACAACACCAGAGGCATATTTCAGTCTCTCTGAGTGTACCTCTTCCATGTGACAACATTAAATTCCACATGCTGGCTTGGTTTTGCATCCTCATTAAATTCTTTTGTAAACCCTTCATGTCATCCAAGTATCATCTTTAAAAATCCTCCTGCTTTTGTCATCTATAAATTTTGATGCATTCCATATCAAATCAATTTCTAAATCACTAATATAAATGTTAAATAGAAAATAGCTCCAGGCAAACTCATCTGTCATATTCTGCCTGGAGAATCCTTTATCATTTATTATGATCCTTCAGGGGCCCACTTACTACCCATTATTAATCCATTTTCCCTGACCAGTCTTCATACCTCCCTCATGACTTTTCTTACTAGTTTCTTATGATCTATATTTGGAAAAGTGCTGCTAATATAAATGCAAATTCACCTCACACTGTTAACCTGTTAACCACAGCAGATAAAGACCACATTTTTCTCTATGATATGTTTCCAGTTTCATGCTGACACCAGCTAACAACTCTTTGCCTTCAAATACTGTATTGTATTCCCTAAGTATGAAGATGTTATCCCAGCTTAGATAATATTAAACATTGGCACCATCTACTCTCTTAGCCTTTGCCAAAATGACAGAGTTCATCCTCTACTTTTTGCTAACTGGATGGTTTCTTGTGATTCAAAATGGAATATCAGAGATATCTCTTGGGCAGCAGAAATTATTCCTTCTCTAAATCAAAGCAATTTCACTTTCCATGGTTCTCAGCTGCATCACACTTTCTCCCTTGCTGCATATGCTGCTTACACCATCATGTTCCAGGTAGCAATAAGGATCAGCTAACTGTTCCCTTTCTCTCAATAACTGCAGAGATCAGGCATATAAAATGGGTGTTTAATTATCCTACTGTTATCCCACCACCACAAAATGATTGCTTTATTATTTTGGCAGGAATTTGTAGTCCTTGCCTGTTGCAAATACTCATTTATGTTACATCTTCTGCTAGTTATGCTAGCTTTCAATGTGTATAAGAGTGCTGTGTAAGAGGGTGAAAACAATAGCCATATAAACTGCTTTGGAATGTTCAGGAATTCATTTTCCAGTTCAAAATTAAGGCAGAATAAAGATTTTAATCTTATTATGAAGCAATGGCCATTACTCCTTAGCTGAGGTAAAGGTGCAGTTGCACAGCCATGGAGGTATTTGTTGGGTTTGCAATATTGCAGTGAGAAAAGGGAGGCAGGTGGCAGCTGGAACAAGCAGGGCCTACAGGATCTGCTGAGGTGGATTTCTCTCTGGGACAGGGAAGCAGCAGCCTACTGCAGTGTGCCAAGTGTCACACAGACAGCCTGGGCTGCAGCACTGCACCAGCTGTGGGAGAAAGGGAGAGGCTTTGTGCAGGTGCAAGGATGGGAGGTCTTCTTATGGAGTGAAGAAAGGTGTGTTTCTTCCTTCAAGGGCATGGGAGATTTTCCTAGGGTTCAGATAGCTCAAGACTCAAGGGGCAGGGCAGCTGAATAACAGACTAACTGTTTAGTGATGTGGCCCCTGAAATAGGGAAGGCAAGGGCTGAATGCACTGCCCTTCTCTGTCCAAATCTGAAAAGGATGGGAAGAATTTTCTATAGTCATTGAATGTACATACATTCTACCCCCCCTTCCTCTTCCTATATATAATTACAGTACCTCCTTCTGGTGCTATAACATATGCCTATTTGAAGTATAGTGCAGCTGTTATTTTAAGAAGAAAAGCTGTTTAATTGGGTAATTAAACAGAATATTGTTTCTATCACTGACAGAAGCTTTTTTTAATATTTGAGGGAAATGAAGGCAAGTCACAATACATATAATCTCCAGCAGTAGTTATGCATACTTATTCTCTGGTCAAAAATACTGGCTGATTTTTCAAGAACTTGTTGAAATCTTATGAGTTAACCATATTCAAGTGCAGGAAGGCTGGGAATTTTGGCAGTAGCTGTGCTTGGCTAAGAAGGTGGAATCTTACTGAACTAAAACAGAGAAAGGAAATATACAAGAGGTAGAGGAAGGTACAGGGAAAAAAAAAGATAAAATATTGCCTGGGTGCTTAGGGACAAAATCAGGAAGGCCAGAGCCTGTCTGGAGCTCAGATGTGTAAGGCACATTTAGCACTATAATAAGGGACTTTACAGTCATGCTATTTGTAAAACAAAACCCAGGAGAAAGTAGGGATGCATTGATGGCTAGAGGGGACAACAATGAACAATGTGGAAAATATTGAAGTACTCAGTGCCTACTTAGACTGGCAAACAAAACCTCCTTCTAGACCTCCACATTTATCAGCAGAGTTTTAGAAGGGGGAGTGCAAAAAGTAGTGGAGGGAAAATTTGTTAGGGACTCCTTAGAGAAGCTGAGCTCATGATCTATGAAAATTATGGAATTTACATAGAGATGTTGTCAGACATTGTGAATGTGATGGTGATATTATCATCATCATCTGTGAAAAGGAGAGGCAAAGAGGGGAAGTCTTTAAGGGGAAAAAGGCAAACTCAATGCCTGTTTCCAAAAATGGCAAGGTGGAGGACCCAGGGATCTATAGACCAGTCATCCTCCATTCAGTCCCTGGGAAAATTGTGGAGCACATTCTATTGAAATCCATTTCCAAGCTTGTGAGGGACAAGAAAGTAATTAGGAACAGTCAACACAGATTTATCAAGGGCAACACTTGCTTAACCAACCCCATGGCTGTGGCCTTCTTTGGAAAAATAATTGGCAATGTGGATAAAGAGAGAGCTGTGATTTTAATGAGCATTGATTCCACTGAGGTTTTTGACACTGTATCTCACAGTACTCTCACTTGTAAGCTCAGGAGGTGTGAGCAGGGCAAATGTGCTGCTAGGAACCTGTCTGGACTGGCTGGCATGGAAGGTGGTCATCAGTGGCTTAATGTCTGGTTGTGGATGGTGACAAGCAGAGTAGTCTTGTAGTCTGTCCATCCACACTGTTCATTGTCTTTAGAAACAGCCTGAGTGGTGACACACAAACCGTTCTCAGCAAATTCACAGATTAGGCCCAGTGGCCAACACTGAATTGCAGCGTTCCAACACAGAGAGACCCTGTGAAGTCTGAGAAGGCCAACAGACACCTGGTGGAGTTCACCAAGATGTACAAAGGCCTGTAACCAGCATGGGAATTCCACTCATTGGTACAGGCTGAGACAGGATGAGCTGGCCACTGACTTGCTGAAAAGGACCTGAAATTCCTGGTGGCAAGGTCAGTAGAGTGGACTCCTGGGTGAATAGGAGTCAAGAACATGCTCTCAGTGCAAATAAAGGAAACTATGAATAAGCTTCAGTAGGGGGATTATGGTCTGCAGACTGGGGAAAAAGAGTGTACCCCTCTACTTTGTCATGGGGAATCCACCTCTGCAATAGTGGGTTCAGATTTTGTTCTCCCATTTCAAAAGGGCTTGTGTGGAAAATGGAGAGTGTGAAACAGTGGATTTTCAGGGTATGGACGTAGGACATGTGACCCACAGAAATAATTTCTGAGAATTTTGTTTATTACCCAGAATCACAGAACAGTTGGGGTAGGAAGGAACTGCTGAAGATCAGCTAGTTCCACCCCCCTTTGCAAGATTTGATTAGACGAGGCCAAGAATTTTTGATACTGGGAATATTCACTGGTTCAAGTGGGAGGTTGGACTAGGAGATCTCTAGAGATACTTTTCAACCAACAGTTCTATGGGAAAAATCATTCATGGCTATGACTCTTCTGCAAGTATATTACCAGAATCTGAAACACAATGACAATAGCAATATCTAGATTAGTCAAATGTACAATTTTTGCTCTCTTTTGTGTTCCATGGTAGTCTTGGGGCTTGCAAATCTGAAAAGATTGTGGCAGATGGGTCCTGGCTATTGAAGAGCCCTATCTGAAGAGAAACAGATAGTTCTGGTGTCTTTTGAACAAGCAACAAAATTCCCTTTAAAAGTATTTTTATACAAACATACAAAAAGAAATCTAACAAAAAAAGGGAGGAACTAAAAGGTATATAGTCTGTATTTTTCAGAACAAGAAAGGAAGATACAGAGTATGTGCCCCCTGTAACAATGCTAGGAAGATCTTGGCCATCTATATAGTATGGGAAGGGAAAATGACAGACAATAGGAAGAATCTCTCTCTTGGCAGATGATGGTTTAGCTTGACTGGTTCACTCTTACATTGTTACTGCTGCTGATGACAAAAACTGTCTGTGGAAGCAAAGCTGCTGGTGTTCAGAGAACTGCAGCCGATGCAGAATGTTGTAGTAGCTTTCCAGAATGACCATGGTTTACACACCTCATGGCAATCCACCTCTCCTCTGTACCTGCCTACAGAGCAGACCCCAAATTATTGTTTTTGTTCGGAATGTGGTCAGTGCTGTGAAGGAGTTGGTGTTCAAATGTACCTCTACGGAGCTTGCAGAGGAAATTGAGCTGATTTTTTTAAAATGCTGTATAACAGATAGCAATCAAACTAGCTGAGAATGTAGAAAATCAACTCATATGGAAATATGTGATATGGTAGCTGGACTCATTCAACTTCCTAAACTACCTCAAGAGCTGCTACATTTTAGGGCAGTTTAGACCTGTAAAAGAAGACCTTAAGTGTCCATTTCCAGAGGAGAGATCTGCAACAGGGTAATCAAGGATAGACTTGTGCTAAGGCTTCAGCCTGAGGCCAAGTTTTCCAGAAAGCAAGACAACAGATCTTTTCAAGATGGTCAATGTGTTAAATGCTGAGTTATTCTGGAAATGACTATGAATTGAATAATCGCAAGCATATAGATGACGAAGATTCCATCAAATCAAAAATTTCCATTTGCCAGTGATCAAATCTCACTGCAGCTACATTTAAATTGCATGGTTCCTCATGAGGAATGCTGTTATGAGGGTGAAATCAATGACAGTTTGTCAAACTTCATTTAGATTCAAACATTGTCCTGGGAAGGACACATTGCTATAATTCTGAATTTATAACATTGTCATCCACAACACTGTGACAACTATTGTTGCAACATCACATCTGGGGAGTTAAAAATGTAAACATGTCTCAATCATGCTGTTTAGATTTTAAAAGAAAGTAATTTGAAAATCAGAAATATCTAGATGACTCTGACTATGGAGTAACTGGTATTTTAGCAGCAATATTAGTCTAAGTCTCAAATTCAGATGATGAAGAAAACTTTCTTCAAATTGCCACTTAAATAGATGCATAGCTAGGTCCTGAATCAGGTGTTATTTAAAGAGAGCAATTCTCCTACCTTTGTCAGACACATTTGTTTTCTTTGTCTATGTGACTGTCAGGAGGGAGACTAGAAGAAAATCAGAAGTAGAACTTTAGACTTTCTCTCTGCCTCCCCTGTCGTTTCCCAGAATCACTTGCTAAGAATTGCCAAACTGAGAAAGATATTCAAAATATGTGGACTTCAAATTATTTTAAGACTGCAAGCTCCAAGTATAGTTACATCAATATAAAGCACATTGATAAAACAGTTGGCCAATAATCCAAGTTCTATTCATGGATTATTTTGGATATAAAGAAAAGTGGAGCTGTGGTGCCTCCTACTGGCTCTGTTTGTGTCTCTTATTACTATCTGCCATGTCTCATGAATGTTACCATTAGATCTTTGAACTATTAATGCAGACGTAATGATGGTTAGGAGTGCCTCAGAAAAGGTCTCAGATATGAAAGACTGCAGCTATTTAAATTTAAAAGAAACTGATGAAAACTGAAGAAAATTATGAAAGCAGTAAGTGACTCAGAAATATATGCCCAACAGGAGCAATGCATGTATTTTTTCTTACAATCCCACTTACCAAATGTATAAGGATTTTTTTTTACATATTATTTCATTTGATGTAAAACTGAATATGCTTTTTACATTGATCTTACTCCAAAACCTAAAAAATGTTCTTTGATTCCAATATTGTTTTGATTCAAAATTAACAAAACAGGATCACAAGAATAATTCTTTTTTCTGGTGCTACCTCTTTTTCACAGACTGTAAATTGTACCAGACATAATTTTAAATTGCTCTATGGATGAAGAGCCTGGTAAATCATTATGTTTGTAGAGGAATAATGTCTCAGTACCACCACATATATCCAGCTTTCCCATGCAAATGAAGAGCCTGGTAAATCATTATGTTTGTAGAGGAATAATGTCTCAGTACCACCACATATATCCAGCTTTCCCATGCAATCTAGATACAAGAGCATAAATCAGCATGTCCAAAATGTTAAGAAAACATATCCTTTACTATTTAGGAAAAAAATTAGTGTTTTAACTAAAACTATAGCTTTTAATAAAGAATTAATCTAACAGTTGCAACAACACTGTGTATCAGAACATGCCTGATGTTGGCGTGGCTTTTCCTTTGGCTGCTATGCTAGACAGGAACATCCCTGAACAGGTACTGTGCACATTTCATAGTTTTCTGAAAATTCTGGGATCAGTCACTGATTTGGGATGACTAGGCATATTCTTGGACTGTTCATGCTCAGCCCAGCAGTGATCCACCAGTCTATCCTGTGATTTCAGCACACTCTCCTCAACAGCTCTACATGCTTCTCTCTGGAAATTCTGTCCTCTAAGATAAATTTCATTTACATGGATTTACTTAGCACAGGTAAATACAAGATCATTATGCTTAAATTTGGACTATTTGTCCCCAAGAAAACACAGGAAGGTCATCTTGACAATACTAGATTTGCATTTAAATAAATGTGTAGCATGAAATAGCATTTATGTAGCAAATATGTAGATGGTGGGAACCTAGAGCTTTCAGATTATCATAATCTTAAAAAGCAGAACTACCTTGCAATGTTTTTTGCTGGTGTTTCAAACAATTAGTAGGACTAGACAGGAAGATTCAGGACACACAGCAAACAGCTTTCACAGCTAACAGCTGCCGTGCAGAAGAATTTGCATTGGGAACTTGAAATGCGCAAAAAATGTAAACAGGATCTAATAAGGGAAATCACAGCACAGATGTACAAGTGATTATAACACTCCTTGCCTGAGATGCAAATATGAAAAAAAAAATCCGAATTAATTCATAATCAAGTTTCTTGAACTCATTCAACCTTTGGAGGACACAAAAAGCCTGCAATGTAATAGAGGTTACAAATGCCAGACAGAACCTGAAAAAGTTTCTAGCCCAGAAAGATAAGGACAAAACCCAGAAAAAACCACTCATGGTGTTTTGTACTGAATTTTGTCCAAAGTTCTTCTCAGGCACTGATTCCAGATTCTGCAGAGAGCTAACTTTTAATACAGCCAATATTTCTTCAGGAACATGACAAATTACTTGACAGGTTGAAGAGCCTAGGCACGCAAAGGCGAAGTGACTCAGATGCTGACTGCAGCTCGTCTGTTCTCAACGAAAAGATGCTTTTCTCGTGAGCTGCACAGACACTCTGCCTTTGCTGTTGTTGTTCACACCCGCGCTGTCTGAGGACAACATCAATTTCAGGTACTACCACAAATGGAAATGGCTTCGTGGAACCAAAAAAACCACAATCTTTTATTAAGGGAAATGAACAATATATTTTAAAATGTGTGTATGGAACACAAAGGACATAGAGGTTCTTTATCAGACTCATCTATTCACTCCTCTGTTTCAGCCATGGCTTTGTCCCCATAAGTACTGGTGCCATCTCAGCCCTCCCCCAGCCTGCAAGGTCTCAGTTGACAAGGCGTTTTGAACAGAAGTTACTTCAAATGAGCTTTTTATAGCACCTGTTAAATGGTTACTTGATTTTAATAGCAGATTCTGGGCACTCTGTCAACATAAATAACTTACACCACTGTTAAGCATGGCCCAGAAAATAATTCAGTTTTTTTTTTTTAGCTTGCGTTTAGTCTTACATCGAGCAAGAGTTATGTTGCAAATTGGTAAAATTTCTGGCTAGATGCTGTCTAGAATGGATTGTATTAAGAAGTTTATTGCATTACACCACACACATTGTGTCAATAACCATATTGAATGAGCATTGTCTTTCAGATGTTTTCTATAGCATTATGTTGAACTTATTAGTGTAGCTCTCAAACCACCAGGGTAATTAAGATACTTAAGTTATTGATGCCATTTGTTTCTTATTTTTTTAAAAAAATCCACATAATTCTCTACTTTATAAAAAACTCATGGAAAAATATTAGTGACATATTTGAGTACACATGGTTTTGGAAGCATTACTTTAATCCCCAGGAAGTAATTTAATAAAAATGGATTTTTCTACCTCAAGACATCTGCAAAAAACCTTTTCATAAATATTGGATATAGAAATGTCCTTAAAGTAACAACTGTCAAAGCTCCAGCTTAAGTAATAAAAAGCTTAATAAAGGTCACTTTTGATTAATGATACTTTCCTCTCCCTCTAATTCTGAACTAAATGCCATCTGCTAATAGCATAATCAAGGGTCCCCCTACCTTACTTCTATAAATATCTGTGTTGCCTATAGAATGCTACCAGAATTGCACCAGATGTGAGTTTGAGATGATGCCCTTTAGATCCAGATTTTACAGTTTCAGTAAGTCTGACCCTGCAGAGACCCACCCACTCCCTTTCCTTTTGCTGACTCCAGCTAATGCTATTGAAGTCAATGGAAGGTTAATCCACATATGCCTTCAGAGGGGCAATCATAACACTGGATGAATAGACTGACCAGCAGCTGCTGCTGAGAAAAGTGAAATCAGACCAGTAGTGTTGGTTAAACTGCCTGTTATCCAGGGACACCTGCTAAATATCAAAATGCCAAAATGCCTCCTGTGTTACACCGGGTTTGTGTCAGGAAAACCCTATATGCTGAAGCAGGGGGCTTTATTGGCCCATGGGGCTAAGGATCAAATTCTGGCCCTTGTGAGCCTCTTCCCTTTTAAACTCAACTATTTTCACATATTTAGTGATTGATTTTCTATTCTAATGTCCAGCCACTGTTGAAGTCATCCCATGGACTTAAAAGGAACCTAGATCTCATTTACCCAAAAGGGAAATTAATCTTAAGCCTCCAATTTCTACCACTCAGATGATCTTTAAGGGGTGTCAAGAAAGTGGAGGAGGAGAAAGCGAGCAGCTCCTCCTTCCTGAAGGGCAAAGGACGTCCTGCCACACTCCTTGAAGAAAGGACATAGACAGCTATCTTGGGAAAATTGTTTTGGCTTTTGAAACTTTTCTGAATGACAATTTTTCATATTGCAGCATCCAAACACCCGAAAATGTGGGATTTAAAAGACAAACATTTATTTCAGTTCTCTGACTGATACCTGTGTGTTTTCCTCCCTGCTGCTGTGTGCCCGATTCCTGTCGTGTTTGCCCCTTTGGACTTTACCTGTTCTGTGTGAGTTTTGTCTTGCTATAGTTGTGCCATACTACCTAATTTGTTAAACACATTTTAAATGGGCTAATATGGGTGAATTCCTCAATGCTATGCAGACATTCTCACTTCTAGAATTGTAATAGTTTCCCAGAACTATTGTCACTTTTATACCTCATGATTTTCTAGGACATATCAAAACTCTATTTATTTTCTAGGAAAGAAGTCATCTCTTTCCTGGTTTATGGCAGTAATTGCATCAAATATAGAGTGACTTGAAGGTTTTTTATTTCTTTCTTCTTCATTTTGTTATCCAGATATTCCTCATTGTCCCTTTGGGCAGCTTCTGTCACAAATAGAATTGTTGTTCCACAGCTTTATAACCACAGTCTGCCAACAGGAAGCACTGGCTGTTGTTGCTGCTATATGCAGCTTTTCCCAAGGCTGCATGTCTGGCAGCCTAGGTAATGTAAATCCTATTTTCACAGTCATTGTCCCACTGCAATTAACAGAGGCAGTGTTTACTGATCTGAGCTCAGGAGTTTATGTTTTAAAGCTGTGAGAGCAGCATTTCAAGGCTTTCCTCAAGTGTATCCCTCCGAAGGGGGTATGTCCTTTAGAAACGTTTACTCCAAATTTTGTATAGTCTTGCAATGAAATAGAGCATGGAAAGAAATCTAGGATTCGGCTTGCCTAGCTAACATACAAAAATAATTTGGCAGCTGGGCCTCCATGTGGAAGGATGTAGGCAGGAAAAAACACAGTCTGGGACATAATGAATGTTTTTAAAATCCTCACAAGCTTAGGTACTTACTGTCAAGACTAGCAACTGATGTATGCTATTATGAAAATGTTTCCTTTTTAATTTTTTTTCTCTCCAGAATCTGTTTTTAAACATCAGTTGGTCATTTTGAAAATAATCAATGGCAGTTAGCCTTATCAGGTCACAACACTAAAAGATATATTTTGCAATATAAATTATGATTTAAATGATATTAAGTAGCATTAGCTCTATGGTAACAAGCAATGGCACATTCTGTACAAACAGATAAGCCTGCTCTTCCTACGCCTGTATCCAGGGTGCTGGGCTGAGTTTGTTCTCAGAGAGAGAAGGATATGATTACTGAGATAAAACAAAATCACACACTACAGCCATTATAGAGAACAGGGGAGGGGAGAATGTTAAATGTATTTAAACTTCAGGAGGTTAAAACAGTGTGTGCCAAAAATGTTTGAAATGTCAGGATTAAGAACAGCTGGAAGCAGGAGCAGAACTGACTCTCTGTTCCTAATGCAGAATTCAGCATTTAAGATTCCAGGATGTTGATCTATCAAGCTTTTTCCTTCTATCCTTCTATCCCACATAATGGTAATTGCTGGTGATAAAGAGAGCACACAAATGTTAAATAATAAATTCATTTCTTACCTCTGCTGTAGCCAAGAAACATTGTTTCAATGGCCTAGATTATGTCTCCAAACACTTGAGGAATATCTAAGGTATAGCAATTAAGCATAAATCAATTAAAAAGCTCCGACCATCCAAGGACACACTTGCAATGTGAATGAAATATGAAATAAAAATTGAAAATCAATCTCAGTAATATGAGAGAGCAGAAACTCAGAACAAGCATGTAGCTTTCAAATAAAAACCTAGTGCTTCTGAATGAAGCCTCTTGCAATAAGATCAGAAAGCAAGTCCTTTAGCTCCATGAGGTGTAAAATCAGAGGGAAGTGACATGTGAGTGACACTGGCTGATTGCATTTCAAGCTGCATTTGAAGTCAGGACCTTCAACACTGAAATGTATGTGTAGCCTACTCTAGGTAGTCAAATTCTGCTAATCAGCATGATGGTATGTATTCATCTTTTGACAGCCAGTGGGGACACTGATGGTGTTTATACACCTCTGATATGGGTAAAGCAGCCTATTCTAAGCATTCAAAAGCCCCCAGTGTTATGTTAATGAGTAAAGTTTTGTGATAAATGTTTGCTTCGATTATGAATTCCAAAAGCATGAACTAAAAAGAATACCAACCATAGCTGGTATACATTAATATGTTTTAATGGATGTTAGCTAGAAGAGGAAGAAACGTTTCTTTTTCCATCAGATCTTCCTTGTACCAATTGCACTATCAGTGCAAGTCAGTGCAACACCTGCTTTCACTATTGCTGTTCAGAGATAGGAGGTAGAGCTATTAGTTTTTAAGAACATAATATGAATCCCTCTAATGAATAGTATTTTCTACATAAAGATCCCAATTATTTTTTATATTCCATCTATCCTACAACAGAAACAAAAGATGGCAAAGATGCTCAAGATTAGGAGATGGGTCTACTGCAGATGCAGGAGAGCACCCTATTACCAGGGTGCTCTCTGCAGACTATGGTCCCTGTGGGGACTTAAACTGGTGCCGTGCTGGAGTCAGCCTTTAACAGACTCTAAACCTAACTGACTCTAAGTCAGTAATAAGAAAGTTTAAAAACAGACAAATGTCTACCCCACCACATGAATAAATAAGTGTCATAAAAATAACAAAGATGGTAAATGGAAGTGCTCTTTGTGACCTAAATGCAATGGTTTGTTTTATGAGGAAAACAGAGCATGGGTCAAGCAGTTATCAGCCTTTGATTTGTACGATGCAGTGATGTCAGACTATCTTCTCTGCAGCCAGTCATTCATGGCAGGTGTGACAGGAGCTAAATATGGTTACCACAGTGAGAATAAATACTCTAGATCATTCTGAAAATTGAATAAAACCAGTAAAAGAATTATGGGAGTTTTCCCCAAAAGACAAGTCAGATGCTCAACAGTTTTTCTTTAATCCAAACCTTATTTTCTAATGAAGCACAACCCAAAGTCAAAGCCAGCAAAAAAAAACCCAGTCACAAAACTGTGACTGAAACTGTGACTAATTAACAGTTGGATGGAGGATGGTTGATCACAGGGATTTGCCATCAGAATTCCACTGTCTCAGTGGAAACTGGGTGGAAGGGAAGACTGGGTGGGTCTCAGACTTACAAGGCATTACTTTAGATGCTTAGTTCAAAATGAAGCCAGTAGCAGCACACTGAAGGATTTTTTTTAAGGATTGGCTGTCACTTTAACACTAGAGAAGGTATCTCTGGTTGATGGTGGGCTTGGGCTTCTCTGAGCAGGCAGTCTAGGCAGAGAGCTGCAGCTGACAAGGAACTGTGGTTTGTGCACTCAGTGCTCTGGGGTCGGGGAGTGAGGAGTTTGGTTGAGCTGCTGATTGATGCAAAGTTTAGTCTGATCTAACTACTGGCACATCATGGTTTCTGGCACAAATGTACTTGGGCTGAGGCAAAAATACGTCAAACCCAGCATGCAGTGAATATCCAGCAATGCCTAGAGAAAGGCAATTCCTGTCTTGCATGGGACAGTTGGAAGTTGGGTTGATATTTGGATTGATCTGAGGCAGAGTGTGTGAGTGCTTCAGATGCTGTGGGAAATGCAATGTCACTTTAATGTAACTTTCTAGAAAACTTTCTAGAAGGGTCTTCTGTTTTCCCTTGCATAATCAAAATATTTTTACAATCTGAAACAAGTTACTTATGCTACTTTAGCAGGTGGGCTGGGAGGTTGACATTTCCTTAGTCAGTGCTATCCCACATTGTCTCAATGGGATACAAATGAGAAAAGGTCAAGAAAAATCCGGTTGTAGAACAGCAGGTTAGGCCTAGGAGAGGGAAGAGGGAAAAGAGGAAGGATACTGCTGCATTTGCTGTCACTATATCATTTCTAGCCAGGTCAAGGAAAAAAAATCTTGCTTCCTACCTTGATAAACTGTTAGTAATAGGTCAAGAGTCAGCTGCTTCCTTTATCAGCACAGGGAGCTTAAATGTCAACGATTAAATGTTTCCATGGAGATCCCCTGAGCTTCACTAATGTGGGCAAATTATTTACACCCACACTGCTGGAGAAATGAGAATGACAGCACATTTTGCTGCGCCCCAGCACATCTGAAGAAAATGCTGCAGCTGGAATCTGAAACAGCATCTCAGAGCCCCATCTCAGGGATGTGACTGACACCTGCTTGTCTGATTTTGGCTCTTGTTGGAAAGAAGCAGCCAGCAGAGCTTTTAATGCTGCATTCTGGAGACACTAGTCCAGTGCAGAGGGATTGTCACAGCTGCTCAGTAGTAAAAAATGAATCCTTGCAGGAGGCTGCAGAAGGTAGTACATCAACTCTGTGACCTACATAGACTGAACACACTTCAGTTGTTAGTTTATTTCATCTAGGGAAAGAGCAGATAAATTCACAATCAGAGGAGTGGAGGAATATCTTGTTTATTCCAAATTGGTTCAGCCTGGTTCAAGCTGATTGTCTTGCATGGGAGTCACTCCAGAGTGACTTTCTCCATTAGTATTAATAACTGATGTGTGGAAATTACTGATGTTGTTTTGATGAATATTTCATTCACCATTTAAATAAACTAATTTTCATTCCTTTTCACAAACATGCAAGTTAGGATATGGCTGTAAGTGAATTTTGATATCACGTACACATTTATATAGCATGCTCCTGAATATTTACTTTGCTTCTGTGGTGATATAGAAAGGATATTTTTAGGCAAAACGGAATGAAGTGCCAGGGGACTTGCTACAGCACTTTCTGCAGCCTGAGCAACTGCATGAATATTTTGCTGCCAAAATATTTTGTCAAATCAAGTATTTTGATGTATGGTAACCTAATAGAATACACAGTTGTATATTTAATGTACAGGCATGTTTAATGATGAGCAATTACAACCTATACAGTTTTCCATTAAAGAAAGCTTCAGAGTGAAATCTCTCCTTAGACACTGATGTCCAGATGCAGTAGGTTTTTCCACAGATTGTCCCTTTTTCCTCATGAGATGTAAAAGCCATTGGAGACACAATTGGCAAATATGTATGATAGAAATATCTGAAATGTCTATCAAGTCAAATCAGATATGCCATGAGCAGCTTAGATTCTCATCTCCTCCACTACCCCTGGCTCTCACATAAAGTGGATCAGCCCCAGAGCCACACAGCCTTTTCCCAATCCCTGAACATATTGGCTTATACCAAATCCATTGCTGGCTTTGCTGTAGATGCAACAGGGACAAGATGAGTAGCTTTTCCTTTCCCTCCCAGACACCCCAAACCCTAAAGGAAGCAGAAGTTTGGGTTTTGGGAAGAGAGGATGGGGATTTCTATCTGGGTCTAGGCAGGGATAGAGGATGGAGCAGGAGCTCTTAGAGCCCTGTTAGCTGGCAGGGCTGTGTTTCCTGCGTGCTGGATGCCCCTGTGCTGAGAGTTTTCCCTTGATTAGAGCACAGTCTGAGTCTAGACTGTGTCTTTACCAAACAGCTGGGTTGTAGCCATGCTTTTGCAATAATATTCCTGGAAGTACCACACTCTCTGACAGCATTTCTGGGAAGGAAGCACAGCACCACTAACTCTGATTTAGTGTACAGCTTAAATGAAGTCCTTCCTGGAAGCGTGGCTGATGCGTAGGAAGATGAAAAGATCCTCCTTGTAAAAAATCTGTTAAAGCTATTTGTTTACCATTTTAGAAAGGTAAAACTGCTAGTGAAGACAGTCTTCTGAATGTGTAAGGACCAGCTGGACAAATTCATAAAAAACCAGAGTTGGATTGATTATTACTGATCCTGCTTCAAATGAACTGTGCTTTGAATAAATTCAAGACAGAAAAATTAAGTAGGTTCATAGTGAATTTAAGAAGAAAATTCTTCTGTTAGTGATGCTAATGAACTCACTAGCTACAAAGTGGATTTTTGATCTGGGTACCCTTTATAATTATGAACCTGAAATAAATCCATCTTATTAAACATCAAAAAAAATGTAGCAATGGAATCTCTACCTATTTTTAATAGAGAACCCAGCTGGCTCCTTCTTGTCAGTAGTCTTATTCTGGTTCAGGCTAGGAAAAACAAATGACCCCAGTTTCAAGGCTGTCAATGGAGGTGCCTCTCTCAGCCTAGAAATTAGTGGGCCATTGCCAACAAGTATAAGGGGGCTGCTCTTATCCATTACCACATAAACTCAAAGTGTCCATAGACAGGTGACTGACTGAATGAGTGAGAATCCAGAGAGTCTGTCAGACTTCAGCTTGGGTCATAGAAATCTTGTTTAGTACATTGGGGAAATCTGCAGTGCTTCTTCTTTGGTTATTCTTCTTCAGAGGGCCTTGGCCCTTTTCACCTCAGCTGGGTCTGACACAGCTGATCAGGCAGCTCACACACAGCTGGTAATGGGATCTGCAGAAACACAGGGGTGGTGCAAGGAAACACTTAAAGTGACTGCAATCAACTCACTTTTGTATCCTGACTGGAGCTCAGTCATGTCATAGGCAAAGACCACACATGGGCTCCATTCAGAATTAGTTCAGGTCTAATTGGGTAATTATCTCATGGCTAATAAGCAGTGATGCTTCATGTGCTCTGAAGAACCTGTCAGAGCTATCACATCCCAGAAGGAGGAGTACAGAGTGAGAGAAAACCTAAAGGACATCTCTTTCCACAGCATCCCTGCTTTGCTCCCCAGCCCCTGTACTTACATGCACACCTTTATATTTTAGTCATGACCATCAGCAGTATGCAGGACCTATTCTTCCTAACCTGTATAAATACTAAAAACAAAGCATGAAGTGCAGCAGGAAAAAATATAGAGAGATGTGGCTAATCAAGCTGAGGCATGGGGACCAAATTCCAAGGTCCTGACCACATCCCAGGGTGCAAGGTCCATCTGCTGCTTCATCCTGCCTTCAGGGCAGTGGTTAAACACTCTCCACGGGACACCTTTGGAGGACTCATTTTCCTGAAGATCATCAGCCCACTTCACTCATCCCCAGACAAATGGGCTACCTACCATGCAGCACAGTTTCCTGGAATGTAATTTTTCACTAAGGTTGAGGATTGGTACTCTTATTTTGACTTTCTTCCCACTTTGAAAGGGCAAATCTATATAATAAGCAGTTTGAGAAGCATGTCTGATACTCAGTTTAAAACTAGACAGCCAACAGAGAAAACTACTGCCATATATGCCTTGCAAAAGAACATTCTGTTCTATTTTTAAGAACATAGAAGGATATAATCTGTATTTTTTTCTTCTACAAAGAAAAAGTAAAACACAAAGAAAGTAACTTTCACTGTGACTCAGGCTTTAACATCTTTTGTTTCTTCATGTTCTTCACACTGCTGCTCACTTTTTCTGCAAGTTTCATGTACACTTTTAGAAACCCATAGGAATGTTCCAAATTTTCAGTACAATATT
The DNA here is from genome assembly GCF_012460135.2 of Molothrus ater. Lineage (NCBI taxonomy): Eukaryota > Metazoa > Chordata > Aves > Passeriformes > Icteridae > Molothrus > Molothrus ater. The sequence continues at coordinate 21,142,470 of NC_050479.2, forward strand.
TTATATCATATTTTTCTTTCTATTGTACTTGTGTCAATATGGCAGGTTTTATTACTGTGTGATGTTGCATCCTGAGCTGTGAAGAACAGCCTACTTGCTTTAGATCTTAAATGTGGAAAAAGGGATGGTAATTATTTCCTCCTCTCTTCTTTTAACTGTGTCTTTCCTTCCTTTCACACTAAATGTAGTTTAGTTTAATTAATGCCTTTTCCTGAATTACTATTATTTATTTTTTAATATGTGGGGCAATATTTTTTATATGGGCCTGGGAAGGAAATAGGTTGATGTTATGTTGAAAAGCTTACAGAACTTTACATAGCAATTACAGAATTATTATAAATACATGCAGATACAGAAACAATATTGAATGTTCTTTGCTACTGCCACAAAGGACATTACTGAATTTTCTGTCTGTGGGAACACGGAACAAAATAATATTACCTACTTTAACTCTGTGAGTCAAAGCAACTATTGTCCTTGATTTGAATGAGTTGGTTCTTTGTTCTGCATTAAAACAAAATCTGTCCTGATTTCTTGCCTGTTTATCTTGTGGATGAACATGACATAAAACAATGATGAGTAGCATTATTTTTGGCTGCAGTCTGCTTTTCAGAGTAGGTGGAATGACACAATGCAAGACCATTGATAAGGATGCAGCTCCTGCTCTTTAGACTTCTCCAATTCAAGACCTTTCTGATCAAATCATTCACATTTACAGAAGAAGGAACTAGGCAGGCAATGCACCTGAGGCTTCTACCCAGTAGCATAAATACCTTGTCCTTGCTTCCCTTTTCCACTTGCCTACATGTTATTTCTGTGTGCTCTCACACTGAGCACCACATTGTATTTTGTAGCAGGCTGTGCAGGAGAGCTGTGCTGATGCTCAGAGTTGCCATGAGCTAGGACAGATCCCCAGGGCTAGCCTGGGTCTTTGGAATGGCTTAGAAATGCAAGACAGACCATAAGAGGCTGGAGCAGCCAGTCCATAATGCCCTGTAAAAAGAAATAAATGTCTGGTAACAAGCTCTCCTGTTTTATTACCAGTGCTTCTGTACAGCAAGAGGCAAAGAGGGTATTTGTTTGAATTCTGTGAAAAAATGAATCACCTCTTTGCCTAGTTTATTTTCTTTGTAATTCATCCATGCAGATGTGTGCAGCTATATCCCCATTACTGGCTGGAAGGGACAGATGCATGTGGGGGTGATACTGTGAATGGAGCTTGCATCTGAGAGAAGACACATGGGCCTGAATGCATAGCATATATTCATGAAAGCCTTTTGCTGACTCTGAATTTATTACAGTTAAGTAGGACCAGAGTCCCTGAAGTGCTCAGTAGAAACACTTTTTCCATTCCAGCAAGTTACCAAGTGTTGTTTATGAGTATCAGGAACAGAATTCAACATTGGCTCTGTCACAAGAAGAGCTCTTGCTGTAATCTCAGTGCTACAATGCTCCTTCTGAACCTGATGGAGAAGGTAAAGTGTTTATGGGAGGAAATTCTCATTCCCTCAATTTTCCTCATCCAGAAATGTAAGACTTGATGCACTTTGTACAACAGAAAACATTCTCCAAACAAACCTCCTAGCTGCTTGGAATCACTCTTTACCATTTGTTTGTTAATGTTTTATTGCAAAGGTCACACCATTGCCTAAAGTTTACTTTGAAATGTTTTTTAGAAGGGAAGCAAAACACATCTAGCTTGAAGCAGTCAATCTTAACATGACTAACATCATAATGTATTTAATAACCTTCTAATCTATGTAGCAACCTAGATATGCTCAGAAGTTTTATCACTGAAAAAACAAACACACAGTAAATGTCCCTTTCTCTCTGTCACTATCTCTTTCTATTTTTTAACAGTAATTAAATCATGATTTGATTGTAAATTAAGCTGTTTTGTTTTTTTATTCTAAAGGTTCATCTTCTGTGCCCAAGGCATAATTATTCAGGCAAAATTCTCAATTTGTCATTCAGGAAGGATTAAAGACCTCTTGGTTTATACAGGTTCTCTGGGTGATGACATGCTGGTCTCTGCTGCTTGCTGGGGATGGGCTGTATTACTGCTCATCCTGCATCTCAGCCTCAGACAAATGTGTACTTCCTACTCTGCATTTGTGTCTTCTGTTAGGGACTTGTAAATACTTATTTTTATAGGACATATAAAAGTCTTCTGCCATGACATATGAATAACTATGCAGCTTTTGTTTGTTTAATACACTGTTTCATTCCAAATATGTTGTTTATCCTAAAAAACCCCACCAAAACCCTGGTAACTTTGTCAGGTTTGCACACACTGATTTTGACTTTTCAGCATCTCTTTTTGTTACACCCAGCTGTAGTAAGGCAAAACTCTGTAACAGCAAGGCAGACAAAAATTTGACATCCAACATTGTGCAGAGGTTAAGACCATGACTGCAAGCACTATTTCATCAGGGAGTGGCTTAGCATGTGCTTTCTTTAACTTTTTTTAACACAACCCTCCCTGTCAAGGTGTGATATTGTTGAATGTGGCCATTAGGCTGCCTGCTGTTTGTTGCAATGCTGTTGGAGTTTCACTCCTAGCAATGTGCACAGAATTGGCACAATTAAAACTTTCAAACCAAAACTATGCACTTGGGCACTCTGTGCCTGAAATGGTTCATTTCTAGGTCTAAAATGGTCACTGTGGCTTTGTATTGGAGTTTACCTGGTTCTCAGAAACCTAAATAGCAGACCATACAAAGAAGTTGTTTCTGCTCTGTGCAATGATTGTCAGCTCTTTGGACTCATGTGCTCAAGTCTGCTAGAGTTGTTTCAACATGAATGCATTTGACAGCAAATTTTCCCTGAAGTTATGGAAATTTATAGACTCTGTTAATTTAATCAGATATTTTCCTGTGGAAAGAAATTGAGAAAAAACATGTATGATCAGAATGGAGAATTTGTATTTATTTAGAGAAAGAAAGATATTGTTCAATTTACTTTTTTTTTTTTTATTTGTCCCAGTTAGAGGTAACAGAGTTTGGCTGCGGTAACTACAGCTCTTGCATCTCTGTCTGTTCTATGCCTCAAAAAAATTTGCATGCACCTGAAAGAATGTACTATTCCTGAATTTCTTTCACATTTTTAGGCCCATGTGTCCACTACATTGTGCTAATGTTGCTTGTGTTTTTTTAGAATCATGTTACAGCAGGAGATTAACAAGTGTACTGAATATGATATTGCTGTTAAATACAATTCCATCTTTAATTTTACTTTAATTTTCTGATTTATTCTGAAAGATTTGGCCCACTGTAGTCCTTACAAGCAATGCTTTTGTTATGTGTCTCCATGGGTATTTCCTAAAGCCAGCAGAACACTCACTGACTTGCAATATAGATATGACTTTATTTAGAAGTGTTACCAAGAGTTTTTCTCACAATTTTTCCTCTGAGCAACATTAATGTTCAACTTGTAGCAAGGCAATTTGATTTCTCACACAATATAACTTGTCAAAATCAGTCTTTTTGCACTGAAGTGCTGAAGTGTAATTTTCCATCTTGCTTAGTATTTTCTGTGTAGTAATATTTAATCACTGCTTTGTTTAAACAATTTGGACCTATGCATCTGAATAATTTCTGCACTACTTACCCAGCTTCTGGGAACTCTGACCTCAGCAGTGTCTCTTGCTTTCTTTGGTTCTTTTCTTTCCTTTTCTTTCCTTTTCTTTTTGAATTTAGACAAACACAAATAAGAACCAAGACCCTGAATCACCAAGTGGAGGCTTCTGCAGTTAGAAGCAACCAGACTATGACCTGAAGGAGGCTGCCAGTCTGTGCCCTAAGAGCCACCACAGTCTGCTGCTCTCTGAGACAGGGACTGCAGTACTCAGCAGGCTCACCATGCTGTTGAAGGCATGCTGCCATTATTTGGCTTTTTAAAAAAAATTAATTTAGCTCTTGTGCCTGTTCATAGAAATTCTCTTGTCACATTCCCGGTGTGATTAGGTTCATGTATTCACTGGTAGTTTAACTGAACACTATGGCATTTCTGAAGTTTAAGCCTATGTACTTTTGCTTGATTATGTACTTGCAATTCATATTTTCCAAATTTTCTTTTGTCAATGTAATTTAAATTTATTTGGGATTTAGATTTTCTTGGTTTGGTTTGGCTTGGTTTAGTTTTTTTTTTTCCTTTTCCACAGTGCCAGAACTCTCTGTAGTTGGTGCATTCAGCAGTGTCCTGCTGTCTGTTTGGCATGCAACTACCTGTTTGTGTGCTGCTGTGTCTCTGCATCTGGTGCCTCTGAGCTTTCCAAATAATTTCATTTCTTGCCATTTTGTGCTGCATTAATATCCTGCATGCAGTCTCATTCTTCAGTTCCTGCTTTTTTCCCTGATAGATTACGATATGATTGTTTTAATTTGTCTTTAATATATATCACAGTTCTGGTTAGCAGTTCAGGATGCCTTATTTCAAGGCAGAAGAAGTGATGCAAAAGAAGATATGAATACATATTTACCACTACTGGTTCTGCATTGAGATAGAGCAGTACCTAACCTTGTTCTTTCATAAGGATTTTACCACCATATCTGCACATCTGCCCTTTTAATATACTTTTCTGCTTCTCTGCAGTATTTTTTTTTTTGTATATTAACTTCTTGACTTCCTTTTTCGTTTTTTAATTGTGTACTGCAGATGAAGACTGCTGTGATTCACTTTCAGGACTTGACTTGGCACACTGTCTTACTTTCCACTTGTCCAAAGCATTAGGCTATTAGCAGGAAAGCTAAAAATATTCTCAGATTTGCTTCAGATGCATAGGTTGGTCCCTGTTGCTAGTCACAAATTACTGTATCTTTCAAGAACTGATAGCTGCATGGGGCAGCTCTCTTCTGCAATGTAGGTGCATTCCAGCTGATTACTGATTTAATGGTAGTTGTAGAAAAGGTACATTTATATTATCTCCTTAAGGAAAAAAGGGTTTCTGGAATAGCTCTGCCCTTGGGTCCTCCTGTTTGGTTACTAACTTCTCTGGCTAATAGAGTATGTGCCAACCTCTATTCATATTATGAACTTACATTTGTTTTCTTTTTCCTTTTATCTAAAACTATTATTATCAATTACTTTTAACACTGTTAATGAGGAATGTCTATTTTTAATGAGTATTGCTTCCTGGTTATGTCTGTGAGTATTATGACTATGCCTTCAGGAGCTGATCCACTTTGGCCATGGTGCTAGGAGCAAAGCAGCAAAGAAGGGACCACCAGGGCATCACAATACTCAGGCTTTTCTTACAGTCCTCCATACACACTCTCTTGTCTCCTCAAACACTGTAAAGAAATCTCTAGGTTAATGTCTCTCCTCTCCTTGTGTCACTTTCTGTCATTAGCTGATTGTGTTTGAAGGCTTCAGGGTCAGCTGGGGGGGCACCAGAGGACAGCTCTCGACAAGCATTCCTCTAGGCACAAGCCAGACCAGAGAAAGAGGAAAAAAGGAAGGGGAAAAGGAAAAAAAAAAAAAAGAGAGAGAATGAATTGAAGGTCAGATTCTTCTCCCTTTCACAGAACAGATGGGATCAGAGCTGCACAATCATAAGGAACAATTTATGATTATGGGGTTTTAATTTCCTAAGAATGGAAAATTCTGTGTTTCAAGAAGTCTCTGTGCAGGGACCTTGATATTTAAACACCATATTTAAAGAAAAGTAGTATATAAAAAAATATGAATGTGACATGTTTTAGAAAGAATGAAACATTATTTTCTGTGCAATTACAAATATGAGTTAGGAGCAAATAATCTGCTGGCTCTATTCATGACTTCCAGTGGCATGAATCCACAAAAATCTTAACATCGTGGCTATAAGTAAAGAAGAACCTCATATTTTAAGGATAAAGGCCAGGAAAGTGACACAATTAGAGGCCCTCATCTCTGCTTCTTTGAACCAACATTTAGCACTCTCTGTAATTATTATTTACTTGTGAAGAGTCAGAAGCCATTAAGACTAAGCAGGAGGCTTATTTCTGCTATGTACACTCATAAAATTATGTTCAATAAAATTGCTTCTGTTTTTACAGTTATACAAGCATGAAATCAATGATCAATGATTTCTTAACCCCTCAATACAGTTTTATTTTCAAAATCACTCCTCCAGCCTAGGCTTCCTATTAATTTTCTAATGTGAGTAATGATTCCTTAAGAATAAAATATTATTAGCTGTGCATTAATATAAATGTAGAAATATGCCAATATTCTGCCAGAGATAAGCATGAATTTTCCATTCAAACTGTTTTTGAAGTTTCCTTTAGTTCATGCCTCTTAACTTTACCCCCCTGAAAAGCTGAATTATGCAATATTTAAAGAATCTTTGGGTTGTCATGAGTAAAGCCCAAAAAATTCACAGCAGGTGGGGAGTTCATGATGAAAAGACCTGTGGCTTAGTGAAATTTCTGAAGTCTGTCTGGATGCCCCAAATTACTGAAATCATTGACTTTCACAGGATAAAAAAAATCTGGAGATTCTACCTCTACTTCTGTTTACAGAGGATACCCCATTTCAACTGGACAGTCACAACTGTATTTCTCTGAGACATATCTGCTTTCTGTGGTTATAAACAGACAGCTGTAATGCTACATGTCTGTGGGGAGCTCACTTGACCTCCTGATCAGTGCTTAATTTTAAATCCTTCATAACACTTTAAAGAAAACCAAGTGAAGAGTCAGGTTCATGAACATTTTGACTTCTGCTTTTGGCCTTTGTGAAGTGCAGTGAGTCCTCAAATTACATGGATTAGATACAGCCTGTAACTCTTTTTGCAAGGCAACAAGTACCTTGCATTTAGACCTGTGACTGGCTGGGATATACTGGATATTCTCCAGGGCATGTGGTTTTCTAAGATCATTCTACTCAGGGCATACCAAAATACATAGAACCCCCTGTCCAGCTTGCACAGTTGGGTTGTTCTGCAGACCTCTGCTGTGATGATGAGAATTGCAAAGGCAGGGGTGCAGAAATAACCAAAATTTATCTGTATCCAATCTCAGTTAGGGGGTCTTGCAAACAGCCTTGCAGCAATGATGAGTTTAGAAAGGGTCATGGAGGGTCTGCTTCAGATGCTGCAGTTCAAAAGCCATTTGCCACTAATGTTTAGTAAAATAAAGACCTGTAATAAAGCCTGAAAGCCAGACAATGTGCCTTGAGAGGAAAGGAGGAGAAACAGACAGTTTAGTGCCTGAAGTTCCTGGAGTAAAATTTTTAAAAGGAGCAATTCTGAAAGTCAAAATCCAAAGCTGCTTCTTAGAAAGTGAGGAATGACAATATTAATGAAGAGGAGAAAATTCTCCAAAAAAATCAATATAAAATCGAACTTTAGATTAAAAATAATAATAGTGGCCCTACAAATCTGACCTAGGAAAAAAACCAATAATCTTTTCTCCTAAATGTGTATTTTGTAATAAACTTACACCAGAGCAGGAGTGGAATAACCAAACCTGCCACTTGAGATCTGAATGCCCCCAGAAACTTCTCTCTTCACTGCTTAAATCTTATTCCTAGCTGTGGAAAATACTTGTCTGCATTGAAGAATTGAAAGCCCCAGCCCAAAAGGCCAAACTGAGTGCCCAATGCACTCCTGTCATGGTTACAAACTCCAGTCTTTACCTGTGTGACAGCCTGCCTTATTCTTCTTCTCCTATGGTTATTGTTGATTAACAGTTTTCCTTTCATAAAATCCCTTTCTCTTGGTTACCTCAGCACATCCAGTCTGTTTAATTACAGACTCCTGCCTCCATGCTGTGCCTGTTTCTTTTGCTTCCTTGTCCAACTGGACATCAAAGCTCTCTTCTTTCCTGGTGCAGGCACTCCCAAAGGAGCAGTTCAGTGTTCCCTGCCCTTGCTCTCACCCTCTATCCCCATTTTCTTCCCCCTTAGCTGTGGGCAGACACTGACTCTCCTGCTGGCTGTGGCAGCCATCCAGGCATAGGCATCCACATGCTGTGGGTGACAATGACATCCATGGTAGTTGTCCCTGCAGCCAAGATGCAAACCTGCTCATCTGTGCTGAGCTTGCACCTGGGACAGGACTGGAGAGATGGACCAAGCATAAGGCACAGAAATAACAACTTTACCTGGATTCAGCTGTTGCATTTTCACTCCTTCCTGCTAGTGGGGAGCATTGCAGCTGGGCACTACTCTTTGTTTGGCTGGGAATCAGAAGACTTTGGATGTTTTCCAGGGATAGGTTTCAGTGAATTGTCTGCCCATGGTCTCTTCTTGTGCCTCCCCCTTACACAATTGTATATTAGAATTGAGCTTACAGGTTTAGAGAGATTATTTTTATCTTAAATGAATGGATTTAAAAAAATAATTTATATTTACCAGTAAATGTGATGCAGAGATGCTGTGAACTATAAACTGTCATGTCATGCATAGAAGGAATGTTAATGTTGAACTAAAATTCTAGCTGTGCTCATAAGCCTCATAAATCACAGCCATAAATAGACCTCAGTTAGTGCCATGGGGAAAGACTCTGCATATTCATAAGGTTCTCATTTCATATTTTGCCACTAGAATAAGCCTTGAAATGATAAGTAGTTTGCATCCAGTGAATCAGTGACAAGGTAATGGCATTAAACAAAATACTGCAGTGTGATAAACAACTGGAATCTGCAGATCATCTATATTGTCCTTGTGTATAAAGTCAAAGCCATTTATTCAAATGTCACTTTGATTAATAACATTAGTTGCCCTTGATAAGATGTCATTTTCTTGAGTGTATCTGGAGGCTAAATATTTTATGATATTTAGAAATGAACAAAACATTTTTTCTTATTTCTTACAGATTTTTTAATTATGATTCATTGCTTCAATGGCATCATAAAGGCAAATGATGCATTATAAAAATAAAATCCTTTTTCTGAAGCTCTTATAACTTAAATTCCCCAAATTATGTATGAAGATTTTTTTAAAATAAATGGTAAGTCCCCTGAAAAATAGTTAGAACAATAACACTAATAATATTTATAAAGTGGATTTATTATTTAATTTAGGCAGAAAAGCTGATGGAACTGATATAAAAATTAAACTAACATTTCATTTCACCATGTCAAAGCATCCTCTTTTGTTGACATTTAATGAGGAAAAATCCTTTTAAAACACATTTCTTTTTAAATATCTAGGAGAATGGAATGAAATTTTTAAAAATGGGCAAAATAATGATGGGGAACCAAATTTTAGCTCAGGTTGAAGGAGATGAAGGGGGAAACTTCATGTGTATAAAAGAGTATGTGTATATTTTGTTTTTATTTTTTGATACAAAAAACAGGCAGAGCTAATATTCAAGCACTTAAATGAGAAGAGCAAATATTGATAAGCAGTTTAGCTATATCAAAATTGAAAGGGAAACAAATGTCAGTTGCCTATAGTTCTAAAAAATTTGCTTGGAGGCAAAGCACTTTTGAGGCCCTTTCTGGTTACAGTTTTATATGCAACATACTGATGAGGTTGAATATCTCAGGAGAACTCCTGAACATTTATTTGAATTCTGCAGTAGGAATCAATTCAACCATATCAAAGCTGAGCTGAAGTGTATTAATGAGTAAGTGTGAGGAAATTGCTATTTTATCACTCCTTGAATTGCAATGCTCTACAGCCACACAGCGGATAAAGTTCTTCAGGAACATTACTTACCTGCATATCCTGTTTTATTGCAAAAATTGCTCCAGAAAGATATTTTCTCACTACATTCCTTTTGTTGCGCATTGTACATTATTAATTTTATTTCCTTATTTGATGGCAGGATTTCTACTGATGCTTATTTCTGTGAGTTTTGAAGAGCAGACATGTAATGGATGCTTACCTTCAGATATGGGGAGGGGAAATGAGGTCACCCACCTGCCAAGTCATTCACAGGCTGGGTCTTAACCTCATGACTGAAAGTTCAGTCAGTCTGGGTGAACTCGTGCAGTTTTGCACTGAGGGCACAATCTGAATTGCTGAAAGCTTACAGCAGACTGAAAAACCTTTACTGCAAGCAAAAAAGTAGAAGGTGGCAGAAATCCAACATGAACCCAAGATTTTTGCCTGTGGGTTCCCAGCAAAGGTGACTGGGAAGACAAAAATTTTAATTGGGTAATTGAGCTCATTTATATTTATAAAATTAAAAGTAAGATCAAAATTACTATGGTGCAAGTCCTTTGAGGAATATTTGACAACATTCACTTTTACTTGATTAATTTATTCTAACTGGGCCTCCAAGAAGCCTCAGATGTGAGGTTCTATTTCCAAGTACACACAGAGAAAAATCAGAAATCCAGACCAAGAAACCAATTATGTACACAGATTACTGAAAAATATTGAAATGTAGACTTTAATATTCTAAGACATGTTGAGTCTTAGAATTCATGTTATGAATTGTCTAATACATGTAATGCAAAACTTATATTGTGTCTTCAAAACTAATAACTTCCTATCTCCTTCTATAAAGGTAAAGGTTATGAATGTATTACTCTCACTGTGAGTCTGAAATCAGCATTTTTTATAATACACTGAGGTACTGCATCAGTATTCTGCCAGGCTTCAAAAAATCACTGTATGCTATTTTTCTTTGAAAGGTAGAAATCTCTAGTACAGAAAGTGTAACAGTCATATTTAAAATAAAAAATAACAAAAGGCAGAAAATGAGCCATACTAACTTGGGATAACTTGCTCAAATACATCAGGAATGACCCATCATAAGACTGAGTTTGGCATTTGCAGCTGGAACAGACTCATGTATTGACTGATGGACCCTCTCTTTTCCATTTGGACCCAGATAAGTGAGCAACTAAGGGTCAGAACTTTTGGGGCCCAGTTACCCACCCTGGCAAAAATGATGCCCCGTGTTGAATCTCTTCCACTCTACAAGGTTGCTCCATTGGTAAACTGAGATGAGGCCGGTGTGCTTGACAGAAATGCTGTGCTGGTTGGTGTTTGTGGAGTGTTTGTGCCCCTCAGCAATGAGGAGCAGGAGCAGTTCCATGAGAACAAATGCCTCTCCTGCAGCTCTGATTCAAGCTAAAATAGTAAAACATTGCACCATGTCAGAATACTGGCATGAGGAGAGATTATCTGAGGATTAATATGTGATTGGAGACTAGAGTTAGGGGGTTTGCCATGAGTGTGTAGAAAATGTCTAAGGGAGCTTCCTATCTAGAAGATAGGAAGAGAGAGAATGAGAAAGAAATGGAGAGAAAAGAAATGCAAAAGACCCTTACTCTCCCTAGGCACAAAAACACCCAGAGCAAGGCAGGGTTATGGTCAATGAAATTCTTTTACCAAATTCTGTACTGCTGTTTGACAGAATGTGTTAGAAGACTTACTCTATTCTTGGATTTAATAGGAAAGTAAATCCAGCCAACAAGCTCTTCTGAAGAAAAATAATTACATAATTCTGGTTTAAGTCTTTTCTGAGTACAGGCTACCAGTAATTCTAATTATATTTCATGGTTTCTTGCCACTTGACAGGGATTGCTCTGCTTTTGAAGCTCAACCTGGACTTAAATTGTGACTAAAATAAAAATGATTTCTTAAACTGCTGTCATTAAAAACAGACCTAAATCAGTCACAAGGAAAATAACATAATTTTAAAGTATTATCAATGAAAGCCTCAGGCATGCAGGGGAATGAGCACTTTCCCACACTTGACCTACACTCTGGTTTCACACTTCTCACTGGCAGTAGTTAAAGATCTGAGATTAACAAGGAATTTGAATAAAAATGGCTAAATTGACTCAAATGGAGCAAGGAAGTAGTCACACTTTCTTCCTCAAGCTCCATACAGATCTGAAGATGATATGGCATCCCTGTGTCTCAGCTGCCTCAGTAGTTTGGATGTTCCAGCAGGTTTTTTTTCAGCTCAGAAAGGAAACAGGAACTACTGACAAATTTTACATGGAAATGTTATTAACTTGTTCTATGCTGCCTTTTTTAAGGGTTTCTGGCTTAATAAAATGTACATTTACATTTTTAAGACTGCCAGCCTCTGAGTATTAAGACATAAGCACAGACAGAAACTGTACAACTGTACAATATCAGTTCCAGACAGAAAGCAGAAATCATTTGGAATGGTTAATATTTTTAATAGAAAACAAAAAAAAGAAAAGAAAAATAAAGAAAAAGAAAAGAAAGAAAAATAAGTCTTAAAATTCCTAGGTCATAAGAAAATGATATTATCTTTGAATAATGTTTCCTTATAATACCTAGTGAGTTGGTAACAATTTAACATGTGCTGCTGTGACAAATGGCCAGTTTTGACCTGGCCTGCTAAACTTCTTCAAGATTTATCAGTATTGAGAGATGTGTCTACATTGAACATACCAATACTGTAATTAGTAATGCTTCCCTCTTTCAGTTTTCACTTGTGTAGTTTTCCATATTATTCTGTTCATATCTTTCACCTTACCTCAGTAGTTTGCAATTGGATGATTTCTGAGTACATTACCGGACTAAAAAAACCCAAGAAAACTGCTGTTGCAAAGACAACTTGTGTTAGCATTTAACTCACACAGAGAACCTAAAGCTCTGATCAAAAAAAGATCAAGAGGCACCCACACACAATGAAAGTCAATAATCTGTCACAACCAGATACTCCAATGTGTTATCATTTCTGTCAGATCAGTCTGCTGCAAGACTGCTATAATAGAAAATAGCCCTGAGATTTGATTCACTGAGATTTTAAGACGTAGCCTTAGAACTCCCTGGAAACTCTTACTGCGTTCTCTGCATTTTCCTTGTGGCACTATTTTTTGTTGTTACACCAAATTGTTTATAGGGCACCCAAAAGAATGGTAGCAGTGATAAAGTCTTGGTTCCAGAATTATCAAATTTATTTTCTGGAATTAATTAATTTCCTGGATGTAAGGAAGAGTAATGCTTTACAACCAAAGAATTAAAAATGTAAAGCAACTTTGTGTTTAGTCTGCTGTGTATGCTGTTCCTGAGGAGTTAAGGAATTGTTTTTCATGCAAAGTGAAAAACAAATTGTAAAATTACAGTACTATGCTTTGGGCTATGAGGAGATCAATTAAAATGGTTTAGGCACACATGGAAAACCAGGTCAGTAGTTAGTATTAAATGAAATAGGAAAATCTGTTATAAGTAAAAGAGATTCCAAGGAAGGAAAGGTCTGAATTTTCCTCTTAGTATATAAAGATCTATTAAACATATTGAGCATTGGATGAAGCACTGTACTCCAAAAGCAATAAAAGTTTAGGATTATCTTATACTACTATTTTTATTTGGGACCATTTTGAACATACAAAAATCTATACATACATCTGTCTCTGTCCCTCTTTGTACATATTCTAAATAAGAAAAATATATGGTTTAAAAAGTACCATTAGTAATTTATTTTACAAGACTTGCGTACTTTATACGGACTATGTAAGTTATCAATTGAAGAGTTACTGTACGTTCTCCTGCGGGGATCAGAAATATCCATTTAATTGTTAGTATTTGGACTTTTCCCACATGTGAGGAACCATCAAGAAGTTTTCCTGGACTGGAGGCAGGATGGAGGAAGGGGAGTTACCTACTCCACGGGAAATACCTGAAGGGATTGTCTCTTGAGAATGCAATATTACGGTGAGGGCTTCCAAAGGCATGCTGTTAAACTTTACCTGTATTGTTTCTGGATTGCTGTTATTATTATAAGGCATATGCTAAATCAGAGTTTGAGACAGCAGCTTCTCAAAATTCCTGAAACTTTCCTAATAGAATAAATAGCCCTTGAGCCTGGAAGCACCTTGAACTGGCTGATGGTGACTAGTACTCACACATCCTCTAATGGTCATGACCTGCCATGGAAAAATCTGTAGACGTCAGCATTCCCAAATCCAATCGCAAGCTGATTTTGGACATCACCTCAGAAAGACACAGAACTTTTAATTCAATTTAATTGGTTGTTGTTTGGGGTTTTCTTGTTGTTTGTCGGTTTGTTTGTTGTGTGAGGCTTGATTTGCTCAGGCAAAGCTCTGTGAATTTTATCAGAGCTAGGACATTTAAAACTCATCCAGAGTCTGAAGGAGGTTTCATGTTTGTAATGTTTTTGCAGGGGCACTGTGACAGAAAACCAGAAAATACAGTTAACTTTATAATCTCAGATAAATCAGCTGTCACTTTCAAATATGACTTCACTAGTAGTCCCACAAGAAATGACAAAGACTCAAAATCTTAGGGCAAAATAACTTGCTGAAGAACTCCAGCTCCTTCAGAATCTAAGGGAGCTTGTGCATATCTGGTATCTCTTATGAATAAGTCAAGAGCATCTTGAATGCTCATTTTTCCTGTAAGTAATTTGCATAGATTCGGAAAATAATACATAGTCAGCAAGCCAACAAGAATGTCTGAGCTACTTCTGATTTTCATCTTGCAGTGCTTAATAGAATCTTTAATAATATGAGGAGAAGAGAGGAATGTTTAAATTATATTGCTAAGAAATTATCTAATTTCCAGGGACAGATTCCTTTTCATTGGCCTTAAGGCAAACAGAGCTGACACATGTTCCTTATTCCACAAGGAATTGAAGCACTAACCTCAGTGAATCCAAACAAATTCACTGCATGCAAGGATATTTTATACGATGATTTTTCAAAATGAAAATTGCACCAGAAGCAAGGTAATGGCTTAGAAAGGGATGGCTTTGTGTAATCAGAGCCTTGTGTTTGCCTGTAGGAAATAATGTATTCCTTAATACTTCTCCACACTATTGGATAAAGATTTGTTTTACATGTTATAAATGTGAAGCTTCTCAGCATATTTGTACCCATTAATTTGATTTAATTTGATGATTTGATTGCAAATTTTGCCTTATCTCTAGAGGGGAACCTTAGAAAGCCTTTTGGAGGACAACTTCCCAAAAATGCTGGGCTTTTTTTTTTCTGCAAGAGTGAAACTTCTGTCCAGGAGAACTGACCTGACTATGAACTGCAGTATAAAAGCTGGTTTCCCTATCATCTTGCACTTTTTTTGCGATAATGGGGAAGCATCTATGGAAATCAGTGAAGAAACTTCCATGAAATTGCCATGGAAGCTTTCTTGGTGACTTCGTGACATAAAAGTGTTAATCCAAATTTCCAGGGACAGTATGAGGAAGGAAGGCTCAAGCAAAAGGACAAAAAAGAGAGAATGACAAGGAATATAAAGATCCCATGGAAGAGAGAGAAGTCCCAGACGAAAGAAACATGAAGCAGGAGAAATCAAAACAGATTTCCAGGTCATTATGTTAGGAATATAAGTAAGAAGAGATCTATTAAAATGCTTATTTGCTAGTAATCTATCCAAAAGTGCTCCCTGCAGAAGTTTGGAAACACTGTTACAGATACAAAAAGTTTTAATGAGACAGCTGCTTTCTCCCTACATTTAAATTTTTGATTTTGTAAGCAGGATTTTGTATGCAACTGCCTATTACCTAATAAAGCTACTGTTTTAGATACTGGAATTGATGCTTAGCAATTTTTCAGCTTTTTGGCTAACACATGCATTATTTATATTACACTATTGCTGAGAGAGCTGTACCCAATTTTACTAGGTGGCAAGCATAAACATAACCATTCTTAAAAAACCCTATAATTTTTCTAGCCATCACAGAGAGATTGTAGGACCCAGAAAATGACAATATTTTAGTTAGGGACGACAGACTTAATAGAAAATTGAGGGTAGGATTCATTTTTGTCTATTTACAGACATGTTTTAAATGACTAATCTGTCTTCTCTTTGTAGGTGGTGGAGAGAAGGTACAAATTATCTGATCTATTTTTGAGTACTGTTGCAAGCTTTAATGATCAGTACTCTGGAGGAGCCAATTTCTGTGTTATCTGCAGTTGATACTGAGACAAGTAGCTCAGATAGGACTTTTATCTTTTTTTAGCAAAATTAAAAATAAAAGGTCAGAAAGCATTTGTTTACCACAATTAGAACTTTTTAGAGGACTTCTATATGAATCAATTTATTGTTCTGGCCAATGTATCTGTAGAAGACCTTGTTATTATTATTTGCATTCCTTGCCAACTTATGAAACATTGCCATGGATGGTGTGTGCATTGCTATATAGAATGTCATATACATGATATACACTGAGCTCTTGATAGAGGTCATTCTGGGATCTCTCACATTTTAGTTTTCCATACCAAATGTTATTTTTGCAGAACATGAGAAATTATTTAAAACTTGAGAAAAAAAATCAAACCACTCCAGTAAGAGAGACTCTTTGTGTGCTGTAGTTTGCTCACTGCAAGGAGTGAACACATTCTCAAATGCAGAACTGCATAAAAGAGGAGTGAACTGAGCCACTGGCTGTGGGAGGCAGCTGAATGTTTCGAGAGAGCAATTCCCCCTGGACCAGGGTTCTCATTCTAGCCAGACATGACTTATCAGCATGAATACTTGACAAGATAGAAACAATAGAGGCTGCATTAGAGGCAGCCTTTTAAGAATTTTCATTCTTTCAATTAATTTCTTACTTGCCTCATAAACATTCCTTCATATTTGTACTTTCCACCTACAAACTGCTGTTACCTTATTTAGTAGTCATCTTTTCCTTCTCCATCTATCCTTAGAAGTACTACTTTTAAAAAGTCAGCTGGATTTATAACATGAGGAATTTACCACAGTTAGAAGCCCAGTGCAGAGGCCACTGGAATGTGTTACAGGAATCACAATGTTGCTGGTTGAGCTGAGGGCAGCTTTGTTTAGCCTGTGCCATTTTTTTGAGAGCTTACTGTAGTAAATATTTTGTTTTTATTTTTTTCAGGGAACAGAGTATATGCTACGTTTCTGAAAATAGAATCACTGCTTTTCATTATCAAATTCTTCTCTCCAGTTAGGCCTTGTAAGAGCACTCTCTCTAGTTTTAAAGCTATGGTGACACAAGTGACACAGGGTTGCTGGTTCAGCAGGGATATTTACGTTTTAAGTTTTAAGGATTAACTTAATAATGACTCCGTTTACCGTGATTATTTAGTTTGGTACTGCACAAGGTCTGTCTCCACACTTTGCATATGGCAATGCATACTAAGCATCTCTCTCTACAGACAGCAACTGATTTCACAAGACACTTGCAGAAATGTTTTCAACAGTGCACATCTAATTCAAACTTCTTACACAAAAAGGAAGGAAGGCATGATAGATACTTCAATGAGTCAAGGGATGTTCACACATGAGAATCAATTTTTACATTATTTATGTCTCTTTTTGGCAGTGAATGTTTAACAATGTGGACCAAGCAATGAATTCTTTGGTATATGCTCCCTTTTGTGGCAGCATGGCAATATCAGAGCAAAATTTTTCCATAATTTTTTTCCTGGAAAGTACTTATCATATTTAACAGTATCCATTTAACAAGACATTAACAACAGCTTCAGCTGTCCCCAGCTGCTTATGCTGTGTATTATTTTCAGGGCTGAAAATCTTGCAGTTGCTCTCCAAAACAACAGCAAATACCATCAGAAATATGAGACCTCCTACAGAGATGAAGACAACATCACACCTCTGTGACCTTGACAAGGTTAGGGTAAGGTTTAACTTAAGATCATTCTTTGGCACTTCAGAATCCTGTTTTCTACTAATAATATGGTTTGTGACATCCCTGTTGTCACAGAACCCGCTCACATGGTTGGGTTCTTCAAGTTAAAAATGAAAAAGTTCTCCTGAAAGAGGTACTACCTTATTTTTCTGCCTTTGAATTTACTAGGGAGGCATCATACAGCTAAGGCAAGCACTGCTGCTGCCAGATCACTGCAATGAATCAAGGGGAGGAGCAAATAACCCAATATTATTCTGAGCATCAGTGACCTGGTGTAAATTACACTGTGGTTCTAGTGATGCCTGGTACTCCCAGAAGCCCTGCAAAAGGGCAGAACACCAAGCAAGTAATAAAACAGGTGTACCAGATACAACTTACAGACTGATAACACTGCCACACCTGAGCCTTGTCCATAGGTTAACCTGGAAGAAAGGGATCTTGTCCAGCAAATGCCATTTATATACTGAAAAGAAGATGACAACTCTGCTGACTGAAAGGATTTTTTTCTTATAGAGATTGTAAGTTGAAGAAATGAATCTTGAGGGGTCTGGAAGTAAATCTGGGCTCTGAGATACATCAGTACTAAACTGGAAGAGCCTCAGAATGTAGAGGTATTAGAAACAGAATAAAGAACAAAGTAGGTGCAGACAAAATGTAGTAACTAGCTTTAAGGAGAGGAGGGAAAGAAGGGGACAAAATGTGGCCCATCCATGCCTGTTTCCCATTGTACTTCTCCACCTGCAGATCCAGAGTTGGGAGGTGAAGAACAAATCATGATTGATGAAGCTAAATTCAAATTTGACAATCAAGAGATTCTGTTTGCTTGTCAATAAAAATGGCAGCTAATGTTGACTGAGCTTGTTTGGACATAATTTGAAAGCTGTGAATTCTAATTTCACTAGCCCAGGTTATAGCTTTGAAACTAAACTCATGCACTAAGTAAATCATATGTCACCATGGTGAGTGGGTCCTTAAGAACATACAGTCACCCACAGATTCATTTGCTCGAACAACAAATCACAGCCAACATCCCACAGCCCCACCATAGACACGAGACAAAAAATTATGCAAAGTCCTGCTGGCACCTGTAGAAATACACAGTTGTGGTGACTGTGGGAGTTTTGTAGACATTTAAAGGAAATGCAAAGTAATGTAAAAATTGGCAGTAACTTAATTGCTTGCTTAAGAAGGTTCTTTTAATTCTTGCCAATGCCTAAATACTCAGTGGCAGCAAATCTCTCTGACTGTTTCAGGGCCCTCCTAGTTCTCTGGTTTTGCTATTAGAGTACCAGTGCATTTTACACACCTCAGGTATTTTTAAAAATATAGTGCAGATGCAGTGTTAAATCTCTTGTTCTGGAGAAACATAATATCTGTGATGTTTGTGAAAGACATTTAAATGGATATTCCTAGAAAACAATTTCCTCTTGTTTTCTAAATTAGCATGTATCAAATGTGCTGAATCAACCTTTATTGTCCTGTCACAAAGCAGAAGAGATTTTATTTAGATGTTGAAGAGAGTGATCTTTGCTCTGGGTAGAGGTAGTCTCTAGGTAAAGATAGCTTACAGTGCAATAATGAATTTTTGTTAAATTCACCTATGGACATACTTTGTATGTTAATATGAGCCAGATAAAACTGGTCAGTCTGGGCTGATGTTCCTTCAGAGATTGTACAGAGATTGGCCACACTGATTCATTTACAGCAAATTCATTATAGCAAATTCATTTATCACCTCATGGCATTGTATGACAGACTCTCTCTTTCCAGGAAAAGGCAGCCACATAATTTTTGTAATCTTTTGGTCCAGCTGTTTTTAACAAATGATAAGGACTTTGCATGTTATAAACTAGCAAGTTACCTTGAATTTGAATTAGCATGCAAAGCATGTCTGTAGGTGAATTAAGTATGTAAATACAAATAATTTATAGCACATAAATATCTAAATATTAAGCATATATATATAGTTTAAATTTTCACACTGGACAGTTAAGCTAACAATGAATAATATTGTGTGAGTGGGTTGGTTAACAAAACAGCTTTTCATTTCTTGCATATATGCCACAGGAAATACCTATGTGCAGAATAGAAAGGAATGTGAGTTCTTGCTCTGTTTTGCTAAAACTCCATAGTGCTGTTTTGTGCCATCATACCTAGTGTGGTGTCTCAAGAGGACTACACCAGTGTGCATTTGTTTCACTCAGTACCATGTGCCTACAGAACATTGTCTGTTCTCAAGGTAAATGGTTAAAGAGGTAATTACCAGAGTGGGAAAAGACAAGGACACAAAATATGGTAGAAATAAGATTATTTAAATATAGAGCAGAGAATGGTAATGGTTTTTTTTCCTCTGTTCTTTAGCTGTTTCTTTGCTTTTGTCCTAAACAGTCTGAACTTGAGTTTGCTTTTCCTGGGTCAAGTAAATTTAAAGTAACCTCTTCTAACCCTAATGATATCCTCGCATATAAATTCTTGCTTTCTTGTGTTAGGGGCAGAAGATGTCTTCACTGCAGAGAAGAAGGCTTTCTAATTCATGACAAATTACATTTCAAAATTTGATTTCACTCTAAATCATCTGATCAAGTAAAATTATTCAAGTTTCCTGAGAACTACATATTTGTTAGAAGTTCCATTTTTTAACAGCATCAAATGTTGCTTCACTGACCCCATGCGCCCCAGACCTTATGGCCCTGTAGCAGTATGACCGAATTTCTTAAATATAGATAAACCTCACTGAAGACCTGAATGCATCACGAGTCTGTGGGATAAAGCCCTGGCTGCTGTGGCCCTGGCTCCATGGAAGAGCATGACTGGATCTGATTGGGCTGCCCTGCCTCTCCTCAGAGCCAGCTGGACTCAGGGCTCCTGTGTCCTTGGTGGATTTTGTAGACCTCCAGATCTCCAGGGATGAAGGTAACTCAGCCAAAGGATCCAAACAAAGGATCTTGAGCTTGATTCTCTAAATGTTAGTGGAAAATGGCAATGACCTCTATTGTCACTTTTGATAAACAGACTGGCTTTATTGTGCTTTGCCATTCCCATGAGAATGATTTGGTCAGCTGCCCCCATGTACCTATTTACCCTCATCAGCTTGGCAATGGGCTGTACAAACTGGACCCTTTACAAAAATCCTCTTCAGTATCTTCTGCAAAAATCATCTTTGTATTTTATTTCAGAGGCCCAGGAAATCAGTCTGTACCATAGATTAGTTTGAAGAAATAGCAGTTAGGAAAAGCAAGCAGCTTGGAAAGTAACCATTTTTGATACTGGAGCTCTTGAAAGACAGTAAACATGAAACTTACAGATATCAGTTTCACAGGGTCTTTTTTCAGAGGAACACTGTGTGATAAACAGTGTTTTTTTGAAAAGGGAAGAATTTTCTTGATTTGAATTATTCATTTTTACTCTTGACCATTATTTCTACGCTGGTTCCTGATAGAGGATATCATATCAAATAATAATACGGTATCATAGCAACATAAAGGAAACCAGTCTCACAGATTCTGAGGATGCTGATATCATTGCATTAGCTATTGCAAAACAATTATTGAGCTGGCATCTTCAAATAGCTTTATTTTATGGTTAAAAAAGTGGTCCTACTATCTGATAAGACATTGTGCCTCTAAGTTGCTTCAGGCTTCTTTTAAAGAGTCTCTAAAAGTCAGTTCTTTTACTGCTAAACAACTTTGTCATGGCCTTGGCTCTTTAACTAGCTGTGCTGGAAAATATTTTTCTTTCATTTTAATGTCAACCACCAACCCAAAGCTGTCATTGCAATAACATTGAAAAAGACTGTGTACTAGCTAACATCCCCTGCTGCGCAGTCTCTTTTTTCATGGAGTGGATGGGGAAACAGCTATTTCAATAAACAACTCACTAAGTTGCGTAACATTAACTAGTCCATAATAAAAGGTACTTAAACAATATTTTTTTTTATATATGCAAGTGTTCTAAAGCTTGTCTTCCTGACCTGAAGCACTCTAGTGTTAGATCTGGTTGAGAAAAAATGAGAAAGTCTCAGATGTAAATAAATTTACATTTTTCAAGAAGCTGCAAAAAATATCAGAAGTTCAAACTGTGTAATTAATTTTTCCTGCAGAATACCTGCAAGCATGTTCACATTCTCAATTTTTAGTAAACTGACAGCTATGGAAATAAAATTCTGCACTCTTTTGAGAATATAGCCCTTCCTCCAAACAGTCCTCAGAAATTTACAGTGAGGTATAGATGCCACAAAATTCACGCACTGGAAACGGGACATGCTTTTTACAAGGCATCTACCAGAACTCCAGGACATTTGCAAGCATTTTTGCCACTGTCATTTGTGTTTTCCCTCCCACCAGAGGCTGCCTTTGCGCTCATGCCGTGCCTCGCAGCCCCATCTAGCGGGGAAGGGCCAGGGCAGGGATCGGGATGCTCCGGGCTGGAGGATGCGGAGCGACCCCGGGACCGGGCAGCGCCCGGCGGGAGCGGATTGTGCCCGCCTGGAGCAGCTCTGCCCTGGCTTCAGCTGGGGCACACTTGATGCCTTCCCAGTGCCTGCCACAGTGCTCTCTTTCGGATTCAGAATGCAAATGGTGTTGATAACACGCTGATTTTGGTTTTTTAACGTTTTGTTGTTTTGCTAAATCATGTTTATCCTAAGCAAGGGCCATTTTCTCCTTTGTCTCATGCTCTGCCAGCGAGGAGGTAGGCAAATAAAACAAACTGGGGGGGAAGCACAGGTGGGACAGGTGACCTGAACTGACCAAAGGGGTATTCCATACCACAGAACATCATGCCCTGTATATAAACTGGGGGAATTCCCTGAAAGGTTGGCTGATCTGGGTTTGGGAATAGGGCTCTGTCAGAAGGTGGTGAGCAATTGCACTGTGCATCACATGTTGGTTTTTTTTCCCCTTTTTATTATCATTATTACCGTTTACCATTATTTTTGTATTTTACTTAATTTTCAATTATTCCACTGGTCTTATCTCAACATACAAGTTTTACTTTAATGCTCCTCCTCATTCCACTGAAGTGGGAGGGAAAGAAAAGATGGGTCAGGTGAGTGGCAGTGTGGTGCTCCACCTCCAGCTGGACTTAAAACAGACTCTTATTCCAGTAGCTCATCATTAAACTGTTTCCAGCACTAAAGAGGAAAAATAGGACTTGTTCTGCATTTTTCCATGTGATTGTGTTAATTACAGGCCACCAAGTTGATCCAAGGCATGAAGCACCTCTCCCATGAGGAAAGGCTGAGAGAACTGTGTTTGGCCAGCCTGGGAAAGAGAAGGCTTTGGAGTCACCAACTTCTGTCCTTTCAGTACCTGAAGGGAGCCTACAAGAGACATAAAGAAAGATTATTTACAGGACAAGGGCAATGGCTTCACACTGAGAGAAAGAAGGTTTAAATTAGATGTTAGGAAGAAATTCTTTACTGTGAGAGTGGTGAAGCACTAGAATGGGTTGTCCAGAGAAGCTGTGGATGCCCCATCTCTGTGCACATTCAAGGCCAGGTTGGATGCAGCTCTGAACAACCTGGTCTAGGGGGAGGTGTTCCTGTCCATGGCAGGGGGGCTGGAATGACACTGTCTTTAGGGACCATTCCAACCCACAGCATTCTGTGATTACACTTTATGAAACAGAATTTTTTATTTAGTGTTTGATTTTCAAAAACTGCACACTTTGAACTCTGACTACATAAAATGGGCTAAAATGTAAAGAGAAATACAATGGAGATAATGCTTAATAATTTGTTATTTTACAGTGAAAATTTTATTAAAAAGACTGTATTTATCCATGACTACTTCTTTGGAGCCAGCTAAGCTGATACTATTAAATGAGAAAATACATTGCAACATTATGAAAAGATGAAACTTGAAAGACAAATTCAAATACTCAGAAAACCATTAATCTGGAGATTGGGAAACAAAAGTGCAGAGGTCTGTCAGTCTGCAGCTACAGGGAAGAAGGTGCTACATGAGATCAAGAGCAGCCTTCAAAGTGCTCCTTGACCTGATGTGAATAATAATACTCTTGAGATCTGTTTAATGCCTGAGACATTAATCCCCTGAAAACTTCTCCTCATGAGTGGACTTGTATTATTCCTTATGTTTGCCCCACTCTGAGGAGGAAAGAACAGCAGTCCTGGATAAACAGCCAATATTGAATCAAACCTAATGGCCTGCGATTTCCCAAATGTGCACAAGAACTGCTCCTCTTGTGAGCTCACCCACTGCTTTCCTATCCACATCTTCACTTTATCTTGCAGCTAAAGTGAAACATCCCTTGACACCATGCCCAGTGCTTAAGGGACACCCATGGGGCCAGTGAGGAAGGGGCTCTGCTGCAGGGAGAACTTTCCAGGGCCAGCAGCTGGCAAGGTGGGAGCTGGAGCCTCTCCACTTTGTGTTGCCCACCTCCACACTCCAGCCAGCTAAAGCAAAACCAAAACAGGGACCCTCAGAAATTACACAGCCAAGCAGTTCCTCTGGATGGAGAAGCAGACTGATCCCCTGACAAGGAGTTCTGAGGCACCCAGGTGTCATGGTACACCTTGCCAGGGCTGGACACATCCCACAGTCCACACAAAGCTCCTGGCCACTCCTGGCACTGTCTGCTGGCTGTCTACTCATGCAGAGAGGTTTTACCTGCAGAATGCAGGCCAGGCAGGTGGGCCTCTGCATTCTTATCTGTCACTTTTACTTTCTTTTGAGAGGAAAGACTTTCAGAGCAGCTTCAGGACTTTTTTACAAATTGCCGTAGCAAAGTAACTTCTGAGGAGATTAGAAACTCGTCGTGCACCTGAAAAACTAAATAAGGAGGACATGAACTCCATGGATTTGTATCTATGGCTGTGGGAATGCTGGTGTTGGCTTTTTTGAAAACCACTTTTCAAAGAACTGAATTCAAGATAAAGCCTAGCTTGCTTTTCTCTCTCTTTCATAGGGACAGTTAATTGCACATTAATGAAGGTACTGCATACCTTAAACTCAACATTAGTTATGAGTGCAATTCCTACAGGTAACTCAGTTTTCATGGCACTAAGTTACAAAGGAGGTACAGTGTTTTTCCAGGTCATATTGCAACCAAGGGTCCTGTGGGATATTCTCTGTATTTTTCAGAAAAGCCATTTCTTAGTGATATGGTAAACCTCTTATATTCACCTGGATCCATGTCAGAAAACCAGACCCTTCCTGTCTGACTTCAGTGGAGAAAGTACCACACTGACACTTCCACATTTCCAAGAACAATGAATAAGTGCACCAGCATGGAGGCTTGATAACAATTTTATGCATTCTCATCACCAGTACTTTCCTAAATGTTTATTGATTCTTAGAAAACTTCAATTCTGTCTTTACTCTTCCCCTCTCAATGGATTTTCTCTCTAAATGAGAGGTTGCTAAACTATCCTGAACCAGTTTCTGTGCTTAAACAAAATTATTACTTTGAATTTTGATTGTAAAGATTCTGACAGAATAAGAACTTTTAAAACTAGACATGAAGACATATGCACTGAAGGACAAGATTTAGCAAATCCAAATATTAAAAGGAAAGGATTTATATCAGATATATCAGTTAAAATCCAGATATTCTTTAGCTTGATGCTTCCTGCTGTCAGCTTAAGGGTAACAGTGAAATTATTTGTGAATTTCAGTTTTTTTTTAAATCCAGATGCTGTTAAAGACTTTTGAGGAAGCATATAAAAAAAGAAATTACTTATTTTTTAACTCTTTGTATAAGGAGATAGGTATGTGACTTCTGTATCAAATATTGTCAAAAGTAAAGCATGTTTAGAATTTAAATTACTTCTGTATTCAATATTGATAAATCTAATTTGCAGTGTTTCTGCTCCTTTTTAACCTAGAGACAGGATTAATATTCATGATATTGCTTTTGGTAGTGTGCAAGAAATTCCACAAGTCAAATTCACTCAACCCATATTGGTTAGAATATAGAATATTTACCTTTTCCATAATATCTTTAATTTTGTCAACACCAAAAGCAGATCATGACTTTGTTTCTAATGCTGCTAAAAAATTTCTCAAGCTGTTTTGACATTCAGCAGAATGCTATTTTTGTTCCCACCTCTTAAGAAAGTAACAAAGGACCTCCAACCAAGCACAAAAATAAATAGAGTTGTTCTTTCCTGGCAAGCAAATTTTTGGCATTTTGTAAATTACCTGCTTCATTTCTGTGCTGATAGCGGTATACAGAGAGGATAGAAGCTGCATTCCTTGTGACTTACTGCAAGTGCTCCTGGACAAAATTAGGGATTTTATTAGTCACATTTTTTAGCTGTTACTGAAATATTTTTCAAAATAGTTTTGTTAAAAAATATCTAGACTATTTGCTCAATTATTAGGTAAATGGTTTGCTATGTTCCTTCTCTGCTCACTGTCACTGTGGATAGATTAGCAAGTGGTGATGCAGTCTTTGGTCCAAACCTCATTGTACTGAGCCTGCTCCAGATGTCATAAATACATCTTGTTGGGATGTTTTATTTCTCTCACATCCCTGCAGGCAGCCCAGACTGGAATGGATTTATGTATTTTTATTTTGAGACTGTTTTTGCTGGAAGGCCTACCAAAAAAACCCCCAGGCTTTGCATTTTGAGTGAGCTGAAGTTGCACAGTATGGACACCTTAATTTAGCTAGTGAGTTGATTTATGCTCAAAAATATCTGAAGTGGTGTCCCTTCAATACCCTTCAGATTCTGAGATATTTTCTCTCATTTGCTTGTCCAGCTCCAAATGAGAACAGCTTGAATAAGTATCAGCCTTAGATTTTTGCTGTGAAATTTTGATTGCCTTTTGAAATGGAGAGTTAGAACTCTTAATTAGACTGAGGCTGCATGGAAAGTATTCGTAGAGCCTTTACTGTAGCTAACGGTGCTGATTCTGTACAAGATAATTATCTCTGTAAAAATCAGTGTATCCATTAAAACAAACCAAACAAACAACCAAACCAAACCAAACTTGATTTATTTACTGCAAGGATTTTTTTAAAATACAATATTCTCATTAAAATATTTCTATCCTATATCTCCTAGGAAGTACCTCTATCTTCCAGCTAAGTAGAGTGCATAGAGATCCCCTGCATGGACTGAAGTATTCAGATATATCAATCAAAAAAAAGCAGCAGCAAGTAGAGCACTGGTGGTACCACAGGAGGGTACAAGAGAAGCACAAGATTCTCTGCTTTTCTAGCATGCTTCGTAACTGAGTCAGCAGAGGACATCTAAATCATCCTCAAACACTGCTAAAGCCAGTTAAATTGAGTAGGGTCATGTGCAAAGCATGCTTCAGACACTATCCAGATGAAAGTCAACATTTGTTTCAGTTCTCATTAAAACATACAAGCTGAAAGTACTACTGCAGAGAAGAAGAAATTTAAACAAATTATGATTCTTCAAAACAAGGTAATCATCTCAGAAATACCTATATGTGATGTTCTTGGAGTGTATAGGAGTGTAAAAGAGAAATTAAACTATTTTATTTTTTATTCCTAGTGTCCTGGTTTTGTGGAATAGAGATTCTTTCTTTCTTTTCTTTCTTTTCTTTCTTTTCTTTCTTTCTTTCTTTCTTTCTTTCTTTCTTTCTTTCTTTCTTTCTTTCTTTCTTTCTTTCTTTCTTTCTTTCTTTCTTTCTTTCTTTCTTTCTTTCTTTCTTTCTTTCTTTCTTTCTTTCTTTCTTTCTTTCTTTCTTTCTTTCTTTCTTTCTTTCTTTCTTTCTTTCTTTCTTTCTTTCTTTCTTTCTTTCTTTCTTTCTTTCTTTCTTTCTTTCTTTCTTTCTTTCTTTCTTTCTTTCTTTCTTTCTTTCTTTCTTTCTTTCTTTCTTTCTTTCTTTCTTTCTTTCTTTCTTTCTTTCTTTCTTTCTTTCTTGTTACAGTCCAATGTTGATAACACACCAATGCTTTACTTGTTGCTGAGCAGTACTTACCCCAAGTAAAGACTTTTCAGTTTCCTATGCTCTGCCAGTGGGTAGGTGTACAAGAAGCCAGGAGGAAGCAGGAACAGGACAGCTGACACAAACTGGCCCAAGGGTTATTCCACACCACAGAACACCATGCCCAGTATAAAACTGGGAGGAGCTGGCTGGGAGCTGCCTTTCATGGCTCAGGGATTGGCTGGACATTGCTCAGCAGGGGGTGAGCAATTGGGTTGTGCATCACTTGTTTTTCTGTGTTTTATTCCCCTCTCTCTCTTTTTGTTGTCTCCTCTTTATTAATTATTATTATTATTGTTATTATTATTACCCAGGGGATTTATTTACAGGTGTGTGAGCAAGTGGCTCCATGGTATTTAGCTCTCAGCTGGGGTTAGGCCACAATGCCTGGTTACACAGTGAATATCTCAGTGACTCTCCATATACTAACACAGCCTCTAAGATTTTATTTTACTGGGAGATAACACAGGGAGCACAGCCTGATACATGTATTAGGCAAATGTGGAGAAGACTCTATTTTCTTAAGAGAAATTAATAACTTCCCTGTCTCTTGCAGGAAAGTAACCTTGAGCATCTGCAAGTGGTTCTTTGAACTACAGCAAGATGAGGAAAGAGATGCTGTTAAAGAGGTAACATTTGTTTGACCCCAAGACATGGGTGGAAGTATGGAACAAACTTGAGATTGTCAACTAAAAAGTTCTGTTCATAAGCCCATAATTTTTTTTGGGATATCAGATGTTATGACATCCTCCACTCAGTTTTACTGCTGTCCTGTGCAGCCTTCTGAACAAGTTATCAGCCTGTCATTTGTTCCATGTATTCTCAAGTATAATACTCTTAATGTTTTGTATGGGCTTTTTTTCTTTTACTATTTAAAAATATATATACTAACCTTATAAATTTGAGTATTTCTTTCTAAGTTTCTGTTTAAAACTGTTTCTCTGCATGTCTGCTTAACTTATCAGGGCAAGTGAGACTGATGTATATGATAACTAAATCAAATGTTGCTTTTATATGATATTGTTAGACTCTGGTGCCGACTTATCCTGTGCTGACAACATTGTGCCAGCTCCTATAAGCATACTGTTTCGTAATAAATAGAAAGTTATTGCACAGAAACAAGTTAAATTACTTTGCTCATGAATGCATCAGAGCAATGTCAGTTACTTGATGTGACATAGTTTCTAATGTGTTATATGTTGAAACAGTCAAAAAAGCTAAAAGGTACTGAGCACTCCCTTCAGGCAGGGAAAGGACTTCAGCTGTTCTTAAGGAGGGGACTTAAGACCTATAAGATAAGTCTAGAGGGAGATGCCATGCACATGGCTCTGAGGGTGGATGGCCTAGCAGAACTGGGTTTTGTGTGACTCCAGGACAAAACATAGACTGGCTGCATCCATCACCCTGGTCATCCATGGTCTGCTTCAGCCTCAGGCTTGTCAACAGGAGAATACGATCAAGACTCTTGGTGCAAAGGTGCCTGGTACAAATGTGTGTTTCTGTGCAGGGTTTTGCTTTATTCCATAATGCACATGCACCATGTGTTTGTGGATAAATGGTCCTAGGGGCTGATGCACCCTTAAGGCTAGAAGACTTAGAGTTTATTAACAAAGACATTTGATTACAGGTAAGCCTAAAATGAGTTTATGGTAGCCATGTCAGCAACTGCCAGCATACATGCCTTTCCTGAAGTGACTGGTTTGTAAAATGTGCTTTTAAATTTTCCATTTCCTTGAAATTCATGTGGCATGTGTTTACTGTGTTTTTTGCAGCCCAAAACCTGGTTTGGCTAATCTTGTGAAAGAATAACAAAACACCAGGGTTAAAGTCATGGCACTTTTCCACCAGTGTAACTTGGGGCAGAATTTCACCCTGGGATATAAAACAATTAATCACATATCACACAGCAGCAAAAAGCTGTTAGAAACCCAGACTGTCTGACTTGTGACCTATTGACTTGCATGGCCATGCTTCTGCATTTTGACACCCTGAACCAGAAGAGCCTCCAGACTGAAGCAGCAGTGCAGAACAGGAAGATTTTACAACAGCTCCGTAAATGGATCATTAACAAACATCTCTGTCAAGAGGGAGCTTAAGCCTTTGTTTTCGGTCCATAAAGTAAAATTTGGAGAAGCCTGGATTAGACAGATGTCTCAGAATGAGAGAGTGAAAGGAAATGGGTCACACATGCCAATGCAGAGTTTTTGGGCAGTGCAGCAGAGCACCAAGATTTCAGAGACAGATCTGAAAATGATGGAGCTCTCCCAGTCTAGCTCTTATGTAATTGCAGGCATAGAGAAAGGATGAGAGAACCCACAGAGATGGGAATTAGAAAGAGCAGGAAGGAGCACCCAGGCAGACTGAATCAGTGGGTCTTGAGCCACATATTAATAGGTTCAAGCCTATTGATAAGAAATGGATTTTGATAAGCCTACTGATAAGAAATGGATTTTGATGTGCAATCAGGAGCATGGCAGCCGAACAGCTTGAAAGCAAGGCTGGGAAGTTGAAATGAGGAACACCTGTAGCTGGGCCAGGGTCAGGTCTCAGTGTTTTATTCTGAGCTCAAGTCAAGACAAACAAGAGCCCTTTCATGGCATTCAGGACTGTGATATACATCCTTACTTTGTTGCTTCATTATGCAGCTGTGTAAAGATAATTGAGAGAACTAAGCTAGATTTTTCATCAACAAGCAATAAAACATGATAAATATGCTACATGGAATGGCAAATGTTAGAATTAATAAGCTGAAATGTTGACGAATTACTGTTTATATACTTGACATGTAATAATTGCTTCATTTATCATCTGAATCTGGAAAACTTAAATAGCAGGCATTTATAATTAATTTTCTCCCCTTGCAAACTGCAATTCATTCCACACTCAAAGGAGTCAGCGTTAATTTCTTTTCTATCAGCCACAGGCCATAAGTTAATGCATTAAAAAAAGTCAGAACATTTAAAATAACAGTCTAATTAAATTATATCCTCTACTGTTGGAGAAAAACACATGATTCTTCAGGAGATAATCAGTCACCACAGTAAACACCATTTAGTTCTTCTCACAAATCTGTGTCTACCCACTGGCAATCTTGGACTGTCAAGATGAAGAATTTACTTTACTGAACAGATGAAGGATATTGACTTCAGCCTCATTAGCAACTTCAAATGAGAATGACAATGGGAGTTCATTAAATAATAATATTTTTCCATATACTGAGTTTTCTTCATCATGCAGAAGAATATGCTTTTCACAGCAGCTGACAAAGCCTACATTTCTGATTCATTCTTCTTGATCATCTAGATAATGCCCTTTCCTGAGGTTTTTCCTATTTGAGCAGCAAGGGCTGCTAATGCCTCACTGAAACCAGGAAGGCAGGTGATGCCCACCTCAGCTCAGAGCTCTGGAAGTGTGCCTTGCTCCAGGCTGGATCCGCCCCAGTCCCTGGGAAAATCTGGGGATTTCTGTGAGGACCACATCAGCTGAAGTGCCTGCACAGAAAGTGCTCTTCACAAACAGAAGCTGCTGTCCTATGGAGTGGAGTGACAGTGTCATTAAACACCTGTGGGCTTTTACTCATCCAGTCAAAGAATTTTCAGCTAGGTTTAAGAGATGCACTCCATGTATAAAGATGGGAACAACTGTCAAAGAAAGGCTGGACCAGCTACTTCTACACAGCAAAATGATCTCAGGTCTCCCACATATAGCAAGTCCTTTCCCAATGCATAGTGTGTGTGGTGCCTGTGAAAATCAGACGTAGCTACGCCAAAGGTTATTTTATTACAGAATTGTTACAGCTGAAAAAAAATTTTTTTTTCTGCTGGTAGTCATTCTCACATCATAAATTTCATTAAGTTCTGACAAGAGATTGAGTACTTCATGCTAAAAAATTCCCTCAGTATAACCTATTTACTTTTAATGATATTTTTCCATCTAAGTATTAGCAAGAATCTTGAAATACTAAGGATAAAGATATTTTGCAAACTGAAAATAATGAACGCTTCCTTGTGTACAACCATAACAAATTAGTTCCCAGCTCTTTGTTAAGAATGTCTTTTCAAGTATTTTTAATTTTAAGATCTTCAGGCCAAAAGGGCACGTGACTTCTCTTATGGCTCCCTACCCTAATTAGTAACTTAATTCCACCTACAGAGACCTAAGTAGAATTGACAGACTACAACTTCTCCTGCATTCATGCAATTCTCTTTTTCACAAGATACCATTGAGGTCAGGAGCTTTAGAAAAGGATAGAAACCCATCTCTTTCAAGGTGCATTCCAGCACCTTTCTCATGGAAACTTGGGAGATCATTCATTTGTGCAGGTTATTCCAAAGCTCTCCTTTGGTATTTAAACTTTCAAGGCAGTGCTCCAGTTCTTGCTGTCTCCAGGAAAAGGCATAACACTCTCTAGCAAGCTGCACTGGAGATGTGTGTAATCCATGAAGTCCTGGCTCTTGCTCCCACAACTGTTTTGGCTTTTTTTCCATTGAAAAGCCATGGGGAAAAGTCTGCAGCAGCCTCTCAGAGGGCTTCAGTGCTCCCTCTTCCCAGCAGAGTGCCTTTTCCAGTGGGCACTTGGATCAGACTCCTTTGGTGCTCCCTTGCCCTGCCTGGCAGGGCAGTGGAGAGAGGATGGGAATTCTTTACAGCACTTAGGATGCTCATTTGGAACACAAGTAAGGATCACTTGAGCTCATTTGGCTCACCTCAAATCAAGTTAAGACACTTTGTCTAAAGGTGAGTGACAGCAACTCCTCTTAGCAACACTATGAGAAAAAGAGTAAGCCAGGGAGCACCTAAATCCCAGACATCATTTTAGGCATGAAATCTGATTTTACTTAAGCGCCTTCTTTCATCCTTGCCTAGCTCTAGGGTTAAGTGAGAGACACTAAGCTAACATTTATTTGCAGCAGAGAGGCTGTCTTTCCTCCTGCCTCACTCCCTCAGTAGACTGGCCTTCAGCTTTGGCTGCAACTTTGGCCCCTGGAACTGACCCAGGAATGTGGTGTTCAGCACTGGCACATCCTTGTCCTTTTGCCAACCATATCAGGAATCACCTAAAGTTGTGTTAAGGAATCAACATAACTTGGACTCACTAAACCTGAACACATTTTATGCAGTAGAAGAGAAGGTCAATCCAAATCCCCTTCTCATGACAAAATCACTGGTTCCATACAAAGAAATGCTCTGATCAAGCAGTTGACTGGACATCCTTACTTCAGTATCAATGGAGTATCAGGGATCTTTGCCCAGTTTCTTCAGAGAAACAAAACCAAAAAAAATTGAGACAACTGAAGTAATGGACAAGGAATGTCTCTTGTGTTATACAGAAGATGAAACTATCAAGTAAATTTCAATTAGACTTTGTAATTCAGATACATTAGCAAAAATAATTTTTAACAAATTGCAACTGCATTGTAATTACATTACAATTACACTAATTATATTGTAGTTAATGTGCCTGTACTATAATGTGCTTTTGTTTTCTTTCCTTTAACCCAAATAATCAGGTGAACTAATTACAATGAATTATTTGAGCTATATGAAAGCTGCTCTTTTTTGGCAAAGTCTAGCCATGTTCATCATCTCAGCTAATTACAACTTGTCCTGTTCACTGCAGAAGGTGATCTTTGGTATTCTCCAATAAGCAGCATGAAAAATGATGCAGAAAGTAATTTTGGAAATAGAGCAACATTTTAAAGCCTTGGAAGGCAGGAGAGGATGTTATTGCAATGTGGGATAAAATCACACTTCATTGATGAAGATCCAGATCCAAGTTTTTGTTCTACTCTAGTTAGAGCAAGTACCTAAATTTACATTTCCTTATTCATTCAAAGATAGTTTAAATAAATATTCTTACTGGGATTTTTCAGGGTATTTAACATTACTGTGAAAGGTCTTCAATGCTAGACCAATGCAAATTGAGGCCCATATTTAAGAAAAGAAAATCATTGGATCAAAATGGTTCTATTTTGTCAAAAGGTAGCTTTTCCAGACTAAAAAAAAAAAACAAAAACCAAACCCCAAACCAAACCAATCAACCAACCAATATGATTGCTACATCAACGTTCCCACACTGAAGACCAACATATTTTAGGCATCCCCTCTCCTCTCCTCTCCTCTCCTCTCCTCTCCTCTCCTCTCCTCTCCTCTCCTCTCCTCTCCTCTCCTCGACCTTGTTCTGTTTTCCTTTTGTGATTAAATCCTGTATCTCTCCTCAGATTATTTCTCTTGCCTTAACTTTTAAATTCATTGTAATGCTGTTTATTTCATTTTTTTGTCTAACTTAATAAAATGAGGCAATTAATATCAGTCTAAAAGAAAGAATTCATTTGTCAGCTCCTAGCAGTTGCCAAGCAACAGACTACAATATCACCAGTCAGTAGATTGTTGGTTTAATTATCATCTAAATTAGTATTGTTTAGGTTTTAATTCTCTTCTATAACATGGTCTCAAAGTGAAGCCCACTGGGCTAGAGGTTTCAGGTCCCCACACAGGAATGAGAGCAAGCACCAGGATTGCTAATTGTTCCACAGAATGCAAACACTTGTCTATCATCTAATAAAAATAAGCTGTGCCATATGACACTATATAGGATGCAAACTGTCATTCCAACAATTGCTTTTCCAAAGGTACCTGGACACCTGAGCTGACAAGCCTGTGGCCATTAAAATGTATGTCTGGTGCAGAACAGTTCTTAATTTATTTTATTCTTGAAGATAATATTTGAAGATATAATAATCTTCAAGACAACAGGAAAGGGAGTCCATGCTGTTAAATCTGAGAGCTTTATCTAACTATGGCACTTCAATAAATATCATTGACTTTGACTGATGAACACTGAAATAAACCTGCTCCAGTCTTTTTATTTTTAAATGTGATAGTTTAGATTATAGTCATTTTACTGGTGTTATTGAGACTTTTGACTTACCAAAACTGATTTTGTCTGAGTGTGTCAATTAGTACACAAATTTTAATACATAATAAGGCTCATATTCTGTGCAAAAATATTATGATATAATTTGTCTCAGGGCAGTGCTGTTGAGAAGGATTGACTGTTTTGTAGCATAATTCTTAATATCTTTTAGCAGAAAATCTACTCAACTGTCCAGACAGTGCCAAAATAAAGATTCTGCAATGAGAGATAAATGATGACATTGAAGCATGCCGCTGGCACATGTACTGAACATGGGCAGGGAAGAGAGCAGATATTGGTAAGGTGAACTTGAAGAGACTTCTGTCCCTTTCATCCTTGGCCAACAGTAATCTTATGATGTTATATTTACAGATGGATG
The DNA here is from genome assembly GCF_012460135.2 of Molothrus ater. Classification (NCBI taxonomy): domain Eukaryota; kingdom Metazoa; phylum Chordata; class Aves; order Passeriformes; family Icteridae; genus Molothrus; species Molothrus ater. The sequence goes on from NC_050479.2 coordinate 21,177,209, forward strand.
AGGAAGAGCTCTGATCATTGCTGGAGGAAGCTGGAGCAGCTGCAGGACGCATCGCAGTTGGTTACATCAATATGTGAGGCTGTAAAGGGACTGAGGAGAGGATAAGGATGCCATTCAACCAAAGTCATTAAGCAGGATGGTAATCCTCAGTGTGTGCATAAAGAAGGCACCTGGAACAGTAACAAAATGTATCTGACATGATTGAAACTGATCACAGGACTTAAGGGTTTTGAAAGGACCTCTAGACCCACCTCTGCTCAAAAGAAGGTCAATTAGAGCAGGAGGCTTATTCCTGAAGTTAAGATATCAAGATCTCATCACAAATAGCCTAGCAATCTAGGCAGCATTTTGCAACTCAATATTAATCTTTGTCAGTGCAGGAATAGCTCAGTTTAGTTTAAGACAAAAGCATGCTTCATTTTTCACATGACAGATTTACAGAGATTCAAGTCTGCAGTTTGGGACTATTTGGTGAATGTCTTCAATCAATATATTACATATATTATATTGATTGAAGAAGTTCTAATTCAAAAGTCATGAAGGTTTCAGATAAATTTCATTTGCCTCCTGATGTCTTGGGTTTTTAAAATTTGATGGTGTAAAAGTACACTTGATGTTTAAAAATCTTAAAGCAGTTTTCTTCTCATCAATTAACAGAGGAATGTAATATAGGTTAAGATGATATGTAGAACAGAGAGCTTAGTGTAATGCTTACAAGAATGTCTTGTGAGGCAGTCTTGTCCATTTTATAGTAAAGTAAAGTGAATTAAGGGCCCAATTCAGTCCTCACATTGGTGAATAGCAACAGATTTGAGAGAAACCCATTCAGGCCTTGTTTTCATGATTTTTGGTTTCATTTCAAATGTCAGATCATTAAAAACTTAAAATCATAATTGAAATTAGCTGCTTCATTTGATCCTTAACAGTTTCAATGAAAAGTGTTGAATGAGACCAAAAAAGTGCTTTTAGGGATCTGAGTTCCCACTGAGAAATTCAGGTCACAGAAAGTGACTTTTGTCTGGATGCATTAGGAAATAGTGTTAGGTCCTAAAGCAGTGTGTTACTATTTTATGCAACTGGATTTACCAGTGGCTTTCTTCTTTTTATGCTCATGCAATTTTGTCTGCACATTATTTCTGATTTAAATAATTGATTGAGTCAAGTTCAAAAACTGAAAAATTTGAGGAAAGAGACAAAACAATGCTCTCACAGCAAAAAATTGAGGATTTCCTGAACTGTCTTCCCTTCTTATTGTTAATCTGTGTGTACTTCCACTTATAACCATCATCTGATTTGAATGTTTTTTCCCTATTTAGGTGACCTCTATACAAATTTTGCCCAATAGTGATAGAGCTAAAATCATTGCTTTCATTTACTTGCCCAGTAACTTCCTATCACTCAGATCTAAGGTTGGGAATAGGACAGTGCTCTTCTGTATTTTAACTTTCATGTCTCTTTGAAAGAAAGCTAATAATTAGAAATCACATAGACCTAAGGGAATCTCAATATCTCTACAGCAAGAATTTTGTCCAATGGAGAAAACACAAATTTAAGCATATTGTAAGGGGAGAAAATTCATTGGTAATACTGACTCTAGAAGGAAAAAACAAGCAGAGTATTGCTTCACATTTGCTGCAAGTGAACTGAAATTCCATCTCGTTGAAGAATTTGGCTACATTTTAAATAGAAACAGAACACAGATTTAGCATTTACCAAGACAGGGAGGGTTATTCCTTTCCAGAGGAATGTTTTTCTTTTATCTGATACAGGATACCCAATCACAGTATAGAAATGTGAACAATCTAGGGCTTTGGAGACTTTTTTTTAACCCTTATGAGTTTGTGTGATACTAACACACTCTAGTACTTTACATAAGCATTAAGAAAGTAACAATACTTTTAGTTCATTAATTGAACCAAAATATCAACAAATACTGAGTGGTTTAATATGAACTGATTTCCTTTGTTAAAAATGTAAAAATACTTGCCTCCTCTTCCCATTTTGTACAGTGCTCTCCCACCTGTGTTGTAAAACCTTCTCCTACCATTGCCCATCTATTTTCATTCCAGTGACACAGATCTCACCATTTGTTTGCCTCTTGAACCTTAGGATCAGTAATCTGCACTCTGCTCTCTGACTGTCAGCCACCTCTCTGCCAACTGAGCATGATTCTTTTCTGAACAGCCCTTCTTGGGCATCTTAACTTACTTGCTACACCCCTCAATTCATCTTTCCTAATTACTATTCCAGTGAATTTTTGGTGCATCCCTCAAACCAGACAGTCACGATCTGCACAATGAGACCCTCAGAAATTTTGAGGAGAGTGTAAATTAGAAGTGGTGTTGGACACAGCAGGCAGGGCTACCATGGTAGACTGAGAGGGATCATGTGAATTTCAGCACAGGCAAATGCAAGTCCTGCCCTGGCTGGGGAGAGCATCAGCTGGACCACCAGCTCCTGCACCAGCACAGGCTGGGAACCGTCCAGGGAGACCTGGTGCACAAAGCTGATCATGAGTCAGCCCTGCAGCCTGGGCATGCAGGTGGTCACAGACTGGAAAGAGATGCACAGTGACGGCGTAAAATTTGAATTCCTGCAGGTAGTCAAAATCCAACTGTGCAAGAACTTGAGCAAGCTGGTGTAAGCTGGGCCAGCTTTGAGCAGGGAGTTGAGTGGAAACCTCAGAGATTCCTTCCAAACTATTTTGTTTCATTACTCTATAGCTGTCCTGTTACTGTGGTAAAATTTACACAGCCACCCATTTTAGGGTTTTACATATTAAAATTATAACTCTATTGTCTGCAACCTAGAACTATTTCAGATTGAAACATTTTAGCATCACTACTGTATAGACATAAAAATAAGAAAAATACTGTCTATTTTTTTCCTCTTTCTTCCTTATTACTACCCCTCATATTCTTACCTAGGCTACAGTGCTCAGAATCAATGTCAAATGTGATATTGAATCTTATTTGTGGAGTGAAGAACAAACTGAATTGAGAAGGGACAAAGATGACTGCCTTCTGTTGGCTCCTTAGTGCCCTTGCTTGGACCATGCAGTGCTGACACAAGCCATCTGCTCCTTCATTCAGACACTGGGCTGCTCTGAACACTTGGGCTGCCTTAGGGTGAAAATGGCTGCATACAAGCAAAATGGGACACTTGCTGTATCACCTATATATTTTGGTCTGCCACTGTCATAGACTCTCAATTTCTCACAAACTTAGGGACAGAAATGGTAAAGAAGGGATAAATTAACCTATTTAGAGTATACAGGATTGTTACAAAGAAATGTGGTAAGATTTTGTCATGGTTTCACCCCAGCCAGCAACCAAGACCCACAGAGCCACTTGCTCACTCCCCCACCACTAGGATCAGGGAGAGAGTGGAAAGCATAAAAATTAGAAAACTTGTGGGCTGAGAAAAAAATGGTTTCATACTGAGAGCAAAAGGCCATCAATTCTAATGTTGCTCCTTTCCTTCTTCTTCTTGCCCCCATTTTATATACTGAGCATGATGCCATATGGTCTAGAATATCCCTCCTGTCAGCTGGGGTCACCTGTCCCGGCTGTGTCCCCTCCTAATTCCCCCTGCATGCTCAGTTTCCTTGCCAGTGTGGCAGTAGGAAAATCAGCACAGGCCTTGGCTCTGTGTAAGCACCGCTCAGCAATAACAAAAATATCTCTATATCATCAACTCTGTGTTCAGCACAGACCCAAACCAGAGCCCCACACTGATTGTACTCCAGCCAAAAATAGCAGACAGGCTCACCGCAGTGATGGTGCAGCCACAACACGACAGTCAGACAGGTTTGTTGCTATACAAGTTATAACCATAAAGCATGGTATGAAATCGTCAACAGTGCTGAAGGAGAACAAAAGAGAGGTTTTTGTGACTGGACAGAGTAACGCCAGGCCACTAAACCGAACAGAATTTTAAGGCTGAGCGTGAATTCCTTTCGCAGCTGCCCCGCTGCGAGCACCGGGCAGGAGCGCGGGGGCAGCGCCGGTGCGGCAGAGCCGGGGGCGCAGCGCCACCTGCAGCCCCAACAGCCGGCAGCGCACCCAGGCTTCAGCAGGGGGCTTGCTGTAATTTTTTGTGGGTTTTTTTTGTTTGTTTGTTTGTTTGGTTTTTTGTTTTGGTTTTTTTTTTTTTTTTTGGTGTGGGGTTTTTTTTTGTTTCTTTTTTTTGTTTGTTTCTTTTTTTTTTTTTTTGTTCCTTTGCTTACGATAAATCTCGTCCTTTCATTCCAAAGAGAGCCTTATCTGGATTTGGTTAACTCACAGCTGAAACTGTGCGAAAAATTAGAGATAATGCTCAGAAAGCTACAGCCTGATTAATTTTCAATCTATAGGTAAATTATCAAACTTTTTAAATGGTATGCAGTCTATTACAGAAAATGTACGTGATCAGTTTCGCTGGGAAAGGTATGATTAAATGATTGCATTTTGCAAATAATGTTAGGAAAAATCTGATTATTTGACCATGTAAATGAAAGTGTTCCTTTAATGCAGCAGTTCTGCAAGCAGTGTACTTCAGAGAAGGTAAAGAGGAAAGATTAAATCACTCCTTTTCAGTGACTCAGCTTTATTGAGCCTAGCAGTTACAGTCAGAGTAGCCTTCGAAGTGTTTTATTGCTCTAAGCATACACTAAGCTAGATCCTAGTTTTCCAGTTAACTACACTGGGATCATTAATGCATATCTAATCTGGACATGAATTATTCAGGTCCCATTACTTTGAGCATTATTAAAAACCGCTAGCAAGTCAGGTAAGTGGTGAAGAGAAGATAAATGTATTTGCCAGGCTGTAAATATATCACATTTTAAACAGTTTAATTACATTGTGTGGGGAGGTGGAGTATTTGCTGATGACTAACATTATAAAAACATTATAAAAATATGTGAGGACGTATCTTCACTGGAATCACATTATAGGTCAACCCTGACAATGATCTGTGCTTAAGACTCTTTCACAGTTTGACTGTTCTATGAAACTTGTTCCACAAATAAACCCCTCAAGAAACCCACTCCTTTCCTTCTTCATTGTTTTAAGCAAAGGTGTAGAACTTTTCACTGAAGAATGAATAAGGTTGAATAAGGAATGAATAACTGACCTTCAGAAAGGTTCTGGCTGTCCTGCACCAAAAGCAAACTCGGGGATCAGCAGAAGAGATGTCAGGACATTTCTGGGCTGCAGGTGAGCCAGGTTTTGGTATGGATTCACACTCTGAATAATCAGATCCATAGGGCACGATGTTCAGCCATGGTGTGGTGGAAATGTCTCCCCAGCAGGAGCCAAAAGGAACTGCCTGCTCACAGGAGACTGGTCTGGGCAGCAGCTGACCACACAATGAGTTTATAGAGTAATTCTTAAGGAAGCAAGGAGCTTGTGCAGGTTTTTTTGCATCACAGCTGCTGCAGTCCAATAAAACTTTTAGCCACTCACTTAAGCAAGCTGTAACTTAAATGTTTAATCTAAACACTTCTAGCTATTTCTCTTGACATGTTCTTAAATGCTTGGAAAATTACTCTTCTCTGATGCACTTCCACCAGCATTGTGTATGACGCCAAATAAAGATATGTTTTTTAGGAATCTTGCATTGTGCTTGTAACTGGTATGTCTGGGATGTTGTATTGGGGAGCCTATTAACAGCAGAGAGATGGTTATAGATAAACTGCAAAAGCTTAAATATACTATTTAATTTATTTCAGTAGTAATAAATAATTGGAAGGAGTCAGCTCAATAGAATTGAGTTTTTCACAGCTTAATTCATACAAGTAGAGATTATTTTGCCAATGCTGTTTGTAAATTACATTCATTCTAGGCAGGCAATGGCAAAAATATCCAAACATTTCTTGACAAAAGTACCTTTTCTCAGTGCTGGGCACTAACAATGTTTAGTCCTATGGTATCTACTACAAGAGGGTAGCTTTCCATGTAGTGCATTACCAGGCAGCAGAAATATTACCTATTACTGTAAATAGTTATTTATTCTCCACTATGCATTGATGACATTTATTTATTCAACATAATTGTAGGGATAGTCCAGTACCAGTCACAGGAGAAAGGCTGGTAGAGAGCACTTAGGTTCTTGAGAGCTGAACTGAGATCCATCTCCCTAATTTCAGCCTTTTTCTTTTGCTGACCTAGATTTTATTTATTGACTGTAATGGAAGATAAACACCTCTGGAGAGAAAGTCATTAGAGGCAACCAGGGCAAAAAAATCAATTCAATCCTTGTTTTTAGATAATAGAGAAGTTTTGCCTAACACTGAAGTCTCCTATTTGGGACCTGGCTTGCCTTGGTACTCCTGATAATTACTTGCTAACGTGGCTTTCCTGGGGATTGTACTTCTTGCTTTCCCTGTTGATCAAAGATGATCTACTCCACATCTTTTGCCAAAGGAAAATTAGGAAATAAAGTTTGATCTTTTTAGTGGACATTGCCAGGTTTTTATCTTTCATAACTGGCAAGACACATGTCAGTTCAGAGCTGGTTCTATTATAGCTTACATAAATAATATGTAATTCATTTTGCTGTTACATTACTCTCTAGTAAAAAAAAAGCAACCAATCAAAACCATTCACCAATAAATGTCTCAGTAATTAGTACTTGTCTGGCAGCCCTAAGGTAAGTTAAAATAAAACTGCCATTTTCATTATGACTGCCTTTTGGCCATGTAATAGGAACTTATTACTATGGATAATATATTAGATAGGCAAAGATGTATATGAAAAATGTCAAAGGCCATGAATAATTCCTTCCAGGTCCCATTTACTCTTGGAATCTCTGTCAACAGCATATCTCTGCTGTAATATGCTGGCTCATTTTCTGTGCCTACAAAAAGCAAGAATGATACCAAGACTTTCACTTATTTCCATGCCTGGCCCATGGCACATAAAAGCAAACCTGAGCACAGAGGCCACCCCAGCAGACACTGCCAGAGACACACTCCTCATTGCAGCTTCCCTTCTGAAAACAGGGCTGGAGAGCCTCAGTCTTTTGGGAACTTTGGAATATTAGGTTAAAGTTTCCTCACAAGGTCTTTATGATGTGGTGTACATTTTATCCTGGGAAAAAACAAGGAGAAAACAAAGAAGTTCATGCATTGTCTTGAAGATGCTGCCCAGAAAGTTTTGATGACAAGTAGATTTATTACAGTTCTCCCTTGCCACACTGAAGTGGATGATTTCCATCTGGCCACTCCAAGGGTTCCAGCAATGGAGTAAAGAGTCCCAAAAGGTCTGAAAGGTCAGTAAAATTTTACACTTCTTTAAGAAAACTGCAGATCATTTCTCAATTGGTTGAGATATGCCACATAAAAAAAAAAAAAAAGCAACAAAAACCAAACAAAACCCTACAGGCTCTGTTTGTGTGCTGTTAAATGGTTTTGAACTGTATTTCTTGACATTTTGCTGGCTAATAAGAAAATACACCTAAGAATAAAATGCACATATGGAACATTTATTTGTCATACCATCCCTGACAAGTGAATTTCCCTTTAGACTATAAATACAGAACAGCTGTGAAAACCTAGACAAGTTATTATAAACAAGTATATGCTGAATGAGAAAATGAAAAGCAGTTATTTTGGAAATTGAGTCTTAAGGCTCTAAATAACCTCATAGAAATTTTAATGAATTTCTTTATACTAATCATGTTTTCCCAAAAAGGAGGAATAGGGATTTTTATATTTTTTGGTGATATGGGTGTCTTCAAACAAATTTATTCATTAGACAGAAATGACAAGCAGCAGTAGTATATGTTATTATCTTATACTGACATAAGTTCAAATGTGAGATCAGATCCTTTCTAAACACTTAAAGCAGACTTTTAAGCAGCATGGAAATTGTAACATGGCTTTCATGGGTTTGGCCATGTCAAGACACTTTAGCATTAAAATCAATGGATGAAATCTGCTGTCTGTAAAACAGTATTAATGAAGATACTTGTTCTAAAGTTTATTTGACTGTGTGACTGTTTTTCCTATGCAAACATAGTGGAAGAAATATAGCAAACATTTTATAACCAAGCATACTCTATTAAACAAGTGCAATGCAGCACATTCTATTGAACAAGTTGCTTGGAAGCAAGATTTTAGAAGGTTTTCTTTTCAAAATAGAGCTTCCATGTAAAAAATTAGGTGGAGATTTATGTAGTCATGTCAATGTAGAGGGATATATTTCAGGCACAGAAATCAACATAATTCCTCAGACACACACTACAGAATAGTTTAACACAACTGGTGGTCTTTGCTTAAGAAAAGCCAAACACTGGAGCAGCAGGGATTCTGCAGGTCAGAAACAGCGTGGGAAAATCTGCTGGTACTATGGATGGCATCCTCATTTCAATGAATGGCAATTATAAGCATTCTCTGAAAGTCATCAGTAAACACATAAAACCTTTCAGTTGAATTTTCACTTTAGTCAATTAACAGCAAAGAAGAGAGATAAATGGTTTACTTTAAGTAAATAAAAAAATGGATTCTATTGCTAGTGTTCCAGGATATAAAACAGCACTTGGATACTTAAGACAGAAAATATTTTCAAACCTTTCTTGTAATAATCTGTAGAAAAAGATCATATTCTTATAGGAATAGAATTAACTTAAAACATCAGCATAAAAATAATTTTAAAAAGGGCTTCAAAGCTGTAATATATTGTCAAATTGTATAGCATGTCAAGTTAACATTTCATGTCCCTAAGTCTGAAAATTAATTTTAATTAGACACATTTAAAACTAGTAATTATGGCAACTTCTTCTGACTAACATGAGTTAAAGCAAGCCAGAGCTTAGGTTAATTGAATTAAATACTCAAATTATAACTTTTGTTATGAGCAGAAATATTTCAGAAACTGATAGAAAAGCACTGAATAGCCTGCAATAAGAATTTGAATGTGCTCATTCTTCACATACTTTTTCATGTTTCCCTTCAACATCCTGACAGAAGAAACTTTCCTCTTTTCTCTTGTCTACCCCTACACACTTTAAAAGCATGTTATCACAATCAAGGCAATTGCTGATCATGAAAAGAAAACAGGAGCAATAAAGGAAGATATTCCACTCTTGTTTCACTGCAATAGCTAATGTCTTACCTTGCATCTTTATTCACCAGAAATCTACAAATTCTCTCCCAATTTGGTGCTTGAACTCAGGAAGTTAGCTCTTTATCTATTTTTATTAAGTCCAAGCTAGGTTTTATATGTCATAATCACATTGAAACACTTTACCAAATTATATCTATCCAGTAATAAGATTTAATAGACAAATCCCTTCTTTTTGACTGCATTTTTTTCCAATTCTATGTTTAGTCTGAATTTCTAAAATAACATATATAGTTGACTCAAACTATCCCACAGAGCTGCCTCTATTCTTGCCAGAATTTGACATTTATAGGTTTATGTAAGGTCATCTCTCTCCACAGGCTAAGAATTACAGCAATGTCATTTTTTCTACTTAACAAAGCCAGTTCTCAAAAGGGCAAGTGACTGCAGGATCCAATTGCTTGGAAATTATTTCCAAAAAAGGCTGAGAGAGCAAAGAGAAGACGAGGTTTAATAGCACCTCTAATTTATCCAGAAATTTAAAATTCTGGAGTTATGTTATCTGTTAAGAATGATGAGGTGTATCAATGTTTTCAGGAAATACAGACTGGTCAAAGAAGTGACCTGACACTGAAGTCAAGGGAAAACACCCATGCATGAGCTAAGGGACCCTGGGTCACAACCAAGTTGGCTTTAGTGGCAGCAGTCATGGGAATGGTGATGGAGGACAGTGCTGTGTGCCTAGAAAGGAAAGGTATTTGCTCCAATTCTGGGGTTTGCAATGCATCACCCACAGGAGACTGCGTGAAGTTCTGACACAACTTCATTTTTGTTCTCCTGATGCAAGGACTAATTTTTATGGCATTTGTTTTTCCAGTACAACAACCCAATGTCCTCCCCAGAGTCCCCACTCCCCTCCCCTCTGCCTAGTAGCACTATACAATTTTTGAAGTTTTGCACTACAGTTGATTTGCATCTTTGAATGAATTGAAATGCAATTCACCTTTATGAAAAACACCAACATCCCTCCCCACCAATAAATAAACAAACCAGAACCCAACAAAAACCCCCAAAACATAATATTTTTAGCTTCTTTCAGTTGGATTTATGCTACCAGGAACACCTTCCTCTTCTGATTTAAGATTAAATTAAAAATACTCCATATCCAACCAAAGATCTTTCAATAACAAACTGTCACTTCCTCTTTTTAATTGCAAAATTATGTTGTTGGGTTTCTTTTTGGAGCTGGCAGAAAACCATGGTACCTTTCAGTTTTAGTCTATATAAGATAAATATACATATGTGTAGTCCATTATGCTGTAGAAGATCTTGATTTGTACATGAGCTGCACTTGCAAATCCAGTTCTTCCTACTCTGTTCTCCTTGAGTATTGCTGTTACCTAGCACAGAAACACATAAAATACTGCTCTGTTCTACTGTTCTTTGCCCCAATCTTATTTACAAGCTCTTTTTTCTTCCATTAAAATCAATGAAAAAACACACCACCACCCCAAACCCCGTCTGCCAGATTTGAATATGGCAAAAACCCCAATAGATGTGGATGTAGAGGGATTTTTTTCTGCATTTTATCTTGTTTTCTGAATTTTGACTCTCACAGAAGTTCCCAACACTGACTTATGCTCAAAGAAAAACTTATGCTCCCTTTCCACTTAAATAAAGCAGCAACCTGATACTTATATTATCAGTAAATAATCAGATATTATTTACTGATAATATCAGATTTTCAGTAAATATTTCAGTTACCCCATATCTTATATATGAAATTGACAGTATCTACATATTGCAGGAAAAAAATTTCAAACTTCTATACTAAACTCCACTCTATTTGTTGAAAGTTTTAATGATGAAACATTTTAAGTAGAATGTGACTGGAAGCCAAAAAAATACATCCAAATCCACCAAAACACCACATAAAACACTATTACAAAAAAGTGAAGCTTCACTGACAACTATATTTAGGGTTACTCTTGCTGTAATGGTACACCACAAATTATAATGTAGCATTAAGTCAGAAGCTTATTAAAATTCTGTATCAGATTCACATACCCCTACAAAATAATAAAATCAGGCCATTTGAAAAGATGTATTATTCACAGTAAATAGAAATGTTTTAATTAATACCTTAGTCCAAATTTCTTAGCCTAAATATCCAGCTCTATTATCTGGACCACTGAAACAAACCAACAAAATTGTTAAAACCCACCTCAGCTCACACAGTGAACCTCAGAGATGCCTGGGTAAACAACAGTGCTCACACCTATACATCCATGAATGTAGATATGAAAAACAAGATTAATTCCTTCTGTTTATCTGTACTTATTCATACCAGAGAGAGTCTTTGAGGTTCCCAGTCAGGAGAACAACAGTTCCTGTACCTCCATCTCAGCAGAGCTGCACTGTGCAGCTGTGTGCTACCCCTTGTCCTCAGGGAAGCTGAAGAATGTGTGCTTTCCTCATGGGACAGTTTGGGGACTAAAGCAGGGAATGAGGAGAAAAATCAAGTTTAATAAAAGTTAGGTGGTCTTTTAGAGTCTGTTTCCTGGCTTTGCTGAGAGTCCCCCATGTAAATCATGCTCCAGTGCCAAAATGGAATGCTGACATCATTTTATATCAAAGACAGCTGTGTTTGCTCCTCAGGTTTTTTGAAGGTGGTTCTGAGTGGCACCGAAAATAACCTGTAAGTGTCATTTGACTCAAATCAGAAAACTCAAGATATTTAATGTACAGAAACAATATTCTAATTTCTCTCACAGAATAATGTCTCTGGACTCCTGGTCTTCAAACATATACTGGATTGCCATCTCAAAGAACTTGTTTTCATTCTGGGTGGCATTTTTGGCCTTTCTTCCATTTTGTTTTAAGGCACTTCTTTTCAGCAGTAACTGTGGTTAACAGGGTAAAATTAATGAAGTGGAAAGAGCAGATTCAAAATGGATACGGTCATTTGCCTACTTGGTAAAGTGGATAAACTTTTTTAGAGAAGGGAAAATGGAACACATAAAACCCCAAACAAACCTTTCTAACCTTTCTGTACCTTCTGCATGCACTGTTTCTCCCAATGTACCTTTCTGAATAGGTAAAATGCTTATTCTTATTTGCATGTTTCTCTGTGTATTAGAAGGGCTAACTCAGTTTTTTTTTTTGGGTTTTTTTTTTTTTGTTTTTTTCTGCATGATAGAGAAATAAAGGCAGAGAAATAATAAGAATGGATGCTTCAATTAATGAAAGATCATGAATGAGATACTATGGCCGCTTGTTTCATGACAGGACATAGTCAGTGACTTTTATAGGTTGACTTACAGCTGAGTTTCAGCTGTGTAAAATCGTTGAACTGAGGATCAACTCTATAAGCTCCCTATTACCTCCCTTTGAAATTTCTCAGTTATTTCAAATAGAGAAATAGCAGAGGATTTTCAAGGCATCTGAAATGAAATAGTTTCTGTTTTCAACACCTATAAGAAGAATAATCTTCATGATGAGAAAGCCATGGGTTAGAAAAACTGAAATGGAATCAGGGGTTACTATCCAGGTTGTCAGTATGCTGTTAACATTCTGAGGGCTGATAATGGAATTTAGTTACTCACCTGCTGCTGTAAATGGAAGTAATAAAACAATGATTTTTTTTTTTAATAGAGGACAAGAGAAAATTTTTATTCTTTATCAGGGAGTTGTGAAGAGTAATTATTATTTGAAATGGGCAATGAAAATTAATGGCAATGACAAACCATCTATATACTTTCAAGGCACATAACGAAAAAATACTTGATGGATAAACTAAGGAAAGCATGCAAGTGGCATTGGTGTTGAATTTCTAAACATTTACTTGGAATAAGCTTTGGCTACATTTTAAATATATTAAAATATAAAATATGTAATATAAAGGTATTAAAACTCTTTTAACCCATATAATTTCGTTTTCATTATTAAAATAGCTTATGGGATGGTGACAAAGAAACAAGAGAAAAGGGGTTCCCTAGGGAGACAACAGTTAAGAAATGTACAGTCTTTCAGTTTTAGGATGAAAAACAGTGAGGTTAAAAATAAACAGTTACAGAAACAAAGAAGAAATTTCAACCAAAAATGAATTCTTCTGACACAAATTTTTAAAAAATATAGAAAATACTAAACTATAATTGACAGCAGTATTCAGCTTGCTACAGAAGCTGACTCTGAATGTATCCAGAGGACACCAAAGATTCTGGTTCTAGTAAAATAAGAAAGACTCATTTAAAGTTGTTTCCCACAAAAAATTCTCTATATACTTTCCAACACAATCTGTGTGAATTGAGACCTGAGGGCTTTAGAGACAAGATGTTTTGGAGTTAAATGTTCAGTCAGAAAAAAAAACTTCATAAACATAGAAGTTCCTAACATATAACTAGATAAAACTTAATTTCACCTTTGGGATTATGCTTCCATTAAGGTCACTGTTTCCTATTCACTCATTCACTCACTCGTTCACCATGTTATAATGAACTGTTTCTGAGGAATAATATGAATGTCTCTTTATCTGCCCTACAATGGGGAAAAAAAAAAACAAACAGAGGGAAACTAACTGTATAATGCAGTCCATTTAAGATATTTTATTCTACTACTATCATTCTCCCATCTTCTTTTAATTTCATAAGAGAAAAGAAACACAACAGCTGCCTTTCTCTAATCTTGATGTCCTGGCAGTTTCAGATTAGTGGAAAACCCTGCAAACTGCTTAGTTTTACATTACCTCTAAGAGACATGATGACAACAAAGTTCTTTTGTCTTCTTGTAAGTAATACTTAGGGGGAAAAAAAAGAATAGAAAATGGAGAATAAGCATAGTGTCTTAAAAAAGAGGAATCTGAGATACTCTGGTGTGACAGCAGAGGGTATACTGAACTAACCATTACTTCTGTGCAGCTTGTCTGGAGTATCAGGGCTCACAGTTCAGAGATGTAGGGCATTAAAGCAAAGACCCAGCAAAACAGGAAAAACCCCAGCAGTGATGAGGCCAATGCTATAGATTATGTAGCCAGTATATATCAATTATTATCTTGAGTATTATTGTTTTCCAATCCGCTTTAGACAAGGACTGCTAAATATTTCATAAGGCAAAAAAAATTTTCCTTAACATGGACCTCCTCCCATTTCAATTAAATTCAAATATGCCTTATCAACTCAAGTGCATTTTAGACATGCCTACCTATTAACTAGATTTTAATGACAAAATCCTGCAGATATTTTAAGAGACTTGCTTCAAATTTTTTTTTCTCATATTGAAAATCAAAAAAACCACAAAATATGTTATTGGATATGTCTAATACTACATATACAATAAAAAAGGTTAGAAAGCTGAAGATATGTCAGATATGGACTCTTCAGCAATTTAATTTAAAGTGCTTATATTCTGCAAGACTTGGACAGATAATAATGGAATTGGTAGGTTTGCAAGGCTGATTTGAGTAGCTGGAAAACTGTATGAATGAGGTGCCACTGGAGACCTTGCTGCACATACAAACCAACACCCTTCATAAAGAGTGAGGTGTATTTCCCATTGCCATCAATATCTACAGTATTCTGAATTTGGTTTTTTTTCCCTACTCGTAGTACTATGTTGGAATGTAACACCTTTGTTCATTATTTATCTACTATGACAGATTTTGCCTTGACAGATAATTTTGCCTCTGCCATCTCTTCTTTTATAACTACTTCTTTAATTTATGTTACCTTAGTAGAGCTATATATGTTCTGGTAATGTATCTAAGCTGCTAACATGAGTTCTTCCTCATTTTCACTTGAGAATACTAATGCAGTTCTGGGAAAATTTATTTAATAGCTTTAGGCATTTTGGGAATGCGGAAATAATTTCAGAATAAAATAACTTTAAAAATTGACTGTGGTGCATGTGTAATTAACACCATTTCTCTCCTCTGAGAGAAGGATTGGTCCTGGGAATGTAACTGCAGTTTATGTATCAGTAAGTTCCATTTTTCCTCTGACTGAGGGGAATCCCTTCTTTTTGCAAAAATGATGAGCAGCTAAATTGAGTAAGGAGATAATAGATATGAAGATATTTCAATATTATGTTCATATCTCTCTAGTATTGTTGTCAATAACAACTTCTATCATTAGGGATACTTGCAAAGGGTTATATAAAGCAGTATTAGGAACATTTTCTTAGTGTAGTTTCCACAGGTCTTGGATTCTTCTGAAGGCTTGATTACTTCTGGAATGCTAAGAAAGAGTAAAATTCTCTGAAAATACCAATGCACAGGCTTAATTGCTTCCACTAATGTCAATGACAGATTTTGTTCCACAGCTTGAATTCCCAAGGCTGTTGGGAGCTTTGTGTTTATCAACAAGCTGACAGCATTCATTATTCTAAATATGGTTGTAAATGTAACCCCGCTATTATTGGTGAATTCTTCAGTCTACAAATCAGTGTGGCAGCATCAGTTTAATGGATAAAATTTATAATTTATAATTAAAATTCAAGTTCAGAGTAAATTATTTCACACGGATGTTCATAAAGTTACAGTATGGATTAGTTTGTTATGTAACCACCTTTAAAGTCTAATTTTCTACAAACAGATATCTTGATTAGAATTTTTTTTCATGATGTTCATCAATATTTCTCATTTAAGCAGATTCAATGCCAAGAATCCTTTAGGTCAGCTTGCTTTGCAATTTTAGTTATTATCTAATCTTTTTTCAGCTATCAGTTCTGTTCCATTACTATTTTTGCCAAAGTAAACAACACCATGTAGGATGCGTTAAAGTAAGAATAATATTTTACTTACATTTCAATCAATCCAGATAATAACAATAAGTAAAAAAAAATAGCACAAATTAAGAAGAAAATAGCAACAATTAAGGAAAAATAGCTAAAATGTCTGTGAAGAAATGGATTTCATTTTTCAAATGAATAATTTTTCATATGAAAATTGTTTTAATTCTACCTACAAATAACAAGTTGAAACACCAAAAAAGTGTTTCAGGACAAAAAAATATTATAAAAAAGAATTTAACTTTTACTTATGAATTTGATGAGATGCAACCTTGAGATAATACAATAACAACAGCAACAAAAGTAATAGATCAGTTTGGCCTCATGTTTTAAATATTGCAGAAAAAATACTTTCAGGAAAATCCCAATCTAAAATGTAGAACATGATCTAAGTAAAAGCTGCTATAGGAAGTGAAATTGTGGGCTCAAGTATCACTTTTATTACATATTGCTGAGGATGGCAAGGGCACCTAACTCTCAGCAATGCAGATGAAGATTAGGCTGAGGCCCTTGACACAGCCTCTGATATGGCTTAGATGATATATGATACATGTATGGTGCAGCATGTAACAGACACAGAAATGCACGACTGCAAAGTACCATATCTTGTTACCTGAAAGGTAAAAAGGAGAGATTGTAACAGTTTGAAATGCATGTGCTTAAAACACAATTTTGCTTTTAAATGGCAATGATATTTAAAAAAAAAAACAAACATGTTCTGTTGAGTCATTAGGAGGGACCAGCAAATACCTACAAATCCATGAGGGAATGGTCCTGAACTTTTCCACTAACCAAGCTTTGCTGGGGGAATGAATTACTGATAGATTGCTAAATGCACCTGCTGCATCTGAATGTTTTGTGTTTTATCATTAAATTATGAAGTTGTGCTTTTCCTCTTGTCTGACATTTATTTCAAGCATATGTGATTTGAGCTTTCTAAGTCACAGATATTGGTTATGTGCTACAGTCCAGGTGCTCTGTACATATGGAATAAATTATATTTTGGGACAGTGGTCAGATCTTAACTGTGATGTGGTGATCATCAGATGTTGGTTTTGTTTTGGATTTCTTCATCACAAAGGTCTGCAGGATACCTTGAACCATAAAAGTCCTTTTTAGAGTAGTCTTAAAGGTCTGAAATATTCCCAGCAGGATTGGAGCAGATGACATCTGAAGCACTGATGATCAGAAATTATTATGAAAATGGAATCCTTACTTTCCAAAAGCAGTACCTCAGAAGAAAATCTGACAAACTGACTGCTAAGGACTTCCTGAAATTCATACATCAGAAATGGGATGAATTCCAGGTATTTTCATGTAATTTATCATCAGTATTGTGTAATAATCCTGTGAACATTATTTTAATTCTTAACTGTAATTAGTTGTGAGTTGATTTTATATTTTAATGGAAGAGGTTGTTTCCCTTCATAACTTTGATTTAGATTGTACTTTTATATAATTTTTTAAAATATGTTTTTCTTGAAAAGTTTGTTGGTTCTGTTTTTCCTAACAGAAAGACATCATTAATCTCACTGAAGTCAAAATTTGTATGGAAGGGAAATAGATTTTACTAGACCCATGATATAGCTAGAAAGAAAAAAGACCCACATAGACAAGTAAATTTTTCCCCTATTTTTAATTTCATTTGTCATTTCAGTCTCTTAAACAAATCTTGGTTTTTTGGTCTGAGCTAAAATTTATGTTTTATTTCTCAGTCTCAACAAAGAAATCTAATCTTGGAACATTTATACCATCAATCTTAATTTTATTGCTGTCAGTTCATTGAAATCTATGTTAATTACTCATCTCTTTCATTTTTCTGTTCCTTTTCCCAGCTCTATAATATTTCAAAATATTCTCAGTACTGAAAATTTTATAAAGAGTAAATTATTCTCACCCATTTTTCAACAAGAAAAGACCTAATCCCACAGAATACATTAAATTAAATCCAGTGGCAACAAAGAAAAAAAAAAAAGAAAAATCAATAAAGATAAAAATTATTTCTTACTGATTGAAAAACTAGGTACTGCTTTACTGCAAATCATTCAGGGAAACTTTATGGGGGAAAATTGAAATATTTTATGAAATTAATTCCTTTATTAGCTTGTTTCATTTTTTTTTTCCTACAAAAGCTTCCAGGTTTTGTCTTTATTTGAAAAATTAGTCATAATTATACTGGAACTAGCTTGATTCTCTGGAACTAGTCAAATCAGAGAAGAAATATTAATTAATATGGATTTCTTTTCAGTGTAACTTAAATATATTCAAACATATTTATAATGATAAAATTCAGTCTAAACATTACTAATTTAAGCTATTCCTGCAAAACTGTCCAGCATTTTATGTCATCCTTACTTCTAATTAGACTAATGCAACACCTGCACATATGTGGGCTGCAGTGAATATAATTTTGGAGAGCCTTCAACATTTGATCTAATATGGTCTATATTAATATATAGAAACAATCAAACTTCATTGGAAGTGTTCTACAGCTGCACCATTCTGTGTATGTACATACATCTAAAAGTTACTGTATTTATGGTTGTATTTCTGGTTGCTCAGTTTGTCTAACTCATAAAGGTCATGACTCAAGATGTTTGGCAGAATGACATTTGGAGGGAAAAGGAGCTAGTTGTTATGGAAAGCAAAAAGAGATAAACAGAAATGCAGAAGAAAGCACTAAATGTCAAGCACTTCAAAACCATACCACTTTACATGTCTTTTATGTTAAAGTATTTTCATGCAAATTCTTAACACAGTTTGGAGAAGTGGCTCAACAGTGGACAAAGAGATAAGGTGTAATAAAAAATAGGTATTGGAGAAGAGACTGCATTTACTTTCATAACATGAGAAGACCTAAACCCCAAAATCAATGTCACCAGTGACAGGGGAGAAGAAGAGAGAGAAAAGAGTTTGCCCCATGTCCTGTTGTCCTTCCAGGACACTAGCACTTGGCCAGTGCAGCAGGCAGTGCAGCAGCAAGGTTTTCTCTGATTTTTCAACTGATGTGTCACAACCAAGGAACCAGGCAGATGAGATGCCAGACAGTCACTGGAAAATGTGTTCTGTGTGATTTCAACCATGCATCCCCACCATGGACTTGTTATAAGTGGAGAAGGGTTCAAGACCTCCTTTTTTATTAGGTTTGAGCCCAGGTCATACACAGCATTTGCTGCATGGGAGAATGCAAATAACTCTGCACAAAAGCCCTGTTATTACATAGTAGAGATAGAGGTGCTTTCCAAATGAATGTACCTAGTCTGCTCTAAGTGGCATATTACACATTTAAATTGAAAATTTATTTTATAATAGTATTACTATCTTGACTTGATATTAGCTGAATCTGAAGTGTAAAATCCTGGTTTCACTGGTAGCAATATGAGTTTCATTATTGCCTTTAGTGAGGCTAAATTAAATTTCAGCTGATGCATAGTGACTTGGTGAACCCACGATGATTTGCACCAGTTGAGGATTTGACCCAGACTTGCTGAGGACTGCTGGGCTTTGCACTATGGACATTTGCCCACTGGGAATAAGGTTAACCATTAGCTTACTTTACAGGCAGAACTACATCCATCAAAAGGTCAGAACTCCCTGTCAGGACTAACTCTAGGTGAATTTCAGACTGCTGTAAAAGTGCTTTAATGAAATGCAGAAGACAATGCAGTATCCCATAAGCCACTTTACAGCAAAGGAGAAATATGACATTCATCTTGAAGAACATATGATAGATTATCCTTTCCTCCATTTTTGCTATGGTTTTCTTTTTCTAATGGTTTCAGACACAAAGCTGAACATTATTTCATTTAGTTTTGAGGCCATATTTTAATAGTAACTGTATGAGAAAGAGTCCCAAGCCTTTTGTACAGATAATTTGATACCAAACAGATGCAGCATTTCTTTTAAGAATTCAGCCTGACCTTTGGATAAATCTTGATCAGCACTTAGGAGTATGTTATATTCTCATCAGTCAGAACAACTGGAGTGGGATGACCAATCTTGTACTCAAATAAAAGGTATTCACTCCACTAATAGAAATTGTTTCCTTATCCAGAAGGTCTCTGATCCACTAAATGCAGAACTTTCAGATCTTGCTGCTTACCACGTTCCTCCACTGGAACCATAAAGAACCATGTGCAGCAATGTAGGAACAGCATTTCATTTCCAATAGTCTGGATTGCCTGTGCCATTGCAGCATTTGCCCCATTTATCCTATGAAGGGCATAGCAATTGTGCTTTACCTAATTTCTTTTTTATTAAAATGTCTTTTTAAAAAGATATCTCATCCTTTGGTGTTCATGGTCTTCTGGCTCTGACTGAGTTATTAGTTGAAGGCTAAGTGCTGTAGATGGAGGCGTTTAACTTTGGAGGGTTAGAGGCAAGGGAATAAAATCTTTGTAGGGGACATTACCTCGGTAATCCATCTCCCTTACATAGTTTCTGCCTTTGCTGTAGATATCCATAGTAGTCCCAAAAGTCCAGTAGAGTCACCATATAAGACACCTTCCAGGCCTTCCTGCAGGCTCTCTGAGTGTCCAAGGCCAGCTGCACCCCTCAAAGGAGAGCCTGAGGGCAGTTTCTGCACATGTGGTATGCACAGAGAGTCTGAAAGTCTGCCTCTGGGCACCTCTGCTCCCAGTCTGGCATCTTCCCAAAGCTCACTAACTGCAAGAGAGGCAGGATTTGTGGCTCACTGTGTGTTAGAAGTGCTCCTTCTCTACATGAAGGATGAAATCCATTTAATAAATCAGAGAATCTAAATATTTTTGTTATTGGAACAAAGGACAAAAGGTAGCCAAAAATGTGAACTATTTAATTTAATTTAACTATTAAGTGTGCATCATAGCTCTTAAATATTAAAAGTAATGAAGAAAAAACATACTGGGTAGCATCAGTCCATATTTATGAGTTAATTTTGGGCTCTGGTGTGCTACTGTAGGAATTGCAGTTGTGTGAACTGTAAAATAAAATGCCAGTGATCACCATCCAAAGGACTGGCTTTACTCCAAAGCATTGCGGCAGAAACAATGTTGTTATTCTGTATTTGCAGAATAGGAAAACTTTGCAAAATCTTAAATGTCACTGCAAATGATGACTTCTAATGTGCATTTCAATAACAGAACAGATAATTATGTACACAACAGGAAAAACAGTAGGGATACTAATGCTAAAGGAAGGAAGTGAAAAAACATGATAAATGTAGGCAGAGGTAGCTCAGAAAGTGCTTGAGTATTTAACTGTGATATGCATCTTTGCACAATGTATGCTTGAGGAGACATTGACAAAAGGAATAATATAAGTTCCAAAAATAGGCACTATGTGTAGGTTTAAAAGATTATTATGAGTAGACCTATTAACCTGGCTAGAAAGGAATATAAAATACAGCATGAAATAGCTGGAAATAGCATGTAGTGAAGTACTTCGAAAGAAATATGAAGAGACCAATTATCACTGTACCCACAACAAAATCCACAGAACAAGAGCAGAACTATATTAGGCAATTCTTACATCATTATTTTATGTTGAAGTATATAAAGCTAGAAAGCTAGATGTTGGCTGTAACAGGACAATAAAGGAACACACGACATCAAAAACTTTTCAGTTTGATACAAGATTTTATTTGACATGCAGAAAGCACTGACAGATATGAATAATTAGACCAGAAAACCTGGAGCATACAAAGCAAAAACTTTAATTCCAACATGGGTTTCTATCTCATGTTGCAGCTATGAGAGCTGTAGCATATAATGTTGTTTCCATTGGAAGATACCAAATCCCTCCAAAAGCAAAATCCATGAGCACTCCTAAATACTACAGAAGACAGATAAAAGGCCATGGAATCTTAATGCAATAGATGGCTGCTATGGTGATGCTATCCTACACTTAGGTAATAAGTAAGGTAAGTAATCACCAGATTAATAATTTTTACACATATTTCTCTGAAGGGTTGTCCAAGGTAAGCATTATTGTCCTTGTGCAAACAGCAATCCAAAGCACAGACAGAACATCACATCTAATTATGGCTGCACAGTAAATCTGAAACATATCTGGGAACAGAGAATAAGGTTACTAACTCCCAGGCTCAGATTCTATCTGTGTAAAAACATTACCCTTGGCTACGATCATCTTACTAAGTTACACTATATGAAGAGAATTGGAATAGTAGCCATCAGACAGCCATTGTACAACACTCGAATTTATAGGATCTGGTTTAAATCTTCTTTATGGACTTGAAATGGTGAAGTTAGTGGAGTCCCAGTGGAGCCTGTGAAAGTGCTCTTAGATCAGAACATAGCAGAGAATCATGACATATATGCTTGAGGTAAAAAACAGCTTTCTAAAGTAATATAGGATGAAGGTGTAATGTTTTGCAGAATGAATTCTCTCAGAGAATATTTTGGACTGACTGGATCCCAAAAAAACCAAAGCTTTTTATTCTGTGATAAAAACAAAAATCCAGCCGTAAAGCTTTCATTAAGAATTTCACAATTATTAGTTATATAATTTAACATTCAATGCAATTTAATATCATGCTCTTTGATACTCTTCTGTCAGACATAAGTTAAACAGTGATGCAGCAAACCAAAAAAGGCTAGGCTTTGAAACTAACAGCAAAACCTTATATGCACTCATTTAAAGCCTAAACCTCCACTTCAGTGTACAGAACTGCTCAGACTGCACCTGCAGTCCAATGGAAAAAAAAAAAAAAACCGGCTACAGCAGGTTCAGCCAAGGCAAAGAACAGTCTGAAATTCAGCAAAGACAAATGCAGAGTTTTTTCCTGCAGCTGGGGAAGAACAACACCCTGCACCAGGACAGGCAGGGAGTGACCTGCTGGAAAGCAGCTCTGTGGAGAAGGACCTGAGGGTGCTGGTGGACAACCATCTGTCCATGAGCCAGCAGTGTGTCCTGGGGTACATTAGGGCGAGCATTGCCAGCAGGAAGGTGATCCTGCCCCTCTGCTCAGCCTGGTGAGGCCACATCTGGAGTGCTGTGTCCAGCTCTGGGCTCCTCAGCACAGGAGAAATATGGAGCTCCTAGGGCTGGTCCAGTGGAGGGCAAGAAGGATAATTGAGGGACAGGAGCCTCTTATGAGGAAAGGCTGAGACAGTCGAGCCTATTCAGCCTTGAGAAGAGACAGCTGAGAGAGAACCTCATCACTAAGTATCTGCAGGGATAGGCCAAGAGGAGAGAGCCAGGCTCTGCTTGGTGGTGCCAGGCAGTAGGACAAGAGGCAATGGGCAGAAACTGATGCACAGGAAGTTCCAGCTGAATATGAGGAAGAACTTATTTCCTGTGTGGGTGACCAAGCACTGGAACAGGTTGCCCAGAGAGGTTGTGGAGTCTCCTTGACAGGAGATATTCAAGAACCATCTGGATGGAATTCTGTGCAATGTGCTCTGGGATGACCCTGCTGGAGCAGGGATATTGGACCACATGACCCACAGTGGTCCCTTCCAACCTACTCATTTTGTGATTCTGTCATTCTGTAACAATTTTTTTCCTCAAGTAGTGGATGATACCAAGCTGATTTGTGTAGTTGGTATGCTGCAGGGAAGGGATACCCTCCAGAGGGACCTTGACAGGTTTGAGAGGTGGGCCTGCATGAACTTCATGAAACTCAACAAGGCCAAGTGCAAGGTCCTGCACCTGGGTCAGGGCAATCACCAGCATAGAATGGGTGATGACAGGATTGAGAACATCCCTGCAGAGGACTTGGGGATACTGTTGGATGAGAAATTGGATAGTAGTTGTGTATTGGTTTTGCATGACAAGGTTTGGTAGCACGGGGAAGCAGGAGTGACTTCTGTGAGAAGAACCCAAGGAGCTTTGGCCATGTTGGAGAGACCTAAAAGCCAGGTAGTTCCAAGATGGACCTGCTGCTGCCCAAGGCAAGTCCATCAAGGACAGTGGAAGCATGTCTGGGATAACATATCTAAGAATCTGACTGAGCCTGCCGTGCAACAGCAGCCAGGAGACAGGAGTGGGAGCGTGTGAGAGGAACAGCCCTGCAGGCACCGAGGTCAGGGAAGAGTTGTGGAGACAGGACATGGGGCAACAGTTTTAGACTGGAATAGAGTAGGTTTAGATTGGACACAAGGAAAAAAGTTGGTGGTAAGAAGTTGGAATGAGATTCACAGGGAGTTGTGGGTGCCCCATCCTTGGAAAACTTCAAGGCCACAGTCAATGGGGTTTGAGGAAACTGGTGTAGTGGATGGTGCCCCAGCCCATGGTGGGAGGTTGGTCTGCAACCTTTAAAAGCCCCTTCCAAACAAACTATTCCATGGTTCTATGAAGTGCTGACTGTAACACCACCAGAAATGTAATGGAGAAGCCTGGGCCTTTTGTGAGTTTTTGGAACACATTTCAATAGACTGATGATGAGACAGAAACAGAAATTGTCACAGATCTTGTTCATCATCTGTTTCTCAATAAAATGTCTTACTCTACTGCCCCTGTGCTATAATTTTACTTTAATCAATAAACCCATACAAATTGCACTCCCTAGTGCTTCATATTAACTACCTTGTCATAAATAACTTACAGGAAAAAACTGTATTACATTTTTTTTTCCCCACTGTAAATCTGTCACCTTTCTCAACACTATTACACTGAAGTAAGGAGAGCCAGGAATGCATATATTAATTTATAAAATCCAACCATGCTAATTATGAAGGATGAATGATGAGGCAATTTCTCTCTTTGTAGCCAAATTCCTTACTTGTTTTAGGAACACTTAAAAGATAAAATGCTTAAAATGAACTTCAGATTTAAAGTATCATTTTAGACTCTGAAGTTGTATTGAAAGATATGACTGAAGGCTGACTGCTTTTTTAAAACAATATAATACCATTATCATTATGGTATGGTATATGAGCAAAATTCTTTCTGACTTTAAAATTTTGTAATTTCTTTCTAAAATAAATAAAGCAATAAAGTAAAAAAAAATAAAACTCCTACTGTTTTGAGCATTTTTATTTACTTTCTAAATGGATGGCTGAAATGACATCTTGGTTAATTGACACTTCTGAATTAACATAATCAGAAATATAACCATTGGGAGAGAGAGGGATGGATTTATAATCTAATTTTTAGTAATGACTGATTTTTCTAAACTAAAATAAGTAGCATTGTTTGGTTTGCTTCTTGCAGGTGAAATCATTGATGATCTGAACTTTTAGGGTTTTAGATGGTTGGTTTAAATTTTTGAGTTCTGCATAGGAAAGTCCAGTTGTTTGAATTATATGTTTGAATTATATTTTGTATTTTTTTAAAATATGGAGCTGCAGTAGAAAGATAGGATTAGAAAGGACTTATTATTTGACTTCCATTTTTTACATTAAATATATAAAATGTATTTAATAATCAGAAAAAATGTTTAATATTAAAGACTATCCTGTAGTGGGAATATGGTGCATTGACTTTGGGTAACTGCCAGACACCCTCCCAGCTGCTCTCTCGCTTCCATTCCTTAATAGGACAGGGAAATAAACAACCTTAAAACACTCGTGGGGGGGGGATAAAGATAAGAAGACCACTTACCAATTAGTATCACAAGCAAAACAAACTCAATTTTGGAAAAAAATAACTTAATTCCTCAACAATTAAAAGTTTAACCAGATGGTGAGATACAAAAATAAAACTCCTTCCTCCCAGGCACTTTTTTCCCCCCAGATTCAACTTTCCTCCCTCATTTCCAATGCCTTGATCTCCTCCCTCACCAGGTTTTGCAAGGAAGGTGGAGAATGGTGATGGAGATTGTGATCAGTACATAATAGCTTCTGTCTGCTGCTTCTTCCACTTCCTACTTTTCCCTTGTTCAGAACAGCTCCTCTCCATGGGCTGCAGTCCTTCAGGATAAAACCTGCTCCAGCATTGGGTCCTCCATGGGCTGCAGTGTCAATATAAGGAACAGCATGGTTACACAGGCCACAAGGAAATGTGCTCCAGTACCTGTTTCCCTTCCTTTACGTATTTTTTTTTGTTTTGTTTTCCCTCACTCCTCATTGCTATGTGGTGTTTTGCTCTTCATTATATGTGCTTTGCCAAGGGCACCATCAGCTTGGCTGGTGGGTCCAGCATTGTCCCCTGGTTGGTTTGTTACAGATCCAGCTGGAAACTGCTGTGTCCAGCCCAGGGCAGCCCCTGGTCTCCTCACAGAGGCCACCCCTGTAGCTCCCCTCCTGATCCCAAAACCTGGGGACGTACCCCTGATAAACACTAACACTGGAAGGATGCCCTTGTATTTTCTATTTAAAACATGGACAAAAGCACTTTCAAAAAACCCCAAAACCAAAAACCTTGGAAGGAGGAACTGAAAAACTGTACCACTATGAATGCTTCAAGGAAAAAAAAACAAAACAAAAAAACAGATAAAGGAGGATGGTACTGTTATGATCTGCAAGAATGTAAAATACTTCTGGAATGAAGAACAAAACAATCAGTTCTCCCTGCCTAGAGAAGATGGAAACTGAATTAATAGTTTTGAATTATAGCTTGGGAGATTTAAGATAGATATTAAATAAAACTTTCTAATAACATGGATCATGACAACACTCAGATTGTCTGAAGAGATTTTAGAGTTGCAGTCCTTGGAAATCTCTAAGGACAGGTTAGGTAAGCATCTATCAGAGTTGACAGGTGCAGTTGATTTTGCCTGTGGGCAAAAGCATAGAGTAGAAGACCTCCCGAGGTCTCTTTCAGACTGTTTTTCTCTCTTTCTGTGATAGGCAGAGATTTAATCTACAAGTACACTCATGACTTCAATAAAGGGTATTTATAAAAGAAAGTACTTCTCAGAAAGACATTTGCAGAGATGTCTGATTTTTTGAAAGTAAATAGGAATGCATAAAAGCATTTCAGCTCCTGGCTGAAAATGTAAGCCACAGTTCTTTTTCTGATTAAAAAAAAAAATCTTATATAGATTTCCTCAAGACTACAGGTGACAGTTGGGTTTGAATTTTCAAGGTGTGCATAGAAAGCCATGCTGCCTCCCTCACCATTACAAACAGAGCAAAATACTGAAACACATTAAATCTTCCACATGTCTATAACATATGACTTCTATAGAGATAAAAACTTTAGTAATGGGCATTTAACTTACACTCAGACAATGGTATGTCTTTGCCTGGGTAACTGCCCACACTTTATCTGCATGGAAATCTCTAAGGCTAGGGACAGGTTAGGTAAGCATCTATCAGAGTTGGCAGGTACAGTTGATTCTGCCTATGGACAAAAGTTTAGAGTTGATGACCTCCTGAAGTCTCTTTCAGATCGTTTTGTCTCATTCTGTGATAGGCATTGATTTAACTTGCAAGTGCTCTCTTGACTTCAATAGAACTTCCTTATTATGATAAACTTGGAGTTCTTTCACTGAGTAATCTGACCAAATACCTGCAGTTACAGACATTTACACACCTACACCTGGGATTTCCTATGCAACCAGTGGAGAGGAACAGGCACATTTTTCAGCTCACTTATTTTCGATGTTGCCTTTAGGATGAGAAAAGTTGTGCCCTGGACATACTTCTTTATTTCCAATGACCATTAAGAAAACAAGAAGCGAGCAGCTGAAAAATAGACATATGTATTAAACAGGCAAGTAAATGAATATCACTCTTCCTTGGATAGATTTTTCACATTGTATATCATCACTTCTCTTCATACAGCTTCTGTGGATTAGAAAGAACTGTTGGCTTCTTTGTGAAGATGTGGAAATGAAGCACAGGACAGTTAAAAGAATTACTCAGGGTCACAGCACAAAGCTCAGCAGAAAAGAAGCCTAAGTTTGTAAAGTCTCTGACTGTTCCACAGAATTTTTATTTTGGTAACAAAAATTATTTTTTTAATGAAGCATGTATGTATAAGACAGCCATCATCTCAGGGATTGGAGTTCTAGAAGCCAGTGACTGAAACGTATATTTAGTTCTGGAAATGGAGAACTGGGCAGGGAAAGGAGGAAACACGTTAAGAGACAATAGCTTTGCTACAGTGTAAGGAAAACATGCAACAAAGAATCTCAAGGACACGCAGAAGTACTTTGTGACACATATTAAAGCCCTAGCTCCTTTTCCAGCTCCCATGATATTCTCCAAAACTATTTCTTCATACAGCCAGCTCTTATATTAAATTCCTTATCTTATATAGGGGATAAATCTCACCTGGGATAATGTACCCTGCTTCTCAATACACAGAGACTTCAAAGGCATTAGATTCACATTTAAACTGGATCAGATGGGAATTACTAGGTTCAAGTTTTTCTGCAGAAGGCCTCTTTATAATATGACTGTTATGGTGTCATGTACTTCATTTTACATCCATGTTTTATAAATTCTATTTAAAAGTATTTATTGAAGATACAGGACACCTAGTGAGCAAAGGAGTTTTAGATATTAATACACTATATGCCATAAAGCTCCATCTAAAACCAATGGTGTTAAAATCATAAGTTCGAGCATTCTAAACTAGGAATTACAAAAATCAAAATTGCAAAAATCAAAATGACCCTGACAATTATTTGTATCCATTTCTGATTATTATCATGCTAACATATTTAGCTGTGCAATCAAATCTCACTTACATTTTCTGCAGGATTTCTCCCTCCGGTAGTGCACAAAAACCATGAAGACGAAGCTGCCATCTTCTATTGGAAATATATATACCTCAATTTTAAAAGAGTTGAATCATTCATTCAAATCTTTACACAAATATATCACAGGAATTGCAGAAATACTGTATTCCAGGCAAGTGGCTCACTTCTCAGATTCAGTCACAGCAGTGTATGCCATTGTCAATAAGGACTGAATCCTCCATCCACTGAGTTCAGGGGGGAGCAACATGCAAAGAGGAGCTGTTGGATTGAGCATTTTTTTGCCACAGAGATGGGGCAACTGAGAGGCATTTTCAAAACTTTTGTTCTAGTTTTAGTCTCATGTGAAGGGTGAGACAATACAGGTATTATAATTCACGCCATCACAATCAGAAGACAACTATTTCTCAATTACAATAAATTACAAGCATTTCCTGGCTTATCAGCTTTTGCCACACTATGCTGTAAATCCCTTAAAGCCAACAATCTAAAATTATCCCTCGTGGGTCCTACTACAATGTATCTTTCATAGTTCTATTTCTCTAAAGTATCTAGACTTATTTGCAAGGCCGTCTTTTGAAACTTATTTCTAGTTCCATTTCTCTCTCAACAATGTCTGCTCTATTCCATGGCATTTCTAAGTCAGCATTTCTTATCTCAGAGTTTGCATACAGATGCACACTATGTGAGCCTTCTGTCAGCTTTGAGAATTCTCTACAAATCCATTTCCCACAAAGAACTAATTAAATATCTCCAGTGTGATGCAACAAATTGGCATGAAAACACCTCTCCAATAGTAGGTAAAGTAGACACATGACTCATTCAAAACTCACAAACAGTTTTGGGCTACACTGGTAGATGTTTTTCATGGAAACTAAGAACCATACAGACCATTATAGCTCGACTTCCTGTGTCTTTAGGACAGTTTTCCTACAGTTTCCTTTATGCCAAAATGAAAGTATATTCCAAATACTCTGAGTGTGACTCTTGAAACCTTTCTTCAACAGTGACAAAACGGTACAATTATTTAGCAGTTGCATAGATTTTTCATATGACCATTTCCAAGAAGTTTTGGAGATGAAAAGACTCAGGCAACATAGAAAGAAACTGTATGTCTGAATGTAAAAATAAATGGACTACTTGAACGTGAATACTTTAAAATAAAAAGCTTTCCTTAGGTTGAAAACGGGAAGAAACTTTTTCTTTTGTAATCTGATCCTGTCACTCATTTCACATTGAGTAGGCTTATTTTAGAATAACTAGGTAAATTAGGAAATGAGGGGTAATTTACCCAATTCTGAAAAAAATCTTCAGTAAAATCCATAGGTTTTTAGAATGGTTTGTCTCCTAAATTGTCATGCAGCCCTTTAACACAATGCAATTTGTCATTAAGAAGAGATCTAGCTTACTCAAAGTCATTATATTTTATTTTAAGAGGGTGGAAAATATTACCTTTGTGATGAAAAGGTGATAAAGAAGGTAGGAAAACATAATAAAAGAGCTCTCAAAAACTATAATGCTCATGAAAGGGTTTTCTGCTATTAAAATACACAGGTTGAATTGAGTTTTGTATTTTGTCAGGAATGCCCTGGGCTAGGAAGACTGAAATGGAAAGGAAGATTCGATGTCATTTCTATTGAGCATAAAACATTATTTGGGGTTTTTTTTTCCTAATTGTAAAAATTAGGAACAATTATTTTTTGCCTTACAAAGCACTGAAGAAAGCATCATATTTTCTCATAACTTTATTTCTAACAACCATGAAATACTATCTTTTAAGAAAATCACAACCTGCTTTTCCTTTTTTCTTCCTTTCCATAGTTACCATGACAACCATAGAATTTTGGTAGGGATAAAACATTTGACAAGCACATTGTCTTTCTGCTTTTAAAGTCTTCATAGCAATACAGATGATCAGACAGGCCTTATTAAACAGGGCTGCACATTACACAAGTGGGAAAACTACACAAATAACCTGAAGGTCAGGAAAAATGGGATTTCCTGTCAAGGCCATGATATAATACAACAGGATTTGTCATTGCAGTAACAAACATTAAAATTGTGATTGACTTTGTTATGTGAGCAGTGGGTAGGGAAGGATATTTTCAGCTAGAGTGAACAGACCAGATAAAAATGGATAAAGGTGTCCAAAAAAATGCTAAACATCCAGCCTAGAGCAATATCAGTCCAACTTCTCAATTAAATTAGAGAAGATTAAAGAGTAGTACAAAACTCAAACATTCTCTGAGGGGCCTCATCTTGCTTCAGATCACCAGGATATCAGAAATGTCAGACACCAATACATCTTTTCCTAGATATTAAAACTATTAAACAGCTTTTGATAAGACTAAGGACAGGCCTTTTAAATTCTTGGCAGTCTAATTCAAACTGTAATTGTGGTACTTCAAAAAAGGTTTCATTCTGATTTGGAACTAAAACTAAACCTTAAAAAATCCTTCTAGAAACAGAAATGGGGAAAACATATAATTTTGAGGTAATTTTTGCTTAGCTAAAATGAAAAAACAAGCTGAAGTAATAATTTTTTTGTTAATTTGGTAGATTTGCAAAATTTATCCTATGTGGGGTGGGGGGTTTATTATAATTATTAGTTCATGGCATATAAGCAGCAGGATATTCGCCTACAGCACTGCTACTGGCATGTGACAGTAAGAAAAAATATTGAAATATTTTATTTTTCTTTAAATCAATCCCTAAACTGATTCTGGCATTTTTCAAACACTGGTCCTCTTTTTTTTTTTTTCCCCAGTGTAAAACACTTCATTACAAACCCAAACAGGAGATCATTTAATGTAAGTATCTAACTGCTTCATGTTTTCTTTTCAAAGCTGTCTTTGCCTAGAAAATTTTAGCTAAAATTAAACCTTTCAAAAACATTTCCATTCTATATAAAAGCATATTTTTCAATGACATACATTTACCTGAAAGAATTCTGATCAGTTCAGCTGGCTGTAAGCAACTCTTTGTTTCTCTATTTAATTTGCGTATGCAGTGGCATCAACTCTGCACAAAATGTTAAAAACATTGGAATGTATGTTGTGGGACAGCCACAGCACTGTATCACTCTTTCACTATTAAGCTCTGACTACTTCAAACTCTGAACCAAATTTTCAGAGTTTTTGTGGGGAAAAAAAAAGGATTTTTTTCTCTTAGCCAAGAGAAAATGGAAGTTCCTATAACTAATAGTTCTTGCTACTGATGGCCTGATGAGTACCCAATATCTTAAGTACAGACACTGATACTGGACAAGCTGCCAAACTCCATCTGCTCAGTGACATTTGTAAAGACAAATCAGACAAATCAATCATGTTGCTTGAGAGCCACAGTTCAAAATTAGCCTTGGAGGTAATCAGAAGGAATTCTGCTTATTCTGCTTTGTTGTAATAGGGGATGAATTTTTGACATTTGACAGGCTCATTTCACATGTCTAGCTATGCCATAACTAATTACTTCTTTTAGCCAAACTAGACCATCACAGCCCATGGCTGGAGAAGAATGTGGGAAAAGTCTTGTTGGATGGGCAGGGTGAGGGATGGGTGGCCAGGGGGAGCACTCTGCGTGGCTGCCTGTGACAAGAGGACACCACGGGGCTCTGCACTGGGACTTGTCAGGTTCAACTGCTTTATCAGTGACCTGAGGTGGTAATGGAGTGCACTTTCACCAAGGTTGCAAGTGACCTCAACCTCAAATTTGGGAAAACAGTAAATGTGATGAAGGGCAGAACCACCATCCAAAGGGATTCAGGCAGGATGGAGGAGGGCCCAACAGGAATCTCAAGAAATAAAACAAGCATTGCACCTGAAAAGGAAGAATCCGAGGCACCAACACATGCTGAGGACTGACAAACTGGCAGAGATCACTGAAGTATTTTCTTATAATGAAATAATATTTGAAGACATTGTAGGGTGCATATCAGTACTGTTATAGATGAATAATGAGATGATTGGCTCTTGCAATTAAAAGATACCTATTGTGTGACTATTAAGAAAAGCTTTAGTGCTGTATAGTTATGTTATTGTAGTTTAGATGTCCTCTGTTCTCCCCATGGTTCCCTTTTCCCCCCTGTATTGTTGCCATCAGACAGCCAGGGCTGTCTAGCACAGGTAAAAGAAGCTGCACACGTGTCCCCTGCATGGGGCAGCTGGGAATGGAAAAGCTTGGTGCTCAGGGGGTGGGCATGGCAACACCTGACCTCCAATCAGGTTACAAGAAAGCAGTCTGCACTGATAAATGGCAAAGAAGAGCTGACTGACAGACTTTGGGAGGGGCCAGGGCTGGCTGGTGCAACCCCAGGGGTATAAAGGACTGAGCATCCATCTTGAAGATGAACCAGATGCGTGGTGTGCACGTGGGCAGTTCCCAGCACTGCAGCTTTTTCCTTATGCGGTTCTTTGTGGTATTTTTGTTAAGGTTTAATAAACCTTTTTAGATTTTCAAAGTGAGCAGTTGTCTCTCACAGAACTGATATTCCTGTTTATATTGTGTTTGGTCACATCCCCCTAAGTTCTGGTATGACAGGGAGTCATACAACTCTCACCAGACTCTGTTCTTCTGAGTGGTACAAGGAACAACACCACTGAAATTTATTATCAATTGAAAAGAGGCAAAGAAAGCAATTTTTCGGGAGTCCTTCAATCACTTAAGAGTTTTTCTCATATGTGTCTGTCTGCACATGCAGTGGCACAGTTACATACTTAATCATTTTTAGTACAATTAATAAATTATTTGGTATACAAGCAAAAAAATTGCTATGGATTTTCCTTCTATTAATTTCAAAATCAATTAACCTTGAAGAAAAGACTGTGAACAATAGTCTGAATTAGTCTGTATTTAAATCTTAGCCTTTGCAACACAGAGCAGGAAATTCCATAAAAAGCAAATTTGAAGGATCAGCTTCTTCTTAATTATTGTCATTTTTCATTCTTTCACTTCTGGTGTTATTTTAGTTGAAGGACAGAGTACACAAACAACAACCTCTCAAGCACATCAAAAGGTTTCCTCTTAATTCAAGGGAACACAATATTTTTATATATCATGCCTTTCTTTTAACTATTTTGTGTTCAAAAAATGCTGCTGCAGACATTGAACAGGAATATAAAGACTTCATTATTATTAGCTAGGTATGTTTTAAAAGGATCAATTAATTAGGCCGCAGTTCTGGTATCTGGAATGATGTTTCCTTAAATAATTTGCAAATAAATCCTAAAGTTGACAATCAGTTGACAACTGATTGTGTCATGTAATAGGTTGGGTGGTTGCTTAGGAGTGAGGCTAATTAAAAAGAATTATTACAATTTTTCAGACACCACACACATCCATTGATGGATTTCAAACCCAAGAGGGTTTATCAACAGGTCTGTCTTTCCTTGGCAAAAGCAATAATGGAAAGTACAGTAACAAATTATATTAATAAATGCATGGAAAAAATTTTCATACACATAAAAAGTAAATCTGATTTTGTCTTTCTAGGTGATTACAAATCTGATGGGCAAAGGCAATGTCAAAAGCATGTCACTTGTCTTATTATGTGACTTATTATGTGATTTTCTAATTAAAATTTGACATTCAGCAACAATCAGTGTAAAACATTTGTGTTATGTAGACCAGAAAAATATCTTTACAATTATACTCTCTCCAAAACTAATTGGAAATGAAAAATCTTAAACAAATTAATGAGTTTAGTGTTGTCTGTTCTGGACTCAGTGTTATTTATTTTATGTATTGGTGATTAGAAACACACAATAAAATCAATTTTTACAAAGTTTCCATGTGACATGATTATTGACTCAAGTGATAAATAATATATGCAGAATTCTGAATCACTCAGTAATCTGAATTCATTTTTAAACATCATGCATTTTAATGCTGCCATATGCAAGACTGTGCATCTAGGAACACAGAAAGTAGGTCACACAGATACAAATGTTTCTTGGAAAGCCTTTGTCTCTGAAAGCCTTTGGGGTCTGGTGAGTAACCAACTGAACATGAGCCTCATCTCATCTCATCTCGTCTCACAGCAAAATACAGTGACTAAGACTAATGTAGCTCTTAACTGTACAAGTTGAAGACAAATAAAGAGATTATAGATACCATATTTCATCTGTATGGTATTATTGACTCCATTACTAGAATCAAAATGTCCAATCCTTATACACCCCAAGGTTGGAAAGCATCTGAAACAAACAGATTTACAGACTCTGCAATGCAGCAAACACTTCACAAAGAAATTTCAGTTTGTTTCATTTATAAAAGAAGTTAATAGTGGTCTGCAGGGAAACCTCCCTTGTATCCCAGATTTAGCTTCAGATCCATCTTGACCTATCTTCAGGGGGATTTCAAAGTGAAAGGAAGTCTATCCAAAAGGTGGGAAAAAAAGCTCAATGTTCAAACATTAATAAATACTGCAGTCAGACTAGAAATAAGGTACATATTCTTAATTTAGGACAATAACAGAAAAAAAAATTCCCCTAAAGATGTGCTGCTTTTTACATTGTTTTCTCTCCTAATATAAAGAGAGAGAAAGGGTGCCTGTTTAAAAATATGCTCTAGTACAATCAGAAGCAAGGCATATACAAAACACAAGATGAAGAATTATAGATTGTTTGAAACCAGAAATCAGATCAAATGACTGAAGTGACAAGAAGCAGCTGGGAAGATGACAGTAAGATATATTTTTATTGGAAAACTTATTTTTGCAAACTAGCTGAAGACACAGATTTGGAATGAGTGAAGCTTGGCTTTGCCCTATTCTGTGTGACCCTGAAGAAGATGAGAGTCCCTGGGAGGAAATAAGTATGTTCATTCAACTAATAGCAGTTTGCCTCTGACCTTTCTTTATGGGCTTCTCAAGCACAACATTTTCCTAATTAATCTCATTTAGTCTTCTTTCTTTAGTGTTGTGCTTGAAACCTTATTCAGGATCATCACTTGAGCAGCATCTTGGAGTCTAAGGGGTTGATCCTTGCTTCTTGAAAATAAGTTTGTCTAAATCTGAATTCTTTGGCATAATGTCTCTAATATTCAGTCCTTTATATTCATCCATGGAGCTAAACTCCTATAATTTTCCATTGTGACTTCTTTTCTCTGCTCTTGATGTAGTAGCAAATATTTATTTGCCAGCAGCAGGCAAGCCTTCTGTTTGAGTTATCTTGTCTCTCTTTGTATTTCTGAATTTGCTTCTCTTCTGCACTGCATGAAGACACAGACCATAAGGTTGTAGCTCAACACTGAAAAACTCAATCCTTCTTAGAGACAACTGATGATATCAGCAATTGTTTTTCATTCCTAAATTTTAAAATAAGCATCTTTATGCTTTTTATTATGTTTCTTACACCTGGGAATAATTTCACTAAAACTATCCCATCATTTTGCTTCAAACCCCTCCACAGACCTGACTGCTCTTGTGTGTCTCAAACACACAAGATGAGACTTACCACATATTCAAAATTACCTAAGTGGTTTCCTGTTTCCTCAAAATCTTTGGATAGACATCTATTTCCTCTTGCTCTATACACAAATGATGAGATTTTCAGAACAGTGAATCCTCACTTCATCCTGCCATCCACTATGACTGATAACTGCACTACTAATATTCTTACTACCTCTTACTGATTTCCCTTGGTCAAGAGGAAGTGGTGATGCAGAAAATTCCCATTGAATTG
The DNA here is from genome assembly GCF_012460135.2 of Molothrus ater. Taxonomy (NCBI): domain Eukaryota; kingdom Metazoa; phylum Chordata; class Aves; order Passeriformes; family Icteridae; genus Molothrus; species Molothrus ater. The sequence goes on from NC_050479.2 coordinate 21,213,307, forward strand.
CTCCCAGGAGAAAGTATTATTATAAGGACTCAATCTATGAATGAAGAATATTCAGCTTTACCAGACACAGAGATGGATTTCTGGAATTTACTCACAGGCTTGACCTAGGACTATGCAGAATTCTATTTCTCAAAAGAAGTTGGAGAAGGTCATTTACTTCAGGGATCACATGAAGAAGGAATGATATAGACCACCCATAAGAATCCCTGGGGTAAAAAGAGTTTCTATGCAGTCCTTACCAAAGGAATGGAGTTGTATTCAAACCTTGAAGAAATGTTCAAAGCCATAAGAAAGTATTTCTCCTCCTCCCATTCACAGGCATGAGTGTTTGTCCTCAGATGGCATAATTTCTGGCACAAATTAATTTTTTCAATGTCTGTGCTGGCTTCCATTGTTTTACTTGAAAAAAGAAATGGTTTTGTGGAAGCATCTTTCAAAGTCCCTTATTTTCCATGGTAATTTCCAATTTTCCCTTCAGCAGCAGAAAACTATAGGAAACTATAGGCCGATTCCAAAGCTCAGAAAGAATAAGGACTGGTGTCTAGCAGAGTTCTAGTTATTACAATTTCTTTGTTGAACTGTTGCTAGCAAGAAAATAATCAAGACATCATAGGTGACCTGGCCATCTCCCAACATTTTATTAAGTTTATAAGTGCAGTTAAAAATATACCTAAAATTCCAACTAAATTATTGTATATGTTTTATATATTTATTGCCTTTCTTGTGTATGTCCTGAATTAGTGAACTAAACATGCACTGTAAGTGGGACATATAAAAATGTCTTTAATCTCTGGCCATGAATTCATTAACAAAACAAATAGACCACGGATATTCAAAAGGCCCATAATGTTCAAACACAGTTGTACTTCTGCATTAAATAAGTACTTCTAAAAAAAGGTACCTGCAGACTTCAGTGAAGACCAGGGCCACCAATTAGTTTTAAAGGCAAACATTTAAAGTGAACATTTTTATTTAAATTTCTTTTCCATTTGGGAAGTGTAATTAAGAATACATTTGTTTGTTCAATTATTGTACTGTTCAAATCACAGACGGATTGAAAGGCCATCTGGAAGTCATCTGGTCCAACTCCCCTGCCCAAGCAGAGACACTTACAGCCAGTTGACCAGGACCACCAGGTCCAGACACCTTTGAAGTATCTTCAAGGATGGAGATGTCACAATCTCTCTGGGCAACCTGCATCAGTGCTTGACCACCCTCACAGAAAAAAAAAAAAAAGTATTTCCTGATGTTCACAGGAAAGGTCCTCAGTTTTCAATTTGTGTCCATTGCTTCTGGTCCTGTCACCGGATACCACTGAAAAGAGCCAGCGCCCCTGTGGATTTTATATACATTAAAGTTCCTCCCTCTCTTCTGTAGCCCAAACAGCCTCAGCTGTCTTTGCCTTCCCTCATAAGAGAGATGCTCCAGTTCCTTCAGCATCTTCAGGGCCCTTACTGGATGCTGTCCATTATGTCCTTGTCTCTCTGGTGCTGATGGGGAGGAAAGGATGACCACTCTGGATCTGCTTGCAATACTTTACCCTAGACAAGAATATCTTTCACCTTTTTTTTTTTTTCTGTCAGGGCATTTTGCTGGCTCATATTGAACTCCACCAAGACCCCCAGGACCTTTCCTATCAAGCTGCTTTCCTGAGGGGTGGTCCTCAGCATTTATATCTGTGCATGGAGCTGTTCTTCCCCAGGCACAGGAGTTTCTACTTCCCCTTGTTGAACTTAATGAGATTCCTGACAGGCCATTTTTCCAACCTGTTGAAGTCTTTCTGGATGGCAGAACAGCTCACTGTCACTCATCCCTCTTTTGTGTCATCAGCAAATTTGTTCAGGGTACACCCTACTCCACCAGGCAAGTCACTAAAGAAGATGTTAAGTATTAAGGAAGTATGCCTGAAAATGTATTTCTGGCTTAACTGCTCCATCACCTTCCCAGGGATCAAAGTGAAACTGCTTGGCCTGCAGTTCCCTGGGTTGTCCTCCTTCCCTTCTGAAGATAGGAGTCACATTTGCTTTTCTCCAGCCTTTGGGCATTTCTCCCATTCTCTCTGAGTGATCAAAGATTACCAGAAGTGGCTTCACAATGATATCTGCCAGCTCTCTCAACACTTGTGGGTGCATCCTGTCAGGTTCCATGGACTTAATCATGTCCAGTCTACTTTTATGTTCACTGACCTGATCCTCTTCTGACAAGGTGACATATTTCTTGCTTCAACCTTCATCCTGCTCTTTGGAAATGGCATTTCTGAAGGCTGGTCATGATAATAAGGTCTGGGGCAAAGGCAACATTCAGTCCAATCAAGTCCCCTGTCTCATTAGGCAATGGTCCCGTACTTTCCTTAGTCTCACGTTTGTCTCCCATGTACTTATAGAAGCCTTTCTTGTTCTTGAAATCTCTGGGCAGAGTCAATTCTATTTGAGCTTTAGCTTGATCCCTGGATTCTCAATGTTTCTGTATTCTTCCCACTTACTGGTCCTTGCTTCCACCCTCTGTATGCTTCCATTCTGTGTCTGAGCATTGATAAGATCTCTTTTTTCATCACAGAGTTCTCCTGGCATTTTTGCCTTCCTTTCTGTTCATGGGATAGATTGCTTTTGAGCTTGGTGAAGGTGATCCTTAAATATTAAATTACTTTTTTGAGTCTCTCTTCTCCCCAAGACCTTACCTCATAGGATTCTTCTAAACAGATCTTTGAAGAGGGCAAATCTGCTCTGCTGAAGTCCTGGGCTTTGAATTCAGTTTTCCTCTCCTCCCTGCCCTCAGGATTTTGAACATCTCATGGTGTCTGCCACGAAGAGTGCCCTTGACCTTCACATCCCAACAAGCACCTCCATGTTGGTATGAAGTCCAGCAGATCACTTGTTCCTGTTGCCTTCTCTGTCTCCCAGAGGAGGAGGTTATCAACAACACACTCCAGGTGCCTGGATTGCTTATGCCTTGCTGTCTTGTCCCTCCAGCCAGTGTTGAAGCCCCTCATGAGGAGCAGGGCCTGAGAACTCAGGGCTGCTTCCATCTGCTTGTACAGGGTCTCATCCACTTGCTTTTCCTAGTGAGGTGGCCTATGGCAGACAGCCACTATAACATCAGCTCTACTTGTCCTCTCTTATGTGCTAATAAGGGTTAATCCTAACCCTTATGTGCTCAGCTCCCTTCTCCATCCATCCCCAGACTGAGCTCCACACATTCCAATTGACCTCTCACATAATGGGCAACTCTCCTACTCCCCCTGTCCTTCATACAAGACAAACATTCTTCCATGGCAACACTTCAGTCACGGGAGCCATCCCACCGTGTCTCCCTGGTCCTGACAAGATCTTGGCCCTGCAGATGGATCCCTGACTCACTGTCCTTACTCCCCATACTGCCTCCATAGGCACTTTGGAGAGGCACCCCTGCATGCTGAGTTCCTGAAGAGGATTTGGGGGATTATATTGTACCCAGAGCTATGATAGTTTTTAATGTAACACAGTTAAAGCTAAAGACAATTGAGTAATAAATGGCATATCAGGATGATTTAATACAATAAACTAAATCTGTGAGCTGGAATACAGTGGTTTATATGAAAACAATAAATATTTTTAACATTAACAGTATCTCTTTTATTTTTTTTTGCCTGAAATTAGAACCTAATGTTGGCAGTTCCCTATAGAGTAAGGAGCAATTCTTTGAGATGAAGCTATCTTAATTCAGAATCGATTAAACCCAACTCATTAACCAGAACTAAACCGGCACAGTGCCCGGTGGCTCTCGCCTCGCAATGCCAGCATGTGGCGCTGTCTCCTGTGAAAAAACAGCCCCTGGTTTGCGGAAAACCTCATTTGAACATTGTCAGACTCTTCTGAAGCGCAGGCAGGAAAATAATGCGGATATTTTTAGCACAAAAATAATACTCTGCACTCGCAAAAATTTGTTAGCACTAATTCTACTATTTCTAATACACAAAGAATATTTAATGTAATTTATTGACAAAAAAAAAGAGTGAGCAAAACATATGAATGTATCCATGCATCTATTTATCTGGTTAAAGACCATAATTATATTTACAGGTTTGTTGAAATGTATACATAATTTATTTCCAATTTTCTTTATTCTGTAGCCAAATTATTAACGTCTTTAAAATGAGTATATTTACAAACTTGCATATCTACCCCTTTGGTCTAGCAGACACTTAGTCCACAGTGGGTTTTAATTACCAACTAAATTCTTGAGCTACCGAGCCTGTTTCATAATCTCCACATAGGGGAACAGGACCTGTGTGACTACAGTTTTACTGGAAGTGAACAGCCAGTCTTTTGTGTGGTAACCAAGTCAGCCCTTACTGAGAAGGAATTTAGTGACTACACTGATGATCTCTGTAACCATGAACTTTCAAACAAAAGTAACTGAGTAAACTGTGTATTCACTAACTTTTTAATCATTAAGGGCTCTATCCCCTTTGCTACCAGACTTTTTAAAACAAAAGAAACAGGGATCATACCCTTTTACTTAAAGCTGGGGTTTATAATATATGACATAAAAGGCATTAGTAGTAACATGGAGGGGATATATCTACTGAATTTTCTGGCTTTTCTAGATTTGCATCTGATTTACAGAAAGCTACATATTTTTTTCAGGCAGTTCTTTTTATCTATGGTAAAAGTTCAATGCATTCAGCGTACCTGTAAACACTATGAATCAGCAAAGCAATTTTCTTTTCATGACTCAAGGCAAAAAGTTGCAAAAGTTTTAGTCAAGGCTTAAGAAAAACTATTTAAAAGATTCAGCTACAAACTGGGAAGTCCTGAACTTAATACTGAGGCCTGAATGGGGTCACCACTATTTGTCCTAACATTGCTAAGACTGTGGATTGACTTCTGTGTTGTTCTGTCGCGCGCTGTTTTTACTTTGTAAATACAGAGATGCTGGATCAGGCAGAGTAACCAGTTTTCTAGTGGTGAGATATCAGTCAGAATTAATAAAAGCATTTGTGAACCCCTTATGATGTCCGCTCACTACAACAGGAAAGGTAATGATTCCAGCTGCAAAAATGAGAAAACTACACAAAACTGACAGAATTGACAGAATTCACAGAATGAATAGGTTGGAAGAGACCTTCAAGACCATCAAGTCCAACCCATGCCCCTTCAAGAGGTGTAGCTGAGATGGTCTCCTTTGATCAACCAGGGCATTTCCAAAGTAGCTGGCAGAGTGTGGTGAACAGTGCAAACAGCAGGGCACCTTGTGTGCCAGGATGTGGCAGGTGACCTCGCCCTTTGGCAGCTGTGCTCCCTCAAGCATCCAGGGGCACAAACTGTCATCTCCACTTGGTAACACTGGCAGGGCTGACTCTGGCCTGCTGGCTTTTCTCAAGTGAAGATTTCTGACAGCTGACAAGAGAGACCACAAGCTGCAAAGTAACATCTAAACTAAAATGTGCCTTGCTTTTTGTTATATTTGTATGTTAGCAATATTTCTGACAAGAAATCTTTTCTTGATCTGTGCCTTAATTTTGTGGTAAAACACTAAAACTATAGCTAGAATCTACTGGTAGAATTTGACAAGTGACTTCCTAGTTGGGATGTAGCAGACTTTTTTATACTTTGAATTTCTGATATATAAGTGCACAAAAGGTGTACACATATAGCCTGGTGAGAATAATATCATTGGGGAATATGTTTTTATTTCACATTTATATATAGAGAAATTAATAATAATTTGTATATAGAAAAATTATAGCCATGTAAAATTAGTACCAGCCAGAAGGGTTGAAGATCTTGCAGACCTTTATGAGATTTTTAGATGACTTTTCTAGTGAACACTTATACTTGAACTTGTTCCAGTAAAGATGCCTCCTGAAGTCCTTTTAATACAGGGTTTGATAACCATACTAAACTGCTACTTATAGTAGTAACTGACCTAGTACTAACTCCTGAAATAGCCTAAAAGTTACTTATTTCAGCTCATATAGCCATGGGATTTTCAAGTTCAGGAGGCTCAATCCACAGGCTCCAGTGAGAAATGATCCACTTGCTCTTTCTGGCAGCACATACTTGAGACGGGAGGAGTCCATGCAGGGCGCACAGGGAGAGGAATGTGCTAGGTAACCTCTGTGCTACATCCTGCGGCACACGCTCCGGCCCGGAGCTGAAGGCAAGAGGGAAAGGATGTTAGGCTGATATTTACTGTATGGGGGCCATTTTACAGCTCAAGGTGCTGTTTTAATCTTTGCAGCTATTACACAGAGATATTTGCACTAATGACTTGTAGATTTTCATTTTTAAATAACTCTTCAGAGGAGCCTGTATGTGTTTCACCTTGGGACGAGCGCTCACAGCAGCGTTACTCTGTAAGAAACACCGAGTTTCAAAAAGTGATTCCCCTCCGTTCTTGCTCCCCCGTCCTTTTTAAAAATTGATTTTTTAAAAGAAGAAATAAAAGAGACTTAACCAGGGTGTTAAGACCGGCTACCAGCAGCGCCCAGCCACCCCCACGCAGCCCGCCTGTGTGTAGGACAGGTCGTGCGGCTCCGCGGCCGCCCGTGCCCCGCAGGTGGCGGCGTGCGGGAGGGAGGGAGGAGGGAAGGCTCGGGCCGCACGGAGCTGCCCGCGGGCACGGACGGGGCCCGCCCGCCGCCGCCGGCGCTCGGCGCAGCCAATGGCGCGGCTCTGCCGGCATCGGCCCGCCCGCTGCCGCCGGGGGAGGGCCGTGGGCCGGGGCGGGCGGGAGGGAGGACGGGGGTGAGGGGAGTTGAATGATTGAACTTTCTTGTGTAGTTTCTGCGGCGCGGAGGTGTCCGTCCCCGGCGCAGCCCGGCACCAGCCCAGCGAGCGGGAGCCAGCTCACCCCGGCGCCCGCAGCCCCCCGCGCCGCCCGGCCGCCCCTCTGCTCTCCTCTCCCGCAGAGCGATGGTGCGGAGGGCGCCCGGCGTGTCCCTCGCCCTGCTCCTCTGGGTGACGGCCGCCTGCGGCAGCCCCGACGGGCCGGGCGCCGCCGTCGCCGCCCGAAGGCAGGACGAGGCTTTCGCCGCCGCCAGATGCACCTCCAGGTGCCTGAGCCTCCAGATCACCCGCATCTCCGCCTTCTTCAAGCATTTCCAGGTAGGGGCATGGCACCGCGCAGGAGCCTCTGCCACCGTCCGGAGAGCGGGTGTCCCCCTGGGCGCAGGACGGGGGCTGAAAGGACAGCCGGGCGGGTCGGGGCTGAGGCTTGGCGATTTTGGGGGCCCTTGCCCCGAGGGGATGGCCGGCACCTGGAGGCGCCGGACAGGTGGGCACGGCCCCGCGGCAGCGCCGAGCCCCGTCGGTGCCTGTGGGTGCCGGCCGGGCTCCCCGCCTGGCGGGTCGTGGGGCTCCTGGCACGCTCTGCCCTGGCTCCCGGCAGGTGCCCGGCGCTCCCGGCCGCTGCCTCCGGTGGTGTCCAGGGCGGGCGCGACGCGGTGCTCCGGGGCCGGGGGTGCGCCCGTCCTGCCGAGCGGCGGGCGGCGATCCCGCGGGCTCCGCCTGCCTGCGCGCCGGTGCGCCAGCCGCCGCAGGTGGCTCGCTTCCCCAGCCCGGTGGGAAAGTTTGAGCCTGTTTTTAAGAGCGATAGTCGTGAACGTGTTATACTTGGTTCTGACCTCCTGGAAGGTGAGGGTAACGCTGTAATTTTTTTTTTCCCCTGGGACAGAGAGGCACATCTTTGGCTAACAGGACAAATAGGGATAAAGTGGGGAGAAATGGAATTGAAGTGTCAGGAGACCTGCGGGGCTTAAAATGAAAGCTGGCAGCAGTGCGGAGCTAGTGCAAGAGCAGCGGGTGTCTGCCCGTCCTTCCCCCTCTTCTAGTTACACACGCACCTTTCCCTTTCCCCACCTGTTCTTCACTGCGCAAATATTAAACCTACTCGAATTCATCCAAATGACGGAAACCCTTCCGAGCTCTGAGCCGTTCTCTCTCCGCAGAGCCGCAGCCCCTTTGGGGAAGGGCTGGGGGCAGCTCGGTGCGGAGGGAGCCACCTCGGCCCTTCGGGGACGCGCCGCTCGCTCTCCCCGGCCGTGCCGGTCCCTGAGAAACCGGGAACGCCCGGCCGAGCGCCTTGGGTGAAGTTGCGTTCGGGACAAAGGTGTTGGCACCAAAGGCAGGTCTCAGAGGTGATTAAGATAACCGATTTAAAGAGACAAAAAAAAAAAAAAAAAAAGAGGGAACGTTAAAAGAGAGCGGAGTGTGTGCGTTGTAAAGGCAGCAGGAAGTTGGTTGGGTGCCTGCAGCCGGGTTTGGGTTGAAGGGACCGGGCTTGCGACCCGAGCCGGCTGGAGAAGGGGCGGCCCTGCCTGGCCTGACCGCTGTCAGCGTGCTCCGTGCATCCCGGGATGGCCCGAAAGGAGGATACCCATTAATACAGTTCATTATCCCAGAGAGCGGTCACTGTTTTTTATTGCGTTGTCAAGCGGTTGTAACTTACTTGTTTTACAGTTTCAGTGGCTAAAGAGGCAGTTTAGATCAAGTCGATTCACAGTGAAAGGCTTTTTTTTTGTTTTTTCTTTTTTGTATGTTTTCTTGGCAAGATTTCTTTTTCAACGTAAAACTGCTGACAGAATGCACACTGCACACAATCGTGATTACATTTTAATTAGCTAGAGTAAAATAAGTAGGGAATTACTCAGTTAGGACTTGATAACGGGCTGGTTTTTTGTAATCAATTGAAAATCTCAGAGTTTTAACCCCAACCTGCTAAAGCACGTGGTAATTTATCTTAATTACTACGGATTAAACTCCTGTTAGACATGAAACGACTGTAATGTTTGGAAGATAAAGTGCTCTCGTTTATAAAAGTTAAGCTCTCCATTGTCTTATAATGAGGAAAAGGAGGAGAGTTTTAAAGTACATCAGGCATCCAGTGTTCTCACAGGAGACTGATAAAACAGTGTGGGCTGTAGGATGTGCAAATTTGGGCCAGACAATTCCATGTGGGCTAAAGGGTATGATGTTCCATTCCTTTCTCTTCTCTCCCTCCTAGCCATTCCCCTCCCCTTTTCATCTCAACTGGTAGCAATTTCTGGAGCTCTTTTCATTTCAGATGTCCACTTATCTTGTAATCTGATTCAACCTTTGAAGCAAACTAAACACTAGCTCTTCCCAATCAGAGCAGGAAGGAACTCTAGTGTCTCCCAGTTAAGCAAGAATTGAAAGACTGACCCACTCATTTCTCAACCCTGCTTTAGATGCAGCCTCAGTGGTGGGGCTTAGGGAGACAGTAGCTGGACATGCTTTGCAAGAGCTGATGTCCCCAAAACTTCACAGAGACTTAATTTCACATAGTTTATGGTATTAAAATCACATCACTAACAACTTTTAAAAGAGAATCGGGTAGTATGAATAGGAAGTCTGGGTTAATTCTTTACCTTCTGGCTCTTGTTTGAATGGCAGCTAATATTTTTCCAACTTTTAAATGTTCACAAGGGATTTTAATTGACCCCCCCCCCAGCCCCAAGAAGTTTCACCCATTTTTCTTTACTGTCCTTATTTTTTAAAGTTTCAAGAGAGGTATTATTTCTAAAAAGCCTATTTGTTAATTTACACTTGGGAAGCAACTCTAAGCCTATTTTAAATGAACATTGTCAGTAGACAATGTCAGTAGAAATTATTTTAACTGAAGCATAGTTCAAATAATATATCTTTTTATTCCATATAGACTATTGATATGGGCTTGAAGAAGAATTGGTCACCTAAATCAAAAATCTTTGATCTTCAGAATGCTTGTTGAAGGGGCATGGATTCCCGCTTATTCCTATAAAGTCTCCATGGCTAGGGGGGTTTTCCAGTTCTGGTGGTGTTGGGAAGTTCCATGTAGAGGTTATACCAAAAGATACATGAGATCATTATGAGAGTTATGCACCACATGAGTCTTAGACCCAATGAAATGTGTGTGTTTGATATCTAGGGCCATGATCTTTCACAGAGAGCATGCTAGCACAAAGGCCTTTCATCCTAAGCAATCAAACAAAAAATTATAATCAGGAGGGGTCATAGTGGATTCTTCTTTTATATAAGAGGTTATTGATTACATGCTCATTCACAGTAGAGAATTATGTTTAAACTCTAAATGAAGGGACTCGAACATATCACTTCTATCTTCCTGGAATGTGTTCAGTAGTGGGCCTTAACTTGCTCTGAAATTTTGCAGATGAGAGAAAGCATTTTTATCCCAACTGTCTAACTTAGGCCCCTGGACAGCACCGAATGAAGCATTCATTGACCTGTGACCAGAAAGAGTGAGGACAAAGAGAGCTCATCTCTTTAGCCTTATGTTCAGAGTACTTATTTAAAGCCATTTTGGGTGTTGACACTAGAGTTTTACTTTGACTGTTGCAAAACATGTATGAGGGAGTAATTGGAGCATTCACTGGAACCTGCCCATGTTCCTGGGTCACTGCCTTGGTACAGCAGAGTTCCTAGTGCTGTGCTTCTTTTTTCTGACAAAATTCTCTCTAAAACACCTGAACAGGGGCTGTGTGGCAGGAATGCTCTTCCAGTAAGCTGGAGCTTTACCATCAAATGGCCTGCTTAGGAAAAGGTGTAGATTTGAACCTTGAAGTCCTATATCAATAATCAGCGTTGTGTGCTTTTGGCTGTTATGTAAAAGAGCATGCCTGGGTGTTAGTATGGTGCCCTTATAAGATGGGAAGGGCAATTCCTGCTCTAGGCTGAAATGAGAGGAAGGACTAAAGTGGCTGGCTCCATAAGAAACACCAAGACTGTGAATCCTGTGTGGAAAAAAGCATACTATTTTTGGGACAGAAGTGGTACAGTGATGTCATTGGATATATTCTTTCCTCAACATTTTCTTATTAAGGCAGTTTATGTCTCAGTGTTTGAGTTGATCTCCAGGAGAAAGGTACATATTTTAATTTGATGTATTCAAAGTTTGTTTGTGAATCTAGTTTTATAGTAATTTAGTACAGTAGGTAAAACCCTATGAGGAGGTTTTACTTACTGTAGGAAGATGAGGTCAGTTACTGCACAAGTTTTTGGTTTTTTTTTGGGTACAAACCAGGACCTCATACAGCCTGCTGGACAAGAGGCCTGAATGCTCAGATTAGTTTTGGTAGAGGTTTCTGCATATCCTGCCTGTTTTAGTGGAGTGAGACTAAACTCCTTGCATTGCTATTTGTGGGTGTAGCCCTTCCAATTTGTGATATTAGTTGAGGATGAACTTGTTTTATTTTGGGGGAGCAGACATGGCAGTGACCTTTTTAGTGTTTTGTTTTCAAGTTGAGTGAAAAAGCAATTTGGATTTTAATCTCTAATGCCAGCCATCTGAGACATGTTTTAAAACTGGTATGATTAAAATTTTCTTTGTGAATAAGAGCTTGAACATCACTGTAACTACTGAGGCTAAAAATATTATAGTGAGCAAACTTTACTTTGACCTGTGGACTCGTTGATCTTTGTCTTAGCTGGGATCTGTTAGAGACCTCTCAAGCTCAGGTGTCTTCCTGCGTAATATGTGCAACTTGATAATTTACTAAGACACAGGACTGGTCAGTCTTGTTTACTGGGTCAAAAGCTGAGAGGGTGGTAGAACATGTCCTAGGAATTTGGAGTAGTTGCCAGTAAGATTGCCTGTGGTTGTGGTGTGTTTGTGGTGTCACTGGAGAGGTTACAGCCATATGCTCACAGAGTGTATGCTGAGGTTGAACACCACCTCCTGGCAACTTGTTCTAGCATTTAACCACCCTCACAGTAACAAAAAAGGTGTTTTCTCATGTTCAGATGCAGTTTCCCATGTTTCAAATTTGGCCATCACCTCTTGTTGTGTTACTGGGCTTCACTGAGAAGTGTCTGGCTTCTATTTCTTTATTCTCTCCCATCAGGTACTTACAAATATTGATGAGAAACCATTGAGATTTTTCTATTCCAGACTAAATGTTCCCATTTCTTTTAGCCTCTTCTCATGTGAGAGATATTACTATTCCTTTTCTGGGCTCCCTCCACTAAGTCCATCTCTTTCCATGTAATGGGAGGCCCAATACTGGATCTAGCACTCCAGGTGTGGAGGAGTAATTAGAACAGAGAACAGGATTGGCTGCATTTTAAGGATATAATGCCTGCTAAATACTGTTACTTGCTTTTAAATTCATTTTCATGATTTAGATTTTCTTACATGAGTACATATATGACCCTTTATCAGTGCATTAAAACCACAATGCTAACACTAAATAAATTTTTTTCCATCCCTTTAGGTATTGGTACATCTCACTATAGTTTTAAATTTTTTTGAGGGGGTAATCTTCAGTAGTAAATTGAATCTTAGCAAATCCATTTTTTTATTCATCAGGGGAAAGTCTAGGTACATGGAGATGTGTACATGTTGTGTGATCCAGCATTGTGATTGCTGCTTGAACAGGCTCATGAGAGATTGTTTAAACTCCTTAAAATGGGCACTGATTAGAAACATACAGGCAACATGGTGGATGACTTTGGTCACATAGGGGTGCTGTGTTCATGTTGACTTACTTGTGAAGTGGATGAATTGTAGCTGAAAATTTTGATACAACATAGACATCCTTCAAGTGGTAAGCCAGTTTTGTGATATATGGAAGGAAATTAGAGAGAAATTAGCTCTTGTAAATGTGATTTAGTGTAAATCTAATAGTAGTATACTATGATTTAGTACTTAGGAATTAGTACTAAGCTAGATGAGCCAAGGCTAACTCAAAATTGTTTTTGAAAGTATGGAAAAATATTGTTTTAAGCTAATAGAGCCATATGTTGCATAATGTTTAGTAGCTGTAAAAGGGAAGAGTAAGGCCTTAGAAGTTTGTTATATTGAATGACTGATAACTATATGGTGGTAGGAGGTTGTTTTTAGTGTTGTAGAAGGACTCTTGCCTTTCAGGACAACTGAAGTTTTTGAAGAAAAACAGGCAATTCTTTTAAGTAAGTAATAAAAGCTTCTCAGATTTTATATCTGCAAGCAAATAATGTGCAAGTGATTACCTCTAGATAAGCAATACCAGATTTCACCTACAAGTCAGGAAGCTAGTTGTCTCAATGCCAGCACATCTGCCTTCAAATTGCCTGTAACTCTGAAGTGGCTGCACCTGCCATAATCTGCAATGGGTCCCAGCTGGGAAAGTGGTGGCCAGGCTGAAAGTCCAGGATGCTTGTGTCTCTCTGTGCTCTGCTGTAGAGAAGCTGGAAATCATGAAGAAACCATTTATTGTAACTTTCTCAAATAACTCTGAAACTATAAATTGTTTTTTATTAAATCTTAAATGAAAAGATATGTGGTACTTCTGTAGTGAGATATGGTGGAGATGTAGTGTCTTATTCCCAGAATGTTTCAGTTCCAATGGACAGGCTGCCCAGGCACTGAGTTTGCTTAGTTCTCTTGGGACATGTTCACAACCTTTTCTAAATGTGAGGATGTGTGCCATCTGTTTTTGTTGCTGTTTCAGTACTCATCTCCTTTCCAAAAATAGCCCTTGTGTTAAGTAATTCTGACTTTCATGTGTCTTGCAAAGCACTCTGCTCCTAATTTATTTCCACAGACAAATTGTAGCATTTGTCATTACTTTGTTTTTCTCAAAACTCATTAAAGGCCCAATCCTTCTCCTGTTTTTGATGTTCATATGGCATATGATCTGGGTAATTATTCTGGCATTTGGTGTGCCCTGATTATCAAGATCTTCAGTTGTGAGCAAAAGGTGCACAGATTTAACAGAATCTTGGGTAAAACCTGTGAAAATGAGAGGTTTGTTTTGAATATCAATGGTTGCATCTAGTGAAAACAGCTGCATTATTCACTGTATTGTGTAATTGAGGCATAGTTAGTCTTTGCTGTTGTAACCTGGTCTGGTATGAATCTCCCTGACTTCTGATTTGAACCTCCCTAAGTGGGAGTTTTAACTTTCTCACAACCAGACCCAAATCTCTTTGCCCTCAGTGGATGCTTGCATAGTTGATATGAGTGCAGGGGTTTACGTGGCCTGGTCATTGTTTTCTAGTGGCTTTGATGACTCAGACTTGCTCATTGCTTTCCTAAATTAAAATACTTGTCTGTGTCTCAAGTGTAAGTTTAAATGCAAGTCAAGTAAACTGTATGAAAATGTAAATAGAAGGTGAGCAATTGTACTGAACAATGGGAGTTGCCAAGATATTTTTCTCACATTTACTTGTGTATTCTTACATATTAAGAAAAAAATTTCTTTATGCTTATTTTTGTAAAATTAAAATAACTGTTAATTTGGTAAATGTGCTGGATACCAGGTGCAATAAACCTAACAGGAATTACTAATAGGTTTTAAAGCAGACATTTTAGGTATAGAAAATACTGGCAAAGAATAGTTTAAATGTCACAGTCATGTTGGTGATGGGGAGGAAATGCTGCTTTTGAAAAGTATTAGAAAACTTCTAAAAGAAAAACACTGTCAGTTCTAAAATGTAAATCTTTTTCCATTGGAAGATATAGTCACTTAATGCAGAGCAAAAGGTTTTTCAGAGGGGTAGTGTTCAAATTAAAACTATTATTAAAACATTATTTGTTGTCTGAATATGGCTTGTCTCTGTGATGAACAAGTGCTCTGAACTGTAATTTAAATGTATTTGATTTAGTAAGTGTTGTATAAGGAAAAAAACCCCAAAATGTTAGATTTCTGAGACAGATTGAAAAGCAGACTGATTTTCCAGATTATTATTTGCTCATTATTTGTCATTTTGTAAAGGGCATCTTCTTAAGATTGAGTGCTGAATTTGTGTTTACCAATAGAGATTGTTCTTCACATTCTGACCTGCGTCTCCCCTGGCCATTTTATGTGAATTTTTACTCTGTCTGACCAGCTGGATTGTAGTACATAGCCAACTTTTGTAAACAGAAAAAGAGAGTGATATAATTTAGCATCAATGTCTTTAAAGATTGAAAGTAGGAATAATAACTGAGTATCAGGAGCATCCTACAGAAGACAGACACATCTGTATTGATATTTAGTAGCTGGTGCCTACCAAATGTAAACCTTGCACTAAAACTCCTTGCCAAGGAGTTTACACCAAGAATCTTCATTTTTTGATCTCTCCCACAGCTGAGCCTTATAAGGCTTTATACTTCAAAAACCTTTGAAGTCCATGAAAAGCCTTCTGTTGATTTCAGCTGGATCAGGTCCATGTGTGAACACTAGGTCCATGTAGTCAACAAAGTAGAGTGCTGTGAACTGGGTGTCCCAGCTCCAGTTGTATCTGTTTTTCAGTCTTGTAATGACCAAGAGGTCGCAGGACACAGAGATGGAGAACTGGGGGTGTTGAAAGGTAAGTGGACCCTTTAAACTTGAAAGTAGAGTACTGTTCTTTTCATCTCTGATTAAAAAGAAGCACACATTCTTTCCATCCACTGAAAAGAATATCAGATATTTCCAGATTTGGGGAACAACCCCACTCTAAAGTTTTAATTGCATTTCTGTTCTCTTCTGTGAACAACATTTTCACCAATGTGTCTCTCTAGACTGTCAAAGAGATGTGACATCAAAGTTATGTACACACAATTACATTCCTTTAAAAATGAAGAGACTTGTCTCAAGCTTGCAAAGGACAGGACTCCCCTGGTAAGCAGCTGAGATTTCTGAGGAGCATATGTCTTCAGAACTTGTAGGAGAAGCAGGAAAAGGGACAGAGTCTCAGAATGGAGATAGGTGGACTCTATCAGGCTTGTATTACTGGAAGGAGAATTTACGCGAGACTAGAGGGCACCGCAAAATTTCCTGGGACACAATTAATTGAAATTAAGGAATTATGGAAGCAGAGAACAGATGTAATGGGTTTGTAGGAAGAGTTGTTTGTTACTGTTTCTTGTGAACATCTTTTATTTCTGTCCTTTCTCAGCTGCTTGAAATTTTACTTGGTTTAAAAAACATTAATTTTTCTTTTTTGAAAACAGGTTTTGAAAACCCTTTTGTCCTCACTGAAGAGGTCAGTTACAGGAAAGGCTATTATGAAAATCCACAAAAAAGTTCTAGCTGACGTTGTATTTCATGTCAGAACTCAGACAAACTTGAACCCTTGATTCACTGCCACTGTAATTCCTCAAGTGGTCACAGCTGAAACTGCAGACCTGGCCAAGGTAGTGAAGCCTGTTTTTTCTGCCTGTGAGGGCTGCAATGTAGCTGTCATGGATCCTGTAATAAGATAATATGAGGGAAAAAGCATTGCTTTGGAGCAAATGTCTTGTGTCCAGACAGTCAGAAATTGAGGCTGATAGTGAAGATTGGGTGAGAATAATGTACTCATTTAGTCTAGTGCAAATGTAGTTCAACTTTCCCTGCCATTTTTATGAGAAATTAGAAGCACAGTTCTGTTTTTCTTTTTTTAATATATTACTCTTTAGGGAAGTTATCTTCACAGTAACTTATATTAAAAATATAAAAAGAAAAGCAATCTCATTTCATGTACATGAATGTGATTTCTCAGCTAGTGATTTAGACCGTGCACATAGAGCAATATGTCATTTGTATTTAACTGATCATATTTTTTAACTGCTAATGACTGGAACATTCCAGTCAGGCCTCAGGGCATTTTTGGACCTAGACACTACAAATTCATTTTTTTGACCTTGGTGCTGTAAGACTTTGGGTTTCCTTTGAATTTAGCACATGGCTGAACAGATATGTGAAGCAGCAAATAGTGAGGAAGGGGTGATAACAATGTATTATTATGATGATGATGTCTTAATACAGTGACTATTTGTCATTCTCTTCCCCAGAATTTGTATCCCTATATATAAACTATTTCAACTGTGTGGCTTTTTTTTTCTTTTTCAATTAGGTGATGGTTGTAGCTCCTTTGACAACAATAAAATCATGTTAATGTGTAACTACAACTAGACAATAATGAATCACACCATATCTGCCCCCATTTTAGTTAGTTACAAGAGTTACAAAATATGTTGACATTTAATTTGTACCTAACAATTTTGAGAAGGGAACTGGAACTAAAAGAGCTTGAGGCTTTCTTCTGGTTTGAAATTTCCTTCTATGCAACTGTGAACTGAGATCAAGAATTAGCCAAACATTGGTCAGTCTGGATATGCAGTAGGTGGAAGAAACATTTGGGCTTAGACAAACTGACACAAAGAGGTAAAAATAATCCAATTAATGAAGAGTGTGTCACTTCATATAGTACTTAGTAGCAGCTATGGGACATGTTTGTCAGGATAGATAAGGAAAGAAGATGTAGGTTTTTACAGCTAGGAGCTTATTGCTGGATTTTTTCTTTGGGTTAAAAAGTTGAATACACAATGTGAAAGACAGGAGCTTTCTGGTAAGTTTCATGGGTTTTCTGTCCAGTGGGTCCTCACCGACCAAGTGGAGTAGAAATGCACACATACTGCATATGCAGCATATTAGTTCATCTTGTAAAAGATTTGGATTATTCATAGATTCACACCCGTGCATTTGAGCACTGGACAGCATCAAAGCCAGAATTTTCAGTAGCAATTGATGTGGAACAGCAAGCAATAATTATTTCAAGTCTTCCTCTTTTCTAAACTGTCCTTATGTAGAAAAAAAGAGCAGCAGTGTGAACTAAACTTGAAAGTTAAGTTTAACCTCAACTGTTTTCCAAATTATAAAAAAGTGAACATTTGCAGTTTCCTAAAGGATATATGCTGGCTGACTTTGGAATAGAAAACATGACTTGGTTAGTTTTAAAAACTGAAGAGCTTTACAAATTAATGTAGGGTAGGCTCATGTTGTTTACTTTAACTGGGGATCTTTCAGATTTCTCACTGATACTCATTGGTTCTTCCATTTATATAATTAATAGCCTAAGATGGGATTTTTCTGGAGGTTTTTATTTCTGGGCTGAGTCTGATATCTCTGCATTTGATAGTAATGCATCCAACAGTTTCAATAGAAACAAGCTTAGGCCAGTGAAAATATAATAGAAATATCTGTTTAGAGTTTATAGATAAAAACAAGAAAGTTCTCAGCATACTGTTTAAAGGCAATTAACTTAAATTTGTTAAATACCATCTTATTGTATCATGACATCTTTTTTTTCAATTCAATGGTAGCAAAAACAATGCCATTAGGACAAAGTAAAACTGAATTGCCAGTTATATGCTAGATGTAAAGCACCTTTAAATATTTGGAGAAGAGATTCTTTCAGATGACAAGGGAAGGTAGAAGCAATTTAATGTAACCAGAGCTAAATACCTCTAAAGACAGTATACAATTTTTTTTTTTAAAGATTAGATACTGCCCAATTTCTGATTATTACTCCATGTATCTAGGTGACTCCAGTGATTCCAAAGTATCCCTTTTAAGTTTCATCAACAGGCATGGCTTGTTTTCTTAATAATAGGAGCAGATGTCAAATTTTTATGCCTCTAAGATGCTTAGTCATACCTAGGAGATCCATCTGGTATAGATCGAGCCTCAGTTAACTTGTTCTCACCCATGAACTTCCCACTGAGAAAGTAAATCGAGCAGAGCTCCTCAGTCCAATGAAAAAGAAACTCGAATATTATCAATCTACTTGTAGTGCCAGAACCCCCTTCACTGTCTTTTTTTCTTAGCTGCTTTACACAGGTGACAAGGCTAGTAAAATGGAAGGAAACTTTATAATTGGGACAGAATTCCTGGAGCATACCACCAGTATCAGCAACTTTCCAAAAAGAAAAAACTGAAGTATTTGTCAGTTCTGCAGAAAAAGGTGATTTAAGAAAGAGAAACAGAACCTTAATATAAAATGCCTGCTGATAGTACAAGATGTTGACAACTGGTATTAACTGCAGTCATCCACATTTTATGAGCTTAAGGATATATATTACAATGGTTTTCTTTTGCGGCTGTTGATTTAGATTAAAGATATAAAAGCAAATGCTGGACTTTACAACTGGTGTGATTCCTGCAGTGGAATTCTGTGAAATTCCATATCCAATTGTTTACATTAGCTGAAGGCTTTAAAATTCTGTGGCTTGGGTAGGGACTTAGGCTGTGCTTTGACATCTCTCATGTTACAAGCCTTTCAATAACTTCAATGCAAATTAACCTGATTTAATTTTTAGCTCTTTCACCTGGTGCCAGGAAGGTCTGAAACATGATGGACCTGTCAGCAAATGCTTGTTCTGCATAACAGCTACATCTCTGGTAACCATATGTGTTAATGACAAATGCTTCAGTTCTGCCTTCAAGGGAGATTTATTTTCCTTTTATGGTATGTCTTCATTAGTTAGTTATAAGACTGTATTCTAAAAACCTGACATATGAAGTGCTTTTATGTTTGTGGGAAGTTTTATGGCAATGTGAGGAAGCAACATAAATTTTCCACTGAAGATTGTCAGTGAAGAAAGATCAAGTTAATACCCCTGTATCTTGAATTGTATGAGTAGTTTTAGTATATTGTTATCAGTAGAATTTAATGTTGATTTCTTCTCTCTCTCATCTGTCCTTTCACAGTCTTAGGTTGCTTGCAAGGTTCTAGATCACTGGACTGCAGCAATTGTCCCACAGAATATACATTTCTTGAAGCATACAGTTCTTAAACTGGAAAAAGCCCCTAAAAATGGGAAGAATCTATTGTAACTTGTATTAAAAGGGTGTTTCTCTCAGGAATATACTGTCGGTGTTGGAGGGCCAATGGGTCTCTGCTAGGATCAGGTTAGCAGATTAGTTAAATTTTAAGTGGAAAGGGAAAGACTCACCCACCCTTCAGAGTGCTCCTTCACTTGAGGCCTGTTTTTCATCCATGGTCACCACAATGTCATTGCAACTTCTGCTGTTGTGCAATCTGTTAGCATTCCTTAAAATAGGAAAGGAATAAGCATGTGGTCTGCACACAAACACCAACAGGGATTTTAGGTCTGGGAGCTGGGGACAGGCAGCAGCACTGAGTGGTCTGGAGAAGGGACCATGGCTTCCTGTGCTTGTGTGACAGTGCTGGGAGGAGTAAGTGATGGGATGTGATGGGATGTGGGGTGTCTGAGCAGATGCCACTGGCATCTCCCAGTCTTGATGACAGGTTCGAATTGGCAGCCCTGTGTGTTGGCCTTCTGCAAAAGTGAGAGCTGGGTTGGAAAGGGACAGGCCAAGGACCAAAAAAATAGGAGCAATGGAGAGAAGAGTGTTAACCTGTCTGATAAGATTTTTGTTGAGCTGTGCTTTTGAGTGAAACAATAAATTGTGGCGTTATTAAACTGCACCCATTACATCTTTTTTGTCTCTCTGCAACATCTACAGTGAAGGCAGATGTGTGAAAATATTAATAATTAAAATATATCAGGGAAAGAATATTTTTTTTTTCCTGAAATGCTGCTTTAACTGTTGTGGTGACAGACTCTTTGTGTGTGGTTTCTAAACATATTTTGGGTTTGGTTCAGATTGCAGATAGGCTATTCTGTTTAAGTCCAAGAGTAATTTTTATTTGACAAAATTTCTAATTCCTGAATGGCCACAACCCTTTTGCAAATGTTTGTAGGAAATCCCAGGTCTGGTGAGGTGCATTTCACTCACTGAGACAGGTCTTCTGTGGAAAGTGGAACAAAAATCCCCGAAGTTGTTTACACAACTCTTAGACCTCCAAGGACTGTGTTAAGTTTTATACTTTTTACTTTTGAGAGCTTTGCTATGTACTTTAATAATTCCTCCAAAACGTTATTTTTGTTTAAAAAGTGTTACAAATATTAATAGGTCTCTGGAGCTACCAATGAATAATTGTGGTTAAATTTTAAACTGCATATTTCATCTGTTAGGATTGTTATTTGTGCTAAATTTTACTGCTGAGATTATAATTTACTACATGCTTTAAAAGTATTAAAAGATAGTGAAACACAGTATTCATATGGGCAATTATGTTTATTGATCTTATTTCCTTCAAAGAGGAAAATTTTATAGCAATACATCAAGACAATAGGAATAAGGAGATACTTGTCACAAATATTTTATGTTGAGAAAGGTGCTTCGTGGAATTTGTATATTTTCATTTGTTTTCCTTTAAAAGGGAAATGAAAATATATGTATTCATCAGCTTGTGGGGATGTGGCTGCTACTGTGGGTTGAAATATTTAGTATCTTGTAAACTGGTAACACATGCTAAACAGAAAGGAAACGCATTCCTGAAATTTATCATGTGAATTTCATGTCATTGTATTGGAAATAAATAGCCTGTTAAGCCCAAGAATGTGAGTGTAAAATTGATGGTACCTGACTGAGTCATAGTAATGTGGCTACTGAAGAGCTGCTAAGTTTGAAGGACAGGTCTGTGTATCCATACTCTTGCCAAAGTTACAAGTGTGGTATATAATGATGTCCCTCTCATAGATGCCAGAACAGAATAGGAGAAAATGCAGTGAAACTTCACATGGCCAGCATGTGGTACAGTACAATGCATTTAGCAGTTTTTGGAATCAGAAATTACTCCATGACAATGCAACATGCATGGACTATTCTGTGTTTGTGTAGTTTATGGCTAGCCTATTTATAATAGACATTTTAGTTGATATAAAAATGCATGGTTGTTATTCTTTTTGTGTGTGTGTGTGGTTAGTTTCTTAAGGATGTGAGACAACAGAACCTTAAGCATTTTGCAAGTCCAGAAAGCAACACTGCCCTGACTGACCCTGAAACTGTGGCTTTTGAGGAAAATTTAATCTAATAGGACACACTGAATTACTACTCTTGTGTGTTTGGGAGATGTTAGAAATGTCTGAGATGCAACTTCACATTAGTGTTTCAATGTGGATCAGTTTGTTATGGAAGTGAGTCTCTTAAGTATCATGATTACCTTTTCTTTCTCATTATGGACCAGTCTGAGAGTTCATGCATTGGATTTCTTCTGGATTAACATAACTGGGAGAGATAATCCAGAGGGATGTAATGTGCTTTAGCAACTAATGGGCATTGTGTCCGTGGAACCAGACTAGAATTAGTTGAAGGAAAGGGGAAAGTTGAAATATGTGTAGTGCATACATCAAGCCCATCAAGACCAGGTGTTCTGCTCAATAGATGTGTTTCTGTGCTCCACATGACTTCCTAGGGAGTTTGTAGGTGATTCTGGAATGCTCTGTTGGTAGGCAGTGGAGGCAAATGCAGCCTGTGATAACATACCACATCACTTGCTGTTGGGAGTCACCCAACTAACCAGTAATCTTAGAATTATACAGAATAGTAATATGGACTGTAGTTTTCAGTTATAAAATCAAATCAGCATTCAAAGCAGCATGCAATATCCTACAGTATATTGAGAACCAGTTGTATTTTTTCAAATAAAAGTAAATTGTATATATCTATATTTATGTTGTATTTTACATAATCAAGCATTACATTTTTAGAACATATTTCGTTCTTTTGTTGTTAATTTCCCAAGGCTACACTTCTGTCACATCCTTGAGCCAGCACATACTTTTATTATCTCATTATTTCATATGTATAGAAAATCAAGTTTATGACACAACAGAAGAGGTGCATTAGCATTTCAAAAGGGTGGGGATTTTGAAATAGAGCCTATGAACAAGTAGTTGACAAGCTATCTTTTGCTTCCCATATTAATGCTGTTAGACTAGTTTCTGTTCACTTCAACTGGATTACTTAATATCAAAAAATGTGTTTGAAATTTGGCCCAAATATAGTTTGAGATTCAATATATTACTTTAATAACTTCAAGTTGGTGTCTGTGTGTTTTAATTCCTCCTGTTGCAGGGAGAAGTGAAGTTTATTTCATCTGGATTCTTTTACAGATTGGTCAAGGCTTCTGCTAAGCAGAATAAGACCTCAGTTGAGATCAGTCTTAGAAGTGGTAAGAGTGAAGTCTGTGAAGCCACAAGAAGGCAGTCATAACTCACAAGTGTGTGGAGACACCAGGATTCCTGTGCTCATTTGTTTTCACAGCTTGTGTTTGTCTAGTAGTTTTTCTGTGCATTTGAGAAGACAGTGATCTAAAAAGAGGAAAGGTGTCCCATACTTAGAGATGCAAATTTAATCCAAGCAATGCATAGTCTATTTTCAAAAGTACTGTTCTTTTGCTGTTTCATTGGTAATGGCTTTTGGATTTTGATGATTGTCTTTCTAGGAACCTACTAATGATGACAGC
The DNA here is from genome assembly GCF_012460135.2 of Molothrus ater. Classification (NCBI taxonomy): domain Eukaryota; kingdom Metazoa; phylum Chordata; class Aves; order Passeriformes; family Icteridae; genus Molothrus; species Molothrus ater. The sequence continues at coordinate 21,236,352 of NC_050479.2, forward strand.
CAAAGAACAAATAGTGTTGTGTCTCATGATATAGGTGATGGTTGGTGATTTTCTTAATTTATTTCTTAATTACTCTGGTATTTTTTTAATGTTTTTGTTGTATATGAAGTTGTATCTTTTAATGTTTTGCTCTGTAACAGCAATAAAGGTTGACTTTGTATAAACTGTTTAGCAAATATCAACACAAAGTTTAGGTCAATATAGTTCTATCTGTAGCCATCTGTCTACAGGAGGACTCACCATTTCTTGTGATAGGAGCTTGCACATTACAGATGATGGCAATGTCAACATAAATCCAAAAGAGAACCTGACTAAGGCTTTCTAAAAAATTATTTGTGATATCCATTTTCTGGTGTCAAATCCAGATGTTTGAAATTAGGTGGCAGTGTGAGTCACACTGTGGCCCATGATAATTTAATTTTGTTTTACAGTTGCAAGTTCAGAGAATGAGTTTTTAGGATGATCAGTTTTATAAGTATTTCTTGCATTCAGTCATCTCTTTAACTTAATTACTTTGGATTAACCAGTAACCAGCATTGACTTTTCTATGGTTTAAACATCTGTGGTATAAAAATGGCTTCCTCTAAGGGCATTGTACATTTGATTTAGTTGTGAGGAATCACAGTGGTTAGTTACAGTAACAAAATAACTTTAGGTGTTTGTTCCAAAATATGTTCTTGCCCTCACTGTCGGTTTTTTTTTTTTTTTGGGATACTGTTGCTTGGTGGTTTTGTTTTTTTTTTTTTTTTTTTTTTTAAGAGTTGTATGTCATTATAAGATGGCAGAGGAAATATATGTACATAGTTAAGCTTAATGCTGAATTTCTACATGTGTTTGTATAACACAGTCCTAAAGTTATCTGATAGTAATATATTAAACAGTGTCACTAATATGGTGCTAAGTGCTGTTTGAGCTCCTACCTTTTCTCACATTATACTTCTATGCAGTATTTTTTTGTTGCTGTTTTGTTTGTAGGTTTTATATGCTTTTTTGTTTTCTCTTGTTTGGGTGATCTTTATTTGGTTTTGGTGTTGAAATTTTGCTTTGTGCTTTTGCTAACTAGAATAAAGTCTAAGGACATTACTTATACATCAGGAATAAATGAAGATGTTATTTTAGACCTTAAAGCACAGTCCTGTGCTGTCAGTCTCAGCCTGGGCTGGCTCCCAGGGCATGGGGAGCCAGGGCTGGGGGTGACCTCATTGCAGGCTATGGCCCCTCTGAGGGATGGGCAGAGCTGGGTGCTGGTACAGGGTCATCAACAGCCTCAGGCATGGCCAAAGGTGAGCCAGGCTCAGGGAATGCCAGGGACAGCTGTGGGATGAGTGGGCTCGTGGTGTGCTGGGAGAACTGGCTGAAGGTCAGGGCTCAAGGATTGTAGTGAATGGGGGCACATCTGGCAGGTGTCTGTTCATCACTGGTGTTCCTCAGGGTTTGGTTCTAGAGGCAGCTCTGTTCAATGCATTTATCAGTGCTCTGGTGCAGCAGGTGAGTGCATCATTAGTGCAAGATTGCTGATGATACCAAATTGGGAGGTGCTGGTGCTGCTTTTGAGGGATGAGAGGCCTTGTGTAGGGATCTAGATAGGTTAGAGCATTGGGCATTGGTTAATAGGATGAAATTTGACAAGTAAAAAATGTTGGATTCGGCATAGTGCTGTGCACAAGTATAAACTGGCAGAGGAGGAGTTGGAGAGCAGCCCTGCAGAAAAAGATCTGGGGTGACTGATCAGCATCAGGCTGAATAGGAATCAGCAGGGTTCCAAAGCAGCCAAGAGGGAAAATGACATCCTGGAATTCATCAAACACAGCACCACCAGCTGCTCAAAATGGTGATTATCCCTCTGTATCAGCATTGGTGCAGCCTCACCCAGAGTGCTGTGTGCAGTTCTAGGCCCCACAATTTAATAAGGATGTGAAAGTCCTTGAATGCTCCCAGAGGAGGGCAACAAAGCCAGTGACAGGGCTGGAAGATGTCCTGAGAAGTGTGGCTGAGGACTTTGGGCTTGTCTAGTTTGGAGAGGAGGAGGCTGAAGGGCGACATCATTGCTCCCTATCTGAAAAGGGGAAGTGGTGAGGAAGGTGCTGATCTCTTCTTCCTGGGATCTACTGACAGGACACATGGGAATGGCTCAAAGCTACACAGTAACATTCAATTTATTATTAGTTGATGCTTACTTTTTTCAGTTTCATTCTTTATTAGAACCATTATAAGGCAACAGAAATCCCTTACTAAGGAATTATTTCTGTAAAATACAATGTACAATGAAATCAGAAACTATATAATGAGCAAAATGTACTCATTTCAGTTGTTTGTATTTCCTTCCTTTCTTTTCTGAACAGAAGCCAAGGAACCAGAATATTACTATTACTATTCAGAATATTACTGCTATTTTGTTGTATCTTATGGCCGTTTTAATCTCATGCTGCTCTTCTTCTATCCATGTCTTCTCCAGTGGATGATCTTCAAATTTGACATACACTGGACAAGCATGTAGTAGAAACAATGCTAAAAAATATGTTTGTGTAAGTTGCCCTTGAAAGAGCCAGTTTTGTTTCTGAGGTGTAGACCTTGCTTTTGAACTTCATAACTTTCTCCTTCACCACCTGCAGCTCCATGTGTCTCCTGTGCATTTCCTCAGAGTGGTTTGGTTTCACTGGCCGGGTTTTAGTCTCCACTCTAGCCTGTTGCTGAGTCATCTCAAAGTACATAAGGGCTTAAATTTGCTGTAACTTGGTGAAAGACTTCTGGGGCAGGTGGTCTTGGTGTTGTGTAACAGGGTTTTCTATTTTCATTTTCCTGCATTATTTTCAAAGAAAAATCTGTTCCTGTTATTTATATACAAAAGCATAACTAAATACCATAAACCAGGAGAAGTGGTGCTGTGGTTCCCCTGCCCATACATTTACTACAAGTTTGTGTTTATTCTTGATAGTGCTTCAAGAAATAAATTTCTCTTTGGCATTTCCTATCTGTTGCTTTTGATATCTCTCCCTACTAAGTGTACAGACTTATCTGAAATTCATTCCTGAGTGCATACTTTTGTATTTGGGAGCTGGGATGCCTAGTTTGATTTGATTCCATTTTTCACCTTAGTTCCACATTTCAGAGCTGGGCCTGGGGACACACAACACTGACATAGATAAGTACCTGTATTAATTTGTGCCACAGTGACCATGCAGTCAGGAAATGCATGTTAAACACAAGTTATACTTTACTGTTACTTTTAACTTCATGCTGTTGAGATTTTTTAAAGGGTACAGAAAATGTATATTTTTTTAAAAATATATTAAATAGATATTTAATATATATTAATATATTATTTATATATTATTATATTTATTAATATATTTATTAATATATTATTTATATATTATTATATTATATTTAAATATATTAAATATATATTTAATATATATTTATATATTAAATATATATGTATATTTCTTTTTAAATTCATCATTACAGCAGTATTGATTTGTCTACTCAAATGTTCTGTTTTACTTCAGTGGGTACTGTTATTTGAAAGGTTTATTTCTATGCTTTTTTTGTCATTTTGAAAGAATCAGTGGGGTTGTCAGGAGAGGCCACTTCTGAGAGACAGTGGTTTCACACAAATGTGGATTGAAGATTGGGCAGGGGAGAAGAGACTTCCAAAACTGATAATAGATATGCAGCTACTGTCATAGCAGATGAAGTGGCTAGTTAATTTTTGTAGCTCATGTCTGGCATTTCAAAAGAAGGGTTGTATCTCCTGGCATAATTATGGACAGAGATGCAAATTAAGTAATTTTATACTTTTTTTTTTTTTGACATTGCTCCAATTAAAGACCAGTTTGTACTTGCTTGTGAATGTTATTAACTTCTTTCCCCCCCATGGGGCCTACTGTAGGTAGAAGAAGATTGACTTTTCTTGCTTCTTTACATGTATTTTTTTTACAAGAGATGCTGCACAGCTTTCCTTTTTTCAAGGCACAGAATATAGACGTTTGTCTTAACTGTTCAGGACGAAGGGCATTTGTAGTTTAACAAAGGAAATCAAGTGTGCACAAATACTTGTTGGAATGAATCTTGTAATATGATCTTGTAATCCTGTGAGTCTTGTAATATTTATCTGTTGTTTTGTTTTAGTTTTTTTCCCCCTCCTGTTTTTGCTTTTGTAATCTATTTTTCTTGTACATGTCAAGCAACCCTGGTCTTTGAAGGTCTGATTCTTGAAGTTTGTCTGCCCTCTCCTTCCTGGCTGATTGGAAGTGTGTGGGGCTGAGGTGGTGGCCTGAGTTCCTCTAATCCATCTCCTATGTGCTGTTGGAGACTGCTTTTGTTTCCTCTGCTTGACATCTTCCATATGATGTGTCAGGCCTGGGAAGATGGGATGCTTGGAGTTTGCCCTGTTGAGTGCAGTTTGCTCTCTTCAGTATGCAGATTAGGATGCTTCAAGGTTGCCCTGAAGATAGGCTGTGCAAGGCTCATAAATGGCTAGGAAAACTGGTATTAACTCTTCCTTGAGGCCATTTCTGTGATGCAGGTTGAAGCCACCACTAAAGACGAAGTCAAAACCGGCATAAGTCAAGTCAGAATTGGGTTTGAAGAAAAAGAGACATGAGGAAAGTGAGAATGGAATGTGGGATCATGTAAAATGCTACAGATAAAAATACAATTTGCTGATTATTTGAAATTATGGTTTTAGCCAGGTACACTGGCATGAGCAATAATCACAGCTGAATGTTTGTGATTAATCATGTGTTGAGATGCAGAATGGAGGGGAGCCTTCATTCAGAGTTTGTGCTTGCTCTGCTACCTTTGTTGTTCAGAGGAAGCCTGTAGAATTTGTTTTTCCTTATACAGTGAAAGGTCATTCATATCATGTTAGTTTGTATGAAGTTGAAGTTGCTAAACATTATTTTTACATTTTGATAGATTTCCTTTTTAACTCAAGTACTAATAGGTTTCGGTAGAGAAATAAAAACAGTTGTAGATGTTGAAATTATCAAGTAGGGGAACCAAACATCTGGGCATTTATGGCTTTATTATCTCAAGTAACAAATCTAATTTAAAAGCAGAGGTGCTTTTTCTAGTTCAGTGGAAAGTAGCATCATAACTGAAACAAAGTGGTGAGCTGCTACTGATCTGTTATTGCAATCAGCTACTTCTGTCACATTTTATGTGAAGAAGAAAGGGGGATAAATTGAAACTAGCACATAAAATATTGTTTTAACATTGCTGCTGGCTAGATTTGTAAATGGAAATAATAAATCCTAATACACCATTGAGAGTAATACTAAAGAATTCCCACTAGCTTATGTTATTTACAGCTGTTCTAAAGTTTTATTTCTTTTATTTATGTCTCTTTCCAAAGGGATTGGACCTGAGATGGTGCTCATAGTTGGCTAATCTTATGCTAGCGAATCAGTTTTAGCTAAATTTTACCATAATGACAGATAAAAATGGTATTATAAAATTAAGTAGTATTGCATGGTAATCTGCTGGAAGATAAAATAAATTTTCATAAAATATTGAAATTAAATTGTATGAACTGATTGTTTTAAAATGCTCTTAAATAACTGCAAATAAGTGGAAAGGAGTGAAAAAGAGAGGATATATCTTTATTTTTATTATCCCCATAGCTTCCTTGGTAATGTAGGAGTAGAAATTGTTAGCATTTCGGCTCATATGAAAAAAAGACATATGAATTTTCTGAAGTTCAGATTAGAGTTGTGGTGAATGCCAAACCATTCTGTGATTCTGACCGTGGAGAATATTGAAGTCACAAAATGATGGAAATTGGAAGGGATCTTTAAAGATTATCTAGTTCATCCCTCCTGCCCTGGGATCTTCCATGAGATCATGTTGGTTGTTGAACAGTTCCAATGATGGAGCATCCACCACTTCTCCGGGCAACCTGTTCCAGTATCTCACCACCCTTTTCTAGGGAAGAAACTTTTTATGATCCGATCTAAATCTGCCCTCTCTGTTTGCAGAGAGGGCAGATTTAGATTGGATCATAAAAGATTATAATGTACCTGTTGCCCTTTGTTCCGTCCCTCCAGGCCTTGGTTCTTTCTGCCTTTCTTGCAAGTCCCCTTTATATAATGAAAAGCTGCAATGAGGTTTCTCTGGAGCATTCTCTTCTCTAGGCTGAACAACCCCAAGCGTCTCAGCCTTTACTGAAAGATGCTCTGGTCCTCTGATCATTTTCATGGCCCTTCCCTGGACCTGCTCCAACAGGTCCTTGACTTTCTTGTCCTGAGGATCCCAGAACTGCATGTAGTTCTCCATGTGTGGCTCATGAGAGCAGATTAAAAGAGGACAATCCCTTCCCTTGACCTATTGGCCATGTCTTGGAAACTTTTGTGAACATATGACTACACACTTGTGTGAAGGCATGCACAAACATGATCTTTTTAAACATTCACAAAGAGAGATCCAGCTTCAAAGCCATAGGCTTCATAGTTGTGGTAGCAAATCACTGTATTCAAGCTTACAAACTTTGCTGAGATCAGAGCACAATGCTGCAGTTTTGAAAAACTATTGTGGTTGTCTCCATTACATTGATTCTAATGTATCTATTTCTCCTTCTGAATTGTATGTTGACAGAATAATTTTTATTTTATCTGTGTGAGTTTTATACATAGAAAGTTTTGTATTGCTGTGGTTAAGAGCCAGCTGGCAGCTAAGCTTGACATATGCTTACTCAGTTGATCTGTGGGTGGGACTGGGGAGAGTATCAGAGCAGTAAAGGTAGAAAAACCTCATGGGTTATGATAAAGACAGTTGAATAGGTAAAGCAAAAGCCATGCACACAAGCAAAGCAAGGAATCATTTCACTATCTCCCAGATGTTCAGCCATCCCCTTCGTCATGCATAGTGGTGATTTGGGAAGACAAACACCATCACTCCAAATATCCATCCCTTCCTCCTCCTCCCTTTGGCATTATATGTTGAGTAGGATACCATATGGTATGGAATATCCCTTTGGTCAGTTGGGATCATCTGTCCCATCTGTGTCCTCTCCCAACTCCTTGTGCACTCCCAGCCCTCCCAGGTGGGATGGGGTGAGGAGCAGAAAAGGCCTTGATGCTGTATGTGAGCATTTGTAAGAACTGCTCAGCAGTATCAAAAACATCCCCATGTTATCAACACTGCTTCCAGCACAAACCCAAAGCGTAGACCATGCTACTGTGAAAAAAATTATGCCAGATGAAACCAACATATGTAACATATGTATATCATTCCATTATTTCCATCACTTTTTAATAAAAAAAAGAAAAAAAAAAAAAAAGAAAAGGATAAAGAGAAAAAGATATAGAGCTGCTATATTAGTACTTTGCATTCTGGTCTACCTGAATTCCTCCTCCTTGGAAACTGATTTCCAGATCTATAGTTGGTGCCAACAGTGACAGAATACTGCAGTCACAATCCCTGTGGAAATACCTTGCCTAATTCCTATGAAAGGGTGTCCTTTAACTCCCTCATAGACTGACAATTGTACCCTAATTCTGAGCAATAGATTTACCAGAATGTTCAGCCATTCTGTTTCCAGAGTATGGATTTATAAATGATGGAAGAAGTATATACATATAATGTCCTTACCCTGGACTTTGGATGTCTTGCAGGGTTTATACCCAATTTCTCATGTTCAGTCATTTAGGTTTTCCTGATGTTGTTTCAATGTTCCACTATACAGAAAGTAAATCATTATTTTGTTTCATCTTTTAACACCACAAACATACACTTCTGAGCTGTGAGTTTTTTCCAATATTGACCTTTCAGAAACATCTCTAGAAGAATAACAAGTTGCTGTTTGTCCCTCTGCCAGTTTCATACTTCTCTTTCTCTTCTCATTGTGTTTTCTTTTCCTTTAGCTTAAGTTATTATTTTGCTTGTTATACTGTATTGGTTGTTTTACTGCAGTCAGGATAAATCAGAGCTATACTGTTTCCTTATGTTGGAAACACACTTTATTATCAAAAATATAAAATAAAACGGGCACAGGTGTCTTTTGGGAAACTCATATTGCATTTAATTGAATTTTCCATTTACGTAAAGGTTGTTCATTATCTTTGCTTGACAATTTGTTTTAAATGTTGTGCAATATTGAAATGTAACTAATGGACTTTTCTTTTCATGAATCACTACTAATCTATATCAATTTCTTGAACGCAAGTATTACCTTTGTCTACTACTTAGCAATTCTAGACAGCAAGTGTTTACCAAGATGGACTAAAAGATGACTTTGTTCAGTTTTCCACCAAACTTGCCTGCTGAAATGCTTTCCTAATTTTTTAATGTTCACTTTACACTTGTGTGAGCCTTTAACTCCACAGAAGGGAGCAGGACTCAGGATTGGTACTTAAGCTGTGGCACAATATTGTCTGAGCAGAACTGGATGGTGTATTCTGTTTAAATATGTTAGGGTGAATATGTCTAGCCTGAAAGAAATATTATCATTCATGTACATTTCTTTTGTCTTTCAGAACAATGGGTCACTTGCTTGGTGCCAGAATCATAAACAGTGTTCAAAGGTAAGTCTGCTTTTTCCTCTCTCATTTATGTTACCTATCTGCTTTCAGTCTCTTGTCTGTAGATTAAGTGCTTTTCTTCTTAGCCTGTTTTCAGAAGTGTCTGTTTATATTTTATTTGGAAACCTCAACCTGTAATAAAATATCAAAAATTAAAACAAAGTGATTTACTCTTTCGGGACAAAGGAACCGTGTTGCAGGATATGTATCAAGCATAGTTAAGCCAACATAATTCTGTCATTTTAAGAAAGTTTACACTGGCTAGAAACTGGTGTCTCATTTGTGGTTTTTTTCAGTATTTTTGGTAAAAAGAAAGTAAAGCTGTCAATAACTTAAAAATCTTCCTCCAACAGTACAAGGGTATTTCAACATTCAACATTTTGTTCAGTTTGGGTATTTAATTTTTATCTTGAACCTGAGTTTCTTGGAAAGTATTCTTGACACAAATCCCACTGGCTCTACTGATGCCCCTTTCCCATTCTAGCATTCAAACCCTGGAAACCTAAAGGGTAAATGGACTAATTGTCAAAGGATTCTCCTGTGCAAGGGTCTTTGTATGGTGCCTGGATGGAAGCAACAACAGTTTGGCAGCTGTAGTGGGTTTAGCTCAAGTGGAATTGCACATTTGTTGCTGACTGTTCATAAATTTCATGGAAGATGCATTCACTGGAAATTTGCCTAAAGGTCCTAAAAATGTGTTTCTCCAATAATTTAAGCCTTTTTATTCATGAAGGTTGTACTGAAAATGGAGTTAAATCTAAGTAGCATTGTTCTGTATTGTTTCAATAATGCAGTCGATGTTAAATGCTGATGCTAACCCCTGATTTTAACACATGTTGATTTCTTGTGTACATTTAAAGAATGAGATTGCACGTTTGCTGACCTAGCTTCTCTTGACATAAAAGGGACTGGAAATGGGCCAATTTTTGACTGTTCTGTTGCAGGTAAATAAAACAAAGTTGATTGCTTTTATCAGTATTAAAATCCAGGGTATAACAGCATCAATATAAGTAAATGATGGAATGGAACATTTCCTATTAGCTGTGTCACACTGCTAAGGATTTCGTTTCTGCAAGGAAATCTTATCATCCTTAAAATTCTTCTTGGAAACCCCAAACAGATGTGCAAAGTACATATTTCATGATAACTGAATTGCCTTTTTAGCAAAGCCTGAGGGCCTTGTTCCATAGTGACCCATCATTTGTTCCATAGTGATCCTGATACAGTTTTTAAAAAATCTAGTTACAAAGCCTACTGTGGTAAGCAATTGGAAGGGTTTTCCAATGGTTTGTGTCTGCCCGACAAAGAAGGAATCACACAAGAAAAGTAGTCTAGGTTTTAAAGCAGGGCAGAGGTCATAAGAATATCTCTCTGAGTCACTCACAAGTTTATCGAATCCACATAAGGTGTATATAAGCTGACATGAGTTTTACCTTAAAATTGAATCAGTATTTTGAAACCAGTGTAAGAATGCTACAAATTAATATTATATTGTATTACAAAACAATGATAGTTTAAGTTTTAAATTACTTAAAATGTGCTTTGCAGTTATGTTACCCTATGTTTTTCATTCTTTCTTAGGAAGGTAATATATTTTCCATAAGAAAGCAGCTTTGCCATATTTAGAAAATAAATGAATGTAAACTTGGCCAAATTGTTAGCAGAGCTAAACTTAAGTATAATGTTGTCTTTTCAGCATGGCTTTGATTTTTTGTGTTTTGCAATGCAAAGGTAAACAATTACTTTAGCTAGCTAAAATTTTCAAAGTGATGCAGGGAATTCAGTTAACCTTTTAAAAATGCAAATTCCTTTTACTTCTTCTCAGCACCTCGGAGGAGGAGGTTTGGATGCATGTGACAGGTACTGGAAGATTCCACAAGGAATAGTGGGCCACCTTACTCAACTAACATGGAAGGCCTTGTTGGAGATATAAAGGTTGGAGGCAGCCTTGGCTGCAGTGACCATGAGATTGTGAGTTCAGTATAAGGCAAGAAGGAGGCAGGGCAAGTAAGCATGGACTTCAGGAGAACAAGCTTTAGCCTCTTTTGGGGTGTTCTTGGAGGAATCCTGTGGGAACAGATCCTGTGGGGAAGAGGGGTCCAGAAGAGCTGGATTGATCTAGTTGATCTTAAGGATCACTTCTGCAAGGCTCAAGAATGATGCATCCTGGTGAGCAAGAAATTGGTCAGAGGGGGCAAGAGACCTGTGTGGATGAATAAAGAATTCCTGTGATTTCTCCAATGTAAGTAGGAAATACACAGGAGCTGGAAGCAGGGTCAGGCCACTTGGAATGAATGCAGAGAGGTTGTCAGAGTGAGTAGAAATGAGGCAAGGAAGGCCAAGACACATCTGAATTAATGGAATGGGGACTGTGGTAACAGAGGACAAGAAGAAGGCAGAGTTGCTGAACGCCTTCCTTGCATCAGTTTTCATTGACAAGATCAGCCCTCAGGAATCTCTCACACAGGAGATCTGGGTAAAGGAGTGTTTGTTGTAAGGAAAACTTTCCCTTGGTTAGGGAGGATTGGGTTAGAGAACCCTTGACATCCATGACTCCATGGGCTCTGATGGGATGCACCCACAAGTGCTGAGAGACCTGTAAGTAGGAAAGTAAGTAGGCCACAGTCACCTTTGAAAGGTTGTGGCAATCAGGGGAAGTGCCTGAGGACTGGAAGAAAACAAATGTCCCCCCAGCCTTCAGAAGAGGCAAAAAAGATCTAGGGAACTTACCAACCAGTCAGCCTCATCTCAATCCCTGGGAAAGTGGTGGAGTGCCTCACTCTGAAGTCCCTCTCCCCATGGATGACAAGTAGATTATCAGGAATAGTCCTTGACCAACCTGATGGCCTTCTACAATGAAACAACTTGCCTGGGTGGATGGGGAAATGCAGTGGATATTTTCTACCTTAATTTCAGCAAGGCTTTTGACACTCTCTCACAATATCCTCAGAAACAAACTCAGGAAGGAAGGACTGTATGGATTGAGAACTGACTGACTAGTGAATTGCAGAGGGATGTAATGAGGCACAGGGTCTGGCTGGGGCCTGTCACTTGTGGTATCTCCCAGTGTTCAATACTGGGCTCAGTATTGTTTCTCTTTTCATCAGTGACTTGGATGAGAGGGCAGATGCCTCCTCCTTCAGTGACAACCAAAAGCTGAGAGGAGTGGCCAATTCCCCAGAGTGCTGTGCAGCCCTTCAGAAGGACTTTGACAGGATGGAGAGATGGGCAGGGAAAAACTGTGTGAAATTCAGCAAAGGCAGGATTCTGCACCTGGGGAAGAACAACCCCCTGTGCCAGGACAGGCTGGGAGTGACCTGCTGGAAAGCAGCTCTGTGGAGAAGAACCTGGGGGTGCTGGTGGACAACCATCTGTCCATGAGCCAGCAGTGGGTGCTGGGGGCCAAGAAGGCCAGTGGGATCCTGGGGGGCATTAGGGAGAGCATTGCCAGCAGGAAGGTGATCCTGCCCTCTGCTCAGCCCTGGTGAGGCCACATCTGGAGTGCTGTGTCAGTCAGGCCCTACCCATAGGAATGTCTGCTGCCTTCCTGGGGGCCTGGGTAGGGATGTCACCCAGAAACTTCCTCATCTGGAGGGGTCCTGAGACTACTATTCATTACTGATTTTCCACATAGGGGATGGTGAAGTGGCAACATATAGTCCAAGGATGATCAAAAAGGACTTTGGAATGTTTGGCAAGGGAATCTGAGGCACAAGTTACTATTTCCTCTCTACTTTCAGTTGAAGGCAGCATCGTTGGAAGAAACAGATGGGCTGAGTCTATTACTGCGTGGTTCTGTGGCTGGTATCTCCACCAAAATTTTGGATTTTTTCACCATGGAATGGTCTAAGCATGCTCGTACCAGTAAGGACTCACCTTTCTCATGGAGGAGAGTTGCTGCTTGGGAACCAGAGGGGCCCATTGATAGAGCTTTAAACTAGTTTTGATAGGGGAGGGAGACAGTATCAGCTTTGTGCCTGGTGACCTGTGGGATGAGAAGTGAAGGTTAGAGGGACAGTGTGCAAGAGGACCCTCTGCCAGTGGGACTCTGAAATATGCTGGCCACACTGGAATGCACTTGCAGTCTTACAGAGACAAACCAGGGATTCCTAATGTAACAGAACCCAACCAGAGAATTATCTCAAAGGAATTAAGGGCTGTTCCTTTAGGAAGGCAACTGGCTGACAGGCCAGCTGAGGTGCCTTTACACCAGTGCATGCAGTGTGGGCAGTAGACAGGAGGAGTTGGAAGCCACTGTGCTGCTAGAAAGCCGTGGCCCTGTTTCCATTTTGGGACAAGGTGAATGGACTCAAACTGTGTTTGTGTAGAGGCATTTCACATATACTCTTCAGCCCTCCATGTTCCCAGTAGCCACATAAATGTTTCCACTTGCATTGACACACTCACTAGGATTGATACTACGTGGTATAGAATTGTTTGTGTACTGAGGTTCCATTCATATTTGGTCTAGGCGATGAAAGTTAAAATACAGCATTTCTTTTACTTTACCAGTAGTTTGCTGGCAGCCTGTCAGACTTGCTGCATAATGCAAAGGTGGACTCATAAACAACAGCATGAGGAAGTAGAACTGCAAAGTGGTGAGGCTGAAAAAGAAAGTGGGCTGGATTGAGCTGGGCTCAGTGTTTTTTAACCCAATTGTTGGACCAGCACCTGGATCTCATCAGCTCTACTCATTCCTAGACACCACAGGGGCAAAAAGCTTATCTGGGGAGAGAACGAGACAAACAGACACTCCCTTCTTTTTTCTCCATACATGACTACATAAAACCCCAGTTCCTGTTGCCAACAGCTGGCTCAGCAGAGGAATTAAAATTAGAACCTCTGCAGAGCTTATTGTCTGGCTGGGGAAAGACAGTTAAAGCTGGAAACTGATGGATCTAGTTTTCTTATGTGTCTGGCCTAAGGTCTTCCATCAGAGCCAAGTGTTCGGCAAAATAGTGCAAAAAATATATTCATGCCTGTCATCTTCAGACTGTCTTTAAATAATATTTCCACATGAGTTAGGCCTGTAGGTAGGTAAATATAACCTATTTTGGGCTTATTCCTCCTTTTCCCATCCAACTAATCATATTTGTTATGATATGAGTTACCTAAGTGATTATTTTAAAGCATTATGAGGTACAGGTTATATATACAGGATGAAGTAGTGTCTGTAATGTATAGATTTCATCTAAAACATAATTCAGCTTGTTTCCAACACAGGTAGTCAGTCAGCTTTGCTACTGGAAGAGGTGCTTCTCCCATTTGATCATTTTTGTGGCCCACCTCTGGACTAGCTCTAACAGGGGCACATATTTCCTGTGCTGAGGAGCCCAGAGCTGGAAGCAGCACTCCAGGTGGGGTCCCACTGGAGCAGAGTAGAGGGACAGAATCACCTCCCTCAGTCAGTTGATGCCACTGCATTTGATGCAGCCCAGGATGCAGTTAGGGCAAGTGAACACTGTGGGCTCATATCCAGCTTTTCACCCACCACTACCCTTAAGCCCTTCTCCATAGGGAAGCTCTCAATCCCTTCATGCCCCAGCCTGTATTAATACAAAGGATGGTCTTGCCTAGGTCAGCACTTTGCACTTGATGATCCTCATAAAATTCTCATGGGCCCACATTTAACTTGTCCAATGCCCTCTGGATGGCATCAAGCATGTCAGTCACACCACACAGCTTGGTGTTATCTGCAGAGGGTCTTGCTTAGGGCCCCCTCAGTCCTGCCATGCCACAGATGACAACAGTAAGCTGTATGGATGCCCAGGGATCTGGTGACCTCTAGGGAACACCACCCTCTGGATGAGACCAGCCAGCTAGATTCTCTTCTACCAAAGAGTCCAGATGTCAAATCCATCTCTCTGATTTGGAGAGAGGGATGTTGTGAGAGAGCCTGCTAAAGGCCTGGTTAAACCAAGCCATGCTGTGTATCTCAAATCACCTTGCTATCCTGCATGTGCCTTAGCATAGCTTCTAGAAAGATCTGTTCCATGATTTCCTAGGCACAGAGATGAGGCTGACAGGTTAGTAGTTCCCAGAGTCCTTCCTTCTACCTTCAAAAGTGGGTGTAGTGTTTCCCTTTTTCCGGCCACCTGGATCTTCACCTGTCTGCTATGACTTTTCAAATATTATGGCAACTACATCAGCCAATTCCCTCAGGTCTCTGGGATGCATCTCCTCAGGTCCCATAGACCATGCATGTTCCAGTTCCTCAGGTGGTTATGGGCCTGATCTTTGGTTACAAGTGGAGTGACTTTGCTCCTCCAGTCCCTCTCTTGCAGCCCATATGCTTGGGAAGCATGGGGATAAAAAAGGTTGTCTCTGAAGTCTGAGAGGAAAAATGTTGAATACCTCAGCCTTCTCCCTAACCCTTCTTGCCAGGATAGGTGTCCATACTTCCACTGCCTGTGCATTTTCTTCTTGCCCTTTACCTTGACCAGAAGGTCTCCATTCATCTATGCAGGTCCCTTGCTATCCTTTCTTGTTTTTTTACACTTGGAGATTGAGAGTTGTTTTGCTGTATGGAACATGTCCTTAAAGATCTGCCAGCTCTTTTCTGGTCCCTTGTCCTTTTGAGTAGCTTCCCAGGGAGTCCTGTTGACTAACATCTTGAAGAGCTGGAAGTTTACTTTCCTAATATTTAGGGTCCTGACCTTATTCTTTTCCAGACCCATATCCTCAGGACTGTAAACTTCACTAGTCCATGAACATTGTATCCCAGGCTGCCTCTTCATATCACTGATTAACTAACTAGGTTAAAGCATTACAATAACCATTAAATTTGCTGATCAATCTTTCCCTAACTGCTATATGTGGATTTAAGAACTACTGGATAGATGAAATACCATTAGAACCTGGCCTGAGAAAACAATCTGCAAGGCTGACTGAAGTACTTCAAGGGTAATAACTTTGTACTGGAGATTTGCTCTTTTTGTAAATAGCAATAAAGGGTTCTATGTTGTGTTTTGAATTCCTTCTTGACCTTTGCTCTTGGATTTAACTTTCACATCCGTATATAATTCCTGGGTTGAGGTTTTTTGTCTCTCCTTAACTTACCTTCTAAAAATTTTTATGTGACATTTTGTCACTTTCTCTCCACTAGTGTCACTATTCTGTGTACCTATGGATCTGTTTCTTAAAAATCTATCAAAGAATCAGTGAGGTTGTTGGAAAACCCTTTTACATCTTTTAATGAAGGGTCAACTAGAGAAGGTTGTCCAGAACTACATCCAGTTGGAATTTCAGTATCTCCATATGTAAAGACCACAACCTCTCTTGGCAGCCTATCTCAGTGTTTTCACAGTAAAAGAGTTTTGCTATTTCTTGTTTTGTGATTTGTGCTTATGGCCTCTTGTTTAGTCCATAGGCGTGACAGAGAAGAGCCTGGGCTGCTCCTTTTCATTGCATCTCAATGGATATTTATAAACATAAGTAAGATCCCTCTGAACCTTTTCTCCAGGCTTATCAGTCCCAGAGATATCTGCACTTCTCTGTGTATGGCAGATGCTCCAGCCCCTTAATGAAATTCTTGGCCCAATGTATTCTTCTTTTCTGCTTATGCTTTCTAAGCCCCAAATGACTCATTCCTACTGCCATTTGCAAAGCTTCCGTCCTTAAAATCCCATTGCCTTCCAGTGGCCATTCTTGCTAAATTGGATATGAATGCACAGCTTTTGCTGTTCCTGCTCCATTTTTCTGGTTTGTTTTTACAGCATGAGCTCCACAGTTCCAGCCCTGTTTTTCTCAAGTACTTGGAAGTGCTGAGCATATAACAGGTGCTTCCCTATAAAAACAACAGAGCTGATTGCTGCAGAGAGTAACCTGAAAGGGCGGAGTCCTGCATTGATGGTGGTTTAGTGAAAAATGTATTTTAGACCTAAGGTGGGGGGGCAAGGGTGATGAAATGACTGGGAAAGGCATTTCAAGAGTTTGTGAAGTAGGCATAATTTATTTTTTTTTTACAGCTCCTTACAGAAGGTTTTTTTTTTGTCAGCAGCTGAAAGTCAAGAGACTAGCAGGCATAATTTAGAGCTGCATGTGCTGTGGCATTTACCAAGGACTGGAGATAAATGGGGATCATCATAACACACTGTGAATTGCAATACAACTTTCTTGTTCCCAGTGGCCAAGGCAGCGGTCCCTGATTGATTGATTCTGTGAGAAGGCTGAAAGGCTATTTCATGAGTTTTCAGAACTGAGAGGAAAATGTGAAAATAAAGATAAACAATTTACAAATTCTGCAGCCAAATAAACATACTGTTTGACTATCTCAAAAAGACAGTTTACTTTCTATTTAGAGTAATATACACTCCTGAATTCCGTATTCCAGCAATTTTCAGGCTTCCAGCTGAGCTTTTTCCAGAGATAATGCAGGTGGAAAGATGAGTTAATGGTTTAAACAATTAGAGATTTGATGCAGTGTTCCATCTGTCAAAGCCCACTGAAATGAAAGCTCACAGTTTTAATTTGTGCCTCCAGCATCTAACTCAGTCTGAAATGGTGTCAGCGATTTGCCCTGCCCACAGTAGTGTTATTCTTATGTTAAGCATTCTGTGCACACATGCTGAGAGACTTCTATCAAACATATTAGTGTGCATTTGAGAGATCATTAGCCTGAAGTAGCTGAAACATTCTAGGTTTCTTAGCCAGAAACTCACATCTCTGCTGGAAAGTGTGTTGAGCCACTGTTATTTACACAATAAAGCTAGAGCAGGATAGGGATAGCTTTGTAAAGTTTAGCAGGAATAGTGGTACTGTGATTTAAGTGGCACCCATAAAAGGGTGAGATAATGAATGTTTTGGTTTTTTGTCTAAAAAGATGGAATGAATAAAAATTTCTTTCTTGATCTGCTAGACAGATTGTTTTTTCTTTCATCTAGTAAAAGCTAAGGTAAAACCATTTAATAGAATTGGAGTTCATAAGAATTGATCAATAAGATTATTGTTCTGCTAAATAGATAAAAAGTCATGAGCATATAAGAAATAAGGCAGATGTGATATTTATAGTTTGCATTCTCATGCATTATTTGATTTCTTTTATATTCAGCTATAAAAAGGTATAGGGAACTGAGAGAACCATAGTGGTTAGATGATTAAAGCTGTACTAGGTAATAAATAGGGTGACTGAAGTTTCTGGATATTTGTGTTTGGGGAAATAGAAGAAAGAGCTTTGTGATTCAGTGTTTGTGTTTATATGAAAGCATTAGTGTATAAGTGTTTGTGATTACAGGAATCTCTTTGTTCCTAAGGGCCTCGAGAACTGGCAAATAAACAGAATTTAAATCAACAACAATACTGCAAACAATATTTGCAGTACTCTGTAATACTCTGATGTATTGCTCTGTATTTGTAAATATCAAGTTTTATTTTTTTGGGTATTGAAAAAACAGTTGTGTTAGAACATGAAATAAATGAACATGAAGTGAACATGGAATAAGTGAACATGAAGTAAGTTCATGTTCTTTATTGTTGCTATGTTGGATCACGTCAGTCATCCTTCCACTCTAACACATGTGTTACCAGCTGGATACTCAATAGATAAGTAAACCTGTAGGTCTAGAATAACCTACTGCTAAAAAAAAAAAAAAAAAACTTTCTTAAACCCTATTACTTGTTTTTGTGTGATACTGTGCAACCTAAAGGATACATCCTTTTCAGAATGCTAGTTTTGGCTTCTCAGCTCTTGCTGCTTGCTGTTTTGTGCACCTGAAATTTTTTTGCCTTGGAAGAACAGACCTCAGGACTTTATGGAAGGTGTTTTGCTTGGTCTGGACTCTGAATGATGCTGCTGATAACTCTCTGTCTCTAGTAAAAATGGTTAGAATCAACTTACTTTCTTTTTTCCCTTGTTAAAAGATTATTGTGACTGCCAGAGCCCTTATGAGGGATAGGGAGGGAAAGGATCAGATTGGTTTTATGTCCCTGTAGCTCAGGTTTTGTTAATGAGGAATGCTGAGGTTCTCATAGATCTTCAGCGTGGCTTTATGGAAAAGTTTGGTTCTTTGGAGCTTGCTCTTTTGGCCAGTTGTATTTGTTCTAAAGAGATAATGAACTCTGATCACTGTGCTGTTTGAAATTTGAACTCCTGAATACTGAGCAAACGGAGCCAGTGCTGAGCATAACCAGCTGAAGATTAAGTAACCCTCTTTCACAGAGAAAGGACCCAAAATTGTCATTAATGACTGAATTGTGCCAACACTGGCTTTGAGAGTAATAGCATAGCAGTCTCAAGTCTGTTCTCAGAAAAGCCAGTGCTGGCTTTAGACTTTAAATCTGCATGCACTGTGGTAAATAGAGACATACTACAGCTACAAGGAGAAATGTGTGCATGGGGGTGCGCACATATAAACACAACAGATATTATTGAAGCTGGCATGCTGAAGCACTAAATGCTTCTTTAACTTAGCTTTATCTGCTTCAGTGAACACTTCAAAATCCAAGGACATTCAGATTGCAGAATCCTTTATTTAGAGGTATTTGAGCACAGAAATAATCCCTTCCTAGAAACTTTTGAAATACCAATGCAGCTATTCAGTCTAATCAACTGTAAATTTTTGTCATCTAAAAAGCAGTTGATTAAGTAGCATCTAGCAGAAGGATGATTATAATTGGAGCAACACTGGTCAAACAGTAAAGACAGACGCTACTACTGAGATTAAGGAGAATTAGCAGTAAATCTTCTTGAAAACAAGTAACAGATTTGTATTCCAAAATCTTCAGTTTTACCAAGTCTCTCACCACTCAGTTTGCTCAAAGCTTGTATGTATTTTTTTCTCATCTTTCAATAACTTTCCATGCTATTTGCAGAGGGAAATATGTGACATGAAAGTGTATTTGAGATTTTGATTTCCCAAATACGTTCTTAGTTTCCAAAGCTCAACTGCCTGAATTGCTATTAGGAAATTTTAATAACTTAAATATGTCAGAGAATCTGTTCAAAGTTTATAAATTTGCAGTTGAGATGAGAATCTTAATTTTATCTTAAACTTTAATTAATTAATTTTACCTTATTACATTGCATTTCATTAAGCTAATTAATTCTTAGTGCAAAACAGGCTGTAATAGACTGTTCAAATGTATGGTCCTTTTCTCCTTTTGTGGAAGACAATTGCAGAGTTAGGTCACATACAGCTCTAGTTAAGTGACAAAGACAAAATGTACTTGCGTTGACCTTTAATGTTGTAATAAAATACATTCAAGCCACTGGAAAGGGACATATGTCTGTATCTTATCCGTGACTTCAAAAAGAGTTTTGCTTGACTAGCACCAGGGCATTATTCAAAACCCACTGAAGTAAGGAATACTGACTTTCAACAAGCTTTATACCCATCTATAAGTTAAGATTGTGCTTTTTCAAGTGACCTCCCTTGGAGTTTCTGCATTACTCTAACATTGAAGGAGATATAAAAGTGTGCTTGGGTAGATGGAGTTACTGTGCTGAGAAGGAGGCAACTGTCTTTGAGGCAGACAGGCAGGGATGCAAGTGCCTTTTTCTCCACACATTCATTGAAGTGTAAGGAAAGCATTAAGCTGGAAGTGAGAGCTATGACTCTTTTTTACTTTTGAGTGCCTGCAAAGAATTGGAAAGCTGTCTGAGCACAGAGGCATGGTCTGTCCTTAAACAGAAATTGCAGGTTTTATTTTGTAACACTAACTGTGATATTTAATCAGATGCTGAAGAGTTAATTGCCATTTAGCACTGACTGTATATTAGAATAACTCTCTGTGCACAACAGACAAAAATGCTTCTGAAAGGGTGCAGTGTTAAAGAGTGGGTTTTGTGCTCTGAATTTTAAGTAGATCTCCTTATTGAGTTTCCTTAAAAAGTTCTGCTTAAAGTCAGTTCAGGGTATAGTCTCAGGTGAGTGGGTCAGAAAGGTAATTGGTTCTGACAGTTCTTCCATAATATTCACATCTACTATATGGATTACAAGCATACATTCTGATCTTAGTCATATCAAATATTTTTAGCTATTTCTATGGCCTGAGGAATTTAAGTGTACAGTGGAAGTACAGATAGAAGTCCCAATATGCAGATACTGACAGGAAAATATTTGGGTCTTTTTTCTGATACCATAAACTTTCTGAAGTCTGCAATTGTTCTAAAGGCAACTTCCTGCAGTCTAATTTACATTTGGTTTGCATCCTCATTTTAAACTAGTGAACAAATACTTGGGGTGTAAAGTGAAAGGGAAATTCATAGCCATATTTATTGAATGTTGACATATGCATTTAATCCATATGGAAGATGTGAAGCAGTATTTTGTGTTCGTGTTCAGTGTAAGGAGTTGCCCATGCAGGAATGCCAGCAGGATCCCCTACGCTGAAATGAAAGAAGACATGGATAACTATTCAGCCTTGTTTTGATGCTGGTGTATGTGTGTACAAAATGAATTTCTTGTTTCAGGTAGCTGTTTTCAGCTTATGCATTTAGAAATTAAAGGATTGCTGTAATTAAATCTGTAAAGGAATTTTTTTCCTTTGGAATATGAACCAGAAGAGTGAGTTATGAACAAGGACCTTTTCCCCAGTATATCTAATACTCTGTTTGCTTTAAGTTGCAAAACCCATGGGTTCCAAAGAATGTCAGAGTTTGCAGCCCTTGACTTTGAATAAAAATACAGCTGACTATGTTTATTTTTCCCATAGACGTGATATCGTTATATCTAAAATCCATTAAATTTCAAAATCCACAATAAGTCAGGGTATGAGCAGGAAAAGCAAACTGAGTTACAGCACTGGGAATTTGAACCACACCCTCCAAAACAGTAGAAATTTTCATAGTAGGAATGAAATATTTTAATTTTTTTTTATTTATGTGAAACATTTACCTGCATTGTTACTCACTGAACTTTGAGCACCCTCAGGAGGGAAATAGACTTAATTTTTTTACATAAATATGATCACCCTGTTAACCCTAGTAAACAACAAAATATTGGTTAAACAGTAGTTACCACTTAATTTTTTTTTTTCAACTTTTGTCCACTTAAATCAGGCTTTAACATTACATGGATTCTCATATGTGCTTTTCCTAAATCTGGAATTCTTTCAGTTTGGCCTGAGAACACAATGCAAAGCACCAGACACATCCCTGGCCTGGTCCATGCAGTTTTCTGGGAGGAGAACTAACCTGGTTTGCTTGCAGAAATGCTCATGGGAGGTATGGTCAGACCCAGCAGGCAGAGCTCAGTCTGGCTACGATTGTTAACTTTTGTTTGGTTCTGGACCGTATTGTTGAGTGATATCTGAGGATATCATTATTCACTCTCCTGGAGGCAGGTCCAAAGCTCCTGAAGAGCCAGGAGCAAGGGAGGGAATTGCAGTTTTTTGGGTGAGATTTTTGAAATGTTAGGATTTATATCTGTAAAGAAGCGCTGAGACAATAGAGCTGATGAGTAACTATTTAAATCATTGAAGACACTACCAAACCTGGCTCAGCAAATGTTTCTTAAAGAAACATTGTTTTTTCAATGTTCAACACCATTCCATTGCTGATCTATTCTGCTCATATATTATTCAGTGTTCTATTTTCCTTTCCTATTTATTGCTGAAGATATCTGCATGACAGAAGTATTGTGTTTGTTTAGAGTTCAGCTTCTCCTGCTGTACAATTTCCTCATCCAAAGTCATATTTCAATTTCTGTCAAATACAACTCCTATGATAAGTGTAACCTATGTTTTTGGTGGGGCCATGATACATAAAAGAATCCCCTTTTAATTGCTTATATTCTCCAAAAGATGAATTAAATCTTTCTGTATCATAACTGAATATTTAAAAATTAATCTATAGTTAAATAACATATTTGAATAACCAATGAGTGGTTTAAAAAAATATATATATTTAGTTAGTGGCTTTCTTGCCTTACTTTTTTCTTTCAATTTCTATCCCTCCCATTAAATAAACTGAAACCAGGAAAACTAAATTGGTGTAGCTTTATTGTGGAGATACATTTTTTGTTAAATATTAATAGTGGCGCAAAAAATCACAACGTGCACTACATTCAAGTAATATCCATCTGTAGGGGAGGTCATCAGATTTTCCTGTTTTCTTGGTTTAATAAGTGTTTGAAAGTATTGCAGATTGAGGACTTTAATTCCTTAAATGGCAAGTAAGTAGGTCATCATCATCTTCAGGGAAAGGCTTATTTGTCCTCATTATTCCTGGGGTCCAACATTATGCAAATTTACTTCATAATACACTTGAAAGTAGTTATTGTAAGGAAGTGGGTGTATCTATAGGCAGTACTTTAAAGATTTTTATCCTGACAACAACTACAGCAAAATAGATTTGCAAACACTATTCATATACATGAATGTTTTTAATCACTAATAGGGGAAGATTGAATTAATTAGAAATTCAGCTTTTCTTTCCCCTTTTTACTGGTTCTGTGGTAGAAAGATTGTCAGATGTAATACTGATTTAAAAGGGTTAGTGACTCGTAAGTGCACTTAATGGCTATTTAAACTTCTGCTTTTGGCAGATTAAATAAAAATGTTTAAAGACATTCATGGTGCTCTGTTAAAAAAAAAAATAAAGGCACAGAAGGGTGGTGAAAGAGCAATGAACAGGCAGCATAGTAGTGTAGGCAGATCACATACTTGCATCTTTACCAACAAATGTCAGGGACCATTCCTGCCCTGCCAGCAGGATCCTAGTGGAGGCTTTTTGCACCTCTGCCATCTGCCTACCACACCTTCCTCTTCTTAGAAAAAGGAGTTGTGGTTTTAATTGTCTAGCTCTTATTAAAAGAAAATTAAAAAAAAAAGAAGTTGTTCACCATGGAATTGAAGGAAGAAAGAAAGAAAGTGCCATACTGTAATAATGTGTTTTTTTACCCCCACAGTTGTCAGTTTTCTGGGTAGGTCAGGGCAATTCAAACAATTGCGTGTGTGGCAAGTGTATTTTCATGTTTGCACAGAAACTCTTAATTGATCAGTTAGACTGGGGTGCCATTTTAAGTGTATTATAGTTTGGTTTATTGGGTTTTTTTTATCCTGGGGAAAGGCTGGAAAACCTCAATCTAGTTGTACTTTTTATTTTAGTTTTATCAAATAGTGAGTTTAGGCAAAAGCTGTTGAGTATGTTTTATTATGCTGTCACAGAAAGCTAGTGCATTTTTTCTTTATTGCTAACATTTGTTGGGTGATGACAGGTTATCAAACAGTACAGAGCTGTTTAACACCTTGGAAGAAGACAATAAAGAAACTGGTGACACTTGCTTAACAAGAAGCACAGTATGTTTTGGGAAATCTGTCAGTGAGAAGACAGGCCTATAAAGATGTCAGGCCTATTTTGACCTTTCTGCCCCTTGTTTGTATTCTACTGTTTCAGCTTTGCAAATGACTTCACATTTGGTACTTGAATTGAAAGGAGGCATCACATAACAAGGAAAGGACATGAATAAGTTTTAGAAATGTATTGCAAAATGAAAAAGATGGATACTCAGAAAATGATTATGCATTTTTTTCATGGCTCCATAACACTATTAAAGGAAATATTTTTTTTAAAACTTTAAATGAATTATATATCTAGTTATTTTGGGGTGGTCTGTCAAAGTGGTAGATGTTGCATTAAATCCAACTACTACTGAAGCATGGTACTGTGTGCCTACAGTAATCTGAGCTCACTGTAATGATGTATGACATTCACTTTGCATGCTTGGTGCTATATTTTATCCAGCATTTGGATAGCATGATATTCTGACCTTGTCTGATTGGTGATCTCATTTTCTGTGAATGTTGCAAGAACAGTAAACAAAGCCTGGAAGAATTGTCAAGCTGACAAGTTGTATTGCTATGTATCTTTTCAAGGCAAAGCTACAGAAATATATGTGTCTTGACACCTTTGTCTCTTGTGTTAAGAAAGCTTTAACTAACTTCTCCTTCAGTCTATAGTCCACTATCTAAAAATGCCACAACTTATAAAGATTACAGGTAGATAGTCTTTTAAGGAGAGACCTCGGAGAGATGGAATAGTTTAGGAAAAAAACAGCAGCAGCTAAATTGTGGAAGGAATTCCAAGACTAACAAGACTGCCTCATCAGAAGAGTGTATGAAACATTTAAATGATAGTTCTGTATTAAAATTTATACATGGCTATATGTAAATATGTTTTACAAATATGTTGAGTATGAGAATGGTGTTTTGCATGAATCTCACAGCCATTTACAAATGTCAGTGATTGCAGGAATGCAGAAATAGTTTTGTTTTATTGTGTTTTCCTTTCACCTCCCTCTCTCACTCCCTCAAGAAACCTGTAAAAGAGAAATGTTCTACTTTGTTGAAACCACATAGGGGATTTGCATCTGGAAAATTTGAACCTGAATCTGTAAGTATCTTACTTTCAGTTGAATACTGAGCTTGTTTAATTTGCATTATTTAAATCCTATGTTTGAAAGAGAAATTATTTGATCTAGAATTACATCTGCATAATGTAGTTGTACTTTAATTGCTTAGACTGGCTTTAGTAACTATTTTTGCTTTTAATGGGAAGTTGCTATTGGCTATACACATCTTCAGCAGGTTTTTATAAACAACAAGAACTTCAGAAGTGAGGGAAGTATATGGCTAAGTGGCAGTCTGAATAGAAAGTGGGATTACAGCATACTTCTGCTGGGATTTGGGTGTAAGGTCTCTAATTTATTTATAACAAAGTTAAATCATCTTCTAGTTGAGCAGTTAAATACTGAGGACATCTCTTTTTGGAGTCGTCTTATGCTTCAGCCAATTGACAGAAGATAAGCTGCTGTACCCATCCCTCCCAGAGCTTTCAAAGCGCAGTGGAGCTTATTATAAATGAGTGACTCATACACAGGGTGGAACAAATACACCATTGGCAGCCTACAGAGATAATAACACTGACCTCCGGGCATTTTACAAGGGAGCTCTCTCGTGTAGGTCGACTTCCCACTGCTTTAAACCCAACCTAAATAGACTATTCACAGACAACTGGATTGACAGATTAGAGATTTATATGCACAAGTGTAGGCATTAGCAGCATGGGCTCTGCACATCGGGACACGAGATGTAGTTGAAAGATCTGACCATGAAAAGCAGAGGGACATTTTTCTGTAAAGAAGTAGGTTTCTAAACTTTCTTCAGACTTGTGAAATATGGGTGGTAGGGCAGTCATAAAAGTCCAAGCTTGCAGGGTCTGTTTTTGCAGGACTTCCAATAATGTGAAATTATTTGGAAATAAGGGTTATGATAGGGCTGCCACATCACAGGGAACATTGGAGTAAGTGAAGACACAATTTTAGGTTCTAAGTCAAAATATGCTCTATTTGCTTTCTCCTCTTCAATACATATATATATATACACAAAGGGAATAAGCAGAAATAATTTTGTAAAAGTATGAAGTTTAACATTTGTCAAATTACACCAGTTTTAGGAGGAGCTTGTGGTACTGAGTTTAAGCTTGAGAATACAAACGTGAGAATTTGTACTAACTCAGACTTTTATACAAGGTATACGTGTGTCAAATGTCCTCTGTGTTAATGTTAATGAAATACAATTTGGCAGTAGAACTCATCCACCCAGTGTGTACTAGAAATTTAATTTGTGCTTTTCTGCAGAAGGAGATGTGTTCTATTGCCTGATCTTAACAAAAGGTTATATTGAAAGGAATGATTTCAAAGCAGATGACAAATTACTGAAAAGACATTTTTATTGTACAATAGCATGCTCCCACAAAGAAAAACAAGGAGTGAGTGGGACACAACACTGCTCTCCTCCAACATTCTCTACCACTAATTTAAGGAAAAACACATTAAGAGACAACCTTCAGGGGATTTATTCTTTTCATTTCGTTAGAAGAATATTAAAGGTTCTTTTTTTTTTGCTTGGGCCCTTCAGTAGAGAACATTAGGACATGCAGTTGGATCTCCCAAAAAGGATGTTTTATAAAATTATTATTCCTGTTATATTCTATGTGCAGAATATGTGGCAAATGCATTAATGATGCTTGATTTATAGAGACAGAAATGATAAAAATTTGTCAGAAATCTGTTTGAAAGACAATTGTGAAACAAACAAGAGTTTCAGTCTAAGTGTAGATAAACCAGCCTGACTCCCTTAGTCAGCCTTTATGTGGAATATCAGAATTTTCAGATATCCCTAGATCTGATAATGTAATGATAAGGAAAACATACCATAATGTGATATATTTTCAAGATGCTAATTATCTAAATCTGTTCTGATACCAAAGTTCCTGACTTTTACTGAGAGCAGTGAAACTTTCCTTGCTTTTTTCACAAGTTTCTATGCTCTGAAATTGTTAATTTAATGCCTGAGATTTGTAATGCAGTATGCAGATTGTCAATGCTGTGTGTATGTATCTAGATATTTATTTGAAAATAAGTAATTTTTATTCTCCTGGAGCAAGTGAATTGACATTGGCAGTGAAATTCAATTACCTGGCCTAAGAGGCTTTTGTTGAGACCTGAATCCAGAGGCCTTTGCTTGGTCACACATCCCAGCAAACAAATCCAGCACAGCAATTTCCTGGGTCTTTCCTTACTTTGTATCCAGGCAAAATTTTGGTGAAACTCAAGAAACTGCAGTCATACAAAGTCTTCCTCCAGGAATTACATCTTTCTAATTGAAGATTTTGCACATGGGCTTCAAACTCGCAATTTTTCCATTTGGAAGTTGCAGGCTACAGCTGGGATAATACATACAAATTCACTCTTTGTGACTGGTTTGTGGTGGATGTTTTTACCAAATACCAGGTTTTATACAGAATTCATATTTCAAGTCTGGTTGTTTTGTCCCATATCAGCTTTTAACAAATAACATAAAGTTGAAACTGGTGTCTGGGAGAGATGAAGTATTTTCCTTTGTATTTCTGCTGTGTTATCTATGTGAACAAGCATCTACTTGAGTAGGAATACACAATTCTCAAAGATGCTAATCTGTCCTGCTTTCTAATTTCCACTTGCTTAAATTCTAATTTTAAAGGGCTGTGTGTTTGGAGAATCTTTTGATTCTTCAACTGTGTGGATTAGTCTTAACCCTTGTCATGACTTTGCTAGCATTTACAAGCATGTGCCTTTGATCATTTGAGTTGCTGTGAAAAGGAAGAAAAGAAGCACAAACATTTGGGATTTTCTGCTTGCAGATGTCCTACACATCATCTCAACTCATCTTTCAGCTTCCATTCTCTGGTGTCACTTCCCTGAAAAAATTTAACTGCCTTTCCCTGAGTCCAGTATTTTATTCAGATAAGTAAGAGGCATCCTTTTCTCCATAGAAGGGAATTATTTTTGTTTGAAAACTGTGATTTTTTTAGTTGGTTCTAAGTGCAGATTTATTTTTTTCGCCCTGTATCTGTTCTTATTTTTGCTGCTTCACAAAATGTTGCTTTTATACTAGGGAGGACGATAGCCTGTGGCACACTGAGAAAATTGTTTGGGACTTTTGCCTCTCTTTGAGCTTCTGAAATGACTAAAACAAACTGCTCATCTTGGCAAATACATTAGTTCCTGTTAAGTTTTTGTCTGCTTGTTTCTTTACAATTACACAATATTTTCAAACTCTATTTTTTTTGCTTGCAACCCAGTTGACGAGTCATACTGATTTTCATTTTTATTTTAGAGTATATGTTTTTATAAAGCATGGCCAGTCAAGCATATATCCCAAATGGCCATATTTCCTCTTGAATGTAATAAGGCTTCCAAAATAATGACAGCCATTGGGATATTATGAGAGAAAACTTTTTTTAAAAGAGACTGCACAGTGGCAGGTTGCAGTGAAAAACTAGAGATCTGTTAAATTTGTAATCATCCATCAGATTTCTCCACTGGGGCCCCAATTTAGAGATACTTGTACATGCTTTCTCTACTGTGTTTTTCAGGTAAAAATCCAGTCCCCAAGGAAGTCAGTGTAATTTTCTCTGAAAGTGTCAGTGTGGTAACAGCACTGAAGTTCATTGGACTTGCAGTACCATCTTTGCAGATAGTGTAATTCTGAAGCTAAACAGTGGTGCTCTACTTGGAGTAGTTCTTATTACTTCAGGACTTGTGTTTCTTTGTTGTTGCAGAAATACTACAGAGGATTACAGCCTGAGCTCCTAGAAACTGTAGAGTGCTATTTGCAAGAATGTCTAGATAAAATGTCTATGCATGTATAAACTCTATCTTACTGGAGAATTATGTCTGTCTAAAATACTAGGATGACACCAAAGTTGTTGTTGCTATTTATAAAATAGATTAAATATCTGTTAGTAACTGATATATCTAGTTAGGCAGAATTACAAGAAAAAAATTACTAAATACCTAATGTTTCTTTATTTATCTTTTTCTCCAGTATCTAATTGATGTCTAAAAGTGCATCCTCAAGTAGTGCCTGTTCCAGGTGTACCTACACTAAAGCATTCCCACATCATGGCCTTGGGCAACCATTAAAACACAGCAGTTTGGTGGCTTTTTATGACAGTATCATTTAATTTATCTCTCCTGTTACTTTTGTTCTGGTGCTTCTGTTCTGTGGTGAAACAGACACTCTGTGAAGGCTGAGCATATCTGTAATTGTAGTAACTTTTTTATGTATTGTGCTGTAGTCTTTTGTTGAATAATTTTTATTTGCATGGGAAACAAAGGAATTGTTTCTTATGGAGCTTTTGTGCATGTAGGATTCTAATATAATCAAAGAATGACCTTCTCTGTAGCATAAAAGCATATAAAATAGCAGCAGTCTTTTCTTTCTATATGGAACAACTAGTGGACTTTGAGCAGAGGGATTTGGACTAGATCCTCTCCAGAGATTATTTCCAGCTTTAACTGTTCCATGAAGTAGCTATAGATATCATCTTGAAGTACTATAAAAATTAGAAAACAGACCCTCTGATTGTTTATAATATGTGTTTATTTGGACAACACATTTCTTACCAGCCAAATTAAGGAATTTAAGAAGAAAAATTGAAAAGAGGAGATAAGAAATGTGAAACACAAAAGGAAGAGTAGGCAGATACTCTCTTCATTATCCAACATAAAAATGTCTGTTTCCTTTGAAATGCAGATTTTGTTTAAGAGGAGAAAAATCAGAGAAGCCGCATTTAATTCATATTCAGGTTGATGTGAATATTTTAAAGGAATGGATAAAACACCTTGGAGGAGAGGGATGTGCTAATTTTAGGTTTGCACAGGCTGTTTTTTGAGCTGCAAGAAAGTATCATATAATTCCTTGCAGTCTACGTCAGTAAGGAATATTGCAGGTAGGAGTGATAGTTATTTGGTCACTTTATGATTGCAGGTGACTTTATTCACAAGGGGACAACCCTGCACTTTTGGAATTCATAGTTGTAAGAGTAATACAGAAAAAAATATTAATTACTCTAAACTGAGTTGTGATCTGACCATATTGTTACAATTACAGAGACTTATGCCAGTGTTAATTTGCACACTGGCTACCCTGCTAAATGATGTCCTTGTTTTTTTGATTTAAATTCACACTTACTTGTGAGAGGCTGCCTCAAGTCCATGGATGAGAAGTAAATCAATCACTTTTTCTCCTCTCCTTTGAAACTTGTAATTTACCTTCAACCTGTTCTCTTACCATACTTGTAGTTCAGTTGGCTGAGCTTTCTCACAGTGAGCATTCACTTAGCAATTGTTCAGAGGTCAGGTTAGTGCAGTGCTAACCAGGTAAATTCTCCTTCCAGCACAGTCCATACCTTTCCTTCAAGCTGGACTGCAGGTTCTGGTTGGTGCACTATGCTTTCTGGGATTCTTGCAGTACCACATGAAGAGGTGGCTGTCCCCCAGCTGATTATCATTTCTTCCCACTCTGCACTATCCCCATGATTACTGCTTCTTCACTCTGCTGCTCCACTCAGCACATTCTAACCTGTTTCAGTCAAAAGAATTTAATCTGGAAAACTTTACAGTTTTTGATAAGCAGCTTAATTTTGATTGGAAAAAGTCAAAAGACCCACCTGCCTGAGGAAATCTCAGGATACAGTATTCTATTCTGCAAAGAGCAGAATAGAAGACAGAGGTGGGATATGGGGATCACCACAGCAAAATCTGAATGTAGTACTTCAACCTTGGGGATGTCTGCGCTGTCACACAGGGATAGAAGATTATTTTAAATGGTGAGTTGCTCATAGGGGACTGTAACTCAGGTAGGAGTAAGGTTCTTTTGATTTACCTGCAGTTGAGAAATGCACATTCTTATTGCTGATAAATTTTAAGTCATCTTGGCAAGTTCTGTGCTCTCTGTATTCTATAACTTCCCTGGATCTGTAAAATAGAATAATATATACCTCCCATTCTTTGTAGAATGAAGTATTTCAGTGAACATAGGAAGCCTATACTCTCCAGTGTCTTTGTTAGGAGTCTGCACCAGCTCAAGTCTGGTATGAATTTATGTAAATCAGCAATGAGAGACAGGAAAGAAAGAAATACGAGTACACAACACATTAACAGAATAGCATCCAAGGGCAGCTCTGGTGGAAGGAAGGCTTAAGTTCTTGTCAAATCTTACTCCTAGTTTTATATTGCTTTTATTACTTTTTGGTTTGGTTTTGTTTTTTTTTTTCCCCAAGTAAGAATAAGACAGGAAAGTTATTTTTAGGCTACATATGCAGGCATGTAGGGTGCTGGTCACTGGTGTCTTCTTGGATATTTAATACCACTGAATTTTATAATCATTTTTCATGGCAGCTGGTCTAGTACAAGGAAGAAAGAAAGAGTAGCAAATAACACAGCAATGAAAAAGACTCATTATACTCTCTACCAAGAAAATCATCAACCTTTTTCACAGTTTCTTCTAATTATATCAGTGTTTACATTTTATTGTGCTAAGTAGGTGAAGGATTACACTATGGTATAAATGGCTTTCCCAAAGTGGAAGCTTTAGTGGCATGTTCATGGACTATTCCATGTGTTATAATGTAAGATATGTTCCTTTTTGGCTAGATTTGCATTTTGGATTAATTCTGGCTTTTTCCCCTTCTTTTGGATGATAACTGACACCATGAGAAACTGATAGGAGTGAAAAAATCTGCCATAGTTTGTTTTTCTACTTCAAGCACTACAGCTAGATAGGTAAAGAGCTTGATTTTTCTTACATATCATCAATTGTTCTAAAGATTGTTTTAAATTAATGTCTTCTTAATAATATTTGATAAGTTAATTTCAATTTAAAATACGTACCTGTCTGTTATGAGCATTGACTGTATTGATTGTAGTTAACTCCTACATGGCTAACAATAGACAGTGAACTTCTTGCACTTTATGGGTGTAATGTCTTTGGATAACAGTTGGCATAATGGAATAAGAAAATGACTAGTAGATTGGTGGCCTACATAGTATTTTTCCTGCTTTCACCTCTGTATAAGTCCTTGCCACCCTGACTGAAGCTGTCACATTCTGCTTTGTAAATCATCCCAGTCTTTTTAGTCGTGGTAGTTGAAGTCGATGATGGAGTTGTGAAATGTTATGAAGGGACAGTGTTTATTTCCTATATTGTGACCCAGAATGTAAAAGATACAGTAATAAGGTTCATAAGAAATCAAATGCTTTTCTTCTCTTCCCTGTGAAACTAAAACTTCTGCTCTATTTTATGTTGTTCTCCTGTGTTTTCTTAGCTTCAGTAAAAAACTGGCTTTCATGTTCATATTTAAATCAGCTGTAAGAGACTGAAGAGCTACAGAGTGAGTCTGAGACAAATCTAATTTAGAGTTCAGATTGAATAATTTAATACTGAAGCATCCTATATGTCAGCTGAGTGTGGGAAACAATCATAGCTAACTTTTTTAAATATGCAAGGTGGGGAATGATTTGGGTAAGCCCATAATGATCATTCTTCTAATTTTCTTTGAAAGCAAAACAGGTCTGGCCTGGCTGGATATTATTTAAGCTGTCAATTGTTCTAATGTGTCTTACAATTATGATGAGGAAAGAATTGACAACAGAACCCATCTGTAGCAGCTCTTTTGCTTTTGGAGTTAGCATAGAGGGGTGGTTACATAATGAAATAATCTACAAAGTTGTCTGCCAAGTCTTTGATCTGTGGATCTTGCTTTTTCCTAGATGGCATGTCTCCTAAAATTATGGCAATATGCAAAACATATTGTATGACTCAGAAAATAAGAAGTGAAGTTAATATATTGTTGTTTCAGTCTCAGAGTATTTATACTAAAATTGACTAAAAAGTTTCTTTACATGATTTTCCATGTTTTTTTTTCACTCAACAGACAGAATTAATGCAGCAGCAGTTTGCCTGCCTAACAAAAATATGCAATAAGACAAATTCAAAATAAAAATACAGATGAAACTTATGTGCCTTGTGATGCACAAAAGGCGATGTAGCTGTGACAAAGTGACACATTCAAGCTTTCAGGGAGAAATTCTTGCTATGTCCTAAATCCCAGACTAGGACATTGCATTAATTTGTTCTCAGGGCTGAGATAATACTTGAATCTGTTTCCATGTGATCGGGAAATTATTTGAAGCACTTCTACCCTTCAGAGGAACATATTTCATCTGGGAAAGGCACAGAACAGCAGAATCTTCTGGAGTGTGTTCTTCATGTGTGTTCTCTTCCCTGAGATTGCAGAGTCTCTCTGCAGACACACAGGCAGGTCTGTATCCAGGCACACGTTTCCTTCTTGCAGGGAGCTTCTATTGCCGTGTAATGTCAGATTCCCTGCATCCCATAAATCTTGTTAGCAAGCACTGATTCCAACCAGGCAGATACAGTTGGAGAAGCTGATGGGTGTGCAGGAGTTGGGTGAGGACATCGAGCTGCAGGGGCAGGCTTGAGGGGAAAGAGGGAGGGAGAGGGGACTTAAGGTGGAGGCCAGACTGGTGGGCATCTCTTCTGTCCCAGTAACTTGACAGGTCTGTTGGTTCACTCTTCTTCTTGAGTGCAAATCAAGAGAAGTCATCTATTGCCCAAATAAATCATAAACTGACTTCATAGGGGAAATCACATTTTAAATTCTTTGAGAGCTATTTCAGGATCTTATTCAGCACTTTCTATAAAAGTGCTGGTGCAGTGCAGAAGTACTAATACCACATATTGCTCCATCATAAAATCTCTATATATTTTAGACTTTCAAAAACAATGAAACATGGGAAAATAGAAACTGTTGTGTATGTGCTTTTCTATTTTTGTAGAAAGAAAGTCCTTTTAAGTTTTAAAAATCCCATTGCTTGCTATATAACATAAATCCTCATAAAAATGTAATTGCATGTAATTTATGCTCATTCAGTACTAGACACAACTTAATTATATAATTAATCAGTGTATCAACCTAAATTTTTCCTGCATCTGTTGCTGGAATCAACATATTGCAGAAGCTCTATTTATAATCTATATATATGTACAGACAAGAATTTTGAAGAGGGGTATGGTGTGTTTCAAATTTACATAAGATTATTTTTCTCAACATCTTTTCCTGTTTATTAAACTATAATGACATTACATCATTTGGAGTCAAAGTAAGGAACTGTTGTAAATACAGATTAAGATTTCATCGGATATTATCAATAAACCTAGTCTAAATTGAATGTCTGGGAATAATTCCAACTTTTATCAAATCGTACAACCATTTTACAATATTTCGCAGAAAAATAACAGGAAAAAAGAAAATGTAAACTCATAAGTTAGTTTTCAACAGGTCTTGGAATTTTTAAGTGCCAAACATGTTTTGTAGGCTCAGAATCTATTGACCAAAATCCTTTTTGAATTACAAATTATTTTCAGCCTGAAAGCCTGTTGTTAGGGAAATGCAGCCTGTGAATGCTAATTTGGATCTACTTCAGCAATTAAGAACTGTAGTTTGAGCTGGACACATTTTCTGTGAACAGTTCTTTATTATAAATGTGTGAATGCAACACCTAGAAGTTATGCTAATCAAGTTACTATCAGGTTTAACAGACAATGTTAGTAATTAAACACAATATTTTTGAAAGTGGTAAAAAGGTTTAGAAACCAGAACAGTTGTAAAGTTGTAGAAATTTTTGTATTCTGCATTGTTAAGAAGCTTCAGCAGACAAAGTTCACTGTTAAATCCTGTGCAATAATTTAGGTACATGTTGAAAGGTATAGACAAGAACTATGAGGAAACAAGATAATAAAATCACCATTTTATAGACATTTTTAAGATAAAATACATTTGTATACAATATTTATTGCTTTAAAATTGCTGAAGTTTAGTAAACAAAGTTTTGAATGTTTCATATTTTGACATTATGCTGAAAATGTGCTCTTCTGTGGAAAAAATGATCTACTAATCCTTCACTGATAAAATGTAAAACTAATTGCACTGGAAAGAAATGGTAGGACAGAATTGCAACTTTTCTTTAAAGGGCAAACTGTTTCACACCTCGAGTAAACAAGTGCATAAAGAGAGTTGAACAATGTAAAACTTTTACTTTAGAATCTGCTGATGAAAAAATGCACACTTGGCAGAAGATTAATTCATTAAACAAGAGAGATGGTAAATGAGTGGAGGAAAAAGACCTTTTGTGATTAATAGTCTCAGTTTTCGACTATCTATTATCATGATATGTATGATATGATCAGAAGTTATCTTTCAAGACTCAATTAAAGCAATTATAGCTGTATTGAAAGCCTGCTGAAGTAAATGCAGATATCATTGATGTCGGTTGGCTTTGATTCTAAGCCTTATTGGCTACTTGTGATTATCTTTTTCAGTTTAAAAAAAACTATTTTTA
The DNA here is from genome assembly GCF_012460135.2 of Molothrus ater. NCBI lineage: Eukaryota > Metazoa > Chordata > Aves > Passeriformes > Icteridae > Molothrus > Molothrus ater. Next base: position 21,271,561 of record NC_050479.2, read on the forward strand.
TGATAGATTTTTCAGAATGAAATTCCTTGCCCTTCCTCTGATTGTTTTTCATTTGGCCAGTGATATATCTTCATTTCTTCCATTTTAAGCTTTTCAGTGTTTGATAAAGATCTGTTAATTTATATTTTTTGCTCTCTACCAAAATATCAGTTTTAAGAAAGATGAGCTATTTTTCTCTCTCCTTCAGACTGGATTTTTCATGTTGCTGAGAAGCACTTGAGAAACTTTTGAGCTTTTTTTAAAGAGAATTTCTGAAAACAGTTGCATATGTCTAAAACTCTTGTGAAGATGCAGAGCAAAGACTGTGTAGTTGGCATGGAGGGTGAGATATTGTAGAGTGGTTGAAGGCAAGGACAATTCACAGCTTGGCTGAAATTTGGAAATTCTTGCTACAGACCATGGAGGCCAGAAATGAAACCTGGTAAAGTCTCAAATTCTCATAACTTCTTGCTTTCAGAGGGGACATGTGAGATTAGAATAAAAAGCTTGACTTTGCTCCTTAATACAAGTGTCAGATTGAAAATAAAGTAAGAAGTTGAGATATATGCAATATATATTATTGCAAACACTATTGTCCAGCCTTAAAGTGTATAAGCTTTTTGCCTGAATTACTAGCAATTTAAACAGTATAAAAATGATTTAATGAATAAATTTTAATTTCTGTGTGAAAATTTGTTCATTGGACCAGTCATAAGCAGCATGGTGACATTAGTGTCTTCTTTGTGAGTACATTTTCTAACTCTCAGATTGCTCAAATTTACACGTCTGTATTTGAGAACGTGAGCAAAAATAAGGCAAATAATGCTTTATTATTTTAAAATACAATACTCCTTTCTTTCAGGATTATGGCAGCAGTTCACATCTTCTAAATGCAGGAGAAAAAAGCATTAGTGTTTCATTTTTTATTCATTTAATGGTCACTTTAAAATCCCAATTTTTTTGTTTTGTTTTGTTTTGTTTAGTAAAAGGATGAGGAAAAAAGAAAATTTCCAAGACACAATTCATTTTGGGTTGGCTGTCCATAAGGCTGTTTTTTGTATCAGTTGATGTGTGAAAAGAAAGTCTTCCCTGTCCTCAGCTCCTGGTCCCATCCAGTGCTTTATGTTGACTTGGCAGTGGGCTCACACGTCTGCCTGGAAGCTGCTCAAACAGAGGAGATGAGCACCTGGAGGCTTCTCAGCACTGCCAGCCTAAAAGTGTATTTACTTTTTATACTGAAGTACTAAAGAGCAAACACAGTGAGCAGCCCAGACATAGCAGTAGGACAGAAGCAGAGCTGCTGCCCACAGTTGGTTTGGTTTATGCTGTTCTTGGGCCACACCTGCTCATCTCTGCCAGCTGCTTGCTCACTCTGCGTATAAAGGACAATGGCAGTGAAGTCTCTCACTTACAGTATTAACAACTGGGGGTGAGAATGCCATTTCTGGACTTCATCTTGACTAAAACTTTTGTATGCCTCTCACTTAACCTTCACTGATTGCTTTGTAAAGACGCCATCTCTCATTCCCAAACTGAATTAAATGAGTTGGACAACACTGTTGTTCTGTTTTCCTGTCACTTGATTTGTGCTTGGTTGGAAAGGCTCTACAAGAAGCAAGGCACTGGAAGGTAAAGCCCACTACAGGTCTTGTGCTGTGCATGATCTGCATAAAGTTGAATAATGCTTTTGTAAAGCATTAGCATAATTTGGAGGGGGTGGTGGTGATGATGGTGGTGGTGTGTGTGGAACTAAACAAAAAACACTGAAAAGCTTTAGCATATACACACTCTCAAGCATATTTATATATAGGGAGAGGATGGTAAGTATTCTGGACTGATGATGTGTTCCTTGTGTAGACTTGGAAAGTAAATGCCACTGCTTAGTCGGCTATTGCTTTCCTGTGTTTTTGAAGACATGTCTCAAACATGAAACGTCCCTATCTTCTATAGTGTGTATTCTGCTATATTAGTCAAAGCAATCCTTTCAAAGCTACATTTCTGCTTATTTTTTAAAAAGAAATCTTGCTGTAAGGTAGTTGTCATTTAGAAAAAAGACAGTAAAATGCTGTGATGGGGGAAATAGCTTTTGGACACTCATATAGGAAATGTAATGATTGATTGTCCTTCCTGGGAATATCTGGAGCAGTTTGAGTTATTAATATGGCGCATAAGAAACTTTAGAGTATTTTTTTTCTTCTGAGATATTACATGGAAGTTTGCAGAGTAAATGAAATTTAGTTCTACTATTACAGTGGGAAAGGGAAAAATGTGCCAAAGGTATCCATGAAGGAAATAAAATAATGCTCTTAAAAGAAAGCCTTAGATTATAGTATTTGCAGTGCGAGTCAGTTACTTGAGAACAGTTAGTGCTAATAAATTAACTTAAAATGCATTACAGATGAGGCTGGTATGTTTTTTCTCTTCAACTTCTTGGATTGGATTTGTGCCTGAAGAGATATGGTGATATTTTTCCAGAGCTGGTCTATAGAGGTTTTTGGCTAGAAGTGTTCTACTTTAAAGACTGCTTTGAATGGCCTTAACACCATACCTTTGTCATACTGTTGTCAGGTCCAGGAGAGGAGACAAATACAGAATTTTATCAGCAGTTGGTTTGGCTGTATAGAGCTTTTCAATACTTCTCTATCAAAATACTTACAGGGACGTAATTACAATGGCATAAAAGGGCTTTTACTGGCACAGACTATTTCAACATAACTGTAATAGGCTCTGCCTTTAAGAGCACATTTTATGGTATTGTAAGATTTGTCTAGATTAGAATGACTTTGTGTGTATCATGTGTCTTAGTAACCAAAATAAAGCCTGAGATATACTCAAGAAGTTTAGATTTTCTAACACAGATGAAGTCCATGTCTGCCTACAGTGATGCCCCCTTGCTGGAAAAGCACTTATGTTGAAAATATCTTGATGTATTTCTTCATCTTTGTTGGTCATCTTCAGGCCTGGGAAGGACTCTGGTAGTTACACTGAGCAAGAAAATGCATGAAAGGAGTGAGAAAGATGTAAGTAAATCTACTGTAGTGACCACAATTTAGAATAATAGAATCTTTAAGCTACTTTTTAATGTCTGAAGGAAAATTATATTCATAGAAGGAAACTAAAAAAGACATTATTTGAAGTGTCTTAAAAATTCAGGTATAGATTAGTCTAAGAGGTTAAAATTAAAAAGAGATGGATGTATTTGGACAATGAGCTGTGACAGCTGTTACTGCTCTTGCCTTTTGTAAGAATATGACTAGAAAGATTGTTTATGTAAGTGGCTTGGCCTAAATGTTGTTTTGGAATTTGTGCCAAATACATAAATTATTCCTTAAGAAACTTTGAGCCAAAATCGCTCTCCTTGATTGCCTAGACAGCTTCTACTAATTTAAATGAAGATTGCATGTTTTAATTGAAGCACAAAATTAGGTCTCTGATACTGAGATTGTTTCTATATGAATGTGTAAGCAATTTTAGGATACTTGAAGAGCACATTTGTCAGATGCATGCAGACTTTTATAGCGTTCCATTAGGCAATTGTAAAATGCAGAACAGAGGGATTATATTTCTTCAGTCAGGCATTATTCAGATGTTTTTAGTTGTCAAATCCTGAAATATTCTTCATTCTCATGTATCTAAAACCTCTAGTCAAAACTTTTTGAGCTGTTCCCTAAAAGAGTTGTTTTTTCCTGATTTGGTTTGTAACAATTGGCATTAACAATACAGACTGTATATCTGTTTTATGTTACAAGTAATTCTATAAACATTTTCAGTGTACTAGTAGTTTTGTCTCTAGGCCATGACAATTTTTCATGGTAGTAGAAAACTTTTATCCAACTTTTACTGAGGTTAGTGAAAATAGAGAATTAGTTTTTATTATACATAATTAATTGATGCATTTATTCAGACAAATATAAGATGGTTACCCTAAGGTGCTTATATATTAACCTCCAGCAATTTGCCCAAAGAAGTACTGTGGAGAAATAAAAAGACGAGGACAGTTTGCTTGAATAAACAAAAAGTAGTGTCTTTTTGGTTCCTTATATAAACCTAAACATATTTGAAATGTTACAGGAATATTAAATTATATGAATTAAAATTTGGTTGAGGGAATAAGTATGAGAAAAATCATGTAGCATCTAAAATCATGTGACTGGTGGTGAAACAGATTATATTTTATGTCTTGGACAGAAGTCTCTTCTTGAGAAGTTTTCTGTCTTTCTATCTACTTTTCTTAGTGTTCTTGTATTTAAGAAACAGAATATAGCTACAAGATTATAAATGTCTGCCTGAAATAGTTGTTACAGTAGTATTCTGTTTTCAGGAATATTCTGGAATATTACAGTTGCTGGGTAAGAAGTGGTTACTCAACACTATAATTCCACCATGTCCATCAAATTAACAGTACTTTGATCACTGATAGGATTTGAGATTCAGACACCTGAATCTTGAATTCTATACAGTTACTATGTGATGGAGATATCCAGACTGTTGTCAACAAGGATCAAATTAGTAACCTCCAGAGAGATAATTATCCTGCCCTGTAGGAAACACCTGGGTGTCATCCACTGAGTGGTTTCTCACATGCCATTGACTGTATTGGTGAGATCCCCAGCAGCCAAGTTCAGTCCCTGTCTCACCTGTCTCATGCAGCTTAGATATCTGAGACTGAATCCTGCAGAAGGGACATACTGTTTTTTACACATGAGCACCTGGTTCCATTGGAGCCTCTTTAGAGTTCTTGAGGCCTCCACAGCTGGCAGCTGTGAGATACCTAAGAAAAAGTTAGGCTTTCAGGAGCAGCAGCTGGAAGCTACCCATTATATTGGGTATAGATATCTGTGAATGGGCAATGGTCCTTGGTACTTTCTTTCCTGATGTTTGGTTTCAAATGGAGAATTTAACTAATAAAATAAAATCCCTAGAAGATTTCATTAAAAGACCTATAGAGAAAACAAAGCTCTTAGAAAATAAAAAACATGGTAATATCCTAATCCTGCAGTGAAAAGCTGCAGTATTTGCTTACACATTAATTTTCCCTCGAGGATGTACTGCAGTCCTTACAGATGACTTCACACAGAAAGGTTTGCAGGACTGTGTTTTCAGCTCCCCTTTTCTATTTCCCTCATCAATTGTGCCATTGTTTTCTTTCTTCCAATTGCAGGGAGTCCTCCAACCTGCCATCTTATCACTCCTGCCCAACCTAACTCTGTTTTTTATTGAGATGTCTGATAAAAAAACTCATCCAGTTAGACGCGCTGCAACTCCAGAGCTCTCAAGTAAAGATTTTTCAGGATTGTCAAATTTTGCAGTTTACAATGACAGTAACTACAGGCCAGCTCACAGCTACATGCTTTCTATACTTCATTGAGCATTCTGGTACTCTTATCTAGACATGCCTTAATGTGAGATTTAGGATGCCTCTGAGCAATCAGAAGGAGTCAGTTCCTGAGATTGGTGGGCACCTGCAATCTGTGCTGATTTAATCTGGAATTATGACTTCTGGTTCAGACTCTTTGGCTGTAGTTCATTAACTAGTGTGCCTTTCCTTGCATATATTTGCATAAAAAGGCAGCTATCCATTTCGTCTGCCAGCACAGTGCTATGCTATGTGCTGCTTTCAAGACAGTTGTTCTCTGGGGGCTTAATGCCAACTTGCTTCCATAATCTTACTCTCTGATTCCTCTGAGACCTTGCTCTGAGTCCTGTTAAGATGAATGCCAGAAAACCAGGTGAAACATTACATATCCCAAATGCCCACTGAACATTTTTTTTACTGTGCTACAGCATCAGCTTTATCACAATTATATTCCATTTCAAACAGTCATAGAATCATTTAGGTTGGAAAGATCATCAAGTTCGAGTGTTAAAGATAATTTCATCATCTTTACATCTGCTTACTGTGATAGCTCACTTTAGGATGTCCAGAAGTCTATTACTCTCATTCTTTGCCTTTATATATTGCAGTTCATGACAGGAAAGATCAGTGTGTTTGAAGAACATTTGAAATCAGTGGATAATTAGTTAAAATACACAGCTTCCAAGTTAAAGTTAAAAAACCCCCATACCTATTGAGTCACAATTCTAGAGGACTTTTAGGAATGATGTGTGAGATGTATCAGCTAAATTTCAAATTTAAGAAAAGCTTTGGAAGAATTTGGTTTGCCCAGTTATCAATCTAAGTTTATACAATGATGAAATGTAGTGATGCCTGTTTGAGCTGCAGAGGTGAACTATGAAATTCATGTGCACTGAAAGCAGAGTGTACTCCTGAGGAGTACAGACAGTCTGTGACAGTCTGGACAGCCAGATTGTCTTCCCTTCTGCCTTGGAAATAGAAATGGAAGTAGAAATACCCAGTAGCCTGTCCCAGACTATTGACAGGGAAAATGTATCCAGCTCACTTCTTCCAGCACAAGGCTGAAGTTTGATTTAACAGTTTATGTTCTACGACAGTTTAATCAGAACTATTTATTTATTAACTCAGCTGCCAGTTTGTCCTGCTTACCTCTCAGCACCATAATGTTAACCTTCATTACTCAGCCTTGGAGGGAAAATCAGATATTAGTTGGTCTTTAGACTGTGGTTTTATGGCTGGCTTAAGCTGTTTTAAGTTCAGACTCTCAGTTAAGAGGTGTTTACAGACTCCTCTCTTTCCTTTTTGCCCAAGTCCCCAACCCAGACATCTGATTTTTATGAGACTACAAAGTAAGTTGAATGGGGAAGTTTGCTTACCTAAAAACTGGTCATTTTTTTCATCTAGAATGCCTCTTTTAGCACATTTACATCAAAAGAAGTAGGCTAATAGGAGCTAGTCCCAGTTCAGGACTGCCCCTGTTTTGATGGCATTATGGATTTAGATTTGTTTATGCCCATCACATAACCATAACCTAAAAAACCTGTAATAATTAGAGATAAAGAAATTTAGTATGGATCTGTAGCCTTCCTTGCTCATGTGTAGCACGCATTGAAAAATAATAGGAGAGAAGGCATTTTTTTAATAACTTGAAAAGAATTTGAAATAAAATAGGTATTTTAGATTTAATTTTTCCCCCTCAACTAATATGTGAAACTATCTAACCTTTAAAGTACTTCCAAACAGTGTTTATTTTATGAATCATCATGTAAACCACAAGAATTTTAGTAATTTTAATGTTTCATTAGACTGTGTTAAGATACATGAAGAGATTATTGTGAAAGGATTCACATTGTCTCTTGATAAAAGATTCAATGAATACAATAGGGTTTCTAAACATGGGACAGAAAAACATTCAGTGTATAGATGGAATGTATCTGAAAAAAGCCAAGATAAATGTGGAAAACTTGTCAGAATTTCCTGTAACTTTGTGCCTTTTTCTTCCTGTTGTACTTGGGATTAATGGAATTATAGCTTCTACTTTTATAGCATAAGGCAATATTTCTATTACATAAATAGAATGCAATTCTAAAAGTACCTGTAAGAGCACCATATTTGTTTGTTATTGCTGATCATCTTCACTGGTTTACTCTGAAATTTTAAAATATCCAAATTTATTGTCCTTAGATTTTTTTTTCCTTCCTCTCAGATCATCAGTCTACTTTAGGTCAATAGATTTTAATTAGAACAAGCATAACTTCTGAGTTCAATGAAAACTTTCTGGAGTTACTATTATTAGAAGGATTGGTCTATCGATAAGGTGGACAAGAGATACAGTTAAAACTATTTAGGCCAGGCAGTAGAATGTGAATCGCATACTTCAGAGTAGGGGATTAATTTTTTTTTTTCCTAGACAACCTCCTTTTTAATTTTTCTGTTCCTTTTCCTCCCCCTTTTGCCATAATTGCGTGAAGAGACACGCACAGATGCCTGCTGCCAGCGTGTGATGCTGGAGCTGACCGTCAGAGCAGCCCCACAAAGGAAGGCTTTTCAGCTCCCCCAGTGAAACAACCACTGCATTTTATTGTGGCGTGAAATTAGAAGTGAAAAGCCCCATGGCTCTTGCTGTTTAGTAATGCGGAATATGTCGTTTCTGATGGTGATGGTAGTGCTGGGAGGGAAATGGAAAGCCAGGGGAGAGAAACAAAGTAACGATTTAGACAAAGAGGGCCTCCCTTTTTTTTTGTCCTCTCTGATTGTTCGGTGGTCTATAAAACCATAGAACTGTGGTGGATACAAGCAAAAAGAACATTTAGTTGCGGCTCCCTCATTCAGAAATGTATGTGTGAATTTGCAGGGTGATGTATAAGGCAAGTCATCTGTTATCAGAAGAGTTCACTAGTTTAACTCATTTATAAAATGGCAACAAAAAAATTGACTTTTCTTGGAGAGAACAGCGCTGCTCTGACAGACACTTTTAGTTGCACAGCAAGATGGTGTTTATAACAAGACTGTGTGTGGCTTTCTGAAGCTGCCTTGTAACAGATTGGAAGGGGAAAGTGCCAGCTTGAAGAGGCTTTCCCTTGTCTGTTTAAAATTAAAAGAATTATGTTTTCTCAATGGAAATTCTTTACATATATAAAATGTCAAAATATTTATGCTCACTTTTACTTTAAAAGTATTATGTAATCACTAAAGCAAATGGTCAACTATTAGAAAATGAAAAGGCAGTTTATTAGAGAGACATTTTAGTACATAAGATGGGCTTACTTTTTATAGAATCATAGAATCATTTATGTTGGAATAGACCTTTAAGATCATCAAATGCAACCGTGAAGTTATCTGTGATCTGAGTACCATCACTGCTGCTGGAAAAAACTGGTGAAAGTCCATCCACAATTCTAATGTCTGGAATGGAAAAGCTGTTACATTCTGCAGCCTCGTGTTGTTTGTAGCAGTAAATCTTACTGTTATTTTCATTCTGTCTGTATGGGAGGGTGGCAGGGAACAGTGGCCTAGAAACAGGAGGGACATACAGGTGGAAAGTTTCTGTTGTGTTGCTTACTGTGTAAGTTCCAGATGCAATCTCGGAGAAGCTTTAAAAGCAGAAAGGAAAAGGTTGACTGATCTATGACAGATTGGTGGAACAGATGCAAACATGGCAAATCAGTTTATTGGTAAACTGCACTGCAGGACTGCAGCCTGAAGAAAGTACGGACAGAGAAGCAAAACTGCTAATATTGTTAATTCAGGGAGCTCAATTCATTGTTCATTAATACAGTAGCTACACTGCCAAAGTAGTCTGTATGTAAGCCATAGCACAGAAAGAAGAAGCAGGAAGGCACTAAGCAGTTAAAGCTATTAACACTATCAGAAGGAGTCTGTTACAGAGAGCTTCTTAATGTTTTTAAAGTGTATCGCTCTTAGTTGGATTTAGATTAAGTTATGCACTTGGCTGCAGTATGTATTTTGTGTGTGCACTTGTGTTCCAGGCTTGACTTGCTGCTTCATAGCATTTTGCCAATACTGTGCCTTATATCTTGATAGGTGAAAACTCAGAATGTGGAGACTTAGAATAAGGGCTAGGAAAGGGTTGAAAAAAACCCTGAATTAGCTGGCTTTTGATGCAGCACATAGAAGCAAGGTAACAGAAGGATAGGGAACTGTCTTTGAAGCAACAGTTTGAGTAGGGGTAATTAGAAAAACAGTTTTAAGTCCATAGTAGGTTGGTAGATGAAGCAAAGATGTGAAAAAAAGAAGAGAGGGTAAGAGAGTATTATCTCTGTAGGAAAGAAGTGGTGGTGGAACAGCTATGGCCCTGAGAAAGAGCCAAAATATTTGTACCTATTCTACTGCATATCAAAAGAACTCCAGGAGGATCAGGAATGCTGCTAGGTCATACCTCTTCATGGTGAAAGGTTGACATTTAAGTCTCTCTTCTAGAGAAGAACTCATTGCTTCTACAAGAGGAAACAACTTCAACAGGGGAGAGAAGGCTCCATCAAATATTCTGTGTTTAGAAGATTAATCTTGAATGTAGGAGATTTGAGTTGAATTCCATGTTTCAAAATCAGGCAAAATAAGAGCTGAAATTGTTCTTTGGTGACTGTTAAACTTCAGGTTATGAGGCAGAACAAAACCTTGTAAACAAATTTTGACAAGAACTGGTCAGGAATGAACAAATGTTTGGGAGCCAACTTTCTGTTGACATCGATGGCCATGATTTTGACTTGGTAACAAAGAATAGAAACATAGAAATGAGTCGTAGGATTATTCTGTCTTTTCAAACAAACACTTCTGCTGGCAAAATTTGACATGCCAGACAACTGAGCTATACAGATAGATACCAAGCTGTCGGAGTTGAAAGTTTTTTTCATTCTAAAAGGATTATGGTTGAAAGTGCTGCATTTCAGCTGAAGTGTGATGGTATGGCTTCCCCTCTTTCTTTTTCTATTTTTTAATTTATTTTTTTAGTAGTAATTTACTTCTCAAATATTTAATGTCAAAACAGTTCCTTTTTCAACACTTTCAGTGATTCTTGCCTTTAGTATGTGTACAACTTTTCGGGCACCTTTTACTTTCTGTTTAATTTTGGGAATTAACAACAAAGGCTAGATGGACTTCCAGAATATTTGACCTGAAGTTCTTGGCAACAGTCTTGGTCTTTCTGGTGCCATAATTTTAGGAACAAAGCCTGTAATGCTACTTTGTATATTTAAAGGTCTGACAGACTTAACTGATATACTGTGACTAGCCCTTTCCCTATCTCTGTTCCAGGAAATACTGGTACTGTTCCTAGTCAGATCCTATAGGTCATAAGGCTTCCTTTATTTGCTTAGGGTATTGAAGGTATTCAGTAACTCAAATTGCTAACAGTTAATATTGTGGGACTGGCACCCTGATGTTGTGTACTGAAATGAACTGGGCAATTAAGAAAAATAAATGTTGCAAGCTCATGTTTTTGTTAGATAACCAACAGTTGGCTCTTCTGAATATTTCCCTTACTCTAAGTCCTAACTTGATACTAGTAAGTTTGCATAACTGTGGAGAGTGGTAATGCCTGTCTCTGTGTATGCTTTCAGTCCCTCCACACCCAAGTAAAATAAATACACACCAAATGCAGCTATTTGCTATAGAAGTTTAAACTATGCTGCTCAGTTTTGTACCCACTTGAATTTCTCAGAAATGCTCCATTCTGCTCTGAAATAATCATTTGAATTACCAGGCCACTCTCCAAATTGCTGGTAACAGACAAGAGACAGTTGCACCTAAAACTGCTGTAGGTTGTTTTACTAGCTGCGTTTCTAAGCCTTGTATGAGGCTGAGTGAGCAGAGCTGTACTCCAGGTTTTGACCACATCTCTGCTAAAGTAGTAAAATAGAGCTTCAAAGAAATGTGTCAGTGCATTGTCCTTCTCTTACTTATCTGGATATTATTTTGAACATTTTTTTTCTATGTCCTTCAGAATTTTGTAATTGGAAAATACTTATAGGTATGTTCTGCATGGCTTGGTGAGGTGAAGGTTGTAGTGGACTGCTATGAGACACTGACAGTCCCATCTGCAGAAACCCTTTCCTGTTTGTTGAGAGCACACTTCTTGGATGTGAAAACAGGAGTTAAACTTTTTAATGCTGGTTTAAAAATGCAATTTTAAAAAGTATTTCTTATCTAAGTGGTATGTCTTAAGTTCTGTATTTCACCTGCAGATTGTATATGTCATCCTCCTTAGATAAGAATTATTAAAAATAAATCTCATTTGGATATATAATATGTTTTGTGTCTCTGTTATACAGTTTTGTTATTCTTTTCATAAGGGACGTAGCAAAATCTGCCAGGAAATACCCTCTTGACTAAGGTCAGTGCTGAATAGCTTATACTCCCTCTTATGTTTTGATGTTAGAACTCAAGACAAAATGCTGTATTCCTACAACCTAACCCTGGGTACTTCTAATGCCAAGTTGCTTTGCATGAGGTCCCATGTGAATTAACCAGGGAAGTTTTTTGGGGTGTTCATCTCAGCTGAATCCCAACCTGCAGGTGCACCCTTGTGTGGTGTGTTACAATCTGATGTGATGGTGGCCATGTGGCTGCTGTTCCTTGTCCCTGTCAGTTCGTAATTGCTGCTCTAGGACCCTGGAGGTTTGTGCTTCATTGTTTTACCTTACAGTCGTTGAGGATTCAGAATAGTTAAGGTAGCTGTAAATGCACCTCCAACAGAGACACCATTCCCTTCATTTCTGTGCCAGCCATTTTATTGTTTCCTTGTTCTGAGCAGTAGACTTCTAAAAAGTACAACACGATCATTATTAGCCCTAAAACATAAGATTAGACTGTCTAAATGTTGGTTACTAATGAAGGATTTTTCCTTTTCTTTATACATGTATATAAAGATTTATTAATAAGAGTAAAGTAGTATTTGCAGATGATAAATTCCTTAGTTAGCAACCTGTTCCTTATCATCTATCCTACCACAATCCACATCACGATGGCATCGATACAGAACAACAAAAACCACATTTCAAGAAATCTGAACCCCCCCCTAACTATATAAAACTTAGGACCTGGCTTTCATTCAAAACCAGCTCTACAATTAGCAATACTTTTAGACAGTATCAGCTGGATTCCCAGTGTACATGATAATGTCACAGAATAACCCCAACTGTAACTAATTTAATTAAGGCTTGATCCTTGAATACAAAATCACTCCTTTTCACCAAATCGTGATGCTCACTGACCTACAGGAGAGAAAACAGGCAACACAGACAGGGAACCATTCTCTGTCATTTAACCCTTTTGTTTATTCAGCTACAAGGGAAATATATTACTAGTGTAATTCTCATGAGAACCTTTTTAACATAAACAGAGGAGTAACTCCAGGTAGCCACATTAAACTACTATTTTACACAAAAAGATTATGTTTCACAGTTGTTTCCATTAGGCTTTCAAAGTTTCAAAGATATGTAGACCTCTCCCAGTCTACATTGTATATCTGAAGTTTAGGAGTTGATTGTGTTTTGAACTGAGCTGACAACTAAGCCCCACACAGCCTCTCAGTCAGTTCTCCCCATGATGGGATGGCGGTAGAGATTCAGAAGAGTAAAAGTGATAAAACTTGTGGTTTGAGATAAACAAGAGTTTTATAGGTAGAGTTGTAGAAGTTGTGCATCTGAGCAAAGCAAAACAATTCATTCAGTGCTTCCCATGAACAGGCAGGTGTTCAGCCACCTGCAGGAAAGCCAGGCTCCATCACATGTAACAGCTGGGAGGACAGAGGCCATCCCTCTGAATGCCCTGCCCTTCCTCCCTCCCTCATCGTTTTGTGCTCAGCACAATGCCCTGTGGCATAGGATAGATATCCCTTGGGTTTGTTGGGATCAACTGTTCCTGCTGTGTCCCCTCCCAACCCCTGCGCCCCCAGCCCTCCCAGGTGGGATGGGGTGAGGAGCAGAAAAGGCCTTCATGCTGTATGTAAGCATTTGTAAGCACTGCTCAGCAGCATCAGAAACATCCCTGTGTTATCAACACTGCTTCTAGCACAAATCCAAAGCATATCCCATATTAGTACTGTAAAGAACATTAACTCTGTCCCAGCTTAAACCAGCACAGAGTTAAAATGACACAATGTCACACTGAGCTCTAGAAAGCTGATGACTAGTGCTCTGATGATTCATTCAGCTTATGAGGGAGGAGAGCAAAAAGAGAGAAGCAAGAGGCTGACTCGGCCTAAAATGGAACTCACAAAATGCTCAGAGGCTTCTTGAACAGCATACATCAACCTGCAAGCTAATATGGCACCTACTGATTCTGCAGTTGAACCCTTCTCTCTGGGTTCATGGATTTTTTCAACCTGAGCAACTGGTTGATTTTTTAGGTCAGCTTTACCTCTAATCTTTTATTTTAAACAAGATAGATGTGTTTAGGAGGTGCCTGACCTGATAGGGTGTGTGAGCACCTGAAATGGCTGAAATGCCTCATCTTTGGCACTTGGTCTCAAAGAAATGTGCCCACAAGGTGAGTGCAACACCATGAGCCACTCACATGGAGCAGTGCTCATGTGCAGCCTTTGAATCACTTGAGCTGCCCAAGAGAGTGGGTTTTGGAGAGCACTGGGAATGATCCACTGGGGCAATGAGATTCACCTACCTGCCTGTGTAGGATTCTTCACTCTTCAAATTCTCACTGCATATAGTCCTGTTGACCTTTTGTTGAGCTTTTAATTTTATTACATACAGTCACACCTATGTTTTTTGAGGAAGAGATTTAAATTGCAGATTAAAAAAAAAAAACAGAACAGGGATCTTTAAAGTGTGTCTAACTTCACCTTCAGAACCAAACACTTCTTTCTTTTTAATATGCTGAATACAAGTAATTTGCTGTTCATCTTATACCCATCTAAAAGTTTAGGAGGACATGAATTAACACAGGAGAGACAAATGTGTAAATAGACTTTAATAAAATGAATTGAGAAAAAATGATGTACATTCCTCAAATGGGCATCCAGACTCCTAATATTTTTCACCAAGCTACCATGCAATTCATTGGATTGAACTAGGTAAATGTCCATTTACTGTTCTTCAGATATCTCACAATCTGATTTTTGAGAAACAGAAAGATGTTTAAAAAAAATCTTGAAGATGTTTAAAAAGCATCTTTAAAACATTAAAGATGTGTAAAAAACTCCAAACATCAAAATAGTTATTTCTCACTTGCTGCCTGTTTCTGTTTTATGTTGTGTTTACTGCCACTGTGCTGAGATTTCCATATTCAAAAATCACTTTTCTCGTGGTTCCATTGACTGCAATTGTATATTTAAATGTACCCATCACAAAATAATTCTCTCTAGGACTGACAAACACTATATTCTCCTTTGACTCTGGGTAAATTCCTGACTCTGTTCTCTATGTAGTGTCTGATAGTGAGCAAATGCATTTTTCAGGTACTTGTTCTCATGCATGGCCAGCTATTAGGAGATTGTTCAGTGAAAGCTGTTTTGTGTCTTTTTTTTTTCTCCCAACCATCTAAGTTCCATATATTTAAGTTCCAGAGGACAGCAAAGCACTTAGATTGTATATTGTAAACATAAGCCATTAATTTCTGACCTTGCTGTTGGCTGCAGTGGCAATTGTGAATGATAATGAAAAGGATAATTATATTCCAGCTGTAATACTTAGATTCCATTGTTTTTACAACAGATTGCATATGTCTTAGTTTCTACTCTGATGAAGGAAAAAGTCTTATTAGACAAAAATGTTGTGGATAGTTTCTTCTACTCTGACATAAATATTTTTTTTTGCTGTATAAATAGTTAAAATATGCAATTCACATCCATTTAAATATGATATTTTAATAAATATATAGTAATTGAATACATATGTATTTCAGTACTTAAATGATGTTTTGCAATTCATTAGATTCTGAAAAGTGCTCTGTTGGTGTAGTTCTCTTCCACTCAGATCAAAGGCATCATTTCCTAAGCAAAAGTGTTAGTAGACTTATTTTGAAAACCCACTTAGTAACTAATGTAAATGACATGCATCATATGCTAATCTTCTGGTTGCTTTATTTATAGATTAAAAATTAGAACAGAAAAGAATTATCTAACATGGCCCTTAAATACACATTTTTTTTGAAAGATGACATAAAAAATACAGTCCAAAATATTTTAAAGCAATCACCATCCTTTTTCTTTGAATAAAAGTATTTTGCTGTTTTTTTCTGACTTTATGCAGTCTAAATATCAGCAGGTCATATTATGCATAGATTTGTACCTGTGAGAGTGTGTGCTCACCCTCCCACCCCCTCCCAATTTTGAGGGATGACAAATACTGGGGTGCTTTCTGTTCGCAATTGTTTTGGCTTTTGATACAATTGCTTAGTACAGAATAATCTCTCTGCAGCAGTCTGGATGAGGAAATTAAGCTTCCAAGTTCCAGGTTTAAGCAGTGGGTTTGATGAAACAAGCTCTTTAGGAGGATTTGAGTTATCAAGGCTGCTGTGATTGACCCCCATGATCTTCTGACCAGTGCCACAGTCCCACATCTCACCCTGCCTCAGCAGTGCAGAGCCCAGGTGTGGTGCCAGGGCAGGGTGGGTGGTGCTCCAAGGGACCAGTGGCACCTGCCAAATGGATGGCTGGGATGCTCCCTGTGCCGCAGCCCTGCTGTCTGCTGGAGGTCTGCCATCTTCATGCCTAAGCTTAGCTTCTGTGGGCAGGTGCCTATGTCTGCAAGGTATTTTGTATTAGATAAAGTAGAGCCCAAACCAGCTGCCAGCTGCTCTCTGCCCAGATTGCTCCTTATCCTGAATCAGATCACCAGGCAGTGAGAGGGATCTCAGTTCATTTCATTTTAAGTCAAGGACTCAAAGGTGAGACCTGAATTCAAGCTTTCAAAGTTTCTACTTCCCACTTCAGGGAAGCCTCAACAGGTTAGTCAAGAGGATAAATGCACAAACCTGTGTTGTCATTATAGTACAAGAGTTCTGTTGTCATTACATTGCAAGGGTTCCATATTGCTAGAGGTTCATACCTCCTTGATGTTTCTCGTAGGCAGCTCCTCCAGACACTGACTCTTCCTTTTCCTTACAGCAGCCAATTGACTCCAGGTCCCCTCAGCCAACCAATCCACTCTTTTATAGCACTCTTCTGATTGGCTACAGCTGTGGTCTGTTAACATCAGGCCTGCTCCTAATCCTTAATAAGTGGCTCAGCCGCAACTCTTTAGGGGGCAAGATTACTTTCTATGTCACCTTCATTTACTTATGTTCTATCCCCCTACGAACCTGTGTTTGTGATGTGTCCTCACCTCTGCTCTTGCAAGGTTAATAGCTATCTCGTCAGCAAGACAGTTCCAGATTTTGGCACCTTTTTTGTCTGCTAGCAGCTACTCTTCACCCAACACGGTGCAGTGGTTCAGCTCCACTGTCCTCACCCAACGTGGTGCAGTGGTTCAGCTCCACTGTCCTCACCCAACGTGGTGCAGTGGTACAGCTCCACTGTCCTCACCCAGCATGGTGCAGTGGTACAGCTGCACTAAAGGCAGGCAGTCGGCTTCTGCAGCCGCCCATGGTGCCAGGCTAGCCCAGTGCTCTGGGGACTCCTCATACAGCAGAAGTAGGGAGATTATTTTTGTTTATGTAAGTGTTTAGGTAAGTGTGTACCCTAACCAGAGTCTGTAAGAGTCTATGCAGGCCTTATAACAGGCTCCATCATCTCTTTTCCTAGACATATTCTGAGAGCAGTTGGACTGCAGGGTGCTGCTCAGCCCTGGTTCATCTTGTCCATCTTCCCTTGAGGATGCCCATTGTCTCTGCCTGCCCTGAGGCAGGAGCTGCTGGGGCCCAGTGAAAGCAGCCTGGGCTGTCCTGAGTGGCTTTTGAAACAGTGACAGCCAGAGGAGGTGTCAGGTCCTGGAGCTTGACTTGTCCTGGAGATACAGACTGGTACAAACACCTTGAACAAACCTGGCAGTCTTGGGCATCACTGACAAAGTCACAGAATGGTCAATGGTCAAAATGTCTCTCATTTTCTGTTTAAACCACTTATACCTCAGTAATTTTTGGATTAAATTCATTGAACAGGAGAACTGTAAAATGACATGACAGGGAATTGAGCTCAAATATGCAGTATCTATACCACAGGAGGAACAACACTATGGAATTAATTGAATTTACTGACTTCAGTGACATTTTATAATGTATCCTTCTAATTAATCTGTATACAACACATGAATTTTGAAGAGCTAGAAACTGAGTCTAAAATATTAATATATATATATAAAGAAAATACTTAGGTGGTATCTTTTTTTCTGAAATATTTAGCCTCTGTGACTAATGGTTTTATTACATTTTCAGGCTTTGTTGCTAGTAAGAAAAATGCTTAATTTTAAAACACTATTGTTTTTATTGATGATACAGGTGCACCACTGAGGTGCAGCCTATATGTATTCATGTTTGATTTTGAATAGCATAAATGTATATTGATCCAATCAAATACTGTGCATAAAAGGAAACTACATAAATATTGCATTGCATGTCAAAGGCCTTTTAGTTTTGGTACAATAAGTATCTTTCCACTATTACCAGGAGGAGTAGGTATTAGCTCCCAACAATGCTAGTATTTTTCAACATTTTATGTTCAACAAAGGAAGAGAAAAGGTTTCTGGATGTGAATCTGAACTTACGTTTCAGCTGTTGTAAATGCTCTTAACAGTGTGATTTTTCTTTATGCTGTGTGAAGCTTAGCTCTGTATCTCAGCTCTTTGTATAACCATTGCAACAGAGGTTGAAGATGAAATAATGATAATATGGTACTTGAAATAAAGTGATTTTGCTAACACACCAGTGAACATTATCCATTTATACAGAAATAGTATTTTAACTTCTGCTGAGTTTACTCCATAGCTTGATGAAATAGTTTCTTGCTTGGGAAGGAAATGTGCCTGTCTACTTTAGGCTGGTCGGTGAGGAAAAGATTTCACTTTCTGTAGCTTAGAGTAGTGCTTTTGGCATTGTCTCTGTGATCCAGGAACATGGTGTTAGATGGTATTAAGACCTACATCAAATAAGTTGGAAAGTAGGATGGCATAAAAGACAAGTGAGTCAATTGCCTTGTACTGTAAGAAATACTGAAAGTATTTCTTGTGATCTAACCATGACTTCTCATGACCTTGTTTTGACACCATGACTCAATGACACAATTTTATCCCCATGAGAAGTGGATTATTAACTTCCTGTGGGCCGAAAAACTGGAGAAGAAATAAGGTTATTTGTGGTTGTTTATTTCATTCTCTTTCTGACACTTTTCTGCCTGATGATTCTTCCTAGTGCCTGGAGCCCTGCAAAGAGTCCTGGGACCTGAAGAAAAACCATTGCCAAAGCTTCTGTGAGGTAGGTCAGCCCAAGGGCACGCTTTCTCACTTTGTTCTAGCAGCCTCTTTAATTTAAATTATTGGCTTCAAGGAGACAGCTGAAAACCATTGTTTTTGCAGCATTTGCCTTTATTTGAAAGGATACACATTTAAGAATGTAGCCATATTAATTTTGAATTAAAAAAGAGGTTTTTTCTGACCAAATGATTTATCTGGACTTGTAAAGACTCAATCCAGTCACACAGCATCTCTCAGAAGGTGCTCTGACATCCCTCCTCTAAGATGCTATTTCTACCACTTGTCCTTCTATCTTTTCTTACCATCTGTAAGGAAGACAATCTTTGTTTAAAAGATAAAATGTTATTGTGTGAAAAATCCTTGTGCAGGATAGCTAGAACAGATGTAAGTCAGTCTGATTTATAGAAGAGTAGTTCCCCAGGAGTAACTGGATTGAAGTTCAGAAGACTAATATCAAAATATGGAATTATTCAAGAGCAAATGTTTTGAAAACTATTTTTGAACCATCTATCAGTATAATCTGTGAAGCAGCAAACCTGAATCAGTCAAACTAGAACAAAGAAGGAGATTTTTTATTGGATTTGAAACATGGCTCTGAGTTGGTGGAAGTGATCTGTTGCAGTTCTTAAGTGGTTTTTAGTTCAAAATGGAAGTATCAGCTCAATAGAAACTTGCCTTATCATAAAAAAGGTTCAAATATATTCAAGTCTATGGAAGTGAGTTCTTAGGAAGATTTTAATCTTTTCCTATAAAAAAACAGAAATTACCTTAATTACCTTACTTGATATATTGATCTTACTGGTACAGAGATTTAACTCCTTCTCTTTACTGTGGACACTTTTTTTCTGGTATAAGAGAATGTCCTACATTTAAATTATTTTAAGCATCATGGAGATGATTAGAAAAAGCTGTAATTTCAACTAAAAAAATGTTAGAAGCAGCAATGTGTTAATAGGGATTACTAAATTACTGATCTATGTAGTTACCACAGACGACAAAATAAAAGTTTCTCATGAAAACCAAGACTTGCAAGAATTTTTTATCTCAGATTATTTGCTATTTTCGAATATACAAAATTCTAGAGTACTGTAAAAAAGCAGTTTCAGTGGATCTAATTTGTGTTGTTCTTGTATATCTCTCTTCACTCAGACTATATGTTTGCAGATATGGGTGAAAATTTGTATAAAATTGGTTTAAAAGGAAAACATTTGTAGAACACTGTTCTATTGTAGTTAAAAACAGTGAGCATCCTTCTTTGATTAGTGTTTTGTGGTCAAAGCTAAATTTAGAACTTCAAAGGCCCATAATGAGGAGCAGCACATTTAGCAGCTAACTGAAAAATGAGCTGTGAAATAGGGTGAGGAGGAGAAGCCTTGAGGACGTATTATGCCTCAGGGAGCTATAACATTTTTAATTAAGTAGCTGCAAATTTGTGATGTTTTAGGATTTGAAATTAGCTTCAAACACAAAAGCCCGGGACCACTTTCCTTTATCTCAGACTCATGCATACTCCATAGACATTGATTGAGTGAAAGGAGGCTGTTTTGCTGTGAGAGTGTTTTCAATCTTTTTTCGTTTTGTAAAAAATCTGGAAGCAACAATTTAGCTTTGTGTTTCTCAAAGTTCCTGCTTCATGTGTTACTTCTTATTTACCAAATGAGTGTATTACTCAATGGTAAAGGGAACCTTATGTCTGATGGACAATTTATCTGATTCCCTGTTTCTGTTTTTGGCTTGGGTTTTTTTTTGGGTTTTTTTTTTTTTGGTTTTTTTTTTGGTTTTTTTTTTGTTTTTTTTTTCCCTATAAACTTATTTTCCTTCTCATTTAGCTTTTTAATTGGTTAATCATGGCATCAGGTGCATTCCAATGTGGGGAACAGCAGGAGTGCATGTCCAAGAGTCATTGGGGTCTGTAGGAGGCAAAGAGACTGCTCATTTTTGCAGCATTTTGGCTGGTTAAAGCCTGTAACACCCAAATCCATGCCTGAAAGCTTGGTTCAAAATCCTGGACTGTTCTGTATGAAAAATGGGAGAGGTAATGTAGGGGCACATTCTTGTGCCAGAGCGACTTTAGAGAAGTTTGTGAAACACCTGGGCCTCTGCAATAGCCAAGGCTTCCTCATTCCATCAGAGATATGAGAAGAGTAAAAAACAAGAAAGTAAAGCATTTGAATATGGAAGAAGTTTCAGAAGTTCCGTGGCTATCTGGATATAGAGAGTGGGTTGTAACTCCTGTGTAGGCTCAGGAACCTGTAAATCAGATCTGTCAGGATGGAATGTTTTTGGTTGCTCTGGTATGGCAGGGCCAGCTGCAGACAATGCCAGTTACATGCTGCAGTCATTCTGAGGCAATCGCTTCAGCTGCTTCTGCACCAAACTAAACAAAGAGGACATGTAATTTCCATGTCACACACCATATTCTCCCAGGGTTGTAGAAGCTATTTTAAATACTGTTTTAAGTGGACCTTGCAAACCTCTGGGTGTAACATATGCTGTAAAATGTGCATTGAAGCATCTTCTTAAATATCTAGGACTAGATTTCTCAAGTAAGTAGCATTCACTTTGATATTTATTCAATATCTTTAAAGCTTATTTTAATTTTTATTTTCTGCTGATCATTTTATCATAAATGCAGTTCCAGTTCCATGAAGAATTATACAATTACTAATATGTTGGCAAGAACATAAAGATGCTGCCAAATCTTCTCTTAGCCAACTTAGTTCAAACAGGATAATGAAACAAGATTTCTCTTATTTATCTAGAATGGCATTACATCAGATATTGTGGGGAAAGTGTTGTAAAGTACCGAGGAAAGAATGTGGGGTAGTCCAAAAACAGCAGACTGTCTGACCATTGCTTCCCCTTTGTTTTGGGAGTGTTTTTAATCTGTCATTGAGCAACTTTATAGCCAGTCAATGTGAGGAAAACAAGGGAAAGCTGGCAGATATAAACAACACAGTTCCATTAAATATGGTGGTCTTACTTGAGGGAATTCATCATTCTGTACTTGGAATTCTTTTTCAGAAGTGGCTTGTATATATAAATATTCAGGGATAGTCTTGCAAGTCTTGCAAAAGCTGGAAATCTGAATAATCCTTTAGGAGGTCTTGGGAAATTTATAACATTTTTTTTTATGGAGTTTGGTTGGGTTTTTTGGTTGTTTGTTTTTTTTTTTTTTTTTTAATTTTTCCTGTTGAAAACGTACTTTTCTTCTGTTTTCCTTTTAGCCTCTTTTCCCCAAGAAGAATTATGAATGCCTAACTAGCTGTGAATTCCTTAAGTACATCCTGTCTGTGAAGCAAGGGGACTGCCCAGCACCTGAGAAGGCCAGTGGTTTTGCAGCTGCCTGTGTTGAAAGCTGTGAAGCTGATATTGAATGTTCTGGAGTGAAGAAATGCTGTTCCAATGGATGTGGTCACACGTGCCAAATTCCAAAAAATCTCTATAAAGGTAGAGATTATTCATATGTACTCATACTGGGCTAACAACTTCAGGCCATAGTGAAGTCTCCTAGTAAACCAGGACTCCTATTTGCTGGGAGTTTGTATGGATGGGAGGAAAAAGGAGAGGTACCTGTAGAGATGTGGCTGCATAGTGAAAGGGTGGAAAACCAGTGAGAAATGTTGCTTAAATTTCTGATTTTTTTCCCGCTTGTGAAGCTCATGTCTGGAAATCTGTGGAATGTAAGATCAAACTTTGTCAGTTTAGGTAAAATCTCACTTAATTTGGTGCCAATAAGAGAGAATGCAGGAGGAAAATATTTAATGATAAACAGTTCAGGTCCTGTTAATCAGAATTAACATTTATGTCTACAAGCCAAGTAGATGGGACTACCAAGTAGGTACTGTGAAATAATCTAGTAAAAGAAAAATCAACACAGAACAACATAGTGAAAAGATTATAATATCTCCATACAGATATATATTAAATCATTATCTGAATCTAAGGCAATCTTATTCAAAAATTTTTGAGTCTTGAGATTCTGTGAATAAGCCTTTTCTTTGACATCCTTCAAAAAGAACATATAAGGTAAGAAAATTTTTCCTTAGACAAATTCCAGAGTTTAATTTACTGGAATTTAAAAAAGCTTTATACACTTAAATATTTGAAAAATATTCTCCTAATGCAGAAAGATAAGCATTTGTGAAGAGAATATTCTTTTACCACACGGTGGTTGGTGTTTTTGTACAAGAATCTATTCTTCTTATGTCAGTGATAAAAAATAAATATTATTCAGTAATTCAGTTATTAATCAGATAGCGTGGGCTCTCTGTGGGAGCCTAATCAGCAGAACCCTGATCTAAGCTCCAGGCTTAGGTTTGAATCCATGCTTATTTCCAAATGTGGATGGAAATGTATAAAATGGGTTAAGAAGATGGTGAATTTTTTTTTCAAGTTCATTATTTTAACTAAAATATTATAAATCTTTTTCAGTGTGTTCAGAAGGGAAACTGTCTTGTTTGCAGGATGCTTTAGAGCAGCCCCTTTAAAACTATAAGGAATTAGTACACACCAGCACATAGCACCTTTCAAAATGAAAGTTATTAAAATGGATCACTTATTTGTTTTGGTTTTTTTTTGTCTTATTAAGACAAATGACCAGAGTGGTAAAGAGGCATTCATGTTGTGTGTGTAATGATTTACATGTTCAAGCTCCATGCCACAACTGCAAAGCATTCCAGTAAATATAACAACTGGGAAAGCTAAAAACAAGCAAGCAAATAAAACACGATTAGATGCTCCTGGAGCTGACACAGCCTATGACAGGCTATGATACATTCTGTAAGCACACACTGGAAGGTCTCCTCTCTTTGGCCTGATTAAATGGGAGCAGAACTAACCTTCCCTAACATCTTATCACCGATCTGCAGGAGGTGCTGGCTTGTAAGAGCATATATGTCTTGCAGAGGAAGGGCAAGCTCAATACCCTACTGCCTTCTCAGCTGATGAATTCAGCTAATTAGCCTCTTCAACCTGTCTTACTGCAACAAAAGACAAATAGAAGTGGAGCAGCCTCGCTATTCATTTCCTCCAGGGGTAAATGACCTTCCTGTCACTAAGGAAGAGCAAACTCTGCAAGCATGACTAAGATCTAGTGAATAAGTTCAGTACTTATTCTTATCATTTTGACAGCACTCACAGCTTGAAAATGAACTCAGATTGAATCTAAGAGTCTGCAGAAGTTTCCATAGTTTTACTGTTGATCAAGTGCTGGAGATTAGTTACAACAGTAGATGTAAAATTCCTGTCTGATTTGCTGGATTACCAAACTGAATTTCCCCTCTAGTACTGAGTGCTAAAGTCCAATCCTAAAAAAAAATGTTAATGTAAGTACACTGCCACCAAAGACACATTACAAATGTTTTTGGATTAATGTAACAAGTACATTTGCATCTCTGTTGGGAATATTACTAATTGGTTATGTAGTCTTCACATATTTATATCCCTTTAGGGGAGATACCAAATGTTCTCTCCTACTCTTCTATCACTGGCCTCATCCCCCATCTTTACACTGTCTCAACTACTGAAGGACTTGAGAAAGTGTCTCTGCAAATCTGTGTAGAAAAAGGTAAATTGTGAAGGGAAGATTTGGAAATTCACAGGGTCTGACGATGTGGCAAGATTATAGTAGGATAACTGGGGTCAGATGGTCACCCACAGTTTTATGACTCTTCATGCTTAAAGCTAAACAGTTTTGTATTATAAACATAGTGTACAGTTTTAAATGTGCTCATTTCTGAGTGCTTGCAGAACTGTGTTTCCAATTGTGTTGATGCCATGGATGTACCCTTTACAAGGCACTCCAATGGAAACATTTTGAATTCTGGGGGAACCAATGTTTAAGATACAGCTTTTCATGACAGACCAATGTGCAGTTAATTTTCATGGCACTGAGATGCATGTGCTGTTTGAAAGACACCTTTAGAACTATTTTTCCTGGACTCTGCTATGGCACACATACAGTGATCGGTAATTTGAATTATTTGGTTAAGCACTGCAGACTTTGGACTAATGCAAACTTTGGAGCACTGCAGACTGAGAGCTAATTTGTTCCAGCACGAAAAAAGGGGCTGACCATTTACATAGTAAAAAAGACACATTGAAGAGTAATTGAATCTTCACATCTGGATATTAAACTGATGGTGCTGGTTCCACAGAAGTATTTTAAAGTGCACTTGTGCCGTGCTCTCATTGTTTGTGCTGCCGTGCTCCATCTGCACACGATTACATAACACTGAGATCCTTGCAATCAAGTGAATCCAACTGCCCCTAATGCAAAGCAGATGGAAGTTTTCTGCACATGCAAATTGTGGGATTATTGTGTATCATAACTAAAGAAGGATTTGCAAATGTGGAAATCCAAAGTCATGTTCATTATGTTAGACTAAGACATTAGGCTATTGAAGGATATCCAGGGTCTAAACTGCTATGATAGCCACATTTAGGTACTGTATTTTTTTCCAGGTGGATTTTAGGTTTCTTGAAGATCTACAAGATGATTTTCATTTACTTTTAGGTCCTTGTATACTCAGGTTTATAAGAACACCCCTTAAAATGTAAAAGTGGTTTGTTCACTTGAGGAAATTTTGGTACTAAGTCATCTGTGGCAGACTGAGTAGCAAACAATTTCTCTAACCAATACATGCAGGTGGCCTTATGTGGACAGTCATTGAAACAACAAAATAACTAAAGTGCATATGATAGCTTGCTAAGAAGGTTTATATGTAAACACACAGAGATCTTATTTGTGACATATCCTCAAGTGAATAAAAAAGGCTGCACACTAAAATACAAATATTCCTGATGTGTGTCTGGAGAAATGTAGATAACACTTGATTTGTTGATTTAATCAAAAGATGTCCAATTTGAAGAGTTGTTTTTTCCTTCAAGCTACTGCAGATGTTTTCAAAAAGGTGATATTACTGGCAGTATAACAACATAAATAAGCATCTTCTGGTGTCACTGTGTAATGAGAAATTAAGGTAATATTTTAGAAATATATCTTTTTTCTCTGAAATGCAACAATTTGACAATATAAGTAACATATCTATTCCAAGATGTCTTGGAATTACCTTTCCTAGCTCTTTAGGGAAGAGTGGAGAGGGACACATCATGTAGTACAGCTGCCACATGTGAGTCAGTAAGATCATGCAGCCATGGAGAAGCAAACAGCTTTTTAAAGTACATCAGACTAATGTAAGATGTATGAAATAATCACACTTCACTGGTCTGCACTGCTAAGAGCTTAGACACAGTCTGTGTCCAGTTTTAGGTTTGACTCTGGAGAAGGGCTCAAAGCTGGAGAATCTCCAGAGGCAACTGCAAGAGTAAACAGAGGTCTAGGAATACTGAAATTAAAGGGAAATGGAGTGCACTGTGGTTATTAGACTGAAGAAGAAAGCATTCAGAAGCATGATAAAAGTCTTGTGGTACATGGAAAGCTTCTCCCCAGATAACAGAGAGAATCTCCCCATGATCCACAAACATCTTGGACCACTTCTGAGTTTATGATGCGCTGAGGAGACTAAACAAGGCAGTGAGAAAACTTTCTTGTAGCAAGGATAGACAAGTAGTGAAATAGACTACGTGATGCTATGGAAATTTTGTTATTAAATGTGTTTAAGGATAAATTGGGTGAAAAACTGAACATTAGGTACAGCCGAATCTGCTTGGGAACAAAGGGGTCTTTCTCCCAGTTATATTGAGCAAATGTTCTCTGTAAAGTCAGTTTTAGTTTACAACTTTCATGTCCTTCAGTTTTTTAATGAAATAAAGAAATAATTTTGAAGATTTTTTTTTAAAACAAATTTTCATGTTAACAGAGATGGGTTAGCTAGGAACAGTCCTGAAACTTCCATGCTTATCATTCCTCCCTTTTTGTCATTTTCTCTTGCAAACAATCTTTTTTCAATTATTT
Source organism: Molothrus ater (assembly GCF_012460135.2). Lineage (NCBI taxonomy): Eukaryota > Metazoa > Chordata > Aves > Passeriformes > Icteridae > Molothrus > Molothrus ater. The sequence continues at coordinate 21,298,196 of NC_050479.2, forward strand.
TTTATACAGCTTCATCTACAAATGGCTTAAGCATATCTTGTAAATTACTCATTTATTTTTATCTGTGTGTTCCTACTACAGGTGTTCCACTGAAACCCCGAAAAGAATTAAAATTCATAGAACATCAGTCTGGAGACCTGGAGGTGAAGTGGTCTTCAAAATTCAATATTTCCATTGAGCCTGTGATCTATGTTGTTCAGAGGAGGTGGAATCAAGGGATCCATCCAAGTGAGGATGATGCTACAAACTGGCAAACTGTGGCACAGGTTAGTTCTTTGTAAGCAATGTGGATCTGGTCTCAGAATGTCACAAATCTCTTGAAAATGTAGAATTAGAGAGCAAAATCCATTCAAGGAAGCACATTAGGGACATAGTCCTTCTGAGTTTAGTGGGACTCATTGCACAGTGTCCAAGGCATGGCTTGATTCTTGTCAAAAGTTAAAAACCCAGCTGGTGAAAAGGCTATTTATTTAAAAAAAACCCCAAAAAAACAACCAAAAACAAAACAAAAAAACCCCAGAGTACAAAAAATTTACTAAAACCTTTATTCTTTGTAAACTTCTTTTTCTCAGGTGTGACCCTCCCAATTCAGAAAAGTCTATGATGTCATGCTCTTATCACTCAGTGCAATCCAGACTAAAAATGTAAGATTCATGAGCAAATGTTTCTTAATGAGAAGCAGCCAACAGAGCATAAATTTTCACTTAGTTTCTTCCCAGTTTCAATCTGTTTTTTACCATGCTGACAGTCCACCTGGATGGCAGAGTTCCAATCGTTTATCTTACTGCTTCACCCTTATCCCTGCTGACAACAAAAATAAAATGCTGATTTTGAAAAGATCTGCAAAATATCATTATAGCTAGGAAAAAAAAGGAAAGAGAGAATAAGTAGAACCATCCACAAAATAGAGTAGGGGATTTAAATTCTGTGACAATTTGTGCTCATTCTCAATTCAGATTGTGTTGGAAAATGCTGTCTTACAAAAACATGAAGCTTGTGAGTCTGAACACTCAGAACTGAATTTCTTAGTTTCAGCATGGTGCTAGAGGGAGCTGTCACTATGTTATAATCTTGCTCAAGAAAAGCCCCCTGCAGCAGACCCTGGCAGGAAACCTTGCTTGTGCAAGCCCATGAGAGCATGTCCAAAACTGATCAAGTTACAGTGGCTTATGATCTCTCAGTTGAGGTGCAGGTCCTGAACCTGCATTCTCCATTCCAGGAAACAACCTCCTGCCTTTGTTGCAAGGAAAACAGCAAGTAGTAAAAACGTGCCAGATCTGAATTACTCCTCACTGTTACTGAACCATGTGTCTGTGATAGACTGTAGAAGCTCAGCTGCTGTGGCTGGTGAATCCAGGCTGCAAAGGGAGCACAGTGCTCTGCTATTTCTCATCCCAGACCTCATGCACATTTCTGGGAACATTCACTATAGATGCTCCACAGTAGCTGAACATACATGACCCCTTGCCTTGCAGTGGATCTGCAGGAGAGTGTTTCAGAAACACTGTTCCTGTGCAATAAGAGCAATAAGAAGCCTGACAGCTGCCTTTCCTGGGGTCTGGTGAATGCAGGCAGAAGGGGCTGAGTTAATCACTGTGGCAGGAGAAGCCTCCTCAGACTGACATCTTTCTGACAACTTCACTGTCCCTTCTGCATCACAGGAGACACGAATTTGATTGTGTGGTGGACCCCACTGGGAATGTCAGTTCAAAGCACGCTTCAGGATGCCTGACTGGCTTTGTGAACTGTGTTTACCTTATGGGACATGCAGGCTGGGCACCCTGGAGGGGTGCTAGTAATCAGAATTTGTGTCTTTAGAGAGTAGTGTACCTCTTCCTATGGTGTTTGTAGTTTTAGACATCCCACCAGGCAATCAAATTTGTTTGGCCAAATGTGATAGAATTTATTTTTCAATATCAGCAGCAAGGATGGATATCCAGTTTGACTCCAGTGATTGTGTGCACAGCCTCCAGGCTTTCCTTGTCTTTGTAACTGAGATGTTTTTCTTGTATGATTCCAAAACATTGAGGTATGAGCCCTTAATTATAGGCAAAGGCTGAGAAGAGCTGAGCCATTTAGCTAAAAATTCCTAGAGCATCTCTGTCCAGAGGAGATGATTCTGGCTGTTGTTTTACTCTGCAACTTAAGGTAGAGACCGTGTAAAGAGTAATCAAAGATCAAAAAAGCTGTGGGTGAGGATCTAAATTTCTCTATGTTTGTACCCATGTGTAGCATAAACAAAGTTATTGTTTGCATCTTCTTATAAGAAATTTCATAATATTTCATCAGAGTTACTCTCTAATATTTTTTGTATGTCCAAGAACAAATGGGGTTATAATTTTCGATAAATTTAAGGGGCTTAACTTTTAAAAAAAACTTGCTGTATTCTGTTGCCCTCAGAGGAGCTAATTTGCAAGTAATTTCTCATTTTTGACACAAATTTTTACTTTGTATTGAAACAATAATTTTGAAAAAGTTTGTTTATTTTTGTGCCATGTTTTTTGTATCATCTTTATGTTTTCTTTTTAAGGAAGAAGGCACAATCTATTAGTATACTATTTTGCTCTCCAATTATATAGGAAAGCAAACACATTGAAAACAATTCTAGTTATTTCTCACTTCTGGAGGAAGGGATTTTAATGTAGTTTTTTTACTGCGTATTTTGGGGAAAATTTGATATGATTAACCATTTGACTAATTTCCATTGGTGAATATAAAAACTATGGTAACTAAGATGCTAGTTGGCCAAGCTGGCTGTGATGTAGATTGTCCTAAGTGTTATGTGAAGTTTCCTACAGTACTGTAACTTAAGATTCAGCCAGCTGAGCAGGACCTGCTGCATTATCCTATGGAAATACTGCATGTCATGTGAACAGACTTACCATTCCATTTGGTACTAATTCTCTCTAAAAATAGTAGCATTATTGTTTACATTGGAAATTCAGCTATTTAATCATATTACTATAATATAATAAAGTTGATTAAAATATACCAGGCCAGTTATTTTCAGACAGAGCATGTCTGTGTTGTGTGAATGGATGTAATGTGTACACACACACATATATACATGTATATACATATGGGCAGACAGTGATGAAGTACATTTATTAGTCTAGTCCATTACTAAAACAAATAAGGGACAGTATTTACTGATAGATTGATTGTGACAGACCTTAGTGCTTCACCTTGCAATTGTCTAAACTCTGTGGACAGCTAATCTTCGAAAATGAAGCTTCTGAAACACCTAAAATTCTGGTTCTGAGGATCACAAGGAAGTTCTCAGCCCATGACAGTGAGAAATACCTGCTGGACCTAACCACCAGTCCTGTACACTAAAGGTTTCTTTCTCCATCTCCCAGGGGGGGCTTGCTTTGGTAAGCAGAGAAATGAGCCCACCTTGTGTGGGATTGTATTCACATGAAGTAGGACAGGTCTGCTGTCCTTTGTTAGAGTAGTGGATACAATACTCAGAATTTCTTTTCTATCAGAGGAAATAGAAACTCAGCTTTTCTGATACCCTAGGTGGTATCCCTTCACTTTTTGAAATGCAAATTCTTTTATCACTGTGTTGTTTCCAAAGGTGTAGAGCTGTGAACTCAGCAGGGTAAGGCTGTACTCTCCTGTTTCTATTAAACATTTGTGCTACAGAGAGGAGTCCAGGATTCATAATGGAGAATGAGCACAGTGAAACAGTCCATTGATTACTGTAATCCTTGGATAGAGTCCTCTGTACAAGTCTTTGCTGTGAAGAGTTCTTTGCACCAATTTTTAACATACATACATAACATATATTCACTGTTTGGAGTGTTGACACAAGAATCCCACCTGAATGGTCAAACTGCTATGCTGCTGGGCCAGATATTCTCTTTCTTCTTCTTCCCAGTTGTAGTAAATCCCACCTTTCCCTTACAAGAAATTCTGACTTTCAGCCTTTCTTTCTCCAAGGAACAGTTTTGCATGTAAATATATATAACATGTTATAGTTCTAGATAGCATGCAACATCCAGGGTGCTAGGGAATATCTTGCCCTTGTCTCTCACACAAAGGATGGAATTGAAGATAGGTCATCCATGCTCTGGGATGCTCTTGATCATTGCTCAGTTGTAGGAGCAGCAGAGGAAGATTTCTGTAGCCATGTTGAAGACAATAACAGATAATCACCTTTTGAAGGACAGGATGAGGAGACTACTTACAGGAAAGGGCTCAGGGTTTAAACAGTTAAGAGCTGCTGGAAGAGGAGTAGAATTGTTAGTGCTTCCTAAATGGAGCAGCTCTGGGCAAGTCTTGGCCAAATTCTCACAGAAAGCCCAACCTTGTTCTGCTTTCTGGCTACTGGAGGTGGCCTGTTGTCCCTTGGACCTAAAATGAGCTCTTGAGAAGTAATGTCAAGGTATTATGTGTATTGTCCAGCTCATGTCATTAAGATTACATGCTGCTCTTATATGAAGTTGTATCCTAATGTAGTTAATAGGGATTTTCCCTTGTCTTCATTGAACTTTGCATGATACTGAGGGCAGACATGTTGGCCAGTTATTTTGTTTGAGGACTAATTTATTATTTTATTCCAAATAAAACACCTGTTAGAATTTGAAGCTACTTTCCAAACATTCATCTTATAACTAAACAATGCCAAATACATGGTAATTATAATTCTGTAATGATTTGAGTGGTGATCTTTTGTTTTTGTCTTTTATTTATGATTCTTAAAAATTCTTTAAAAGTGTTGGTTTTTTCTTTCACATTCAGACAGAATTTTAGGTGTGTGATGAAATTTAACCATTAGTTATTTGGTACCACTCAGCATAGCTTTTAGTGGGTTTAAATTAATGTGAAAGATATTGAAAGGATTCTGAATATTATGAGTGCAGCTCCAAAAATACTTAAGAAGTGAGAACTAACTAAACTAAAGCAATTAAACAAAAAAAATAGTTATAGCATTAAGGTAGTGTAAGATATCTCAGCAATACTTAGTTATTTCTAGAAATTTATTAATTCTATGTAAAAGGTACTTAAAAGGTGCCAAAGTGGTTTATATCATGTTAGTTGGAGGTAGACCTCCTGCATGCCATTGAGCTTAGCAGGAGCTTGGCATACAAAATGAATTATGAAAGTAATAGGCCCAAGGCATGTTCATGAGTTGAAATAATTTTGGCATTATGGATTGACAGTTTATTTGATTTTACATTATTTCGTGGTTGCCATGGGAAACTGACACTTCTGAAATACTTTCTTTTAATCAACAGAATATGAGCTGATGCCAGTGACAAATAACTCCTTTGAGGAATTTGGGATTAAGTTTATTCAGATTATGCTTGCCTTGTTACAAAGTTCAGCAAACATATTTTTAAAAGCCCAGAAGACTGTAATTAGTTACTTATGATTAAATATTGGTCCTGAACCTGTTTTCAGTTGCCGCAATAGGGGAACTGAAATAGGGAAAAAAATAGGATATTTGAGTACTCCATAAAATAAAAAGAATTGCAAAAGTTGATTCGGGTAGGCTCTTTCTTCCCTGGGGCAAACCTTGGATAATTCCCTCTACAAGTAACATAAAGGTTAAAAAGGGAAAGGAGATGAGGTAGACTGTCAGGACTGGTAGCCTTGCTTAAGTTGAGAAGAGAGTGGTCTGAATGGAGAGGGACTCTGATTAGCAGCAATATGTGATGGACTCAGAGTCTGCAACGCTTAGCAGTCTGAGAGAGTCAATAATATGGTTTAGAAAAACTCTCCTTTCCTTACATACACACACAAATGAGATATTTGTTTCCCTAAATTTTGTTTGTCACCAAATGAAGAGACTAAGTGGAGAATAACACCTACAAATTTTATTTATCAGGGCTTTAAAAGGCCATTGCTGAAGAGCTGAAGCAAATTCCTCAGTTTCTGATTATCTGAGTTATGTCAGCAACTTCTGGTTTCTTACACAGAAAGAAGAAAGGGAGCAAGAAGCGGAAATTATGTTTTGCCTTTTTTTGGGAGCTACTTAGTATCATTACAAGTAATGTTGAATCTTATACAGGAAAGGTGACTTCTTGAACTTGTATAAAACAGAGCTTGTAAAAATAAATTGGTGTAACTACATTTTTAATGAGCTTGCATGTTTGGTCAGTAATGGTAATCAGTGGTGATTGTATAATATATTTAGACATATATATGATATCTGGTTCAGGTTCTTGTGTTACTTTGATGAAAGAATTAAACCAAAATGTAGCAAACATGACATACTAAAGTGAATTGAAAACTGGATAATTGAGAGGTAATTAAAAAAAGTGAAATTTCCAAGTGGATATGTTTTTGATGAGTTCTACAAAAATGCCACATCTTCTGTAGCTGGAAGTGATTCAGTGGTTACCAGGAGGCTGTGTTCAGTTCTGGTGTTTGTACCTTAGAGAAAAAAAAAGAAAGAATGCAAAAGATAGTTCTTCAAAAGTTTAATGGGGTAAAAAAAAAAATGGAAGAAAATAGGGCTCAGAATAAGAATGTGCAAAGCACTTCCTACTGAAAGGGTTCAGATTGTATCTATGCTTATACCATATTTCAGTGGTTCTCCCCTCAGGATTTGGAAATTGAACTCATGACACTGGCAATCTCAGTAGGTGTTATTGGAGAAAAGGTCAGCTCCTATGACCTGAGAAAAGTCTTCAGGGAAGAGTTAAGGCTGTAAGTGTCTTTTTGACCTAAGTGCAAAAGATGTGAAGAAGGCTTACATTCATTATCTGAGAGTTTTGTGTTTCCTATGAACTAGAAAAAGTGGGTTCTCACAGCACCGGATTTCATTAAGCTATTTTGCACCCCTAATTCTCTGAGAATTGAGAATTGAGGAAATCAGTCCCGTCACCTGGGGCAACGAGTTCCCTGAAATATCACCTGAACAGTGAGACCTTAAACACTGGTGAAGGTTGTGATAACTGCAGAACTAATTGTGTGAATTTAATAGCACTTCACCTATTTTCTAAAGGCGACTTTTTCCAGAAGAAACCTGCAATGCACTGTAAAATTGGATGGTTTTATCATTATGTTCACAGCTGTAAATGCTTTGCAGTGCAGAGTGATGGGTCAGGTGAGGTGGCTGCATGCAGCCTGTGATGCTGGTGTGTGCTCAGCCAGACCGATGGGTGTTGCACAGCAGATGGCAGGTGACCTTGTCAGAACAAGCAGTGTAAGTGTGACATTTTCCCCACCAGACCACGGAGGAGCGCGTTCGGCTGCCGGACACCCGCGCCAGCCGCTGGTACCAGTTCCGCGTGGCTGCTGTGAACGTGCACGGCACCCGGGGCTTCACTGCACCCAGCAAACACTTCCGCTCCTCCAGAGGTGAGTGTTCCTGTCTGCTACTCGCCTTCCTCTCACTCCCACCTGCAGCACAGCCTGATCTGCCTGCTATTGTGGCAGAGGGTTTTGAGTGGGTGGGTTTTTGAGTAGTTTTGCCACTGACTTTAGAAATGGAGATTTATTTGAAGACAGCAAACAAATTAAAAGTTGAACTGTCATTATTCTTTTATCAGCAAGGGTGTCTATGAATAAAACTACTTTGAAACATTTTCCACATGATTGGTATCAAACTACACGACCCTGACCATGAAATACAGAAGAACTTGAGTTTCAGTGTGTTAATCCAAGAGGTTTATCTTTTTTTCTTTTTAGTTATGAGAAATATGTTACTGTCATAAGTTTAGTAGAGTACTGGAATATTTTATGGCCTGTATCTAAATAATTGTAGCAGCATTGTTTTGATGGAACTTTGTACCCTCTTAATATAATTTCCTCTTGATAGCACTAATTGTAAGTGCTTAAGAATAAAAAAGAGCATAAATGCAAAACAGCATGTTTCTGTTCATTACAAAGGCATGCCTGATGATCCACAAAGTATTGTAGGAATTTTTGTTGATAGTTCTGGTTTTGCAACTGTTAGGGCAATAAAACAACTTTGAGAAGTATTTCTGTACCAGTAAATGGTACATGAGGGATGGAGGAGATGGAAACAGTTCTCCCATCCTGTAAAGTTCCCGGCATTCTCCGTGGTGTGCTTTTCACCAACATGGAGAAGAATTTTCCCAGATGACTCTTAGGCATAGCATAGGGGTTAGCACAGGCCAGAAACTATTCCCATTAGACAGATGATCTGGATGTGGTCACCCTCTCTTAAAGGCAGTCAATAATGTGGGCATATCCAGACCACACTAGTCGATTTTAGTGCCAAAGAATGAGATCCAGCACTCTTCACTCTACTAATAGAAGCAGTTCCTAATAGAAAGACTTGTTGTTATTTTAGCAGTGGCAGAATCTTTACACTGGTATAACTCTACATACTTTGAGGATTGTATTTCTTCCTCTTTCTGCAGACTGAATTATCTTGCAGTACAAACAGTTGCCATCTTTGAGTTCCTGTGCTGGCTTTTAGCTTATTGTTTGGCCATAGACAGTCCTAGAAAAGAATATTTTTGGTGGTGCATTTATAGAGGCATGCAAATACTTTTGCTGGTATGGAAGTTTTAATCTCTTACTGAATAACTATACGTTAGCTTTAGTAATTTTTTTGGTGCCCTAGCTGTACTTGTGGTGGGAAGGTTGGCTGGCATAGCTGTCCTGTTACTTCTGTGACCACCAACCTTTTCATGCATAGAAGAAGTATTATTTTAAGAACTATAATACTTAAGTAGCATACAATTTCAGAAACATAAAATAATACAGTTCCTTCGAGCGGTGAGTTTACTGTAAGAACTCTTCAGCAGCAGTACCTTTCTCTTTACTTCTTGAACAGCACTTCAGCAGATACAGCAGTTTGTTGCTGCATCTTGCACCAACTTTCTTTTAAATTGAGATCATTGACAGTTGTTTTATTGGATTTGTAAATATTTTCCAGCTATTCTGCTTGAAACCACTATTACTACAATTACAGAAAGGTATGTCATGGTAGCACCGAGGTTTTGGCTTGAACATGACATTTTCAGGCAGGATTTGTATAACTTTCAGAAAAATTGGCCCCCTACTGAGTGTGCTAGCCATGCTCAAAATACCATCCTTGGTAATGAATATAAGAATGTCCATGGTAAATCATCCTGAAGGTCTCTTTAGCCCAGAATCTGACCCCAGCCAGAGGTGGGTTTCTGGATAACAATGTAAGATCAGGATAAGCAAATAGGGGTATTTTTCAGAATAGTCTCCAGCTGGCAGTAATTTGTGTTTCAGGAACTTGTGGTTTTGAAATCATTACATGAATACCAGAGTCCTCTTGTGGTCTCTGCAGCTACCTCTGAAGCACTTGCTCTCCTTGAGAACTGCTCATGGCTGTCTAGTGGAGATGGAGAGCACTTTTAGAGCTTTGTGATGAGGGCAGTGGGAGTCAGCAGTACCTCTGCATGCTCTTACCTAATAAACCAAAAGTTTGATAATGGCAGCAAGTATGTAGCCAGCATTCTTCAAAAGGCTTCTGTAACTCTCAAAATAACTGTTTTCAAATCTGAACTCTAGCCCTTGGCAGAGGACTGTGAATTGACAGACAAGCAGCAGGGAGTTCAGTTAGCCCAGATCAGCCTATGCTGGCAGCTCATTTGGCCATTCTAGGGGCTGTGGAACTGCCAGTGGCCTGTGATAAAGATGTGAGTTTGCCAGATGAAATGTGCAGTCACTCCAGGTGACTCACATGAAGGTGCTGCTGGGTGCTGACTGCTGGGAAAGATACTGGGATGCTCCTGTTGGTGTCTTTGAGCCTCTGTATCCCCAGGTGAGCCGTCAGAGTGGTAGCAGTTAGTGTCACACGAACATTTAATTACTACTTTGGAGCTCAGTGGGAAATGACAGCTCCTGCTTGGTAGAGAGGCAAGAAACTGCTGCTCAGATGTGCCTAGTTTTTTGGGTGCCAGCATCTACTGGCCCCTGCTGAGCTCCTACAGGCACATTTAACCTCCAGTTTGGAAAAGAAAAGTGGATTTTGGCACATCACCTTTGGAAGTTTGCTGCCTGTCTGTGCTATGTTTGTGTGAAGTGTGGACAGAATTTCACATCAGTGTTTCACTTCACCCTGTTGTGCCAAGACTAAGAGAAGATTATTATCTTGGTCAAACTTAGCAGTAGGTTTCTTCAAAAATAAACCCTTTGATCAGGAAACATGACAGTAATTCCTAAGACAGTTTCTCACACAAGATACTGAACTTTTACCAATTGCTCATAAATAGTAATGAATAGAAAATCATTTGGGTTTGTTTTTTCCTCTAAAGGGGGACAAATATGATATTTAATCTTCTTCTAGGAAGAAGTATGGCACCACAAAGTCTCTGTCACTAAATATTTTAAGATGTTAAGAGGAATATTCAAAAACGTGCTGTAATTACTCAGAGAGAGAATTTTTGTCTGGTTACCACAATACTTTTTATACTGTTTTGTCTTTTTGAAAATGCAAAAAACATACTCTCTAAGTAGACACAGCAAAATAAGGTTTTGTTTTATTCAAAATGATGTTAAGTTTTCTGAGGTAATTACCATTAACTTATTTATCACTAAATAACACTCCTCATTTTCCAAAGTAACTTAATTTCTCAGCCATGAAAAAGACAAAACCAGAAAAACACTAATATTTCATCAAGCATTTCAACTTGCCATTCTTCATCTAATTGTGTTTTGAGGTCTGATCTACTGCACCTTTGGATGCTTTTATGCCATAAACATTTGAGGTGAAGGTTTATTAGCTGTTTTACACTGCCTCGTGTGTTCATCTAGGATGAACATTAATTTGTTGGCATTAATTTGTAAATAGTAAATAAAGTGACATGGCTGAGAATTTCTGGAATATTCAAAGCTTCGGCAGAGCTCCTTTTTTAACTCTGTTTATTTATTTTTTATAAAGGAAACAAAGGGTTTCCATGTACTGGTCTGACATGACCCTTAACAAGTGAAGCTTTGTTTTGCCAAAACGCGACTACAAAATTACAAGAAACACAGGTTGGAATAGTCTGTGGTGGAGTGGCTGGAAAATTAAGTGAATATTGCACCTAGAGAGTGGATTCTTTCATATGACTGGGACTGTGCAGATGGACTTTTACATTGATACTGTCAACTAAAATTGATCAAAATTTGCTGCTATTTTGGCTGTGGTTTCCACTTCTTTTTTCAGGGTTTTTAAATTTTGTGTGCTTTCCTTTTATCTTTAATTGAGTGGCAACAATTTCCAATAACAGCAGTAAATAAAGGTAACTGAATACCTGACAGAACATTTTTGATCCATGAAGATACAAATATCCTTCTATTCATATTTAGACTGGCTCTTTCCAAGCTGTTTCCTTTCTTCTGGAAGCAGGAGAGAAGTGTTCCTAGAATCCATAAATTAGTCTCCTTGGATGAAAACTACCTGTGTTTTTCTTCCAGTAAGCAGGCACTGGATAGCTTAACCTAACTGGTCAGAAGCTGCTTGGCACTAGTAATACAATTTTTAATTTGTTGCATTTGGTTCAGAGTATCTAATCTTTTTTTTTTCCCTAGCTTTTTATAATTTGTGATGAGAATGAACTCTCAGTACCAGAGACTTCAGTTAACTCTAGGACTCAGTGTTAGGCATTTCTCTGTCATATATTACCTCACTGGTCTGTAGGTAGGTACTGTGCCTTTTCCAGAGACAAGAAGATCAACACAATGAGCCCAAACCATCTGACCCTTCCACCTCTGCTGAAGGTTTTTATCTTCACCATGAAGGCAATTGCCAGCATACACTGGATAGATTGTCAAGCAAAAGGAAGCAGACAACATTGTTTTCACAGCACATAAGTACCAGGCTGGATGTGATTTCATGCATACATTACTGAGTGTTAGAAAAACCAGAACAGACATCCACTCATGGCACTAAAATTCTTTCTGTTGCTCCTTTGAGACCAATGATTTTTTTATGCTGTTGCACAGCTGGTTTATGTGTGCCATTTCCATCGGGCAGAGCCAGTCCTCCTGCTTACACCCTGGAACTGTTTAATGGCTGGAAACTTGTCTGTAGAGCAGCTTCAGCAGACTTTTAGAGTTGGAAGGTCTCATGTTTGAAAGATAGCAATGGGAGATCTATTTTAAGTCAAGAAAAATGCTCAAAAAATGCTTTAAATTGCTATCACACTTGCTCTCACTTTTACAGCTCAGAATGAGAATTCTGATTCCAATGCCATTATTCCCCTCTCTGACACCTATTCCAAATCATTTACTGTTTTCACTCCAGTTGCCACATTGAAAGACAAAGTGGATGCACTGAAGCAGTGTATTCGTGTGTTTAGCTTGTCCATACGGTTTTTAAGGTTTTGCAAAGGTGTTTGAAAATGCTATTGATTTAAAGAATTTTGGAAAATATAAACTATTACTATGTTCACAAATATGAGATGTTAATTTTGAAATGGTGATGATGTGAGTGTTTTCTTTCTTTCCTTTATTTGCAGCAAGAGATCCTCCCTTTTGGGGACTGGAGACAGAATTTTGCTTGTGATGGCTGAGTAGCCAGCAAGACAGGAATTTAAGTCCTTTGGGTATACTCAAGCCAAACACAATCCAGACAAGTGGAGTACTTATCCCATGTGCTGGAACAGCAGCTTCAGCCTTGACCTAATGAAGCTATCATTTCTAGCAGTGAGAAGCGATTTACTTGTCAGGCTGCTGAGACCTGAATTTTTTAGGAGTTGAGGACAGCTGTCTGTGCCAAATTCTAGGATATATAGAATGGCTTGTAGTTTATTTGTATAAACTGCAAAGGAAAAGCTGCAACTAGCATCACTCTTTCTGCAAACCAAAGAATTTGATTTAACACTCAAGATAAATTCATGTATATAAAGTACCAGTACTTTGCATTTGAAAAACTGGCAGCAGTTTTCATTCCAGTAATTTTACATCTGTGTATCTGAATTCTACATGTGGGCAGTCAGTCAAAGGGATCACAGGTATATGAAGACTAACAGTAGGATGGCTATTGGCTTTATAGTCAGCAGAAGGTCACTTTAGCTTTATAGTTAGGTTAACAAACACCTTATGTAGTCAGCTTTGTGATTCAGTACCAGTTATTAGACCTTGAAGTATTTTAGCACGAATTGTATAGTGCTTTTAATGTCTACAAGGACATAAGCATAACAGACCACCTTGTAGAAGCATGACTTTTCCATTCAATAATGCAGAAAAAACAACTAATCTGTTATGTGGTAACTGGCAGGCATGCATTGTAGAGGAACATGCTCATAAACATGTCACAGGTTTTTTTTTTTCTGGGTTCTTGTTTTTTTGGGAGGCCTAAAGGGTGTTGGGTTTTTTTGAGTTCTTTGTTTAATGTGGGGTTTTTGGGTTGTTTGGTTTTTCGTCCTGTAAACAGAGATCACATTATTTTACCCCGCTGTTCCTTTTCACTTGTCTGCTTTGCTGGTGAAACTAAATTCTTTCAGATGAAGAAATAATTAATACTCTTGGGTTCTTAACTTACAAAATGATAATTGTGTCACTTGTAATAGTGATGAGTGTCACAGAAATATATCAAAATAGATTAATAAATTACATAGTGGTATTGAAATACTTGATATGAAATGGATCCTAATCTGATATAAAATGATCACTGAGTGTCTTAATATTTCAGGTAATACACCCCAAATCCATGAAATATTTTACTGTTGCATCCATACAAAAAGACAGGATTTTTTTTTCAGCTGATTAAATGCAAAACTGTAATAAGTTTGTTTATCTTTGATATTTTATATCTTTAGAGCTAATTATTTTCTTAATCTGTCTACTAGTTTTAATAACGCTCTCACAGAAAATGAGTTACTTTCAGTGTCTCACCTTTTCATGTCTGTTAGCTGCACATCTCCTCCTTTCTGTCTTCTACCACCACCACTGTTCTTGTTCAAAGGCATTTTTATGGATGACATTTGGAGGCTTGCAAAAGAGTCTTTGAAGAAAGAGGGCACTCAGGAAAATATCTGCTATTGCTGTATTATATCACATGTATATTCCTTCTAAGAGGACATTTTTTCTATCCTTAACTGTAATTACCCAATGATTTTTAATGCAATGTTTTTATTCTCACACAGCAAAGTAGAAACATTCATAGATTTTCTTTCAAATGTGGATCAGCATTTTGTCTGCTGCCTGGACTGTGTCTCGTGAGCACAGAAGAAATTCTACTGATAATGTTTTCAATAATCTGTGCAATTATAGAAAGTACAGATACACTGGTGGTGTAGAATTTAGAAGAAATTATCTATTGGTTTCAGTACACAGATAGTTCTTTCTAACTGCTTTCTTTTGCTGGAATGGACATATAAACATTTGAAAAGAAAAAAAACCTAAATTTGGTCATTAGTTTTTAGACCTACAAAAAATTGGTGAAGAGAACTTCAAAATGTTTTTAATCATGTAATACACTTTGTACAAAGGAGCTATTTCATTTTTTAAAATCTTTTTTGAAATGACTCTCTATCTCTTGTAGATGCAGAATGAGGACAAACATGTTTTATAAGTTGAATTATTTTTGCTTATATCTGACCATTTGGGAAGATATATTCTCTGAAACACTTTTATTTTATCCCATATGTTTTGTATACATAATAGATGATGCATAGCACTTCTGGGAGATAACCTGAATAATTCACCTACAGTAATATGATCATGTTGCACTTCAGGTTATAAATGTTTTATATCTCTAATATAATGTCATATAACATATAAAAGCCCCTAACATTTTAAATAAATGGAGATGAATGCTTAATAAATGTCTTATATATGTGAATCATGATTCTGTTTATATTTAGTTTACCTAAATTACATTTTATACTTAGCTTTTAAATGACAGAAGTTAATGAAAAGTTGTATGAGAGAATAGTACAAACTATTTGGCTAAATTTTTCTTTAATTCTGGAATGAATAGTTTATTGTACTTTAAGATGGAATGGTTGTCAGCTTCACAGGTGAGGAAATAAGTGTAATAGCAGTGCTTCTCCAAAGCCAGAAAAAATATACACAACTGACTTGCTAGTGGATTAAAAACCCAAGTGAGAAATGAGGCATTATTACTATTTGGAAATTATGTTCAATTTCCAGAATTCTTAAGTATGCTTTGGAACTTTTATGGCCAAAAGTTAGATTGAATTATATGTGTGAGGAAAGAGGGACATCCATTACTGTTTAACTAAAACGGAATGTGTGAGGAAACAGGAGTATCCATTGTTATTTCAGCAAAAGTCCTGTTTAATAACAAGAATAAGTAATTTTTTCACATATGCTGATGTTTAAAAAGGAAATACTGTCTATTAATTCTGAATGTGTCTTTTTTATAAAGTAAATGATACAATTTTTCAGTGAGACCATTTGTCATAGGGATTATCTGATGAGTTAAGTATGTCTGGAATGTTTATTTAACAGCTCATTTACCAATTTAAAATAATGCAGGTAAATCATACAGTAAATGAATGAATGATGTCCCCTCCTCACACCTCCAGTTTTATTTCTGGCAAATAAGTGATGGCTCATGTGGCTATATATTGATAACATGTCTTAATTGCTATGAATTTCCCTTATTCTTCTGATATGCTTTTAATTTTTTTTTAGTGTCACTGCTTACTTCTATGTAAATTTTGTTTCTGCAGTTTCCTTGTATTTTGTCATCAATTTTTTGCTGACAGAGACATTTAAAAAAGGGTAGGAATTAAAAAGTAGGAATTGGTAAACAACAAATTGGTCTTTCAGAAGCATTGTTGCAAAATCTTCATTGATTCACATTACTTGGGACCAGGATATTATATAGTGAATCCACAAGGAAACCTTAAATTTAATATTGGAAAAGATTCAATATTTAATCTTATTCAAACTCTGACTATTGTGTGTCCTTGACTCTAGAGTCAGCACAAAGACAACTCAAGGAATACTATCTCAGTTGATATTGACCAGGAATTGAACCAGAATAGTGAAATAAATCAAAAGGGTAGCTAATTGCTTTTTGACATTCTAAAAAAAACCCCTATAGATTTCTACCACAGTGTAATATATCATTATGCTTTAATTACATTTAGTCCAAGGAAGTGTTTGTGTCCCATGGTGGTAGATATCAATATTAGAATTTTGAAGAAAGATTCAATGTGTCAAAGCATAATTTCATCATCTGAGAATTATCTAGCAATGAAAAAATATTCAGTGTTTCATCCATGCAGCTCTGTGGTGACTCTACAAGGCCACTTGTAGAACCTCAATGTTTTACACTCACTGTATATTTAAAGTGAGTGACAGAAAGAAAACTGATAATCTGGTACATTTTGATAAAAGCTTCATAATGTTTGTGAACTACTAAAACCACAGAATAATGACAAACTAGATGCTAACCCATAATTTTTATGTCAGTAGAGTTTGAATTTCTAGAATTTACAAGAAGCCATATCAGTTACAGGATGTCTTTGCCCGGATTTTCCTCAACGTATTTAGAGTGTTTAATCCAGTTTGTGAATGCCTCATAAAATCATGAGGGGAAGATAACCTTTACTTTAATGAAGATAATTTTTCCCTTAGAATATTTTCATTTTTTTCTAAATTCTAGATCCATCTGCTCCACCAGCTCCATCTAATATCAGGATTGCCAATATCAGTGCAAACAATGATGGGAGTGTAAATGCAGTGATTACTTGGGATCTTCCAGAAGAGCCTGATATCCCAGTGCACCACTACAAAGTCTTCTGGAGCTGGACATACAGCAAATATGTAATTCCAGCAAAAAAAAAGAGAAGGAAGATTACAGATGGGGTAAGAAAGAAGTCAGTAACTGGGACAGAAGTATGGTTTATGTTTATGCAAAATAGAGTGTAAGTATAAAATATGTGATAATTTCCAGTGATTTCAGCCACTGGTAAAGTAATAGTCCTAATTTTTAGTATCATGAAGCCCATAGAATATTTTGATCTGTCAATCCTTTTCTTACATTGAAGTCAGGGAGGGAAATAAACTTCTGCCTTAGAATACAGGTAAATACAATAAGATTTTTCAGGGAAGATGAATGAAAAGTTAGATGCTGTTAGCTGTCTAAATTTAGGCTTATTCAGTTAGTGCTTCTTAAAGTGTTTATTTTATTTGAAAGCCTGTCATTGTCTGTCACATTGTTCTTTCACTATGCAAGTAAAACTTGTGACACAGTCATAGAGTAATCATTAAACAGTCAGTGTAGGTCTGAGGGAAAACCACACTAAACTCTTTAAATAAACTGCTGTACCAAAGATCTGGAAATATTTCCTTAGCAGCAAGTTCCTATGAGTTTCTTGAGTAATATGTTAAATATTGCTTTACTGGAAAACTTTTTGTTGTGATATCCTTAAGGATATTGTGTATTATTTTAAAGCAATTAATAGAAATCGATAGCAATTACAGAAATCAGTTAGACATGACTTGATTCTCAGTGCTTTTGACAGTGACACTTTGGCCCCATGTCAATGTTAACACTTTGTTTTGGCTCTGGCTGCCCATTCCACTGTGATGAGTGACAGTCAGAGGGACACAATTCCCCCTCTGTCCCTCAGTCACCAAACCCTGACAGAAATAAAGGCAGTGAAGGCTGTGTGATGAAATCATGCAAGTCAGTTTGCACAGAAAGGAAGGCTAGTTCTTTATTGTTGTTTAAAAAATAATTGTGGCAGGATAGGAGTAGGGTTGGACTGTGCTCCATAGAAAAGTTTGCGTTCCTCAAGGAACCTTACATTGGGTAAAGACCTTCAGGAAAGAGGCTTCAGCTTAAAGATAACAGAGAGCTTTCTCTCTACAAGTACAGAGAGCTCTCTCTCTCAGTACATCAGAAACCCCAGAGAATTTTAAAATTGAGCTGGGTCTTTAGGACCTTTCTGTAGAGTACTTCCTACATACAAATAATAGTAAACTAGGTCCATTAGAACATTAGGGTAATTGAGATGGAGTTCTGACCTTGAGTACAGGGAAATACAAGGTGTATTTTATAGAAAAGGCAGGTTCTTACAATATCTCTCATATTACTCCTGACTTGTACTTTTTCTTCTGCAGCATGTCATGAAACTGCACAGCACTGCCAGTGAGATTCAGGACATTCCAGATGACGTTGCTAATCAATGGTCATTTGAATATTTTAGCAACTCTTAGGCTAAAGAATGGCAAATACACGAACATATAAAAAACAAAAAAAAGGAAAGGTGGAAAATTCTTAATTGTTAAAGATCACTGAAGATTATTTTTGTCCAGTTTTTACCTTTAGATGTAGCCCAACCCAGATAATTTCTTACTGATTTCCATATGAGCTCACTCCAGGTAGACAATGAATTAGTTTGACTACAATATTGAGACTGTTAATCAAAAATTATAATCAATATGTCAGCACTAAACAAGTAAAGATAATTAATACTAAATACTTTTTGGCAATCTCCTTTTATCATCCTAAATGTTAAATATAGGGTGGTTACCTTGGTACACAGTTATCTTTTTTACTCTATATGGACTGTCAAACTTGAAAGGCACAAGAAATTCTAACAAAAACATGGAGTAATATCTTCAACCTGGCATATGGACTAGAAGGATATTTTTATAATTAAGTCTAGTGAAATAAAATATAAGGCTGAGAAGGCTGGACTCTTCTTTATAGTATCATGTGCCTTGCCTTAATGAATGGGTTTTTGACTGGAGAATGATAAACCTGATCTGTTGTTTCCCCATTTTGTACACTTCCATGACATTGGAAATTGGTTTTTTTCTGTTCTATTTTGCATTCTACAGAAGAAAAAGTGTTCTTTCCAATGAGAGGGTATTTTTGGGTGGTGCATGTTTTTAAAATTTTTATTTTCAAGAATTTAAACAAATAGAATGTATTGAAAAATTTATTAAATGTTGGACTTTAGCTATCTTCAGACTGACTGTCTCTAGAAAAAAGTTTTCAATTGCTTTACTAACACAGAAATTGTGGAATTAAGTGCTTAAATTCCTTTTGCTAAAATGATTTTGGCATAAGAGAAAAACCTTGTTATATAGAAGAAAGCCCCATTGGTTTTGCCTAAACAATAGGTTTGGAATTGCCAAGAAACTGCCAAAATTATGCAAACATCAAGTAGGTTTGTATTTTTAAAATGACACAGAAAAACAGAGCCCAATTAAAGAAATCTTTTGCAGAAAGGAAATTTTGCTCTGAAATTTATATATGAGTTTTCTAACTTCAAAAAGGTAGTGTGCCTAAGATAACAAGCCTGCTTTTAATAAAGGCATGTGTTTCAGCAATATTATAATTGCTTTGTATATTTATTCTATTATAGGCCCAAAACTATGTGGTCCTGGAGGGGCTCCAACCCAACAGCAACTACAATGTGGAGCTGCAGGCAGTGACACGTTGGGGTCAGATACGCCTAAAAAGTGCTAAGGTGTCTCTCCATTTTAGCACAACTCAGGACATCAGGAATAATAGTGAGTAATCAAACACCTGAATGCTTTCTCTCTCCTTTATCTGGAATTTGAATGTTTTATATAATGATATCTTAAATTGAAAAAAAAAAAAATTTCTTTAAGTAGGCTGTTCCACAGCACAGTGATCATCTCCTGGTCAAGTTGAGTAACCTTTTCTTGTTAAATTTCTTATTTAAAAATTGGTGACAATTTTTGCCTAATTCTTTGACTTAGACTCTACTTACATAAAATAAACAATTGCAAAGAAAATGGAAGCCTTTGCATAACTGTTGTCTTAATATTTTTTAGATTCAATACAGCTATAGATACTGACTGTGTTTTGAAATGGATGGAATAAAACCATTTTTGTGTGTCTTAACTGGACACTATTAACCTGCAATGTTTTCCAAAATCCTGTCTATTTTCAGTAGCCCTTTAAGTCAGATTCTTGGAACACAAAAGCTTGTGTCTACTATGAGTTGATATATAGAACACTGGCTCTTCTTTTAGGGAATCTGAAACATTCCATGTCTGTCAACCATGCTTTCTCAAAATATTGCACATATGGGACCCACATTCAAATTAAAATCTCAAGGTGTTCAGATGATGGGTCTTTAGAACCTCACATCCTAAGTAATGTAATTGCAAACTGTATCTGAATCTGGCAGAGCACCATGATTCTTAGCCTTGTTCAAATGCTATTTATACAATTACAGTACAATACTGAGTTACTGCCCCAATTGCTGATTAACTAATACAGCAGAGTTCTGAAAATAAGATGTTAAAGAATATGATTTTAATTATTCTGCCCCGACTCCATTTCATTTTGTATTCATTTACATTTTTTCTTTAAAGTACACTCACAGTTTAAACTTCTACCCATTTTCATAAGAGATCTGTAATTACTTTCAACCTCACTAATCAACTGCTGTTGTTGCCATATTCTGTTTGGGCATACATAAAATATTGTAATGTGATTATTAGCTATCCCAGACCTTCTTGTCTGTGGTTGGTATTAATGGACCAAGAAGAAAAAATAAGCTGAAGTATCCTTCTTTTTCCTATATTAAACTAATCTTTACTACTCTTTTGGGTCATCTTGAGAGACAGCAGAAGGTCCAGTTTTCATCTCTTCCATGCACTGAGTCTTTACTTCAAATCCATACCAGAATATCAGCTTGAATCTCCACTGTCTGTATGTTAGGCAAGTTTGAGTTAAATCCTCAGTGAAGCCCAATGTAAGTAAAAGAGTTCTGCCTTATCCTTATTGGCCCTCCTAGATTGTACCTGTGCTTTTTTCCATCCCCTAGAAAAGGAGCTTAGTTTGCAGGACTGTGCATGGTATCAAAATCTTGCAGTTATCACATTAAGTTCTCCTTCTTTTCCTATATGCACACAGGAGATGTAATAGAGGGAAAAATAGCTGTGGGAACTGGCTGTTTAATTGCATGCAGTGAGCCATTGAAATCTGCTAGGAGTGTGTCATTGGTGTTTGAGAGATTTCAAATTTTGCTGTTTATTTTTCTAAGAATTATTTGTGGGTTTTGCTGCTTTTTTTTTTTTCTTCTCCACCCCAAAATTCAATAGATAAAGAAGCAAAACTTTTTTTCCACACTGTCCCCCTGCCCAATTTCCTGCTCATTTTAATAACGTTTCTGTGAAGTTCTGGCTCTTGGTGCTAACTTTAAGGTTTTTAGTTTTCAGTGCAGTCATTTTGACTGTCATATCACCACGACATCCCAGCTTTAAATAAGAACTCAACTCACAGCTGAGTTTATGTTAAATCAAAGAATCCTGATGGTGGGGTTTTATCTGTCTGAGGTTGGTCTGTGCCCTGCTAAGTGGGAGAAAATTCTAGATGCTATTGGATACAACTAGCCAAAGAGAAAATGGGCAAGCTTTTGAAGTTCTTTGTCTCATTTTATTATTAGTATAGCTTTATAAGTCTTTCCATCTTGGGGGCAGAGATAATTAATCAAATGACCTTTGTCACGCTTTATCAGTACTCCTGACATTAGGTCAGACCATCATAATCTTTAAACATGATAGCAAATAAAGACTTTCCATATAACAAAAGCCTTCTAAACTGAAGGTGAGTAACTGAGATACGAGCATGTCATTTTTTGTACCATTTCATATCTACTGTGAGAAATCCTTTCACTGGTAGGTCTGTATTAGCTCTCTGTGGCCTCACTAATGTTCTGACCCTCTTGGTCTGTGTCTCCTCTGGGTTTGTGTTGGGAGAAAATCTTTGTTTCAGTTTTCCTTCTTCAAGCCATTGTGTTTTCAGAATCTGATACAGGTCACATCTGAGTTATTACTTATAAATTCCCCACCAAATGGAGTTCATTTATGCTATACCTCACATGTGACTGCACTGCTTCATCATTTTCTGTCCACTGCAGTGGAACCTCTTTCATTTCATTGTCACAACTAGATATAAATTCCTTCCACGATTTTGCTTGGATACCCTGCCCTCTCCATGGTTGTTTTGCTTCAGAAAACAGACCATCAGTAGTTTTTGTGAGGATCTGCTACCTACTTATGTCTAATTAGTACAGACTTTCTAATGCCTTCTGCTTTATTTTGCTTTACTGGGGTGACTTCTTGTACTAAAAGGATCATTAATTGTTGTATTGTATTTTAAACTAGAGTAAAACTACATTGGGAACAATATCTTTTTGATCTTGTTTACTTCAAGAATTTTGACTGTTCAAATTATGAACATCCATTTATTTAATGAGCAGTATTTTCTCTTTAACTGCAAATCAGTTCTTGTACCAAGTAAAACACATATTTGTTTGAGTATTTCAGTAATAAATTTATAGAAAATATTTGAGCCTCCCTTCTCTTAAAGCCCTGAGGTAAAGGAGTCAAGATTCTTTGAACCTAAACCACTGATATCACTCACTTTAATTGATAGAGCACTCTATCAATGAGAGATGTATTTAGGACTTTTTGGACATCTTTTTAAATGGC
This sequence comes from Molothrus ater, assembly GCF_012460135.2. NCBI lineage: Eukaryota > Metazoa > Chordata > Aves > Passeriformes > Icteridae > Molothrus > Molothrus ater. Next base: position 21,320,546 of record NC_050479.2, read on the forward strand.
TAGATTATATTTTACATAGAAAAGTAAGTAAAAACTTCTCCTGGAGGAGATGCAAATTCATCTTCTATATTTCACTCAGGTTAGTTAGGTACATAGCCAGCCCTGCTTGATGTAATTTTGAGAATACTCAGAAGCAGATGGAGACATATGAAAAAGAAACCAAAAATATTGCCTGAAATATTATCTAGGACATGACATCTTTGGCTTGTCTTTATTTTGGGACTTCCATGGACTTTGGGAAATAATTCCAGAAGCAACATGCCAATTTTGCTGAAGTCCCACTGTCAGATACTCAGCTCAGTGTGGAATTAAGCTCTGGTTTTTAGGTGTCAGGTCCTATTGTCAGAATAGAGATAGCCTGTACCCCTCTGAAGTAATTTAGTCCTACACACTTCTGTGAGCTTTGACCTCAGCCCTCTGGCATTCCATTTCCCCACACTCAGAAAGGCATTGCCTCACTGTATTTGTGTGCTTCACTTCTGGGAAATGTACAAGATTCTTGCTTGATCTTTATATAGAAATATTATAAATTGGTGTCCTGGTTTTTTGTTGAAGTGGAGCAGACAGAGAATAGCAAAGGAGAGATTTAATAAAATTAAACTAATTTAAATTGAGGAATACCTAATAGATTTTAGTTTGTACTTCTCTCTATAACTTTTTCATTTTCATTTGGGTAGTAGTAACTTTATGGTTACCTTAAGAAAGAATTTAGTTAAGTTTGGTAGTTTAATTTAAATTATAGAAAACAAACAATCTTATCAGATTCAGCAAAGGGCTGAGAAAGTAAAACTTGGCCATAAAGCAAGTCAGTTTTAATTGAAGCTGCATATAAGGCAAAATGTTCAAGTTTATATATTACTCCTGGCGATTATTGAAACCTGAATCTTTCCCTCTTTCTCTCAAGTTTGTAGTTAATAATTTGCCACTTCCTTATTATTGGACTCTTTAGTTTAATTTAGGTGTAATATTGAATTAAATACAGCTTTTTTTGTTGGTTATAATCTGATCCTTCTAATTAGATCAGATACATTTGCAAGTGTGCAATGAAAAGTGCAGTTTGAATGAACATTTCTTTCTTTTCAACTGAAAATATCTGTAAGTACTGTCAACCCTGCTAAATGATGATAAATTTATACCAAACAAAATGCTTGATGAAGGACATCCGATTGCAATTGCTTGTTGGAAGCAAGGCACATAGCACCAAGGGAATTGCTGAAAGAAAATTCTGCTCTTGCAATGCTTTCCTAAGCCTTCACCATTCACTGTTGGGAACAGGAAAGTGGGCAAGACAGATCTTTAATCTGACCACAATGTTCATATATAACATACCAGAGGGCTATATTTACTTTGATGTAGTAACCACATGTGGCACTCTGTGTGTTACATTCAATGCTGTCCTTGGATTTTGTGCATGTTCAAACACTGCATGAATATAAAGACTGTGAAGTATTGGAGAGAACTACTGGTAGATACTGTGACTGTTTAAAAAATCATTGTGTTAACATTTCCTGTTCTTTGGGATATAAATACAGTCCATTTCCTCATTACTCTTCAGAAAATTTACAGACATTTCCCTATGAAAACATATTTATTTTTTTGGTTACTTTCTAAATTTGACTGAATTTCAAATGAGTGATTTTTCAACTATTATGGACAGTTTATTCTTTATATTTATTTCATTTAGGTAAGAAATGGAAATAAGATCATTTGGAATAAAGATACTATTATTTTCTGAATTACACCAAATTTAGTACAGCCATTATACAGCCCTGTAGTTAACTAAATAGTTTCCTGATTGTTCTGTGCATTGCAGAGGAACGGACACCTGCTGGGAAACCACAGAAAGGACTGGTAGATCCTTACCCAGCCTTTCAAAGAAGGAAAACCACTCGTTTTCTTAAAATTGGAACTCCCTTCTATCAGGACAATCAACTTCAGGTCAAAGTTTACTGGAAGAAGACAGGTTTGTCAAATTTTGCTTTACTATTTTCTCCTAAGGAGGACTCTTCCCATCCATCTCAGAGTTGTAGAACATTATCACAATATTACAGTTGAATCCTACACCCATCCCTTCACCCCTTCATCTTCACATTGGAGGGAAACATTGCCTCTCCTCTTTGTGCTATGTCTGTGTATATGTCTTACAGGAGGAAATGACATGAGTCAGCTATCCAAAAATTATAGTCAGTCATGCTGGGACACTGAATCTTCACAGAGCTGAAACAAATTTTATTTTGGTAGGAATTACCTTTGTAAAGTTTTAAATTGCAGAATTTGACATTACCCACAAAAGTTCTGAGGAAAATATGAATGTTTAGCTTTATGCCAAACTTTATCAGTCACCTTGATTTAGAACAGAATGGATAGTTGGTCACAGCTAGAAAACATTTTGAAGTTGGTTTTCTTCTAGGCTGCATCCTTCTGGTTTTCAGAAAAGTCTTAACAACAATTTTATGGTTTAGTTCTCCAGTCAGTCAAAAGGAAAATGACACAAATTTATAGTGTCTATTCATATTCAGAAATCAAAAAAGGGATTTTCCTTTCTTGTCGTCTAAGAGCATATAGGCTGCTCCAGTTCAGCCATAAAGGCTCATATGCTGTTATTTCAAAATGTGCTCACACTGTTCATTTTTTAACTTGGATCAATCTACATGTGTAGCAATACCACTAAATTAAATCCATTCAGTTCTTGTGCTTGAAATCAAGGGCTACAAAGTGGATAGTCATGCTGTCATCTTGAATTTTTCAAAGAATTTCAGAAATATTTAAGTGCTTTTGGGTTTAGATGTGTGTGGCAACACCCTGAAAGAGGACAGACTATATAAATGTTCAATTATGCTATGTAACACAGGAGTATGTCACACTGGATATTGTGGATTGTGAGATGTGTCCTTTGCTTCTTATCCTTTGCCTGCCTTTTTAAATGGTTACCTTCCAGGCCCTGCTATGCCAATTACTTTCAAATCCATCCTTATTCCTCCCTAAAACCTGCAAGCTTTGTTTCAGCTGAGTACGTGCACATTTTGCATATTTGTCCCTGTCTTGGCTATGTTAGTTTTTTTTTTCTTCCTGTCCCCATTTTATTTCATTTTTGGGTTGCTTCATGGAAAGCTGGAACAATTTAAAGTTTAAATAAAAGTTGAGTCAATTTTAATCAGGAATGTTCAGTTTACAAAAAAAAAAATGTGGTTTTTGTTACCCAAAGTGAGATTTATATATTCTGAGCTTTGTCAGGACTGATCACCTTGAACTTTAGCCTCTGCAAGTGAGATGTCAACTCATTGTCCAAGCTTCTTTTATTGCTAGAAAAGAAAAGCAGGTGACTTCTGTAGCAATTCATCCCCCACAGCAGCAGAATTGCTCTCTGGAGATGCCTCTCTTCTTTACTGAGAACAGAGGGGAGCCTAGACAGCTCATTTGTAGAAAGCTTAGAGATGCCTCATGTCTCTCTGTGAGCTGAGGTTCTATTCTTGGCAGTCTGTGCTGAAAAAAATGAGGGGCAGGATTCAAAGATGAGGAGACAATGATGTCTCGCACAGGCGTCAGACAGGGTTGTGCAACTCACAGTCTGCAGATTCAGCCCAGTGGAACAATCAATCCTGCTGCAGCTGTTTTCCTGCCAGCCTGCTGCCAGAAGAAAGAGCATGTGTCCTGTGACCAGAATGCCAGCACCCCTACTGACATTCACCTTGTGGATAGTTTGCCAAAGTTAGTTATACTTAATGGAGAGAAAATCCTGGGCAGAACAGCAATAATCTTGTTCCAACACAGATATCTTAAACTAGGTGGCCACAATTTATAATGGTATTATAGTTATTGAACTTAGAGGCATTGCATCATAGAAACCTAAATGTTTCCATCTAAATCTGGAGCAGAATCTTACTGTCTGCTACATACCTGGAGGTAATATTTGCATTAAAGGCTATAAATGTCTATAAAAGGAAATAATGCAGTCAGCATCCTTATAGTGACTCAAAGTTTGGAAATAAGAGAATTTCAAAGTGGTGTAATTTCCAGAATTGGAGAATGTCATAGACAGCTATGTCACAGACCTGTCAAAAATGGCATGGATTTTCATGCTGTCACCCTGTGCCAGGGGTGTACTAGCTGAGTTACTGAGTTGCTGAGTGTAGGGTGACTCATCTTGTGTGGAGCTGTGTGCATCCAGTGGCAAAAGGGGACACCCAGAAACCCATTTTGGCCCTGGGCAGGGGGCAAATTCTGTGAGGTGCACTGGGGTGTTTAGGTACATGCCCCAACCCTGCAGTGGAAGATGCCTTCCTTTTCCTGCAGAATAACCAGCGATAGCAAAGGTGTGTGAAGAGAGGCAGAATATGGCAGTTCATCACTCTTACCTTCCTTTTTGTCTTTTTTAAAAAGAAAATATCAGTATTCTTAGTGACAGCACAGGCAGTAACTCAGCAGGAACATTGCCTTGTGTGGAACTGAAATATAGGAGCCAGCAGCTTTTATAAGCTCTTGCAAGGGTTTGGAGATTATGCAGTGCATGGATGAGGTACTGTAAATTTGCTAGTAACAATTTACTGCAGAGCAGGTCTGTGTGGCTGTGCAAGGAACACAGCAGGAAAATCACATTGTCTTCATGAAAAACAGCAGTTACTGAGACAGCTGTGCTGGGAACTGAATCCATGCATCTTTCACCTTTATGAACTGCACTAGATTGTGTTTAGGGAGTTGTAGGAGGTAGTAGAGTGCAGCAACTATAATAGGAAATACTGAGAGAGACCTTACCTGAGCCTGCTCAGTGGCATGGCATCTATTTTTATTGCAGGTAAGCAATTAGAGTTCAAATAGTTCCTGACAAAAAATTGATGTGTTTGTCTCCTACATAGTGGGTGAACGTTTAAGTCTCTGTTGTTTGCACTGATGTTCTCATTTTTGTGTAGTTTGCTATTAAAAATCAACACCTTTTTTGGTGGAGAAACACAACCATTCTGTAGTCCTAAATTAGAATGTGTAACTTTAAAACAGAAAAGTTAAGAGGCCAGCATGAAACATGTGAAATAAGTAGGTTGATAAGCATAAGATTTGCCATGATAAAAAAATAATTAAAGAAATAAATGTCTCACGATTAAACACGTTGGGCATTTGTAAATTGATCAAATTTCAATTGGTTGTAGTAGTCTTTGCTTTGTCTTGTATAGTTTTCAAGTATTTTTGGACTTTCTGTGTTAGACTTCATAACATGAACAGGAGATGGTTGCAGAGATGATGAAATAAAAAAATGTTATTTAGATTTTGGATGGGGTTTTTATTAATATGAAGATTTAAACCAGTATATTATCACAGAATTACAGAATGGCTGGGTTTTGAAGAGACCTCTGGAGATGATCTAGTCCAACCTCTCTGCTAAAGTCCATTCACTTGGAGTAGATTGCACAGGATCACTGTCAGGCAGTTTTCAAGTATCTCCAGAGAAAGAGACTCCACAACCCGTTTGGGCATCCTGTTACACTGTTTTGTCACCATCACTTAGATGAACTTAGATTACTCTGTTTCAGTTTTTGCACATTGTCCCTTGTCCTGCCACTGGGCACAGCTGAAAAGACTGTGGCCCCATCTACTTGATACCCATCCTTAAGACACTTGTAAGCATTGATAAGATTCCTTATCAGTCTCCCTTCTCTAGGCTGAATGGGCCCAGCTACCTCAGCCTTTCTTCATGAGAGGCTCCAGTCCCTCAGTCATCTTTGTTGCCCTCCACTGGACCAGCACCAGGAGCTCCATATCTCTCCTGTGCTGAGGATCCCAGAGCTGGACACTCCAGATGTGGCCTCACCAGGGCTGAGCAGAGGGCAGGATCACCTTCCTGCTGGCAATGGTCTCCCTAATGCCCCCCAGGATCCCACTGGCCTTCTTGGCCCCCAGCACCCACTGCTGGCTCATGGACAGATGGTTGTCCACCAGCACCCCCAGGTTCTTCTCCACAGAGCTGCTTTCCAGCAGGTCACTCCCAGCCTGTCCTGGCACAGGGGGTTGTTCTTCCCCAGCTGCAGGACCCTGCCTTTGCTGAAATCTACAGAACTTTGTTCAACCCTACAGTTGCCCTTGTTATGTTGAAATAGTTTCTTTTAGCTGTAATGAAAACTTTAATAGCTGCTATAACAGCAGTCTTTCTCTTAGTAAAAACAGTTATTACTTTTCTATATTAATAACCTCTCAGTTTTTTATTGTATTCCTAATTCAGTGGTCATACCATTCTATGCAGACCGGAGATTTTCTAAAATTTTTTAAAATTTCCTCCTCAACTAAGATGGTTCTCTAGAAGAGTTTTTTACTGTGTCTCAACACTGTAGACTGACAGGATACTACAGATTACAGAAACAGAAGGAAAGACCTGTGTGGATCGCTTATATCATTTAAAGAAACACAAACATGCTCCTAAGGTTATTTTAGATGATTTCTTTATTTTTATTTGTCCCATTTTAGCTGAGAAGCTATTTTGCTTTTGAATTTGAATCATTTTACTCAGTCTAAGGAGCTAAATATAGGTCAGAGTCATAGAAGAGTTTAAATGGGCAGGAGGGACTTCTGGAGGGCAGCTGGTGCAACCATCTGCTCAAAGTCAAACTAACTGTGAACTTAAATCAAGTTATTCAGTTCTGTCTGTAAGGCCCTGGAACAGATATTGTCACTGTTTTTTCAATTCATCCTCCATCAATACAAGCCTGCAGAGGCCATCTAGGTTTATTGCAATGTGCAGGATTTACAGAAGGTATGGTGATGTCTCTTGACTATTCAAAGATAGTTCCTCCATGACTGAGGATGTTTTCCTCAGTGAACTTTGCAGATGAGCCTCTGGGAAGGCAGGTGAAAAGACCACAGTGATGCCATCAGGGCTGAATCTCTTAGTTTTATGTCATCCTTCTGAACAGAATTCATCAGACCTCTGTCCTGTGCAACAACTGCATCAGAGGGAGTGTTGCAAACTATTATTAAACTAAACTATTGCTGAGTTTGTTATACAGGAAAGGAGTGACTGCATATCAGTACTCAGAAACTGAACACAGTGTTTGAATAAAAGTCCAAGTAAGGGGATTGATTTCCATATATATGCATCATAATGTGCCACAATTTGGTAAGAAGGAAAGACTTATCTGGGCCTGTTCTTCAAGTGTCATTTCTCAAGTCCCATTAACTTTAGTAAGCATAAGGCATGAATGGAATGTAGAATCTGGACTTTACATTAAAATAAAGCTCTTTCTGAAATAATCTTTCAGTTTGCATGCTTTGGTATGATGACAATAATCACTTCAGGATGTATGCTAGCAAAAATACCTCCACACTTCAAGCAGTACAAGGTACTTAGCAAGTGCACATGATGTTGCTAGACAGAGTCATCCAAAAGCATGTTATATATGAATACAATAGCTTCTTTTTGAAGGAAAAAAATGTCTTTTCCTTGCTGCCTTTCACTTAGGCCTGGGATTAGAGAAACAGTGCATTCCTTAAGCAGCATGAATCCCCCTTTTGTAAATGAAAAGTAGAATGTGTTCCATGGCCAGATATTTTGGCCATCTTGATGTATGAAATTAGAAATCACCAAGTAGTGGAATCAAATTAAACAAATCACTTTTAACTCCTTGGTGCTGAGGTCACAGAGTACCATCTGTTACCAAAAATGGATGCACTCTGAAACCCCTATTTAAAGGGATTAGATACTGGGGATGATTAAGAACCTCAGTGTATTGTGCAGTAGCCAAGACTGAAAGTGTGAAAATAAAAAATGCTGAAGTTTTCTCTGTTTTTCTGTGGTTGGGCAACTAGAGAGCTGAGTATTGGACTTAGCTGAAAATCCTCCAAGTTGCTGCAAATCTGTGTATGAAAATAAATTTTTTCCAGACAGAAGGAAAAAAATCCCACCTTTTATGAACTCTCTGCATCAATTTTCATCACTTGCTGCAATAATTATAATGCACTAAAATATCAGAATGTCATTTCTTTCCAAAGTGCTTGTCACAACAATATTTTCTAAGTCGTTACTCTGCCTTTGCTGCCATTTTCTCAGTGCCTGTTATTTGAGTGTAATACAACTCTCCTTGCTCAGGTAAAGCTTTAGCTTCCTTTTCTTTGAATTAAGTCTATGTGCATTTACTTCCCCCTGTTTAAATTAAACATTTTAAGTACTTCTAGATATTCAAAATCAATATATCTGCCTCTTGGTTTTGCTTAAAAAGACAAATATTTAAAATGCATTAAGACTTGGCTTCAGGCTTCTTTCTTTGTGTTTCTGTAAATGCTAAAGCAGAAGAAAAAGGAATACTTAAGGCAGGAAGAGGCAGAAAATCTACCATTGTCTGATAAATCAACCAAACAAGAATAATGAATTACATTACAGAAAAGAATAAAATACAAGGCATGGCAAAGCAAATAGAGAGCTAACACAAATGCTTTTAAGCCCAGATCTTAGGAAAACAAAATTAACTTTCACTTAGTTTAGGGACATAAATGAAGTGACTGTGTGCGCTGACTCTTTGTTTGTAATAAGGTATTTCATATGGCAGGTTTTGAAGTGAAAGCTTTCCCATTGATAACACATGTCAAATGGTCCTTTCTCATGGCAGTAGGGCCATTGAAAGTAAAGAAATCCTTCAGATGCAGTTGGAGTTTCCAGCTCCTACTGTAAAGAATTCTGCAGTACTTGCTGAACACTAAAGCCTTATTTATTTTGGTACTAGCTGTTGCATTGGGCAGATTAGTGTTTGAGCAGCTATTCTAATTATTGATATTGTAGCAGTAAAATACTTGTACTTCAAGTTATCACTATAGTCCAGATGGTTCTTTCAACAAAATGACCTGGCTGTTAATTATAGTGAATTATAAACTAATATATTGCCCTCAGACTTCCAGGAGAATACAGGGACTTTGTCTCAGCAGTGGTTGATTGTGTGGGTATGCATAATGTGCATTAGTTCTTAGGGATTTAATTAGTAAAGCTGGCTCTAAGCACAGAACTCTTCAACTAGATCACCTCTTTAGAAATGCACTGGTAGATATTAGAGAATTTGCTTTTCCATATGTGCTACTCTGACTCAGATGTCTGTATCTAATGGCTTCCACAGCATTGAGCCTGGGGAGATAGGTAGTGCTGTAAGCTTTATTTATCATGGGAAATTATTCTGGAGTTAAAAGAACATCCTGTCAGAAGTATCTGTGTGGTTCCTACTCCCTCCCTAACTTTGTCTTTCTCCTTTACTTTGTCCTAATGTAGTTTCAGGAAAAAAATCTCTCTGCCTTTTTTAAAAGGATGTAAAGGGTAAAATCTGACCATCTCCAGTTCTGCTTGCTTTACTTTATGAAGTGCCTATAGGACCCTGCTTTCTGTCCAAATGTGAAATACTTACAATACTTAAAATGTTACTGGTGGGAGTAATAAAAAACATCAACCACAAATAACAGAATTTGGTAGAGCAGATGGTTTTCAAATTCTCAAATAGTCTGCAATTGATTAGTGGGGCCAGTTAAAAAGTTTTAAAATTACATTTAGAATGATGGCAACCTCAGTGGCATCTCCCCTGAAAATGGGACAATATTGGAAAGTCTTTTCAAAGGGACAGTTCAGTGCATTTCTTCATGATTTCACAGGCAGAACAGAAAGCCATTATTTGTTGCCTTGTACTTGCTTCCAAACCTCCAGACCTTTCTGGGTAGGGTGGTTTAAAGCTCTTGGTATGAGAGATTTAGAAGCAAGTTTGACCAACTGCTAGTCTCAGAAATGTAATTGGAATTGATTCAAAGTCTGCCAGGAAATCAAATAATCACAAGTCAAATCAGAACTACACACTGTGTTCCCAGAGCACAGACACTGATTTTACTTAACAGGCACCCGCTGATGTTTGCTGAAGGCTGTACTGGACTGGTTTGTACATTTGTACAATTTTTATATTTATTGGTTAATTTTAAAATTTATGTAGTGTGAGCTGTGCACAAGTCCTCAGTATGACCTGAATCATAATCCAGAACATCTTTAGTCATTGTGAAAGTGCTTTTAATTTGACTTAATTTATGCATTTAAAAGAAGTCTTATTTTTATTCTTAAATTTAGTAACTGGTAGAAACTTAAGCCTGATTTCTTTTGAACTTACATTAAAAGTTTAAATAGAAATGTAATTGCAAATTACCTGGTTCATGAGTTCAATCCAAAGATAGACCATATTAGCTGGAATGCATACCTACAGTCAGATTGCAGATACACTTTCAATGTTCCATTGCAAAATCATTTATCAAGACTTAATCCACTTGAAGGCACAGAAGAAATTAACTGGCCAACTAATTAATAAACTCTCGCCTGATTTTTAATTCTTCAGGAAAAAATGCCTTTTCAAAATGCATTTTCAGCATCTTTATGTGTCTTCAATATGTCTATGTCTGACTAGTACAGTTTTCTCAAATTCTAATTACTTCCTGTGTATTAACACAGCGTATAAAGCTAATTATTTTAACAACAAACACAGTACTTTATATTATATATATATATATATATGCGTACATATATAGTATCACTAAACTTGGCAATGGCAATGTCTGATGTGAGGCAATCTCAATAACTGAGGGGTAAAATGGTAAGCTTTTTACAATCCAAATATGGAATCACAGAATATTCTGGGTAGGAAGAGACCCAGAAGGATCATTGAGTCCAACTCTTGAGTGAATGGCCCTTATAGGGATCAGACCCACAACCTTGGCACTGTTAGCACCATGCTCTGACCAGCTGAGCTCTTCCTCTCCTTTCCCCAAACTGTATCACTAGGTCAGGTTAAGTCAAAGCTCTGTCTCACAGGTTTACACTCTCATACCTGGAGCAATCCTACCATTCCTACTGTAAGTAAAAGGTACTGAGGTTCAGCAGTTTGCAGGATGCTTCTCATGAGCTATGGGCTAATAACTGCTCATGAGTGCTCTCTTAGCCTGCCTAAATTCTGGATGAAGCATTGATCTTATGATCCAGGGGAGGTTAACCTGTCAGCAGGGAGTCATCATGCTTATGGTGAAGGTGGTTTAAACTAATGAGTGTCCTCTTGTAAACTGGGTCAATTTTCCTCCATGTGCATCTTTTAAATGTATTTTTAATTAGCTGGTTTATAAGGTGGCCATAAAACCAGTCACATAAACACTACAAATAGGAGAAGGAAACTGGACTATTTGAAGGAATAGCTGGAGTTGGAGGGAAAGAAACAGAAACAAAGGGTTTCTGAAATGATAATTTAATTTTTAAGATGACCCATATATACAGCTGCTGATGATAATGAGTTGTTAATATCAGTTTCTTTTGCTCCTGGGACCATAAACTAGATGCAAAAATATCCATAGTAGTCTAGACCAAGATCCTACACAACAGGTGTTCTGTCCTTGGCAGTGGCCAAAAGCAAATCCAGAGTGTAACCATATTTCTGCATATAATTGTCCTAGCTTCAGACAACTTCTAGTTAGTCAAAATTCCTGAGCCCACTGTTATTTCACTGTATGCACTTCTCATGCATTTATCTTCACAATAATATCCAGTGTCCTATGAGCGTCACCAAGTTTCAGGGTGTCTGAAACATCCTGAACAATGGAGTTCCTGAGTTTTAAGTGCTCATTCTATGCAGAAAGACTTTTCTTTTTTTTGTCTTGAAGCCAACTCTTCCACATTAATATGAATCCTAATTCTTGCTCTGTTTACCTTGTCTGTATGCACATGATTTTATAGATATTTAACCTGGTTTTGCTGTGTTCTGTTTCTCGTAGATACATGAATCTTAAACTGCAGATGTAGAAACTGCAAATTAATGCCATAAATTTTTTGAATACCAGTTCAGCAAAGCAACATCCTGGTATGATGTTCCACAATGCATATCAGGAAAGTCCAGTTTTGGAACTCCATAGATCACTGCATGCAAACCTACCCATGTATGGCTTTTGCGTGAGGTCTGAGAGAGAAGGGAATAGCTGGTCCGTCACTGCCTCTCTTCCCACTGTGGAATTAGGGGCAAGATGAGTCTGTACTTTGGCTCTGGAATCGGGAGAGATTCCAAGATCACTTACCCTCAATATAGTGAACTTACCCTCACAGTCTGCTTGTCTAAATTATTGTCCACATTTTTCAAAGTTACACAGAAGGCTAAAGTTAATGGTAAAGTACCTGGTGACATTTTCAGTGTATGTATAACCTTGGTGAGCCTTGGACTTGTTTGTTTGGGTTTTTTTCTTTTTCATTAAATTCAGTTCTGGGATGCTTAGCTAGCTTTGAAAATCTAGCTATGAGGGAATAACGTAGAAAGCCTCTATTCAGGCTACAAGCAGCTATTGTGAGACTTGGAGCTTACAAGAGGCAAATTTCCTTGTAATGGAAAACCAGAATGAGATACTGTTGAACTTGCTTTGTATAGGATGTTGTGTGTGGGAAAATAAGTAAGGGTAGAGGTAATCCGGCTTAGAGATGATCCCAGGCTTAAATCCCTCAATATAAACATCTTCAAACCTTGAGGCTTCCTAGGTCTAGATATGGACAAAAATACTGTGTCTCAGGCCTGTCTTTAAATTACACAGTAATTGCTAATATCATTTTTGGAAAGGCTTACTATTCTATTATACAAAGAATGTGTTCTGTAGAAAGGAAGTTTGTTTTAAATGGCATAATGTGAGAAACAAAATATTTGTAATTTAATCGAAACTGCTTATATTCCATGTTAAAGCAGGAAACAGTATAGTTTGTCTTGCTAAGAATTGTTTGTTGAGTGAAGTTTAAATGTCAGCTGAAGGTTTTGGTGTTATTTTTAAACATACTGCTTGAATAGGTGATTATTAAAAAGCTTTTTTTGTCAAGAGGTGTCGTGAGTACTGTGAATTTCATAACCAAACAAAACTTTGGATTTTCTTTTTTTTACACCATCGGGTGAATCAATGCAGAGGAAGCAAAAAACACAGAGTTGTTATAATTTAATTTTTTTCAAGAGAATTTACCTAAAACGCCTGTGACAAAACAAGTGGTTTTTACAAGGAAAAGGGGAGTGCAGAGAGACTTGCAATACATTAGCACATCAATGCAGCATTTTAATATTAGTTGGAGGTAAATTGTGTTTACCTCATTTTGCATTTGCTAAAGTACCATGAGTAAAATAGTACTTCTTATTATATTATTTCTTCTTGTCCTATCATTAGATTCAGATTGCAAATGTTGGACACCATGAATCAGAGTAATACAATGGCTCATGAACCAGTATATGAAGTAATGAATAAGTGTTATGATCTAGTACTGACTGAGATCATATTTTGCTTCTCTGCAGTACACTGAGATATCTCTTCCCAAACTGGTCTTCCATCATGCTGTTATTTAAATGTAAAAAATACAATGTGAATCACTTCACACTAATCATGTCTTCAAAACTGAAGGAACTAGTAGTAAATAACACTGCTTCATTTGTTCACTTGGATTTTGACCATATTTCAGTCTTCCCTGCATATTTTTCAGCACCTCTCCAGCAACTGAATTTCATGAGAAAAAGCATTGATGGAAAACTGCATATATTAGATGTTGTGTAGACATGGAAAACAATATTTGTCCAATAAACAGATGAACATGAGGCTGAGAGAGCAGCAGACATTTCATCACATTCATCTCCAAATATTTCCTTTCTAGTTTGTGGTGTGGAAATGCAGGCAATTGCTGCTGCAGGGCAGACACTGCTGGAGTGGTGGGTTGGAATAAGTGCTGTGTTGTAATAGATGCCCATCAGTAAAGAGGGTTACAGGGAGGAGAAAGAGCAGGAACATTTCTTCAAGAAGGCTTTGATTTGTACAAGTGTTTGAGCACTTCAGAGTTGATGATATCTTTTGATTTATGCAAGGCATCATTAATTTCACCATTTACCATTGCTACAGCTTTGCCATTCAATACAGTGAGGTAAATATTTTTTCCTGGATGGTTCTGACACAGGATTTATACAGAACTCTGAAAAATCACACTATGACTTTACAGTAGAATCAATTAATCAAGCTTGTAGATAGTGACACATGTACTTCATGTGCCCTGAGCAGATTCTGCCCTGTGTTGTGATATTAAATATAAAATATTTTCCCCTTGCTCTAGCCTATTTTTAGAGCAGTAATGATGCAGGACACATAATCCAGAAGGGAAATTACTTAATTTTTTTATATTTCCTTCTTCCTGTTAGTCTAAGACCATCAAAGACATGTTCAAGACCATCTTTTAACCATACTTTTGATGGTCATTAGTGTCATGTTCTTGCTAGGTTGTAAACTTTCTGGCCTGATCCTTTAGCTACCCTTAACTATTGAAGTTAACACAACTGTTCATATGCCCAAGTGCTTTGTTGAATAATGGCCCCTGTGCTCAGAAGCTTGTAAGAAGAATCCCACCAAAGAAAAACAGAAAACGTGTGGCCAGTCACAAAAAATCATTGTGGTTGGCTAGATGAAATATCAAATCTAACAAAATATAATAAAGTTTTAGCTGCACACAGAACAAATTATTTCAATAATTTTCTTACCCAATAGGTTCAGAGATATTTCATCCTCCTTATGGCATTCTGTTTGAAGAAATTTCAATGAAGACAACAGGTTTACATATGGCTCATTATCTTCCAAGCTTTGATAACAACTCCTTTTGACATACAGTTAGCATATTAATTATGTGTATATATTTTGGAGGGAGTCCGTTTGTTGCGGTGTTGTGACAAAAAATACAGAACTTTTTTTTTTTTTTAATGAAATACTTATATCAAAGCTTCTAGTTATTTGTATTAAATTACCGATTTTATGCTAGCAGGTAAAGGTTTTCATATGTCTTATTTTATAATATTTACTTTTATACTGTATTTTATTCTAGTGGGAAAATCTATCAGACACTGCATGTTAATTACTTTCAATACTGTCATGACACAGAAATTGACTTGATGTTACCATGTTTATTGATGCCAGATATTTTTATTGTAATTAAACCTTAATTTGAGCTGCTGTTGCTGAACAATTCCGCTGTGAAACCTTGCTTTCCAGCAAATCCCATTTGATTTTCCTTCTAATAACTTTTTGTAATTTGGTTGCCTGCATAATAGTGCTGTCACAGCTGGTATTAATTGGCATTTTTGTAACAAATAGTAGAGACCCATGTCAGAATAACATGCAAGAGCTGAAATACTTTTACAACACACACTGTTATCGTTTTCACCACTTGACAGGGGTGGAACAGAGATAAGGAGCCATGCAGTACTTTGCCTAAAGACCTCAAGCAAACCAGTGGCAGAAGTCTCCCCAGTTCCTGACACAGTCTGCTGCAATTTTCTTGCTGTGGATCACAGGATACAAAGAAATAAATAAAATCTCTGTTTATCTGGTTTTCTGGGGTAGCTCCATATTGATGGTGTTGGGCTGCATGAGCAAATTTCACTGCTGAAATGCCCCTCCTATGCCAGTTTTTCAGCTACAAAGCTTCAACTCCTTATGAGAGTCAATTTGGCACCCTCCTGGAACAGAAACTGCAATATAAAGGAGAAAAAGTATTTGAGGCAGAGAAAGTAGCTGTCTGCAATAGAATGGTAAAAAAAAAAGAAACCACATTAGATGAAATTATTCATATGACTGGCAGCAGTGTATTTGTAATAAACAAACATGGACGAGGTTGAAAAAGATGAGAAAAAGAAAAAAAAAACCAAACCTTTAAAATGTAGTTTATTTTAAATAAACTGTAGAACGATTTAAACCAGAAGTTTCATTTAGGAGAACTTGCAGAATTACCTGAAATTTTGTTGGATTATTTTTCTGAATGATACTCAGAGCTTTAAATTCTGTGGGGAGGTGATTTAGTATTCCTAGTAACTATTGTGCAGCCTTGGCTTAGGCTATGTTGAGGTCTATCAGTTTAAGATGCTTAAATTTTGCATATGAACCTGAAGTTTTCCAAGTGGCAAACACATGTAGCTGGCATTGGCATTAGTAGAATTCTGAGCTGTTTTTACAGCTTGAAGATATAGAATAAATGCACATTTTCCATCCAGAAAAATCAGAAGTTTATTTGTTTTTATTAAAATTGAACTAAAGAATGTAAATTAGGGAGGGGGAGAAAGCACAAAAATCTGATGAAGAACATCTTTGTAAACACTCTTGATAGAGAGCTTAGTGGAGATACTCATGTGAAAATAAAGGCAGTTTGGGGTAAATTTAAAAAAGCCCCATGCTTTAGAGCATTCTCTGATCCATACATTTCTTATTAGAGATGTCAGATTTCTGTCCAACAAAGTTAGCTGCATACCCTTGTTGAGCAAAAGAGCTAAGAGTGCATGGGATTTTAAGAACATGATCATGTGGCGTCTGTACAGCCATTTTTCTTAAGTCTAGAAAGTCAATTTATACTTCAGAAAATCTACTTTAAAAATCACAGTCAAAGTAATTAACATCAACTATTAATTTATTTGAAAAGATTAGTTATGTGCATTTGTCTTACAGACCTAAAAACCTTTAGCTTGGGCATCTGGAGATAGTTTCCATGTCAGTATCATTAGGAGGTTTTTAAAGCAATTGTCCTGGATTGCCTTTTTTTTTTTTTCTTTATATAAATTTAAAATAAAGTAATTATTTGAATATGCTGTCAGCTGTTTGTACTTAAGTTGCTATTTTGTTGACTAATTTCACAATCTTAGAGCTGCTGAAATGAGTGCTAGCACTTACTGTGTCCTTCAGGTTCACTGTTTCTATACAAATATTTTGAGTTCTGGGAAATGCAAATGCTTGCTGTTTGTGCAAGCATCACTGTTGCTAGTATCAAATGATAGACATTCTAACCATGAGAACAATGAAGTTAAAAAGCTCTCTAAAGACTCATAATTGAAAATTTAGAATCAAGAAAACTCCAGATATTCAGAAGGAGGTTGATACTGTGACATCTGAAATACCAGGGAGGCAGACGGAAGCAGTCTGGCAATTTCTTGACAGTGTTTTGTACTTATTATAGCAGGAATGGCTGAGTTTTCTGGTAAAACTCTCCAAAATCAGTCCCATTAGGTAATGAATATTCTGTTAATATTAGCTACTCAAATGGCTTTTTGGGAAAAGATGTGGCTGTGGGCTCAGTGTGTGAACCTTAGCTGAGCTTGATCCAGACCCTTGGCTCTGGAGGCAGTGGCTGACATTCAGCTGGATGCAGCTTGAGCTCGTCCAGTACCCATCCCTTAGTGTGCATTGGACAGCTAAACCCAAAAATCTAAGTAAAATTTATTGTAGTGATCTCACTAAGACAGTGTGCATTGCTGAAAGGAGGACTGGGAGAGGCTTTTCTTTTGCACGTGTGGTAAATACAAAATCAGCTGTTTAATGTTTCATAAAACTTTAGAGTCATGATCTTGATGAGCAACTTTATAAGACAAAGGCATATTTTCATAATTTTTCTCAGCTTCTTATTGGGCTTTTTAGATAATTTCATGCATTTCATCTTCTTTTGCTTTTAAAAATATTAATTTCTTAAACAATCTTGTCATTTCATCTGCATACTTCATGCATGCATATACATTTTGACTTTTTCAGGCTTCTAGCTTTATTTAATCACAAAAATTCCCACCTTTCCCTATTTTTAAAAAGTTTCTGTCTCAAGTAGTAGCTATTTCCTTATTGTATTTCATACTTTATTCTGTTATATTGCATGGTATTAGTCAGGTTTTAGACACTGACAGGACAGATTTTTTAAAAGGAGAAAATTGGAGGGGGTTTGTTGTGAATTATTTTTACATTTTACATTCTCTTTAACACATGTTATTTAACCTGTGTATCTTCTGGTTTTTTAAATAGCAGCAATCATAAATATAGAGGTGAGAACTGAAGTTTTAGTCTTGCTGGCTGACATGATGCCTTCCAGTTTATAACAGCTGATGTACTTGTAGATGTGATACAAAAACCTTTTTCAAATAAGCTTTACATACTGAAAATTTAAAAAATCCCCTTATTTCAGTGTATGTTGTTATCAGACTACCAGAATACTATCAAATTTAAGATTCATTAGCTCAAATAAAATTAGAAAAAGAATTAAGAAAAACTTCACCCTACATATACAGAAGCTGATAGGTTTTTAAAATGTATTTCTAATTTTCTATATTCTTCTTTGACCTATTTCTGTTTTCTTCAAGTAGAGAAGTTATCAGAAACCCACAGGTGTTTACAGATGGGTTACTGAGGGTTTGCTAATGCAGAAAAGTAGGAAGGAAGGAAGAGAAGAACTGTCTAGGAGTAGAAGCTCATATAATTAATGGATGTGGACCTGCCTGAAAATACATGTGCCAGTAGCTGGAAATACATATTTTTTCCCATCCCAGGCAGTGTACAGGACCAGGTTATATGGGGCATTGAGCAACCTGGCCACTGGGAGATGTCCCTGCCCATGGCAGGGGGCTTGGAACTGAAGGATCCTTAAAGTCTCTTCCAACCCAAACCCTCTGATGATTCTGTGAGTCTACCTTGAATTACATTTCTCAGCAGAGGCCCAGTAAACCTCTTCACCAATATATCTGAATGCTGAGCTCTTCTAAGGTCTTGTGCTTGGGATTTGTCTTTTCCCAATTGCCCATGTAGTGGTATTTTGTGACCTACCTTAGGGATGTGTTTTGTCCAATCCCTGACTGCTGGACAATTACAAGATTTAATTGGATTGGATAAATGTTTAGCCAAAGGAGAGTGATTTATTTATAGATCTCAAATGAAAAGTATTACAAGCAAAAATACACATTTTGTAGCTTTGCAAAGAGCAGTCCACCCAAGAAGATAGTTTAAAATAATCAGAGAATGATAGAATGGTTTGGGTCAGAAGAGGTCTTAAGGATCATTGAGCGTGTGATATTTGATAATGGAGTCAACTGGAAGAGATGAAATCAGATGAAACCTTCTTACAAATGCACTGTGACTTTTTGTCTTTATCCAATAGGCACATGAGGTGGGAAAACTTTAAGAGATATGCAAAAGCACATCCATTTCTTTATTTATTTTAAATGAGAGGAACAATCACAAAGCAGGAAATGTACTTTTTAATGGATTTCTTTTTGAAAGAAGTATTGTTTCCAAAGAAATTGCAAAAATAATTAGCATATATGTTGTTATGAAGAACAGCTATTGCAAAAATCTATTTCAAGGGGCCATTTCAGCTAGTTTCCTACAGTAGTAATTTTCTCTTTAGTTTACAATCCTTTTCTTCTGAATCCAAACTGCTCATAGCAGTCTAATACCAGATCAGCCCTTAAGGCATCAGAGATATTTGTTTTCCCTCCTGAAACCCACAGTCAGGCACATTAGTGATTCTGTCATACCCAGCTAATTAATAATAACAGACATAATTTTGCATCCCCTATATAGAGAATGAAATCCAGAAAAATGTCAGAAACTACTTGCACTACCTAATGTTTTCTTTCTTTTGTCAATTCTTTTTTGCTCTTTGTTTTGCTTCCTTATTCAGGCATTATTAGACAAAAAGCTAGAAGAGCTGAAAATAAGTTGAGAGCTTATACTGTTGGTACTGCAGCAAGTTTTGTCATTGATTTAAATGGGAGTAAACTTAAGACTTCAGTATTACTCATAAGAGTCAAGACTAGAATATTACTTGAAGAGATACTGAACTAAAGGTTTTATGGCGTATCCCGAAAGAAGAAAGCTTGGGGATTTACAGGCATTTTCTCATATTTTCAGGCACAGATTTCTCAAGCAGTGCCAGGCAGCAGTATTGCAATGCTCTAACAATATAAAAAGTCAGGCAGTTGACACCAAGTCTGTCTCATTATTTGCAGGATGATTAGAAGTAGCAGCATTGAGATTATTTTTTTTTTAATGCTCAGTTTTAATTCTTTTTCTTTTTAATGTAAGCAGTATACGGTAACAAATCTGAAAATGAAATGTCACTGTTTATCTCCTTTAGCTGATACAAGGTTTAAATTTCATTGGTGTACCATATTTTCTCCATTACATTAAAGATTCCTTAGTGAGGAATTACCAACTCTACAATACTTAAAATTCCTTCTGTTTTTATCCAGAGAAGCGAGAAAAGTTGCAATGGTGAAAATGTACTTTTATGTCTTTTGGTGAAAACAAACTTATATGTCTTTTCCTCTCTTTTTATATCATGTAGATATCAGCATGAATCAATTCCAGGTGCACTGGTTACTGGAGTCCTGTGCACACAATGACACCAAAGGACTTAGGAAAGTAACAGAGCTGACTTATGTAAGTCTCCTTTCAGCCCTCTGCTTGACTCGGAGTAGTTCCTAGGCAGCAAGAGGAAGGATGGTTCTGTAACATAACACAATATGTGTTATACCCCTATGTTTCATAGATCAGTAAGGATGCTTCCTTTTTTATGTTCCTCTTTGGCAAAAGATAAAAATTATGTATCTGGGCTGGTTTTGGGTTTCTTGGATTTCCTAAATCCACACTAGGCTAAAATATTTTATTTGGTTTTTGTTGTTATTTAGAAAATGAGACCAGATAAACTTCTTAACTAAGTACTTCTATAACTCTGCAGGATGTAGAACATGGGAGCTTTATCTGCAATTAATAATTTAAGACTTTAGCACAGTGCAAATACTGAACAGTAATGCTAGTAATTAATAAACCAGGTTTTCTTTAAGACATGCCAATGAGTTTCAGGTGATTATTCTCCCTGAGGAGAATAATAGATAAGAGAAGAAGAACTGTAGGTGACAAATACTGGATATTAAATCTGGAAGTCGGACAGATATCAGATGGGGAGAAAATATACATTTCAGTGCCAGTACTTCCTACTCAATTTGATGGCAAATTTCTAGTGTCATCTATCACTATAACACATTATTTGAACAACAGAGTAATGTGATTGGTGCATCAGAATTGGTTTAGTCTGTTATGCAGAATGGACAAAATCACAATTCACCTTTCCTTCTTACCCTGATCGGTACTACCCCATTAACACCACCCATCAATTCAGGGGTGTTAATGTCATGTAAAAGAGTAAATCAAAAGACATGATTTCTCACACAGGATGGTGTTAACTTGTGAGATTTACTGCTTCATGGGATCAGCAAAGCACAAATTAGAGGTGGATTTAAAAAATGATTTTGACATAATCGTATGGAGATAGGAGAAACAGCATTAAAGAAGTTCGTTTCCACTAGAGGTCAGGAAAGACTCTTTGGACATCTGTCCAAGTGCATTGTGGGATTAATGAACTTATTTCCTTTTTTTCCTTATTTCCAATCATTTTATGGTCATTCATCCAATCTGTCATGATAAATAAAAATAGTCCTGTCACAATTTTAAGGAGACATCAAACCTGTCGGGGCACTCTCCCAGCAGGTGGAAGGCAGGGAGTTCAGTCTCAGCCCAATTTGTATGTCCCGTGAAAATGACCTTCCAAGTGAAGGTTAGACTAATTTGCAATTAGACAAAAGAGGGAGTTATGCAGAAGAACCTGGGAAATTAGCGATTCTGAAGGGAATTAGGGATCTAAAAGGTAGTGAAAGACTTTTGACCTTAGCCAGTAACATATTATTAGTGATTTTTTGGGGGGATAAAAGCCAGCCAATCAAAATTTTTTTTCCATATATGATTTATGTTAAAGCTTTCAGACTGTAATTTTCAAAAGTACTTCAGACAATGGTAATAATTTAGAAGGACACTTACACTTTGTGTAAAGTTTTCTTCTCCACTCATTGTCCTTAAATAGAGACTTCTGCTTTGTATTTAGCTGTGGAGTTTTTCTTCCTGATAAGAAAATAGAGGTACTTAATGTACTCAAGTGGAAAAAAATGCATCCATAATGCTATGCTGATTTTAAATGTGCTTTTAAAAAGTTAAACATAGATGAAGCCTGTCATTTGCAGCAGCTTAACTCAGCTTTCTTACATTTATTTAATTCGATTAGCATTTATATCATCCCATTGCTACCCCCACTGCCATCATTCACAGAGGCTGTTCTAAATATTAGAAGTCAGTTGCTTTGATGCCGTGTGTCGAAGGAGCTGTGTAGAATTGAAGGACATATTCAAATACCATGCTAATATATTTTACTACTGAAAATAATCATGACATTGACAATACTTGCTTTCTTCTCTGAGTTAAAACCACATTGGCATGTGTTAAGCATCCAGGAAAATATTTTTGTGGAGAGGACTTTTCATGTTTTGCCAAAGTTATTTTTCAATTTGTTCATATTTCTTTTTCCTTTGGGCTCTATTTGCAGCATGTGATCTTTTTGTTTTTCTTATTGTAGGAAAACTACATTATTCTGAAGGACCTGTCATTTTCATGCAAATACAAAGTAACTGTTCTGCCTGCAAAATCTAAAGGTCGTTTTAAGGCTGAGAGTACTTTCTTTGTTACCCCACCTTGCTCTGCATTTAAAGAAAAAAAACACAAGCGCATTAATTGTCCTGCTGAAGGAGGTAAGGCATGATCTGGAGAATAGTTCCAAAAGCATTTATAATCACCAAATGAGAGTTTTAAAAAGCAGTTTTAGGATAGAAAATGAGAGATTTAAAACAAATAAAAATATCACTAATGTTTATGTGAAAATCAACAGACATACACAACAGCATTGATTTTGGCTAGTACATTATTACTGTTTTGTCAATTAAGAATAATCCTAGTGGACATACAATAATATCTGTAATGGTATGGTTGACAGTTTTTTTGTAAGGAAGAATGGTTCCCCATTGTATTTATTATAATGATGGAGGATAACTGTAAACATGCTTATGGTGGTGTGACCCATCTTTTTAATGTTTTGCTGCAGATGCAAGCTGCTTTTTCAGTTTGATTTTGTTTAGGTTAATTCTGCTCTCAAATAAGAAATACAAGCCCTCATATCTTTTCCAGCATTGTCACAATGTGTAACTAGAGGGTTATGGAAGTTGCAGAATTATGGAGACATTAGTTGGAGAGGACCTCTGTGGTCAGCTGGTCCTGGCTCAGGTCAGCCATGGCTTTGCACTGCCAAGTGTGGATACCTCTCTCTCTGGAGGGAAGCCCTCTCACCTTGAGTCCCTCCTGTTCCTAAGGGTACTCCCATGCTCCATGTCACCCAAAACCCTGCTGGCCTTCACTGCCTTTTCCTCAATGCCTGTCCTGACAGATTCCAGCATTACAGCCTTCCTGGGCAACTGTAACTCAGGTATAACTTTGCCCTAATCAGAGTGCGCCTATTAACTTGTACTACAGTTTTAGTGCATGACTTTTACTCTTTGGCTGAACTATGGAGTTCTGTGCTACCCTGTGCATTTTCTTGTGGCCCCAGAACTTCCAGTCTGAGTTCAGGTATTCGGAAATATGAGGAGCAGGAGAATGGCTCCCTGTGAATGAGGCACTCAGGTCTTTACATGCCATAGCTTTCTTTTCTGTACCTGCAGCTGAGAGCATTTTATCTGAAGTTTAAGTTTGGCCCCAAATGTCAGTGGAATATATCAAACATAGGATTTTGGTTAACACTGAAAATGTGGTAGAACGCTGACTGCATCATGTGTAAAAGTAGAAATAAAACTTTGCCTGACCTCGATTTTTGAAATTAAATGAATATTATTGAAGATAATCTGTAAAAGTTCAGCATATCTTTTTTTGCTTTCCAAATTTGTAGTGCCAGCTCTACCCAAAGTGTTGGCCAAACCCGAGAATCTGTCTGCGTCTTTCATTGTTCAGGAAGGTAACATCACTGGTCATTTTTCCTGGAAGATATCTAAGGCAGACCTTCACCAGCCCATGACAGGGTTTCAGGTCACTTGGGCAGAAGTGACCACAGAGAGCCGGCAGAACAGTTTACCCAACAGCATCATTTCCCAGTCACAGATACTGCCAGCAGTAAGTTGTTTGTTACTTTCTTTTGCCAGTGGCTCCCTAAGTTTGTGTGTCTGTGCCTCATTTGTAATGTTTAGTGGTGATACAGATGTCAAACACTGGTTCTGCAGGTAAGCTGGAGCAGGAAGTACTTAATTTTTCCTCCTTGATGGAGATACAAAGCATAGCTACTCTTCTTGATGATACATCAAACATTTTAAACTGTAGAGCCTGGAGATGCCTTTAATTATCTATCACTGTATGTATCTATCTATTTTTAGCACCCGGTTAACTTGCAGAAGGCTCTGATTTGAGCTGAAATAGTGTCTTCTGTCCCTCAGAAACCACCAAGATTTAGGGCATTTATACCAAGGACCATTCACTCTGACCGAAAACGTAGTATTTACACAATCAAGGCTGAAATGCACAGGGCCCAACTGCTGGAGTTGCTGAATGAGCAGAGTGAGAGTACAAGTGCAATGTATGCACTCCTCTCTCTGCCCTACCCATGCAGGATTTTATATGATTTGGAACAGCTTAGCCAGGTCTGTTAAATGCAATCCCATCTCAGAATATGTGCTAATTTGCCAGGAAAACATGTTTCCCCCCACTTTTTCTCTCTCTCCTTTCCCTTTTACTGTCTGCTCTGGCAGTAGCAGCAAATTATCCCACAGGAATGACCAAAGTTATTCCCACAATGTGCTTTGGCTTCCCCACATGGGGTGGGTAGAGTGCCAAGCAGAATCACCTGTCCTGTGCATTCCTGGCCAGACCAGCCTGGCTGGTGGCAGGAACACCCTGCTGTCCTCACTGTCCAGCATCACTTCTCCAGCCATCCCCTTCCTGCGCCTGAGCCTTTACAGCGTGGAATAAGAAGAGTGATTTGTTCCAACTTAATGCAGATGATTTATAGTTTTGATTTTGTTTTAGATAAATGACTTCTGATTCCTTAATGTCTGTGAGTCTTTAGCTAGATGTATTCCCATGTGAAAGTTTCTATGAATTTACTTTGAAATTATTTAGCACATGTCTAAGTGACCACAAAAGGTGTGGTGCAGTGAAAAGTGAATCCATCATGCCGTAAATGATGCCTTAAGAGCAAAAGGCAAATTCTTATGGTGTAATTGGGACAAATCTGAAATTAGTGTGGTCACCCTTTTTTTCCCACAAGCTGCAGAAGTGGACCCAGGGCAGCCACTACTTTAATTACCAATTAGTAGAATCCACTTTCAAATCCAAAATAAAAACAAGTTTACGTAATGAGCATGTTTGTTAAAAGGAATGGTTAGGAAAATACATTTTGATTCGTTTTTTAGTGATGAGCACATTTTTAGTGATCATCACAATTTCCATATAAGTCTGTAACAACTTGGACCTTGTACACATGAAACCATAGTATTATGGTTAAAAATGTGTCTGTTCAAAGGGGACTGGCAGGCAAAAAATTCAAAACATGCTCACTCAACAAAGTGATGCATACGTTAAATCCTTTTAACGGAACTCGATGAAAATAATTTGTGTCTGCTGACAGTGCTAGAACCTCTTTAAACCACTGATGTGTGTGAGCAGAGCAGCTATGTTTTATTTTCCAATGGTCTGAGAATTCAAGGGTTGTGCTTATTTTTAGGATCACTACATACTCACCGTGCCCAACCTGAGGCCCTCCATGCTGTACCGCTTGGAAGTTCAGGTGCTGACGACTGGTGGGGAAGGGCCAGCCACGATTAAATCCTTCCGCACGCCCGACCTTCCTCCATTTGCACCCCACAGTAAGCACTGCACTCTTCTGAAATATGCTTGTGACATGTTACAGAATTTCAGTTTTCCACATGTAAAGAGTGGAAGCCTTTCTCAAGCCTTAGAGCTTTTACTGGTTCCAGTAGCATTCCATAAATTTAAGATGTGTGAAAATACTGGCTATTTTTCCCCTAATGACTGTCCATCAGCAAATCCAGTCTTTCTCTCACTCAGTTTCTGTGGTCTAGCATTTGCTATTTGTTGCAGCCATGGATCTTTGGCTTATGCCTATAATGCTTGGGATTCAAAGTTGGTCTGTCCTCCAGGTGCAGCCTGGAGGATTACATAGCTTTCAAGATTAGATTTTTCTGGGTTCACTCAGTCCAGCATATCTAGAGCTTAAACATATTTCTAAAGCAAGGCAAACCTCTTAATGGCCATTTCCAGCACTTCATGTGTTTTTGAAAAATACAGCTCAGTGTTGCAAAGCCAAGTAAAAAATACAAGTAGTTCAAAATCTGTCTGCTTGAATATTTTTGTCCTTTTAAAGGCCCACTAAAGTTGCCTGGACTGAACATACACATAGTTGCCAGCACAAACTCAGCACTTATAAGCTGAAGGATTGAAAGCTGAAGGTCTCACAAAGCCTTTTCAGATAAATGTTGGCATTACATATTCAGGGTTTTTATATGTGCATAATTTCCTGTTCTTTTGTTTAGGACCTCATCTGAAGCAGCATCATCCACATCACTACAAGCCATCCCCAGAGAAATATTAGACTGTTTCAGATGATTATACAAATAACTGAGAGGAAAAAACTGAGGGCTGGGTAACAGCACATCTGTTGGAGCAGTGAACCCAGTTTTCCAATGGAAGTTGCCATCCTGTACGATCTGTATCTACTTCTCTGTAGTTTAGACATGAAGAATTATGTTTGCACCATGACCATGATGAATCATACAGCAAGTATCATTTCAGTACCAGCACTATTCAGCAAACTGAAGACCATATCCAACTCAACACCTGTGAGAAAATATTCATTATATTGTTCATTAAAATGTTTTCATATTCTGTGTTTAAACTAGCTTAAAATGGTGCAGTGTATACAGCTTTTTCTCTTCTTGAATTCAATATTACTATTTGCAAGGTCCTGTGATGTATACATACTTTTGAAAGATGTTCTCATTAATGGATCTAAACTATCAATTTTTACTTAAAGCCCTGCCTGTCACCAATTTAAGGTCTAGTGTGTCTTGCTATTAAAGAATATATCAATTTGTCTGAAATGAGCACATAAGTAAAATAGATTACAGTTGCAGAAACCTTGAAATACCCAGTTTTTAATAATTTTAGCGTCACCATGGAGGAGGATGATGATATATATGTATTACCCATCTGGTCTAAAGTGGTAATGTTCTATCATGTAGATCTTCTATTAATATAGTTAATAGTTAAAGGATATACAGGGTAGAAACACCATTGTAGAGAAACAAATGACAATTAATAGAATTGTTTAAAACTTATGGCAATGAATGCAGTTAATTAATAGGTCCTAGAAAAATAACTTTTAAAATCTTACTTAAAATTTTTTGATACATAATATTTCAAGGTATAATATTATCTTGAATACAAACACCAATTTTCTAAAAATCTGAATAGTTAACATTAAAGTTTTAGAAACTGAAATTCTGAGGCACATTTATTATTATAGTAGCTTTATAGCTACTTTTTGGCTTTGAATTTTGACGCACATATTTCTTTTCCCTGTGGATCTTTAGAACAGAAGGATGGAAGTACTGGCTCTATTTTGCTGTTCTGCTTACAGAAAGAATTATGTGACAATATTCTGGCATCTGGAAAACATTGGCTTATAGTTTATTTGAATTCATTTCTCAAATTTAGACAGAAGGGTGCCCTTTTTAACCATAAGGGAATTCATATTGCCTTATTGTGCAATATAAACTGTCTAGAATAATCTGTCACACAGAGACACATGTCTCAATAGTAAACAGAAACTGCTTGGATTTATTATTGAGAGGGTGGAAAGTATCTGCCAATAAACATCCATACAAGTACCCATAATCAGCTCTTAATGTTCAAGATGTTCAAAGTGCTCCTGAGTTCTTTGGCACTGTTTCCATTGCTCCTTGAATCATCACATCAGACTAATGTACCTCAAAACTTGACTCCAACTGGACAAAGTGGCCACTTTTCCTACCAGCAGATGATACAGACTCATCTGTGCTTCATATTTTTCTCAGATATTCAATAAGAGGAGCTTGGACATTAGTGGTACATGTATTTCCCTTGTCTTGATGACAAACTGTTTTGTGAAAAAGCAAATATGAAGAAATATCTATCTGACACAGAAGATCAGAGCTGTGTTTATCATAGTAGAATGTTCATGAAATATTCAGTTTGTCTATACTGAAATTTACAGCATTTATACCACAGGGGGGAAGGAAACTACATTAATTTCTGATCATTTACTCATTACAATTTTTTTACAATTTTACCTTCAGTTTTAAAGGGCTCTTTTGAATTCTTTTTCTATTTTGGTTGCTGTCTTTTTAGATATACACTTAGTGACCAAGAATTTTCCCAGACTTTTTCTATTGCTACATGATTTGCAAAGGCCTTTAACAATAGCTTAAAATATATTGAAGGCTATGGTGCTTTGAATTTCTTCCTCTATTTTCCAAAATACATTAGCAAATCAGCAGATGAGCTCTTCTTCCAAAAATCTGTAGTATAAAGGTTTCTTTTCAGTTTTTTTTAGAATGCCAGAGCCTGAGATATTTTTGTCAGGATGAGAGTGTTTCAGTGTATGTTTTTACAAAGAAAACAAAATTTGCATTGGGACTGGTGTGCAGCACTGCTTTCACATTGCATAGGGATTGCATAGGGCATAGATGAGTCTAGAAGTTATCTTTGTGGTGTTTGCTGGATCAGCAGGATCAGGGAAAGTCATTACCTCAGTCTTCTCTGAAGAATTCTGTCCAAACCTTTCAATCACAGTCTGTTCTACATGTGCTGGATCAAATTGACAGTGACTTGAGTAATGTTAATGAAATTACATTTCATTCCTAGTGACACTGTAAAGCATAGCTGTTGCTCTTTGGTACAATGATGCCAATTCATTGGCGATAAGCAGTAAGTTAGAAGCCCCCTGGGTCATCATCCTTCTGAGAAGCATCAAAATGGTTACTGTTCGCTGATGCCATTCTCTCTCAGGCATTCTTCTGTTCAAAGTATCAGAATTTTTGAAGAACACTGAGAGGTTTCCCCTTCTGAACTAGGTTGATCAAAACCAAAAGTTGAAAGTAGAAATCTAGTGATCAAGTGTATTCTATTGAGTCCACTAAGATGTAAATTATTTTTTTCCTTCTACAAATGATCTTATCAACTCACCTTTTAAGTCACACTCCAAATCAAAAATGAGAAATACAAAGTCAACAAAGCTCATGCATGGATGTTAAATTCCCAGCTCTGAGTGATTTTCTGATTATTTTTTTTTAATTAGCAGTACAGGTTTGAAGTTTTCAGTGCCTAATTCTAAAGCTTTGTTTGCTGAATCACACTGGGTATTGTCCTAATTTACTAGACTAAGCCACATTAAACATTTAATTCAGCAATAGAGTTGCAATTTGCTACTTAATTCCCTAGTTAAAGATTTATTTTCTCTAATGATGTTGAGTAATTCAGAGTTAATATTGGGAGGATATTAGAGATATTGGGATGTTTTAAGATTCTCTGCACCTTTACACTAATGTATTATTTACTGTGTACGATTCTGATGGATTTGTCAGTTGAATTCAGGATGCGGTTTTTTTATCTTTATTTCTTAATGGAGAGTTATAAGATTATGCTATTTTTGCTAACTGCTTTGTGAAGTGATTTTTTTTGTTTGTTGGTGATTTTTGTATAAGAAGAAACTGGTTTGTTCTTGTTATATCTTTTTTTTTTGATCATTCTTTGAGTATTTTATAGAGCAGGAGAAAATAAGACAGAACTTGTGCTGTGTCATCCATATGTATCAACTTGAATATTCATTAAGAATATAGCACACAGATAAGTAAGAAGTCTGATTCTTTAAATGCTGAACATCCTCAACTTAGTGGCTTCAGAAGGAGCTGAGGACCTGATGTGGCAATGCTGACATTGACATTGATATTTGGCATGGTCACACACAAAGTCATTTCTACTGTGAGTGAGAATTTGGCAATTCTCCTAATTGTTATTAGCAGAACTGTATAGAAACCTTAATACTGAGTCAATTTATTTCACAATACTTTCATCTCCATGCTTCCACCTGCAGTCAGGGGGAGTTTCCAATAAGCAGGTCCTGATTCAGGAAGGTTGGCGCAAGGGAAGTCAGTGGTGTGGAAATAAACCTGCGCAGTTAAGAACGAGCTTTAGTGATGCTCCACATCGAGCATCAAGCATGGATGTCAGAGTTTGTTTGAATAATGTCTTAAATCAGGGCCTTGTAAAACAAAGTGGGGTAACCAGACAGTTCTAAATTCTGTGTAAAACACCATAAAAATTTTTATTTTTGTGTATATGTAAATGTCATAGTGATATTGACTTATTTATTAATTCATTTTGTTATACTATGTGCCAAGTATGTTCCTACCCTTTTGAACAGTACCTGTGAACATCAATTACTAAAAATAATGTTATGCAAAACTTGTGCATTTTAACCAGGAATATGCTACTAATAATCTGTTGCATGTAGTTTTCAATGATTAAGAAAACCCTTTATTTAAAAAAATGTAAATGGATACCTGCAGATGTTGATGATTATATGTGGGTTTGCATGCCAAAACTCATTGTTCAGTTGTGGGCATGAAATGTAACGACTGTATCACCTCTACTGATATATTAGTAAGGTACTATTTACAAAGTAATTAACAGAGCTCTATATGTAAATTTTTTCCTTTTTACTTAATTATATTGTAGTAAAGGTAACAAACGCTTCTCTGTTACCCAAATTGGCTGTAGAAATTATGTTCCTATAACAGTCATTTAAAGTCAATATTTATTTATGTATGTAATACAAAAAGATTGGTCTTATGTGTTTGTCCTGTTATTTAGAGAAAAAATATACACTTGTAAAAACATTTTGTAAAAAAATACAAATGTAAATAGAGTCTGATTTCTTTTACTCACTATTTTCATGTTTAGAATTTGTACATACTGTTTATGTAATAAACTATCCTACATCAAAATATTGGTACATTATCTCCTCCATACAGAATTTAGAATTTTGCTTTTCTTGAGTCGAAGAGATAGAGCCATCTAAGAAAAATTAGTGTCATACCAAGTACCTCTGCTTCATCTAAATTTCATTGTGTCTGAAGTCATACCATTTTACCCTCTCTTTACTACAACATTTTGTTTTCTTTAGATAGTCTTCAAAATATTGTGAAAATAAAATCAAATATGATTTGAGTCATTTACATTTAAACCAATACTAGAAGAAGTAAAAAGTCATGCATATAAGCTTGCCCTTTTTCTAGCCTAACTAGATAGTTCACAGTGAAGATTTGTTGATACTTTTGTTATGCTAACTTAAATTAATTAAGTTGTTGGATCTTTGCCAGTGGCTCGATCCTGCAAACCAAGATTTTCATGAGTGAAACTCATGGTGAGTCTGTGTATGCACTAGATTTGGAGTGTTTTCTGTACTAAAGTGCAGTATCCCATGGTTTAAATTTTGTATTTTTAACAAATATAAATATCTGTCTTGGTACAAATATTTAACTGTTTCAAATTCTCATAGATGCACTGTTAATCTCAGGTGCAATATCCTTAGTTTGGAGATGCACCTTTGAGTACCTCTTGACTTACCTAATAAACATTTCTTTTTTGTTAACTTGACGAAAACCTCCAAAATTTCCTGGTATTTCTATCTCATTAGAATAACTGCTTACATTTCTAGTTTTGATTTTCTTCTTACATAAATAAATAATATTTAGAAATACCCCTATTTTTAAATTTCTCTGCAAGTAGGACTATTTCTATAATATTTGCTGTTGTGGTTCAGTAAACCTAGATAAGAATGATATATCACCTGAATAGGTGAATTGGTAAGTTGTCAAAATAAATGGTTGAGCTGTTCTATACACTATAATTCAGAATAGCAATTCATTTTTTCTTTCAATGTCCTCAAAGAAATATTTTATTCTACATTGGATTAAAGGACACAATGAATGGATTAAATAAAGCATATGAAATAAAGCAAATTTACTATATATTGAAGAGCATTCATCATTTTGGGGGTGGTACAACGTGGCTTTTGTGCACCTAAAACCAGAATACACTCAAAAGATTCCATTTCATAAAAAAAATTGCGTACAATAAAGCTTGTTCCAGTACAAAACCAATCCTCCACATTTCTATTTTCTGATTACAGGTGTTGTATTGTCATTGTCTGAATCTATGCCAGCCTCCTTGAGGAAGGCCTTGGGCCAAAACAGTGGCTGCAGCCCTCGGTGGCAGTGCAGCACCTGGAGGGTAAAGAAGCACCAGGGAGAGCAGTGAGAATGAAAGCTTTGAAACAGAGCCAGTGTGCAAGGAGGGAATTGCTGTGTCCCCTTTGCACTGTGCTTAATTTCCTCTTGCTCCTGTTCAAGGTGCTGGCAGGAGTGTAGATGAATATTTAATACACACCTTGCTATAAGCATTTACTGAGTGCTGTGAGGCACAGCAACTAAAGAATTTATGAATGCTTTCTGTACCCAGTTCCTTACCTGTGCTGGTGATTTATTCATGTTACTTAATAATGAGCTGCATTCAGCAGGTCTGTTTCTTCTCAATGGAAAATCAACTTTGGAAGCAGTGGACTGTCATTTTTCAGGAGAGTTAGGCAAATATGCTGCATACAAATATCCCTTTATATTTGTGTGCAAATGTATTTGTACAGCAAATAGAGCTTGCTTGTCTTTTGCACAAGCTGTTCAGCATTAATATGTGTGCAAGAGGTTAAAGATTTTCAGTCTTTCACAGTAGCTCTGAGTTGGCTGATTAGTAATGATTAGTCAACATATTTGTCATAGTTTTATATTTTATTTAGAAAATGTTGCCTGATTTAAATGGCTCAGACTGCACAGTTGTGAGTAGATGCAGAGTGATGAGCTGGAATTTCCATGCTGTCATTTTATGTAAGTGAAAGGTAGAGGAGACACTGGGAACAGAAGAGCATTGGTGGCACAAAAAGATTCTGCTCACCTGATGTATTAATTTCTGTGCCAACATCCAATTTCTAGTATTAATATCAGTATTTATAGTCATCTGCAAACATTCAAATTAATATTTTAAATTTCTTTTCTGAGACATGCTGCAATACTTGCTTGAAATGTAAATATTTCAGATTTTCAGTGAACGCGCCTGCAAGATCTGCTAGACTGTAACCATGAAACAGGAATTTTCAAGAAATAAATAATCTGGTGAGGGCTAGTTGGCATCTCAGAGCAGTTACTGACAACTGTTATTTTTGCCTGGTGTTTATTATAGACAAAGAAGATCCGTACACGTTTTTCCTGTGCTTTGAGGGAAATACCTCTTGTCACAAAGGACAGCATGTAATTGGTGAAAGTGTTCATGAATGGCTGAGTCACCAGAGGCTTACAGAAGATTTACACTAGTGAATGAACCCTGTATTTTTTTATTTGATTGAAGATGGTGTTAATTTCTCCTTTCTTTTAACCTGAACTTGAAGGGCGTTTTAGTTTTGCTCTATAGTGGATCTGTGTCCATTACTTTTGTTGTGAAGGATTTGCCTTTTGTTACTGTTCTTAGTCCTACATGGCACACTGCAAGCATGTTTCTCTTCACTGTCTAATGCTGTAAAGATTTAAGTTTATGATACCTTTCCAATAGAAAAGAAATCCATTAAGATAATATATATTAATGTATTTAGAGCAGATTTCAGTAAAAGGTTCCTTGTCAGCAATGCAATATTTGTTTTTCGATATGAAGAATTTTTGCAGCTGTATCTCATTTAAATTATTATGTACACAATATGGTTTGTTTGTAGAATAGAAAGCCTATCTTTCTACACATCAGCCATGCTGGCCACAAGAAATTGTGGTGAGCACATATACCTAAATATTAATATGCATAGATGTAAATCACATTTGCATTGATAAAGGCCATTAAGAATAATTTATGTTCAGGTTAACTAAATATGTCACACTGATTAAAATGGATCCTAGTTCATCTGCAAAACTCTGATGAAATCCTAAGGTGATCCCCTATTTATTTTGTAGGTGATTTTATAACATTTGTTAGTAACTTTGTAAAATATGTGAAAAAAAAATTATTTCAGAATTTTATATACAGTCGTTGCGAAACTATGAGTCAAACAACATAATCAGTGTTTTCATTAGCTCCAGACTTTATCTAGGAGACTTGTTCTTTTATCTCAGCTAATCTCAAAATCTCTAGAACATCTCTGTCACAGATGATGGGTTGCTCAGAGCCTTGTCCTTTCATGTTTTGGAAATAATGAAGAATTGGGATTCCACATCCTCTCATTAATTACTTGTGAACCAACAGTAAGGCAAGCAGTGACATCTTAAATATCAAGGAAATTGTATGGAACAAAAAACCAACTGTGGCATAAACAACTTCAATTGTCTTATGGGCCTGTCATTACAAAAAAAAATTAAAGAATATTCTTTTAAAGAAAAAGCTTATACATTCTTTTATTTTCAATAGGCTTGTGATTAAACCCTTTGCACAGTGTCCTGGGAATGCAAAGCTAAAAGAAAATGAAATCTGCAACTTCTCGACATATTTTTATTTTGTCAGATATTAGTTATCTCTCAAATCTTGAGAAATGAGAACTTGATCAGCCATGTTTCTAGAGAAATTACTCCTTAATTTGCAAAACTGTGTGAATTAGGATTCATGTGGTATTTGACCACATCAACATTCAATGAGTTTTTTAATATTAAACTGACGATGGCAATGGCCCTTTTGTGTTGCCTCTTTTATATACCTAATGTTGGTTTGAGGAACTGCAGCTACCAAAATTTGTACTCCTTGGTCAGGTAGCACATTTCTCTTAGTAGGGTATGAGCTTCTGAGGAGACCACTGAGGGCTCAGGACAGCTCAGCTGGGGGGAGTGCATTAGGTTGCTGTGGCAGAGTGTGTAGGGGGATAGAATATAAGAAAATAAAGGTAGTATAGAAACTCCTTACCCCCTAAGGAGTTGCAGCTGAGCCAATTATTAGAGAGTAGGAACAGGCTTGACTTTAACAGGCCACATCTGTAGCTAATGAGAGTGTTATAAAAAAGTGGATTGGTTGGTTGAGGGGAACTGGAGTCAGTTGGGTGCTGTGAGGATAAGGAAGAGTCAGTGCTTAGAGGAGCTGCCTGCGAGAAACATCAAGGAGGTATGAAACTCTTGCAATAAGGAGACAACACTATGGAGCCTTTGTAATATAATGACAACAAGAGTGTGCTGGGCACCCAGCTGGCTCTGCCTGTGTCACAGGTGTCCCCAAGCTTGGGGATGTTAGAGAGGCAGGGGGTGGTTGTCTGGGAACAGAAAGAAAGGAGTGCCTTCAGTGAGAATGCTGTGGAAAGGCCACTTGTCCTGCTGCAGAGCTATAGAGTGAGAAGGGGCGAGAGATTCAGCCCAGAGGTGCCCACTAACCCAGGCTGGGAGAGGTGCAATGACTGCATGAGCACAGCCTTGACAAAAGGAGCAGCGAGGTTGTAAAGCCATCCTGGTCCCAGGGAGGTGCCCCTGCTGTTGAAGCAGAGTGTGTCCACAGCAGGGGCAGAGAGGAGCCCCCCACACCCCCTACAGTGTCTTTCTGAGGAGACTCAGAGAGGAGGGTGGACACAATGCAAGGAAGAGTGGCACTAATCCCATCACGCTGGGATCCATGCAGGCTTTTTGCCATGGAACTTTGGTTTGTGGAAGTTTCATTGAAATACCTGTTTGCTATTAGCCCAGCCACCTGCAGATGCAGAGCTGCAATTCTGGGACCTCAGTGCAGAGTATCACCATGGCTGGGGTACTAAATGGGACTAAAGTCAAAGCAAGACAAGTGTGAATTTTGGTCTCCTTGCACACCTCTTTGCTGTGCATTTGGACTGCTCGAGGTATAGCCAGGCTGCCCATAGATACAATAATTGTGCCACTGACATAGGACAGTGCTGTGTAAAGAACAAAAAAAGCTGCTTCTGGTCTATGTCAAGCTGCCATCATTATTGTAGTACCCTCTCTGGTGGTATACATATGGAATAAGCATATATTCCTATGGAGTACTTAGCTATCTTTTAAATGAACAGATCTGTATCTTGAGAAAAGATAATTTCTGAAGTCACTGTAGGAAGGTACTTATATTAAAATGACTTAAAGGGGAGCAAGAAATATTTTAATGAGGTAAAAAGTGAAATCATATGATTCAAAGAACCTTATTTTTCTTTAAGATATTACTTAGACATCAGGAAATTATGGAAATATATAAAGAATGAAGTGACAAAATCTGTCAGAAACTTGGAGAGAACATTTCTGCAAATTCTATACTGTCGGTTTGTGAAATATGTTTCTAATGTGTCATGGGAATGAGAAAAACAGCTGTACAATGTTTGGAAGCAATTATTTGCAGCATTTCAGTGAGGTTGGACATTTTGGAATACTGCAGCTATTTACCAACACTGTATTACTGTTAACACATTTTAATGCTGTTAAGAAATGTATATATGGCTTGGCTAAGTGATGACTAACATCAGCTCTGACAGGCCCACTACACTGTTAGCTTAGTAATGATTGCTGCTTTGGTCTTTCCATGTTCTTTAGCCAGATGAGCAGAAAGAATGGCAAAAATGCATAAGTAAAAGGCATGAAAAAGGTCCCTTGTTTCATGATTTTAGGCCATTATTTCCAGATTTAGGCCAAGCTTCTTCCAATTGCTTTTAATCTCCTCAATGACTATGATTTAGTTAAGGGCTTCAGTGTCTGGAATCCTATTAGTGCTGAGTTTGTTGAAGGCACAGGCCTTCCCTGTGTCACTGAGGTAGACTTTGCACTGAACAAGGCAGGTCCAGTGTCCCCAGGGCTACTGAGCACTGTCTGTAACCACTCCATCTGGTTCCAGAGATCATCTCTTGCAAAGTCTCTTTACAAATCACAGTCGCCTCTGCCCTTAAATCCATTTTAAATTTAATAGTAGCACTGCCAGATTTGAAACCAACAAACAAAACCTGCTTATCATTGTTGACTTTGAAAACAGATCCTTGGTTCTGTGAACCACTTACCCTTTATTTGGTAATTTTTCTAATTCTTTGAGAGACAATCCTTCTGACTTCTCCTTTGCACATCCTGGATGTTGATGGCTTCTGTTTTCTGAGCCTCTGTCCTCTCTCTGTGTTCTGTCTTGCCCCCAAGAGCCATAATTCTGCCATGGGATGTCCACTCTTCTAAAAAGCAGTTTTATAGGTTCCTTGTTTCTTTAGGGAGCTTGCTTTTCTTTTTGTCGACTGCTGTTCCTCTATTTTTTTTTCATTGAATATCTTGAACTTTGCCTGGATTGGACAGTGATGCTTCTCCATTACTCATTTAAGACAAAGTACAAATTAGTAGCTGCAAAATGTTTTTTAAAATTCCAGTTACAAAATATGCTGTCATGTATACTTCAGTTGCAAAGTTTTCAATTTCTTGTTTATGCACCACTACATTTTTATGCTAGAATTAAAGAAAGAAACATATTCACAGCAGCTAATCAGTATGTCACAAAAAGATGGACTTGATATTATACTAGGTTTCCCTCAAAGTGTTTCTGAAGGATGACACTGTGTATGGACTGCACTCCATGTGTATAGTTCATTTCACTGTAAACTTGGAGTTTTTGAAAGAGTCTGTTAAAAGAGTCTATTTTAAAGGAGTCTATTTCAGGAAATAGGAAGTCAACCAGAGGTTTTGCTAAAGCAAAAGATTATAACTAAAGACTTTTCTCTTCAACCTCTTACCCCCAAGGATAGATGAGTTTGGATCCTTTTATTCTGTAGTACTTTTATTTGTCATTGGTGAAATAATCAAATGAATAACCAAACTCATATATGCTGTAAATAGTACTAAAGAGAGAAAACATGAGGTTACATTTTGTTTGTTTTGTTTTTTTTCCCAGTTTAATTTACCTTCTGGTTTATTGACAGTCAGTATTTATGTTTTTGAGCTTTTTTTCCCTGTAACTAGAGAAGTTATAATTTTAAGAGTGAGAGAAATGGAGAGAGAGAGGTTGGAAGAGAGAATGTGAAATTCTCATGAAGTTAGAATGTAAAGGATTAGGTTGAATGAGGAGCACCAATTAACACCACTTTTGTTGTGAGATTATAGGATTTGCCAATGGCAGTGGTGATGAGCCTGACAGTGTGACGCATGTGTTGATGTGGCTTGACATTGTAGGAGACATGTTCTCTCTGAGGAACCCAAATCTTTGGTGATACTGAAATATCGCCATGACTCCTCCGACCCTCTGGACACTCCTCCTTCCTTGTGTTCCATGTGGGTGTTTATAACACTACTGGGAATGCGCTTACACAGAATAGAAGCTACTGTAAGGATCTGGAATGGGGAGGTGAAGGGGTCAAGAGCTCAGGTGGCTTTTCTGTTAATTCTGCTGATCAAAGGTTGAGTGTAAGGGACAGATGTGACATGGAGATAAATATGTCTGCGAACAGATGGTGCTGCCAGCAGAATGTCAGCTGCCTTGACCATGGAATAATGTTCCATAAACCCTATGATACAAAGAAGAACTGCACCCCTCTCTCAAGTTTACTGATTTATTGAGACAGGTTCACAAAACTCACCAGATTGGTGAGAGATACTCTGCCCTTAAAAAAATTCTAAATAGTGGCAAAAAAGAAGCATTTACCTTAAGGTCAGAGAAGGGACAAAAAAGAGAATGATGGGTTAGTTAACAAATATATTTGATAGTATAGGGATTAACTAGGAGGAAGCAGAGGCTTGAGTATGTGGGCAACATTTTGCTGTAGATGACATTTGGTTGATTAAAAATTTCTTGGGTGTTTGACATATGTTGCAGCATTAATAATTGAAGGATAGCAAACCCAAGTTTGCTCAGAAAAGGCAAGCTGAAGACTAATGCAGAAGCAGGATGATGAATACCTAATGGACTCAAAGTATTTGAGAAGTATTTTATATTAGTGGAGAAAATACAGCACTAGGGAACCTGCCTTGAAGCAGTTCTATGTGGTCTCCAGGGCTTAAGAGGCACTGAAAGAAACTACAGCCATTTTTATTAATTTCATTTTTTTTCAGGAAAAAAGTGAATGTTAAAAGGAATGCTAGGAAGTCTCAGCCAGCATTAAATATGTGGACTAGGTTCCTACTTCATTCCTGAAAGACTTTTTTTCAGGAGAGGTGGATATCTGGGTAGATGCAGCACAGGTGAAATGGACAGTGAGAAAGTCCCCGAGAAATGTGATCAGATATTTCAAGCTAACTTTTTTTGCCAGTCTATTACACTTTCCGTAATAGTCATGCAGTGGTTGCTATGTGTATTATTCCAAAAGGATGAAAATGCTTTTATTGCATTAATCATCTCTATTTTTTGTTTAACCTTACAGCAGTGACTTTCATTTTCCATCCAGTTTTGGTTTTCAGTGTAAAGCAGCAAAGCTATCAGTTGCACACACTTTGTGATTGCTACACGTGCACTTTCTCTGTCCCATCCATCACACATTGCTCTTCATTCAATAATTTTGCTGCATGTTTCAAAGTTTAGGAATCTGTTTCACTGTTCAAACTTAGTGTTCTTGAAGAGCATTCCCAGACCTGTTCCAGTTCCCAGCTGAAGCCTGAGTGTTGCCATTACCTATTGCATGTGGTGCTCAACAGGAGCACCACATGCAATAGGTAATGGAGCACCAGTTCTCAGTCCAGTATCCAAGGAAATCATTGTGTCTTCTTCACTTAGAAAGAAAATTGAAAGCAGGTTTACACCCTGTCTGAAAAAAGCTTTCAGAGTTCTTCTCATAAATGCCTCCGTATCTTTTCCGCAATGTTTTAGAGCATTCTTCAAGAAACTGCAAAGTTATTCTCATTTGTTCCCAAACGACTTGAAGGAAAAATGGCAGGATGGAGAGCACAGTTTGTCAAATTTGAAATGATTACAGTTATTCAATGCAAAATGATGATAGATAACTTTATATTGAAATTGACATGGGCAGGACTGGAATGCAATATCAAAAAAATTCTGAAAATTTAAATTTTTAGAATGAATATCAAATGCAGAGGGAAAAAGAATAAGTCATATATTACTGAAGTAGGTGACTGCAGAATTAGCCCTTCTTTAAGGATTAAAATAAATTATTCTCTTCAATTCTCAATATTTATTACTATTTGAAATAAAGAAGCTCTTACTGCTAAATCAAAAATTACTGACTTCCAACATGAATTTTTATTCTATTTAGAACTTGAATTCCTAGCTCTGGGTACACTATTATACTTCTCAGAAAATAGCTGAAGCAGTGTATATAATTCTAACAATACTGTTACTGGTGCAAGATTGCTATTGATTACTTTTATAAAGGGTCTTATTTTTAAGAGGACTGCTGTTATAATTGAAAGGGGTCATAGGATCACATTACTTTTAAGAGCAGTTCCTTTGACTTTAGTGATATAGAGTACTTATGTAAAACTGCTTCATAGTATGAAATGGAGATCTTGAAAAGAACCTGTCCTATGTATGGTAGCTTTATTTAAACTGAATTTTGTCTGCATCATTATTGCACTGGTGTAACAGATGTGTTGGAGTACAAGACTTAAAGCTTCTTTGGTGTTTTTGATTACATGGAAAGATAGTTTTTACATATATAGATATCTAGGCATGAGTTCCTTATGTCCATGAGTAATTTTATTGTTAAATTAAGAAATCCTAGCCTTAGTCAACTCTCATTTTTACCATACTTTTTCAGGAATGTTATCTAAGCAGGTCATGGTATATTTTCACTGGTTTTGAAGCAAAGTTATGACTGAGAGATGAAAGATACCAGATGTATTTTAGAAACTGTTTATCACCTCAGAATGTAATGTTGATGTTTCAGGAGGTCATATATTATTATTTGCCTTATGTAAAAAATGTTTTAAAATTTCTTGTAAATTCTTATTAAAATTTCTTATTAAAATTAAAATTTCTTGTAAAGTAAAGCTTTGGGAAAAAAGTAGACTGATTTCAGTTTGTATCTTTTAATAGAAAAATGCAGTGGAAGAGGAAAAAGGATTGATTAAATAGACAAAAAGCATGTAGAAAGTCAAAGATTTGGTAATGCGTAGGTAATGTATGCACTGTATGTTTGCAGTTATTCATCACCTAGAAATATTGCCACTTGAGGAAAGGTCAGTACTGACTAGGAGTTTCCACTATTACTAGATAATTCTCCATGCTTCACCACTTTTGTGCAACTTATTTCTGTCAGGTGTGTGTATGACCTTTGCCTTAATGCTGTTGACTGGATGGAAAAAGCAGCGAGCACCTGGCTGTGCAGTGCTGTGTCCCTTAGGCTACACTGCAGAAATGGGTGTAGTCAAAGGGCTGCAGCCCAGCACAGTCCTACTGCAGAGGGTTCAACCAGAAGTGCTGCCAGACACTGGCCCTGTCAGCAGGCAAAGCTAACCTCTTTCTGAGGGTAGAGACAGAGGAATTTGGGCTTCATTCAAAGCATCAATGTTACTGTATAAACTTTAGCAAATAAATCACTGAATTTTGCTCTTTCCTGATTTTTGCCCTACTGAATATATAGATAACAGCAATTTCTTGGTTATTATTTAGGTAGAAGTTTGTCTGACTAGAGATTTATTTTTACCTAAAATCCTATAATGCATCAATAAATATATTCACAAGCTCTTAGGTGTTTCTTTAGTAGAAAATAGGTAAAGACAGGAAATTTCAAAAGTATTCACTCTGTACTCTAGAATTTTTTACTTTATAGGATATTTAAAAAAATCCAAATTTAATTTAATAAGATAATTAAAGCCTGCTGCTAGGACAAGTAATCTGTAGTACATGATAAATTATTCCCTTCTGGTCATCTTTTCTCTCTTCTGCTTGCTGATTCCTCTCCCAAGTTTCTTCACCAATCCTACTATTATGGATGCAGTACAGCTGATGTCCTCCCCCTTTGCATATGTTCAGGAGGAGAAAGAAGTACATGTTCTCACAAAATTATATATGCATGAAGCAAATGTACAATCCCAAACTGTTTTCTCTGAACAGGCAGCAGTAAGAAAAATCAATACAGAGGGAACATAGCATGTTTGAGGACCTTGGATTGATTAGAGCTGTGTTTGAAGCATGAAAGTAAAAAGCAATAAGAGTATTGTTTATTCAGAAATTCAATAGACATGTAGCTGGTCAGCAAAATTTTGTTCTGAGCCCTGATTAATATTTGCATCATGTCACAGGTATTTTCAACTCTCAGTTCTGTTGCTTGATGTGGAAGTCCATTACTTGGGAGGCCAGGGATATTATTAACCTTCCCACAGCTACTAGAGCTTCTCAGAGTCTGTGTAGACATTTTTCCTTCAATTATGCTCATAATATTCACTGTCACCTACAGTAATGTTATTAAGACAGAACTGTTTTATATCTGAGTTTCTCAAAGACTGGGTCCAGCCAAAGAGGAATGCAAGCATACCTGGGTTAAACATCTAAAACTGTAGCTGAACTGAATGCTAAAGGTAGAAAAGGACACATCTTTCCTGCCATGACCTGATTGGGAAAGAGTTTGCATTCTCATTAGAAATCAGAAAGGCAGGAGAAATATTAATCTATGTATGGGGGACAATGTTTTTTATGACTGTTATCCCTCAAGGTCAAGAGTGAGTTAACAAGTTCATCTTTCATTCCTAAGGCAAGAGCTCTGATGTTGAAGTCCTTAAAATTGAGCTTAAAATGAGAAAATACAGTGCCATTTCCTTTTAGCCTGTAGCATCAAGATGCAATCAATAAATTCACCCTGTAGCAGTGTCCCTATACTAAGAAGCTGTCTTGAGGGAAATAATATTACTTTAGTCCTATATAATTCAAAGCTCCTTCAACTGGAGTTCTTTGAAGATAAAACTCTACCTTCTCAGCTACTGTAAAACAACATGGCTATTATGACTCTGAGGTGCTACCAATTAAAGTGTATTTTTGCAAGACTCCATTGTCCTCTTGCTCAATAGTGACTTTAGTAGTGTTTTATTTAGTCTCTACTGGTTTATGCTATCTGGTCACACCATAAAGAGTGAGACAGTTCTTTTCCTCCCAGGTATTCCTTTCCTTGGTGAAAGTCTTCA
The DNA here is from genome assembly GCF_012460135.2 of Molothrus ater. Taxonomy (NCBI): domain Eukaryota; kingdom Metazoa; phylum Chordata; class Aves; order Passeriformes; family Icteridae; genus Molothrus; species Molothrus ater. Next base: position 21,363,394 of record NC_050479.2, read on the forward strand.
GCCACAAATTAATTTTATTTAAAGTTGCTTTATAGGAACTGATTCTCACAAATCCTTGCTAGCATTGCACTCCTATGTTGCTGTTACATTATTTCACTCTTAGCAGGATTATTTTGCAGTTGGCTCTGGCTTGCTGAATTACTTTACCTGTAATTGGTAAGTATTCTTAGTTTTTCTCTTTCCATGCTGAAAGAGTTGGCATACCACCACATTCCTTACAAACCAAACCTTTCCGCAGCAGGCAGTTTCTCTGAATATAGTATTAAATCTTTCCTAAGACTTGAATCAATGTAATGAGAAGGAACATGAAGGAGGTTAATGAAGGTTTATTAAATAAAAACCTTTGACTACATCATGTTCTTTCATTTCAGTCCTCGCAGTGTCCCAGAATGGCTCAGCTTCATTACAGCAAACAGACAACTTAGGTCACAGGACAAAAGAAGAATGAAATTTGATGACAGATGGTTAAAGAAAAAAAATTATTCAGAATTTCCCAATTTTTCTTTATAGTCAATGGATAGATAAGAAGTCTTTTCCATCATGTATGTTTTTACAGGTCTGAATTATTTCCACATTACAGATTCATGGGAAAACTCTTCCCTGGATAGGACCAAAGTAGGTTACACCAGAATTTTAATTAAAAAAAAAAAACTTTTCAGGAAACGGGAAAGTGTACAATATTGGACTTGAGGATATGTATATTTATTTATAATATATATAGTAAAAGTGTAATCGTAGAGTTTTAATTTTTCAAATGAATTTGTACATATTTAGCATTACAATATCAATAATAGAAAATACTCTCAGTATTGAAGACTGCATATCCAAAAATTTTTTACACTCTAATAATTCTCTAGTATGTGGTGGTGAAGTTATCACATATTTAGCCATCTTATATTATAATACATTTGCCAAATGCACAATAGAATTAATTTCCATTCATAAAATTATTATAAACAGCACTCATGTTTGCCAAGATATGATGTAAATCTCCTTGCATGGAGAATTAATTAATTTACAGCTTGAGGTTTACCAATGCAAATTCAAAGGCAATTAGATTATTTCAGGGTCCAAGCAGTGTATTTCAGATTTTTATGTATGTAATCATGACTAAAATCTGCTGTGATTATAACATTTTACTTAGCTTGTTGTTTCATTGGCTTCATTTATTTAATTGATGTGAGGGGCATGCAAATGGTAATAGCATTCCCTGTAATCTTAGCATTATGCAGTTACCCCAAAGCTGCAACAGATTAACTTCTGACTCAGATACTGATAACATGATAGCTGATAACATGAAAGCCTAATTCAAAGTAAGGAACTGTGAAAATCTTTTATGGTTGTTACACTTAAATATGTATCTCTGTGAAAGTTAATAAATATATATGCAAAAGTTGTTTAGCACCAATAACATAATTGGTTCTATATTTCTACCCAAGACTAATTTACCTCTCCCACCTTGCAAAATGGAGACTAAGAGGAAGTAATCAGGCAATTTTTCTATTTTCTTGGAAAGTAAATAAACTTATGAACAAACCAAAAAAAAGGACTCTCAATCTACAACTCAGGTGTGCACAGAGAGTTTTTTAAGTGAGATGTAATTGTAGCAGGCAACAACAAATGCATGGCAACAGTTGGAAAAATGGGTTGAAGAAAGGGCAATAAATAGAGAGTTGACACTGTTAACTGTGCAAACAAGGTGAAGGGGATGGTCATGGGGTATATTCAAGGAATTAGAGTAGAGCTGAGCAAACAAAACTAAAAGCAAAGAAAGTATCATCTTCCAGTAGTTAGGAATTAAATAGAGGAAGCAACTCTGAAATAACTTACTGAAAAAGAGGGGTAAAGGTAGCATGAGCAGGGATATGCATTTTGGATAATCTGAAATGAAGGGAGGTGATGATGGTATATGTATTTGTCCTATAACACATCACATATTTTAAGATAAATGTCAAGGCTAGGTGAGAGGCAAATTAAGCATCTTTATTGCCCTGGCCTCAAGGTAGATTATCTAATGACATGAGAAGAGTCAATATTATCATTATAGAGCAGAATAGCAAAGATGCACCCAAAGAGTAGATTTTTTTGTTCTTCAAAGGAATAGAAACCTTGCTTGTTCAAAACAGTGGTAATGTACAAGTAAGAGACTGCTTTTCACTTACTGTCAAATATTCAAAAAGATGTGCAAAAAAAGAAGAAAAATGCAACAAAAAGCTCTGACTGCTGTTGGTTTCACATTGCTGGGAAAGGAATATTCTGATGTTATCATTAAATGAGAGCAGCAGGTGTGTAACTATGATCATGTTTTATTTGTAACAAACAAAGGGTGGTGAAAGATGGAGGAGAACAGCACCAAAAGCAGGGCAGAGGAGGTGAGGGATTCAAACAGGATTAATAGGATATTGAGAAGGGAGAGCACTGAAAACAAGCATAAAGGCAGATAATCTAAACCCTACCATATAAAAAATTCTGTTTTTCAGATCTTTGATTATGAAACCAACCAAGCAATGAGTGCATCTTTAAAAAAAATAATTACTCCATTAGTAAACACACATGTATGGGTGGAGTGAGGCAAATGTGCAATGCTGACAGTGATAATCCCTGTGTTGCTACAGCTGTCTTCTGGGTAGAGCCTCCAAAAAGGCTTTTTTTCCATCCAACCACCTGCTAAAAACACAGATGCCAGCACCTCAATGGCATTCCAATGGTGGCTTCACTGGAATGCAGAGAAAACTGTGAGCTATTCCTACAGAGTTTCACTTCTTTGCACAGCTATATAGTACATACCACCAGCTTTTTGTGTGTATGTGTGGGGATTCAGAAGCTTTGCAATCATGAGAAACCAAAGATCTCAGAATACAGTTAGACCTCCCAAGAATTTACAGAAAAATATCATTAACCCAAAACATTAACTTCTTTCATTTCTTAAAAGCATCCCTTTCTTCCCCAGCATGTGTTTACATTACCTTACTGAGTTGCTTCTTCTTTGTTGTTGTGATTTTTCTGTGGTTAACAATACTACTTTGAGAGTATTGTCCTGTGTGCTTAAAAACTCTGGCCTAAGCTTTTATATCACCACAAATGAACAAGCTTTTCCTTTTTGCCAGAAGCACAAGCAGAGATTTCATCCTTTGAGAATTTGTGTATATGTGAAACAGAGCAGCCTTTAGTAAAGGCAAAGATGGCCTTGGAACTTGAGAAACTGCAGTGATAATTTAATGCTTATGAAATGACCAAAAAATTTGGCTTCCCTGTTATCTTTCCATTCAAGTTGAAGGAAGAGTATCGGTCTGGGTGTCTACCTTCTGTAGAGATATAAATAATTGAGTAGGTTAAACTCATTGCTTTATTACACATGCACACACCAAGCTTTGGGAAAACCCAGTGAACAAAACTTTTGCAACAACATATGTTTCCAGGTACCTCAGACTTCGCTTACAAATTGTACTATTAGCACAAATAGTAAATACCACATCAGTGCTCCATGCATTTTGAAGTGACTGCATGTTGATTCCATTCCAGCTGGAGGGACTGCTGCTCCAACAAATGTTGCACAGCATCTCTGTTTACATGTTGGATAAGGAGGTTTCCCAGCTCTGCTAGGGTTTTGGAAGAGGGTTTTTTCTGAAAAGTTGGTTTCACGCTGCATGATTCTCCAAAGCTGACACCCACATCATCTGGACCCCAAATGCTAAAGGTTTTTATGGTAAAGGTAACCCAGGAGAGGGTTTTTCCTTATTTACTTTCTTTCTCTTTTTCCTCACTTCCCAGTGTTTAACAGCCACCTCTCTACCAGAACCAAAGTTTGGTTGGTTAGGATATATTCTAGTCCCCTACTGTTAATGGAGGCCATATGGGTCCCTGCAGGTGTGTCTGGTTCAAACATAGAAATTATAAAAAAAAATCACTATAGTCTAGAACCATAGAAATGCTGAAATATTTTTCTTTTTAAAATCACTAATCTCCATGCAGTTTTCCCCTTCCATTTCCATAACTCCATCACCCATCACAGAACAGTTTGGAAAATTAGTACCATCAGCACTGCTGAGCACAATAGTTGAAGTTAGTTTGCTGAGCAAACTATCTTCTACCAGTGAGGGCATTGCTCTCCTACGAAAAGAGAAAGAGACATTAGAAGGGCTTTTTAATGAAAAAATGGGGACCACAAAATTTTTCTAGATCTTATTTAAGATAGTTCTGTGGATGATTTAAAGAATTCTTACTTCTTCTGAAGTGATTCTATTACCTATAATGTAAAGTAAGCATAAAGCAATAGATTTTTTTTTTTGAACTAATGAAAACATGAATGGAACAAGCCTACAGATATATACATTTTCCTTTGGCTTCGAACTGAAGATGTTGTGTCTGCCAAACTCAGCTCCACACTGTTAAATGGCAAAAAATTTAGGGCTTTGATGTAAATGCTTTGAACTACTATCTAAAGTAAGCTTCCAGGCCTGTGACAATACCCTCCCCCCTTTCTAGGTGTGCATTCTGTAAGGTTTTGGTGGACTAGAGGCTGACTGAATTTCTTAAAATACACATCACTGAGTATTAAATAGGAAGCTTACCTTCGGTAGGCAAATTAACTGTAGAAGTGAGAAATATCCCCTTCCAGTTAAGGTTGTTGCCAAGTGTTTATTCAGCAGAATCTAAGCAAAAGCTGTGTGCTAAATGCTAAAGGTGTGCTCATTGGCCAAATCAAACTAGTGAGGCTGGAAGTCAATTTTGCTATCATGAAAGTGGTATTCAGGTGGTTGCAAAAAATGACACAGATACTTGCAGGACTTCAGGTGCTATCTTTGAGCAATATCACAACCCCTGTTCACTATATTAATAAAATAAAAACCAGTATTTTAACTACTACAAATCATTCTAGAATTACAATCATAGTATTGACTGTAGTGATATTTCAGGATATTTCCATAACATAAGGAGTTAAACATGCTCAAATGATATTAATGTGCATTATAACCACTATTAGAGGTTACTATAAGGATATTTACTACTGGAGTGTGAGCACAGACATTCATTACATAATAGATTAATGTATTAATCATGTAAAGAAACATTTATGTAACTTGCTGCTGCTATTTCAAAATAAACATATAACATAGCTGTTCCTGGCCATTAATGATATGATGGTTTCTCATAGCTATTGCACTTTGTGAACTGGATATTTTCCAGAGCTGTTTAATCCAGATTCTGTTATAAATTATTGCTGTGGGTAGCCCAAGGGAGGGACAAAAGGAAAATAAAACAAAAGAAGAAAGCAGCAATCAATTACTGTTCTCCCCTGAATCCTTGAAGCAGCCTCTAAATTGCAGCAGCCTGAGGAGGAACCCAGGGGTTTTATGGTGCAAGGGAAGATTTTTGGAATGATTTGAGAGCAAGGCCCACTTTCTCTGTGAATATTTCCCAGGTTATTCATAAAGGGTGCTCTGTACTGGGAAGACTGGCTAACACTCAGGTTTTGCATACTTAGCTGAGAGGCTAATGAAGGTGTCTAGTTCCACTTCTCAAACTGGTAAAAAAAGGCCACGCAGAGGTTAGGATTTAATGATTCGAATGGCATTGAAGGAGCTTAAGATTTTCTTACAAAATCTCAGTATTTCTGCATTGCAGTGTTTTAGAAAAAAAGTTAAGGAATCCACCTGAATTTCAGTGCAAGGCATGGCCTGTGGATTCAAAGAGCAACATACCAATACAGCAAGATTAATCAAAACAAGAAACTGCTGCACTGTACTTTGTAATTACTAAGGTTGCATGTCTTGCTTGTTGGTATCTCAGTAAAAAAGCTAGACAGTATTAAATGTGCACACCTGGTAGATGAGAGTTAAGTTTTTTAAGGTCTGGTATAGAAAAATCAAGTTAATTTTGAAAGAAACCACTTTGATTAGTTTAGTTTCTCAAATGTCTACCTTTTTGCCCTCTATTTTCCTACAAAATTATTAATCCAAGGAATAGACATGTGGAGTTTTGGAATATTTTTGGAAGGAATGGATTGATCACATTGCAATACAATTCATAAATATCAGCCAAATCATATTACATTTTAGTAATGCAAAACAACGGTTTTTTTCCCCCTTCCTTTTTGAAAAGGCAACCAATGTTTAGGAGATACTGAGTGATTTAATTATTATTAATTCATGATAGAGCAAATACTTTTGTCTATAGAAGAGTTGAATACTTTTCCAAAACTGCCTCAGTCTTATCAGGTAGATAAATATCTGTTTGAAGAATGTTTTGGTCCATCAGTTGTTACAGTACCACCATATGCAGTATCTTCTATCTTGCTTTACATCTGAAAGACACTTTTTTGACTGAAAAAATCTGCAAATGTGGGTGTGTTATCCTTTCTTAAACTCTTTCCTCTAGTTAAATAGCTGTTTGGCTCATGAATGCCATTAGATTGATGTAGAATCTCAAATTACCTGAGGCTTTGTTTTACACTGAAATATGTGATGGATTATTTCCCATTTCTGAAGCAGTACATTTTATTAGGGCCATGTACATCATTTGCTACAGATAAAAAATCTTTAACTATTAACTATATTACTCTTCATAGGCCCTGGTAGCTCTGATGTTATCAGTACTGTAATGAAAGCAGAAAATCTGTGGTTTCTAACAACACAAATGTATCTGAGCCTTTTGTTGGTACTGCTCTTAGAACAAAACACTTAATATAACATTAAAACCTTAATAAACACTTAATATAGCCTTATAACCTTAATATCTTCTGCAACTAATCTTGTACTTGGGAGACTTAGTACCCCTTACAGCTTAGTGAATCAATGGGACTGGAATGGAGATGTTCCTCTAGCACAGTCCTAGAGGAACATTCTATCACTTCTGCCTTTCAGGATATTCTAGCTCTGAGGCTGCAAAGACAACATATTTACATGCAAAAAATTAAGACCTAGATTAATGAAATATTATATTGTGTTATTATAAAGAAGAATTTCTGTGAGGAGCAGTGCAACCAAAGCAGAGTATTGTTTCTCTGGCTTTGAAAAAAGGGGCAAGCCCCCCATGTGATTGAATGTGGATAAAGTCAGTGTTCGTGTAAAGAACTGGACAGGGAGAAATGTATCCTTGTGACATGCTCTTAGAAGAAAAAAGGAAAAGCTTTGAAATGGAAATTTGCTTCCTAAAATAATTCTGATGTCTAAAAGTACATGGAAGTGTTGATCCTGTCTCTGTTAAAATATAAGTATATGCACTGTGTGCAGGGACAAATATGAACCTTTTTATGGCTATAATTAATTGGGTGCTTTCAGCCTTTCATTCTGTCATCAAATTTGTGCTTTCTGTCACTAAAGCCAACACCTAAGCAAGAAGCTGGGACATTAGGTGAAAGAAGAGATTGTGTTCCTAAAGGTCACATACTTAATGACATACATACTGTTTTCATTTTAGGTGATTAGCAAAAAACATGGACTAATTGTTTATATACTTTAATGATACTTCTGATTACAATTTTGTTTCAAAATTGTGATGATTTAAAATTAGAAATAACAATCTTTTATTCTCTTCTCAAACTGATAGAATAATATTTTTTTATAATATAAAGTTAAAAAAAGGAAAGAAAATACTATCTGTAAACATCTTTTTCAATGATAAAACTCAGTATTTATAATGCCACCAGCAATGCTTACAACATTTATTTTCTCCTTACTCCTGTTTGAACTATGCTGAACAAATACCACAAGGTTAAAAATTACTGCCATTAATGGAGAAAAATTCATGGAGCAAATGGTATATTTTAAAAATGTAGTAAACCAAGGTCAAAAGGTCAAAAGAGGTCAATAATGCTGCTGCATTAGTGTTTGCAATAAAACATTGGCAAGGATTGTTATAAGACACTTTGTTTCTCTTCACGTGTTTTGGGAAAGAGATTATTTTTTACTTCAGTGTAGCTAGTAAAGCACAGCTCAAACTGGGAACACAATTTCTCTCTCACTCCATCAAATCCTCTACCCAGAAAAAATAAGGATTGTTTGGAGAACTTCCATACTTTATTCTGCAAGAGAACAAGCCTGGCCATGGAAAAGCAGACATCCAGCCCATAAAAAAGAAAATTTTATTGTTCAAATACTTCCTTGCAATGATAGAGACCCAGCTGTAAGTCTGCTCTGTGATGTAATCCTTCACCTTGTTTCTTTTACTGGCAATTTTATTCTGGTTTTGATAAACAGTTTTATTATAGATACATAGAAATTCAAACTTTCAGAGGAAAAGATTTTTGTTTCTATTAACTGGTGTTTTCAGGTGCAAAAATGTTAGATGTAGAACCCTTTTTAGGCAAAACATATTACCTGAATTCTCATTGAGAGCGACCTCCTGATGTACAGGATAAAAACCCAGAAAATCAGAATGGGATGGATATGGAGGTGTCTTGTGAGGCTTTTTCGTGCTTCTGCTTTAGTTTTTTTTCTGCACTAGGTGTTTGCATATAGATGAGAAACTGAATGGGAGCTAACCCAAGCAGAAGCTTTTTGTTGTGCTCTGAAAAATCGAGTCTTTCAATCTAATTTATTGTGTTATAAAAACTCAAAGCATTAAGTCTGCTCCAGGTGACGAATACTCTTTTCCTCCTACAACTGGTAAACTCTTTCGTGAGGACACATCTACTAAGGGATGCTAATGTCACGGATGTAACTTCAGTGACGTTAGTGAAACTGATGAAAACCTCCATTCTCTTTTTCAAAGAAGTAGTAGTTTACAAGTGATGCCTTTCTGTGGCCACTGCCCTGTGCTGCTCAGAGGGGAAGACCTGCTCCAAAATGTAGTGGAGCTTTGAATTTCAGATTTCTTCTGGGTACCTGCACACAACCACTGCTCTTCTCTTCCAGAGGTACCATCTTTTCACCCACTGTGAATTTTCTTCTCTCGCATTTCATTTTCCAGGTCTTAGGCTATAAATCCTTTGCTGTTATCAAAGCACTCAACCACCAGTAGGGTACTCTTGCTACCCCTTCTAACTGGGGTTCTCCTTTGTCCTGTGAAAGAAAGCCTATTTCTGACTGGTGTGTCATACCGCAACTGGGCTTGCTTCTGGACCAGGAACTTACGGAGAAAGATGAACTCCGGCTTTCCTTATCCTGAGCAGAGGCAGGGACAGCTGAAGAGGCTGAAATCTACTATTCAGAGGTCATAACTGGGAGAAGGCCATCATACAAAAGGGATCTGCTTATAGCAATTTAGTGGCTTAACCCCAGCTGGCAGCTAAGTGCCACATTAAACTGAACTCATTTCTCCATCCCCAGCACTGAAAGGATAAGGTCGAGAATCACAGAAGAAGAGAAAATAGAACTTGTGGGTCAAAATAAGAACAGGTTAATAATTGAAACAAAGTACAAGCAGGTAATAATGACAATACTAATGCTACTGCTACAACTACTTATAATAATTGTAATAAAAAAGAGAGGGAGACAACCCCCAAGACAGACAAGTGGTGCCCAATACAATTGCTAAACCTCCCAGTGCCAAATGTCCCGCCCATCCTCAAGCTGTGATGGGCAGCTCCCATCCAACATCCAACTACCCCACTTTATGTACTGGCTTGATGTTCTATGGTTTGGAATTTTGGAATATCCCTTTGGCCAGTCTGGGTCAGCTGTCCTGACCATGCTTCGTCCTGGCCTCTTGTGCACCTGCTCACTGTGCATGGGAAACTGGAAAGTCCAGAACTTCATGTAAGCCCAGCTCAGCAACAACTAAAACATCACTGTGTTACTAGCATACTCTTATACTGAATCCAAAACACAGCACTGTACCAGCTACTTGGAAGAAAATGAGCTCTACTCCAGCCAAAATCAAGACAGCAGTCTTTGTGTGTGATAATAGAGACTGTTGAATTTTGTTGCAGTTATAAAATATCAAGGCTATTTATAACTTAATATTGAAAATGGGATACAAAAATAACCTTTTGGTCTAAACTGTAGTTGCTAATAAAGGTACAATTTTCTGATCAAGTAGTAGTAAAAAAGTAGTACAAGTCAGTAGTAAAAGCCAGTAGTAAATGTCATGCCCCTGAATGCTTGGCAACTACATTTCTGTGTTTACCCAGCTACTGTGCCTCCAAAGTCTATGAGCACCAAGAAGATGCAAAACTTTTCAAACATTCCCATTTTCCAGTTCTCATGTTTATCTCCCCCCCCCTTTTTAATATAGGCAAATTAAATTTTTTTAACCAATGAATATTAGTAGAGAAAGAAGTAAAACAAATCTGAGCCCTATTTCAGTGAAATTACCTTTGTAGTCTTGCTCATAAAGCTTATGTAAATGTTGGAATTATGAACATAAGTTTTCTCTCTTAAGTAAAATAAAGATGCTGATGGATTCTGAAATGGTAGACAAATTAGCCACAAAAAAACTAGTTTTGATGTTAGATTGAATAAATTTATATTTTTACATGAATAATATGCATTTGTTGAAAGTTTGTTGTCTGTAAATAATTTTAAAGGCTACGCTGTATTTTTTTCATCCGGTAATGTTCTCATTGGTCATTGACTTCCATTCTCTTTGGAGAAGAGTCTGTAGATAGTCTTTTAATTAAATGGTAGTGTGCTTATCCCTAGCTCTGAAGCCTTGAAGGGATGTTCATTTGACTGATTACAGTGTTTTGGCCATCATGTTAATTTATTGCCTGAAAGCTGAAATTTACATACTTAAAAATATTTCTAGTATCAGTATTTACCGTGTTACAGATCATAGAGTGTAGTAGTATACTGTAAGTATCACTTACAACTACGTGCCTAAATGCTAATAGAGACACGATTAATCCCCCCTGACACATCTAAACCAGTAATTACCTAATACCACTCACATGGTGTGGGGTTAATTGAAAGAGGTCTTGACATTCATGACCTGTCAGTTTTACCTCATCAGCTTGACCCAGGTCAGAGATTCCCCTTGACAATGTTTGTTGTTTATTAATAAAGCCTTACTTTATCTAGAAACAGCAGGAGTATATATACATCTATATCTATGTATGTGTGTACACATGCATACCATAAGGGATATACATATGCATGCAATAACTGCTAAATACAATATTAAGTGTTTGTGCCATTGATTTTTAAATTTTATTTTTTTTTTTAAGTAATATAGGAAAAATGTAAATTGAAAAGTGAAGACTGTCTTACTTTTGTATGTAGATAAAATATGCTACCAAAGCAGATTTTCCAGGTGAAACTAGAGCAAATTTATTGTTGCTTATGTTATCACAAATGTTTCTGAGAAAAGAATTTGTCTGACATAAGATTTTTAAGTGCTAATGTATTAAACTAAGTCCTCTTTAATGTTAAACAGTTCTTAGTGACTGATGCACCCGTTAGAAGGGTGCAAGATTGAGATACTGCTTGAATTTTATGCTGTGTTGTAAATGGAGGGAAATATGTATTCCATTATATCTCCCAAACTTATTAAACTCTATTTCCCTCTGAATATCAGAAAATACTTTTTCATGGTGAGAGTGACAAAGCACTGGCTCAGGTTGCCTGGGAGATTTTGAAATCTCCATACTTGGAGATATTTAAAAGCCTCTGCATGCAGTCTGCATGACCAGCTCTAGATGGTCCTACTTGAGCCAGGGGGCTTTGCCCAGGTGACCTCCAGAGGTCCCTTCCAACCCTAACCATTCTGTGCTGGGTAAGAAAACCATCTTAAGCTCTCTGGCAGGATATGCTCAGAATTGCTTTGCAATGAAGATGCATATGCTGGCTCCATGGCTGTGAAAGACATCTAGGTAGGGAGTTCCAGTAGCAGGTGCTTGACCAGTCACATAACTTAATTGTTGGCTTATTTCTTACCCTAGGTAGGATCACTCCAACTAGCAAGGCCTGGGACAAAGCCCAGAGTTTGGGTAAGTTTCCCTTGACAGGTCTCTCCAGAGGCAAGAGAAAGAAGGAATGAGGGTGCTCTGTTAAACCACACCGTTTAGGTCCCCATGCTGGCTCACCCTAGTGCCCCTCCACATAGCAACTCCAGCAGTGTCACTTATCCCCAGCCTCATTTTACAGTAAAAACACTCTAGTGGGAGACAGCACAATCCTCTCATTGTTCCTCAGAGTTTCGGACAAAAACCACACGACAGTAACGATGATGCAGGAAGCAGGGAGAACAAGTGCTGTGATGGACTCCCAGCAGCATGGCTGAGTCAGCCTCCCTGGCCTGGCCCTGGGAAAGGTGGGGGAGCCCAGGTGAGTGGTGGTATCCTCCAGTCCCAGCAGTAGCCAGTTACAATCATCCCAATGGATCAACCACTCCTAGGCCATGTGGGGCTTATCTTATCACAGCCATCCAGTCCTCTGTTAGCTTACCTACATCTAATTCTGTGTTAATCACACTTTAAAGCTGCAGCTGTCAATATAACATTTATAATACTTCTAAGATGAACCATAGTGCACACAGTTATTAGTGCATTGTCAGTGAAGATTTGCTAGTAGGTTACTCTGCCTAGAGTAAAAAAGAGCAGATACAGCAAACTGACCTGGCAGAGACCCTCTGCATACTTAACCCTCAGTTCTTTATGTATCACATGCACTGTAATCTTGTTTTCTCTGACATTTCTCAGATGGACTAATCCTTTCATCTGGTGTGATCAAATCTGAGCCCTCATTGATTTTATGCTAAGAAAACCCATGGGCCCCTTAGACTGTAACTTCTGTTCCCTGCCTGTAGTTGGTCAGTTGTGGTTTCTGTCCATTTCCTGAATGTAAAAGTATATTTTGCTGTTTAATTCACCTACTTAATCTGACTCAAAATGCTGATTTGCAACTGCTTCAACCTATTGGCCTATGTGTAGTTATTCTGAATGTATACTAAAGTAAATCACATTACTAAAGGGATGTATTTTCTTACATCAAAGGGCTAGAGGGCAGGCTGGGCTGCCAGTCCTGTCACTGGAAGATGTATCCCCATGAATATCTTGTGAATCAGATAGGAGAAAAAGAGAGTGTTATCAATAATGTTGTGTGTTGTGCCTGTCCATCACTGACAAATGAAAGTATCTTCCAGTTCCAACAAGAGCTGAGATTCTTCGCAAGCAGAATAAATTAAAGAGCAAAAGACATTTTGTAGTACACTGGCACATATAATAGTTGACAAGGCACTAACAAAATATTTATAATCAGGTACAACTGATATAGCCTTCAGTATTCTTTTTCTTTTGTATAGACCAATGTTACCCAGCTCCCTCTGTTAATTGAGATGAAAAAGCTTTAGAAGTAGGTAGAAAAAGTGGCTGGTTTTCTAAAATGCTTATTGGAGATTTTAGGGAAGCAAGTTCTTGCCAACCATATTTATGAAAAAAAATTGTTATGAAATTGATTTTGTTTAATTTCCCAAAACTGTACACTTAATCCCATGAGTAGTCCCAGGAAAGTAGTTTGTGCATCTCAGATATTCTGGTTTTATCTTCTAACAGGTATAATTTGGCTGCATATTACACTGAATTTGTAGAAATGGGATATTTCATAACTGATATCTGCTCAATATCTCTAGCAGCTCTGAAAATTTGTCACAGAAAACTCTTAATTTGTCTTCTATTTGTCTTTTGTTCTTATCTGTAGCTTTCTCTTTTCAATTCTTCTCAGCCCTCTCTTATGTGTTTTATCTCCGTGGTATTTTTGAACTATGATGCATTAGATATAAAAATAATCTGAAACTGCCAGCCTCTGAAATAAAATATCTTATGTATATCAGGATATGATTCTCTCTTGTTGTTGTAGATTTATATATACGCTCCCCACCTAGTCAATGAGATGCATGTGTCTCTGGTGTTTGGGTACTTTTTGAACATGTAGTAAATATTATCCTTGGCACGTGTGTTACTGATTGTTTCCAGAAGGAACAAAACATAAGGCAGCATCATTATGTCTGTTAGATGCAGGCCACACTCTCAACAGTGGTCTTGTTTCTATAAATTAGTTAAATGGTTTCCAGAGAATGATGTGCTGAACTATTTGGGACACATTTCTTTTAAGAAAATGATGAAAGGATTTCCAAGTAGTTCCAAATGGTTCAAATTTGCCCTGTTTAACATTCAGGCATACCAGTCACCTGGAAAGTATCTATAAAAGATTGAGGCTGTGACAGAGTAATTTACTTTTATTTAATCTTTACTTTGATTCTAAGCGCTGCATTTGTACCTAAAAAGACATTACCATATTAATAAGGATTTAATATAAAGTCATGAATAGAAAAGTTTTGTTTATGGCTTAAATCTGTATGAAGTGTTTCTTTACATATATTTGCATTTTAAGGAACTGCTCACCTTATGTTCAGAGATAAAATTGTTGCCTCATTCTGGCAGAGAATACAGAATATGTTTTTGTAAAATGGTAAATCTCAGACTTCATCTGAATAAGAAATAAAGTTCTCTAATGAATGAGGTTTTTTGTGTGTTGATGGCATAAAGAAGCAAACAGAAAGCATTTGCTTACTCCAAATTGCTTTACTACCCACCAGATTATAAAAGGTATAAGAACAAAGTGATAGAAATATTACAAAATTATCAAGGTTTACAGGATTGCCTACAGCAACATATCAAACAGAGAAAAAACATAGCCTTTGTTTTCGTCTTTAATTTTGTATCCTGAAAATAATTTCTTTGCAAGATACCTCCAGAATGAATGTTTCTTGTCCCAAAGGAAAATAGTTCTTATTGCATTTGCAATATCTGGTTGGGTGACACTGAGATCTGTCATTATTTCAAATTATTATAATGGTCTCTATTGGAATCTGAAGAATAAAGCAAGGAGAGAATTCTTTAAACAGTAAAAGTTGAGCAGCATTTAATTCTGTCCACATAGAAACAGATTTTTTTGTGTTGATAGGAATCTGTATACTTTCCTGTAAAAAAATAAAAAAAAGTGTTCTAAAAGCTAACTTTTTGTTTTAACATGACCAGATGGAATGAGGCAACGACAAACATTTTTTTTCCAATGTTTATTCTCTAGTTTCTGATGATCTGGAATTTCTTATTGTCCTTAAGTTAGGGATTTCTTAGTATTTCCTAGATATACAAAGAATATGCAGCAATACACTCTCGTGAATTAGTACATCACGTCTAAAGTCAGAAATTGTTTTATGCAAGTTTAATTGATTTTTAATATCTATTTTTCAATATGTATTTGTGTTTAAACAGCTGCATAAAATGTTAACCTAAAAAACCATAGAAAACAGAAGGGAAAATTTGCTGATTCTGAGTGTGGTTTGCTTACATTGTTCTCATGAACTGCTTCACAAATATTAATGGTTATTGTCCTGATAAAGTCTGTACCTGGTAACTCACACCTTTGCCTTTAACAGGCTCACTGATTGCTGATTATTTCATATATATCTAAACTAAGAAGGGAAAAAATTAAAAATTCCATTTTCAGTGAGAACAATGTCAACAGTTCATTCAAATTCCAAAGAGAAAAAAAATACTGGGGAATCGGGGAAAGGATTGAGGCACGTCTCCAGGAATCAACACATTTTTCTGAAATTCCTTTTCAAGAGAAGATTGCCAACTTTCTTGGAGCTACATCTTGAACCTGAATTGGGATTATTTTGTTCTGTTCTTTTGCAAAGAAAAAGATTCATTTTTTCCCATTTCACAGGTGAACTGGCTGCTGTTCAGTCATACTTTCAGGTAAAAGCTCAGAATAAAGCAAAGCCAGCAATTTGCATTACCAGAGCGATGCTGCTTTTGTTGCCATTGCAAACAACATGGACTTTCATTATAAACCTACTTAATAATACAAACTGTTTCTTTCCCAACTACTAATCCCATAGCCTTTCATTAAATACTTCTTTAAAAGTGAAACTCTGAAATAATAATGATCAGCAATGCCAGAGGCTGACTTAATCTCTAAACAGTGCCAGCAGCTTTTAGAACAGCTCAATGTGCTAATTACTTCATACACTTTTCACAATATGGTCTTTCATTTCTGTATTCTGTACAGTGAAATACTTTTAGTTTCCAATGACTATTTCTTTCTGCTTTATGTAGTATAATTTTAAAAGAACTGAAGAACTTGCAAGCTGAAGAAGGTAAACTGGATGAAATGAATCTTATGAAAGGGTTTTGTTTCATTTTATCATGACAATAATGGTTAATGAAACACAGCCTTTGCCATCAGTAAAAGTCTCTTTTAACCTGTAAATTTTCTCAAAAAGTAAAGAGAGAATTTAATGTGCTGAACTTTTATAAACAAGTATATATTTTTAAAATAATACCAGAGGAAGTATCACTTCCCTTACTGGTGTGGCAGGGGTACTTTGTTACTTTTTTAATAACTGATGATCAGGAAGCTGATATAAAACTTGCATGTACATCCAGAACCAGCTTGGACAGCCAACATAGTTATTCTGCCTCAGTTTGTGTTCAAGGAGATTTAATTGTCTCCTGGCTGCCCGGAGAGGAAGAAGAGCTTTACTACTTTATCATGTCAGTACTTGCTCCAAAAAGTTCTTATGTCTCTGGTCATATGAGTCCTAGAAGCTAGACTACTATTGCTCAATTTTTAAATTATTATATTAAAGCCCTTTGAAAAAATTCTACTTGGTTTGATATGAGCCTCAACTAACTGAAGAATAGATTCTGTTTTCCCCATTTCCCTACAGTACACCTGAAGTAGAGTGGATAAATGGCAACCTGACAGAGGTGTTTTCTCCACCTGGCTTGCTATACTTCAAGTAGTCAGATAATTTATTGCACAGAGAGAGAAATTACATTGCTATTAACATTTCTGAGTCAGTGATTTTAATACTGAGGTCAGAGTATACTGAGATCAGCCATCTTGGCCATTTGTCCCATGTAATTTGAAAATGGATCCCAGAACTGACATTTAATTTTAACTTAAAAGGCTGAGTTACTCAGAATTTCACTGAATAGATGAATTTAGATTGTAGAGTCTCTTGGGATTGTTTAGTCCAGTTTTCCTGCTCAAGCACAGTCCATTACAGCAGGTTGCTCTGTCCTGTGTGCAGTCAGATTTGAGTATCTCCAAAGCCGGGGGCTCCACCAACATCCTGGGCAGCTGTTACAGTGCTGAGTCACCCTCACAGTAAAAAAGTTTACTGATGTTCATAGATTCATGTTCATGCCTTTGTCCTTTCAGTGGATACTACTGAGAAATGTCTGTCCCACTCTTTATTTTCCCCATTGCATATTTACACTCACGGGTAACATCCTCCCTGAACATTCTCTTCTCCAGGCTAAATAATTCCAATTCTCTCAGCCTCTCCTTATGTATAGGATGTTCCATTCATTTAATGGAACATCCTATACATTTGTGGTCTTTTGCTACACTCACTCCACTATGTCCACATATTTTTTTATGTCTACATATTTTTTTATGGGGAGGCCAGAACTGATCCCAGCACTCCAGATAAGTCTCAGCAGTGCTGAGCAAAGAGGAAAGATCACTTTCCTGGACCTGCTGGCCATGTTTTGCCTAATGCAGTCTAGGCTGCTACTGGCTTTCATTGCCACAAGAGCACACTACAGATTCATGGTCAACACGTTGTCCACCTGGATTGAAAGGTCTTCTTTTGTCAAGGTTCTTTCAAGCCATTCTGCAATCAGCCTGTACAAGTACAGGTCTTATTCCTCCTCAGGTGGAGGACTTTGCATTTCCGTTTGCTGAACTTCATGCATGTTTTCTGCTCCTTTCTCCATCCTTTTGAGGCTCCTCTGAATGATGGCACAGCCATCTGGTATGAAGGACTCCTCCCAGCTTTGAATCATCTGCAAACTTGCTGAGGGCACACACTGTTCCATTATTCAGATCATTAATGTTGGACACTGTAGGGGATGTTGAACACTATAGGAGCCAGCAGTGGTCCCTGAGCTAGGGTCCTAATGACAGGATTAGGATTTTTCAGTCCTAGAAAATGGACAACTCTTCCATTCAAAAGAAGAAAAAAAATCCTTTAGGGGATATGACATGGATATGGATAAAGTCAGTTATATTCTTTTGAAGTACTGGATGTTTATTTAGATAATTTGTAGTGGATACATGTCCTGCAGACCGTCTTAATTATTTACTCTTGTAAATGACTGTTTTTCTAGAGATTCACTTGAGAAAGACAGTCATTCTGTAATTTTTCTTAGGGATATTTATCAGATATAATTTTCACCAGACCCAATACTGGGGTGGGTAAGAGAGGCATTAGCAGAGACCTATCCTGAAATGAAATTAACTGGGAACCTATAAATTTGCTGATTCTCAGACATCTCTGTCCCTAGATGCTCACATTTTTTCCATCAGAGTAAAAGGGTTCCTACTTAGTTGGAAGTTAGACTCATTCTTAGAACAATAGGAATAAAAATGTAGGGACACTTACAAGAAACCATGACAGTTTGGCACATTAAAAACTGAGGTGGAAAGGAGCTCTTGCAGATTATGTAAATAACAGATTTTTTAAAATGGATTTTTCTTCTTCCATGATATTAAAGAGTTTTTCAGTATGCGAACTTTCAAATTTCCATATAATTTTCAAATTATATAGAGTGGGATATCTCTAGAACCTGCCAGCACAAATAGTGATCTTTTGTCATACCATGACATTGCAACATGTTAAAATGAACTTTTATTTTGAGCCTCTTACCTGAGCTATGCCACCCCTGTACCTTAGATTACTTGTAATGAATTTCAAGAGTTAACAGAGAGGAAACATCAGTTTCTTCAGCAGATTGACTTTTCTGGAACAGTCAGGTATTCAGCATTACAGGTGTTACCATAGAGGATGACTGGATAAATTACAGTTTTTAAAAGATTCAGATAAAATGTTTTATCTGAGAAAATAATGCTGGGCATTCAATTTATATTCTGCAACATTACAGTTTGCAGTACATAAAGAGCCTGACCTCCAAACACTAAGGCTTACAAAGGGCAAGCTTGCCACATTTAAAATCCTGGGAACCTTAGGGGCTTATCAGTCCTTAGTATGTTGAAAGGCACGGACTATGTCATGCACTCTTGCAGTAGAAAGAAGTAAAGAAAAAATTGTGCCTAAATAGGAAAGATAAGACGAGCAATGATCAGATAAGTGGGAAGAGCTAATGACTCAATTAGGATGCTCTAGATAACTGAGTAAGATCTATGATTTGGCAAAGGCTCAGCAGAAAATTTTACTCGTTATGCAGTGGAAGAATAATTATGCTGTGTTTATAGCAAGGGCGTGTTGGACCTTATCCTGGGCAGTCTTCTTTGCTTACCAGAATTGCTCCTTGATTTCAGTGTGACTTCAGGTCCTTAGCAAGTGAGAACTACTAACTTCAGAAGGAGGTGTACTGTTCAGAGTATGGTGTGATTGCCACATTTACTGAGCTCATCTCTGCCAAGATTGTCCCAAGGCACAGACAGGTGGTGAAGGGCTGTGGGACTTGTGCCATTTCCTTCATTGTGCACACACAATGGTACATAGGGTAGGTATATAGTACCCAGTACACAGGGAGAGGTGACCCACGAGCATATCAAAGCAGCTTCGTGTGCTCCCACAGCAGAACACTTTCCCAAGTAGACTATGCTTCTGAAATGTCAAAATGTGTGTCACTGAATACTGCTTACCTTTCAGGACCAATCCCCCTCTCCAACAAACCAACACTTCCCCTGCCAAAAACTCCCTGAAGATGCTATACACAGCTTGATAGACAACACAGATCTGTGGGATTTTATTGGAGCTTACATATCACATCCTTACAGAGCCCTAGATTGTGCAAACTTTTAAGAAGAAATAGTTTTATCCTGGGATCTCAAATCACTGTATAAGCAGACAGAAGTATTACTGTCACAGGTGGACAGAGGTTTTCTTTCCAAGAGTTTACAATGGGCTTTTCCTCCAGTGGGTATTCCAAATGGGTGCAAGTCTGTAGGTAAAAAGGTGAATGAAGCCACTAAGCACATGAAGCATTAGCATGTAACAGGCAAGTGCGCTAGTGTTTTTAACAGTCTACATCAAACTGAAATATAAGGTTTGATCATACTGAGTCGGCAAAAGGTCAACATTTTGGTGTTATAAATCATACTGTCTGAGCAGTTTTAGTTTTGGCTTCCTTAAGAATCCTTGCAGAGTGATTGCAATCACAGGCCTGTGAGGAGGCCAGTTCATTAAATTGCTGACTTGGCTGCTTGCAGATGTTTCAGGCAGGTGTTCTGTGCAGACCAGGGAGTTTGCTTTCTTCTGCAGCGTGTTGCACTGCAGGTCAGAGGTGACACCTCAATGGCAAGGTCTCAACTGCATGGCAAGTCTCAGAGGTGTTTGTTAAGGGAGAAAAAGAATTCAGTCTCCTTAAAATTTATGTACTGCAAAAGATAACTGCCACCTGCAGACTGCTGCTCTTATTGGAAACACGTGGTGGCTGTTGGAAGAAATATAAAATGCTACTCTGTAGTTCCTGTTGAGAATATGCAGGAACTCCAAATGATCAGTATTAGACCAGAGATACTTAAATGATTCATGATTCCAATAGCACACAGTTCTGGTACAAAGTATATGTTTTTGTCATATGCTTAGGGATTTGTGCAAATCCACATGTGTTTAAAGATCAACTGTGGCCAGTGTTGTGTTACCATCCAACAGTTGCCTAATATAATGTATGCCAGCAGGCATTCCCAATGACCCAGCTAGTTCATAATTAGAAAAGGTTAGTCCAGTCTTTCCTGGCCACCTGTATGTTGGCTTTGTAACTTTCCAAATGGAAAGAGCAAAGTTAGATTCTTCTAGATGTTGGAAATCCTGTAAAATGGACCACCCGTATTAGAGAATCTTCTGCTTTAGAAACCCATTGTAGGTTTACTGGGTAAAAAAATGTTTTGTTCTTGCTAGAAATAGCCCCCATCAAACAAGTTTTGGTCAGTTCATGTTATATTAGTCAGGTATAAACATTAGAATCATAGAATGATTGGTGTTGGGAGGAACATTACAGGTCTTCCAGTGAACCTGCATAGTCATATCCAGAAATTCATTTTAAGTACTAGTAATGAGATATTTTTTTTCAACTGGCAATTAATAGGGCCAATGAAGCTGGCTGGCATATTTGGCAAGAAAAACAGCTAAGAGTATATATAATTGGAATGATGTTTTTCAGAACACTTAATATTCGCTGCAGCTGCATTCTGTTCTCACAAATTATGACCTTCTGCCAACCACGAAGCCCTGATGGAGAAACAACACTGAACAGCATTTCATTCAGCTCTTTATGAAATATTTTTATACCCATCAGACAGTGTACTGTTGAAGGTTATCAAGACTTCTACACTCATATTTACCAAAGGACAACAAGGAACCCTATGAGGCTTGACATTATCTGCAATGTGGCTATTGATGGAGGAAAAAATCCTGCACCAATATTATCTCTGAATAGAGTATGAGGGCAGTGTGGTGCAGAACTAGATTCAGAGCTGGCAGCAGGGTGAGTCAGAGTCATCTAAACTAATCTAGCAGCAAACTTTAAGAATAGGAGATGCTTTTTAACACTATTTCTTTTCATAATTTCTCTTTTGAGTTTACAGCAATGAACCTTCTCCAACTGGGATGGTTTTTAAAAATTAAACAGTATTGGGGGATTTTACAGATAACATTTTTCCAGACAAGAATAGAGAAAAGGAGTTTAGTTTTTTTAACTCTATTTATATTTGTAGCACTAATCTAGGATTTGGGAAACTAAATTTTAGTTCCTTCTCTATGTGAAAAATTCACTCCCACCTTTCTGTCATTCTCATTTGTGTTATATCTTAAAATAATTTGCTTTATAGATTTGAATAATTTCAATGTCTATGAGTGATAGCAGGTTTAGCCAGTCTTATATTTTTCCTCTGGTGAATATCTCTCTCCACCATGTTAACAGTGGTGAATGTTCACAACTTCCATTCTGATAAGCCCCTTTTTCTGTTTTATCAGAGCAACTACAGACACCTGTTTTCTAAAGTCCTCCATTGCATATAAGGCTGTTATGGAATAGGAGAAGAGGTGAAAATCCGTTTTTTAGAATTATGGTCTGATAAGAGTCAGAATGGATAAACAGGATAAGATAGAGACAAAATGGAATGTTCTGCCATTAAGGTGAGAGAGCTAACACAGACTTTGACCACATTTGTATCCCTTGCATTAAAGAACAAGGTATTAACTTATCCTGTTACAAAGCAAAGTAGGAAAATTGTGTTCACAATTTCAAAATTAGACATGTGGGACACATTTGCAGGCATAAATTCTTCAGTTAGCTTGCTAGGCCCTACTTATTATTGTTATTATTATGCTAATGCTTTATTGTGGATCATATAAAGTCTGTTTTAGGGAACATATTTTTATGTTGCCCATTTTGTGTACTTTGCTCGGATTGCTCAATCATTTGAGTCTCACATTTGGACACACACAGAAGCCCAAGTATAAATCTGTCATCACTTGCACTATGAATCTGAATGTTATAAAGGTTACTTTTTTAAGTCTCAGCTGTTTTAATTTGAACTGGAATATGCAGCATTTCAAGCATCAAGAAGCTTTCTGCTTTTCTAATTTCCCAATGCAGAGAAATATCGTTTGGGGGTCTTAGTACATTACATTATACCATGCTATTTCTTCCTATTTAGAAGAAAATGCAGTCATAGGATGCAACAATAAAATATATTACCAGGTTATTTTATTTTACTAATTCTGCAGGTGGATTTCTTCAGCTGAGAAGATGTGATGGTAAAGTAAGGCTTTTTCCCTGCTAAGTAAATGCAACCTCTCCCAAAATCTAATCAAGAAAGCAAACAAACAAACAAACAAAAAACAAGCAAAAGACCAGGTCCCCCTCCCCCAAAACTAACCATAAAAAAGGAAATTTTTAATGAGGAAAATATATTAAGTATAATCACTTTGTACAGCACAGGTGACTTCTTACACATTGTCAGGTGAAGCTGTTCCTTGATTGTTCCAAAAATGGGAGTCTGATTGATATTTTTCAGTTTTTTTTCTCAGGGAAGAACTGCTTCTTTATAAATTGCTTGAGATCTATGAAAGACTGCTCTTTCTCAGTGTTGGAAACAACAGTAAGATGTATATAGAGCACCCTGTTCTGCAGATTAATTCTGATGTGTGTAAAGCCCCATTTACATGAATTTCACCTTCTAAGTTAGCAGCTCACTTTCCATCTCCTTGTCTCTGTAATAATTCTTATTTTTCTAGGTCCTTGCTAAGTTTTTTATTCATCAGTTATAATACTCATTGTCTGACCATTACGGCTTGCCAAGCTTCATGCAACAAATGAATCCCTAATTCACTTGGAGCATGAGCTATTTTCCATTTAAACCGCCGGTAGCTTAGGGAAGCTATTGATGAGAACAGCATTCTAAAGACACAACAATTTTAGGTTTCTTTCTTAACACTCCTCTCCACATTAGATAGCCTTCACCAAGTATGAGCAGGTCATCTGGACCAAAGTAAATGAACACAAACACCACCAGATGATTTCTGCTTGAAGCTCTGTGCTGTTGTGTTTCTGCAGCTGGAGGACAGAATTCAGGTTTCATACATTAGACTAGTCTGTGAACCCACCTAATAGTTTAGTTTGGTTCACAGAATAGTCCAATGATGTGCCATGAAGTGTAAATGTTCTTGCTCTGAATGTAGTTCAGAACAGCGTGTGTTTGATTTACTGGTATGAGGTTCTATAAAGGTCATAAGGATGGACATGGGACCTTGAAGGAACCATGAGCCATAGATAGTTGCTTGTTCTGAAAAATAATTAAGCGTATTGAAATAAAAACTGCATTTGAAAGATAAATAAAATCATAATTTAGGCTCATCCATACAATGTATCACAATATAACAAATCATATGTTTATTTGCCAGATAACCTCCTAATGCGACTAACTGCCTTACTATTTAACTCTACACAGCATTATAAGACAAAGCAGCTGCTATTGACATTAATATTTTATACCAAATCTCAATAGAATTTCCAACATACCCAACTTCCCTGCAGCAGCTGCTAGGGAAAACAGCTTGTGATTAATTTCAACAACATGTCAACCTGTGATAAAAGTAAGTGAGCCCCCAAACCCAATAAGCTCACTTGTTATGAATGAGTGTGTGTGTAATACTTGCTGAGACACATGATTTAAAAGAACTGACTCATGGATGTGCCAGGCAACTAGGAATTGCAGTGTAGGAGGTCTTTCTGAGACCTTTCAGCAAATGTTATTGTAATAATGTTGTGCTGCCTGGGGGCCTTGGAAAAAGCTTAACATATCTTTGCAGAGTGAAAACAATGATAGGATGAATGAAGTATTACAGAATCTAGGGAAAGAAATTTTTTCCTTGTTTGTTTCATAACTCAGGAAGGGTTTGACAGCATCTTTCTGCAGAAAGGTTTAGGTTAGAGGTCCAATGTCCAAAAAAGCTAACCAAAGGAAAAAAGAGCTCTTAAAGGGGCTAAAGATGTTTTTCTCATATGCTTAGGACCAGAGAAAGCCCCTGTCTGTGTGAACTGCACACAGCCATTTTGGTATTTCTGTTCACAAGTAAAATATGTAACTTCACTAACTCTGAAATATGAAACTGCAGTAACTCTGAAAATCTGTACATGTGGCAAATGCATTTATATTTAAATGCATTGCTATATATATGTTATGTATCTGCTTTGCTAAAATGAGCTTGGGAAGTCATAATCTGTTTTCCTAGGTTATCAACTTTTCTTCATAAAGTAAAGCATTTTCATCTGCTCCATTCTCATTCTACCCTCATCCTCTGTTTATTTTTGTTTTGTGGTGACTTGACAACTATATCAGGAAGGTAAAAGACAGCTAGAGGGGGATGGGTAAGGGAACTTTGACCTTCTCCCCTCCCACAAGGAATCATCATAATACAGAAGAGGAATTAAGAAACGTGTTCAGTTATTATAGTGGTTGTGCGAACATGGGTGAAAAAAATCTTAAATTAATATGTAAAAACAACAATTTACAAACCTGAAACTATTTTATTTCAATAATCTCAGCTCTGGATTACTGGGCATATGTTCTGACACATAGAAGCTGCAGGTCATTGGTCCCACACCATGTGCTTAGGTGTTATTCTGTTTGTTACAGAATATCACAGAAGGAGTTAACTAACCACAGCAATAGCCTTGCTTTCTGTTGCCATCAGAATCTTTCTTTGTCATCTTGATTGCTTTGAAAAAACAATGATACTGCATTTGGCTCAACAGAGGCATTCCTGAAAAAATTCAGCGTTCTTTCTGCAAGATGACATTTGTCTAACAGAGCTGAGATGGAGCCATCATTTCATTTCATCTTGATTGAAGTATAAATGTTTTGAAGGAACATTTTGAACTTGCTTATGTCTTATATTTGCTTCTTTGGTAGAGTTCCAAGACTAGTATATGGTTTGATCTTATGAATACCAGACATTTCATGATCTATTACTTTGAGGTAGTATATGTAGGATTACTTTCGTGTGATGAGTTTAGGCGGCTTGATTAATCAGTATCCCTTTATGTTGCTTAGAAACTTTTGTTTTCCTTGAGAAGTTTGGCTTTCTCACTGTATCTGACCTTAAACTTCTCTGATGATCTTCCTTCCAGAAGGAATCGTAGTTCCTATCTGATCAGCTGGGCTGAATGAAATTGCTGTGCCTTTTCAGTTTGAGACACTAGGGTAGATAAGCTGTGTTTATGTCCTTTTGACTTGGTGCCTTGGAAAAATAAAATATTTCTGTGGAAGTTACTGTCCAGAACATTGCATATCATATTCCAAGATCCTCAGCAACATGGCAAATTGTATCTAATGCCAGAAACTGAAAGCAATGCTTCTACTTGTCCATTCAGTTAAGCAAGACAAAACTCACATCCAGTGATGTGACTGACATTTTACATTTTATGTCCTGACATATAAACTTTCATTTGGATACTTCATGAACAATTCCTGAATATGCATACACAATGCTATTTTTGCTAGATTCCTGGCATGCAAAATTCATGGCAATGAGAATATTTAGCTTTTGATTCATTTAACTGCATTTTTTTGGGTAATATTTGTCTCTCAAGACTATCACCAATAGTTGTACTATATAATAGTTTTCTTGATAATTGTTGATAGACATATTTAAAGTCAATATTACATCATTCATGATTGGTATACTTTTGGTAAAATACAAGCTATCTTATATAAGTCAATAAATTAAGGAAAAGTAATGTCATCACTCATATATGATACCCATATAACTCTTCTCCTTGTGTTAATCTGGTCTATTTAACCTGCCATAATTACATGCATCATTTTCTAGCAATTGCTCAAGAATAATCTCTCATGATTTTTCAGAGCTACTGTTACCATTATGTCATTTTGAATGGCAAGAATTTATATTGGCTTTCTTTCATTTGCTTTGATGTGAGAGGAAGATAAACATTTTATTCTGCTTACAAAACAATCAATAAAATGAAGTAATGGCTGAGTTCTTTTACTGAGATATTTTCCATTTATTTAAGACACCATCTTGCACTTCAAGTCCTTTTTAATAAGGTGATAGGTATAAAAAGTCCTTGTTTTCTTTCTTTTGTTTTGCAAGAACCATAACTTTGGGTTATCTTTTTTTTTTTTTTTGACATGTGTCAGCTGTTCCTCAGTGCACTCACTGCCCTTAAAACTATTTTGCAAATTATAATCAGTTGAAGAAGATATTTGCTCCCTTTGCACAGTCAAGAATAATTTATATCCAAAACTACAGTAAAACTTTCACAAATTTCATAACTATGCAGCTTAGAGCACAACTGGATGTGGAGAGTGGCTTTATTTTCTGTGCAAGACACAAATTGACTGTATATACTGCATATGGGAATTCCTAACAGGCTGAGGTAGCTAGTATATAACTGTTGGAAATACCTTTAAGGAAATTATGTTGCATCTCATCAGGAAGACATCCAAGGAAGTTTATCTTCTTGTTTTGGAATTTTTTTCCTTCTTATTGTTTAGCCGTGTTTTATGTGTTTTATATCGAGAATGTGAAAATTTATTGTAATTTTGTTTGTCATTAACTATTAGATAAGACTTATCTGGGACTGTAGAATATATCACACAAAATATTCACCAGACTGAAATATTTGTCTGGTTTCATGATCTGATATCTGCTTTTGGGACTCAGTCAAGAAAAAGACAGGAAGAATGAAAATAACTTCTGAACTTGGTGATAGCATAAAGATTCTAATTTTATGTTTTGGTTATCAACCCCTTTAAATTAGAGAGCTACTTAAAACCTAAACTGGTCCTTTTCAAAGTAATTTTTTTTCCAGGTTTTCAGGAGTTCTATCAAACCTGAGGCAGAGGAATGATAGCCTATTTTAGCTGTAGAAAGACAGAGAGACTGAGAAATCCATGAATAGAGCTACAAAGATTTCATAACCTTTACAATGGAAGAGAGATCATGAAGACAAAAAGCAGGGGAAGGAATGATCTTTAGCAAGGCACCTTGCAAAGGGAGCTTAATTTACTGAGCTATTTCCCAACTGTGGAAGCTGAAGTTCCATCTATATTACTAAAAAAAAGTCCAGGGATTGATCTTTTGCTGAAAGGCTGACTGCTGCCAGCTGGCTGTGGTCCACAATGCTGAGGGCTAGCCACCTCTGTAGGAAATTTGTCTTGGAGAGAGCAAGTTGGATTATTCCAAAAAGGAAAAGGAGCCAGGAAGTGCTGTGAACAATTAGGCATTAAAGGTCATGTGGTCCAGCGCTGACCTCAGCCTTTGGCCCTTTTCTAAATGCAGTACAGAGGTATCCAGAGAGAACTTTAGCCTGGCATTATCCACTGGAAGCCATCTGATTCTCCAGATGAGAGAAGGACATTTCAAACAGAGATCAGTATTAATAGTGTATGACTAGTTCCAGTTTAAGAATCCATATCCAACTTATATCAATTAGAGTAAAAATTAAACTCATGCATTCTTTTTTTAACCTATTATCAGAAATGTTTTTTATGTTCTTCCTGATTTATAATGTTCTGGTTTATTTTGTTTTTACTGTTTTCAATGTTATAACAAAGATTATATTGAAAACCTTGAACTGGCTCCATGCTTAGTTATATATTTGATTTTGAATTCTTCTGCTGAATGTAATGAGAATATTAAGAAATATTAAGAGCTTTGCTGGATTGGGGCCAAGATTAACATTGCTGGATAGACTAAGCTATATTTTACATGAGCTTTAACTGAACGTTCATAGTCTTTCTCTGTAATGTTGAAAATGAAAATCAGCCCCAGCTAAGCAGGCTACAGACATTATACAGTGTACCACAGCAGGAAGGGTAAGTTGAAGGTTGTCAGTTTTCTTAATGCTGAACAAAAACAAAAGGCTGTTTCTAAATGTTTGAAATAATAGGACCATCGGGCATCTCAAATCCAGTTTAATCCTCTTTGGCAGCATAATACATTTCTAAAGCCCCATAATCAAAGTGCAGGGAAGAAAATGATCAGTTTTAACATACAGACTAGAATTTGGATCTCTGTATGAAACCTACATGTTTCATACATAATTTAGCAGATGCATTTTTCTTACACATATTCTTATATATGGGAAAATACACAATTTCTTTAAGACTTTGGTGATTCAGTAATTTTTCTTTCTTCTATTTTTTTTTTATTTCTCCTCAAAGAATCTTTTCTTACCAGTGTTCTCCTTCTGGTGAAACAACCTTTCCAGCATTTCCCCTGAAAAGCTGTGCTTTATAGGACCAACAGTGTCAAGCTGATTGTAGGCATGTATTGCAAAGCTAGCACTTTCAAAGTCAGGATTTTATTTCCTAGTCTTGAAAATAATAAATTTGATACATTTTTATTAATGAGCACAGTTTTTACTATTGAGTCCTGGTGACTTGTAAACTCTCAGGAACTGGGGCGCATTGCATTAGGTATTATAATGCCTCTCATAACCTTATTGAAGTCCAAAAAATAGTGAAAGAAAGATCAAAGAACCAGAAGCAAAACACACTGAAAGGTTAGTTTTGTGGCATACAACACCATTCTACAGGTACAATTTCAGGAAGGGAAATTTTAGGATGCAACTGTCTAAGTGCTTAAACAAAGTAAAAGGAGAAAAAGGATATGCAAATTATTGAAGAAGTTGTAGGGCAAAAATTGGTCAGAAAGGGACTGCTGGGGTGAATTCAAACCAAAGGTACTCTGAGGAGAGAGATCAGGGAAATTAAATGCTTCAGGACAGAGCTGAGTGGTCCCTACCAGACCCCAGCCTTTAGGTCTCTGCTTTAGCTGACTGCATGCTCCTTTTCCTAGATTAAAGTGGGAAAGAAATACTTCAACTATTCAGCTTTAAAATCTCCACTGTGGGAAATCTTGTTTACTACGGTCAGTATATTAGAAGAGAAATAATTTAATAATTTATATTAGTACTCCTTAATGTTAATTAACTTTTTTTTTTTTTTTAGATCATCAACCCTGCCAGTGTTGAAAAACATGCTTGTAACCAGTATGTGGACTTGGTTCATTTGCAGAGTTGCAGATTAAGGATGACATATATTCACTGACACAGTTTCTGTTGTAGTTTTCTTTCCCAGTGATCCATGTGAGTAAGGTCTCTGTAAGCATGAAGTGATACAACCATGAATAACTTTTGTAATCTTTGTAAATGATTCATGGGTAAGGACAATTTATCTTGTATTTTGATTTGGTCAGAGTCTAGCAAGTGATGGCAATACATTTAATATATGAAATATAAATTCCACTGAAATGTTTCTGTGTTTTTAATCATGTCATGTCATGGGAAAATAACAATAACATCTGCATGAAAGAATGTTTACTTCAAGACACAATTGCAAGATATTAGCTGTCTTCATGATATTTTTTTAGGTTTTGAAAGAATTTGGCAATGACTGTTTGGTTTTTTATATCTTTACAACATAAATCAATACTTTTACCATCAAAGATAGTACATACATAATCTTTTTGTGCAACCTCATGGTGAAGAATCTGATAGTAGGAAAATACACATAGACACACACATAAAATTGTGCTGCATAAAGTGTATAAATTAACGGCCATTTTGACTTCTAGTGGGAAATACTTCTTAGGTGAGTTGGTTACTTTTGAAAATTGGTCATATTTTGCTGAAATATTTCAGGACTTTTGAAAATTCTGCTCAGTAAAACGAGAACCCTAAGATACCAATCTAATTGAAATCCCAATTTTAAAATAATAAAAGTGTACATATAAAATTTCATGCATGAAGGAACAGACAGGCCTGGAACTGCTGAAATTAAGTAACTTTTCCCTTGATACAATCTTCATTTTCCATCTCACATCATCAGTACCTCTTGGTGGAAGATTTTACAGTTTGTAAGGCTTGGAAACTGGCTTTTCACTTAGGAAACTCTTGATCTGTGGAGTAAATGAATCCATTTTCATCATAGAATCATCATAGAAGCATAGAATAATTTGAGCTGGGAGAAACCCTTAAAGGACATCTAGCTCATTCAGTCCACAATGAGTGTAGACATTTTCCACCAGATCACAAAGCCTCATCCAACTTGACCCTGACTGTTTCCAGGGTTGGGATATCTATCACCTCCCTGGGCAACCTTCTCTAATCTCCTCATTGTGAAAATTTTTTTCAAATTTCTTGTCTAAATCAACTCTTTGGTTTAAATCTATTACCCCTTGTCCTATTGCAATAAACCTTGCTAAAAATGTTGTCCCCATCTTTCCCTAAGCCCTCTTTAAGTACTGAAGAGCTGCAATAAGGTCTCCCCAGAGCCTTCTCTTCTCCAGTCTGAAGAACCTCAGCTCAGCCTTTCCTCATAGAAGAAGGGCTCCAGTGCTTTGATCATTTTTGTGTTCCTCCTCTGAACTCATTCCACCAGGTCCCTGATTTCCCTATGCTGGGAGCTCCTGAGCTAGATGCAGGACTCCAGGTGGGGTCTTATGGGAGTATAGCAGAGGGGGGACATCACCTCCCTCAACCCTCTGTCTGTGTTTCTTTAGATGCAGCCTGGGACATGATTGGCTTTCTGGACTGCAAGTACATCTCTGCTGTCTTTCAAGCTCGCTCCTCTCAGCTGCTGCTGACTTTCCCCTGTATTTTGATCAGGTCTTTTTTCAGTTTTCACAGAGATAGTTGCTGCAGCTGGGCTATGTTTTAAGTGTTTGTACAGCTTTACCTATATCATCTGTCAGACACTGTTACATGTAGATGTAAAATGTTTACAAAACTATCCCTGCATAATGCTCTCTTCATGACCAGATGTGTGCACCAGATAAGGAGTTTGGAAGAAATTTCATGACTGCCTCTTAGCACTTATCAAAATGTTTATTTTAATGTAATTCTTTGAGTATTGCCAAACATTAGTAGCTAAGAGTGGTCCAATCAGCCAGACATGAATTGTTCTTTTTCAGAAAACAGCCTAAATGGTACAACAAATGTTCCCCTAGTGGGTAATATGCCAGTTTTAGCTGAAGCCTGGTTCTAAAGACAGAGGAGTCATCAGAAAAAATGAGTGACTAAGATGTGCATTGTAATTTTAATTTCTTAAATCCTGGTCTATTCAGTTCTTTAAGTCTCAACTAAATGACTAGGTCATTCAAAGTCATTACAATCTGTAACTTTCTGGTGACTGTTGTTACTGAAATGAACTAACAAAAACTATCTGTTTCCTATTAAGTTTATAACAATGAGAAAAATACCAGCTCATGCTTTCATTAGCAGTTTTATGGGACACATACTTGAAGCAGAGCTCCTTTCTCAGAATAGAACTCATCTCAATTTTGTCTACCTGAAAGACAGATCTTCAGATTTCCTCTCTCAATACTTTTCCCTTTAGGCCCCATTAGTAGATGATTCCAACAGCCTACAGTGTACACATATCTGAATAGTTCAAAACAAGTTATGCTTCATTATCCATGGCACTTAGTTTTAATTTTTTATTACACTGTCCCACGTGTTATCCATGCATCTCTCCAAGGAAAAGTCTATACCATTTGAACATGTATCAAACTTTTCCAGATCTATCTGTTGCAGAGACTCTCTGTTGCCTTTCTCCACGACTGGCCTCAAGTCTGAGGGCTGTGCACTCAGAGTGTGTGTAAACCCTTAAACTTAATGGCCATTTTGTTACAATGGGATTTCTTTATTCCAGCCTGATGGAATGCATTTTAATATAGTACTGGTGCATTCATATTAATTGCTGCAATATGTATACAGTAAGTATGCTTAAAATGTTAGTGCAACTTCTAGGGTAATCTGTCTTTTTTGAAGTCTAGCAAATATAATTTCGTATGCCAATTGG
This sequence comes from Molothrus ater, assembly GCF_012460135.2. Classification (NCBI taxonomy): domain Eukaryota; kingdom Metazoa; phylum Chordata; class Aves; order Passeriformes; family Icteridae; genus Molothrus; species Molothrus ater. The sequence goes on from NC_050479.2 coordinate 21,395,655, forward strand.
TAGTAATTTTAACCCATGATAAACTTTATATCTTTACATGCTCTGTATACATAAGGGACAATAAAACAATAAATATATATATATAAACATTACTCTCCAAAACTCTCCAAACTCACTGTTTGGATTGGTTGGTGAGCTTTTGGGTTCATCAGCCTGAAAGCAAGCAGTTCTTCATATGTGCTCCTTTTGTTAACATTCTTTGCTCTCCAAGTGTGCCCATTTGACTTATAGGTTTAATTTTCTTAAAGGAACCTTTGATCCTCAGTTGTTTAACTTCCTCAAACAGAATCAGAAGTAGTTGGCCAGCAAGAAGTCTGGGCCAAAAATTTCACCTATCAGTACATGTGCATGTGTATACATATATATATATGTAAAAAAATCTCATACATATGCATATGTTTGTATCTGCCTATCTATCTATCTATCTATCTATCTATCTATCTATCTATCTATCTATCTATCTATCTATCTATCTATCTATGTCCAAATATATGCATCAAAGAAAGGCTTTTGTTACTTAAAGTGAACTTTTGGTTTTCATCTCTGTGTGTTCACTCACACCCATCTCACTTCAGCAAAACTAATTTCATTTCATCAGATTTATTTTGATTTATACTGAAACAAACATAACAGAATTCTTTAAATCTATTATTTTGCCAGCAGAATTAGTTTACAATAATTTAGACATGAGGAAAGTAAATGCCTCAGTTATTACATGATGTATTGACTAGATTCCTGTTAGCATATTATGAACCATATTAACTACTTTCTCATATGGATTTGGATAATCCAATATGGAAAGTAAATGTGTTTATTTTATAACCAAAAAAAAAAAAAAAGCAAATGGCTATTTTTGCCTAGGATGTAAGTTCTGTTAACAGGGTTGAATATGAATAGCAACCTAAGCTTTGCACTAGAACTGTGTGGATGTCTTTATGGAAGATATGGGTCTGTCTGGGAAAAAGAAGCCAGAAAGGACAGAGGGTGTGGAAGTTTTACATGGCTTATTGCTTCTTTATTGCAAAAATTGTGCTGGGGCCAAAATGAAAGGACCACTATATACATTTTTCTCTCTGTGTGTAATATGTTTAAAGCTGTCACTGCTCTGCAGAAGTCCTGGGTAATTCCTGTGCCCATGGTTGTTTTAGAGGAGGCTCAGTTTGAACAGTCATGCCAGTTTCTCCTACAGCTACAGGAGTCCTTGTTCTGAATCTTCATTCTGAGTCCTCTCAGAACATTGGGACTACACGTATAACTAAGATGAGAATGTATGTCTGTGGTTTATGTTGGTGATGAATGATGATTTGGGAATAATTTTTGATATTAATTAGAGATAAATATGATTCATATATGCTTCTACTTAATATGATGTGATTAGGTTGCAGTCCTGCTAGAAAGGAAATCCAGAAGAGAAAGCACACTTGGGATTTTGAGTGAGCTTATGGTTTTTTGAATGAGTTTATACTTTCTCAAATATAATGTGATATTCCATATGACAAACATTAAGGCAAAGTCTAAAATAGTGCATCATACTTATGTTATCTTTAAATATATTTATATCCCTATATATTTCCTATAATGCTGGCTGGGAATCACCGTATGGACACCTGCTTGCAGAGGATATTTTTCTCTCTACTGGAAGACCAAGTTGCAGATTGAATTGTATATCTTCATTGTCCATTGTATATTTCCATTGGTCTATTAAAAATTCATATTAACATAATTTTATTTATTATTTTGGTTGCTTTCATTATAGTTCTGTCACAGGCTTTTCATTATCCTTAGCTCAATTTATATGTGATGGTAAACTTGCTCTTTTAGTTGTTTTTGATTAATATTCTGGCAAGAATACTTTATTTGTCCTGCAATTTTCATGGTTTCATTCTAGTTGAAATCCTTAAACCGTTATTTTTAATGCACTTTACTGTTTGATGGAAATTTATAAAAAATGTATTTGAATTTTTTAAATGCATCCTTTTCAATTTATGGATGCATTACTTATTTCATTATGTCCATGAGTATACAAAGGTAGAAGTAGTTTGTTAGAAAAAGACACAAATATTTCCAGCCTGGGAAAAAATCCTAACCCTCAATGCAACCCCCCTCTGCTTTATTGCCATCTGAAACATAAACAACAACAATAACAAAAAAACCCCAAACAAAAACAACAAAAAAAACCCCAAAAACCAACCAACCAAATAAAAAACAAACAAACAAACAAAAAAACTACAAAAAAATCCCAACTAACCAACAAAACCCACCCCCTCAAAACAAAATAAACCAACCAACCAAAAAAACACCCCCTCCAAAAAAACCCCAAGAGTGAATATATTGAGATTTAATCACCTTTATATTAACAAGATTTACTGGAAAACTTTATATTCAAGAAGTATAATAATTTTCTTTGCACATTAATTTAGTTTGCCAGGACACCTCAGGGCTCATGGGACCCTCCATGGAAGGAATCAGGGCAGGGCCTGTCAACCCGGACTCATCCCAGCCCAGCCAGGTGCAGGGCAGCCAGGGGCTGGAACATTCCATGTGTTTCATCATTTTGCTTCTTTTTTCTGAAGCTTTCCTTCCCTTTCTCCTAAATCAGTCAATGAAAAAATTATTGACTATGTCAGTAGAAATAGAACTTCATTAATAATCAGAGAATGTATGAACATGCTACTGTATGAATGAACATGAAGCTAAATTTAATGTATCTGTTGTAAAAGGAGAATATTTTCTCTGCATTGCTGATCCTGAAGCATTGCTGATTCTAACTGAGATGCTGTTCAGCCATCATTATTTGCAGTTTCTGCAAGAAAAATATACAGGAATGTCTAGACATTGTGGGGTTTGTGCTTTTAGGTTTTTCTTACCCCGTAACAGAAAACCTTCAATTCTTGTTATTACATTAAAATACACACAGTTGGTGCATTCATCAAAACTGTTAACCAAGAATCATCTTTGACAGATTATACTAAGGAAAGATTTGACATGAGAAGGAAGTCCTGAACTGAAAGAACAGTTATAAATTAAATGACCTGGAGCCTTGTGGTCAGAGAGTGAATGTCAGGCCACTTTGATAGAGTCAGAGATCCAAGGAGAGCTCTGTGTAATGTTTTGCAGGACCCTAGAAAACAGATGTCTCCACATTCCAGTGAGGAGGAGGGATCTCTGCTCAGAAGCCTCAATAGAATGGAAGATGGAATAAATGCATCACGTCATAAAATGGTCAGAAGTTGTAGGAACAGCATTAAATGGCAAGTCTGTAGAAGCTGTGATAAACAGTAGATTTTAAGACAAAGTAATGCTTTTCCCTTTATTTTTGCCTTTTTCATGTATAAGAATCTGACTGTTTGCTGTGCATGTGACTGATTAAAACCAAAGCCACTAGATATATTTTAAAGGGATTCATAAGAACCTATGAAAAACTACTAGCTTTTAGAATAGTACTGTTCTGATTCTTAATTTGAAGATTTGTCTTTGTTTATATCATGATGCCCCTGACATGTAAGTCACATCATATTTGTCTGTAGCTGTAATTTCTATTTTCAAAATCCAGTGATTCTAGCATTTAGACAATAATTACCAGGCTCCTATTTAGCTCATAGAATCTTTTGTATTAGTATTCCCATGAATACCTGTAGGAAAAAAAGCTAGAAATATATTTAGAATATATAATTTTGAAATGCTAAATGGCTAAAGAACATTGATTATCTTTCCTGCAACCGATTAGAATTTAGGCCCTTCTTTAAAAGCAAGCACCAAATTAGCCTAATAGAGGTTTATATTTTTGCTGCAGTATAGTGTAATTTGAAAAATCTTAAAGACCTCAATTGCTTATGCATAGGATTTCGTGCATTTAAAGACAGTATGTTAAGGCATATAATATAAATACATATCAAATCTGTCTAATCCTCTCCATATAAAGACATATAGTTCTTCAAATACATATATGTTAATAATCTACCAATTAGCCTAGAGTGTTGAACTCTCCATAAGTTCAAAATGAAGAATTCAGTCAAGTGTAAAGTGAAAAATAGGTTTGTTCTTTCTTTTTTTGCTCCTGTCAAAAAATTTTACAAGGTTAATTGTCATGTAGCTGCTCAATAGTTGCTATAAAATAGTAAGACATACCAAAGAAAATGAGGAATGTACATGGCAGAGAAGCTGTGTAATGAGAATAGGTTTCATTTGACCAGGTAAGAGTGTATTTTACCTCTACACCTGAGCTTGTTTTCTAGAATGTCTCCACAGTCAGTAAAAAAGAAGCAAATAATAGGTTTAGATGTACACAAGTTTATGAGGCCAGGTGTGATTCACCCAAGTACACTGAGGGAGCTGGTGGAACTTCTCACAGAGCTCTTTCCATCATTTATCATCAGTCCTGAAACCTGGTAAGGTTTCAGTTGACTGGAGATTACTAAATGTGATGCCCACCTACAAGAATTATAGTAGAGGTGGTCTTTGAGTCATGGAAAAATGCATGTATTGTACTTGAATGTCTGTATAGAGGCTTTGCCCTGGGAGGTCCTGGTTGTCCTTGATGGGCTGCAGCTGCGATGTCCTTAATTGGGCTGCAGCTGTGACCAATGAAGATAACTGGGATAAAAGGGGGCGGGTCAGCCAGTCAGGGAGAGTCCTTGAGGAGCCCTGAGCTGAGAAAGTACAGAATACGGAGTCTGTGCTGTGAAGGTCTGCAGCCATAAGAGTGCACCGAGGAGGTATGGACTTTACAAATCTGATAACAGCAGTATGGGACTCTAGAAATAGAACAACAACAAAGAATGGCCAGAAAGAGGATTCAGGGAACAACAGGTCTCTCAGACCTTTCTTTTTAGGACTCTTTCCACTTGAGCTGTTCAAAGATCACTAGAATAGAGAAAGAGTCAGGAAGGCAACTCAGATGCTTGAACAGAAAATACCTAAAAGTTACTCACCTGGCCCTAGCAAAGTGTCCAATGGAAACTTAGTCTAGGGCCTAATCACCACAGATAAAGACAGAATTTTTCCTCAGATAGGTAGTTTCCAAAAAGTTAGCTCATGAGTAGGGAGCCATTAGTGCTTATAAGGAGCATTAAACCCAAATGTGTTTGTTTTTCTGTCCATTCTGAGACACCAGAAGAAAAAAAAAATGCAAACCCGCTCTTTCATGACTAAACATTGAGTTAAACAAGAAGATTTGTGTTGTCAGCTCTGTGTTGCCAAGTTTGCCTTTGTTTATGTTTTGTGACTGGAATGAAAAAGTGGAAAAATCTGTGTCAGTTTAGGACAGAGAGTTCCCAGCAGAGAACTAACCTGCCACTGACAATCATGTTGGCACTGTGCTCTTGTCTAATGGTTTACCAGGCTGAGTTCTGGCTCCTTTCAGATATTCTGCATGCAGGTAATAAAAACATTCTCCTGAGAAATGAGCCACATATATTTAAAACTCCTTAGTCTGTTTGTAGTCCAGGATCTTGAAGTGCTTTTTTTTCTGAGTGCTTTCCTGCCCTCCACCAGAATCTTTTGTATTCTCACTTGTTCTGCAACATAAGCAGAAATGCAGTAATGTTTTTTGATGTTTGTGTTTTGAACTCAAAATCATCTAAGTGACCTGCTTTACACTGTAGTCTCATAAGAGATTATATTAAGGATGATGAATATAGCATTAACATGAGAATGAACACTAAAATAGGGAGGGGAAATAGACTTCAGCTAACTCATCTATCAGAGAGAACACATTGTGTAACTGCACCGCTTGTTAGAGAAAAAAGATTTACTAAGCCAAGGATTTTAAAAATTTGGCTAATAATTGAATTAATTAACTGTCTAAAATAATTAGCTGTTGATAGATATATAGAAGGATTATTTTGCAAGAGATATAGTGCCTAGAATGTTAGAATCCCTACCAGATGTGTTTTTTTATGCTATGGGATCTATTTTGACAGAGCTAACACATTGTTTATGGTCAATCAAATTAATACAACATGTAAATAGGAAATATCTTGTTTGGTTTGACTACCCAATTCAATGGTATAATAATGGCTATTATAAGAACTTTACTCGTGTATTTATTGCTGTACAATGCAAAGCTCTGAAACAAGAGTAGACCATGCAAACTCCTTGAAGTGAATTATGCTCAAGGTTAAACAGCCTTGTTAAAATTTATGAAATAGGCACATGTGAGTTGCTCTAAAAGGGTTATACATATAATGGAAGTAAATGCACTCTGGCTGTTTTCACCAATGTTGACAGATGTTCTCATATGTACTCACATGATAAGAAAGAAAGAAAGAACAAAATGAAAGCCATACTTCTTAGTAGCTGCTTGCAAGAGAGCAGCAAACTTCAGGGATTCATAGAACCCCAGAAAAACCCATTTTATAAAATAGATGACAAGATCAGAGGTTTCTCAAAGCAACTTACTGACTTACACAACAAATATGAGGCAGTAAACATGCCAGGATCCCCCTGCACTTCACAGGTAGAGCAGTTGCTACATCTTGATAGGGGAGTACTTTTTCACTGTAACCTGTGCACTGACTATGATGTATGGTCATGTGTGCTTTATCTCCACAAGCTTATTTTTATTTTTTGAACATTTCTATTAAACTTGAAAACTACTGATTTGGGAGGAAATCTGTTGCTGATTAGACGGATTCACAGAGTCCTACAGTGCCTCTTCTTTAATATGGTGGTTCACATAAATGCTGTGCCTAGGCATAAATGGCAGTCCTGGGATTTAATCTACTGCTTCCTTTTGTCCCTAGTACTAGTGCACTGAGGAGGAGGTATCCTTACATTTATTCCAAATTCACATCTGTTTCTCCAGTTGGATAAACTTCTAAGGTTTAAATGTGATGGTGCAGCTGCTGCCCTTCTGCACATGCTGTCTCCTTCTTTGGGAACTGAGAATTAATTTTCTCCTTTTACAAAACAAAGATACAAATACTTTTCTTTGGGGGCTGGTTTTCATGAGGCTCTTCTCACACTCAGCTTGATAGAAGGGCAATTCTTAGAACACCTTTCCATCCCTGTGGAAGGTTCCATCACTGCTCCCTTGTTTAATTTCCAATAGAGAGTATTCATCACAGAAGTTTAAAGCCAAAGACATCTTTTCCCATAATTATTCTGTTGGAAGGTGGAAGAACAGAAAATAGTTTTTCTGGACACAGAAAACAGTATATTTATGATACACAATTGAAGCCAAAGTTCATTTTGCAGACCATAGTGCATTAAAATACTACTGCAAGCTTTCGTGGTCACACAGAGAAATGTGTTTATATATGCCATTTTTTGTCTCAAGCTGTCATGTATATGTGTCTGATCCTTTGGTTTTCTTCACTTTCAAATATATGGTGACTTGTGTGTGTGGGAGGCTTGGGGAGGCATTTTTTGCCATGAGATGCTGGCAAACTGAAAACATCAGGGGAAGTTAATTACAGTAATTCCTTCATTAAAATGTTTTAAAACAACAAAATAATATCATTTGATGATTTCATGTTCTTTCAGCTTACTGATAATACACAGTAATACTTTCCTATGAAAATTCATTCTGCACTTCAGTGCAGTTTAAGGTGAGTTTTTTTACTGCCCTTAATACTGTTTTATAACATTCCTTTGTGTTTTAGTGTGTATGCCAGGATACTGTTGGAATTAAGAATGGATGACTTCAGTACCCTGAGAGAACTAATGAAGATTAGTATAAGTAGCTCGATGAGGCATGAAAATACTGAGATTTTGGAGAGAAGATGACAAATCAAGGTTAAATTTTGCTTCCAAAGAAGAATGAGGGTGTAGTCAAAGTATCTAGCAAGGGCTGTAGAATCCTTTTTTAAGGGAAATGGAAAAACCTTCTTCATTACATTCCTGTGATTTGTTCTAGTCCTGCTGACACAGGCTATTAAAAACCTTGTTTTTGTTGTAGAGACTTTTTAAAGAGCACTTTGGCGCTTTATAGCGTTTGCAGAATGTTCTTTATAGTTAAAATTACATGCTGAGATGGCAGGCTGCTGAGCTAATATATTGTTACACTGATTAAATTGATTAAAAGATTCATTTTTGACAGGCAAATTGTAGAGGCATTGTAGAGGCTTAGATTTCTTTATCACACATTTCAGTAATTCAGCTCATGTCTTGTCCTATCTAATAATCACTTCTTTGCCTCCCTGTTTAGGAATCATCTCAGCAGCGGGTACATTTTCAAACAGCATATTAGCTTCACATCTGAATTACATGAGTCACAGTGCATTGGCATTACAAAAGCCTTATTCAAGGTAATGGCTTATTCAGTGAAACACTTGAAATATATTCCATTTTGGTTTTTTTTCTTGCTATACTGTGAACAAAGAAAGGCACCCTTGATTTTTAGATTAGAAAATAAGAGATTGCTTTTACCGTAGCTGTAGATTGACAGCAGAGGTCATAGTGCAGAAACATTTTATGTCCTACTCAGAACAACATATGCTTATTTAAAAATGTGTGAGAGAGCAGAGCAAAAACCTTACAAGAAATTACTGAAAATATAACAGGCAGATAGAGGTGGATTCCGAAAGAAATCAGCTGCAGAGGAGATGTTTTGCAATAAATAGGGAAATAAGGTGAGGGTACTTAAAAAAAATTAGTAAACCTAAATTCCTCTTAATAAATGTAGAAGCCTACAGAATTGTCTTCTGATGTCTGTGCAAAGTGTTCACAGCTTGCAAACAGGAGACTCAGAAGACAGTCCAAAAATGTGAGCTGGTTGCTGATAGTACCACACAGAGAGGAGTGCTCAGTGACAGCTACAAACTGTACTTCTGCACAGCACATTCTCAATTTGATACAAACATTAAGCATTTTTCAGGGTAAAAGCAGACTTGTTTAGCTAAAGATCAGTGCCCAGCACAGTGGTTCTAAAAGAAGAATACACTACTTGCTTGCATTACAGCATGCAAAGTAAAAAGATGAAACTGGTCTACATGGTTCAGACTGCAGCTCTGTTAGCTCAGTACCCTGAATTGCTGACTCTGTTCAACAAATCATATAACCCAGATTCTGATTATTACAAGTTAAAATCTTCTGAAGTGGAGGTGACATTCTGTTTACTCGATTTGGATGCTTCTGCTGAAGTTTATCTTAGGATTTTACTCTTTGAAACTATTCACCGTGTCAGCCATATGGTATCCTGTGACACTGAATTCAGCAACTGAGTTATGTTTCATTTTAAACCTGTCATTTCATTTGGAGACCTGTTTTTCTTTTATTTTGATGAATAATTAATCATTTCACTTCTCAATTTCATCCTACTATCCATCATGTCAAAGAGCTGTGGCTGTCTCCATGCATTCTGTTGGTAAAGCATGCCAAACACAGACAGTAATGTTTCCAAAACTGCTCTAAAACTACTGGCAGCTGACAGAGAAATTAATGCAGACATAAAGACAGTTTAAATGTTGGTATATTTCTCTCTGCAAACAGAAATCTGAAAGGCAAAATACAAAGAAAAAAAATAGCTTGGGTTTGTCTTGGAAAGAGGCAAGAGAGCATTGGAAACATATAGAGCTCACAGCCACGTGAAAATCTGGGAGACTGTATTCTCCAGAAGCTAGAACTTGATATTGTTTGGTCTTAATAGCTATAAATGCCTCTGGAAAAATGGAGAGAGAGAGAAGGGATGGGAAGACCTGCTGTACAACACAGATCACTGGGATCTGCTTGATGCTAGCAGAATAAACAGTGTCCACAGAAATTGCAGGAAGGGACTAATCCTTCTTTCTTTTTTTTTTTAATTGATTTTTAACAATATAGGAAAATTAAAAATGCCTGGAAAATTAATATGGGAATCCTATGTAATAAGCATGCATTAAATGTGATACACAGAAGAGGTAGAATAATGAAAGTTTAGATTTCATACAGGGTAGAAATGGGAATATGTAGAGATGATGATGGTCATCCTGCAGCATTTTGACCAGCATCAGCAACATATTTCTTATCCCCAGAGCTACAACATCTAAAATCATTCATACACAGTGCAGGGAATTATTTATAGGAAGTTACATTACTTTTCAAACCCCTCCCTAATCTGTACTTATTAACAGGCACATCAGGTATTTTTGATCCCATCTACAAAAGATATTCTCCACAATCCACAGATTTTGAATTTCTTAAATCAACCCAGCTCTTAGCCCAACAGTGAATTACATGTCTTTCTTTCCTGTATCCCTATGAAAGAACTTGCTTAGTAGCCTCTAAAGCAAGTTAAGAGGTAATTTTGGAATTACTTCATCCAACAGGTATTCAGAAGATCTCTTTCTGCTAAGTCTGTGCCAGGATAATGGTGCCAAATCATAGAATCATTGAATTTTATAGCTTTGAAGGGATCTTATAGATTATCTGGTCTCAGCCTTCCCTGCCAAGGGCAGGGACACTTCCCACTAGACCAGGTTGCTCAAAGGTTGCTTATCCAACCTGCCTTGAACACTGCCAGGATTGGGACATTCACAGCCTCCCTGGGCAACCTGTTCCTGTCACAGACATCTTTTATGAAAAATTCTTTGCTTAGGATTTTTCCTCCTGAGAAGCTGAGAGGCCTCAGGAACAAAATGCAAACATTGATTATCTGCTGCTGTGGAATGCAACAGGTGGATCTGTGATTGGCCCATCTTGGATGTTTGTAATTAATGGCCAATCACAGCCCAGCTGGCTCAGGCAGAGAGCCAAGCCACAAACCCATGTTAGCATTCTTTGCTATTCTATTCTTAGCTAGCCTTCTGATGAAATCCTTTCTTCTATTCTTTTAGTATAGTTTTACTGTAGTATATATTATAAAATAATAAATCAAGCCTTCTGAAACATGGAGTCAGGTCCTCATCTCTTCCCCCATCCGAAAACCCCTGTGAACACTGTCACATGTTTCAGTGCCTCACCACCCTCACAGTAAAAAATTTCTTCCTAATATCTAACCTGAATTTCCCCTCTTTCAATTTGTGCCCATGACTACTTGTCCTATGACTACAGTTCCTGATAAAGAGAAGCCTCTCTGGCTTCCCACTTGGCCTCCTCCAGATAGTAGAAAGTGCTTTGAGGTCTCCACACAACCTTCTCTTCTCCAGGCTGAACAGACTCAACTATGTCAGCCTGTCGTTGTAGCGGAGGTGCTCCAGTCCCCTTAGCAACTTCATGGCCCTCCTCTGGCCTTGCTCCAACACTTCTGTGCCCTTCCTGTGCTGGGGGCACCAAAGCTGAATGAAGAACTCCAAATGTGATCTCATCAGAGTAGAGGAGGAGAATCTGTCACCATTAGGCCGGACATGACATACACATGTGATCAGGGTCCAAGAAGAAAAAAGTTTTTTATTCTGCATGTTCTCCAACTTATATACTCTTAAGAAAGCATGATATTAAGTCATTAACTACATCACAATAACTTATTATATTCACTGGTGCAAAGCAATTCACATCAATATAATTGGCAAAAGTTTTACAGAAATTTAATACACACATATACACATCTACTTAGGCACCTAGTCTAGCTTACAAAACTTTTCATGTATCTTTTCAAATAGGTTTCCATGCTGATGGCCTTGTCTTCTTCCTTGTTATGGATACACTCAAAAATCATCAATTGTTATTTCTTCTATTAACTCAGCTTTGCTTGCAGGCCAGCTGTCAAGCCCCTCCATGAGAATCCCCTCCTCTGACCTGCAGGCCACACTGCTTTGGATGCAGCTCAGGCTCTCTGGGCTGTGAGCAAACACTGCCAGCTCATATTGAGGTTTTCATCTACCGTCATCCCCAAGTTCTCCACAGTGCTGCTCTCGGTCACCTCCACTCAGCCTGTAGCTGTGCCTAGAATTGCCATGACCTACAGATCTCCTTGAGTGAAGGACATTTGTGTGTTTTAAGAGATAATTTGACCTGCTATGTAAACCTTATCAGCAGCTAGGAAAACCCTTAAAACATTTTTCTACAGTTAGAAGTATAGCACCATGTAAGCCTATGACAAAAATGCAGAGTACAAAGAAAATATATGTCCAATAGGCTTATTCTTCCTTCACCAGCCACTATAAACACTACACATTGAAGTTTTTCATTTAATGAGGTAGAGATTTTACTGATTACCCATGCTGAATTATTGCACACACCAGGGATTTGTAAACCCTATTGACTCTTCTTTCTTACACTCCTATAACCTAGACACTTTTTTCACCAAATGTCTCCTTGTGAATAAGCCACCATGCTTTAGATGATGTTTTAATTTTTATATTTTGTGCTATTGCACATCTGTAAATATACATTTATTATTTCATTAAGGAGACTGAAAGCAGAGCTGGAAGAGCTTTAAAGAACAGCTATAAAAATTCTGTTCTTCTTTAGTCAATTAACCCTCTTCACCTTTTTCCATATTTTGCATTGTTGTCTGCGTTTTTAAAGGCAAAATTTACAGAAAATGCAGGAACTATGCAATGAGGGCTAGGAGGTGAGTTGTTATGTTCCTCATCAAAATTTGGCCAATTTTAAGAGCAGAGGCACATATTCAATCATAACATTATTCCAGGCTGTTTGTTTTTTGAGTTTCATCCAATCTAATTTTTCCTTAAATTGGAAACTTCACCATGTTTGTTTGCATATTCAGGCTAAGTTCCTTTTGATTGCTATGAGGAATCTCCACAGCCTAATTTTAGGCACCTAACTTGGTTTCTCCCTTTCCTTCCTCTAAATATGGTGATTCAGGGCAGGAACATATTTGGAATAGTCTATGTCTTTTCAGTGTCTCTGTATGGATACTGGAAAGACTATCCTCCTGACTGAGACCCATTAATCAGTTTGATAACGGTAGGTGATGTAAATATTCCTTTCCACAAAGGACTGGCTTTCTACTCAAGTGCACAGTTACTTTGGGGTTTGAGGACCTACTGAGGATGTCACTGGTATACAATAGTGTGTTTTGGATTTAGGCGTGGGATAAATATATATGTGTTTGGTTGATGGCACACTGTTTCTCTTCCAGCGACGTGCACTTTATTGATACCATCTAAATTTTTTAAATCTGGACTCAAAAGAGAATATTTTTGTAAATTTTATCCTTGTGTATCATTCTTTACAGTCTGGGTCCTTGCAGTTTTTAACTGTTAGCCAATACAGAAGAAATACTGCTTTGTCTTGGGATCTTGATGATTGTTAATACTTACAGAATGATGAATATATTTTAACAAGTGTATATCCAGCTGGCTCTAGACACCTTGGGAAACAACACAGATGAGTGGAAAAAATTAATGTAAAGACAAAACAGAGCAGTAAACTGTGCATGATATTCTTCTGAAATGTTTTTTTTTGCTGAGGTCAAGCAATTGGAAGTAATTTTTGGAACTGTATATGACAGAGGCAGGAAAATTGATGAAAAAAATGAAGAAGATAACATTCCTAGAATTCTTTGGAACTGAAGTGACATGTTCTAGCAGGAATACTCTAAGGTGTCATTATTAATAAGCCAAATGATGTGGACGTCTACTAAGCACTTCAAAAACCACTGGATAATATTGAAACCATCCCTAAAGAGATGTGTTTCTTATTACAAAAGGGGATGACGCTCCTGGATCAGCCAGCCTGCAAACCTCCAAAAAAATTCACTATCCCAGATTATTTTGGATCACTGCTAGAATTCATGTATCTCCTTTTTACCTCCATTACTCATCAGACCTCAAAGGCTTAAGAAAATTGCTGTTATATATTTATCAGATTTGAGACAGAACACTATGGAAGATTCCAGGGTTTCATTCAGACTAGATATTAGTAATAATTTTTTCATAAGGAAGAAACTTTTACCATGAGGATGGTGGAACAGTGTAGTTGCTTCACCTGTAGAAGCATTCAAGGTCAGACTGGAGGGGGCTCTGAGCAATGTTATCTCACTGGAGGTGTTCCCACTCATCACAGGGGGATTGGACTAGATGACTTTTAAGATCTCTCCCAGCTCAAACTATTTTATGAGATTATGGTTATTTCCAGTGAGAAACTGAATTACGCTAGTGGAAGCACTATGAATGTTAATTTGTATTGTGATTATTTCTCCCATTCTGAAAGATGCAGTCAGTTTTCTAATTCTTAACTGAAGATCCTAAGGGATAGCAAGCTCAATTTCTTTACCCTATAGCTACCTCTGAAAACTTTTGATGGATTTTCCTGTCTTCATCAACCTACATTTAGGGCAGAAGTTGAGCCCTGAGAATGTATTCTGGGTCTTGCATTGCTTGTGAATGCTAAGAAACAGGAGAAAGATCTAGAAAAATGGTTTCAGAGATGGTGCTGAATAATTGGAAAAAGATATGACCTCCTGTTAAAATTCAATAGTACTTTCTCATCTAAAGCTGTGCAGTAAACTCTTGTGGATAGTAGGGATAGGGATTTCTTCAGAAAACCTGGCCAGAACAAAGAAATAATCTGGAAGGCACAGTGAGTCACTGAAAGGTCTTTTCATTCATTTAAACAAAGTTTTCTTTGCTCAGTTCTTCACAAAAACACAGTTTGCATTTATAGAGGACTTGTAAAGTAAAAAGTCAGAGAATCTGAATAAATTCTACAAAGAAATGGATTCAACTACAAAAAATTGAAATAAATTGGAAGTATTTTCAGTTTAATGCAGTCTCTCCATAGAAATGCTGCAAATACTACTCAGTTAATTTCAAATGTAATGAGTTTATCCCATATATTTTCTCCAGTCTTAACACTTTCACAGAATCACAGAAACACAGAATCACATAATTAAGGTAGGAAGATATCTAGTTCAACCATCAACCTGGCATCATCATAATCACCCCTAAACCACATCCCCAAGTGCCAAACCAGAGCCTTTTGAACACCTCTGGAGAAGATCATTCCACTACCTCCCTGGGAAAATTATTCCAATGCGTAACCACTCTTCCAGTGAAAGCTGTTTTTTTAATACCCAGTCTGAACCTTCCATGGCACAGCTTAAGGTCATTTCCTCTCGTTCTTTCCTTTGAGACACAGCAGAAATGACCAACCCCAGGCCACTACAGCCTCCTTTCAGGTAACGGTAGAGAGCAGTGGAGCCTCCCCTCCTCCAGATAAAATTACCCAGTTTTCTCAGTTGATCCTCAAGGGATATTCTTTCTAGACCCTTCATCAGCTTCACTGCCCTTGTCTGAACATGCCCCAGCGCCTCAATGTACTTTTTGAAGTGAGGGGCTCAGAAATGGACACATTTCTTAAGGTGTGGTTTAAACCAATGCTGGATACAGTGACACAATCGCTCCCCTAGTCCTACTGGCTACAGTATTCTTGATACAGGCCAAGATGCCGCTGGGTTTCGTGGCCACCTGGGCACATGCTGGCTCCTTTCCTGCTAGCTTTCAAACAGTACCCCCAGGTCCCTTTCCGCTGAGCAGCTCTCGAGCCACTGTTCTCCAAACCTGAAATGGCACATGGGGTTGTTGTAACTCAGAAAAAGGACCTGTTACTTTGCTTTGTTGGTCCTTAGGCTCTACTCTTATTATTGATCCAGCCTATCCAGGCCCCTCTTCCAGAGCCTTCTTGTCCTCCAGCAGATCAACACTTCCACCTAAATTGGTCATCTGCAGACTTACTGAGGATGCACTCAAACTCCTTGTCCAAATCATTGACAAAGGTATTAAAAAGGACTGACCCCATTACTGAGCCCAGCACCAGCGACTGGACTAGAACCTGATTTACTTGCACCCATCACCATTCTCTCGGCCCAGCCACCCAGCCAGTTTTTTCACTCAGTGAAGAGCACACCTGTCCAAGCCATGAGCAGCCATTTTCTCCAGGACAGTGCTGTGGGAGATGGTGTCAAATGCTTTACTGAAGCCTAGGTAGACAGTGTCCACAGCTTTTTTGTCATCCACAGAGAGGGTCACTTTGTCACAGGATCAGGTTGGTCAAGCAGTCCCTGCCTTTTGTAACCCTGTGTTGTCTGGACCTGATTTCCTGGCTGTCCTGCAAAGGTATGTGATGGCACTTAGGATGATCTATTCCATTAGCTTTCTGTACAAGGACATTATTTGTTTTTTATTACTTAAAATCTAACAGGTATAACAGGTACAGAGCTGGCAAGGTGGTCATGAGACAGAGCACAATTATGTTTTTATGCAGGCAAAGTGTATCTCTGCATAGATTGGGAACTTCATGGCAGTGAATGCAATGGTGACAGTTCATCAGCAATTCAGAATGACTGACGAAAACATCATAAAAAGTTTTTCAGGATGCATATGGTTGACTTGCTCTGATTGGCTATAAGGACAGCCATATGCAGGAGACTGCAATATGCAAAAGGGCATGCCAATGGAAAAATCATGACTGCAAGTAGAGTTTAACTTTCATGAAGAAAAAATAGAAAGCTTCATTCTATTTTCTGTTTATACATAGAAACATCCACACAGGAGAATAACAGATGTTTTCTAAGATTTATTAAGATAAAACTGATTTGAGATGCTGAATAAAGATTTTCATGATTGGGAAGGTAATTTTCAGTGAATGCTTGAATTTCTCTCAAAACAGTGTTAGAAAGAAAGTTGTGTTATATTTTTTCCCATGATATTGGCAAAAAATTTGAATTACTTGATCTCATGCATGTCAATGTTTATCACAGAATGTGTAAGAGTGTAAGGGTGAAAACTATTAAAAAAAATAATTGAAAGCTAGTGAATGTAAACCTTACTGAAACTGTCAAGGCAAAGGAAGCAATATGTATGAAAAGATATACCAGGTATTCATTCTCACGTTCAGGGATTTCAGCAGGCATAATTAGTGTAACCAGATTAAGCTGTATCTCTGAATAAAATGTTAACTTTACAAGAGGTCATAAGCACTACTGAAGAGTTGAGTCTTGACAAAAGGTGAGGTTTGAATAATTTATATGAGGAATGGTACATGCTGAGATTTTGCATGTGTGTGCACATATGTGTACATACACTCATGTTTGTGTGGTTCAGAAATATACATGGGAAATTGAGTTTAGGTCTATGTCCTAATCCAGCTTCTCTAAATACCATTACATTTACAGAATTTTGTACATTTTTTATTATTGTTACTTTAAATACAACATTTGAAATAGTAATGTATAAACACACTTTTTCAGATTACAGAAGCTTGTTAAATATCAGTTCTACTAAAGTTTAGCTTCAAGTCAATTTAATTATGTTTTTTTCTTACTATTGCCATCATTTTGCTTGCTTCCTTACTTGCAGTTAACAAAATGTGCTGGAATGAAAAAAAATAATTGCCTTTCCTTTATAGTACTCATAATTCAGTGAAGTTATTTGTAGCAATTGTGTATATTGAGTTTTATGAATTAATGATAAAATATATTGGAATATATTAACTGTAGTATAATTTTCAAAACAAAGCTGAAGGTTGTGAAAATTGAAGTATAATGTTATTGGAAGTAAAAATGGGCACTTATGATATACAAATTTGAAATACACTAAGGGGAGACTTTTTTTTTCCTGTACGGTGCCATTTCATTTCAAATATTGCCATTTATTGTACTAGATTATAATTTGCATTCAAGAAAATGGGATCACACAGCTTCTGGTGACTTCTGAGGTGAGAGCTGACCCACCTCTCTTTTGAGGAGAATGAAGCTCTCTGCTGTGTCAAGGTCAAGATATTGTCAGTAAAACAATCTGCAAACAATTACCCATGAGCTGTTGGTAGCCGTGAGATGGCACCTGGCTCTTGAAGATGCAAAGAAGCAGGAGCCAGAACTTCTCTGACTTACCTATACACAGCAAATACAGAGAGAGCTGTTTGGAGTCAGGTGGTGTAACAGACCAGTAAAGGGATTTAAGCTCATTCAAGTGTGGCAGATGTCTGGAATAAACTTTCTAGATCATGTTGCCTTGGAGAAAAAGACCCAGGGTAGGAATTTCCCAAAATATAAAAGTCACATGACCGAGAATAGGAAAATACTTAAATTAATTAGATTTTTCTCAGATCTCGAAGAGAGGAAGGCTACATCTTTTCTGCAAAATGAGACAGGCCATTAGTCATTCTCTGAATATGGGTCTAAGTGGCAAACCATGATTTACAGCCACACACCTAAAATCTCTTCCAGAACATTGTAGAAGCATTGGAATTGCCTATCTAAAGCAAACCCCACGTACAAAGGCATTGTCTGGGACACAGACAGGTCAGAAATTAATCAGAAGGTACATTCAAAGGCAGGGTATAATGTGTATTACCATTCTTCTCGAGAAAGCTGATAGCATGAAGTTTGTTGCTGTCTTGCTTCAAAGAAGTAAAACCTCTACAGAGATTAATCATGAGAAAAATCTCTCACTTTGTATCATTCCTTCTTCAAATGAGGAACAAATCTTTTAAGTCTGAAGAACATTCAGCTTTACTTTTATCTTAGCCTGATCATACAAACAGAGGATAGTGATAACAGAAGTAAATCCAGACTCAAAGTGGGTTCAGATTTCCTACATTCTTTTCTTTGTTAAGTTTATGCATTTTTCATTTTTGTAGATTACCCTTACGCATTATGTCATATTTCAGTCATAAAAATCCCTTCCAGTTAAACATCAAAGGGTACTCTATGTTAAAGAATGTAAATTTAATGGATCATATATTTAAATCCAACTGCAGTTATTGAGAGGCTCATCATTCAAAATAACAGCATAATCTTCTGCTTTGGTTTGTGGGCTGGTCTCTTGTCTGCTTTGACGATGAGACCTTGATTCACAGCCTCAAGACTGACTGTGATGCTGCACCCTACAAAGGAGGAGTAGCTGTTGGTTAGCTCTCCCAGCAGCAGGATGATTGAGGGTGGGATCTGAGACAAGGACTATGATACTGCTTAAGGTGGATAAGCTTATGGGTGACTGAAAGAGACTGAACTCAAGAGTCATTTGTGTTTCTAGACCAAGACAATAATTAGTAATTATCTACAAGAAAAAGTCAAAACTGTAATTGCAATTATTAGGATGGAAATCAGAATGTGTTTTTAGAAAGATTATTTTCATCCAGGCCATTAAGCAATTCAGAAGAGTTTGGAGCAATGCTGTTTCAGTAAAAATAGCAGATGCTGTAAGAAAATGTTGTCTCAGTTGAACAATGCTTTTATTTAGCTGTTTCTTGCAGTATCTCATATAAACTTCTAGTCAGATGTAAACTCTTTGGGTACATTCCTACTCTTGCCAATTGGGAAGAAACAAGCAAGTTCTTCTAGCAGCCAGAATGATTATTAATAGAGTGTCTCTCAGTTGCTATGCTCCCACTGCCAAAAGGTGGGAGGGGAGGCTTTCATGGATCAGACAGTGAGACACCACTTGGAACAAAAGAAAGAAAAGAAAGGCAGAAATGAACTGCAGGGATAAAAGGGAAGGAGAAATTGCTAAACTTCTTCAGAAAATTTTGGCTCAGTTTTTTGGATATGGGACCTCAGGGGACACAGAATCATTCCTTCTAAGATGCTGGGAAGCTCATAGAGGTCTCAGGGGAAAAAAAGTTACAAAGCTGAGGAATGTCACTAACAATATATCTGTCTGTTTTCCCTCTCTCACGTCTACTTTCTTCCCATTTCCAAAGATTTAAAGTGGTCTGTGATTAGCCTGGTGACCCTGGTGGGTGATTTCCCTAAAGAGAAAATAAACTACAATATTTATATGTAGTGTTTGATATAAGTGTGAGCCAAGCCTCACCTTTTTATGGCTGGAAAAGAAAGAAACACAAGAGACTTATGATTTCACTATAACAGTTATGCTAATAGCCAGATTGGCTGGTGTCAGTGTGCCTGACAGGCCTCAGCATTTTTCTGGTGTAAAGGAAGAAATCACAAGAGACACTCCTTTTCCATGTCTTAACCAGGTGTTTGTTATTTGACCTCAGTAGTGGATAGAATTATGTATCTTCTTTATTTCATCTTTTGCATGTATTGGGTGTTCAATCTCTCTCCACAGAACTGTTGTTTTTTAGTTTTATTCTGATGCCCATTAAAAGCTAGAAGAAAGCAAAAAAAAAACCTTTTAGCTGAAGACTTTTAGCTGTACTGGACAAGTTTTAGTTTTGTGGAACGCAAAAATTAATTGCCAACAGTCCTCAGTATACTTGTGAAATACAAAAAATGAAGAGAAGTATTTAGAAATGTAGGGCTTGCCATACTAAGTCTGGCTAGAGATCTATATTGTCTAGTATTTTGTCTCTGGGAGTGGCCAGATGTTAATTAAAGTAGTGTTTTTACATAAAATTTGAACGTGTGATTCCCTGCTCTATTGCCAGTATAACATCAATTTTGGCAGAGGAAATAAATGGCATTTGTTATTAGGCAACTAAAAGGAGCTTTATGGAGGAAATGAAAATAATATGTCTTTGGCTTTGTTTGTGTAAAATAATTCATGGCTAATTGTTAGCAGATACCACACTGAAATACTGGGTTACATCCTAAGCTGATGCAAATCTTACAGCTCCATAGCAATCAGCAGGGCTGTTCTGAGAGACATATGCTCATGGTGTGATTCACAGTGAGAAAGACCGATTGCCATAACAGAAATTCCAGTTGGGAGTTAACTTTTCTTCACTTCTTCCCTCTTTGAAGTCTATTTTAATGTCCTTTTCACTCTCAATTCAAAAAGTTATACTTCATTTGAATTTATATAGCAAGTTAAACAGAAGCTTAATCTCAGTCTGATTCTCTACTGTTCAGTACCCTTTGTAGCCACTTCAGAATAAATGTGAAAGGTTTCCACTCGTATTTAGTGGCATTTGGTATTCATTTCATCCAAGTCTAAATGACAAAAAGGATAGGGGGCAACATATGATAGAAGTACAAAGCCCCAGTAGAACTGAAGCAAAGCAGTGTCTGTTTCTGTTCGTGCTTCTTTGATGGCAGCAGATTCATGGCAAAAATAGTTATGTGATTTGTGAAAACCAGGAGCACAGTATGTTCTGTGCTAGGTCAGAATGCTCTCTTTATAGGATTGTTTACAACAGACAACCAAAAGAAGCATCTTATAAAATGTCAATGCTAATTACGTGTAAATTAGTACACACTTCCATTCATATTATGCATCTAAAAGTCAGACTGGCTTCAAAATCCAGAAAAACAGAATTGTTAACAGTATAACCTCAAGTGGTTTAAAACATATAAAAAGACTTTCAGCTATATTTATGTAATATTTGACTTTAAACACATTTTCTAGCAAGGCTATACAGAAGAAGAACAGCAAAATGTGAAATACAAACATTCAGATAGATGAGATTATAAAGTGAACTTGATTTCTTGGTGTCTTAAGCAGATTATGTTTTTTTATTAAGGATGAGAATATCTACTAAAACAAGTTATTTATTTGTTGTCAGCTTTCAAACTACAGTTTTTTTATTGCTGTTTGCTTTGTGTACCAAACATATCATATACTCCACCACATGCTAACACTATGAATTGGTTACTTCAAACCTGTTAAGCTATGCATACTTTGGCAAAGGAAGAGAGAATACTCCTACTAAAGGACTCGGCAAATATGGAGAATGTTTTTCATAAGTTCCAAAGAAAATTTAATTAACAAAGCATCTGGGAGTAAATAGGAATGAAAAAAATATGCTGTGCTAGCATAAAGACACCAGACTGAATAAAGGCAATTATATGTGCACTCCAGAGGAGAAATAAAAGCACTATTTTTTTCATTTAGAAAAATGAGAGCACCTCTGAGTCTGATACAGTAACTCTGGTAATAATATCTTCGTGACTTATAGTCAATTGCAAGATGGTTTTAAGTTTTTTCATTGAAAATTATGATCTAGAGAAACTTTCCCCAGTAGCTCTCTGACACTGGAAGCTCTCTGGCAAGTGAGTTCTCCTGTACCTGCAGCTCTCTATACACATTAGCAGGGCTGCCTGGCCTCAAAAGCTGGTTTCCCTTGCACTCACCTAAATCTGGCTAGGTCTAAATTAAAGCCTCTAGATCAAACTAAATTTGATCACTTGAAATAACATCATCAATATACGTGACATTATGCGCAATTAAAAGTTCACAGAGCAAATGAGTTCTTGGCAAATTCCAAAAGAGAGGGAAATGTATCCCATTGAACAGTCTGTACTGGAGAGCTGCTGCTAGATGCTCAGCATGCAGGATGGGATATGATGCCCCATCCAGTTTGGGCACTCTCACCAGAGCTGGGGCTCCCAGAAGACACAGCTGGGTATTAGTGCTCATCTGAGGTACAAAGCTGCTTCAGCATGGTTTCTGCCACCAAGACTGTGGGGCTTGGCTTGGTGGAGGGTTTGTGTGGTGTTGGGTTCTGGGTTTGTTTTTTGGTTTTTTTTTTTCTTTTCTTTTAGAGTGGTTATCTTTTTAAACTAATGCAATGTCTAATTCAGGTAGATGGGAGATCTGAATATCCCGAGACTGAAACAGGAACTAAACCCAGATTATTTACTTTCTGGACAAAAGGTTCAAACTAGTATATAACATTTTAAGTGAAGGAGACAAAAATAAATACAGTTTTATTTTATTTGTTCATTTTTACAATCCCTTAAACATCTGTCCTCAGGAGCAGCTGAAACACCTGGGCACAGCTTCTCATGTGACTAGGAGCCCAATTACACTTGATTAGTTTCCATCAAGTCCTCAACTACCTCTGAGGGCTAAAGATTGAAGATACCTGGTCCTGTTAAAAATCAGTACAACATAACTTCCTAAATATGTATGCATCAGTTCAGTAAAAGGGATTGCTGTCCTGCATCAGAGACACCCAAGCCCTTCACATGCTCACTTCTTGAGAATGACAAGTGTATTCCAGCACAAAGATTCACCTGGAAACAGGCAGAATTTGGGATATTGTATTACAGCAATTAGTGAAAAGATTTGGTGAGTCATACGGTACTCATTTGTGGTGGTGTTATCTATGTGGATATGGAAAGGAACCCACATAAATATTTAATGTATACCAATAATGAAACCCATAGAAACGCCAAAAAGCATGTGTTTTACCTGATTCCATTATGAGTAATTAGAGTAGTGACTAGGACTCTAATTGAAATCAGGCCTTACTCATATAGAGCAATATGCAAACATATAATGAGGGATAATTCTACCTAGAGAAAATCATAGAAAACATTAAATTTCAACATTCTTGCTATATATTATAGTAACTTAAACTTCTTGGGCTAAACTTGAAATTTCAAGAAAGATATAAAAGAATGTTTTAGCATATTTAAAACAATTCTATCCTATGACAACTGGGTCATAATTAACATCTTAGCTGGGGAATAATTAATATAGGTTGTATTTCATCATTTTTATGTGTTAAGTGCAAAGGTTAATGTTAATATTCTCTGCACATTCACAGAAGGTAAGAATGCATTCATTTGCAGCTGTGCCTGTGAACTAAGTCAGATCTTTCTGAGTTAGAAATTGTCTTTGAAGTAGTGCACTAAGAAAGTATTTTGGGTACAGTGCTTAACAACCCATTTGATTCAATCTGTAGCATCTTTCTGCAAATCTTTGCAGTCAAAAGTTTAACATTCCCAGTCATCGGGACCTATAAGGGGAATTTCAAGTTTATTCCTGTAAACATCCTACAGGACAAGTTCATCCAACACTGAAGCAAAAAAACCCAGGTTAATTTTTAAGTTCAGAGATAGAGTATTGTGCAGTTCTAAATCAGCTCTGAAAATGCCTCACAATGTCCCCCAGTTGTTGATATCTTAGTGTGGGGAAAAAAAACCCTGTGCTTTTTTTTCTTTTTTCTTTTTTTTTTTCCTTAACACCTAATTCAATTATGAGCATTATAAAGAAATAAACTTGCTGCTTCAAAATCAAAGACAAAGACATAAAATACATGAGTGTTTAAACCTCATATTGAGGGTGTGTGAAGACAGCAAATTTTGAAAAAGTAGAGCAGATGCCCTCTTTGGAAACTGCTGTGAAAGTTGCTGAGTCAGTATCTCAGCAGCAGGTGGGTCTAGCTGGGAAGGTGTGTGGGAAGGTGGGAGCAGAAGTGATTCCTGCCCAGTGAAATGGCTGTGAGAGGAGGTATCACACCAAGAGTCTGGAGACATGTAGCCCTGTGCCCCTGGGTGCAGTTCCACGCTGGGGCAGCAGCCCCACAGAGCCCAGAGTGAGTGAGGAAGGTCCTTCCATCTGACCAGCAAGGCTCTCTGCAGGGCTCTCTGCTGCTCATCCAGCCCCTACTGCCTCTAAACCCCTGGTAAACTGGGAACAGAAGCAGATGTGTGTGCAATTCCCATCCTTGTCAGGTTTTGCAGAGGTGTGGGAATGAGGAAAGCCATTTGAGGTGTACATCTGGCAGTCAGGGGCATTTATAACCTGTGCATGTAAAGATTAAGAGTAAGACAGAGCAAGGATTGCTGCAAGATTTCAAATGCACCCTGTTCCCTAGGATTTCTGCTTACCCCTCTGCAGCATCTGTCTCTTTGTCTGACTTGTCTCCTTGGTTCTGAACTGCTGATTTCACAGCAGAGCAGAGCTCAGAGGTGAATAAATCATCTTGCAGAAGTGGATTTTTCAGTTTAGGTTGAGCACCGGTTGACTGCCCCCTAATTTGAAGCTTGAAATGAACTAGTTTGAGTATATCTGTACTTGTAACCACCTGGGAGGGTAATTTGGGAAGGTAAAAGTGTATCACAATTGTGTAATTCTGTCTCAATTTTACTCAATTTAGATAAATGCTAACCTAACTCTTCTGAATTTCATATGTATTTAAAATGCTGACTGGTGCACAAAAATAGTTTTTAAGCTCCAATTACAGATAAGAATTTCACCTCATTTAAAGATCAAAATTTAAACATCTGATTAGTCTTAAATTAAATTTTGCTGAATACAGCTGGCTTTCTGGATAGATATCCTAATGACCTAACTGAGATTTTAGGTGACTAACTCGTTCAGGTGTTGCAGCTTAACTAAGTTCTGCCAGAGCAGTGCTTGGCTTCTGAAGAGCAGTACCATGGGTACCAATGCAGCATCATCTCAGGAGGAGCAGCAGAAACACAGCCTAGGAGTGCTCTGGGAAGGAATGGCAAGGAGCAGCAGATGCAGACAAAATAATTTGCTCTTGCCATACTCAGGAGTAGTAAAGCAACTTTCCAGAGCACAGGTGTGGTACTCAACTTGGCAGAACAAATTGAGAGTCAAATAGCCAGTAAAATAGCCTTGGAAGACAGAGAACTCACTAGAAATTGAAGTCCAGCTTGTTTGTGAGACATTATTTCAGTCTAAGGTATCCTGAAGGAAAGGCAATCTCATGTGGAATTTCTGGACACAGGAGTCAATGATGAGATGGCTACTGATTGTATCAGGCTCTGTCTTAGAAACTAGGCATAGTAATTACTCAGAATAAAAATAAAAGCTCCTAAGAAGCTTACACACCTTAACTGCAATAGTTAAAAGGCCTAAAATAATACTAGAAAAATAAACAAGCAAATAATTCCACAATTTCTGAATCATTGTCTCTGAAGTACCACTCTTTTGTCTTGGAAGTCATCTTTTTCTACATCCACTAAGATGCTGAATAGCAAGAAGAGATTCAACACAGATATATCCACGGGAACTCAGTCTTTAAAGCTAGTTTATAAATCATGGCAGAATTTGTATGCAACAATGACAACTCAGTCAGAATTAAGTCTTTATTTAAGATTATAAAGTCAGGCAACAAGAAATCTCAAATGCATGACGAAGTCCAATCAAACAATATTGCTAAAGTGTATGGTACAAACCTAAAATGTCAAGGTAAGTTCTTGAACTTCACAGATACTGTTTATTTCTTTTTTTTTTCCCTTCTGTGAGATTAATATGTTGCTAGGACTTACTACTTTTCCAGCCCTTGGTGGATTACTAGTATGCTTTGTTAAGCCTTATTTGTATTGTGTTTTCCCATAAAGCTTAAGTAAAACAGAAAAATGAAAACTGCAGACAAATCTATAAATTATTTTCCACTGTTGATATCTTGAACTATGACCTTAAGAGTGACCAGCTACAACAATTATAACTACTATTTTATTATCTCTGCTATTCTCATTTTGTATCTACAGAGTGCCAAGCTTTCAGTACTGTCAGGAAATTGAGGAAGCAACTAGAGCTTTTTGGCATGTGTTTCTACAATACATGTACTTCTTAATCTGGGATTTGGGTTATTTTTCAGGCAAAGAAATACTGGAAAAAAAAAATTGATCCTCTGTAGAACAGAAATGAATATTCAGGGAGAAGTGGGACAGTAATAGTGGGACAGAAAAATTGAGATATTAAGGAAAAAAAGGAAGTAAAATAAAAGGACATGGAGGGTCACAATAAAAGATGTTTGAATACCATTTCAACGTGGTAGCAGAGGGAGTTTGTTATCGCTAATGCCCAGACCCTCAGCAACACAGTAACTGTGACACAGGAGATCACTGTGAACTCTCCTTCACATACTTGTTGTGGAATACTGGGGGTTTCTTTCCATGCATTCCAAGACAAACATTGTGAATAACAATGGCAGTTTAAAAGCTCATCAGATTAAAAATAAAAACAAACAAACAAAAAAAAACCAAAAAAAAAAATCCCAAAAATTTAGGTCAATTAGTATTACTGTATACTAACCTTATCAAAGAAGGTATGTATTGTTACTACTCTGTGCTTAGATATAATTCCTTGTGGTTATGAACAAGATTTTTCTGGGAAATACAAGCTTCTGCCACACTTGCATTTAAAATTTATTCAAAACAGAATAGATAACAGGTATCACAGAATAGGTGCATACAAAATTTTGATGGTAATTTTCCTCCAATATAACTATTCATAAATCAATGCATAAAATGGGTTCTCATTTAATGAGTGCTCAGTTTCCCTAATGACCTATAATAAAAGCCTGATAGATAACTTTTATAGGCCTTATATATAGGCTTAAATAGGCTATATCTGGTGGGTTTTCCTTATAAACACTAAAGCTGACCTCTTTGGGGAATGAAAATATATTTTTGAGGTAGAACTTTCAAGAGTGTATGAGAAAGACTGTGTTCACAATTGTCAAATAAATTATGTTTTTCTGTGTCCATTATTTTCATATTTTTCAGAGGTTTATTTTAATTAAAACTTGCTAAATTTCTTCATAATCTCTTTTATTATTTAATGCCATTTCTATATATTAATCATCCACTAAAATTTTCCTTCCAGATTTCAACTGGGACATAGGAGGATATATTGTAGGATAAATTTCCCAGATTTTCTTTTTATATATTTAATTCAATAACTCCTCATCCCACTATGTTTTACTAAAGAATTCTATGAATAGTTTAAATTCTATCTCTATTATGTTTTTTCCTAAAATAGGAAATAAGTTTTGAACCTATACAAACATTGTTTACAGCATTATTTCTGTTAATGAATCTAAGGATTATAACTTCTATTAGAATCACACCAATTTAGCAAGTTACAGCTACAGCCTAAAGCTTGCAAGAGGGTAGGTGCCACACTTTAACCTAAGGTTGTCATAGAATGTGTGATATTCAGTGACTTGCTAATAGCCAGTGGTTCTTTTTTTTTCCTTAAACACTTAACAATTTACAATTTTATTATAGAAAATTGGCTTTTCTAACCTTGATTTTGACATAATACATAATGATAGTTTCATAGCACATTTAGAAGCAGTTAGTGGTTTTTAAGGTCCTTGGCATAAACTTGTTCCAGATTTACAATACTATTAATGAGAGAGAATATTGTGAATATTTGTAGTGTTATATAGTATATTTTACTGTGTTGTTTTAACATATAGGAGAAAGATATTTTTCTCTGCATACCTTATTTATCTCTATAAAGAATGAACCACCTTTGTCCATTTTTGGAAGTCATTTCTGTGTCTTAACTTTTTCATCAGGGCATCCTGAAGAAATAAAACTCTCAGATTCTTTATGAACACCAAATTGTTTTATCATACAATTCCATTAAGAACAAATCTAACAAAACATGATTTGATTCAACAGCTAACTTTTCATGAAAAATGTGATGTAGTATTTTAATAGAATTTTTTAATAAAGCTAAAGCATCAATCTTGCCATCCCAGTAGTGCACTATGACACAGCAGCAATGACTATACCAAGGTTTATCGCCTCACCTAAGCTGAGAACAGACTAAAGTGTTTACAAATGCATTGACCAAAACGCTTTGCAAATACCTTTCAACCTATAGTTATTTGAGAACTCTTCATTGTGATAATTGGTGTCAATATTTCATATTCTCAGTCCGTTCTGAAGTTTATTCTTGAAGTTTGTGATCTGAGGTGTCTTCAGTGAGGATGGCTTGAAAAGCCATCTGTGACAGTGTTGGTGACACACAGATCAGTGCTGAGTGAGAATTCTGGCATCCTAAAGTGATGTCTACATTGTCAGCAGTGCGATCACCATAGCAGAAATGGTGTGCATTCTGGTTATCCTAGCCTGGAGAAGAGGAACAGGGAAGACAATCTCTCAGAACACTTTTAGGATTTATTTTTCTGATTCTAAGAAACAGTGGGAACAGTGCATCTAAATCTACATTCACACAAATGTCACTACTTTTTCCCCCCCACAAATAGTCTTGAGGAAGAAGAAAAAATAAACAAATAGCTGTTGTATATATTACAGGAATGAACTTTCAGCAAATCTGTGATAGTTCTGTGGGCATTTCAAATACCTTTTTTTCCTGAATGCAATCTTATCCTGAGAACTTCAATTTAAATACAAGTTATTCCTTTAAAATTGGTTGAACTGCTCCATATTTTTCAGGAAAGAAAAAGTTCCTTCAAACAAGCTGAAACTGAATGATACATTCTACGTCTTCATCTCAAGAACTTGAAATAGGAGCAAAAAATAATTAGCCATTGTATGACAAATAGACAGTAGTGAGAAGCCTTTTTTAAAAGAGTGTTTCAAAACATTATAGCATTATATATAGTGACCATAAAATCATGTTTTTATGGCATCTTCTAATTTGCCCATCTAGAATAAAAGAGTAGCTTTATCTATTCAAGTGCTTTTAACATTAAAATCAAGTATTTTTTATTATCTAGACATCTTTAATTATATAATTTAGGCTAATGCTACTAGTAAAATTTTCTGAAAATATTTTTATAATACTGTGCTGGAATAGAGAGAGTGTTTCGTATTCCTCTTACTGATTCTGTTTCTCACAGCTTCTCTTTGATAAGATTTGAGATATTCTTGTACTTGAATACTTATTGCACAAAATGTCTAGATCTAGCTGAAATTTCTGAAGTTGATTATTAGAAACTGAGCCATCTGTTGTTGTTAGTCACTTCTTGAAGTTGAAACTTGGCTAAGCTGCAGAATTTACCGTCTCCGGGACACTGATTTGAAAGATCCCTTGAGATTTTTGCAGCTTTCTGAAGACAGTTTTCCACATTTATCACCAGTTACATGGACTGGAGGGAAGATTAGCATAGATTCTCTGCTCTTTCCTCCTTGAATTGCAAAAGTGATTAATGGCCATGTTGTCCCAGAGCTTTGCAACTCCATGCTTCAGCCTAGACTTCTTAATTTCCCACATTTCCCACCATGTAACTAATTTCTCAGGAAAGGAAACTCTAAAAGATGGTACTGGCTCCCTCTCAAGGTGAGGTAGTGTGGACTTTGCAGGGTAAATGCTGAGGACTGAAGCTCAATGTCTACACAGTTTAAAGACAGCCAGAGAATTTTCAAGAGAGGTAAGGCTGTTCATAGATTTCCTAGTATTTCCATGTTCAATTGTCATCTTAGGAACAAAAACCAGTGGTTTATCTCCCTTCAACATGTTTCTACTAATTGGTCTTGGAGGAGGATCAAAAACACATACAGGAAACACCCTGACCTGCTGAGCTCAACACAACAGTAAAGACCTGCAGATCCATTGTGGAAAAGACTTCTACTCTTGGAACAACACCAAATCCTCTGACCCTCCTTGTAATTGTTTCCATTAACACCAGTGTTCCTTAACCTCTGGTGATAAATCAGGGTTAAATTTTTATCCTGTAGAATCATTACTGCTTGCAATAGGTATCCCCATTACAAAAAAGATTGCTGGATTAATCAATATTTCATAGAACCATAGATTCATAGAATGATTTGGGTTGGAAGGGGACCTTAAAGATCATCTCATTCCAACTCTCCTGCCACAGGCAGGGACACCTTCCAGTTGACCAGGTTGCTCAGAGCCCCACCCAACCTGGCTTTGAACACCTCCAGGGATGGAGCATCCACATCTTCTCTGGGCAACACGTTCCAGTGCCTCACCACCCTCACAGCGAAAAATTCTTTTCCTAATACCTAATCTAAACCACCCTCTTTCCTTTTAAACCCATTTTCCCTTGTCTTGTCACTACATACTGTTGCAAATAGTCATGCCCCATCTTCCATGTAAGTTCCGTTCAGGTACTGGAAGGCCACAATTGGGTCACCCTGAAGATTTCTCTTTTCCAGGTTGACAATCCAAATTCTCTCAGTCTTTCCTCACAGGAGAGGTGCTCTATCCCTTTGATGAACTTTGTGCCCCCCTCTGGACCTGCTCCAACAGGTCCATGTCCTTTCTGTATTGGGAGCGCCAGAGCTGGATGCAGCTTTCCAGGTGGGATCTCACAAGAGGGGAGCAGAGGGGCAGAATCCCCTCCCCACCCTGCAGGCCATGCTGCTTTGGATGCAGCCCAGGGTACAATTGGCTTTCTGGGATGTAAGGGAATACTGCCAGCTCATATTCAGCCTCTCATGCACCAGCACCCCCTTTTCCCTCTTGGCAGGACTGCTCTTGAACCCTTCATCCCTCAGCCTGTGTTGATACCAGGTGAAGCACCTTGCACTTGGTCTTGTTAAACTGCATGAGGTTCCCATGCACCCACCTCTCCAGCCTGTGGAATACACCCAACCATGGGAATTTTCACATTTTGGCAGCAGAAAAGGTGTTTTTGCTATCATTTCTTCCTAGCCCTAATAATCGAAAAATTATTTTCAGCGACAAGAAGGGATTTTTCCTCCATTAATTGTAGAAATAATTAACTTTCCTTAACTATTTTTATAATTACCTGAATTTTCCATTTTTCTCCAGTGAAATTTGTCTTCTGGGTCTTTAAATATAATCCACAGTTACATGCTACCATATAGCTCTTCAGGGACTGAATTAATTTACTCAAGTGGCACTGATTGCACTATCCAGGGTCTTTCTCATTTTAACTCTATCCCACAAACATTGACGTTATGTCAGCATTTCACAGTTAGCTAAATTGCCAGCTATTTATAGTTGAGTGGCAAAATTTCTCAGAAGGTTTGGAACTGAATGGAAGAGCCTCAGGGTAGGGTTTACTCTAAAACGTGCAAATGAAATAATGTAGCAAGTTAAGATATTTTGAGGGAGTGTACAGTGTAGGAATACGTGTGTAACTGGCAGTTGCAGCCATTTTCCGATGAAGCTTTGTGCCTGGAATGGGACGGATATAGTTTTGAAGTTTATAGTTGTTTATAAATTAAAGCTTTAAGGTTTTTTTTTGTATTTTAATTTGATATTTAAATGTTATAGCTTAAAAATTTTGTGTATTTTAGTCTGGTATTTAAATATTCTTTGTACAAATACAGTGTTGAGTTTAAATGGATTAAAGTGGATAAAGTGAATTAAACAGCACTCACAGAAATTTAGACAATTTATGAAAGGATTTTCCTAAATTATATTATAACTTCTAGGGAAAGGAGAGATTCAATATCCTTAAGAGAATGTTTTAATCATCAGAAATTATGAGGTCTGGAGGCTGGTCCCCAAGGCAGTGGGACTGGACCACTTTTCCTGTGAAGAGGGGCCTGGAGAGCTTGGCTGGATCATCCAGGAAAAGTGATGGCTTCAGGGGCAACTGATAGCCCCTGCTTATCTACAAGGGGTCATCCAGGACATGGAGCTGGGTGCCTCACAGTGGTGTGGGGTGGGAGGGCAAGAGAAAAAAAATATAGATTGTAAGGGGTTCATGCTGGGCATAAAAATAATTTTTTCTTCAGTGTTTCCATGGGGAGTGAGGCAGTGGAGAAGGTCACCCTGAGAGGCTGTACTGTCTCTGTCCTTAGAGAGTTTCAATCCCTGAGTAGTGCAAGACCTGAACAGCCAGGTCTGTCTCCAGGGCTGTAGTTTTAGAATTGCATTAAAAAAGACTCTGTGGCCCAGCTATGGGCCATTGAAATGAGAATCAGAATTTTATGGGGGTATTTCTTTCTTTTGAGTTATATTACTTTTCCCTGGTTTTCTGTTTAATGGTAATAATGCTTTATGCTTTTTGTGGTCAGGGAAAAATATCCAACGTAAATACTGTAAGTAATGTAATACACACAGGGTCCCAGTTAGAATTTGTTATCATTTGATTAGACCATCTAATCACTCTAGTCACTAGAGTGTTCATCAGGAAAAGCAAACAAAGAACAGAGTGGTTCAATTCTTCCAGGATTTGAGATCTGCTAGCTGACACTAGGAAAAATACCTTTCAATCCTTGTAGCACGCTATGACACCCAGCTCTTCGCATTTTTTTCTCTTTTCTTTATTCTGCAGGGGCTGGTACACAGGCAATGGGAAGGGGATTTCCCAAACACAAGCAGTGATCTATAGGTCCTGATCCCTAATCCCAGGGTCACACCCATGAAAATAACAGCAATCTCCCCTCAGACTTCAACAGATTTTGGATCAAGGTTAGGATAAATCAGAGATTTATTCCTTATTTCATTTGATGCTAAAACCAATGGTAAAACCCCAACATTTTCTCATATGAGACAGCAGGCTTGCTAAGGCTTTTCTTTCACTTTTCTTGTAGTTTCAACTGTGATTGAAACTTTCTTAGGCAAAACATTCTTTGACATCTCAGAATTACATTCTTGGTTAATGTTACATTTTCCAAATGTTTCTGATGTGACACTGCTATCAAGTTATTATGGTAAACCACTTCCCTTAAGAAATTGGCCTATGACTTATATTGTTGTTCAAGGACAACTTTTTAAGTGAACTTGAACTCTGACCAAAATTGAGCTCTTCGTATTCTTCTGAACAGCTAGATCTGCTGCTACCTACACATTTTAATATGCACTTGCCTGTGAAATGTAATGAGGTAACCTTAACCACTAATGCCTGTGTCTTTCCAGCCTCCCAAGAAGAAAGGGCCCTTATTGTTTTGCATAGCAGCATTGCAAAGTAACCATTACTTAATTTATCTTTTTAGATAATATTTATTTTTATTGCCCATGAGTGAAACTCTCATGAGCAATACAAATAAAGAACTTACTCATTTTGGTTGATATCACCCAGAAACTTTTCTGCCATAGATGTTTGTCATTCTGCTAACATGACCATCAGGAAGACAAAATTACTGAACCATCAAAGTGTAATAGAAATGTCTCTGAATATGCTTTACTTACTGGTGGCTGAAACAACAAATAAAAATTAGTTGTCTTCCTTAAGAGCTTCAGACTCTCTGACCACATCACTGTTTCTAGCATTGCCAGTGAGAGATTCAGAGGACTGGAAAAATTTAAAACTATCCAAATAGTCCCAGACTGAGAACAACTGGGAATAAAGATTTTCTTCAAAGAAAAAGCTGATTTAGACTATCAGAAACATAGACAGTGGAACTGTGTTTAAACAGTCAGTTTTCATAACAGCTAAAGACTCAGCTGATTCATATCTTGAGTATTGGGTCTGATTTCATGAAAAGTTTGTCTGATCCTTCTCAGAAAATTTCTGCAGAAAAGTAGGCTTACATTACAACCATAATTCTTGATCAGTGAGCTTGTATCTGATGTTTTTCACACATACAGAAATTTATCTCACCTTAACCAGGTTCTAAATTTGAATCAGTCAACAAACAAACCTGCAACTGAAGAAAGCTCTCAGGAGAGATTGTATCTGACTCAATGGGTTTTTCTTGAAGGTTTTTTTTTTATTTTATTTTAAAGGAGCACATCTTAGGTGAGTTGTTTCTCTCCTGTCAGTTGTACAGAAGCCTAGTATTGTGAAGGGATTAGCCCAGATATTTAGATGAGTTCCATCAGCACTATCCTTTTAGGGGAAAATGGCACACTCACAGATATTTTCAAAGGGATGTTTTATATGATTTATTTTTGTCTGAATCTCTGAAGCATTCAGGTCTGCTGTTCTGTGGTGAGTTTCTTAATATCTGAAAACACTGTAGGAAATCCCCATGTACTGTGGAATGATGCAGAATGCTACTAATGGTACAGATATATATAGCTGCCACTTAGAGTCTGCTCTCAAATTCAGAGAAGGTTTTACATCCTGTGCCAGTGATTGTGCTGTTCCCACAGTATGCACCAACAGAATCTTGCTGTATTCTCTCTGATGGTTGCCAGCTACATTTAAATAACTTGAAAATTGCTCACCTGTTTTGATATTAAAGTATTCAAGTATCTATTCTGAGTATGTGAATACATGCCAAGCATTTCCTGCAACATCCCAAGAATCATCTGCTCTAAATATGAATTTGTATTTTCCACATGGATGGAATTAAAACAGTATTCCATTCTACTGCTTCTTAAAGATTAAAAAGACCAAAAAAATTCTTTTAATAAGAAGTGAAATTTACACAGTACTTCCAACCAAAATATGGTTTGTTTGTCCATTTAAGAAACCACTGAGTAAGCACATTTTGCATTTTGCTCTACCAATCGAATTATTTATTTCATGGTCTTTTTAGCTCATGCCTAGATTGCATCAGCTTCAGAACACAGCTCTAATGAAATAGAGTATTGTGAAAGTGTTCTACATATCTGACTGCAATACATTTCCTAAATAAATACAAATTAAAATCATAAAAGTAGACTGTGCATCAAAGCCTTCTTTCTGAGTTCTTGGCATCTGTGGGACTTGGCCAGTATTCTGTTTTGCCAGTTGAACCAAGTATGAGTTGGTATAATGATCCTACTCAGTCTGACCAACATCTTTTGTGTATCTTTGGAGGTTTTCCTCATTGCTTGTGACTTACAGCTGAACAGGGAAGAATGTTACTCTTTACAGCGCTCAGACACTGCAACACAGTGCTTAGATGAATAGTTCCTTTTAATAAAAAGGATCAGTACAATTTTTCTTCACATTCATATCTCCCACATGAAAGTAAGAGTTTGAAGTGTAACTTAATGCTTTTTCTGAGCTTAGGAAAACACTTCACTGATCAAAGGATTTTTTCTATTTATTTTTCCTTAAAAATGAAACTTGTTCATGGGAAAGTTAAGGCTATATAAGGTTATATTTTGGTCTGTCATTATGAAAAACCTTAATTTATATTACATTAATTAAACAATTAAGAAGATAGCAGAATGTAGCTCATAGTTTATAAAAATGCAAAACACTGCTTTTCAAGAGTTTTTTGTAGAAAAATATAATGGCTAATTAATAGCCATTTGTCTGAATAGCTCCATGAAATCCATACTTACAGATATAATTTATCAACTTGATCACAGGCATTTAAGTATCTTCACTCTATTTTCTCCCAAAACTTAATTCCCTTTCTTCTTGAACAGAACTGAGCCAAGTCCACAGTATTGCTGAGAGTGGCAGTGCATGACACATCTCAGCTATGCACATGGCTGAGGGACTCATCCCAAATCCCTTCCTGAGTCAGGGTGAGCTCTTGCTGATCTTGTTGCAAAGCCCTCAAGGGTCAAACTCTCCTCTTCTGGACTCTGGCAAATGTGAGATTTTATTCACTGGCATGAGCTTGTGGCCCTGACACTTGGATTATTTGAAAACACAGAGGACTTTATGGAGAGGTTCTATGAAGCATGAATTTGAGGATGGAGACTAAACTGGAAACCTGCATACTCCAGAAGATATGTTGGTATGGGAAGTGCAGGCAAGACCAGAATAATATGAGGTTGTTGGGATATGGAAAGGTCTGGCATTAGAAATGGCATTTGACCAGAGATTGTAGCAGGAGGCACACAAGTGAGCAAGTGATTTGCATAAATAATTTCTAAGGTGGACTAGTCAGGAAATAAATTCAGAATGATGAACAGGGAATTAAATGGAGGATTCCTTTTAAAAATGTTTAAACCCAAACAAATTATGCTTCTCTTATGAAGAGCATCTGATGGGTGCTTTCAAATATAACAGAGAACTTTTACAAAAAATGGCTTCTCTAAAATACAGCAGTCAAAATACCTGTTGAGGAAGAAAGTGTCTTGTAAAAATGAAAATAGCTTCAGGTGGGTTGGATCTTACATTTTGTGTGGGCTTGACTGAGGAGCATAAACTAGATGAGTAGATAAATTTTGTCTGGTGCACAGAACTTTGTACATGACACAATGTTTAAGCAAGTGACCTGGAGTCAAACATATCCTTGCACTGGAAGGTTGGGAGTTCAGTCCTCATCTGGGGTTAAGGCTCAGCCTTGGCCCCTGACACAAATGTAACTGAAATCTGCTCCATCTTCAAGGAGCTAAAAAAACCTTGGCAGTTTGAGTAAATAATTGGAAGATCAAAGCTAGCTACCTTTCTGTACTGAGGTTGAAGGAGAAGTCTGATCCTCATTTAGCATTATCTGGCCTTCAGGCTGTATTTTCATAGAAACCATAATATTACTTTGGATAAAAGGAGATTTTAATTCTCTCCCCTTAATAAAAAAATACACAGAATTAAAATATACTCATACCTTTGTGTAATGCACAAATCAGCAACTGAAAATTTCCTCCCTCCTCTCCTTCTTGAGTTATTTTTACTGCAGCAAATATGGTATTTCTGTAATTTAAAGCCATGTTCTGAAATACATTTTCTTTCATTGTCATTGTATGGTAAAAATGTTTTTTTCAACTTCTCTCTGAACCTCTGAGCTGGAGAAAAGCTTTGAATTGTTGATTCAATGGTAAAACAGTCTTACTCAGTGAAGAATCAGAATAAAAACTTAAAAATTTTGTAATTTGCCAGAGAGATGAAAAGATTTTGTTATGCAATATTAGCACCCAAAACATTGGAAACAGATCTGGATCAAGTCACAAAATATTCTTTTTTTTTTTCCTCTTTGCCCACACCAATATCCTGCTACATTTCAGCAATGCATCTGAGAATTCACATGGTTTCCCTCCTGTTGATTCAAGAGAACTTTTGGCTAAGGCACTCACAAGCACCCCTAGATCTCAAGTTATCATGCTTACTGAGAGCAAGACAGTGCCTCATCAGCACACTAATTGTTAAAATAGTGCAGGTCCTCTGGTCTTGAGCAGCATAGCAGACTTCACAGTGCAGTTGTAATTCAATTCACGTAGGATAGTCCTGACTCCTAATCCTGTCTCCCAGTACAGTTCAAATACTCTGAAATTAAAAACTACAAGTGCTTTATGAGTTGTATATCTAAGTGCATTAGGTAATTCCTATAACACACAACTCAGATCACGCTTATTTAATTTAAAGGCCCCTCCATTGCAATCTCCACCCTAGTCCTTTTGGACCAGATTATCTGGTTTAACATTGAAATGAACTCCTCCCTTGTTCCCAGGCTGACTAACAATGAGGAATTCCTGCTGGAGCCCACCATTTGTATGGTCCTCATCGTCATCCTCCCTGGGCTCTGGGGGGACAGCTGCTTCACCATGGTCTGCACCACAGGCTTCAGGGGAATCTCTGCTTCCCCTGCTCCCTTGTGGGGTGCCACCCACAGGAGACAGTCCTCCTTGAACTTCTCCAACGTGGGTCCTTCCCATGGGCAGAGTCCTTCACGAACTTTTCGCTGTGGTGAAACAAGGCCTGCCAGCAAACCTGCCCCAACCCAGGCTTCCCACAGGATCACAAATCCCATCCTCCTTCAGGCATCCACCTGCTCTGGTGTGGGACCCTGCATGGCCTTCAGGTGGATCTCTGGTCCAATGCGGACTCCTTCACACATCACAGTCCCTTCAACTCAAGTTCACACTGGAGTTCCAGCCTGTCTGGCAAAGCAGCACAGAAAACAGCAACACCCTGGCCACCTGCCAGCCCAGAAACATTGCCATGGCTGTTATCAAAACATTCCCAGGCACAGTTCAGTAAGTGATCAGCAGTACAGCCCTACAGCAAGCAGCAAAAGCAAAAAGTGTCCACTAACAAGCCCTAGACTCGAATATGCAGTAAGAAAAGTGAGCCCCATGGCAAGGACAGGAGCCTGCTCATTACTGGCTAAACAACACCAACAGCTATAAATTCAAACTAGAGTATCCCAGTTGAATCTGTTATTCTCTTCAACCCTTTGAGCATCATGTTGGATGCCAAAAAGGACTGTTGTGGTTTAACCTCAAGCCAGCAGCTGAGCCCCATGCAGCCACTCACTCACTGCCCCACCAGAGAGACTGGGGAGAGAATTGGAAGGGTAAAAGCAGGAAAACTTGTGGATTGAGATACAGACAGTTTAATAGGGAAAGCAGAAGCCACACATACAAGCAAAACAAAACAAAGAATTCACTGCCTCCCATGGGCAGGCAAGTGTTCTGACATCTCCAGGAGAGCAGGCACCCCTCGTGCATAGCTGTGACTTGAGCAGACAAACACCATCATTCCAAATGTCCCCCCTTCCTCCTGCTTCCACCCACTTTATATACTGAGCATGATGTCAGATGGTCTGGGATATCATTTGGTCAGTTGGGGTCACCTGTCCTGGCTGGGTCTCCTCCCAGTCTCCTTCCCAGTGTGGCAGTAGGAAAAGCAAAAAAGGCCTTGGCTCTGCCAGCCCTGCTCAGCAAAATCAAAACCATCTCTATATTATCAACCCTGTGTCAGCATGAATCCAAAACATAGCCCCATACCAGCCACTGTGAAGAAAATTAACTCCATCCTAGCTGAAAATGAGCAGTTTAAAAAACTTGTTCCAATTTCACTTTTTCTCAAAAATGCACTCT
The DNA here is from genome assembly GCF_012460135.2 of Molothrus ater. Taxonomy (NCBI): domain Eukaryota; kingdom Metazoa; phylum Chordata; class Aves; order Passeriformes; family Icteridae; genus Molothrus; species Molothrus ater. The sequence goes on from NC_050479.2 coordinate 21,434,447, forward strand.
TATATTTTAATGAGAATAAAATTAGATACATTCTGCAAAAATCATATACACATGCTTAATGTTCTACACATGACTACTTTCAATGAAGTTAATGGATTTTAGTTGTTATTGGAGGTAAATGAGAATTCGTTATATGAGAAGGCTGCCTCTATTTAGAGGAAACAAAATTTAAACTACACATCTAAAAGAAATGGGTTTACTATAGATCAGCTATTTTATTGTAATGTTATGGCTGAGCAATTAAATTAAAACCAAGAACAAGAATGCACAGGAAATCAAATCTGATGAATCTGATTTTCAGCTAGTTCAAACTCATACAGATTAAAGAAAGTCAAGGATGCAGTCTTTGAACCATACGACTCATTGGTGAAATGTTTCTATAGCAAAATAATCTAAACTTTCTAGTTTATTGAAGATCTTGAAATTAGTACATAGTTCCATAATGGTAATATCTGTACCTTTTTTTTTACATCTGGGTGATTATCATTAGAATCACTTGATCTAGAGAGGAGCCCTTGAGTGTATCTCTGGCATGCCATTTACTAATCTTTCTCCAAGGAGATTATTCTAATGTACAAGATTCTAAGTGACTCCAAATAGCTACAGTAACTTTGAAAAGGCTATAAAATACATAATCTTTCTTCACATTAGAAGTCTATTAAATTCTCAGCAGAATAAATCTCGTCTTAAAACTTTGGAGATTTTAAATTTGTGCACAGTGACAAATATGGCCTTGAAAACTTCCAAATTACCTAGAAAGCTCTACTTTCATGAATAATTTTCCTTTGGACCTGCCAATGAACTTAGACTAAGTCCCATCAAACTCACATGCTGGAGTATAGCCTTTTAGGAGATCCTTAAAGAATTCATGTTCCCACTAAAATTCTAGGAAAATTCTCATTTTTTTCTTTTCAAAAAAATGAAGCAGCATGTCAGCAGTTGTGATCATGTACCCATCATTCTTCGTAGCAATAAAGATAATTGTAAAAAAAAAATTTAAAACTAAAGCCTTTAAGCATTTTACTAAAAAAAGGTATGTGCCTCATTCCATTCATCTGTAGTCTTTTTAAACAAAGTAAAAAAAAATATTTCTGAAATATTGGTGACTTTGAACATTATAAACACATGTGAAAGGTCTCTGAGGTTTATACTGTGGAGTTATACTGCACAAGATGCTTATCGGAAATATTTGAAGTATATCATGTGGCTGCCTGCTCTGGGAGAGGAGAGGAGAGGAGAGGAGAGGAGAGGAGAGGAGAGGAGAGGAGAGGAGAGGAGAGGAGAGGAGAGGAGAGGAGAGGAGAGGAGAGGAGAGGAGAGGAGAGGAGAGGAGAGGAGAGGAGAGGAGAGGAGAGGAGGCAGGGGGAGGAGTTGCTCCAGATGTTGGAACAGAGATTCCCCTGCAGCCCATGGTGCAGCCCATTGTGAGGCTGGTGTGCCCCTGCAGCCCATGGAAGTTGACATTGAGATCCACCTGCAACCCATGGACAGCCCTATGCCAGAGCAGATGGATGCCCAGAGGAGTGTGTGACCCCATGGAAAACATGTGCTGGAGCAGGCTTCTGGCAGGACCTGTGGGTCTGTGGAGAGAGAGCTCCATGCTGGATCACGTTTGCTGGTTGTGACCCTGTGAGGACCCAAGCTGGAGCAGCTGGTTCCTGGAGGACTGCACCCTGTGGAAGGGACCAGTGCAGGAGTACTGGGTGAAGAACTGCAGCCTGTGGGAATTGCTTACATTGGAGAAGTTCATGGGGGACTGTTTCCAGTGGGAGAGACCCCATGCTGGAGTAGGGGAAGAGTGTGAGGAGTCTTCCTTCTGAGGAGGAAGGAGCAGCAGAATTAATGTGTGACGAACTGACCACAGCCCCCTCCCCTCTGCGGATGTTGGGGAGAAGGTAGAGCAATAGGAAATAAAGCTGAATGTGGAAAGAAGGGAAGGGTGGTTGGAAGGTGTTTTAAGGTTTGGTTTTATTCATCATCTCCCTGCTCTGATTTGGTTGTAATAAACTAAACCAGCTTTCCCAAGCTGAGTCTGTTTTGCCCATGAGGGTAATTGGTGTGTGAGGGTAAATCCATGACTCTATCACAACCACGAGCCTTTTGCTATATTTTCTCTTCCCTTTACAGCTGAGATGGGGAGTGACAGAGCAGCTTTGGTGGGCACCTGGAGTGCAGCCAGGGTCAACCCACAACCACAGCTAAGCTTGCTCTTTTTAGTTGTATTCATACCTTTGATAAGAAAGAAGTCTTTCTTACTGAGCACAACTGTATGCTAATTCTATCTCCAGAAATCTTTCTTTCACTCACAATTTAAAGACATGTTTTTGACCACATGGGAAATTTGTGTGCATAAACCTACTGCTTGGTAATTCAGAGAAATCTCCAAGTCACATGGGACCTTTTAACAGAGGTATAACAGAGGGATAGCAATGTTGAAACTGTCTATATTCTGTACAGCTTGTCTTTTTCACTTTGGCTGATGCAAGTTTTCCCACTTAAAAAAGACACAGGAACTTTTTCTCAAAAAGATAAGAGGCCCATCCTTGCTCACCTTTCACTATGACCTTTGTGTGTGCTAGTTAGGAAGAACTTTGTGTTTATGCTTAATAGCTGCACTTGGAGACCTTTCCTGACCTATGTTCCAGTGAATCCCGTACTTATTTAGATATCACAGAATGGTTATTTAAAATCTGTGGAATTCATGTCCTTTAAATTTAGTTTCTATGGTGATTCATTCAAAATTTATATTCACCACTGTGAATAATTTCATGTTGCTGATTGTTATCCATTTCTTTCCTCACTGTATGTGTTGTAGCACAGTTGAAGTGGTCATGAAGTAGCAGTAAAAGAAGACATTTAACTTAGATGACAGACTACACATCTTGTATCTATGCTACCTGTGATCTGTTTATAAAGGAGATTTGAGGATTTTCTGGAGCAGCAGATTAAGCCTGCTCCAACAGAGAGGTCTACCTAAAGCCCAGGAAGACAGGTAGGCAGTCATGCAGGTGCTGGAGACATCTCAGGTGTTTCAAGGTTAGGCTAAGACAGAACATGAAAGCCTGCACTATGAGTACAGATTATGCTATCACACTTTTAAATATAATGCCACCATGGTGATCACCAAATACCATGCCATTTAGGGTTATTAACTTTTTAATGATTTATTGCTTGCAATACATGATGAGAAAGTTTGATCTCATACTCCTATCTTAATTTGAATTGATTTTTCTTTGCTGTTAAAGAAATTACCACTTGAAAAGGCCTCAGGAGAGTGGAATGCATGTCAGTTTAACAGAAAGTGAAGGAAATAAAAACCACTTCTATCTGCATGTTGTAGGAGTTTGGCACTGAACACAATAATAGCACTCCTGAGTAGTTAGTCACAAGGGTATCCAGCTGTTAAAAAAAAAAAAAGGTTCAGATTTGGATTTAAGTCAGGAACAACAGTTTTTCAGCAGAACTGGAAATGTACAAAGCATAAAATATTATTTTGATGGTGTCAGAAAGAGTTGAATTTACTTGGAAGTCAGCACTACAGGTATGGGACTCCACCTCCCAGCCCCCCCAGTTTTAAGAGTAGATGCAGTTGTGCAGACTAATAGTCTTGATGTCTGCAAAAGGTACAAAAATTAATTAGCTTGAACAACCAATAGCACTACTCCCATTTATATTTTGCATTATTCATTTACCATGAAATGGGAATATGCTCAAATAAAGCATATTGAAAGCAGTATTTTCTCTGTGAATGAGGTTTTTATTGTTTAGATGGAAAACTTTTCCCTGAAGCAGGGAATAAATCCACACTATTTCATGCTTTTTTCATGTCATTATCTTTTTTATTATGCATCTTCCTAAGAATGCATATTGGTTTGCTATCAGTTTTATTTCTCATTGTTTCAAAGCTAATAAAAAGTGCCCTATGATAAACTTTTTTGTTTTTCTAGACTGGTTTATTGGCAAGAGAATTTCCTAGGTATATGTTTATAAAAGACAGTGGAAGTTTTATTGTTCTTTTTGCTACTTCTGTTTTTAAGTGGACAGATATATTTCTAAAATAATTATTCCAGTTTTGGAGACTGTTTTGATTAAGACAGAAAGTTGCTAAATAGAAGTGTGCATGAACAGCTCATATTTCAGGTATGAACTTTTATACCACACTGAGATGTATCATCTTTTTCTCCCTTTGTCAGCTTTCTTCAAGGCTTTCAGCAGCACACTCCTAACAGGCCAGCTCATTCCTGCTTTATAACTTGATTGCTCTACTTCTTAATAATTACTTCTCCTCCTCCTGCAGATCATTTTCATGCTAGCCCCGTCCCCACTAATGCTCATCACTGCTACTCTTGTGTGAAATCAGTAGTGGGATATGTAGTCCCCTGTCCCTCTTCCTAACATTTTCTAAATTTACTGCTAGCTTTGGTAGTGATCATTCCAAAACCGTATCTGGTTTCTACTTTTAATGGCAGTGTATATGTATAATTATCATAGAATCATAGAATGGCATGGATTGACTGGACCTTTAAAATCATCTGGTTCCAAGCCCCCTGCCACGAGCAGGGACACCTTTCACTAGAACACCTTGCTTAAAGCCCCATCCAACCTGGCCATGAGCACTGCCAGGAATGTGGCAACCACAGCTTCTCTGGATAACCTGTTCCAGCACCTCACTCCCCTCATAGCAAAGAATTTGTTCCTAGTATCTAATCTAAACCCAATCTCTTTCAGTTTAAAGCCCATAATTCTTGTCCTTCCATGCTGTTGTAAAAAAGTCCCTCTCCAGCCTCATTTAGGCTGCCTTTAGGTATGGGAAGGTTTCTGTAAGGTCTCCACAGAGCCTTCACTTCTCTGGGCTGAACCATCCCAATTCCCAAAGTGTTTTCTCATGGGAAAGGTTCTCCACCTCTCTAATCATCTTGGTGGCCTTCCTCTGGAGGACCACTCCAACAGATTCATGTCTTTCCTGTGCTGGTGGACCCCACAGCTGGATGCAGTAATCCAGGTGGGAATCAGTATTACTGGTGGGAGTATTATATAAATTATATTGTATAGAATAAATTATATTTCCATAAAATGTTTCTATCTTTTCATGAAAGCTTGCTTTACTTTGACCTCTTTTGTGAGAAAGAACTGATTACACATGTACAAGACATTTGAATGTATTAATGTTAGAGCTTATTCTGCAAATGTTCTATGTGTGATAGCAAGCCAGCTGTCTGACCTTTAAAGAGGAACAAATTCTTCAGGAAATTATGCTTTCAGAAGGACACTGTAAATGCAAGGAAAGCTGATGAATACAAAGCACATGATAACAGAGATTGGATTCAAACCTTGCCATATTTTAGATTTAGAGAACCTTTTTTTTATGTCTCTGCACTAATCTTTGTTTCTTTGTGTGTTGTCTCTTTCTAGCATCTAGGTTAGGAAAAGAAAAAAAGGATGCCAACATAGCTTATATGCTGTCACAACATAAAAAACTCCAGGCATTAAATGTGATTGTAAGTTTCCATGGCCCAGTGCAAATTTACTCATTGTTCCACTCATGGAATCTAATGTCTGCTTTTGATATTTGAGTGTGCTTGAGAGCCACTTAAATTTTCCACTCTGAGACATGAATTCCTACAATCTCTAAATGTCATGTGCCTGGCTGAAGCAAGAGAAGCACTCAGGTGAGGCAGGAATTCAGTGAGGCAGCAGCAGATGACAAGAGAGAGGACAGTTGAGATTTTGAGCAGGGTTGGGAACTATTGTACAGCCCTGAGGCTGTGATAGATAAAGCAGAGCCATGTCACAGTCCCCAGGATTTGCTAGGATGATTTGAAGCTCAGTTCAGATTTCTTACCTAGTTTATCAGCCAAGTTTGGCTGCACAGTGAGCTATATTCAGTCATAGCTGTATTACTTGCAGCATCCATCACTCATTTTAGAGTGAATTGTGCTAGGTAATGACAGATTTTCAGCTGCCTAAGTTTGAAAATAGAAGAGCAACAGAGTGAAATTTTGAGTAACACGATGCCTTTTTAAATTTGGGTCCTATACAAATAGGATACAAGCCTGAAAATGCATACCCCAAAAATGGGTGTCTTTCTTCTTACCCAAGGCTGGGAAAATGAAGTGCTAGGGAGACAGATTGTGAGACAGACACACAGAAAACCCACTGCTCTGCAAGAAAATCCTAAAAAAGTTGTAGTGTCCCAAAGACCTTTCCCATGACACCTCTACTTGTCCAGACTGGAACAACTGATCTCTGTTTCTACAACCCACAACATAATGAAATCTGAGCTTCCTTCTTCTAGGTGCACCACTAGGTGCTTAGAAAGTATGAGATTAGAGATGAGTTCATACCAAACAGCTAGTGATATCTTTTCTTGCACTGATTTTCTTTGCAACTGAGACCAGAGACTTAGGAATCAAGGTTATAATTTGAACATAACATATATATGTCAATAAAATTAAAAAAAAAGACAACTGGCTTGATGCATTCACCTCTTAAAGAAATAAAAGATCTTGCCCCAAACTACAGCTTAACATTTATGTTTCCTCTCTTCTCCTACTATCAGCATATTCAAAAAGTTGCTACAGTGCAACCTGTCCTATCCTCTTCCTGTAGAGTAAGGAGATATATTTACATATCACACAAAAGATGTTTTGGTGTTCTTTAACCTGTAAGAGGAGCTATCCTAAGAATAGCGGTGGTAGAATAATATGAATGTTGACCTTTGCACTTCTTTGGATTATGCTGGACCATCTTAAAGACATGGCAATGAAAAGTTAATATTTCCCTTCTCTGTTTCTCTGATGATAATGTGTTACATTTATCCTGCTATACTCAGAACATGTGCTTTTCAGAAGAGATAGAAACCATCTCCTTTTCCCAGCTGATGGCATCACATGGAACTTACATAACACAGTGTGAGAAAGTATGAATTTTCTAGGAGCCATTTGATGAGTGCACCTGAAGGAGGAAGGGCAGAAAGGATTTATATATGAAGATACTTAAATAATGGTTTTAATAGTAGTGAGAGAGCACAAAGAAACTGGGTGGTACAAAGAGGGGCTAGGTAAATATAATGGAGGAAAATGAGGAATCTGAAAATATTATATAGGTTATATATAAGGAATTTCCTTAGGAAGAAAATCCTGCCTATTATGAATAATTTTACATGTTTGCCTCCAAACAAATATACTAAAAGTGCTGCTGAAAAATTAAAGGAAAATAATAAAAATGTTTGAGATATACAATAGGGACATGCCAAAGTTTCATGGGCTTAGCCAAATTTTTACTTTAATTTTTACTTTTTACTTACACCATTCAGAGTCCATATGGAAAAACATTGACTTGTGTTTACCTCTTTCTTTCTCACCATGACAACAACTTTTGTTTCTTTTCAGCCATACCTTTCTTGCAGGTTATTTTTCTCTCCTGAAACTACCTCCAGTGAAACATCTTTTACGCTTTTCTTTCTCATTTATTTCTGTTCCTTGTGCGGACGAAAGTATAATTTCTGGCTTTACACCAGCTTTATGATCATTGCTCAGTGGAAGCTTTTGTGAGGCAGCAAACCACAAAAGAATTTATGTTTTTTGGAGCACTTTTCACTAGAAAGTTGTGGTGTCCTAAATAAGTAAGAAAAAAAGCTTTCTCTGTGATATGGAGACATACACTGCACATTTTAGGAGAGTCTTTTCTCTCTTAATGTCTTTTTATAGTTTTGTTTGTCTAGAGCTATAGCAGAACTATATTTTCCTCCTTTTTACACCTGTTTTCATTCTTTTCCTCCATTTTCTCTCCCCACTTCTTTATTTCATTAGTTTCTTTCCTTCTGCAATACTTCTCAGCAAAGTTCAGTGCATTGCATCATTTAGCCAGAAATCAGTTTAAGATGACACTGATAATTTAAGTCAAAGACTTGCTCCTGTTGCCAGGGAGAATATGTGATAACACCTGTACTCACAGAACATTTGATTTTCCTGCTGCTGCCCACACAATGAGGCACCACAGGAGGAAGGTCAGGAGGAAGGCTGGAAGATATCCTCGAACTCCTTTACTGGGCAGTTGCTCCTTTACTCCTGTGAAACTCCTTAACTCCTTATCTCTTTGAGCACTGACTATGATTTCTTTCCAGCTGGCTTTCTGACCTTTTTCCTTGCTTGGTCCTTTTTCACTCTGCTGAAACTTTAGGTCACATAAATTGATCCCGCCAGCACAATGTATCATGTTTTCCTACTTCTCAGTTCTTGCCCCAAACTGATATTGCATATTAAATTTATCTGTGATTTACTGTGTCTGTCACTTAACTTTTATTTTCTCCTTTTCTTCTCATCTGAAAAATTCTGTGGGAGTGGACTGCTGACAAAACAACTTTAATATGCTCTGAAGATCACGTATTTCTGAAATTACTGATGACATTATCAAAATCTCAAAACAGATTTAAAATCTCCCCCTAAAAACTTGACTCTCTTTTGGCAAAGAAGGAGGCATTCAAGTGATTTTTGTGTGTGTATTTTTAGGAAAAAAATTAAACTTGATTTATTAAAGCATTAGTAAAAGAGAAAAATAAATCTAAGAAAAATCACACTAGCTTTGGTAAGTGAAATGGACTAGCTTTTCTTTACTAACTGTGACTAAAGATTGTTTTAAACTGATGTTATTCTGGCTGGTAGAATGTGGGCAAAACATAAAAGTGTTTTAGACAGGATTCAGGTTGTATTCTGACTTAACAGTAACCTGTTTAGAGTCTGAGTACTTCAAAGGCTCCAAGAAAAAACAAGTATCCTGTAACATTGCCAGAGAATAACTCACTGAATCCTTTCAAAGTTCAGAACACCTAAAGTTTCTCAATTCTTTGTGTGTATTACTCTTACTGTAACATACGTGTCTGAAAATAGTAGATGTTGTTATTGGACCACAGCTTAGTAGTTACAGCTTTTGATTTCCTGTAATAAGAAAAAAAGAACATTGTTTTGTATAAAGAGACACTTTCAAAAACACTAAAATGTGATGTTGAGAAAGAATTCCTCCTCAGAACCTTATTATTAAGTTTTCATGACCTTACATGTCATAAAGAAAATACGAACTTCATTGTTTGCTTTCATGTTAGAAACATGAGGAGTCAATGGCATTGCTGGGGATGTAGTGTTAAATAGAAGGTAATAATTGGCTATTTTAAGGCAATTTGACCCTTTCCAGAATAATGCAACAGGTGCCAGATTCCTACAGAATTATCATCATGCTAAATTTGACACAAATTCTTACCAAACCCAGAAGTGACCTTATGGATGCAAAGGTGGGGAGGCATTTTGTCTCTTTTAGAAGATGAATCCATGCAAATGTTTTTGTGTTCTTCCTCTTATGTCCTAGAGAAGTGCCTTTCTGAAGGAGAGACTCATTGGGTTGCTGAACTTACAAATAAGAAAAATCTTCTTACATGAGCTTTATTTCATTTGGGTGAACAGCCTCTTATAGTAACAACCTAAACCAAATAACATAGGTAGGTATTCAAAATTATTGTTTAATGAACAGTCACAATACAGTGCAATAGAGATCTCAGGGCTACTGACATAAATCCCCTTTATACTGCCTGACCAATTACACTGGATTTGTGACTGACAGCTCTGGATAAGTATCTTAGTTTGTAATGTGGCCTGACTCAGGTTTTATGGCTGAGAAGTCCATTAAATGCTACCACACCAATTACTCTTCTCCATGCATTTTTAGCATTCAGGGGGTAGAAAAATTTGACATCTTTTGGGTACCAAAAATTTCAATGTGTGTACTTGGTCTATTATTTTGCAAAAAAAAAAAAAAAAAAAAGATAGTACTTTCTTTTGTTTTTTATTTAGTGGAACTTAGTTATTCCAGCTAGATAATTTGCCTTTAGCCCATTTGTTTTAACAAGTGGAATACTATAATGTATGGTGGTAAAGGTAAACTCCCTGTTTTTCTTGCTGACTGGAACTTGGAAGTGGTTATTGTTGAAATGAAAGCATATCCTCCCTATTATGTCTTCAGATATCTCAAGTCACATATCACAGTGTTATTTGGAATGCACAGTTTTATACATAGTGTTGAACCTGATAAAAACCATTATTGAGTGCTCCTGATTGCTACCATTTCTAAATCACACCTGCCGCACAACTGAGTCTGTACAATAGAATCCTAGAATTGTTTAGGTTGGAAAAGACAAGATCTTTGAGTCCAAGCATTAACCTACCATGGTGAGGGCATAGGGCTCTCCACAGGCTGCAGGTGGCTCTCTGCTCCAGTGTGGGTCTCCAGGGGCTGCCTCACATGGGCTGCCTGCTCCATGGGCTGCAGAGGGATCCCTGTTCCAGCACTGGGGCAGCTCCTCTGCCTTCTTCACCTCGGTATCTGCAGGACTCTTTCACTCATATGTTCTCACTTCTGTCTTGGTCTCCAGTTTACTGTTTCTCTGCAGTAACCTCTTTGCTTTCCTAAATGCATTATCCCAGAGATACACCACCACTGATGGGCCTCTCTGTCGTGGATCTGGCTGGCACTGGATCTGTTGGAAGTGGGGGAAGCTTCTGGCAGCTGCTCACAGAAGTCACTCTTCCAGCCCCTCACTGCAAAAGCCTTGCCACACGAACCCCATACATTAAGACAGAGAATTTAATTTTCCTGGCTCTTTGAAAGAATAAATGGAAAATATTTGCCTCCTAGGTTTGGATTTTTTAGTATTGCTTAACATTTCTTCTCAGGAAAACATATTTAAACAGAAAAGGGAGCTTAGTGAAAACAAAGCGGTTTTCTCACTTGGGTTGTCTAGTTTTCAGTGGTACAAGTATTGATGGGCACCTGAAAAAAATTCTTTAGTGAAAAAGAAGAATCCACACCCAAAATTTTAAATTCTGAATCATACAACTGATTTTAACTGTTAATGTAAGTTTAAGCATGCACACATGTATGAATTCTGAAGGCTTAAAGCTGACACATCTGCTTAAATTGAGGCACATCTTTTGATTTGTAATTCATTGGGTTAGGGATGAAGGACCCAATTTCATAAAAAATATTAGTTCTAAAAACTGGACAAACATTCTATCCTGTCTGTTTATTGAATTTCAGAGAATCTCTATTGTGCTTAAAAAGAAGAGCGCAAAAAAGCAACCTGAATCCTCAAGTCACTTGACCAGGGAATGTTGTGCCTGAAAATAAAGGTCTGCAGCCATGACTTCTGTGCAGTTTTCTTTCTGTCATCAAGTAATTGCCACTGTTTATGAGAATATGTGGTAGATGATTTGCGTTGCAGGATAACCAGATGCACATTTCACATTTTTTAATCCAGAGCATAATCAGTTTTCATTGATGGATAAATAAAATGTCTGGGCTTCTGGTACATGACTTAGAAGAGGGCAGTAATACTTCTGGTCTTAGTGCCAAAATAACAACTTTTCCAGGTGTCATTATTAGAAAATAGGAAATAGTTGTTTTGAGATTTTTATGAGTAGAGACAACTCAGGCAACTTAAATATTTGGTTTCACTGTCAGGGAAATTCAACTGTTTAAATTCTACTGTTGAAGAATGACAAGTTTTCAGTTATTCTTTATTTATAAAACTCAATTTCCAGAGATCAAAACTACACTCTGAGAGAAATATGGCTTCAATTTGTCCCTTGGATGGAGTGGTTTTATCAACAAACAGAATTTCTTGTAAAATAGATCCTGGAGAGAATATAAAAAACCCCAAAATTTATATTTTTCTAAATGCTCCATCTGACTGATATATTCCCAGCAGTGTTTTAACTGCTTCATTGCTGTGACTTTCCATTGACATTGACAGAAGAAGTTTTACACTTCTGCAACGCAGAATGTGAAAGTTTAGAGTAAAAGTTTAGCTGATATTTGGCACTGAAAACCAAGGGAAAAAATTCTGTCCCCTCTGGTGCCATTACCAATTGGATGTTTGACAGGAAACCAGTGTGTAATTTTACATTTTATTCTACTGGTTCATTGTGTTCATTTTGTGTCTGCAATGTTTGAATATTCATTTCTTTTTTTATCAATATGAAAGTGTTCATAACTGATTTGCCTGGAAATTTATATATTGAGTTGATTATAGCTATTCATCACACGCTTTGGAGACTTAATTCAGTCCCCAGATTTGCTTTAATAATTTTTTATGAGCTTTTGGGAATCCTCAGATAAATTACGTTGTGCTAGCTCTACTGGCTTAAATGGAAATATGATAATTTATGGTTAAATATCTCTACCCCAACAATTGTTAACTTTAACATATGAAGATCCAAATCACAAAGAAAATAGACATTGCTGTCACAACTCAACCTGAAAAACAAAGCAAGCTGACATCTGCAGCTGTTTAAGATGGCAAATTTCATGAGTTTATTTAACAGTTCAGAGAGAACAGATTTGGGGAACTTACATACATGCCCTAAAGTCTGAGAAAGTTATACTTAAGAGCTTAAAGCAATCAGTTACTTATGGGGCATCTTTCAAGGTGTATTCCTGCCTTCTGTGTCTTCTTTTCCCTCAATAATGTAGCTTTAGTTCATAATGTCTTATTTATTTACTATGGACCTTAATTTTATTTTGTGCTGCATTTGTGCTTCTCATTTTCTTGAAAGAGAGAGAAAAAAAAAAAAGAAATTTAAATATGTGTGTCTGCAGAGTGGAGTAAACAAGACCAGGTGTGATGAAGCTCATCAGATATTCAAACATATTCCAGTTCTGAGTAAAATAGAGCTTGATTTCATGGCATGTAGGTTAAATGTTGTTGTTCCATCAAAAGAAGTCTTTAAGATTTTCTTTGCAGACTTCTCTTTCATCACACCAAACCACAGTACTGGAGAGCCAGACAGAAAACAAAATTAGGTTTGTGAGCATATGATTAACCAAGGGCTGGTTTTCTTAGCAATGAAAACCTAATTTGTTAGTTCATATGCATGCAATCTAAAACAGCAAATAAAAATAATACTGTAACATTTTGATTTACTATCAAATGGGAAATACTATATTTGTTGCTTTGTTACGAGCTTTCTTGTTACAGAAAAAATGACAGGGTAATATAATGGCATTAAATGGAGGGAAACCTCTTGGAATATAAAATTTAAATCATCTGAACACACAGAGCTAAAATAAGTCAGATAAATCATGCCTTACAAACAAGGGTTTCTCTCAGTTGGCTTTCAAGTCAGCTAGATTTAATGCTTGGGCCTAGGCAACTATATTGCTGATGCCTAAAACAAGGTTGGAGGAACCCTACTACCCCAGATAAATATATCAGAATCTTTTCTTCTGTAGCAGCAGATTATTTTTGTCCTATCATATCCTGGCTTATGAGCACTTCAAGTAGCACATAAAGTAATGATTTCCAGAGAAAGTATTAAAAGTTTATTTCTGTTTACCACCTCAAAGAGCACAAATTGATCATCAGCCCATGGACCTGTCAACTGGTCAGGTCTCCCTGCATCCTAAGCAGAGGACAAGTTTCAGCATAATGCAAATTAACCAGGATTTAAAAACACTAGAGACATTTCACAAACATAAAAACTTATTTTAAAAGTAAACATAATATCTGGGACAACAGCTTGAAAATTGCAGTATTTGCAATAATATACACACAAAGAGGCAGGCCAGGTTGTTTCAGAACTGACTGTTTTATCTCTGACCATTCTATTATAATATGGAAGGCCTATCTTTTACTGTTATACTGCTGCTACCAGTAAGTTTTGTATCATTCTGATCCTACAGACATTTATACTTGGAGATATGATTCACTTCACAGATGTCTGTTTTTTGGTCTTTTCAGTAAACTACCTTCAGAGATGAATTTAAAAATTTCCTTATCAGCGTATTTTAAAGTGAAATTCATCATAGTTTTCTAGCTTTTCAGCATGCATATTGCAATCAGATGCTTGAATTATAATTAATGAAATAATCCTGCTGATTATTTAGATGTGGGTAAATAAATTTGCCACAGTACTTTTCAAGCCTTGGGCCATTTCAGGTACTTATGATTATATTTTAAGCTGTAATAAGAGTGCCATTTGCCTTCTCCTGAGCTGCAGAATACTGGATGCTCACTGCACAGCTTGAAGGATTTGTTTTTTTATTTTTTTTTTTTTTTTGCCTAAAACCATGGTTATTAACACAGATTATATCTCATTAAAAATATGTGTTTCTAAATATCTTCAGAAGTATCTCCTGTAAGAATTTGAGATAAAGTAGAGTGCATAATCAAACAAACTCCTCATACAAATTCCAAAGTTTGGAAAGTCCCTCTACACTTTTCTCCTCCCACACAGTGGATTTAAGAGAGAAACAAGAAAATCTTCAGCATTTTCTGCTGCCTCTGCTTGTAATTTTTGGCAGATCCCTAATTGTCATTAGCAGTAGCACTATATGTGTCAAGAATCTGTCAATTTTTTGTTCTCTGTTAATTACTGCTATGTTAGCTAAATATTGTTGTACTCTATACAGTCTTGGAAATCATACTGTTAATACAGTTTTTCACAGGTACATATTAAATCACAAAAAAAAGCAAAAAAAATTTAAAAGTGTTCTGGTATTTTTTTAGTTTCAGAGCTGTTTCAGTAACAAATAACTTAAAATCACAACAGTTATTAATAAAATTTAAATTAAATGTGGTGTCGTAATATATGTATGATTTTATATGCATTAGAAAAATTTTAGTTATTCAAATGAATGATTAGTTGATTTTACAGCATTATCTTTAAGAAGAAAAAAACAGTCAAAAATGTTAACTAATTGAACTGCTTTGCATGGATATCCTTTGAATTTACAAACCATGGCCTTTTCCTAACTGTGGCATTTGGCTGTAGTCCCACCTGCAAGGGACTGCAGTTCCACCTCCCAGGACACTTATTCCCTTTTGCTTGAGATGCAAAAGACAGAATTACTCTCAGGTGTGTTCACGAGCTCAGCTGCAATGTCAGGTAATGCCTGACATTCCCTCTTGCCCACAAGTGCTGGGGGAGGGCAAGCACTTGGGGAAGAGAGGTTCCTGCAGCAGATGGTCTGAGTGGAGGTGCTCTGAGTGCACTTTCCCTTACCCACTAAAGACTATGAGCAAATGCAATCTGTGTAGCAATTGAATCTAAATGCATGCTCAATCATGTTTAAATATTCTGCTATTCAGGACTCAACATTCTCTGCCCATTTCACCCTCTAACAAATGCCTCTAAACTTCGTGACAGTTTTGTATCTTTTAGGTAGCTTTATATGAAAGAGTTCTATAGGCTTTGTGTCCTATACACGCCCTTACATTAATTTAGGGGGGTCTCGTTCATATTTTGATGGACTGTGAACCCAAATTTCATAGGGCTTATGTGTCCTCTTATGTTGGGTTTAGAAGATTGAACTATTGCTCCAGTTTGAGTTTAGCTTGGTTTGGGGGTTTTGGCCCTTTTTGGTTTATTTTCTTTAATAGCTGGTTCTTATTCATGTAACAGACATTTAGGTTTTGTGGTGGGACAGGAGACCTGCATTATAATTCATCTTTGAAGAATCTCAGACACAATAGTGAACTGGTTATCTGTAGCTGTGTTTTTTTTGTCTGCCTGTTTGTAAAACAAACAAGTAGGGCTTAGATATTTCTGCAGAGCTATATAATTTAAGCTTGCAAATTATGATTGGGGTGTATAAAGCTGTGTTCTTGCTCTGTATCAATTCCTGAAGCAAACATATTTCCTGACAGGAACAGAAAGGATCCTGCAGCAATCTGTCTGTCAAATGATTGGTCATATAAATACTTCCTTGAAGTATTTGTATATTTATGATCTTTATAGACTATTCAATAAAATTTGTTGAATTCATGTGCTTATAGTTTACAGCAGGAGTAACTCCTACTCAACTGTTGCAGAAAATCTTTAATCTGTCTTAAAAAAAATCAGAATCTGGATAGTTTACAAGAAACTACTTCTAAATTACCTCCTAATGCTAACAATCTCCAGGTCCACTGGATTTCAAAATGTCTAGGTGGCTCATAGTCCTAACTATGGAGAGCAATGGACATGCTGAAAAATAACTTTCTCCTGACCAAACGAAGGACTCTATTTCATACCATGAATGTTTTCTTTTCCAGCTTTTCTCTTTAAAATGTAGATATTAGACAGAAATTGATTTAAAAAAACCCAAAAAAACTGACCCTTTCAGTGTAGTCTTAGAGAGCAGGTCAAGATTACAAAAACAGCTTAGCAAATAAAATGACATCACCTTAAAACTTTTTACTCCCCCAGGATTTCTCAACTAGAGGAGAGATTAATTAAAGAGCCAAACCACATAAACCAGATGGTTTTTTGGTTGTGGTGATCCAGTCATTCAAATTCCTGTCTGGACTTCTGTAATTCCTTATAGCTTGTGTCTGAGCTCACAATCCTTACAAACATTTCAGTAAGTACAGAAACCAGTAGTAGTGTTGTTTTTATAGAATTATAGAATCATAGAATAGTTTGGATTGGAAGGGACCTTAAAGATCACCTTGTTCTAACCCCCCTGCCGTGGGCAGGGACGCCTCTCACTGGACCAGGTTACTCCAAGCCCCATCCAACCTGGCCATGAGCACTTCCAGGGATGGGACAAACATGACTTCTCCTGGAAATGTGCTTCAGTGCCTCACCACCCTCACAGTAATGATTTTCCTCACAGTAATGATTTTCCTCACAATATCTAACCTAAATCTGCCCCCTTTCTGTTCAAAGTTGTTCCACCTGGTCCTATTATTAAATTCTCTTTTTTACCATGTACTGATGTACTATTTGTCAGATTCTTCCATTCATCTTTGGACTTTTCACAGGGTGGCGCTGCTCATGAATAAGATTTCGTGAGTTTTGAAATGCAAGCAGCTTTTCTCAAAATTGTGTTCCACAATTTTGGAAGGAGCCAGGTGAACTTGATAAAATCATCTGCTTAAAAGGTGAAATCATAGCATCGTGGGACAGGGCCACCTGAAAAACAAATCCTGGGCTCTGAAGCCTTACAAGAGGAAAAATAACTAGATATTTTCAGACTCTGCAGCCTCAAGATGAATGTAATATTCACTATTTCAGTTCATTACTCCCATAGGCAGAACTGTGAGTATGAAAGAAGAAAAAATATTTAATATTAATTAATTTTAATATTAAATATTAATATTAATATTTAATATAAAATATTAAAAATAAAGAAGAGGATTTGAAAGAATGTAAGAGTAAAGGGAGATAACAATAAAAGTGTAATAAAATGAAGGGGGAAATGGTGAAAGTAAGCAGAAAATAAAAACAAAACCCAGAGAAGATGTACTGAATATTTGTACAGAGGAAAAAGAGACATTTTTGCCTAGTATTATTATGAAAGTGTCTAGGTGTCTCAATTGAAGATATAGTTATCTTACAAAATGAAGAAGGGATGTGAAAAAATCTTCTTAGTAGTACAATGATTACCATGATCCATGCTGCACACAAGATTTGTAATTAATTCTGGTCTTTAAACTGTTCTTCCTGTGGCAAAGAGGGAATATTGACTTAAAATACTTTGAGCTTATAGCAAGTGGGTAACACTCTCTTCTTCAAATAAACAAGATGCAGAAGATGGAAGGATTATACAGAAACAAGAGCAACAAAAAAGTGCAACTTCAAAATTTTTGAGATAGGAAACCAAAAGTTCACAAGTTGTCTCCTCTTTCTTCAAATATGAATTAAACAGGTTTGTTGTATTGATTCCTATGGGACTTTTCCCCAAAGCATCTCTTCTGCTAGAAAATCCCATTCATGCTATCAATTCTCTCAGCAAGGAATAACTTAAGAAATTTTAGCTCACTGATATCACACTCAAAATACCCCTGTAGATTTATAGACAGAGTGCAAAACCAAAAATGAGCGAACAAGTAATAAGCACGCTCTTTCAGTATCATAGTACTTTGTGAAGAAAATAATTACCATTGCCCATACTTTAGGGGATGTACATTAAAAAAACATTCAACAGTTAAGTGACTTACTCAGAGGTGAAGGTGGAGTAAATTTTATCTGATCAATACATAAATTTTAAGAATTCTTGGCTTCTAATTCCACTCTCTAATTCCAGCATGAGATAATACATTGTCCAATATTCTGTGTAGATAGCCACATGAGGAGTCATTGTGTATTTATTATTGAAAGAAATTTAAAAGTTCAACACCCTCTTTCCACCAAAACAGCAGAACATCATCAGTTTCCTTAACCTTTTTATTACATACTAGAAACATACAGTTTAGTCTTCAAAGGTGAATATTAACTGACTGTAGCATGAATAGCCCAAGGGATGAGATAGATGAATAGAAAAATAAACTGTGATTTAACAACCATGTCTGGTCTTGTGTGGAAAAGCTCCAGTATTTGGATATGTCTGGGCAAGATGCTGTCTTTTAATTATTCACGAGAAACACACATATTTCAGCTTAATTCATGCAGCACTAATAGCTCCTTTTACAATGCTCACATTTTTCACCGTATTAAGGTGTTCATTTCCAGAAGTAAACAGAGAAATATAAATGAGTTTTTATCATAGACAAAGTAATGGTATGTGCTTAGTTCCAGCTGTTGTAAGTCACAAGGTTCTCTGAATCAAAGGCCAAAGAGGTAAGCAAGGCTTTAGAAGATGAAATACCTAAAAGAATGCAGCAGAAACCTAAATTGTATGATCCTGTAACATGCAGGTTTTGTAGCATTTGAAAAATCAGTCACTTTCAGGAAGGAAATAAATTTTCTTTTTTTCCCTACTTAAAAACTCTGGAGTACTTGCAGATGGTATCATAAAAATGGAAATCTAATCATGTTCTGACTTGTGATATTCTTTAATTTTGCAGGGACATATTTTATCATGGCAAGATAAACTGTTTATGGACACTGCAATTTATATTGGAGTTGCACTCATCACTGATTCAAAGCTCTCAAGAGTTAGGAACAGCAGTGTCTTATCATAAGATAAGTGACCCATTTGCCAGAGATGTGGGATGAGATTTCACGGATGGAGCATCATGAGAAATGGTGTCAGACAAAGACAGTGAGATATCTGCAGCTGCACACTGGTTGTACTATGATAAGAAAATAGCCAACATATTAAAGCAAGATCAGCAATGTTGCTAATACTTGCTAGAGGATCACATTTCATCTGCAAGTGGAAGATATTCACAAGATAGGAGGTTCAAACAGTATTCCACAGATCTTTACAACACAAAAAGGAAAACCAACAACTTAATTTTTAAACTCCAGTGACAGGATGTTTACTCACAGAAGTGAATAAATTTATCAACTAAGGTGAATAAATATATCAACTATTACATATTCTAGTGCAACAGAGTTAGCCTGTGTTAAGGAGGTATAAGTATATGCATGCTCATGGAGCTATTCACCTGTGCTCCCTTTTAGGATATTTTTACTTTTTGTCCTGTACTAATCTTTCTTTATACAGCTGTCTCAGATTGTCAGATTTCCCCTCCTTTTTCCCCCTCTTTCTATAATATAGTAAGACTAAAAATACCATATCACCTTTAAAATCAATTAAGAACTATGGTTGAAATCGAGTGAAAAAAAGTTCCAGTATAAAGGATGATAAAAAACCTAAATGAAAATTAAAAAAACCTTACTAGTGTATGAAATGTAATCTTGTTCAAGGGAATAATGCACATGCATTTCTTATTATTTAATATGGAATATAGAATAAAAAAATTGCAATGTTTACAGAAGTGCTGTGTAATTGCAATGAGATGAACTAATTCTGAATTCTCTGTTGTGCCTGTGCCTTTGAAGCTTAGAAGAGAACCCAAAGCCACTTCCACAGCAGCAGCAAGACTGCAGTCCCAGCTGCAGCCTAAGTAGCTCCATCATTAGACAATGAAAAAGTAGTCAACATTAATTAAAATGCAACATTAGGTAGAGTCAGATATCCAATAAAATGAACATAAAAGAAGGGAATTCAAATCTCCATGTTGTCTGAAAATATCTACACAATGCAGCAAAGATGTTATCAGTGACAACTGGGATCATCCTGAGAGATCTTTTTCAAAGAGGAGGAACTTCCTAATTTACTGAAAATGTGTTTTGTTTATCCTGTTACTGACATAGCTTGATCATATATTCAACATCCAGCCCATGACAACTTAGCCTTGTGTTATGACTTGCTAAGCTTCTAATATATCTGTCAAATTGCAAGCATCTCAGAACTGGAACTTTCCCTTTAAAAGCACGCATGATGTTCTAGCAGTGAGCTAGGTTTGAGTAGAGCTGAAATGACAAACCACAGGCTAATTAATCAGTTAATTCACCACAAAAGAAATAGTGTCCTACAGGGTGAAATGAGTATTTCACTGTCATCTTGGAAGACAGGTCTGAAAAGGTATTCTTCAATAAAATTTCATCTTTAAATTAGAAAATCTGCTATTTAATGTATTAACTATACATGTTATGCACAACCCCAGAGTAAACTGAGGCAGCAAATTCCATTGATTTAATAGTTTATCTATATTTAGACATATATCTTCCATTAAGTATCTTCAAGTTTATAAGTTAACATATTCCAGTCTATACTCAACTAATCTATAATTACTGGACTGCTACATTAATGAAAAACTAAATCGTCTTCATGGCAAAGATAAATTGTTCTTTCTTATTTGTGATAGAATATTATGGTGGATTGGTTCTTAGCCCTGGTAACTCCAATCCTTTCTCTTACTCATGAAAAGAAAACTACTGAAAAGATAACATGCAGGTGCTCTGCTTCCAGCCAGAGCAGGATTGAATTTTGCAGTAGGTGGGAGGAGACATGGCTAATACACAAGTTATTCATTATTACTCAATCTGTAAAATGTTTGATAGAATCAAATTCATTGGATATAACTATAGAAATTAGAATTTATCCTGGATTTGGTGCAAACATGTATAAGCTATGCTTATACACCTCATCTGAAAAATCACTGCTCCCTTTCTGTCACTTACTGAAATAACTTACTAGTTATGCCATTCATGAATTAGAATTTTTAAATTAATTTTTTCTAGTGCATGACATTTTTCTGTCATTGCCCATGTAGTGACAAGATCTAAATTTAATCTGTTAATATAAAGATCTGAAAGACATAGAAACAACTTTAGTCTAGCAGATATGAACAAGAAAATTATTAAATTACCCATCATATTTGATATTTGAAAAGATGGAATCATAAGTTTGATTTGGAATTCTAAAGTAGATATTATTCCAGTGTAAACCATCTGGCAAGTTCAAACTGCAGGAAGAAATAGAAAGCAAAATGTATTAAACTGACTTTTTATTTGATCTTGAAGACATAAATACACATCACATGAATGCATTACAGATAATGTGTTGTTTGTTGATAAAGTGGCTTTTATTTGGTATTGTGGTATACAGTTGTTGGACTGATATGTTAACATGATTCCCTAATATAAATTTTAATACTCATATGCGGAGTAGAAAAATTACATATATATGCAAAACAGGGTTTAGAATATTTTTTTTAATTCACTAGGAGGGTACATCCCTACTTCAAAGATTAACTTTACAGTCATAACATTTAAATAATCTTAAAGTTATTCAGTCTAGTGATTCTCAAATAATTAGAAAAACTGGAAAATTTTAATTCCTTCTTTAAGAAAAAAACCAAACCTCAACCCTAAGCATAGAATCATAGAAGGGTTTGTTTTATTGAAAATTTTTGCTTAGTGTATTTTTCTTTCTAAGTATTACTATAAATTAATTCATCAAAATAAATTACATATTTCACATTGATTTCAATAGGCTTTAGATCAGGTTCAGCATGGCTTCATTTGGGAAACTGTGAGGTAATCAAAATAAGCAATCTGAGGCTGAAAATTATGCATTTGGGACATCTATAAATTTACCATTTAGTGAAATATCAGTTTTAAATCAGAAAGTAAGAAATGAAATTAATCCTTTACTACTAGATTTTTACATAAGCCCAGGGGACATGAAGAAGAAAATACATTACCTAGATAATGTCATTTACTATTTTTTAGTAAATAACATCACTATGGAAAGTAAAGTTACATATTAATATAATTCAGAATTAAACACATGGATATTAAATATGCGATCATATTAAACCCAAAATACTTATCAGATTAACTGTCACTTATAATCCTTCTGTGCTTTTCTCTCTGGAGTCAGAGGTCTTACAGAAAAAGTACACTGGAGATTTAAAATGGAATCTCAGGATAAACCACAACTTGATTCTAAGAAGCTTTTAATATCCTGAGGCACATCAGTCAGATTAGTGAGGTAATTAATCTAAAATGACAGAAAGTACTTGATACTGGCTAAAAATTTTATGGTGGTCGAAAAAGAAAAAAATAAGTAAATTATTTTAAAAAAATATTACAGACATTGAAAGACTGACTGTAGGTGCTGTTTTCCTAAGATTTCTATTTCTCATAATTAATCAAAAGAAGTTTTAATTAAAAACTTAGAAATTGAAGTTTTGGCTTTTTCACATTTCTGATGCTTTCTACTGAACTCCACGTGAAAAGAGATTTTTTTAAGATTAACCATTCCAGATGGCTCACTTATATGGTTATTCTTAGACATCCTATTTCTCCACTGCAGCCATACACATATCTACAACAGGAGAAGGATTGTATGAAATAGAGTGTATTTTTTAGTAACATCATTTATTATCCATGTGCAATGTATTATATGGTAAAAGCAAATGTCATCATTACTCTTGTGCTGATGAACATACCATTCCTCTTTTTAATTTCTATTTCAAAGTTTGTATGAAATATAAGTTTTATTTTAATTTCATTTATAACTGTGTAAACCAAACTGTAGGATAACAACCAATCAATATGATAATGAGACAATTTTAAATAAGAGCACAACTTGATCACTTGAATTTGGATGGAGATTCTGGAGATGTTTATTTATTTTATTATTATTATTAGTAGTAGTAGTAGTAGTAGTAGTAGTAGTAAACTTATTTACTAGGTATTTATCTAATCTGATTTTCTCTTTATAGACACTTTTGGGTGTATAAGATGAAGACACAATAACAACAACATTTTTTTTTCTTATGATATGAAAGTATAGAAAGTCTGCATCAATTTTTTGGCGATATAAATGACTGATGTCTAGGGTGTCCCAAAGAGTCTGGGTCCAATTTTTAACCATACATATTATAAATATGAGCAATAACTCATGATCTAGTGGTCTAAGGAATTTTATAAAAATAGGACTGATGATTTATTGAGCCAGCAGCACTGGCTCCCACTGCAAGTGGGAACTATTTTGAAACAAAGCTGAAGTAGTTTGGTGAATCTTGTCTAAAAGAGTAATAAAGTAATAGAGATTGTAACAACTGCGAGTAATGGAACAAAAGCCTGTCCACCACCTGAATAATTAAAAAAATATTAAATACTATTTTTCTCTTGCCATAGAAAGTTCAGCATGGAGAACTGAAAACTGAATGAAAAGTAGAATCTCAAAAATCAGAAGTGTATATGGACAGAAGGACAAAAAAACATGTTAAGAGGAAATATTTTATTGGGTGGAAAGGGGAAGATGTCAAGAATGAGGGAGAAAATGTTTGACTTACAGTAACTTTGAAATGGGATTTAATAAAAAAGAGAGTGAAAATATAGTGATTCATGTTTTCCTAAGTGCTTTGTAACTTTTTCTGGTGCACAAATGCTATGCAGCCTTTTGGGAAATACCTTAGTCACAAGCCAGTCTGGCAGACTCTGCTCTATGAAAACAGACTTTTAAAAAATATATAGTTGTCTGAAATTAAGGTTTGAATTGCAAATAAATCTTAAGAACTATCAGGAATCCAGAATATTATTGAAGTCATTATGAGCTTTGTGTATTCAGCAGTTTTTTTCTAACTTGTGGATTTAAGGCTTCAGAGACAAGCTTGAAATGTTTGGCTGAAGTATTTTCACTCCTCAGCTGAACTAAAAAATGGGAGAAGATAGGATTTTATAAGTTTAATATAAACTTATCATTCTGAGAGAGTTGTATGCATTATGAATAGCAAATTTCCAATTGCAATACTTACCACTACACTGTTGAAAGAATTATTGGCATCTGGTGCCTCCAAAGATTAGCAGTCATACTGCCTAATCAGTTTGACTAGGAGAGAGTCATAAAAGTAGGAAAGGTAATCTGGAGTGCAGATATGTTCAAATGGGTAGCAAGGAGAGTATATAACCTCAGAGTAGTTTTATTTAATTTAGGGAAATATTCTGCTGCTGATCCAACCAGACATGGGCAACAATGAGGTGATTACATGGCAAACACAGTAAAAAAATAAATAAATAATTTTGAATGCATTTATTTCCTTTATTTATTTCAGTCATAAAGTAATCAATTAAAATGAATTTCATAATTTTTCTCTTCCTTCAGTGAATGTATTAATTCTGTAATTCTGGGAGTGTAAGGAAGAACAACAGATGAGTTTACTGATTGTCAGACTGATTAATAACTGATGAAGAAAGCACTTGTAAGAATTATTTAAAAATGTTAGAAGACATATCTCCACTCAGACACGCACACACACACACACACACACACAGAGAAAGGAATAAACCATCTTTTTCTATAGATGTTGACAACTATGAACATATCCATTACAGATTTAACTTAATAGCAGAAAAGAAAAACTAGACATAGTATGTCAGTAGCTCAGGCAGAGGCAACATAAAAAAGCTGTTGACTTCCATTTTCATTCTGAATAGGACAGGGTGAATCCTGAGTTATTTGCCCTGGGAAATATGGTATTCACTCTAGACCAAGAGGTCTCTGACTTTTGTCATGTCTTTTTCCCTAGACTCTCAGAGAAGTCCTTACTATAGCACCTGTGAGGCTGCTTTTCTTATTCTGAAATGAGCTCTGAAATAGATAAAATGAGGCCCAACAGAGATGTATCTGCTCCTCTCCACTGACTGCAATCAGATCACTTATGGCATGGATTACGGCATGGATTAAAGCCGTCCAACAACATTTGACTTTGGAAATAACTGCTAATAAATTACTTTGGAACAAGTAATTTCTTGCATTTTATTACTTATATATAATATGAACAAATGCTCTTAAAGGATAACATCATCTTTTGTGAATCACAACCCAGTACAGAGGAGTAAGAAAATGTCCTATAAGTCATGGAGTATATCCTTAGGACAGGGCTCCAAGCTGAGAGCTTCAAACCATGAAGGCTCCTTGAGGCTACAACTTTCTTCATATTATTCCTTAGCTAGTATTAAAAGAGGTTTTTGCTTCCTCTGGCAGAGGTTGCAGAGGCTGCTGGTACAGATGCAGAAACTGGGAAACATTTTATTTCATTTCAACACATGCTTCTGACAGTCCCAGCTCAATCTGGGCCTGCAAAGTTCTCTAATGTCTGCACAAGATTCAGAAACTCTCACCATTTTCTGTGAACACTGATATTTTTGAGAGAGAAAGACCCTTTGTCAAGGTCATGGAAATTATAGCACTATTTTCATCTACCTCTCCTCCATGCAGGTCTGCTTAACAAGACTAGAATTGAGAGAATGTCTAAAGCCAAAGGTAACACTTTTAAGAGCAGGGTTGTAACAAAATCCCTTAACCCCACTTTTGATTAATTATCAATTACTCCTGGGGGGATTCTGATTGAACAAAAGTGGAGAATTTTTCAAAATCAGCGATTGGAATAACCTTCCTTGCAGAAATGGTGGATTTTCCAACATTGCACTCTTCTAAGATATGGTTGCTCAGGATGCCAAACCATCTTGTCTAGACCATGTTTTTGACAGAAAAGATTGGACTGGATGACCCTTGAAGTGTCTTTCAGCCTGGTATTCTATGATTTATGTTTCTATGAATATATCATGTTGCATTTCCTTGTGCTCTTAAAATTTCAATGAAATAATTTTACATAGCTGTTTTTAATGTGTCGTATTTTAATAAATACTTTCTGACCAATCAAAATTTGATATTGTTAAAAAATACCTAAATTTTTGGAGAACTTTATTTTAAAACAGACTCATGAATTCCAAGGTATTTTTTTAACTGTTGAGCTCTTTCTGTTGACCTGTTATGAGACATAAGCAAATTTGTGATATATATGTAAAGAGTGTGATTTTAATGTTAAATACTAAATGAAATTATTTAATTATACACACATATGTAAAGAAAAAGTTATGCCTGCCCACACATACACAATACAGTTTTATCCCTGTTATATGCATGCATTATATATGGCATACAGGACATGGAGATTTTGCCCTAATTACTGTCTGTTAAGACTTAAGAATTAGAAAGTTTGGGGGTTTTCAGTTATGTACCAGAATTTATATAACGTGTTTAAAATGGAATTGTGATGAGAAGATGTGAAATGAGATCCCAACTCAATTTTTTTTTTTTTTTTGTTATATACTGTTCTCTCATGGTCTGTTAGTAATTTTTCCCAAGCAAGCAGAATTTTTATCTTGATGCACCATGGCTGAATTTCAGAAGAGAGTGAAATTTACCATAAATTTATCACTGTATTTCTAAAGATGGAGATAAAGAACATTATTCATTTCCCTGTCAAATAGACATTTAATGGAAGCTTGAGGCTTTGTCCTGTGTGAGGTAAAAGAGAAGAAAATCCTAAGCAGCAAATTAAGAGCAGGCTGGGATTTTTATTACTTTGGAGAAAAGTTCTTAAAACAAGGCCAATGAGACTATAACCAGAATGAAAAATTAATAAGACATTCTAGATAGAATCCATTTAAATGGCTTATAGTCAAGAAAACATATCATTGTATTTTAAGAACTCAGTGTAGTTAAAACCATATGAGAAGTTTTACAATTCCTTTGGCATTGGCATGATGCACAATTTTTTCCTGCAGGAAAACATAGAAAGGTGATATGTTGTCATCAATAAAGCCTTCCAAGGTTACCCCTATTTAAATAGAAAGAAGGATGTTCCTATGTTTGAACTGGTGCCAAACAGCCTGTGTCCAGTTCTGAGAAGTGTGATAATCAAAAATTGATATAAAATATTATGTGTCCTTTTTCTTAGAATGAGCGAGAAGAAGAGCAATAAATAAAGGTGGTTTTGCTAAATTCTTAGTAATTCTCACTAGATTAATACAGCCCATTGATCTAGAGAAAACAGTTGGGTAACTAGGACTAAGGATAAATATACAAATAACAGCAATTAGACATTCCAACATGTATTTTGTTCCTTTTTCATTATATTTATTTTAATGAGACAGGACTATCTTGATATTCTGTGTGGTTTTTTTTGCTATAAAATCATAATATATAGTTGTCAGATGTACAAGAACACTATAAAATTATGAATTAAGTTAATAATTGCAATGTAGCATTAAATTGCTGATTCGTAAGGGAAAACTATTTTCATTAAATTTTACTATTAAAATTATATTAAAGGAAATAGCAGTGGTTTTTTTTCTAAAAATCTTATTTTACATGGCTTTAGCTAGGAACATGATACTTTCACTGGCATGTAACTTTTGATACTTTCATCCCAATAGGTATTACCTAGAACTCTTATTCAGAATTACTTTAATGATATTCTGTAGGGTAAAGTTGATTTTACTGTGTCTGAGTGAATCTATTGTTAGCCAAGATCACATTGACAGCATACTCAAAATTTATACTTCAAAAGTGAATGTATATTTCTGGTTTTAGGCTTTTGGCTTAGCTGAATATTGTGACACCCATGTTTTTCATTAAGCAGAGTCTGGAATTTAAACAGCTAGTTAATCTTCTTCTGCTATATCAGAGGACTTTACAGCAGCCATTTCTTGTGCAAAACACTTCTATTTAGAGAGAATTGCTTGGAGATTACAGTTGTTCAAAAATAGTGCTTCAATCTTTAAAGAGTTTTTAAAATCCTTTTGACTTCTCTCAACATATGCATAAAATACACTACTGACAAAGCTCAGTAGCTAGGCAAATGGAGAAACATGCAGATTTCTGAAGAAATCAACTTAGCTAAGTCTGGCATTGTTTTAACATCTCAGTCTTTATTGTACATAGCCAAAGAAAACATCTTAAAATTGAATGAAACTTGAAAGGCTTTTTAAACCAAAATTAATACTATTGCTTTTTAAACTAAAATTAATGATAATAGCTCTGAAATTAACACCTTGGTATAGGATACATTCTGGGGCAAAGGCTTCAATGGCCACAAGAAAAAAGTTGAAATAGAATAGTACTGAAGGTTATTAACACCACTGCAAAGGAAGTGGACAGTGTTTCAATATGAACTTGTACAGTACAAATAAAAAATATGTAACAGGAAATTTTATTTCATTCTATGTAAAATGAAATTTTCCCTGCTGCAAGGTGTTTAAAGTAGAACTGAATGAATGCATTCCTTCTCAGAAAGCTATATAATGCTTATCGGATAGGAAAATGTAAAAATTTGCATTTTAAGGATCACTTGACATACATGTCATATCAAAAGTCCAAAACCCAAATAGCATTTCCATTCCTAGCCTCATAATGCTCAACCTAAAGTTGAAAATTTTACTATCATTCATCCACATTGAAAAAAATATCTAACACAACCTAATTGTCATTTCCATCTATAATTCCAGATGGCCTGTACAATTTAATGTCAATTGTCACACTTTTTTGGTGTGATTATGAAATTATCTATGCATTTCAAAATCACTTTGAAGACAGAATAACTTGATTAATAATTTCTGGACTACATCCAGCATTGTACCCTAAGTAGCATGAATGCAGAGCTGATTTTATATCCACAGTAAATAAAAAATGTCAATATGAGCTAATTTGAATGGAGAAAAATCATTATTCTTATTTATTCTTATATCATCTTGACATCCTTATGGCCACTGACCTTTCTGTAAACTTGTCATTCTGTGAGCTGCTTCCCAAACCTGCAAATAGGAAGAAAGAGAAAAACCTAGGAAGAAAATGAAAACTTTCTGTTCTATAAAGATAATACCTGGATTCCTAAATTGCTCTGTATGCACTACTATTAATACTACATTTCTTTGATATAAAATCATATTTCAGCAGTGGCTGGTACAGTGGCACAGGAACAGGTTCTGTGTGGCTCAGCTGGTGTCCCACTGCTGTGTGCAATGCCCCTTGCAAACATTCTGGTTGTAACTGCAGCCTGGGACTTTATAGCAGAGCGTTTTACACAGCTGTTTATGCATAGTTGGCAGCTACATAATGCACTTATCTCTGAATAACTGATTCTGCAGACAAAGGGAAAAATTGAAAGAAACGTTTGGCTTGGGTCATACTAAAACAAATGAGTCTCTTTATTTCTTCTGAATGAAAACAGTGCAAATATTTTAGTTTCTATCAAATTAGCATCCAATTATTTCTTAATTATTTTTTTCAGCTATTGTTTTAATTTTGTTCTCTTAGCTTTGCCCTTTGAGACCAGTCTTACTTTCAATATACTTACAAGCAATATACAAAGAAAACTGAGTTTGCAGTGGGGTTGGGCTCAAAGTCTCTTCTGCTTTTCAATACACCTTGTGGCTTCCCAAGTTACCGTAACACTTCTACAAAGCAAGAATCAGCTGTGGTGGTGCATCTGATCAGTGTATGCAGAGTTAATTGGCAGGTTAATCAGCACTGATTGCTCAGTTGAAGGTGGCTGAACTCAGCCCAATTCTCCCTCACTTCTCCTTCAGCCTCACCACAATTGATCACATTACCTTTCACACCTTTATCAAGCTGTTAATTTCCTTGGTCTTTAAGAGTTTTATTCTGCTTGAGGTATCAATTTAATGTTAAATGTGTGTGACATCTTCTCATGGTTACAAAAGGCTATAAAGATGGACTAAAAAGGAGTTATTGTATAGCCAGTTTAATTTTAGGTAGATTCATTATCCCAGTCATCTTGAAATGAAAGGACAAGAAATTTTGTTTCCAAATTTCAGGATGAACATTTTGTTTAATGTACTTCTTTCAACAGAAATATTCACTAGTTGCCTGATGACAACAATTTATTAATTATTTTGGAGAAAAATCTGGATGTTGATTAAATCTGATTTGTCAGATTCAGTTCTGTATCTTTTCAGCCTCTAGTCTGTTGTACAGAGTTTTTCTACTGGATATGTTAAAAAGGGTCTTAAAATACAATAAGCAAAACAGCAGAATAATTTAAAATAGTATTTCATGCCAACTGAAAAAAATTCCAAGGAAAAAGAATACAACTGATTTCTGGATGTGAAGCATTTGTTCCCTCTTTAGAAGCAGTGACAAATCCCCACCATTTAGGTAAGCAGGTTTAAGGGCAGTGACTGAAATATTTTCTCACTCCTGATGTTTGAATATTGTGCAACTCTGGGGACTTTCTAATGCATGTAGTGTGATGCCTTAAATACAGATAAGGCAAGAAATGGGACATACTAAGGTGCACATCCTGTAGAGGAGCAGATAAAGAGCTTGAGCTGCCACAGAACTCTGCTTTAAGGGCAGCCAGGGTTGATTTGACTGCTGTGGCCCATGCCACTTATGACAAAGTTGGAGTGGCTTATCAGCTGCTTTCTACATGGTGGCTTGTTTGTGATTGTCATGGAAATGTGGATGGGATGCACATCCTTACTGTCAAGCTCTGTTTCTCCTAGTGTGTGTCAGAAGGGTAAAGTTAAAAGAGAAGTAAGAAGTAAGTTAAAAGAGAAGCTAAAGAAGGAAGGGAAAGAAAGTTCTCAAGCTCTTGTACTGATGGTGGAAACCAGTGCAGTGCCTTGCTTTGGTGCTTTTGGTGCACTGGCTACATTTAATTCTTCTGCAGATTAATACAAATAAACCCTTGAAGAGAAAGGGGCCTGGTGATAAGTAAAAGATATTCCTTACTTGGACGGTTAGGGGAATTTAGAAGGATCTGTGTATTTCTTCCTAGAAAAAAATAAAGCAGAGAGACTAACACACCTAGCACTTGTTTTGTATGTTATATATTAGATTACCTGTGAAAAAATAAAAATGGAATATATGGGTACTCAAAAATGTCTTCCTTGTGAGTTTTATAAATTAGACAGCTAAAGTTCATTTAATCAATTCTGTTTTCATCCCATTCCTCTTATCTAGAGAACAATATTCCCAGGGCAGACAGTCATGCACAATATCTGTTTGGCTTGCCATGGACAGCTGGGCAGCCTTAGGCATGCAAGATGCTCATTAATGCTTGCTCGCTGCAGGTCTCCCCCGTGTTCACCCATGAACACCTTTTTCTGTTGCTCCCAAACAAAATATTGTGTTTGTATTGAAATTGGCAAAACTCAGTCTTGCAGAAGTGCTCTGAGTGTACAGCTGCTCTCTGTTTCCAACAACTTCTATGTAGCATGATGCCCACAAGACATTGTTCTGGGAAACACTGAGGACAGATAGCAATTAGAAATTCCTAGTAGCCTGTGGTGAGTGCCAGATGTACGTTTACCTTTAGGTACTATCAGCCACACGTAGCTTGAGGTCCTGCTTGCAAAGGGAAAATCATAGACATTTTCCAGTTCACGAGGAAGCTTGTAAACAATTTTCCATATTCTCCAAAAGCGTTTTTGCATTTCTTTGGAACTCAAGGCTTATTAAATAGCTAAATGTGATGAGGAATGCAGGCAGAAGAATCTAATGAAGTTTCAGGCCATTTTGATGGGGACATTCAAAGATGTCCCAGGAAAGCTATTTGTACTGGGGATATTTTTTGGGCTCAAGTTCTTCCAAAGATTGTGAATCTCCTGGTAAGTCCAAGAAAACTGACTCACAAGTTGAAATATTTCATGCCTTATGGCCTTTTAACCTCATACTTTCCAAGAACTTATTGGTCTATATATGAAATCTTAATAGCTAAACCTGTCTCCTGACTTTCCCCACATACTCCCCCAGCCCTTCAGCTCCCCTTTGCTAACAACCTGGCCTTAGTGAATCAGGATGTCTGCCTTGTTCTTAGCAACCAGTCTTCTTTGTTCCCTGTTTAGCTTTTCTCTCCCTTTCTCGTTTAATAAATACTTTGATTTAATTTATTAAATTTTAATTAATATAACTCCAGACTTGCATTATATCCATCTCTCTTGTTTGTTTGTTTACACTGTCCTTTTCCTGCAAGGCTTGGACAAATGTTAAAGATATTTAGGCAGAGCTAAAATAATGGCAGAGAAAAATGTCAATAGGATTTGGGCAGGGTTTACAAAGTTTTCTGTCTGAAGTTGTCAAGGGACCTGGTGTGCAGGTATAAAGTAAACCATTCAGACACCTGGGGATTTTGCACATCTAAACCTGGAAAAATAGAAGATTAAGATTTTAAGTGTCTTCTGAGATCATGGGGAGATTGCTGAGATAAAACTGCAAAGCCAGATTTAGTGATGCAGTTCCACCTCCACAACTGATTTAATGAACAAAACCCTAGATATAAATAACTACCTAAATAGTTCTGAAACAAGCCCTGAAAGTCAATTTGCTTTAATGAATCAAGATCCTTCTAATAAGTTGTCTTAAATTGTGAAAATTCATAATAAAAATGAAAATAAATACTTGTATGTAGTAAGGATAATAAAACTTACTGTTCAAATTTAGGCTAATATGACAATGCATCTGTTAAATATCATGGCTGTGTTCTGTCAGTCTGAGACAGCATTTTTCCAAATCAGTTTTCTATGAAATCTTATTCCTTATTTTCTACTGTTATCAACTCAAGATATTTTTTGGTTGATGTGACTGTTGCTCATTTAGAAAAGGGTAAAAACTGTGTTAGCCCTTAGCTAGAAGTTATTTTCCTTCTGGCTGATGGTGTGCCTTTCTACCACTGTGCTGAGCATCACTAGAAAGGATTTAATTGTTCAGAACGCAAAATGTCTGTGCATATGGCTTCTCCAATATTGTAACAATAAATCTGTCATTCTGCTTGTAATTCCAAATGTTTGGAACTTCCTTATATGATGCTATCTCATCAATAGATCACATTAATGCTCTGTGGATAAATAGTGCCTTCCAAAAACTAAAATCTGTAAGATTAGACATGGAAATCTTTTTTCCCCAAAACTGGTTTGTTCTTCACAATATTTGAAATATCAGTGAATACCAGAAATTTCACCAGCTTACACAGTGGCAACACCTTCAATAAAGTTACTGGTTGATTTTGTACAGATTTCAAAATAGGTTTATTACATTTTTAATGTGCTTTGCGGGTGAATGGGAAGAAGGTAAGCAAATGCTCTCAGGAAAAATCTGTTCTTTGTTGCTCCTAAAAAATTCAAAAAGTTGGCACATTTTTATTCAAAATAAATTTTAAAAAATTATGGAAAATTATTTTAATATATTAAAAACTGATGGAAATCTTGGTTTTCTAGAAGGCAATCATGGTCTTCTTAAATGAAAGATCTTGTTGCCGCAGTTAAAAGGAAACATAACAGAATATGTTAGATAAAAGGATAAATCACAAAATCAAAACCATTTTGTTTGGTGTAGAAGATGGTCTCTTTTGTCACAAACTATCTCTGATGAAAAACCAAACTGAAAGTACTGTGCAATCTTTTCATCTTCCTGCTTTGGGCTGGGGGTTGGGCATACAACTCAGGACATCTGACTGATCCAAGCTGCTGTAAAATATGAAAGAGCCCCATGCAAATAGACACAGAAAGGTCATGATTCTCTCATGGGGTACAGACACATCACAAAAATGACTGACTTCCCAACTGCTGTCACTTTGGGACACTCAATTGAAACCAGATTCATGGCTACTTACCAAAATTTTAGAACCAAAAATAGTTGACTAAACCAATCAGAAAGCTGGGAACAAATGTTTTGAGGTGGAGGAATCTCGATAGTTTTAACTCAGTGTCAATAAACTGGAAAAATATATCATCAGTTTAA
The DNA here is from genome assembly GCF_012460135.2 of Molothrus ater. NCBI lineage: Eukaryota > Metazoa > Chordata > Aves > Passeriformes > Icteridae > Molothrus > Molothrus ater. The sequence goes on from NC_050479.2 coordinate 21,468,272, forward strand.
AAGAGTAGCTGGAAAACAGATTTTCTCCCCCTCTTTAAGAGGCTCCTGTTGTTCCTTGTTTTCTGAAGTAGTAACTGTGATCAGAGCTTTGTAGAGAAGTTTTAAGATGCAGTGGAAATTAGTGTCATGGATTCATGGAAGCCATCTACAGGGGATTTCTCTGATACTTTATGTAATTTGTTGACAGGAACATTACGAAAATCCTAGAAGAAAGTGGTCCAACAGCAGGCGAGGAATGTTTTTCATTCTGGATTGGAGAACAGAATGGGGGAGGATGTGGGGGGTGGTGCTTCAAAGACAGCAATTCTTAGAAGTTCTGGTTGAAGCTTAAAATGAAAAATATGCTTCCCTGCTCCTTGTCTGCTGGTGGAAAAAAAAAAGAAAAAAAGAGAAAAGTTTCAGTAGTATATTATTAAAATAAAAACTTGTTCCCTAGACAATTCCAAGCATCATTCATAACACATTCCTCCTGACTGCACTGAGGATGTTTGTCTGATAAGGATATTCTATAAATTAAATATATATATACTTAATTATATTTACTTAAGTGCACAAAAAAAAAATTTAGATTTTCCTACTGATGTAATAAAGTTGAAAAAAATATTCCAGGAAAGGTAAAAAAAAGGAAAAAATATTGGTAACTATTATAACTGTCATCTTGCCCATATGGAAAGAACATATTTCTAGGAAAATAAAATAAGTTTTAAAAATAGCATAATGAATTCACCCATTTGCTCTTAGCTTGAAGACTAAATACTAAACTGGCTTGTAAAACAAAAAGGGTTTCTTAATGCAAAGAGATATTAATATGATATTTAATAGGTTTAATATGTTCTAATGTGTTTTAAAATAGATTTTTTTCATTAAAAAAAGGCAATGGGGGCATCAAGTTAGACTTGATAGTTTGTTAGAAAGGAGAAGTTTTATGTCTAAGTAAATTATTTCTGCTTATGTATTGCAATATGACACCATTTCTTTCAGCCACTTTATGCTTCATTTTCTTTCAGTTTTTGTGTTGACCTCACTGAAGATTCACTAAAAATCATTATGCATTTTGAAAACTGAACTTGAGCTGGGGATATAGTTATGCCTCATTAAAGGAGAGGGAGTCATTAATGCATTAGCTGTCTTTTGATTTCACATGGTATTGTAGTTTAGTTACCTAGCTCTTGTAAATGCTCACTTGAAAAAAAAAATTCAGGAGTTCAGTCTTGAGAAATGGGATCAACTGATGAAATAAAATATGTTGATCACCACAGCAGGTTTGTATATGGCAGGAGGAGATTAAATCTTGTGTAATAATCAAATATTCAGTGAAGTTTCTTTTCCATAATTGTGTTGTGAGGTTTTACATCTGATGCCTCTGTGGGTTATCACAACATGAGTCCCTGCATACGTGAATATGGAGATGGCGCTGAAAGTAAAAGTGCACTTATGTTTTGTAAACTAGTGGAGATACTACTTTAACTATTTCACTTTGACCAGAATTTCTAAGCTACATAAGCAATCAAAATAATGGGCTGATTTTCAAATCTTGCAAGAATCCATGGTGGCCAGCGCATTATTTTGCAACAAGTTTTTTTTAAAGTTATGAGAGGCATTTCACTCAAGACTGCCCAGATCTGCAGCTATAAATCCAAACTGCCATGTGAATAGAGAATTCAAGTAATCACCATGTTCCATCTAATCTCTCTCAAAAAGGTAAGAAACTTAAAATTGCTGAAGAAACATCTAACATAATTACATTAATTTAATCCAAACACTAATTCTTCTGAATATATCAGGAATTTCTGAACGGAATTCTCTACTTTCCTGTCTCTGTCAGTCAGGAATTTTCGACTGAGTTTGATCCTCTTAAGTCTATTGCTAACTGGGGATGATTAGGACATCAGTTTTAAACCTGAAAATTAATGTATAAAAAATATATTTAAAAAGTCTCATATCTTTCTTCAGGTATAAACTAACATCCATGTAAGTAAAGCTATTTTTTTTTCCCGATTCCCGAGGGTCAGAAATGTTCTGGGTAGTCAGGCTTGCAGTTCCTTGTAGATGTACTTGGCAGTATCCTTAGAAATTACTTAAAATCCCTAAAGAAAGAAGGATCCATGTACTTACCAAATGCCAATATAATTAATCTGGGAAAAACATGCACATTTGAGTCACTGGTTCTAACATGGGAATATACTGATCTGTGGGGAAATATCTAAGGATAAAACCATAAAATGGATTAAAAGAAATATTTAATTGTATTTTTAATTAATATTAAATTACAGTATTTGTACCTTTTTTCCAAAAGTAGAATGAAAACATTTTTGGTTTATTTCCATCTGAAAAGAGCCATGCAGCCTTTGACAAAAGGAGCTGAGTTTAAAACACAGACTCTTTTTTTCCTGACCCTTTTGTTCCCTTAGAAGAAGAGAAACTCCAAGTTTTCAACTTACTTATGGTATCACTGCTTCATTAGCAGTAAGTCCCTATGTACTATATCGAGAGTATCTCAAAGTATTTGAGAAAATTATTTTTTAGTCAATAATGACAATAAATAAATGTTGGAAAAGCCTTCAGTATCTATATGCCTTTTGTTATGAGCTGTTTCTGTCATCTGGAATGGATGTATGTGTGGGAAGTTAAACAAAATCACTAAGTAGAATGAAGAAAAATAAGGATATTGCATTTGTGGGGCCCTTTTCACAGAGAAGAATTTGGAATGATGTTTCTGGAGCTCCTACTTGAGTTCCTAATCCCATCTACTCCACCCAAACAAGTCTAGTGCTGTTTGCTTTCTGTCTGGTACCCACTCTAGTATTGGTTCCTCTCCATTGGATGGAAAAGATGAAAAAAAAAGTTTTGTCTGGGAGACCATGAAGTTTTGCAGTTATGGTGGTCCTTGGAAGAGACAGAAATATAACCCTCCTGAGTGGAACAGCATCTAGAGCTATGCCTCTCCCACCTCCTGAAGGACTATTTTGGCCACTGGACTCCTACTGGAAAACCATTGGTGTCATATCTTACTTTTGAGCCTACCCTGAGCAGAGTCACAACACAGTGTTTATCAGACTTTAAAATTTGCATGAAGATTTATTCATATGGTTAGTGTGGGAAAATAGAGGTGATGGACTACTGTCTAAATTTCAGGATGCTTTTCAGCTTCTAAATCCTCTCTCAGGTAGGCTCTCAGTGTGCTGGCTGCCATTTCCCATATTCTCTACACTTAAGACACAATAACAATTCCTACCACAATAATATTTTATATGTCTTAAACTATTTAGATCTGAAATTTTCCAGAACTGAGTTCTGGGAAACAGAAAGTTTTGTCTAACATTTTGAGTAGACAGTTCAACTGAGCAGTATGCAAAAATATATAGTTGATAAATTATGGAACTGCTCCTGTAACTTGGAATTATGAGAGCAAGAAAATTGCTTTCAGTGAGATTTATTGAAATTATAGCTTAACATCATGAGTTGGGCATGGTTAGTGTTTGCCTCACTGGATTTTAGCTTAGCATCTGAGGTGTTTCAATGAGCAAGGCTGCACTGGGCGCTCATGACTGATATAGATGTTGAATAAAAAATAGCCAGTGAGTTCTCTGTGACACTCTGCTGTCATTCCCTATAGCTGTTCTTAGGTGTTCACAGTTGTGAAGTCTCACACAGTTTTACAGTCATAAGAGAGAGTTTCTTACTTCTGCAGATGGTCCTGATCCAAAGAAGACCATAGCCTGTGACTTGAGGTTGGGGTACATCTGTCTAATTCCAGATGCCTGCAATGAGATTCATGTGAGTCATTGGGATGAGGTAAATCCAACCCTGCAAATGCCTCCTTCAATCTGTTGATTATAAAGGCTGTCTAATATAAATTGGATCAGTGATGAATGTTTACTTTTCATTGCTACTGAGTTCAGTATATTTTCATTGAGGACAAATGTCTGCTACAAATGTCCCCATGTTTGTTTTCTGCAAAACGATGGAAAATATCATGCACAAGCTCCTTTGATGTGGAACTATGACCAAGCAAAATAAAATGGTCTTATCAGAGTGATAACCTTCTTGTAGGGGCAAATTATATATATAATTTTGTCCTTAATAGTGTATAGTGGAAGTAATCTTGCAAAGGTCAATAGAGGGAAACAGCTGATATTAATTTTACAGTGCCAAAAGTCTATGATTTCTCAAATAGTCTGCTTTTGGAAAGCTATTACTACAACTGCATACATTTACTATATATGGAAATTTTGAATTTTTGTTAATCATGTATTAGTTTAATTTAAAGCTACATTATTTTTACCATTTTTCTCTAGGTCTTCAGAGGATTTAGAGTTTAATTCCTATTGTTCTCAATGCCTTTGAGGGTCTAGAGTTTGATTGATATATTTAATTTTGACCATAATTTCCTTCAACCATCAAATTCACTAGTCAATCAATAGATAAGGCATCATGTGCCTATTTTGTTTATATAGATATGCAGCTCTAAAAAACAAAGGGAATTGCATTATAGTGTTGCAAAACCCAATTAAGGAAAAGGAAAATTAGAATCAGGTTGTTTCTTTTCCTACATTCCTCCCAAATTATTGCCTCTGGTGAGATTGTTACAACCACATTAAAAATACAGTTAAAATGGAGTATAAACCAAACCCTCTCTATTTATAATTTTCTTTTAGGAAACAAGATTTTGAGAAAATGGAAACAGTCCAATCAAGAGAATCAGGAAACTTGTATCTTGGTTTTCAGAAATGTTAGAAAATACAGCAATATTAGGAAACTGGTAAAAATTGGCAGTTGCATGGATGGTTCAGAATCTGAAATAGTTTAGAATAAACAACAATTAATACTAGCTACTACATGTAAATGTTATAGTATGAAAAGAAAGGTTGTATTTCAGAATGCTTTCGAGCCTAAAAAACCCGTTAGCTGTACAGACATTTTCCAAGAGAAGAAGACAATTCAGGGTGTGTCAATGAAGAGTGATGGACAAGAACATACATCTGCAAACCACAGACGCCACTGTACAACCCAGCCATGAATGAATTTACCCAGCTGGCAGAAAGCAAAAGTTCAAATCAAGACCAAAAGTGCCAAACAAAATTATTTTGTTTCAAATACATAGCTCCAGACCTGAAGCTGTCCCTAAACTCTTCCCAGATGTCCTAACCTTAGTCAAATATTTCATTGTGGAGTCATGCTGTGAGTGCTCTCTGGCTTGTTTATTTGAGGCTCCAGGAGGAAAGATGAATTCCAGCAGTCTGGAAGGGTACAGCTGAAGAGGCAGATGAGGCACTGAGCTGCTCCAGGACTTTCCAGTTTAGATTTCACTGAAACGAATATAAGTTTTTGGGAAAGCTAATAATACTTAAGGATACATTCACACTAAATGTATTTCCAAAAGTATTTAAAATACATTACTTCCATCCATTTAAATGACATTATTCTTGTAAGGAGACAGATGTTGGGTGAGTTATTAAATACTTACTTTTCTGGTACATATATGGTCCAAATGCCCCACACAATAATACAGAAATGAGTGTTACAATACATTCCATCTGTACCTTTATCACTCATCTGTACCTGATCCAAAGAGTGGCAGATCTTTCCCCGTGAGGACAAGTCGTTAAACCAGGGCAGCATATCCTTCAAATAAATAAGCACACTTTATTTCAGGCAGCCCTCTTGCAACTCCTTTATAATGGTCATATTTACGTAAGATTAAAATCTTTCCCGTGCAAATACACTCTGTCTAAAATTCTATTCAGTTCACAAACTTGTAATAAAACAATGCTTTCAATACTTTACTCTTAGTAAGAAGGAGAAAGGAAAGGATCTCAAATTTAATATGTTGTTTTTAATTGATATGTTTATATATTTGTTTATATATGTCTCTCAGAAATAGTCTGTATTAAGTATTTCTATAACATCTATGCCAGTTGCTGTTTTGGGTGGCCATGGGGAACAATGATTGCTGTTACTGCAAATTATGTCCTGAGCATGCTCCCTTTCACCACTGTGCAAGGAGTATGAATAAAAGTAAAGTGATGACTAGTGTATAGAAATATCTGCAGGTTTTCAGTGAGATCCAGACTTCTGGGTCCTCAAAAATGTTTGGACTGAATTGCAGTTAATAATTCTGGTGTTTGTTCTTTTTTTTTCCACAGTGAACTGTCAAAATAAAGAGGGCTTTTTTCATGTAGAAGCAGATCTCAAGGTTTTTAGAAAGAAATTGAAAGATAAGCTAAAAAAGACTGAGTATCTTGTTATGTGGCTAATCCACAGAACTTCAGAAGCTTCATCAGAAAGCCTTTGCTATTTGTTTAAGGCAACACCTGCAATCAAATGTTTTTTAAAAATATATTCCCAAATATAGAGTTATGAATTATTAAAAATATTGTCAAGGATGACTTATTGTATTGTATTCTCAAGACTGAGATACATAGATAGATTAACCTGAATCAGAATGTTTATCCATACACATAGATATTGCTACTCTAAGTTTGGAAAAAAAAGTACAATTCCTGATATTTAACACAGTGGGAAAACTTGTTCTTTTTCAAAATAGATAAGTTTTCTCCTGTTGTGGGCAAAGAAAACTAACACAATCATTGCAAGTAGTGATGGTTTGAGATTTTAAGAGCAGCTACTACCATTAGGGTAGGGAATGTCAGCCAATCACTACATTCATGCCAAACAGCACTGGTCTTACATGGCAGTGCCAAACACCAATCTTTTGGTATTAAACTAAACTGTGCGGAGATGGTGGACTGCATTGTTGCTAACTAGTAACTTTAAAGACATCTTCTGAGATTTCAGCAAGGCTTTTGAGACTGTCTGTCACAACATCCTCATAAGCAAACTCAGGAAGTATGGAATAGATGAGTGGATAAATGAGGTGGATTGAGAATTGACTGATCAGCAGATCCCAGAGGGTTGTAATCAGTGTCACGGGGTCTAGTTGAGGCCTGTCACTTGTGGTGTCCCCCAGGGTTCAATACAGGGCCCAGTATGGATTGACTTTTTCATTGATGACTTGGATGAAGGGGAGATGCCTCTTCCACAACTTCAGTGGACACAAACCTGGAGGAGGAGTGGCCAATACCCCAGAGTGCTGTGCAGCCCTTCAGAAGAACCTCAACAAGGTGGAGAGATGGGCAGAGAAGAACCATGTGAAATTCAGCAAAGGCAAATGCAGAATCCTGCAGAGGGCAAGAACAACCCTCTGTGTCAGGGTGGGGGCTGACCTGCTGGAAAGCAGCTCTGTGGAGAAGACCCTGGGGGTGCTGGTGGACAACCATCTGTCCATGAGCCAGCAGTGTGCCCTGATGGCCAAGAAGGTCAGTGGGATCTTGGGGGCATTAGGGAGAGCATTGCCAGCAGGGAGGTGATCCTGCCCTCTGCTCAGCCCTGGTGAGGCCACATCTGGAGTGCTGTGTCCAGCTCTGGGATCCTGAGGTAAGGGAGACATGGAGCTCCACAAGCTGTTCCAGTGAAGGGCAACAAAAATGATTGAGGGACTGGAGCATCTCTCTTATGAGGAAAACCTGAGGGACCTGAGCCTCTACAGCCTTGAGAAGACATGACTGAGATGGAATCTCATCGATCTCTATAAGTATCTGAAAAAAGGTGACGATGGAGCCAGGCTCTGCTTGGTGATGCCAATATTGGTGGTGCCAATCTTGTCCAAGCAGTAGGACAAGAGGCAATGGGCAGAAAATGATGCACCTGAATGCAAGGAACTTGTTGCACGGGCAGCTGAGCACTGGACCAGGTTTCCCAGAGAGGGTGTGGATCCTCCCTCACTGGAGATAGTGAAGAGCCACCTGGTTGTAATCCTGTGCCATGTGCTCTGGGATGAGATCAGAGAGGTTGGACCAGATCACTCACTGTGGTCCCTTCCAACATGACCCATTCTGTGATTCTGTGAGACCCTAGGAGATTCAAGCAGCTACAACATTCATTCTTTACTGAGCTGCAGACACCTGTCAGGGCCGAGTGGGGGTGTTATGAGAAGGATTTCTAAACTGGGGTAAATAGGATTGTTTCCAGAGTTCTGGGTCTCAGTGGACATATAAGTACTTTTTGAGTGTCCACCATGATCAGGCCATGGTGTGTCCCGCTTCCCTTGGTATCCTTTTGTAAGAAGATCTGAGGGTGAAGGCTTGTGGGTTGTGGGGTGGCACTGTGTTAGATTAGGATCTGAACAGGCTTGTGTAAAGACAACAAAACAACCATGACTAGGAGCTAACTTTGTGTAGTTGAGGCTGAGTTATCAATACTAACCTTTATTTGAAGGAATTGAGAACTTTTTAAAGGCCCCTGCTAGGCTGGGAACCTGGTGTGATGATGTAGCCACACGTCTGACAGTCATTAGATTCCAGGTTCTGATCTGGGCTTTGATGCTCATGGCCCCTGCAGTCTTGGGCAAGCTGTTTCTGTGCTCTGTGCCTGCAGAAAGGAACAATGATATTCCTCCTCTTCCTCCTCTTCCTCTTCAGAGAGAGGTTATGCAAATTCATTACTGACTGTTTGTGAAGGGCTTTGAAGTAGAAAATCACTCCATAATTACTAAGTATTATTTAATAGCTCTTTTATAGTAGGCATTTCCTTCTGAATTGCCCCGTTTGATGTTTCATTAAAATGACATCATGCTCACTTGCAAATTACAGTGGTAGGTCATGTGCTTGCCAGGATAATGGAGCATGAAGAATATAGACCTGCCTCCCTCTAAATAAATTAATTTGCAAAAATTATCACTGCTGAGGCCAGACTGTAGGTCTCGACTTTCTCACATCCATGACCCTGGTCATACACTGGTTCTTCTTTATTTTTATTGATTATTGTAACATTAATTTGAAACTACTCTTTCCATCATATCATCCAGGGATCTTTTCTGTCACAGATGAAATATTGGTCTATTTTTGATCTATAAGTTAAATGCCAGAGGTTAAAACAGGACTATCATTTGCTGTAACTGCACTCCTAGCAAGGCCAACAAAAAAAAAAAAGGAGAAAACCACAAGAAAATAAAAATAAAATTGTTCTACTTGGCTTTGGTTTTGAAAAGGAAAAATATTTTGGTCCTTGTGCTGTAGTTTTATGAAGGTGAGCATGTGAGTGCTGTGCAGGGACCATCTCAGACTTCTGCTCCAGTGTATTTCATGTTTTGGATGCTCAGGCTGTGTCTGAACTGCTGGATGAGAGAGCGTCAGGCTCTTATTCCCCAGATACATCCCATCCAGGAAGCTGTTAGTTTCTTCATGTGTCTTCAGGTCTTCACCTGAAAGAGCACCTATTTTAATAGGCAGGACTCAGGCCTGGGCTTGATGTGAAGTTACCTGTTGCCAGGATGAGTATCTGGGAGCTGGGACTTTGGAAAACACCATTTATCCCACAACTAGAAATAGAACTCCAGGGGCACTGCCAGACAGACAGACCTTTCTGGATTTTAGGGAGAAATAAAATTTTTTTCCTAAACTACCATCATGGCTCTGCTGTTTTAATTCATTATTTATTACAGGATATTCAACCTTAACTAGCAGTTTACAAAAGTGGATATTATTTTTAGTTCATTTCTCTGTAAAACATCACATCCTAGGATAATAACAGAATTGGTAATTATGAAGTGAAATCACTTATTGGACTCACAAAAATAGTAAATTGGAATGTTACTTTACTAGTCTTTGGAATGATTTCTGGCTAATGAGTAGGAAGCATCTTCAAGTTATTTCTTTACAAACATGGATTTATATTCATAGCTAAAAACCTAGGACATCTTTCAGGAGAAATATACAGAAATGAAACATGGGCTGTTCCATACTTTTCCTAGTTTTTTATGTTTTCAGTATAAGGATTATATGTAGTGGGACAAAGAATAACCATCAATATCTGTATTCTCAACTAAAAGGAACATAACAGGGAAATAATTCTACTTTGGATGAAAAGGCACATACCAAGGACCTGCATTCCCCAAATGAAAGCTGATATTCAGGAGAGATAGCAAAAGTTAATGTTCTGGAGAGCAGAACATGCTGTTAAGTGTCTATGGCACCAGTGCAGTGGGAAAATGTCTGGATATGCTATTTGCCAAATAACTGTTATTTGTGAAGGAGTAGCTCCAAAGTCATATCCTACTGCTTTGGCACACTGAGAGATCCAATAAATGAAGACAGACGCTGAACCTGGCCTTGATGTATCCAATGTAATTAAGGAAGAAATCTTAAAGAACATTTTCCTAGTAAATTAAAAGAGAATGTTTTTGGTTTTTTTAACTTTTAATGTTGTAATGTATCATTCTTGGTGTCCCCAGCCAGTCTAGTTTTTTGTGGGGTTGTTTTTTTGTGTTTTTTAAAGTGGAATCCCACTGAAAAATGTAGAAAAATGGATGAAACAGTGAAGCTGAAAAACCTGAAAGTGAAATTTTTTATTTGATTTCCTAAGCTGTAAAAAAGAAAGGCAGATAAACATAAAAACAATAAACATACTAACATAATATATTCCCATAATCATTCACATTCAGTTGCTACAATTAACTTTTGCTCCCTCAGATCACAAAGGTGAGTTGTATATTACCCTTTTACTGGGGGGAGGGCGGGGGGAACAACAGCCCAGTGAAAGAGAAAGAAGCAGCTCTGAGTGTTCAAATTAAAAACTTGCATCCTTAGATGCTTCAACTTGGCTGACCAATTTTATTTTTCAGAGGAAAAAAGTCACATATGACTCCTGTTTGGAAATGAGTTCCCTTCCTACGGCTCATCTCCTCCACAGCCAAGGAGAACACCCTCTCTCTGCAGGCTGCTGGCAGTGATGACATCCAGAGCCCTCACAAGCCTGGGGCTTCATCTGTCTGTCAGAAATAGGAACCCAGCAGATAAATCACTCCTACAGCCCTAGTTTTCTTGTGTTACTAAATTCATGAGAAATGTGAAATCTTTTAATTTAGAAAAGGCAAATGAAAATTTCATGTGTACCCTGTTTGGGGTTGGCAATTTGTTTGGAACAAAATTCTTCCTGTATAAAATAAATGGAAAAGCTCTATTTCCACATTATTGTGCCTTACCTAGTCTTCACATAGCAAGAGAGATTATGTCTTTTTTCTGCCGAGGTTTATTACACATGTTCCTTCTGAATAGCTGTTGAAGAATAATTCTTGAGAATACTGGTATTCACTCTGTTAAAGTTTGTTATGGATATTAGAATACAAAGTCTGATTTGCATCTTAATGAAATGCCCATATTCTACATTGCCTCCAGCCCATCAGTTATTTGAAATTATATTTCAGGTCACGCTCAGTTTAAAAATTAATTGAAAATAAATTAGTCCCACAAGGATATAGCTGTGAACTGTAATTTTGAGTGACAATAGGATAAAAGACTGTGGATTTGATCATGTCACTTTAAATGCATTTCATATATGTAAAATTTTAAACTTTCCACAAGCATGCATTTAAATTGATCTTGGCAGACATCTATTATCTGTGTAATTCAGGAGCACTATAGGAAAAAAATATATGGGAATCACTTTGAGATACTTGTCACTAAGTATTATTTCATTAAAAACTCACCTGCCATTCTGGAAAAAGCAAAATCACCCCAAACTCCAACCCAAATAAAAAACCCCCTAACAGAAACTCTCTCCTGTTTTATAACAGAAATGATTTGCTAGACTTACAGTCTTTCAAAGGTCTGAGAAGTCATGGCAATGAATCTGTGATATGTGATACATCTACAGTATTCCTAATGATACAGGAGACTGAACAACCAGAAAGACATCAATACATAGCAAGACTATGTGAAGAGAAGCAAAAACTTCCAATGTGCAGTTTGTGGTTCATCATTCAAATGTTGATTGTGACAAACAACTGGAATGGGCAGAATCTGAAGGAAATTGAAGTGTTGAATTGGCCTTTATTGAACCATCAGGGTCCCTTTGGAAGTCTAGACTCAGGTGTTTGAAACACAGGGAAAAGGATAAGGATGTGACTTCAGGTGTGGGTTGACACCTTGAAGTTTTCAAAAAAAAAATAAAAGATTCAAATCTATTCCAATCCATTTCTCTCATGTATAACTGTTTCAAAACATCAACAGCTTGCAAAATTAATACAAATGTAGAAGCACATTATTACTTATGCAGAAGTAAGCTAGAATTAAAATACAAACCCCTCCCCCTGCTCTCAACCAGGTAATGACACTTTGTTCTGCAATACTGATTCGCTTCTGCTAAAGTGATGATACATCCAGGTGATACTTTGGCCTTCTAAATTTATTGTTTGAGGAAAAAGGATAGGAACTAAATGTGTTCCTCCAAGGCTTCCTATTCTGTCTTTCAAAGGTGAGGTCACTAAGGTGAAGAACAGAAAAATCAGTAACTCCTTAGAAGAGTTACAAATACAGTACTTGAACTCTCTTTTAATGTTTTGTCCTATTGCTTTGCTTTGTCATCCATCTCCTTGTGCAACAGAATCTGCATTAAAATATCTCCAGTCCAGGCCTGAGGATGTCTCAAGGATGCTCCAGCAATCTGAGGGTTTAGGGAGGGAGACCTGCTTTAACTAAACAACTGCAGTGAAGAGTCAGGGTGATGTATTCAAAAGTCAGTTTTGACATTGACCTTTAATTGCAATTAGGTTTTTCTTTTAGGGATACTGGCAGGACTGAGGGAGGAAAAGTTTTTCTCATTTCAACTTTGAGAATCTAAAATGTGAGCACCTAGAAAAATGAACTTAATTGAACTTGAGAGTGAAGAAGTAGCACATAGGTGAGTACATTAGGACATAAGTATTCTTTCTGGAAGCTCTCAGCCAATGGCTAGAGAGAGTTTTACAAACAAAGGTAACTAAAATGTAGCACAATTAATCATCTTTCCACAGTCTGTTTTGCCTGAGACTAACATGTATTAAGCAATAGGTGTAGATGTAAAAAATCTGCTAACTAAATTTTCTAAATAGGATGTGAATGTACATGAGTAAAAGTTAGAAATGTTTAAAACACTATTTGACTTTCTGGGGTAATCAGTTTCCTTAAAAAAATTGAAAGGGACCCATCAGGATCGCTCAGTCCAACTCTTGTCCCTGTGCATGACAAGAACATGTGCCCTTGCACATGACAAGAATCACATTGTGTACCTGAGTGCATTGTATAAACACTTCTTGAACTCTGCCAGGCTTGGGTGTGTGACCATTTCCCTGGGCAGCCTGTTCCAGTGCCCAAGCACACACTGTGTGAAAACTTTTTCTTGATATCCAACCTAAACCTCCCCTGACTCAGCTTCAGGTCATTTCCTTAAGTCCTGTCCCTGGTCACCAGAGTGATGAGATTGGTACCTGCCCCTTCATTTCCCCTTGTGAGGATGTTGAAGACCTCAGTGAGGTCTCTCTTCAGTCTCCTCTTCTCCCAGCTGAGCAGAGCAAGTGACATCAGCAGCCCCTCAGGAAATAAAGATCAGAAAATTAAATCAGGAAAAAAAAAATAAAAAGAGCCTGTCAAAACCTTGGATAGAAAATGGATGACCGAGTTACATTTTGGCTTTCTATTATGAAAAGGTTTGGAAAAGAAAGCAAAAAGTCCTATGCAGACAAATCACAGAATGTGCCATTTCCACAGCCATCTGCTATAAGGATATGACTGTCCAGCTGTGCTATATTGTAAGAAGTGAGAAAAATGACCACTCAGGACCTGCAAAGAGGAAAAAAATCCCTTGACAAGCCTGAAATCTTGTTTCACACCTCCCTCATGACAGGGGTTTTCTGTTCCACCATACCATTTATTAAACTTGCATCCCAGGCCAAATCTAAGCTGTAAAGTGTGGTGATTTGTGGAAAGCAAACCTAAGCTGCAGTTATCACAAGACACAAGGGAAAACAGATTAAGTAATGGACTGCAAGCAAAGAGCTTTTCCTAATTCTAAAGTTTATCACAGATTTTGGAATTGTCCCCAGCACTTAAAAACATAAATGTTGATTTCCAAAACAGTAAAAATGGCAGAGTCAAAATTTCTTTAAAGCAGGTGATTCAAAATGTGCTTAGGCAGAATCCCAGTGCTTCTTATATTGCAATTGTTTATGGTTATTCTTTCTATCCTCATTTGAAACTCCAGTGCTTTTTAACAAAGTGAATAGATGAATATCTCCAAGAGAGTGACACCAGCATCACAGGGGCTATCATGGGGACAGGCTTCAGACATCAGACTGTTTACAGTTCATCAAAATCAGAAAAATAATGCTTCTTAGGCTTGATATCACTAAAGTGCAGAATATGTGAATAAACCATACTTTCCAGGATTCTTGCAAGAGGTAGTTAAATAATATTAAAGGTAAGTCATCAGAAAGAAAAAAGAACAGGATCATTCATTTTTGACTGAAAAGCATACAAAAATTTAAAAGACACCTTTGTCAGTCATCATCAATAAACATGTAACCTGTGAGAATAAAGAACAATTCTTTTTTAAGATCTATACCACATCAAGAAAGGAAATTGCTGGAAGCTGCTGAATCAAGCTCCTGTCAGCACCTCTGAGGCCTTCTGTGAAAACTTTGCTTTTCTCTCAAATTCAAATGAAAATAAGGAAAAAAACCATAAACTAAACCAGAAAACAAAATAAACAAAACAAAACAAAAAAGCCCAAAAAACACCCCCCCAAAAAAACCCCTCTTCAAGCATTGGGATTAAACTTTGAGTTAGGTTACCTAAAGAGGAGAGATTAATTCAGTGGCCATCAGGAGCTGCAGGTCAAGTCCCACAAGACTCCTAATTAACCAGGCATCTTCCAATGAATGTACATAGTAAGAAAATGAGAGAAGCAGAAAAGAGAAGAAGGTCACCAAAGGGTTAATCTCACAAGCAAGAAAAGTTTGTAAGCAATTTATAGTGCTGGAACATTAAATTTTATTATGCTGCTTTGGAAACAGAGTGATTTTTTGCTCTAATGTTATGTGCAAAGGCAGTATTAGGTATAAGTAGTAGGTTGAAATGTTCTGAGAGAGCTGTATGTCACCGTACAGCTAAGTACTCTGTTAATAAATATGGGGGATCCATCCTTGCTGAGTAGGAACAATGTAATTATGGCAGTCATCCAAGAGCAAATGAAAGGATTGGGATATGGTTTTTAAGGTCTTACATTTGAAATAGTTGGTTTCCAGCTCTCTGTTAGACAAAAGGGAGAGAGAACTGGAGAAGGCCACCCCGGAGAAGACCTCTGGCTGGTCCAATTCTTGTAATATTCCTAAGTCTCAACATTTCAATAAAAAAGGTGTGGGGTGATTTGCAGTGCACACGTATTTTCCCAGTAGCTGTAAGTGCTATATCTCATTAGATTTTGTAGCTTTGATGAATGTGTCTCAGTTCACAGCTGAGAAGAAATGCTAAATGCACACATGTTGTCTGATACAATGGCGCAGTTGAGAAGCAGTCCCTTGCCACATTTCAGTGACTTGGTTTCTTTAGACCACATGACCGTGCCCTTAGAGCAGTAATTAATACCTCACAGGTAAAAGCATTTGTGTGTTTTACTTCGAAGTGTTCATTTTAGCCTCAGATATGAAAGAACTGGCGTTTAGTATTGAATTCACAGGGAATATGTGGGTTTAGGCACTCAGATTTCTAAAGAGGAAAAAAAGCCGCGAGTCCCGTCCTTTTGCCTGCATCCCTCTCTAAGTGCTCTGGGAACCTGATCCCACAGACGAGGGCTTGTTTGGCTTCCCTTTGGCTGCAGAAGCCACATTTCTGTTCAGCATAAAACCGGACATGAAGAGGGAAGGTTGGTGCATGCCCAGGTTGTGCCCCATATGGAAACAGGAGGTAATTGGGGGATATTCCAGCTCAGAGCCAGGAATTCAGAAGTGCCTCTATCCCTGCTAGTATAGGCGTAGTCTCTGAGAATGAAAAGCACCATTGTTTCTTCTCAGACTTTTGGCAGAGTGCAGTGAATGTGGCTGAATACTCTTCCCCCACCACATAAAAGAAAGACAAAATTCCTAAGAAGTGGTATTGGACAAATTCTGGAAAGTGAGTGACTGACTACAGCAAAACCAGGCGAATTCATAGTTCAGTAAACATGTAAAAACCAGAAAACTGACAATGACCCACTCCTTTCACTTCAGTTGATGTGTACAAAGCATGTGGAGACTTCAGAACTGTTAGTTGTGCAAAAAAAAAGCATCACTGTGTAGTAAAGTCATTATCTAAAATATCAATTGCTTTCTAATTTGAATGTTGTATATCAGAGGTTTAACTTCTTCAAAAAAAGCAAAGTCAAAAATAGATATCTAAACAATGCACATTTTAAAAAGAAAATGAAAATCCGTGATATAATGTTTTTAATTTTTTAAATTTATGTCTTTTTTTTCATTCATCAGTTTCCAAGATGTTTTATAAAAATCTAAAGGCAAAATGCAAGCAAGATTGAGAAGCCACCTAATAGGTAGCTGTACTTTATCTTGTGAACAAACATTAGCCAGCATGGATGTAAAAGTGCATCACTGTATTTTTTTATTTTGATGCTGAATACAGGGCTTTCCATCTGTCTAGTCTTTCTTTTAAATAAGATTTGCTTCCCTTGCCATATGTTCACTGTTAATATATTTTTCTTCACTTGTCATGATTTTGAATCTGATCTAAAGTGTCAGAAGCAATAAGAGTCTTTTGACTGAAATCAGATATTGGAGATAAAATTTTGTGTAAAGAAAATTGACAGGTGACCACTGTTGCAAGAGAAAACTGCTCAACACACAATTTAGATCAAATAAGTATCAAAGATTTTTATTAATTATTAATGTCACGTAATTAACCAGCAAATACAAAACGATATATTCAGGATCAATATCAGGAATTGAACAGATAAATCATGATACTGGGGTCTTACCAAAGGTTATAAAACAATTACAAATTTCTCAACACTCTCCTGTAACTAATCCCCACAGCACACATACACTCAACCACAGAGACATGAATTTCTGAAATGTAGTCTTTTACATCAAAGACCCCATATGAGATAAGCTTCACAAACTTCTTAAGCCCCATCTTAACACTAGTTACTGTTTTGTCTTCATTTACTTCCACTGAAAAACTATACCAGAATCCCACAATTTTCATGCTTAAAAACATTGTTCCAACTTTCAGCCTTCATGTATTTAAAGTGAGCCAGAAGATTTTTCTTCTGGGATAGTGTTGCCCTTTAGTATGTACAGATGTTCTGGTGCTCTCTCTCTTCCTCACCATACAGAGAGGAACAGCAATCTGTATTGCAAAATTAATTATAGAAATGGGGAGGGAAGAGCACCTCTAGGGGCTGCTCTGCTCCAGCCTCTGATGGAAACTGGGACAACTGTACTAGGGCAGATGGCATTTTGTCTGTATAGCTTATCTTTGAATACCTCACAGGAAGGAGATTCCACAGCCTGCTGGCGCTCAAGGCCAAGAATGGCTCAGCCCTGGGGTTGCCTGCTGGCCTCATCAATCCAGCTGCTGTACCTGCAACACAGAGCCCTGCTCTCTGGAGGATACACAGATGCAGTGTCCTCTAAAAATGCTGGTGATGAGGCATATTATAGAGCACATTATGTTTCATGTAGTATGAGGTGCCCTGTGGTAAGTCTTGACATAATTCCATCCTGCTGAAAGGATTTTGAAGAAACTTGCATGCAATGTCAGCTCGTTCCTCAGCTGTAAGGAATACTGAATATAAATCACTTATACTGATAGTGCACAAGTGTTCACAATGTTCTCAGTAGGTAGATGCTTGATTCAGTGCCAGAACACCTACTGAGCAAGTTTTTTTATTCTTTCCTGTCATGCACTAGACATGCATCTTTGGGATTAAATATTCCCTAGTGTTGATATTAACTTCCTCAGGGGACAGATGTTCTATGCTTAGGATAGTATTTACTTGCAAGGGCAACATTCAACAGGCAGAACACATGAAAATTTCCTGAATCATCATGTCTCAGCCAGAAACAAAGAATTCTCTTCTTGAGTTAAGGTTTCAAGAATTCTTTGTTTCAGCATAAAATTAACTTGCAAGTGCAGGCTCTGTAAGTCCAATTTGTAGAGGAGGGAGGAGAGGATAGAGCAAACACCATTATTTCAGTATAATCCCTATCCTGTTTACATGTTCAAAAAAGCTAGGTTAAAATGAAGTAGGAATAAATATCCATGAAGAGAAAGTAAAGGAAAACAAGCCAGCAAGTAACCACCCTACTACATGAAATAGCATAAATTCCTTCATTCCATTTTATGTTTTTATCACAAAGACAATGTCTTTACCATTGCCTTAAGTGTCCCATATTCTCGTCCCATATTGAAATTTCTTATCACAGTCAAAAAAACGATCAATGAGTTGGCAATAGCAGACCATGTGAAAAGACAGGATAACATTTTTAACATTTTTCTTGGTGTGCTGAAGTGTTCTATTGTCCTGTGTTATCATTCAGAAGTAGTAGAAAAGCCTCCCATTCCTGTAAAAGCAGCATAGAAATGAAACTAATAAACATGATTCTGTGGAATTTTATTTGTTTGCTGACTTTTTGATGATGCAGCAGCACAGTTTTGAAAGTCCAAACACAAGCCTGCAGCCACATATAATGGCTCTGGTTTATGCTTCTTATGTCTTTGCTCTCTGTCTACCCAGCTCTCACTCAGATGTTGTATTTCCATGCTCTCAGGCAACTCTGAGTAAAAAGTCAGTGTTGGGAATTCTAGACTAATTTTTCTGACACACAACGAATTGCTGGCAATGGAGTAGCAAAGCATATGCTGAAGCCATTTGGGGGCAAGTAGCAGCAGCTCTCAAAAATCTCTCTCTTGTGGCCTATGGTCACATTGTGTTTGAAAGATTTCTTTCTTTCCCTCAAGTGTACCAGATGGACTTTTGTGCATAACTTCTCAAGGTGTGTTGCAAAACATTCCTGTTCAACTGCAGCAATATGTTATTCCACTGGCAGTAGTGATCCGGACATTAGCTAGCTGTATTGTCCTTGGCAGGAATTAGACTCAAGCACAATCCTGCTGAATGACTGACCCATGCTACCCCTAGCATCTCAGGATGTTGTAGCCAGGCACATTGTATCCTTGAAACACATAATAAATGTGTTATGTAGCACAGACCTTCTCCCTCTATTACATGACTTTCCAGATACCTTGAAAGCAAGAGATTACTTTTTTTTTTTTTCCCTGAGCTTTGCAGTCAGTGGTCTCTGAACTTATATAACAAAATTGACCCCGGAATAAGGTATGGTTTTTTTCTTGTGGATTTTGAAGGTGGGTGGATTGGGGAAGGGATGGTCATATTTTTCTGGCCTCTGTAGAGTCTGACTACCATAATTCCATTCTGCATTTAGTTTGTCTCCCCAGCTCTATAACAACACTCTGAGTCTATTGGGATTTGGGTATTTTTCTTGAAAGTTCACACTTTCTTTGTGCTACTTAGTCACTTATGTCTGTCCTGTTCTCCACACTTGGATATGGGCTCCTTCATCAGTTTCCATGAGTATCTGGAGATTTCAGCAGAGCTGCTCAGGGCACTCTGAGAATCTCTAACCCTCTTACACCCAAGTCATTTTCTGAGCATTAAAATATGGTATTGCTTGATTTCAATCTGTGAAACCTTTTGGCCAAAAGACATTTTTATCCCAGCAGAAGAGGAAAAACTGCTCCAAAGATACTGAGTGCAAACAACAGAGGTAAGTGCAATCTCCATTGCACACTAACTGCTTCAATATTTGACCAATTTGATTACCCTGAGTGCCTCTTGGCATTAGCTCACACAAGCCTTTCTCCATAATTGTGACCATTTTTTACTTTCTTCACTGCATTCCCAGGTCCAGGAGTGTTTCTTAACAGTTTGGGGAACAAATCTGTAATTACTTGATAAACTGTATATTTGCTACATATGCAAGAGTGAATGTGAAGAGATCTTTTTTTATTTGTCTATTTTCCCTTTTCTCTGTTGTAATGAAAAGGCCATACCAGTTTCTTTCAGCTGAAGAAGCAGCAGGTGTTATTATGAAATACATATTTTGAAGTACAGATTGAAAACTATAGCAGGTTATTGTAGTGCAGCAGACCCCTGATATTTTCTGGACTTGAGGAAAAAAAAAACCTGTAAGCAGTGACACTTTAAAAAAGAATAGTTATCTGTTCCTATAATATGAAAAAAATGTGCCTATGGCAAAAGGTGAAATGCTAAATAACATGAACTCATTAAAAAAATCATAACTGTCCATCATAACTGTCACTCATTTGCCTTGGTAGTGAATATTACTGCTCACTTCAGTGACCCACACTGGCAGTGAGAGAAATCTCATCTCCCCCTTCATATCTGGCAGCAAGCGTAAGAAGCCTTCCTAATTTTATTTTATTTTCATCTCAAAGCACTAAGCCTTGGAATTTGTCCCTGCATGAACTATATTATGTGGAAATGTACTGCATAAGGCACTGGCATTTCCATGGCTGTTCTGTGCTGTGTCTCACTGTTCCCCTAGGATGCAGATTTATCTCTCCTTAATGACATCTGATTGCAGATGAGATTTCAAAATGTAGCTCTTTCTTCCAGCATTATGCACCCCAAAGTCCAAGCTTTGTATTTAGTTCAAAATATTCAATAGTACATTGTAAGATGGCAAGCACAGTCGTTGATATTTGGAGCCTGTAGATCACACCTAGAGGTGTGCCAGACTTGTTACTTTTGGAAACATCTGCTGCTTGGGGAACCTATACCTTACAGCTGAGTTTGCAGCAGGATGAAGTGGGCTTCCTATATAATGTGTCTGTGCTCAGAATTGTGCAAATTTCTGTTCTTATTTTGACTGGCCCATATAAAAGGAGGGAGTGGTGATTCAAAACTGCATTTGACATTTTCTTCTCTCTCTTGCTGCTGAGATCAACCGTAAAACTGCCTTTGTCTTCTATGACACAGAGTTAAGTGCAGCCTACGATTTTCTGAGATTCTCCTGATATGCTTATGTGCCAGAGAGAACACATGAAGTTATCTCCCAATTTAAAAGATATTTCAGAAGATATTTCTTCCAAGCAGCCCCACAAGACATCATAATAACATATTAGTTCATCGAGAAGCTAAAAGCCTCAGTCCCAATGTTGGTGTGAAGACTTCTCACATCAAGCAGAGAATTGCCGCATTTCCTCAAGTAACTGGCTCCTCCCATCCGACCCATGCACTATGCATGTACACCCAAGGCTCACTCAGCACTCAGGTGCTTGGAGTTGCATTGCAGCAGTGGCGTTCTGTTAAAGTGGTGAGCTCTACAAGGGAGTATTTCCTTCTAGAGGACTTGTACAGTGCAAGAAACCTAATGTCAACTCAAGATAGTTTAAATACATATTATATTCCTATAAATATGTCTCTATTTCTTTAGACTTTCAATTTTTTTTCCCATTAAAAGTTCATTCACCCAGGAAGCAATTCAGTCTTATTTGGAAATAAAGAATCACTCACTTTCTCCTTCTATTATGGAGGTCAACTGCAGCAAAATCTGAACTGAGTAGGATCCAAACCCTTTCAGTTATAAAAAAATAACAGTGAAAGTCATCAAGAAGTAGAAGGTAGAAGAGGCCTCTATAGGGAAATGTGTTCAACTGCATATTCCTAAAAGCATTTCAAAATGGCAGGACCAGAAAGGGTTAGCTAAGCTATTAATCTCAGTTCAAAGAACATGCAAGTAAATTCCCTGGTGCGCAGAGAGCTAGATTGAATCCTTATGAACATGATGACCTGCTGGATCTGAACATTATAGTGCAAACAGAAAAAAATTAAAAATAGAGGAAAAAGAAGCAGAATAAGTATATTATTTTTCTATATAGTGGTAGCTTATTTTCAGCTGAACAAATTATATCTTTCTTTTTCATTTTTCTTTCTTTTTTTCCCCTAAAACAAAGAGAATATAAAGGGTTTCATTTTCCCTTTTTAGTTTTCTCTTGGTAGTTATATTTATCCATTTTGTTGAAAAACTTTACTCTCTGTCTCCAGGAACAAGCAATATGTTTCAGGAAACTTTGCTAGTTATTTTTCTGGACAATCATTCTTCTTATACAGAAGCAGTCTGTATCTGGGTGGTCAGATTAATATCACACCCTAAGTGCAAGTAGACTGGAAACAAAACAGTATAAGGAAAATACAGTACCAACCAAGAAAACGTAGCTTTTTCTTTTTTTTTATAATTAATTTATTTGGTCAAATATAGATACATTTATTCATTACCCAGACCCCACCAAAATGTCAGACATTAATAGCTCTCCTGAGTATTTTAGGTACAAACAGGTCAGAGTCTTCTAGAGGCAGAAGAAGTAATCCTTGGTCATGTCAACACCTCTGCAGATATCACCAAGAATAATATTTTGTAAAGCAATATGAAATAACATTAGTTTAATATAACAGAAGTGTATGTGACAGAAAATCTAAGAAGTATTTTTGTAGGACAAAATAAAAGTATATTATGATTTACATGCTAATTTTCATTAATTGAAATTAAAGGCAGTATTACAAGATCTTAAACTTCAGAAATTACAGCTAAAAATATTGGGTATTCTGTATTCACTGTAACACAAAATTAATTTCTACCATAAGGCAGGGAATCACAGAATCACACAGTTGGAAAGAAGCCAAATGGATTATCAGGGTCCAGCTCTTGGCCCTGCACAGGGCCATCGCTAAGAGTCCCACCATATGCCCAAGAGCAAAACTGTCCAACAATTGTCCAAACACTTCTTGAATTCTGTCAGGCTCGGTGCTGTGATCACTTCCCTGGGTAACCTGTTCCAGTGTCCAACCACCCTCTGGGTGAAGAACCTCCCCCCATATCTAAACCTCCCCTGGCAGAACTTCGGGTCATTTCCTCCAGTCCTGTCACTGGTCACCACACAGAGATGATCAGTGCCTGCCCTTCCTCTTCTGCTCACAAGGAAGCTGTAACTGCTATGAGGTTTCTCTTCAGTCTCATCTTCTCCAGGCTGAGCACACCAAGTAACCTCAGCTGCTCCTCAAAGTTTCCTCTCAAGACCCTTCACAGCTTCATGATCCTCCTTTGGACACTCTACAGTACTTTAATATCTCTCTTACATTGCAGCACCCAAAACTGCCCCCAGCACTTGAGGTGGGGCGGCGCCAGTGCAGAGCAGAGCAGGACAATCCCCTCCCTTGCCCAGCTGGCCATGCTGTGCCTGATGCCCCCAGGACAGGGTTGGCTCTCCTGGCTGCCAGGGCACTGCTGACTCTGTGGAACTTGCCATCTACCAGGACCCCCAGGTCCATTTCGGGGGCACTGCTTTCCAGAATCTCATTCCCCAGTCCATCCATACATCAAAGGCTGCCCCATCCCAGATGCAGAATCGATACTGTCTCTTGTTTAATTTCATGTGGTTGGTGAAAGGTGAGTCTATAAAAGACATAGAATCAAGATATCTAACAAAAAATATTCAACTTCTCAACGGGTGCTTCCAGGATCAAAGTTGAATTAATTATAACTACAGTTATAACTCCAGAATTGCAACAAGTCCAACCATTCATGTCACAATATGCAGTAAGGCAATTAAATTCATTATGTACCTTAGTTTGCTGTTTCTAATTTTTGTTTTTTCATATAAGGAGAGATTGAAAGCATTTGATATTGTTCAGGCTGGGCAAGAGAAGGCTCTATGAGAATCCTATTCTTCCTTTACCTGACTAGATCTGAGTAGATAGCCTGTATTGGTCATCTAAATTATCTATAATTAAAATCTAAGACAGAATTTTTGTTTGTTTTGATGATTTTTGAGCAACCTGAAGGACATATAGGCACAAGCAGCTGTCTAAAATTCAGGATTTCCCTTTGTTACTCATTCTCTGAACTCTGAGCAGAATATTTTATTGCTTTCCTTACAGAGAGGGTTGATAAGTAACCCGTTTGAAACTGTACAATGGGTAACTCATACTGGCTGAAAAATATAGCAAACTAATTTTGATATATTAATTCAAATAATTAATTTTAATAAACTTGAGGTCATCCTGCCCCTCTACTCAGCCCTAGTGAGTCCACATCTGGGGTACTTTGTCCAGCATCCTTGTAGCAGTATTAAACAAAGTGGATGGTCTGAGGTTTGTGAGGAAGAAGAGAAACTGAAGTGCAGACTCTGCATTTCAGGAAAACAGATTTTGGCTTTTTCACGAAAATGATTGGTGACATTCAGATAGATATCATCCCTCAAAGGCTGAGGAGCTTGGGAAATACAGTAGGCCTTCAAGGACAGCATTGTCCTACTGCAAGGATGGTCTGTCTTTGTGCTTGGGAAGAAAAGAGTGATATTTATAGCTTGACCTAGTTATCTGTCCTACTTTGTGCTCTTTATTGACAGAGCATCCTAATTTGTGCTTCAGATGGATTAATTTGGGGCAACATGGGCCTAATTTTATTTATAGTAATGTGGACTTGGGTAATGTTTACTGAGATGACCAAGGATCTCACTGAAGATCTAAAATTAAACCATGCAGAAGAATAGGTGATTTTATCAGGTTTGAATCCCATGAAAGCAGGGTACTCAGTGATCAAAATGTACTTTGTATTGGTATTAAACAGGAAAAAAGATAATTTCATTCAGTAAGAACATTTATTCTCCTGGATTGTTTTTTGCTGATTTATTAATTTGGTTTTGTGTTTTCTTGCATTTTACCCCTTTTCTCTACTGTCAAAAACCTATTTTTTATAAATACTATAAGTAAATTAATTTAAATCATCTTTTCTCAAGCCATATCAGGAGACTAGCTTGGCTGGGATAGCTAGAGCCTTGATGCAGAAGGGCAGCACATGGGCTGGAAGCAGGAACAGGCTGCACAGAAGGAATCTATAAATATTTCCCAGGCATATAGAAGCGGTGTCAGGAAAGCTGAAGATCCACTGGGGTTGAGCAGAAAGGCTCAAATAGACAAAGCTCTGAGCAGCCTGTTCTGACCACACAACTGCCCCTACTTTTGGCAAGGGATTGGGCTGAGGATATTCTGAAGTCTCTTCCAGCCTCAGCTTTTCCCTTCTGCACTGAAAGAGGCACTAACCTGCATTGTTTTGGTCAGCTTGATACTTTTTACCTGCCTTTGGCATCTGCTAGATCTCTATGCATGATTTAGTGCCATTGAGTCAGAGCACAGGTTTACCTACATCTCTCTAGAGTCAACAGAAAATATTAGAGGAAACCATATGATGCAGAAAATAAGAAATGTTTTCCATACTATGTACAAGATGACACTTAAGAGACTGAAAGACTTTTCAAGTAAACAATATATAACTAAATTTAGCTATTGTTCTGTTTTCTTTTCACTGTAGAGTCCCTTCTTGAAATGCTATCATGTTTTCTTTCATCAAATCTAATTTTGAAATGCACAGCCAGCACAGCAGTGCAAACTAATATAAAGCAAAATGCATTATATCCTCTCTGAATACAAAAAGGCCCCACTGGACCTTTGTTTCATTTATAACCAGATCAAGCCAACTTCAGCTTGTCACAAGGTCATAAGTCTGAGATATCCTAACAGAGAAGGCTAAAATTTTTGCAAGTTTTATTTTTCCACAGTGATTTTAAATGTTTTCTTAAAACAACTATTTCCACTCCTCTCATTTGTAGCTTATTATGCCTCATGCGTGATGAGAGGACAGAAAGTTTTTTCTTCTTTTTTTTCTCTTTGCCACTTTTTCTCTTCTTTTCTTCTGCTTCCTTCTGTTATATCTAGTCCATAACCATTTTTTTTTCAAATTCCTTGTCTTTCCCTCTTTATCCTTTAAATAGAAAAAAAAGTCATCCTCCTATATATATGCACTCCTTACACTTCCCCTCTTTGCACTGTCAGTGTCATGGTAATCCAAGGAGGACAAGCACAGTAACTGTGCATGAAAAGTGCTTTGTAAGGCTGTGAAATGGTGAAGCAGAGATGGCATGTTAAGTGCGTCACCTGGGTTGAAACTGAAGTATTGGTTTTTTATTTAAAACTATTGCAAATGAAGCAGTTCCATTAGAGGATTTTACATACATCCAGCCAAAACTAATGTATAACTAATCTAATGCCTTCCACCACAGAATTCTGGAGGTTTCAAAAGAAACTGGAAGAACAGGCAAAAAGGGTAAGAAGGGTAAAAAGAGTTAAAAAGATGTGAAATACTGTGTCATAGACAATATAATTTTAGTTTTGCAGTTGAATTCAGAATTTAAAATTTCTCCAGTTTGTGATGCAGCAGACTTAGTCTGGACAACTATATGTCAACACAGGCACAGACACTCAGGATCTGTACTGAGTATTTAGTGCTCCTTTCTCTTGGAAATATCAATTGCATGTATAGCATCAGGGATCCCAGTGGGGAGCCTTTATTGTTGAGTCCTTTGAAAGCTCAAAATGTTTTAACCACACGTGGGTTGAGTATTTTATTATCTCCAGCTGAGCTCTCTTCCATCTTTTCTACACCCATTTCTATTGTTGTAAAGGTAATGGGTCTGTAGCATTTAGTTTTACTTCTGCATTACTTTGAACTGCACATTTACAAATGGATTCATTAGCATCAGGCTTGCATCTGCAACAAGATTTCCCTATCACCTCAAAAATTACTTTTTTCAATGTTAATAAATGCTTTTTATTATTTCATTCCTTCTGGACAGATAAGTGTTGTATGGTGGCTTTGAGAGGAATGCTACTGCCTTTCTCTTGTCCCTAGGTTAATATGTGCCTACTTTTTTTGAAAGATGGATTCATATTTTGCCAAGATTGAAAGCATCCTTTGTTTTCTAGAAATGTGAGAATATGAAAAACAAGGGGAAAAGATTGTTGGGATCCACTGTTCTATTTGCCACAGAGAAAACTAAATCCTTACACAGTTAGTACAATTCCAGAAACTAAATTGTATTATAAAGTCTTAGTCTGAACTTTGATTTGTGCAAAGAATATGAAATGTGGAGGTTTAAAAGTACTGAAGCTGCTATGGGAGCCTATCAAAACATATTCAGACTCCACTGCAAGTGTCTTCTGGACTCTACATTTGAAAGAACAAAATTTTACAGGCTTTGTTTTAACATTTTAAAACAAATCTGCCAACCTTTAGCAAACAAAACCTAAGTAAGTAATATGACTTGAAGCATTACCAAAATTTAGAAATTCCAACTTCTCTCTAGGTTCCTATTATTATTAAACATACCAAAAAAATCTCTTTGTAGGTAGATAGAAACATATTACTCCACCAGGACTATAGGCACGCACAGTCCCTAGCGTTGGAAGGTATTTGGATAAACTATTCTCCCATACAATTCCTTGCAAATCATGCTGCTTTGGCATTTTTAACTCAGGGCTCTCACTAAAGTCTTTCTGAATGGGTGAAAAACAAACATGTTAAGCAGAGCGTTGATCTAGAAATGGTACCCTGTATCCTCACATTTAAATGTTCCAACTACAGGAGGCATTAGATGGTCCAGGACATTTTCAACTTAAATTTCTGAATTCCTACTATGACATAAAGTTATCAGTAACCAACGGCTGTTTAAAAGACCAGGTAAACCTAAATACCCCTAATATAATTACATTCCTGTCAATATAATCTGAAATGAAAATGATTTTATGGTCAGTTTATTAGTAATGAAATCACAGGGAATTATGATTTTGACCAGATATGATCCCATGCATGTGTCATGTTGAGCAGCAGTAGGAATGGTTTATGATTTTATTAATTCATGCATGAATTAAAATATAACTTCATTCTGTAGATTTCTTTTTCTTCTGGTAGGTATTTTGCAGGTATTTTTATTACTCTAGAAGTGCTGTAACCCATGGGTTCATTGGCTAAGAAACATTTTGGAAACATGATGGTAAAGAAAGATGGTTTTTAATCATTCTGTAGCCATATTAGTACTTTTTTTCATGATTTGTAGCTGATCAAAGTATGACCTTAGGAGAATTAGGTTGAATTTAAAGATGGAGAAAAGTACAATTAAGAGTTTTCTCTACTGGCTTTAATTCAGAAACAAGCTGACATATGATATATTTTGGCTTGTGAAATTATACAACAACGAGAAAATTAAAATCATGTGGTACTAAACAGAAAGTGGATTTGTGAAAGAAAGCTAGGGCATCAGAATTAGAAATGAAATTTCTAAGTACTTCTGCCTCATTTAATTCTCAGACCAATACCAGGACAATTTGGATGAGCAGTCACTTATGAGGAGAAAAGGGATTCAAATCCTTTAAAGCAGCAGGGAGAAGGGAATTTTAGGAAAACTTTTTCAAGAAGTTCTGAGATACAATACCAATATCTTTACTGTATAGTATGATTGCATAAATGTTGAAGGAACTAGCAGTTTCTGGGGTTGGGACTCCTTACACTGACATGCAAACTGTTCTATCTGTGACATTACAAATAATTCTCATAATTTTTTATCTTCTCAGAAAACTACAGCAGTACCTACAGAAGCTCCTGAAAAGAAGCTGCCCCTGTTTTTCAACACTGTTGGACAAATCACATCTCCATTTGAGAGTGGTTTTTTATCATTTATTATTTTCTCAATGTGATACAAAGATAGTAACTAGTAACCAACCACTCAAATCCATTTCTTCTTAGCAGAAAAGCTTTATCATAATTTGTTTAAAGACATTATTTCTTATATTTTTGAAGTTGCTGTAGTTGCACTTTGGAACAGGACTTTTGGGGACGAGCACATTAAAATCAAATGGACACTATCTGAAATACTGATCCGTATAAGGTACCACTGACAATATTATTATTTTTGCACTATGTTATGAATGCTTAACTAATAAAATGGTATCACACATTTTACTAATGGAACAGAAGATTTTCATCCATGATATGATACAAACACAAGGTCAAATGCTGCTCATGTTCATCTTTCTGTAAATTCTAATTTCCCTATGACCAAAGAAGACCAGAGCTATTCTGATATTTTTCTTTTGCTTACATAATTTTTCAATTTTTTAAAGCAATTTGTAATAATTTTCTACTTTCTTCCACCCTACATTAAACTTGCGCTGTGTAATAAACTCGTTTAGGGATGATCAGTCGTTTCCCTCAAAACAAATTCTT
Source organism: Molothrus ater (assembly GCF_012460135.2). Lineage (NCBI taxonomy): Eukaryota > Metazoa > Chordata > Aves > Passeriformes > Icteridae > Molothrus > Molothrus ater. The sequence continues at coordinate 21,497,298 of NC_050479.2, forward strand.
TTGAACAGTCCAGGGATTAGCAAAGCAGTCATATACCATATTTTTGGACAGAAGACATTTCATCACAAATCTTTCTCAGCATCTCTTAATGACAAGCAGTCATATTCTGAAGTTATTTATGGCTCCGTGTATGCACAAGTGTGAAATCTGGAAAGAAAATTCTAGTTTTGACTGTGAGGTTTCTGGCTCATATATAATGTTACCTTTATGCTGGGAAGGCAAAAAAAAAAAAACCAACAAAATGAAACGAAATAATTTTTTTAAATATACAAAATACTTGGGATCAAGTATCTCTTCTGGGAACCACATGGACATTTTTTATCCTTTACATTTACTAGTTCATGCCTAAAGAGGATCTGGCAGGAGCAGACACTGGGGACCAAACCTCAAAACAGGGAAGCCCTGGCTGGCACAGCACCTTGGGCCACCTCCCAGTCTCACTTCCCACCCATTTTGTTCTGTGTTTCTAAGAAAACTCTTCCATTCTCTATAGTCTTGGGGAATCTACCCAGTCCTGACTTTATCCCTAAAGCTCAAAGTAGCTTTCCTAAACACTGAAACTGTCTCCTTGGGATGGAGTTAACTTTTTTCATGTGATAAGTTGTTTTAGATTTTCCTCTTAAATTGCCTTTATTTTGACCCATAATGTGTCTTCTTGTCACTTTAGCCCTTCAAATTCTGTCCACCAAAGCACTGCAGGGAAATGGAAGAGTGGCTGGGTCAGGACTGGGCTAATCTAGAGGGAGATCTGGAGTAGCTGCCAACAGAGAATGAATGCCACAAGAGGGGAAAAACTATAGAATCTGCCACTACAGATGCTCCTGGCTTTCAATGGACTGTTAGTAGCTGCCAAATTTTTTACTGAAATCCTGACTTTCTTTGCAGACAATCACAATTATATTCTCCAAGAGCAAGCTCTGAAGGAGAGCTATTTTTAAGGACAAGTCAAGTAATTCATCACTCTGTGACACTGCAAAACATAAAATCTTAACAAGGAATCTCTCTTTGGCCAAGTATACAAGAAACACAGCAGTGAGAAAGGATCAGCCAGCAGTACACAACAGAAAAAAGTTGTGAGCTATCTTTTTAAACCTCTGTTTATTTATCAAAGAGTAGCACTGTCTTGTTTCTCAGTGACTGAAGTTTCAGGCTGTCTTGCTAGTAGGTAGTTGTGCTGCATTTGGGAAATATTTTGCTTTTTCAATGTGTATGTCCTAACCTACTATATATGAATAATCCACAATTCTAATTATATTTAATTGTCTGGCTCCCAGTAGCTTTCTCAAGCTATGTAGCATTTTATCTAGGCCAATTCAGTGCTCAGCTGGCTTAGACTTCTCAGGAATTCTAAGCAACACCTGATGTGCCATCAAAGTGTTTAGAAAACCTCAGGTGTTTATCCAGTAGGCTGTACTTTTTCACTAGGTTACAACTGAGCCAACATCCCATTGTGGGGCTTCTACATCTTCTGCAAAAAGTAGAATTTGAGAAGTTGATTGGATAAATGAAATTCCATACCACAGAGGAAACGCTTCCCAAAATACTGCTCATATATCCAGTGTTTTAACTATCAGAAGTTAAACTTTCAGAAAGAAAACATATCAAATAATAATAAAGATCTTAAGAAAATCTTTCAGTATAGACAGCATCTTTCAAGACAAAGACAAAAGCTATTTCTTTCAAATAAAAGCAAATTTCTTTCTCACCTCTGTTTTTATTCCCTCTTGTACTTTGACTTCCATTTACAGAATAAGTAGCTGACATGAACATTGAAGAACAGATAAATTAATCTACAAATGGAACACCTTAAACTATTGTTTCAAATTTGTATTAATGTTTTCCAGCTGTATTTCAGTTTTTCTGTGAAAAGTGAAGAGAAAATTTGTCAGTCTTCCATTTGATCCTATCAAAATCCCTCAAATCACCCTAGTGAGTAAAAATATATCAAAACAATCTAGGAAAAAGATAGTTCTATTTTTTTTCCCTCACATTGCTTGGAATTCAATATACTTTTAAGGCACTAACTTCAACTGCTTCTGAAGAATTTCTGAAATAAATGTACATTCTTTTGAGAATAAATCTATAATTCTAAACAATGGCTAAATTTTTCACCCTCTCTATGACACTTGTCATCCTACAGGTATAGTAACTTAATGCTTTTTCATTCTCCATGCTCTCAAGAGTGAAATCAGGATGGACATGTTTGTTGTCATGGCAGCAAAACACTACATGTGTTTTAACTGAAACAGATGCAGAGAGTGCAAATCCCTGGATTATTTGGTTTTGGACAGCTGTGAGGTGGCTCACTTAACTATAAGTTCCTGCATAAAAAATAAAGTGGAATATTTCCCTTCTTTGAATGTTAAAGAAACCTGAATATGCTGTACCTCAGCTTGTACTTGCCCTGAGTGCAGGCATACAGCTTGTCACTGCATTTTTTTCCTTTTAGGACATGCAATGGAACTTGTTGCATTAAATTTGTTGTTTAGAAGGCGAGACAATTTTTATAGGAAGTTCTGTCACAATAGAAAAATTTTCAGTCTGTAATAATGTGATAGCAGTTCACAAAATTATTAACTTAAAAGGAGGGAAGTTGCTGTGATTTATGGTAACCTGAGAAATAAGACCAAGTACCTAACAGCAGTTACCTTAAAAAGGCTGCCCAGCTAGTAAAACAACTGTGTCAGGCAACAGGAAAACTGAAGAGTGGCCTTTCTTTAAATACTGCCTCTTCATCTCACAAAAATATCTGTCTCAGGTAACATTCACCTTCCTTCATGGTCCTGCTCACTGCAGCATATCTGCCTGCTGGAATGCTCAGCCCTGTTAGGAAAGCATGTGCTTAACCTGTGACAATACACAGCAGAGGTGCCTTGGAATTAGATGAAATCTTGAAATTTATGAGAATTTGGTACAATCTCCTGAAACCATTAAGCCAGTTTTTCTCTTACTTATTCTTGCCCTTCCCTAAGTTAGTACAATGTTTCTGCAGAGCACAAAGTGAGTTTCAAGCTTTGCACTTGCCTGAACTTTATTAGACCCCTTTTCTATAATCCTATTTCTATAATCCTATATTTCTATAATTTCTATAATCCTATTTCAGTTGTTCTGGTGCTGTGACTTGCACAACACTGTTTTGTCTTCAGGAACTATAACTAGGAAATTTCCTGAAGAGAGTGCACTGTTGAAAACTGGATCCACCTGAATGGATAAGGACAGGATTCACCCCACTTCTTGTTCAGAAAAATAAGATAGTTATGTCCTGTACAAGAGACTGTGACTCCTAAAGTTCCTGCAGGCAATTTCTACAATCTCTCCCTGTAGCTTTCTCTACATGATGCTCTGAACTGGCCCAGGATGAAAATATTGAGAAGCACAGTCCAGATCATTACACATTTCTTTGCCAACTACGCAAGACCTCTGTTGAACATGCCTCTAGCTTCCTCTCTCTCCTTCCTCCACCCCAAATATTGCAGGAAAAAAAAAAGCATCTCATAAAGTTGAGAGCAGCTTGTGTGCTGGGTTTAGTAGTGATGACGTAGGCACTTCACACTAACTGCTTTAGGACAGCCTCAACTGCAAACAATTCAAATCTCTATAGATGGAAGACATTAAGATATTCAATCTTGCAAAAATAGCTTAAAATTTGTATTGAAGGGGGAAATTCAATAAAGAGTGACATTCTCTGTGGTTTCTACTTTATTGCCAGTATTTTCTGTTATGGCATATTAAGATTTTTTTTTTATTAGCTATTACCTTGCACTGAGAATATTGCAAGAAACGCTTTTGTAAAAAGCTTTAATATCATTGTTTGCAGCATATTATTATAGCAGTGAGTAGTATTTTATAGCATGAAAGGAGCTTAGAAGAAAATATGTATTAAATAAAATCCTGGAAATTAACATTAAAATTCCAGGCATTTCTGCTTATCCTATGTGTTTGTTTTGTCTACTGACCATATCAGCTAATTAAAACTGCTAGAATAATTCTGCCCTGAGCTGAGGTCAGGGGCTGTGGGCAAGGTAGGGGAGCCCTGGCAGACTTGGCAGGGATAGTTAATCCTGGTGCTGCCCTCAAGGCCCTGCCAACAAATTCTGCTGCCAGCAAGGTGTGTCCTCACAGCTCCCAGGTGCTGAGTTTGGTGTTACTCCCCATGAGCACCTTCCAATTTCTGCCTGTGAACAAGGTGGTGCTGTCTGTGAGGTCCTAGCAGCAGGAATCATGGGGCAGGATATGGTAAGGAGTCTGTGGGGCCATGAGTGCTTCTTGAGAGAGAGATGAGCTTTCTAAGAAAACAGGTCCACAGTCACTGGGTCATTGTATTTCCCTGCAAGGCTGTCTGCTCTGTGCTGAAATCAGTAAGTGCTGGAAGGTGGATGGAGCTTTGGGGAGACCAAGTAGAACACCAGTCTGTTTGCAGTGTCCATGTTTGGGGCAGAAAGCAGGTTTTTGCTCATTCTCTTGCCAGATTTGAAGCAAATTGTAATGTCATCAGAGCTTCAGCTTGGTTAACTTGGCCAAGCCTCTGAAGACATTCAGGGAACTCTGGGGGGGCAGGCAAGGGATCCTGGTCCCTCACTGACATGTCTGTAATCTTCTCCCAGGCTAAGATCCCCATACTTCTTTTTGATAAAATCTATGGGGTCCAGCAGAAGAGGTAGGGACAGATCATCCTCAGTGCTGGACTGTTGTTGAGTTACTTCTCAAGAGCACTGACTTAGGATGGATCAAGGCACAGAGATGTGCCTGAAGGAAACCTTATCTCCTGGGATCAGGGAAGTGGGCAGTTATGCAAGTAGTGGGCAGCAGGGTTTCTTCCTCTCTCCTAAAACCATCAGCCACATTGCTGTGCTCCTTTGGGTGCACTGGTTCAGGCAAGGCTTGTTTTGCTGGGGCAGGGGTGAGGGCACAGCCAGGGCTATGGGGTCTGGGCAGGTCAGGGCTGCATCTTATGGGGCTGCACTCAGCTGCAGATCTCAGGGCTGCAGTGGTTGGGTGAGGACATGGGGAAAAAAAACAGAGATCATCACATTTGGTGTGGCTATTGAGCAATTACATTCCTGGGTTATAATCCTCAGGTGGAGGAGAGCTGCCACATTCAGGAGGTGTCTGGGCAGCAGACATGGCTTGGGTGGTGGCACAGCCAGGCCACTGCTCACACAAGGCAGCACTGGCACTGGAGGACTGTGCCAGAAAATGACCCCAAAAGGATCCTGAGGTCATCCTCAGTCTCTGGTACCCCTCCTACAGGGAGCATGAGGATGCCACTTGGCAGTGAAGAAGGAAAGTGTATCTCCTCAGCTAGGGCAGCCCAGGATGAGGGCAAAGGAGCAGCTGGGTGTGAGGAGGGATGCCTCAGTGCTGGCGTTGGCCCAGCAGGAACAATTGCAGGGTGATACCTCCTGGCTGCTCCCTTTTCCTCCAGAAGTAACAGTGATGGGATGGGTCATGCTGAGGAGAGCTCTGGGTCCGTGGACTGGGCTGAAGATCCTAGGAGAAGGTGATCCAAAGACCTGTTGGTTTCATCAGGATCAGCCTGCCCAAAAGGTGACAGTTTAATGAAAATTATACTGGGAGAGAGCTGGAACTCTGCTTTCAGGAACTGGATCCAGGGAGAGAAATAATGGTTCATTTCATGATTGCAGATGTCACTGGGCAAAGAAGCAAAAAGCAATCCAAATGAGGGCAAAGGTTATTATGGTTTTGCTTTTGCCGCACTATGAATATTTCACATCCATCAGTTCTGAGAAAATTCCCTCATGTATCTTAAGGGCAAACTGACTGAGCATTCAGGGGAGGCCCTTAAACTGAAACCATTCTTTAGCTCATAATGTAACCAGATGATATATCAAACATTTTTGCTTATTGATGTGGGATTTTGAACATGAAGGTTTGAGGTTTGTTCCATCTTCACTAATTATCAATCTGTCAATTCAGCCTGAACATCCACACAGGATAATGTTATATTCTGCCTCAAATTTCTATGTCACTGTAGTAAAGTGCTGAAAAAACGTCTATTCTCAATCACAAAACTTTGATGTACTTCAAAGATAAGAACACTTCATTATGTTCACAAAAAGTAGTGTCCTACTATGACATGAACTCTTTTAATATTATGATTAAGTGAAGCTTAACACTAGTTTCAGATGAATAAAAGCACTTGCTGATGTCAGTTCATTTTTCATATTTAACCCACTTCAAGTCCCCAGTTCTCAACGAAAATGCTTACATCTTTAAAAAAGATTAGGTTTTACTTCATAGCATCTCATAGAATTACACTGCATTGAATTTCTTGCAGTAAATGAAACATTTAACTCACTAAGTTGACATTAGAAATAAAAGATTTTCATTTCACTATTCAGAAGGCCACCCACTCTTTTGTGTAGAAAAGGCAGCTTAATGGCTCTCTTGAATGTTGCCTTTCTGGACTCTCTGGAAGAGCTTTGCAGTCACACAGAACACGCCTGGCACTAACCTGTGCATTTATACTAATGAGTCAAGTGAATCTTTCTTAGAAAGAAAACAAATTTACTGTGCAGGAGGAAAAAGATGCCTAACACAGGTCTTCATCCTAACTAGACTGTGTACATATATTTTGTCACCTTTTTGTCAGTAATTTTGTCACTCTTACAAGAGAAAGTGAGAGAACATTTCTGGACTTAAACAAGACAGTTTTTACTCTACCTATTTATAAAATTCATGACAAATTGTTATTCCATTTGCTAGATTCCAATCTAAATAGAAATTAACTAGGAAATAAGAAGGCCTTGCCCCTTTCTGTGGGAGGAGGGTAAAGACAGAGTAATTTCTTTTCTTGGTTCTCTCTCTTTCCTTTTAAACAATTTTCTCCCCTACTGTTCATAACCCTGACATTCACATCTCCTGCTGCCCCAGACTCCCTGGCCAACAAGGATTGGTTATAGCTGCCTCTCCTAAAATGTTTCCATTTTCCTTATGCCCCATTCTTTGGTGAACTGTTTTGCCATATGGTACTTATGTCACATAATCATATCTGTTTTGGTCATGTCTAAAAGTTAACTAAAAGAGAGTTTAATAGTACCAAAGCTAAAACTGTATGCAGTGCAAATATTTAGGAATTATGTGAGTAAAAGTTGTCTGCTGCTTACAAATATATCTTTGCTGGCTGTCTATATCCCCTTTATGTACTTTTATGAAAAAGAATGAGGATTTAATCTCATTCTGAAAAAGACATCCAAAATAGGTGAATCAGAGGCTGTGGTGACTGTTTCTTTCTGGGGAGCAGAATGGCAGCCTAAGGAGAATAACTCAGTTATATTCAACATCTAGAGGCAAGATGCCTGTGGTTAGGTGAGATGAATTTCTCCCCTGCTGACTTGGATCAGGTCCACTCAGCCAATGAAACTGAAACTTCTCATGTGGCATCTCATGAAATTTCAGGCTGTAGTATCTAACAGTAATAGTTTCAACAAATTATGTAGGCTTTAGTTTGTTTTGACCTTGTCAGTGTAATTCTGTGCTTATTAATCAGAGACATGGTGTTTGCTGTTTAAATCAAATATTTTGATTCCATTGTTGCTCATGAGATCTACTTAGAGGCAAAAATGCCATTAAATCTCTCTTGGGATGGGGAAAATTATGTTGGCTATGTTGAAGCCTTTCCATGTGAAGCTTTAAAAGCTATGTTCCTAAATGCCCATGTGCATAGTAAGGATAGAATCAAATACTTGAAGGCATGTATGCTTGTAAAATCATTTGAATAAATAGGATTTCTGGAAGTTTAATAATAAACTTAGTTCAAAGGCTGTATTCTATGGTTCATAGCAAATACCAAGTTTCATAGAGCTAATTTTCATGAAGCTGTAAGAATAAAACACGAAAACCATTTAAGCATGTGGAAGTATTCTGGATTTTTAAAGTCATGCTTTTTTGGGACTATATTTTTTCTTCTCTCAGATTAAAATTTACTTTTATTTCCTTTTGTTAAAAACAAGGCTTTCAAGGTTCTCCCTTGTGTTTTAAAACCAGTGGGCATCTCAGCCCCACCCAGCTGCTTACTCACTTTCCCACAGGGGCATCGGGGTGAAAATAAGAAGGGTAGAAGATGGTTTTAACCATCTCATGGGTTGAGATAAAGCAAAAGCTGCAGGTATCATTAAAGCAAAATCAGGAATTTATTAGCTAATTCCCATCAGCAGGCTGCAATGGTTAGTTGTGAAGACAAACACAGTAACTCCAAGGTCCACTCTTCCTCCTCCTCCACCCTAAGTTACATGCTGAGCATGACACCACATGGTGTGGGATATCCCTTGGGTCAGTTGGGGTCAGCTGTCCAGATTCTGTTGCCTCCCAACTCCTTGTGCATCCCAGTCTGATAGGTGGGACAATGTGAGAAAGAGGAAGGGCCTTGATGCTGTCTAAGAACTACTCAGCAATAGCTAAAACATCCCTGAATTATCCAAGACATAGCACCACGCCAGCTATCCCAGCCAAAACCTGTATGCCTCTATAGCCATGTGCTTCACGGAGATTTGCAGATTTTTCCCACACTCTCACCTGCTAAAAGCAAAACAACAATGGATGATAAATTAAAAACTCTTAAAGTTCAAGTATGAGATTATTATATGTCACATCCCCATGGTTCAAAAAACCATACATGAAGGGGTAGACTTTGAAGCTGGCACTGAGAAAGTTTTCTGGGTTTTTGCCACTGTTTTCATTTACAACTACATATGAAATAGCAGTTCAGACAAAAAGATCTAGTATTACAGTGTGAAGAATATATGAAAATGAGTGTATGTTGCAATTGTAGGTACCAGATCGTCATCCCAAGACTTTCCTACATAATTTAATTTCCAGTTCTAGGTTTAGTAAGCACAATTTAAAACTAGAAGGTGCTGTGAAGAGATGAAAATGTCAAAAGAGCAAAATTAAAATGATGTTGGAATAATTGTATATAACTCCCAGACTATGAAACCATAATGCAGACAAAGGTAGAGATACTGCTCTCTATGCATATAGGTTTGTTTAAAAATGGTGAATACAGAGCAGTATCATGCAGTTGTAGTTTGGATTGCAACTAAGTACAAATTGTAAAATACATTCATGATCATGAACTGTAAATGAAGCAATAACTTCTTACTGTGTAATTAATATGTATCCTGTTGATTCAATTTGTACTGCTTAAAGAGTTTGATTCCTTTTTGTGCCAAAAACCTTGTGTGTCATAATGTCCACTGCATCAGAGAAAGAGATGAAACCAACCACCATGCTGTGTACTCTACATTTCAGGGAAAATACAGTGACACTTTTTGAAAGGACAAAAGAATCTTTATCTGATTCAACGTAATTGAAAAGCTCTATATTCTCCATTAGATGGGCTCAGGAGAATTTTGACTCAGATATACAAAGCTTTATACAATCTTAAATCCCCTGAAATCAAAGGAGCTGGAAATCTAACTGTGGTTATTGCCAGTGGCCTCTCTTTTTCTGTAAACCCACAGACTGATTTCAGTTCTCCTTGAAGTGCTCTGTGCATAAAGTTCTCACCTATTCTACTTTGAAATCCTCAATGGTAAAGTTAGATGACACATATGTTCATTGAACCATGTCCTAGATATCTTTTGGTTTCTCACATTTGAAAATGCTGGTAGGAATAATTACGGGATGAAATTTCCAACCCCTAGTGAAAGGTCAAGAGAAATTGAAAGCAGTTTCACAGGGATAGACTGCATTGGTTGTAGTCCATGGAAGAATCTATTTGTCAGCTATTATGTCAGTAAGCAAAACTTCCAGGTGGATTTCTCCAGGAATGAGAGAGTGCTCAGGGACGCTATAGACAGCAACACAAGATATATTTGCTATTTGCTTTTAATTTGGGCAAGTTTAAAACCATGCTAGTGATCACCTTGATTAATTGTCTAGATGATGTTAAAATCTCCTTTTGTCACTTCCAATCCCTGCTGTGTGGGATTGGTAATCTAGTGTGGTAATGTATGGGAATAAATAATCTTCAGTTTCATTCATGATAACAGTTTGATATAGTTATCCCTCAAATATTACAACAAAGTCTGTGCCTGATGGATCAATGATCTTCCACAGCTGCTGCTGGGAGAGTGAAGAGGGAGGAGGAGAAGGAGCTTTCTTCCTTGGATCACAGAAAACTGAGTAAAAGGACTACTATCATGCCTTCAAATCAAATTAGTTATGAGATTGTCAAGAAAATTGCCTTTTTTGCCCTACATATGATTGGTTATGGTTCTTTGGCCTATCAAATATAAATTTTTTCCTTAAGTGGCTGCCTTCAAATTGTGTCTGATTCACTCAAACATTACTCCAGTTTCTTACTATATATATTGTTATTATATATATTCTATTCTATTATATTCTACTATATATATTCTTAGTATATTATAACTATGTTTATTTCAATATCTTTATAATGCAACAAGGTAAAATGAGTATTTATAAGGAAGGAATGAGCATCTATGCAGCATGGAATAAATTACTTAAAAGTCATATATAAAACCTGTAAAATACTTGTAAGGTGGTGTTTCTTATTTAACTTTTTCTTTTTTTTTTTTTTTTAGATTTTTGAAACCCTATACTTTTGCTAAAATTTAAACTGCTGTAGAAAATAAAATTAAACCACCACAATAATTATAATATGTTGTGTGTAAGCCACATATGGTACAGTACAGCTGTAGATAATCATAACATATATGAGTATAGATAAGTGTGATGGAGTGTTGTACAAGCACACTAAGTTGGCACTGGTGCAAGGTGCAGTGAGGTCTTTAGAGTCAAAAGCACCAGTGTTGAACTGATAGTAATAAGGGCAAATGTCAGATGCATTAGCAACACCTCTGGGATGCTTGGTAAGGGTCCAAATGCCCAATTTAAAGAAATAAATATCCTGCTATAACCCAAAAAGAAATGATTCATGGAAAGTTAATGATTTGAATATAACAGGTCTTGGGGATAAGTCAAGACACTTGGGCTTAAACTAACTAGATTTAGTTTTTGCTTTGTGAAATACTTCCTTTGGGATTTTGAAGAAACAAATTACTTATCAAAGATCTCTTTTAAAGTAAAGTTCAGCATGAGTCTCATATTTTTTCCTAAATACAAATTTTAGGATTCTTCAGTACATCAATGAGTACTTTGTGGGAACCATGAGTTAGAGAAACATGAAAGTCATTCTTAGTTTACTTAGAAGAGATTTCCAGTTAGCTAATACTCTTCTAGTAGATTATACAAATTTACAAATAATTTTGGTCACTACTATAGTAAATATATTTTCATTATATAATGTGACATGAAACATGCATTCCTGTATAAAAAAATATGCACATAATCATAAGTCATTACACTTTAAATACTATTATAGGTATTACTATACTATATTATTATACTATTATGCAATGTAATACAATGTAATATTAACCCCCCCTCAAAAAAAAAAAAAAAGGTATTTCTCAGACACTAAGATTTGCCTGGAATCTCCCTTGTATACAGGGATATGTATAAAATATATACAGACAATATAGGGGGGAAATCACTACATATGGTGTGATGTCTCTTACATGTTTATGAATTTTTTTTTTCCTAAACAGAAGAGAAAAAAATAGGAAAGATAGAGCTCATTGTAGCTCATACTGCAGCATTTTGATTTAACTTAAAAGAAAGTTGTTACTTACAGTAGCACCACCCTCACTGCCCTAACAAATGCTAGTAAAAAAAGGCAAAAGCTAAATAATTTTTAAAAATTGGATGGTTTGCATTGCTCACCAACAAAAGGGTCACATTTGTGATTTTTGTTTAAAATCATATTGGCAACAAGCCATATATGGTGAATTTTGATTTGCTCTGCAAAGATGTTTCTTTTAAAGTTGTGATCATTTGTTCAATCCTCATGTGAGCAATTTCCTAGATAAATGGGATGTAAGTTTTGTTGGTCTTGTTTATTTGTAACGTTTAAATCAGCTTAACCTTTTTTTGTCCTTCCACTTGTAGGTACTTGCCATCTGGTCAATTATGATGACTGTGTTTCTCCATGTCTTCCTCATACAAATTTAGTTTGTGAGACCTGAAGACCCTGAGATCTGAGGATGACTGTTTACATACAGATAACTGCAAGAGGACAAAGAGTAGCCCAAAATAGGAATAGGGAATTTTATAATTAATTTTATGGGGGAAAAGTTAGAAACACTATAGATAACCCAAACACCTTAAGTAACAAGAATAACATAAAAAAATGTTCAAAGTGGGGAGAGCAGCAGAGTTCTGTGGTGTAACTATAACACAGCTATGACAACAGTGTTGTAGCTGCAATTAGTTTGCAGGAACTACAAGTCACTGACATTTTAGAATGTTAGAATTTTGGATTTACAGTAGAGTTGGATGTGAATCAAGCACAGTACAGGAGTATAGACCATAGGTCTCCTAATAAAGTCCTGTTACCAGTTCTGGAAATACTTAAGCTCATAGAGTTCTTGGTTAGTCCACTCTTCCACCTTGTGCAGATCTTTCTGTAAGATGGCTCACCCTTCTGACACGTCCTTGTGAGCCCGCTTAGTGTCATCAGCAAACTTGGTGAGGGTTCTTCAATCCCAGCAACCAAAACATTTTTGAAGCTGTTTAAAATAATTTATGAAGATGTTGATTGTGTTTAGGACTAGATTTGATTGTATTCTTTTTGTGAGAAACTCATCTGTAATGGGGTTTGTTAAGAAAACAAAAAAGTTCATTTGTAACTTGCAACTCCCACTTCTAAGTAAGAACGCACATACAGAATTGACATTCTCTATTTAAGACACTTTCTAAATGCTTTGCTTCATCAAACATGGCCAAAGATTTCTGTCTTATTCTGAAAGAAATACAGCAATGTGTAAGGTATCCTTTCCTTTGTTAGCAGTTAGTGTGTGTTTTAAACAAAATAAAGAAAGAAAGTTATCCAAGACTTCCAAATTTGTGTGTGTGAGGTCGCTATATGGTATAAATTGTTCTGTATTAAAAGAAGTTTTCAGCTTCTTTTAATACATTTTTTTCTTTTTATTAAAACAAAAATTAATTAGTCAAAATGAAAACCCATTTCCCAGAAGACCCAGTTTCTTATATTCTTGTATTTTATTGTGAACCTTGTGGTATCATTTGACATCTTCAAAGAAGAGTAATAGCCAAGCTGCAAACACATGCCAGCTACACAATACAAACCTACAGCATATTAATCTTGTGACCTTTGCACTTGGAAAATATCTAAGGTTCTTTATTTATAAAAACCTATCAGCAGTACAATGTTATATATAGTAAGTGCTGTATATATCAGTTGATCTCTGTGTATAGTTTATGGCATCTAAGGTGTAGTAAAGGGATACAACAGGCTTTATCATCTGCACCCTGCTGGTTACTTGACAGGCTTTTCTGTTTAAGATATATGTCAAAGAGTAAAAATAGAGTGTATTGAAAAAAGAAAGGTATCTATTAAAACAGTAAAACTGGCAACATCTGGGAAGCCCATCAATAGAATTTTATAGCTTGCATTTGCTTGAAGTTAAGGTTTATTACATGGAACGTGTGGTAAAAGAATCATGTCATTTCTCACCTAGTCGTTATAGCAGAACATTAGGAGTGTGTGTTCTATCCATTCCTAACAATAAAATCACTTCAAGATACACACACAACATACACACAACACACCCACCAAGTGGTTCATTTGGCTGCTGTGTGCTAAATAGTGAATAAAGCCAGATATGAATCAAAGTTTCATACCCATCTATACAAAATTATTAAAAAAATAAAAAGAGAAAAGTGAAAATGTTCTTGTACAGAATTGGTATACACCAATATTCTTTGGATTGTATGCAGAGTAGTGCATAGTCATTGCTAAGAACACTAAATCTGATAATACTATTGTGCACTTGTTTCAAATGATAAATGAATAGACCATATTGAATACTATGGACAGAAAAAGAATGCTGGAGATACTTCTTGCATGCTAGGGGAAAAATATGAAGAGACATAAAAGCTTGTTTAAAGGACTAAGCCTCAGAAGTAAGAGCTCCCTTAGAAGACACAGAACCCATTTATCATCTGATTAAACATGGTAACTCCTTTTGCAGAAGTGGCACTACAATAGAAGTACACTTGAACTGCACTTTAAGAATATCTTGATTTCCTTCAGTTTCCTTCATGATCAAGATGCAATTTTTTCTTGCCTCAAATACTAAAACATGTAGAAATATGCCTCCTTCCTTTATAAGTAGACTCTCTGAACCTTCCTAAAGATGAGAGAGAGCTTTTGTCAATTCCAGGATGATTCATTGCCTTTTAAAACAGGCCATATTCAGTTTATGAAAACATCTTAACTTGAAGATTCAAGAAGAAAAGTAAAAGAACAAAACTAAACCCTGAACAATGTTTAAAAAACTCCTTTCCTTTTCATTTTTGGATAGTTTGGCAGAAATGATGAATAGACTAATTTACACCCTCTTAAATGAGGGCATCTGTTATGGAGGTCACATATTTGGTGCATCCCTTAATCACTATAATAAATATGGAAAAATTTATTATAATGAGGCAGATGTAGAAAAAGGAAGTCAAAATCACTACTGCATTAGGAAATTGCAGAAGTTATTCATTTCTCACCAGATATGAGAGCCACTCAATCCTATTTTATTCCCATAGAAGCTATTCTCTATTCAGCATTTCATAGATAGAAAACCTGGAAATCACAACACTGATTTAGACATCTATGTACTTTTTCATCTCAGTTAAAAAATTGGTGAAAAGCCCTCAGGCTGCTTCCTAAAAGTAACACCGTTAGTTATTTTGGAAATGCTTCAGCCTTATTACTTATATTCTTTTCTAGGCAACTGTTCTTTACTTTTTGACTGGGTTAGGCTTAGAGTAGGGTTTTTTACCAAGCTGGATGAAATTGCTGAAGTGTCTCATATAGTGAGAACATTGAGTTCTTTTAAAACATGAATTAGATGTGACTGCAAACTATAATAAAAATTTTTGAAAATTGTATGTATAAGAACAGAATAATATTTAATTATACCATCAGTTAGAGAAATTATATTGCTGTTTGGTAACTTTTAAAAATTATAATAGGTATGAAGATTCTGCAAGCTGTCCAGATTTTAAAACTAGAATTGAAATAATCCAGATAGTAAAGACTGCTGCTAAAGAGTTATGAATACAAAAGGAAAATGATAAATATAAACTTCATAGGGATTTTTAATTATATAAAAATTGCCAGAGTTTTTATATTCAATTATTTTAGGAAAAAAATTGTCAGTAGCTACATAACATACGAAAGTTACTAATTGAAGGTAAGAGTTTAAAACCATAAAGTATAAAATAGTTAAAATATTTAAATGAATAGAAATCTGTTTGTGTTCAGAGCCACAGTTGCTTTGTGGGTAAACATTTTCTATCATTATTTATTCTAAGTTGTTCTGTTTTTCTAGTATTGCATGAAATGCCTTATGGGTCTTACAGTATGCAAAGACAACTCACACACAAGCAAAAACAGAAGGAAAGAAATGGCTACTCTGATCGTGTTAAGGATCTTTTTCATTGTCAGCATTAACTCTTCCATTCTCAAAAGGAGCTAGACATCTCAAAAAACCACTTCTCAGCTACTTTTATACTTTAGAAGTTTTTTATTAAAAGGACAAAATTTTTACAATTTAATTGTGATGATTTGCCACATAATGAAGACAATGCAAAATAAAAACGAGTGTTCTGGGTCCCACAGCTACAAAGAATTACATTAAGAAAGCTTAATTTACATGTTTTACAGCCATATTAAGTAATATAGATTTAATTTTAAAAATGTGTTTAAGAATGAAATACAGCATGTTTTTTTCTGATTAGTTTTTTTAAAGGAAATGTAGACTGGAAGCAAACTAAGCTACCTCCTTCCCCCACTACAATCTTTCTATGCATCTTGCAGGTGCTAATACTGACAATCCACTACTTGCTGCCAATTATCTGATGTGGTATTAAGTCTTTTCTGATTAATTGCCAGAACACTTTTCACAGTATTAAGCAAATTTAGGTTTATGAAGGGAGGGGCACAAAGGTAACACATTTTAAGTAATAGCTTTTATACTATAGACTAGTTAATGAGCTCTCATTTTCTGTCTGAAACTTTTCCTGAAGTAATTTTTGATACACATCACACTACAGAACTTTCTGTGTCATGTCTTATTCACCTAAGGATTTATCTTTAGATTAACAGACAGGCTAGTTTGGACTATTTTTAATGGAGGAGGAAATCTCATTACACAGTGAGAAGATGAGTATTTCTGAAATTAAAGATAATAAGCCAAAGGCATTAAGCTATCAGCTGTCTTAACAGCTAAGATATTGACTCTTCTGAACATCAAAGCTTGGTGTAAATTGTCCCTATTATTTCTAGATTAAGGAAAAAAAAAGGATCCAGTCTGATTTTCTAGTTTAAAAAAAAAAAAAGAAGAAGTTTGTTTCCAGTAATGGCATATCAGACACCTTGAAGTGTATAATTTCCCAGAAATGCTATGTATGTTATTTCAGTTAGGTGTGAATGAAATTTGAACTTGTAAGGAAGGTTACAGTAAGTGAACTGTGTGGCTGACAAGATCTTGTAAAGGAGCAGTGCAGCAAGAACAGACTGTCAATAGCAGTTTATTCGTTATGGAATTCCAGATGAGGTGGTGAAAGATAATGATTCTGATCTGACTCCTTGCTACTCTCTGTTTGAATAAAACCTAATCTAAGTATATATATAATATACTATATAAAACCTAATCAAAGTAAAATGGGTTGCAATAAAGGCCCATGTAAATGGTGAAGAATTTAATAAAAATAAGGAGCTATCATATATTTTTAAAAATTGAAAATTCGTTCCAAATTTGAAGACAATGTATTTAGAGCTTTTATTGTATATTTATTTCTGAGAACAATTCAAGGTGCAAGAGTTAACATGTTGGAGGTTAAATGCAAGTAACTGTTCCAAAATTATCTAAACATTACATCCTTTTCTATGTTTACAAATGACTGTGTTCTAAGAGGAGATGGTCTCTTTGAGGACACCCTTTCTGCCAGGAGACAGAGGGTATCAGCCTAAGGTTAACTTGATACCCAACTTGCATGCTCTGGTGAAAAACTACAGTTCTGCTCATTATAACACTTCTCAAATGCTTGATTAATTTTGCAATGCATCTTTAAAGGAAGGAAGGGATATCTGAGAGAGGATGTTGTTATTCAACATTTTCTACTGGACTACCCCAAAAATAATGAATTTGAATTTATTAGCATCTATTGATTATTCCTGTCCATGCTTTCTGTGTGTCATATATTTGTATATATTTTATGAAGGTACACTGATATCTACAGTTGTAGTGTTTTTTATTTTTCTGAGAAGGAAATTTGGATTTCTTTATTAATTTAAATGTATACTATTCTGTCTTTTTTTCTCAGACTGAAGATCTGAACTTCTACTCTGATATAAATGGCCTCCCCTGAAACAGAAGCCCTACAGAAGAACCAGAATACAGCATTTTAATTGTGATATTCCATCTTTCAGCGAGAGAACTGGGAATCTGTGATGGACTAATATATTTAATAATTGTTAAATTGTAGTAACTGCAGCTCTAATACTACTCATTCATATGTAGTGATAAAGTTTTCAACTAGCTTGCTTTTTTGTCCCTCAGGAGTTTTGCTGCCTTGCAAGGATTCTAGTCAGATTGGAATTCACCTTTAAGTTAGATATCTGCTCTTTAGAAAGCACATTCAACTTACTTTTCAGTCATCAGGCTTGATGGGTGAAAATCATTCTGAGGTAATGAAGAGAAGGTAAGGCTGATACAGCCATTTGTAATCATTACTTGTATTAGGCTCTCTCTGCCTTAAGACCCCTACATGAGTAATATAGTGTAGGTGCTTTGTGTAGCAGATAACTTATCATCCATCTAATATGAAAGCAATGAGAGAACTGCCACTTAGGAGCTCAGATCACTGAGCTAACTGCCTAGTGCCATTTTAAAGGTATTTTTAATGTTTCCTGGCTTCACTGATTATTTGTCTAGAAAAACATATGACAAGGTTTTGCAAATAATAACCAAATGAGAATCTTGTTGGACCTACTCCTTCTATGTATTAATTTGAGAAACCTTGTCTACCTTTCCCCAGAGAAATTAAGGCCTGATTTTAATGATATTTTTTCAGTGGACAAGCATCTCCTTTCTAACTATGAAATTTGACTATGAAGCTATCCCCAGTCATCACACTGCGATATTTCATATTATATTCCAAAATTTTCATTAGTCTACTACTACATAAAGAAACCCCCTGCCAGTTCTGGACTATTTCATTCTGGCCATGTAATTATTCTTCTGTTCCTATCTTACACTGATTAGAGAAGCATACACTTAACTTCTTCAAATGCTAAGAATGGGAAAGGTTATTTTTAAAGAGGAAAATACAAGAAATTATGATTAGAGACCACTTGGAATAAAAATCTCTTACAGTAGTCAGAGAGATGGGTGTGTGACAGAGCCTGGTGTTCAATGTGCAGGTTTTTTTGTTTGTTTGTTTTCTTTATAATATTAAGCAATTTTGCATCTCATTTTTTTAATTTATTTTAGAAAGCAGAGTCCAAAAGGTACTTTTGAATACTTTTGAATAATACTAGTGATTTTTTTAGAATAAAAAAAATCCTGTTATGAATGTATTTAATGAATAATTACATTGAGATAAAGGAGAATGAGCTCAAATACAAGGCATAAACTAACCCACATTTGTCTGGGCAAACACATGGCTAAGTTGTACTGTTGTTCCAACCATATCCTTCAGCTGAACTTCTCTGATTATTTGAAGACATGAAGGAACAGAAAATTCTAAGCTGAGGATCAAATAATGAGACTAAAAGAAGAAGGGGAGAAAATTGTGAGTGGAGTGAAATTAAAGAATAGTAATTCTAATTATAAACTTGATATTTAGCTGGATTTCCATGTATTGTGCAAATCTGTCATTCTGGTGTTTCGTACTGAAATTCCATTCATAGTGCTTGTATATTAGAGGTTGGTGAATGCATGCAAGCCTTTGATGGATCCTTTGGCTTTGAAGTGGTAACTCAGGCAATCAATGTGACAGGCAAAAAGGGCAGGTCTACGTGCAAAAGTCAAGATGCTCAAAAATCAAGATGCTCAAAAATGTTTTTCAAGATTAGATAAAAGTAATTTTAAAGGCAAAAGTAATCTTTTTAAATCATTCCTCAAACTTACATTCAGCATCACTGAATGGTTTTCTCCTGCAGCCCATCCTGCATCACAATGATAAATTCACCTGAGACTGCATCATCTGCATCTTACCTCAATGTCTCATCTGACTCTGGTGAAGTGAAGCATCAAATCCAAACCAAGCAACAGTACTCTCCTCTCAGCTTGGCCCATAACCATACCTGCAGAAATAGACTCTGTTTTCAGATTTGTGCTGGACTGCAGAGTCTGGACTAGCTCAAGCTCTTGCATTTTCAAGATGAATTTTACAATTCTTACGTTCTGTGTAGGAGTGATTTCTTCTTGTTTCCTTGATCATCTGAACAAACTAAGCAAAGAACATCCACATAAAATCACTGAGTACTCAGAATTCATGTGTTATGTCTTAACTTTTTAATAAATTCTGGCTTATGATTTCTGATGGGGCATATCCTTGACTAATGCTCACTGAAAACAAAGGAACTCATGCTGTTTGTAACAGGAGCTACCAGCACTTATTGTATCACAAAATGAAGTCATCTTTAGGCAGGCAAAAGCTTTACTTCAGTGAAAGTTTCTTATCATCATTGATACACAATCACAGAGCTGACAATGGGCCAAGAACAAATATTTCCCTTAACTAATCAAGCAAAGGCTTGAATGTACATCATAGCTAACAAGCTGCTTTGTTCTATTAATGGTAGAGAATATGATTGTGTTACTTGAAACATGGCATAGCTTTCTGGTAAGAATTCACTTGAATATAAGTATTGCACATACCACACTATTTAAGTATCTTCACTAATGAGCTAATATTCCTTAAGCTATTTGAGCATATGGAGGTCATTATTTACAGTGGAGTTTATAGAGGGGTTGCTGTTTTCCATCCATAGCTGCTGTAAAGTGAGACGAGCTGTGAAAGAACTTCTGAAGTGTGTGAAGACTTCACATGTACCAGCCAGAAAGTTTTCCCTCTTCTCTCTGTTTGCTTAGTAGTCCCAGGAGGCAATAAAAGAGGTTATAAAATAGGACATATGGACAAACTTGCTGTTGCAGCAGGTATGGATTATATAATGAGAGATCAAATATCTGATATGAAACGAACATCAGCTAGGTGCCCAGTCACCCTGTGATACTGACTCTGGGAGTTTCTATGGGCTCTGCTTGAATAATTGGCATTTGTCCAGACAAGAAATCTGTAAGTTTGTCCTTATCTTTGATGCTGTCCTCTTGATCTGATCTCCTGCCTGACAGCCAAGTCTTCCAACATGCAACTATGTCAGTTCACATCTCAACACAGAGGTAAGTCAAATTACAAATACACGCTGGGACTAGTGGGACTATTTTAGTTCCCTAAGACAGGTTCAAAAAAGGGGCTGAAACTTATGGTGCTATATTACAGGTTTTCAGCCTTAGTTAGTCTAGTAATAATGATGTGACCTTCCAGGCACCATGATAATTAAAAAACACTGCTACTATCTATCTGTATTTTCCTGTGGAGTTTCAGAACTGATGTGCAACTAAAAATATAAAGTTAAAAAAGTTTGTGGGGTTTTTACCCTGGAAGAAAACAATATTTTGTATTATGGCTGTATATTGTGACTCTATGGGGGCACTTCATCAAAAAACTTGGTTGAAGTTTAATTTCTGACCATCTGATGTTCCACAAACACATTACTTCTGTCCAAAATCAGCATATTTTACAAGTTAGCAAAAAAGAATTTTAACAATCAATTGATCCTGGTCTGATTAAAAAATCTGCCTTTAAATATATCTGAGATTGTACTGCAAATTCAAATTGCCAGCAGATCTTATTGCCTAAATTTAAGTCAACTTGGAGTGAAATCCAGATAATTTTCTACCTTTTTTCAGCTCCTTTATCATATCCCTAAAACCTACTGCAGTGAAAGAAAACCCACCCACAAAATAAAGCCATGTAAACTTACCTGTTTAGGTTTTTTTATTTGAATCTTGAGCAAGGCAGAAGAATTGAGGAAGTATTCTTTTGCTTCCCTTGTTTTCTCTTTTAGATTTTATGAAAATATATTATTATTTTATGATTTTATAGCAATTAAGTAATTATTTTTTAGGTCCACAATTTCTTAACTTCAAAACTTCTGCTTAAATTCTGCTGGGATTTATAGATTAAACACATGCTCAAAGTGAGTGTGTAATTAGATGTTTTGCTGAATTGGATTTTTAATTGCTAATTTATTTTTAGTAAACTTTTATTGACATCCCTGTTTATGTAAAGGAGCTATTTAGGTTTTCAGTGCAAGATTTCATTTGCAGAATTTCTGAAGAATTACCTTCATTAAAGCAATGAGGTTGAATTAATCATGAAGAAGTCAGAGACAAAATCAGACAGGGAGCAATAAAACTGAAACCCTACGTATTTCCTTTGGAGTTTCTCCATTCTAATAAAGACGAAGTGGACAAACACATTATTTCATCTCTGAAGTACTTTAATATCTGCTTTCCCTCACATATACAGTGAAGCAACTTTATGGCTGGTAAAAGCAAGAAAGGTTGGGGTTTTTGGTGGCGGTGGTTTTGGTAGTTTTGGTGGTTTTTCCCAAACAAGGTCTGCTTCATTACAATAAAAATGACATTGTAAAAATAAAATAGACATAATGAAAAAGATGAAAATTGAGACTTTACCTTGAGATTTTATCTTTGTGGAAAAGCAACAATATATAAGTGGCCCCTTTAATAGAGAAGGAAAATGACTTGAAAAAGTCTCAAGCCAAATGAGAGACTTCAAAGTTTTCACCAATATTTTTGCTTTGTTAGCAATATGGAAGAACAAATAACAAAGAATGTTGCAGGAGAGAAATGCTAAAATTTCACAAACAGAATTATTTGAAACTATAACCTGGTTTACTGACAACACAAAACAGACTTGGCATAAGAAAAATGTGTTGTTGGTCAAAGGACAGAAGCCAGCTAGCTTGATATTGACAGGATTCCTATCAAAATTCAGTATGGCCACACAGCATTTACCAATGATCTTATCATTGCTGGATATCCTGGTGGCATCTATGTCATCTTGCGTGTGTTTGGATGAAAAGATAAGACCACTGATGAGAAAAATTTCAGTACACACCCTTTTCTAGGACACCTTTTTAAGCCTTTATTTAAGTCTTTGTAATTGCTTTCTGTATTGTCTTTTTTGGACTAGACCTCCCCCTGCCAATACTGGTTGGAGGCTGCTGTTCATCCTTGGAGCTGCCTAAGAGGCACAAGGTGGGAGCAGGGTGGAGGCTTTGGGTTCAGGCAGACAGGAGAGCCAGGCACAGAGCTGGCATCTAGCAGTGCCCACATGGATTGACTTCATGTCCCTTCAGAAAGCACTGCCCTCAGCAGGGAGGATATCTGTAGTTCTGCACAAAAAGAGGAGTGAATCTTTGATATATTTTTGTGATTTATAGGTTTTATGCATTTTTATTTTTGTTTCAATTTTTCTGTCTACAAGCAGCATACTTCTTGTCCTCAAGTCAGACTTTGTGTTATAATGAAATTAAGTTTTCATTGCAATGAGGCAATAGTCTCTTTTCCTATTTTATCT
Source organism: Molothrus ater (assembly GCF_012460135.2). Classification (NCBI taxonomy): domain Eukaryota; kingdom Metazoa; phylum Chordata; class Aves; order Passeriformes; family Icteridae; genus Molothrus; species Molothrus ater. The sequence continues at coordinate 21,520,095 of NC_050479.2, forward strand.
TATATGTAAAAGTCCATTGGAATGAATACAAGAATCTGTAGCAAGCAGACTAGGTGCATTGAAGGCCATTCAGGTTTTGTATATTCATTGCATGCACTTCTAACTGACATTTTACCTGGGCTTTTAGTTGAAAAGGTGCTGAAAAATAGAAGACAAGCAAAGCCTCTGGAGCAGCCAAATCCATCAGCTTTAGTGCTGTGCTAATGTTATCTTGTGGCTCCCTTTTTGTGTGAGAATAGAAAAGCTCTTACCTTTACCTGTAATATATGGATACCTTCCTTCTTAATACCTCCTCCAGACTTCTCAAAGAAATATCCCCCAGTCTGGCATTTTTCTGTTGCAGACCTTTGCACTAGGTCTGCAAAACAAGAATTCATAAACAACAAAAAAGCCCCCAAACCCATACTTTCCATATCAGTTTTGCACCAATGTAAATGCTTGCATAGACCACAGGAAATACAAAAGCTATACCTAAAAGCAAGGTTAAAAAAACATCATTCTGGATTGCCCAAGATGGAATCAACTTTTTGGTAGTATCAAGTCTGAGTACTTTGTGGGAGAATTCTCTATCACAGGGCATTTCACATGAACTTGGCATCTCACTAGGGAAACACATCAAACATTTTTATGCACTTAACATCTGTCCAGAAATTCCATATCCTTATTATATAAAATCACTTTTATATAGTAATCTGAAGGGCTCATAAAAATGCATGTAGAGTTCAGAGTGGATTAAACACAATGAAAAGGTGAGATAAAAAAAATTAAGATTTCTCAGAAAAAAAACCCAGTAGATGGCTTCCTGAGCTTTTTGGGAGCAGAAATTAAATTAAAAATCAAACATAATTCTGTGTCAAACCAAAAAATTGGTAATATTATCTACTGCCAAAAGAAACTCCCTGAGGATTATTAGTATTTTTCTGAAATATATAATCTGAAAGATGTTTTTCAAATAATTAGCTGATTGTGTTAAAAAATTGAAAAGTGGAATCCTGCTTATTTAGGGGAACTAATTTGTATTTAGAAAAAATGGTCCAGTTCTGTTTCCTGTGAGAACCAAGGCAGCCACCCAAGTCTGGCAAGAATAAAACAAGCTCTGTAAAACCTAAAGCAGCACCTGGGGAGCATGCAGGACAGCACAGGCCCTCCCACATGGCCTCGACAGGAGCAGCTGAGCAGGTCCCTGAGTGTGTTGGTTTCATGGGTCAGGTTTGCCATATCTCTTTGGGCAGCTTGGGAGTGAGCAACTCTGCCTCATATCTCACATCTGATCAACACATCTCATATCTGATCATGGAAGTATGGAATGATGGAATACTTTGGGTTGAAATGGTCCTTAAAGACTATCTATTTCCATCCCCTGTGCCACAGACAGGGGACACCTTCCTCTACATCAGATTGCTCAAAGCCCCCTCCAACCCAGAGATGGAGCCTCCACTTCTCTGGGCAACCTGAGCCAGCGCCTCATCACCTGTGTCAGGAAGAATTTCTTCCTAATATTGAATCTAAACCTACATTCTTTCAGTTAAAACCACTACCCTTTGTCCTATCACCCATCTCCTGATGTCTAAATCTGATATCCGCATCTCATCCTGAACAGATAATGTCTATAGCCTGTAGGTTCCTCGATGAGAAAAAACCTTTTGATTCTGTGTGGACACAGGCTGTGTACCTCTTTTGTCACCAGGAAAGAATTTGGTCTTTGAGCAATGTCCTAGTGAGTCGTGTGCTGAAGAGGCTGATAAACCACCACTCTTTCTTCCCCTGGAAATCATCTCCATCTTTTTTTTTCTATACCCACAGCTGTCTGGATGATTTCCCAGAGACATTTTCTTTGATCTGTTGACAAAAGGTCAACAGCTAAAAATACAGCTTGTCACCTGAGTATTGCTAAAAAAAGAATACTCTTCAGATGGTCTCTGCTGTATCGAGGAAAACATGACAAGTGAGAGGTCTGACTTGTCACTCCTTGTGAGGAAAGTGATGATCACAATATTCAGTCAGCTCATGTGCTGGCATTGTGCTGATGAAGATACAGTAGCTGGAAATTTCACAGGGACTCAATACCCTGGGTAGAAAGATAACTTTAAAGAAACTACACTGTGGACAGGCTACGTAAGAGGATGAGGGGCTGATATTCAGACATAGCTGAAAAAAAAATAACCACACCAGTTTTCACACTGAAGAATATTTCTATGTTTCTCCAGAGAGGGAAGGAGAGCTGGAGAGAGCTGAATCACCAGTCTCAGTCCACACTACACAAGGAATGGGCTCTTCCTACCTTATGGGTTAAAAATCTAATCATGTGGAGGAGCACAAAAGAAAATTAAAAAAACAAACCCCAAAACATATATATATATCTAAATGCTTTACCATTTTACACTGAATTTTATATTTCACTTGGCCTGCTCTTGGCTCATTCAAAAAACAAGCAGTAACAAACTGAGGTTGTAGCAAATCTCATAGCAAATATTTTACATAAAAAGTCTGAATCCAGAATCATCTAAGGCTCTCAAAGGCTAAATTAGCTTAGGTAGAGCTTTATATAGAAAAAAACCCCACCAGTTAATAGCAAATTATGCAAAAGAGAAAGCCAATGTAAATAATCTATTAGAATTCAATGGTAATTATGCAAGTTTAGTTTCTATAGCTTTTGTCCTTAGTTCAGTAATAATGAACTCTCTATGAAGAAAATACCATGGCATTTCAACACATACAGTTAAAAAAAAAAAAAAAGAAAAAAAGTGAAACACCCCAGGACAAAAATAAATCAGTTTTTGCCTTATGTGAACTTGTGCACAAGATAGAATTGGACAACTTGAAAATTAAGTTAACACTTTTGTAAACATGCTGTCACATAGAAGTAAAAGATGGCAATTTTTTTCATAGAGAAGATGGGAAAATATTATATGCTATATTTAGTTATTTTTTCACATTTTTCAAGCCTTTGTCACTCCTTCTTTCTGTAAGCATACAGTCTATTTTCTTTATTCATCATCTGAAAATCTTTCCTGAGAGAACTCAAGAAGCAAGTTACAAATAAAAGACTCCATTTCTTGTTTTGTTCATAAACAACATAGTTTATGAACATGACATACTAAGTTTAAAAGAAGTCTTTCACAGCAATTTTAACAGCCAAATGTAACAGCTCATTTAGTCTTACTTTGCATGCAGCCAAAAAGTTGATCCAGAGTGATGAAGAATTCTGAAAATATTGTGGCAAATTCCTCTTTTATTCAATATACAAAATACACCCTAACTTAAGGGAGTTGTAGGTAAAATTTTCAAAATGTCATGGATAGAGTTTGTCACAATTTCTAAGCATTCTAATAATAACTAGATAACAGAACACTCTAAAAAATACTGAAACTATTTACTCTAACTAGTAACAGTGATCATCTCCTTTCCACTAAGGACTATATCACACAGATGATGCATAACACCTTAGACAGGATAACACATATGTATTGAATAAAATACCTGCAGGATCTGAATAATATTCAGGACAATAAGGATTATCTTTAAACAACCCATACAATTATTTTAAGGCTTCATCTGTTCAATGTTAAAAGTATTTGTAAGCCATAGTTTATTGAATAAATTAGACTAAAATAAACACAACTGAGGCAGATATGCAAAATGCAGGTTTGCTCCTTACTTCAAAGGCAGTTTCTGAATCTTTGTGCTAAGAGTTTATTAAATTATATTTTGTACATAAATATGTATATATGCATATGAAAATCCAAGTAGAAATATTTCAACCTCACAGTGAGAGACCAGAAAAAGATTAAAATATCAGGACAACTGGGATATGAGGTAGGGGAAGAATGGCCATTTGACTTTTGGCTGACACTTCCGACCATATGTGACACTTCCAACCATATGGTATAATGAATGTAAAAAATCAAATTATACACTTGACTGAACAACATCATGGGAAAATTTGTAGTCCAATTTGTTTCTTTAAACTGAAACTGATACCTGATTTCTAAATATGATGCCACTGCATTAGGTATAAGCTGTTCTGGAGTTAATTCCAGTCTCATCTCTGGCAGAACTATCCCTGTGAACCCTATGATATATTCTGCATTTTCCAGCAGCAATAAAATAGCTTTACCACATAAAGAAGTCAGAGGGAAGAAAAATAATCACTTCATCTTAAAATAAACAAATGCATTGAAAAACTTGAGATGGAAATAGTTTTTTAGTTTCTGTCCAGCAGTTTGCTGGAAATCATTTAGAAGTTTCATTACCTCTGCAAGGTGCAAGTAAAAGTGAATCCATGTCACAAACACTTGAGTAAGAATGAGAATTTTCTGGTCCCCTGAACCCCTGAACCCCCCCATTCCTGTTGTGTTTGTTTATACACAGTCTCAGTCAGATTTGAGTGTATTAATAATTGAGAACAAACATTTGCTAGCTGATCCTTAGTAGGTGATTTAACCCACTCAAATAACCTAACAACATGTTGCCTTCATCTTTGGTTGTGCTGTAATTGTGTTGCTAGTTAAATAGAGAACTACCCTTGACTACAAGTGCAATTAATATAGTGCACTAGAGAGAAGCCTTCAAGTAACAAATTAGGTTTCCTTTTCTTATTATATGATCTGTTGTAGCCAAGCAGTTTTGCTGTAATTTTACGATGGTTATAATTGGCAACCACCTTCCTAGCCAAGGACTGGAAAATATACCCATAAAGACAACATACAAACACAAGGACAAATGTAGGCTGGGCTGAGTTACCCTAAGGAGCAGGACTTGGTGGTGGTGTATGAGAAGTTCAGTATGACCCAGCAATGTGCACTTACCCAGAGAGGCAAAATCTATCCTGGGCTGCATCATAAGCGGAGTGGCCAGCAGGGAAAAGGAGATAATTCTGCCCCTGTGCTCTTGTGACACCCCACCTGGAGTGCTGCACCCTGCTCTGGAGCCTCCACATAAGAAGGACTTGGACCTGTTGGAGTGAGTTCAAAGAAAGGTCACTAAGATGATCAGAGGGAAGGAGCTCTTCTCCCATGAAGACAGACTGAGACAGCTGGGTCTCTTCTGGAGAGAAGAAGGCTCCAGGGAAATCTTTGTATCAGCCTTCCAGTACCTGGAAGGGGTCGGCAACAGAGCTGGAGAGGGATTTTTACAAGAGAATACAGTGATAGAATGAGGGGTCATGTATGAAAACTGTAAAAGTGTAGGTTTAGGTAAGATATTAAGAGAAATTCTTTACTCTGAGAATCCTGAGCACTGGCACAGGTTTCCTAGAAAAGTTTTGGGTGCCCCTTCCCTGAAAGTGTTAAAGACATCACTTCCAAGGCAAGAGGCTTGCAACTAGATGATCTTTATTGTCCCTTCCAACTCAAACCATTTTATAATTTCTTTCATATATCTTATAATTTCCCAAGACTTATTAAATCAAACAAAAAAATAATACTCACCAAAACTAACCAACTAATCAGACATATAAAAACAATCACAAACCAAAAAAAAATCCCTATATTTTTCCTGACTTGACTGCTTCTTTAAGTTTAAACAACATTTAGGGAAAAAATCTCCAGGAATCTGAACTGGAAAAGAAAATAGGTTCATACTGTCTTTACTGAGACAGAGCCACAGTGCAAATTCTTTTGGCAAGTTAAGGGATAAATATAAAGCTGCCGCTTTTTTTTAACTAGAACTGGAGTAACCAATGCCTTCAGTAGACAAGATACTTACCTGAACATCTTTAAGCTCACCTCTTAAATATTTTTTTTTAAATATTTGCCCTGGCCTTATTTAAAAGGTTGTATAATCTATTATCCTTTATCAAAGAGAACACTCTCAAAATTAAAAAAGAAACCAAACATCATAGTTTGTTTTTCGGAAACTTCTCTATCTACAAAGGAGACTGACATCAAAATGTTTCAGGAGAGAAACTTCTAGAATGGATAATTAGTTCATTAGAAATAATCCTTTCAAGCACCATGCTGGGACTAAAAAAACTAGAAAGACAATATGTCTGTCCATTCAGTATTTCAGGTCAGGATCATGAGTGTAATTTTCAAGCAAATCTAGCAGTTGGCCTTTGACTACCACTGCTTTCCTTGATATCACAAGTCATTTCAGAGCATGTGAAAAAGTTTTCTCTCAGAAAGTAGAAAAGAAGGCTCCTTCGTAAGGTAATTCAACTGCTAATGGTCACCAGAGAACCTGGGAACAGATTTAGAACTACTCCAAAGGTAAATTCCTCTCTGTGATTTTGGGGAGTGCATCCTTTGGAGTGATTGCTTCCCTTGGCTGTACTGAAGACAGCTATGATTAATTTTTCTTCCTGTGAGTATTCACTTGAGTATTACTTTTCTGGTGATCCACAGCAGTCCATAACTTAAAATTATCTATAATTTGTACTTTCCCTACTCTTTGGTCACGTTACATTACCTACTCACAGTTTAGAGTGAGACAAACCCTTTTTTGTTCCCTATGTCATTTTTTCCCTCAGCATGAAAACAAAATATATCAAGAAAGCAAAGAACTGAAATGAGAGCTCATTCTGACACCTATTTGGTTGTTATCAGTTCCATAGCTATATTTAAGGCTCAAGGGGGGTTGCTATTTACATGTACTGATGGGTAAAAAAACCACACTAATCATATAAAAGTATTTCTGCTGGTTTTAAACCTGATTGGTTTAACAACTGTGTAGATGCAAAGATAAGTACCTATATAAATACTGCCTCTACATATATAGGTTAATTTAAAAAAAAGATACCATTGAGGGATAAAATATCAGAGTCCACCCATCCCCCTGCTAAAACAACAACAAACCCCCAGTAATTGAAGTAAGAAGCTTCAACTCGTTAAAACAAACTGTTAAAGGAAACAATTTGCAGACAAAGCAGATGTTACACTGGTCTCAGCTGAAAAGATTTAGTTGCACTTCTGCTGTTTCATTTAATCAAAAGGAATTTCATGCTTATGGTTACTCCTTATATCATTCAAACCAGGCAAATGACCATTTTAAACTGGAGACATGCATATCTGAAATAATGATTCATAACAGAACACAAACAAGGTTTTAGGGAAAAAAAAATGTCATTGCTGATAACTTGGTTTTGGAACAGCAGTGTTTTTTAATGAACTCTGTTTTCCATGTGTCTGGAAAAGTGTCAGCATTTCCTACAGTAATCTTTTTATGTGACCTCCTGAAGGAGGTGGTATTAATACTTTTATAACTTACTATCCTACTCACTTAGCCCAGTAAATTGTAGGTGCTGTAGAAAACTCATTAGCTAAATATACATCAGCTGCAAATATGATAAAAACCCTTAGATTATTTGGTGTTGTCATTTCAGCTGATACCAGATTTCACTCACTGATGGCAGCCCAAAAATTCATTTTTTGCATTTTTCCTCCTTATGTATTTACATTGTTTTCTTTACTGTCACATCTTCCTGTTCCCATCAGTCCTGAAAGACACAAAACTGAGACTGTATCAGTACCACAGATGGGAAACCGAGCAAAAGCAGAGACAAGTCACTTATATAAGTTTCAGGTGTAGCAGTGAAGTGAGTTGAAGCCTTGTAATTCTTACAGAGGCACAGTAAGCACTGTACAGTCTATTTTCTGAGATGAAAAATTATAATTTACATCAGTTTGTCTCAATGTAATGAATACCTCTCTAGAGAGATGGAACAAAGAGTGGGGAGAAAGTTCCCAAGGCCAGAAAGAATTCAATGTAAATCCTATATTTTAGGAAGTGCTATGCAGAATTATCAATCCACTGTATTAAGACATAATGTGTGAAACTGGTGAAACACAGTTATAGATATCCTTATTGGTGTCATTCTTTAAGCCATAGGAAATTATATTTGCAACAGACTAAATTAAAAAAATAACAGAGTGAACAAGTGAGTAGGCACACTTTACTCAACGTTCTGTTTTGAAATTATTATTTGGTTAAGTCACAGGTGAATTCTGCAGCAAATGGAAAGTAAATTCTACTAGCACAATTTTTTCTTTTTCTATAGATGTCCATCATACATACCCTCTGTTTTAAAGTCAACATTTTGCTCAGAAAACTGTGGTATGCCATGAATTGGAACACTGACAGCAGCCCTGAGTTAGAAAGCATGTCACTGAACCACATGATAGCTCAGGCAGGAAGGGATCTCAGGAGGTCTGTAGTCCAACCTCCTGCCCAAAGAAGCTCTGGGGTATGGGGAGGCATTATGCTAATATAGTGTCAGGTAATAAAATAAAATTAGTAATGCCTAATAAGAATGGGCTTGGCAGAATGTGCCCACAACCTTGGACTATATTTATTGTGAATATGTAAGCTAACTTTTTACAGGAACCTTTTTGTACTTGAAAGAAAGCATCTGCCTTGCAGACAGGACAGAAACAACAAAGAAACACTCTTAGTATCCAGATCAATGGGATATCAACAGACACATTCACCTTTCTTACATATCACCAGCTCATTTGCTCCTGGTGCAAGAGAAAACAAATCTTTACATGCTGGACATTGCTAGTTTCAATAAAGCTATGAAATGAATTTGTAAACTTCAGCTGTACCAATGCAATTTGAGAGCTAATTCCATACCAGAAATGGTCTTTGAAAGCTGTTGCTTTTCTGAGCCTCCCTCCTTGGTCCTTGGAATCTTAGGAAATGCAGATGAGAGAAATGTTGCATACTGCCATGAAGAATCATGACCTTGAATGCAGAATCTCTATTTATGCATATTTGTGTGTTCTGTCTGGTCTTTCCATGTGCCTCAATGCCATGAAATATCAGTGTAGTTTCTGCATATGGAGACTACTCTTGATTTCACAGAAACCACCACCAGTACTCAGAGGACTAATAGTCCTGAATCCCAGTCAGTCATAGACTGTTCTAGACAGTCAAACTACCCAAGGAAGTGGCAGAGAGGTTTCCCACATAGTGTCCTGTGGTGCTGCGACTGCTGTATACTCATCTTTATTGTAAATAATCACAGAAAAAACTAAATAACAACAAAAAAAGTATTTGTTTAAAAGACATCTAAGGAAATATTCTATTTTCTAAATAAATTATTAAAAGTTAGAACAGATCTGGAAGTTGTTTTTGCTTTTAACAGCTCCTACACTGAAGTTGAAAAAAAAAGCTAAATTTGACTCTAAGTGTCAAATGACTCTACTGTGTTTTACCCTTAAACATATATGATGCCAGAAGGCAGTTTGAAAGCAGTGGTTGAAAATTTTAAAGCCAGGGTGGTTAATTGCCAGAAAAATAAAATATCCTATGTGAAGTCACTCCTCGTGAACTTGTGCCTCAATGCCAGCAAATCCCAGGTGGGGTAATTATTACCAGTGATCTGTGAAGGATCAGTATAGGAATTTCACTGCCAAGAGATGAATCAAGCAGTCATAAACCATTTTCTTCTCACTTTAGGGAAGCCCTGAAATTTTCATTTAGGTTTGTATAGTAGCCTTCTAGTTTTGTATTTGAGATCATTTAAGAGATGGTAGAAGTGGTCTGATGAAGTGTGGCCCACATATTTCAGTTTGTCTTAAACTCTCTGCCTTCTGCAAGCTGCCTTCAGTAAAGTGCTCTGCTGTGACAGGAAATCTGAGATGCATCACCTGAGCCATACTGTATCTCAAAATCTGATATGTGGAGCTGATCAGCATTGAGATCTGTTCTCTCTATGAGTCAACAGCATCTCAGCGGTGATCTGGTCTCCTCATTCACCTGATAATGAGGTGGGAAAATGATTGTGATAGTTTTTCAGTCCTTGGCCAATTCACAGGTGGTATTACAGAATCAGAGAATGTGTGAAATTGGAAGTGACCACAGCAGATCATCTGGTCCAACCGTCCTGCTCAGGCAGGGTCATCCCAGAGCACATTGCACAGGATTGTGTCCAGATGGTTCTTTAATATCTCCAGTGAGGGAGACCCCACATCCTCTCTGGGCAACCTGTTCCAGTGCTCAGTGACCTGCACAGTAAATAAGTTGTTCCTCATGTTTGGGTAGATCTTCCTGTGCATCAGTTTCTGCCCGTTGCCTCTTGTCTTCATAAACTGACAGTCCAAACATGAGCAGAACAATGTTTGAAGCATTTGGGTTTTCTCCTGATGATGAGGCTTTTCTGTGATTTTTGGGATATACTATCCCATAAAACTAAACCCCCAGCCCCCCAAAAAATCCCAAACCTGAAATAAGACTAAATAAAATGCCACCAAATAATTATTAGCTACACAAGCACTGAGATAGATGCTAAAGCTGTGAGCATATTGTAAGTGTCTTGCTTTCATAGAAGGCACAGACTGACATGGGGCACCTGATGAATAACTAGAGGCAACTTGAAAATCTGTAATAGTCCCATTGGCAACATGAATCAAGTCTAATTTCTGTGGCAGTCTGGCATGCAACTAAGTGAACATTCAAATATATTTTTGTAACACCATATGCCACTGGCAAATCTAAGTTATTAATAGAGTTCATTGTGAGGGAGCCATTCCATGGCAGATGCTTCCTTAGCACAACAGATTTAAATCTTACCAAGTGCCACCTTGCCAACTCTGTTCACCTAGATTGCCCATTTTCAAATTTTCTCATAAATAATGTTATACTTTCTTCCAGCACAATCTTTATGGCAGAGAGTACTTCTGTAACAAAATTAGAACACCAAACTATTAATCTTCTTGTAGGCTCTTTTCAAAATACAGCTACATTATGATCAGTACAAGCCACTCAGTGATGAGTACATGGTGGGTGCAGAGTTCCTGTAGTCACTGATTGCTAAACTGTATTTAATATTATTTCCTTTAACAATCCTCACACTGTTTGTGCTAGGATGAATCCCCTTTCAGGCAATAACCATCTTTATGTTGCTTGCTCCAGCATGATGTTCTGATGCTATTTCAAAAATAAATTGCTGTTACAGCACAAGTAGCCTATTGTCATACACTGTATCAAAATGAAGATAAAATCATTTGATAATTTTGTCATGTGGGCTATCTATTTATTGCTTTCTTTGATTTCCTTTCTAAAAAGAATTTGGCAGTGGTTATGGTATCTAATGGGAGTGACAACAGGAACATTTCCACTGTATCAGAACTGTGGTACTGCTGCACTATTGGGTCAATACAATCCATCATATCAGTCTTTCCTGTCTTGTTCAGGTTATTTCTCTATTCCAGATTGATTGGTTACATGGCATATTTTTAAGAGATAATGTCATAAAAAAACTAACATGACATTATAATTAAGCATAGCCCATATTTTTCCTGCCTTTTTATCAGCAGTTTAACCAAGACATGAAGAAACAAATAGATATCAGACAGCCCCACATAGCAAATCAATGGCAGAAGTCTAGGGTAAACCTTATTTTAAATCTAGAGAAAAAAAAACCAACCAAACAGATTATGTGATACTAGAGATTATGTGATACTAGGAAAAATATTTGATGTTTAATGTCCTTTGCACCTTCAGTAGATATTGTAAAAATGTACAAAATGACTTAATTATTTATTCTAGTATTAATAAAGGCACTGGAGACCTCTAAGATCATATTTAGCAGCTGGGCTGATTGCTTTCTGCAGTGAATTTGTGGCAGTGATAACAAGGCTTCATAAAAGTCACCATTTGCTGTGAAAAATCAAAGACCCAGAAGAAATGTAGAGCAAGAAATTCACAGAGAAATGTATCAGGGTTATCAAAAGTGGAGCCATGGGAGCTAGGAAGAAATTGTCTAGCAAGAAAGCACATAAACCTTTCAGATAACTTAATAGAAGCCAAGGGAAGTGTTAAGGAAATTAGGACAGTAAACCAAGGATAGGAAAAAAGAGAATTAAGTGATTAAAAGGAAGCAAGAGCAATGAAATGGAAAGCTATGTTTTCTAGTTTGTTCTAGAGAACAAACTAAAAGACACAGAGTAAATTGGATGTCCAGGTATAGTGTGAAAATACTGCACTATCTGCAGAAAACAATCTTTAAGTGTTTTCTGTTGCAGTTTAGATGAGCTTTGATAACTGAAGTGATAGTAGATTTTCAGACTATATTGGGTTGCAGCACATGCCTTGGACACCCATTTCTGCCACCTAGTGAAGGTCTTTGGGGAGCATTGACTTTAAGGATGATCAAGAGTCATCAGTCACCACTACAGCATTAGAAGCTTCTAGTTCATGGGATCATATATAATGCAATATGTGGAAAATTAACATATAGATGGTTCTATGATTCATCACCTAATCTACTATATTTGTTTAAGATTACAAAAAATATTTGAGAGAATACTACTACTTCAGTTGTCCTTTCAGGCTGGTTGTAACTTATATATGACATCTGTAAAAAACCTTTGCTCTTGGTCAAAATGTCTGTGCTGGTTTACAGTGCAATCAGCACCTTCAGTGCAATCAGTATGATAATGTCATTTGCTGTTGTGAAGACTTCATTGGAAATGGTTGCAACTCTCCTCCACCAGGTTCACTTTGATCTCTTGGAGAGAATTTAAAGGAGAGGGAATACTTTCCGCATTGCAGTCAGGTGGCTGTAACAGATGAAGGGAAACAACCTGAAACTGTAATAAAGACCATTTTTAAGCCTTTTACTACAAGCATTTGCCTGTAAATTGTTGATAGTGTTCACAGTCCCAGAATGCTGTTTCATTAACTTCAATTTCTGAATGTAGCAATACTGCTGTGCAAGGACCATTTCAATTCTGCTATGTCTACTGACTGCAACATGATTGTCTGAGCTTACCATCATCACTTATAGATTTACCATTTCAAATCCAAATTACTAGAGACCACTCCCCAGTAAAGCCCATATTAAACAATTTCAGATCCTGCTGACAAGTGGGAATGCAGCAGCCTGCTATACAAGCCTCATGCTAGATGAGAAACTTGGGCAGGATTTGCAGAAGTGGGGAGACGAAGAAGCAGCTGGTTACAGACCGCTGCCTGCCTGCTGTGCCTGCTGTGCCCAGTGTCACTCTCTACAGGAGAGGCTGCATCATTTCATGTGACCTTTTTTAGCACCATAGCTACATCTTGCCCATGAATGTTACCTGCCATCTATTGCATTTTTGAAATGAGGATGGCTTAGGCATTGTTTTTTTCCTTCTTCCTCAGGAAAAAAAATAGGAGCCAAAACTCTGTGTGCTGGCTGCTATATATTTGAAAGCTCATCTACCTCTTTTTGTTAATGAAATGGCAAAGAGAGCTCCTTGAGATGAGCACCCAGCCCTCTGAAGGTGGCTGCCTTTCAGAAGCTGTTCTCTCTTTGCTGGCATTCAGATCATGGTGTAAAACCCCATCTTTCCTCCAACAGTAAAGGGAGTCATATAAATGCTGCTATTTCTTCAGTTTGTACTTTTGATTCTTTTCCAGACAATCTCTATGAAGTTCTGTATCTAAAATGAAGGAAGAGTGGATGGTAAATGTATAGTTGTACATATACACCCTTTGACTTAATAAATAATTTCAGAGTACATCTACATCACCTCATAGACCTGACACTAACCTTATACTCTTCTCTAAGGGACTACTTCAGCTCTGGAATGAACAATAGGTTTTGTCCTAATGATTTTGCATTTAATAATGTATATTACAACATTTTCTGTATGCAATACGTTATTTATTAAGAACAAATAACCATCATGAAGGGCAATTTTTCTTACATGGTATTTACAGGAAAAGAAAAAATTATTTCAAAAAACCAAAATGTTTGTTTTCCCCCATTACCTCTTCCCTTTGCCAATAAAGAGGGAAACTCATCAAACTTTTGTTCAGAAATAGGAAACTTAATTCCAAAAAGGTTATGAAACCTATCCAAACATCGTAAAAAATAAGAAACTCTCAAAATAAGAACTAAAAATCTGAGACATGCTTTCTAACTCCCCCAAAATCTTTCTTTTTAGAAGGAGCAGTAAGCCCAGACCAATCATGGCAAGGCTTTGTCAGGCTGTGAAATGGCACACAGCAGGTCAAACTTCAGTTCTAATCAATCCCATACCACACTTTAGAAAAATGTGCACTTCAGGACCATCATCTAGGGTAGGAGGAAAATAAAGTTAGCAGTAAGTAGGAAAAAAACCCAAACATTAAATAAAGTTCTGCTTTGAGAGAAAAATTGTGCTTTAAACTGTGTTTCTCTGTTATTTTTCTTTCCAAAATGTGCCATATGCAGGCTAAACCATGGTTGACAGCTTCATTTTCAAAGATTCAAAACTGTGTTGATTAAAGTTTTGATGCTGGCATTTCTTAGTTCCACAACACTATAAAATTTATTCAGCTGAACTACATGAAATAGGCTGTATCATAAGAGGAAGGAAGGAAAAATGCTTTATGGATTCAAACAAACACATTTAGCCTTTTGTTGAAATGGTCATTGTGAAAGTCTATTTGCACATATTCAATAGTGGCTTTTTAAAAATGTGCATCTTCTGTCTTTATTTATTTTCAGTGCTTTCTCCAGAAGGTGTCAAGAAACAGTGTTTATATTAAACAAAAATGTCAGGGTGCCAATGCTAGAGACTCTGTCTGTAAACAAATCAAAACCTATAAAGATCATAAAGTTTGCAGCAAAACTTAAAATAAAAATGCAGCAATAAATCTTTACCCGCAAAGTTTAACATCCCCCCCCCCCTTTTTGATTCATATTCTATTTCTTACTTTGCTCTCAGGGAAAAAAAAAAGAAAAGAAATAGAAAGAAGCATTGTGCATTCATCAAAATAGAGCCATTGCCAGAGCACTCTTTTGCTTTATGGTGTGAATGAATTTGGGATAATTTAATGTCCTGATAACAATGAAAAATCACATTTTCTTGATAGTAGTTAATGTAAAAAGGTAAACATTTCTTGCAGAAGCTTTGTTTTGCAGTTTAATCTTCTGTGCTGTAAATATTTTCTGTACAAGTGTTTATAAATTATATGCTTTGCATGCTTTTTTTACAGTGTTTAAAAAACCCAATGTCAGATGTTACATAAACAAAGATACAAAAAGAGGTTAGATCCTTATCCTGAAAAAGCATAATAACCTGCTTTTTTTCTTAACATGTGTGTCAATAATTTAAAGAAAAAATGAGATGTATTTATTGAGTACTGAGTATTGACTCGTGCCCTGAAAGCACGCTTTAGCAGTTCCCAGGCAATTTAATAAATTTTGAAAAATCCATGCTTTTCATGGGATTAGAAGGAGGAGGTCTATTTCCTTCTTCAGAGGACAAAATTAATACCACTTGAATCTTAAGTTTTGCAGTTGTAATTATACTGTAAAGGACATCAGTAGTTAAAAGCAGAAGGAGGCAGAACTTTTCATGCTTTGCACTGCTAAGCCATGAGCTGATGAGCCTTTGTTCATGGACATAATTCCTGTTATGGTGATGACATTTATTATAAAGAACATATATCTTAAATTCATATAAATGGAATGTTTTGTGGGAGGATGAGCTGCTTGTTTTTTAAAAATGCTCATTTTAGATCTTTGCATACGCTGCACTATTTTAGTTGAGGCTAATCCTGAGCCAAATGCCCAGCTCATTTTAGCACTCCTCCTCCCATTTAAGCTAATGACAAAAAGCCTCCCTCACTTGGCAGAAGTCAGGTCAGACCTTAGGTGGGCTGCAGGGCACTTAGGCACGTGATCCTTTCCTCATTGCCCTGAGCCACTGCAGATTTCCCAGTAGCTCATTGCAGATCCAGGGAGCATCCGTGCTGATGGTCCATGCAGAGCAGCCAACTGACCTCCACCTGCCCTGGCTGTGAGAAAGTCAAGGATACTGCTCCCCCTCTTCAGCAGTCAGTCTTGAAGATGGACTTCAGCCTGATGCAGGGCATGTTTGGTAACTATAGAGTCACAGAATTCTTTCACAGCTTTAAAAAGTGCCTGATATTTATTTTTTGATGTAAAAAAATATATTTGAGTTGGCTTCTGAAGCTTTCTGAAACCTGTTAGCAGTTTTTTAAGCAAACACATAACATTCTCCTTAATAACAAAGAAAATGTGAATTAGAGAAAGTATCTATAGTACAGAAGGAGCTGAAAGTTATTCTGTCATCTGATAAACTGATTTTTTATTTAAAGAAAGGCAGCCAGATCCTGACTTTGCCTACTTTAGGGTCTCATTTAAGTATTTTTATTTGCTTAATCTAAAATTAACATGATTTATCATACAGACAGTGAGATTTAGCTACTATTAATATCTGTCAGATATTAAGTACATCTAAGTACAGTCACCCATTAATATCTGTCAGATGTTAAGTACATCTAAGTACAGTCACCCCAAACTCAGTACACAGCCAATGCAATAATCATGTTCAGCACATGTTCAGTTATAAGGGATTGGTTATCCCCATTCCTTGCTCCAGGTATGAAAGCAGCTGATACAGTGGGTGACACCACAGAAGGGCAGCTGAGCTTCAACAGCTGCTTCATGTAATAGACATTTATGTTTTGCAAACCCAAATATCATTTGGCTGAATTAGGAGCTGAAGCTTACCATACATTTATAGCTAAACTAGACATGATTTTAAAGCAGGTCAGTGCCTTAGCAATTGCATGGCAGATGAAGCTGGGAGTGGATATAGAGTTCCATAGGCTGCTTCCAGCCTAACAGTGGAAGTGTACACACACCTTTACCATAATTCCTCAATTAACAAAACACAAGCCTTGTCTGCATAATCCTGGTTATGACTGTTGGGTCTATATTTGCTCAGATATCCAAGGTTTAAAGTTCACTGTGATCTAGGAAGACAAATTAAAGCTAGTGAGTTTGTTATATGTGCTCCTGCCCACGCCCCACATCAGGCAGTTCAAAATATATTTGTACCAGGGAGTGCTAGAACATGACCTGGGGTGTATTAAAAGAACACTTTGCTAATACAGTCACTCCAAGCTTCTTAATCCTGTCATTAGATCAGGACATGTCATTGCTGCTGATGCCTTTGCTGAGCATGTGGAAATAGAAAAAGTTACAGAAGAGAATTCTTCACTAGGCTCTGGTATCACAGCTAACATCAAAAGGATCTCATATTTTCGAGGTACTCTTCCTCATGTCACATTTTCCTGACATATTGCTACATCAACACTTGGTCTTATACATTTATCATCCATTTCTATACTTCCATAGTTCTTACCTGTTTATGAAAAATGCTTTGGTTATTATGTAATTTCTTATTAATAATTAAGAAAGATAACAATTTAATGTTGCATAAATTATGTTTTGGGGGGTCATTTTTTAATCATAAACTTGTACAATATCTCAAGCTGGAAAGGACCCATAAACATTGTTAATAGATTATTGCTTTAGAGAGCCAGGAATTCCCATTTGCTGTTCCATCTGAAAGCCTTATGAGAAGGAATTTCGGAAGGAAGATATAGAAATGGAAGAAATTACTGTTTTCTTCTTTTACTGTGAACAATATATCTTGTATTGAACATGAGGAAGACATTGTACCTTTGAACATGTTCTGTAGAACTCCGACATTTATTTTTAATTTTAAACCTTACTTTCTTCCTTTTTTCCACATTATAAACTTGAAGATCATGACCAATCATTATTATTGCTATCATCACCTAATATTTTTTAGTAGTACTGACTATATTCTTCCTGTGTATCTTTAACCTCCTGTAAATTATTCTCACTACATTATAGATATCTATACCCATGGATACTGGTATTGTGTAAAAACTCAAAGAAAATATTATGGTATGATGATTTTAAACCACAATCTTCTTACCTAATGATCAGATTTGCTTTCCTTTAGACCATTTTGGAAAAAATATTACTTTTATACAGTTAGTATTGTCTATTCTATTGAAATAATCTTGGCTAGATTTTTCAAAAGCAAATTTTCTAGAGTATGTTTTTTTGCTACATGGGAATGTATTCTGAGAATTACTAGACATTCATAAATCTTCCAAATAAATCTGGAATTTTCCTAAGTTTTTGATAGATCCAAAGAGAAGCAGTCATTCTCCAAAAAGACCTTGTAAAATAACAAAAGAAACAGACTTGAGATTAAATACTGCTCAGAAAGCTGAAACACAATGACCTATTCATTTGAAAACAGCCTTGAATTGGAAAAGCACCTTGACTTTCTGCAATATACAAAAAACCAAGATTGATCTGGAAAGCACCTTGACTTTTTGCAATATACAGAATAGATGCAGAGGTTTAGGGGGTCCAAAGTCTAAATTCATCTTGCTTTTGCACTTGCCTTTATACTGGTGGCTCATGCTGATCAAGCTGCTGAGTTCTTTGGTGTGAGTTTAGCCTTACTGCTCACTGGATTTTTCAGTCTATAAGACACTTGTGTCCAGGAGGTTCAGTTATCAGTGTGTTTGGAGGTTTTTTCACAAACAGGATGGGACTCCTGGGATACATTCTTTGAGCTTTCACTGCAGCATCAGCCTCATTACATGGTTGAGACAATAGGAAGATGGCAACAGCTCAAGTTTTGCTAGCAGCAGCCAAAGATTTCTTTGTTAAGAGCATTTTAAAAACTTTTTAGCCAATAGCATATTGCTAAAGCTTACAGACAATTGCTCTAGCCAATCACTAAAAGCACATATACACTTGCTTCATACAATGCTCCCTTATATGCCTTCTATTAACAATACACAATACACCATTATTAAGCTTAAAACCTTCTACTATCTTGCTAAGCATATTTTTCTGCAGTCTTAAGGTCCATCTTAGCCAAGTCTAAAACTCAAGCTATTGTTTCATGTCCTTGCTTGCTCTACTATTGTAACTTTTTCTACTTTCTGATTTTGCAGCTGCAGCTAATTCTAAGTTTTCTGTTCTTTCTGTTTCTAGGACCTGCTGTTACAGCTTTCTGGAAATCATTTTACCTTTACTGTTTCCCACAATCAGTACTGCAATCAGGACTTCAGGGAGTGCTATGGTAAAATATCTTATAGTAGCTCTGTTCCAGGGTTTTGGGCACACCCTCTCACCTGGAGGTTGTGGTGTTTGTGAGGTCCCCAGGATGAGGTAAGAGATGAGAATCTGACTCCTTGTTCTCAGAAGGTTGATTTATTATGATAAGATAAGATATGATATGATATGATATTATGGTATACTAAAACCATACTAAAAGAAATAGAGAAAAGATTCATCAGAAGGCTTACCAAGAATGGTAATGAAAGCTCGTGACTGACCCCTCAGAGTCTGACACACCTGGCTGTGATTGGCCATTAATTAAAAACAAATCACATGGAACCAATCAAACATTCACCTGTTGGTAAACAATGTCCAAGCCACATTCCAAAGCAGCAAACGCAGGAGCAGCAATCAGATAATTACTGTTTTCATTCTTCTCTGAGGCTTCTCAGCTTCCCAGGAGAAAATCCTGGGCAAAGAGGATTTTTCAGAAAATGTCATGGTGACAGGAGGTTACCTGCCTGTGGTCCATCCTGGACACTCCCTGGCCACTCATTTCCCCAGTCTTCATCCTCACCCCAACCTGTGGGCTGGATCCTGGCGCACCTTGGTCCACACCACTGCTGAGGTTTCTCTGAGGCTTTGCATGTTTCTAAGCTGTCCCTGTCACTGTCCCTGTCTGAGGTCACTGTCCCCACGCCAGCCCTGCTCCTGTGCTGTGCATTGCCATGGTCCTGCTGGATCTGTGTGCCAGGGCTGCTCTGGGCTCCCAGCTGCTTCCCTGGAGCAGCCATTCCCTGGGGGGCCCTGGCACTCCTGGGGTTTTTACAATCTCATCTTTGAATAGAATTAAATGCCACATGAGTTTTAACAACTTAATGTGAAGCAAGTTGGAGAATGGCAACAAGAAATACAATGGAAAAGAGTGTTTTAATAAGTTGTGAACTTAAACCAGTAGTGGATTAGTCATGTTACATTTTGCATTATTACTTATATTATGGCTTTAAAAGAGTTATATATTTGTTTTGCACTGTCAATACTGAAACTTAAATGGAATAATGTCATTTTAAGTACAGTTGATATTAAAAACAGAAATAAAAATATTTTTCACTGTCATCTTTCCAGTCACAAAGAAAGCATGATGGACAAGACAGGGAATTGTAATTTTCAGACCACAGGCTGTTGGAGAGTTATTGATTTTTTTTTTATTCTGTATTTATTGCTGGCTTTTCCTTTCTTTATTTAATATTTTTATTGCTATCATTCTTATTATAAAAACAGGAAAAAAAAGATACACATGAAAAAGCTGAAAGATGAAATTATTTCTCAGCTCCTAATGTTGACAGTATCATACCATACACAACCACAAAACTGTAAGAAATGCCTCAGCAACTGAGTTCTTTTTTCTGTCATCACAGGACAAGATTTGAGTTGTAAATGTCCTTAGAGCCTCTGGTCTAAGTGCTGGTGCTCTCCCACATACTGCTAACTACAAGCCACAACCACAAAACAAAAAATTCATTGTAATATGCAAGATAAAGAGGAAAGACAAGAAAAAAAGGATGTTTCAACAATAACAGGGGATTTATGTAAAATTCTGGATGATATGAAGATGTGAACTACACCTCAAGGAAAAAAGAGAAAAAAATCCAGGCTCCAAAGCTAACACCTCAGAAGAGCAAGGATATCTCTAGCTGCAGACATCTTCCAGTCTTTCAGAGGAGACTTAAATAAATACATTAAATATTTCTAAGACAGATATTAAAATTAAAAAAAAATTTGAATGAAGCAGATTATTTATGAAAGTTATGAAGTATGTGATTAATATAGTAAAGGCAGTACTACAAACATTTATCATAAGGAAAAACACAATCATGTTCTTTTCAATCCCTCTGAAAACATGAATGACATGTTTGCCTTCCTGATTAGGACCACCCTTATATATACTTACAGACTCTTTTATCTATGACTGTAACTTCTATCATCTGTGTAAGAGTAAGGAAATTAAATAAAATATCTAGGCAGTGAAAAAATTTCAAGGTTTTGTTTTATGCAAAATTTTGCATCTAAAAAAATAGCTGAAGCATTTGAAATTAGTCTTATTTTAATAAGACCTTTGAAAAATGCAAGGATTTTTTCTGCAAAACAAATATGAAGTTGCTGTATGTCTAACTATAGAGTTGACGATTTACTTTTATTAATGCTATGTTAAGTTAATATGTTAAAAATTTAGTGCATTGGAGCATAAGAGAAAAAAGAAAAACTTCTTATCTTCACTTTGCAGGAAGGAAAATTATGCAGAGAAAGACCAAGTGCCCTCTTTAAAGTCATGCAGGGAATTAAAAGAGAAACCTAGAATATATTTGAACATAAGGCATTCCTCTTTTCTTCAATTCTACTATAGGCAATAGATTTAATTTATTTTGATGCCCTAAATATTTTGCCTTGTACAGAAAGAATTATGAACGTTGAATTTGTATGTTCTTTTCCATAGGAAAAGGAAGGAAAGCAGTCCTCCAAACCCTATTGATGATAACTATAATTGCAGTTAAAGATTCAAGTCGCCAGCAAAATTTTAGGCTATGGCATGGTCATGAGTGGACCTTGGCTGGCTTTTCAGCTGACAGTAGCTGAAGGTAAGGATTCTAAATCATGGAAAAAGTGATTTTTTATGTTGTCATTGCTGACTCATTTTGCTTCCTTCACCATAAGCCCTACTCTCCAAACTGTTCAAAGGAGAGAAATGCCACTGCCCTTCAGCCCAGACTTGCAATGAACCAGCTGTACCCTGACCCAGTGAACCCCAGCTCTGGCATCAGCAGCCAAATTCCATGTGAACAAGATGATAAGCACCTCTCAGCCAGGACATGTGCTGTGCTCACAGTAGGGGTGACCTACTATGGGTTCCAATCCCAGTCCAATAGGCACCTCAGAAACCTTCCCCTTGCATCAGTGGAATATATTTACATTCAAATTTAGTGGTAAATCCAGGGTCCTTCTGCCTGTGTTCTGAGCCAAACAGTGTATGGAGCTTGCACTGGGTTCCCACTAATAAATCTGAATTCCAGTTGGATTAATCATCTCATTTTCAGTAGTGCCCTACAATGTTACAAGGTTCTTTTTCACCTCAAGGCACGGGCAAAGCAAGAAGCAGGAATGAATTCTTATATGCTGGCAACATATAGTGATGGTGCATCATTACATTCATGGACAATTTTAATTAAATCACCTGTAAAGGGCTGTAATTTTCTCAATAAAAAGTGTGTAACTTGTAAACTAATACACTGCCTTTTTAAATAGAAATTTTAAATTATTTTCAAGCCAGGTCTTTTTCAGAGATTTTCTATTTAATAAAACAACTGGGCTTCCAAGACCACCTAGCAAGAGCATGTAAAGCAAATTACTACTTAATTGAAATCAAACCTACTACTCAACATATAGTGTAAAGTTATTAAAGCTGGAAAACTATACATATTACAGAATTTTTCACTAAACTAGCTAGCTTCAAATTAACCTCCCAGCAGTACATTCTTGATGCAGTCTGGCAGGCTTTCTTTTCACTTTCCAGTTTTATTATTTGATCTGAGTTTCTGGACAACTTCAAGGCTCTAAGAATAGGTTTGCTTAGTAACCTTTGCCTTATAGCTTTATTTGCTATAAGCAAATTTCTTTATGGTGGCAACTTTGGACACAGTCTCATACAAGCACAGAAGAGAAAAATCAAAGGCTTCCCCTTGAAAAGCTGGTTCACCAAAATGTTACATTCCAAAGAGTTCATATTTTTATCATGCCAGAGATATTTCCCTTGAAGAAGGCAAATTACAGTTGTATCTTGACGTGGAGTCATGAGTTGTAGGTCTGATTGCATTTAATTAACCCCAACAGATAATATGATGCTTTGTTGCTGCACAAAAGAGAAAAATAAAGGTCAAAGTATAACTTGTCTTTTGGAATTAAGTCTTAAACACATCTCTTAGCTTTTTTTGACATCAACACTTACCTTTACCAGGATAAAACGTCCTACTTCTGCATGCATCCAGATACAGTAATATGACAGACAATTTGTAGCAATTCTCAAAAAAATGCTATTATCAATTGGAAAGAGACGATAAGGACCTAATTTTCAATGTAAATAAGAAAGTAGAAATACATTAAAAAACACTGAAAGAAACCAATTAGATAATAACTTAGATTAAAATTAGATCATGCTTGAACCTGGAATAGAATCCTCTACTACACAGAGAAAAAGAAGGATCCAAGTATGACTTTTTTACCTTTGTATACCAAAGCTTGGTTTCCTCTTATTGTTTCCTATTTATATTTACTTAAAAATTATATTGGTACTGTGCTCGTCACATCTAGAAAATTTTTAAGTCATAACTTTTTTTAAATTTTTTTCCTTATCTGTATGTAATATATTTGGAAGGGTAGGATGGCACAGGTTTCTGCTTTAGTAGATTAGCTCTGACCAGCCCTGTTAATATTTACTAGAGGGCCATCTCCACATTCTTACTTACTGTGATATAGTGCATAAACTGGAAATTATGTATGCTCTGATACTACATTTTGTAGTACTCTACATAATTGTCTCCACCTGTGAAAATTCATAGACAGCAGAGGAACTGCTATAAAATATCTCAATGGCATCATACAGATGTTGTTCCTTTTAAGGCAAACAGAAATAGTCGTAAGGTTTGCTTCAGAGATAATTATTCTATGCCATGGAGGGATTTAAGCCACTCTGGGTTTATTCTTCGTGGTCAGTTTCTGCTTTGAGTTCTTCAGGTGGAGGTTCAGATGCAAGCTGAGTATGCAGAATCATTCTGGAATAAGCAAGGCACTGACTCCATAGGTGAAGATTTAATCCAGAGCCTGACCTGTTGTATTTTTTGTGTTGTGGCAGACAGATAGAGAATAGTTATTTCCTTGTGTCAGATAGCTGCCTAATGTACCTTGCCTCCAGACTTGGATCCTCGTGGAAGGATTGCTCTGTGGCTAGATTTATGCATCTCAAAAGGCTGCAGAGATAATAGAATGGAACACATGTGCTAGTGATTAGGATTTGCTCCTAAATGTCTTGCATATGCATGAGACAGTTTATTTGTATTTTTCTCACAAACAACAATGGAAAAAAATATTCATATGTCTAGAAAGGCTTGCAGTCAAGGAAGAATAATCTAAAAGAATGTTTGAAAAAGCTCCCATTATGGGTTTAGCAAACGCTGTAAATTCGAAAGATTCAAAGAAAGGATCAATGTTACACAATTTTGTATTTCCAGTCAGAAGCACTACAAAAGACCTTCATTCTTCATTTCAATGTGCTGCTTCATTCAAACAAGAATTTATGTTTCCTTTTGCAGGACCAGGGTTTATACATTTTTTACAGCACCAGTCCTTATCTCCCATAGCAAAATAGCAAGCACAAGAACTATAGGTATCTGTGCTGGAAGGTCTGAGTATCCAGGCTCTAGTCTACCTTCAAAATCCTGGTAAAGCTATTTGAAATGCTAGGAATTACTTTTTTATTGGTTTTGGTGAAGTCACATATACAAGGAAAAGGAAGCCTGAAATCGTCATAAATTAAATCTGTCCCATTTCAGGGTTTGGTGGACACATTCTCTTAATTTTCCCTGAGATTATATTAATCCAGAAACTGTTGTAGCAGCAGAAAATTGATCTACTTAGAGCTGAAAGTCTTTCTAAGAGGTTGCTCTCAGTGCACAGCCACTGGCATAAAAGTGTTCCTTTGTAGTTGGTCTGAAAATGTCAGAGGTGATGTGCAATATAGAAAGATTACAGCATTCCTTTGCAGAAATGTTCAGAGTTTAACCACATGAGTTGTGCTTCTAATCCTAATGCCCTTCCAGCACTACTACTTTATATGTCTCTGTATTTCAATCCTGTTCAAAACAGGGAATGCCAGAGAAGAAATTATTTTAAGTTAATCACAAATCCTCATCTGTAAAACACAAACAGTAGAATTCTTCCTATAATGAAACAACTCCCAATAACCTTGCAGTTTTGAAAATTTAATTGAATTGCTGAAGGCTGGGTTGCTCTCGCAATAATTCTTTTCAACTCAGAGAACATTCTGAAATGTCTAAACTACTTCTTATGACTTGAGGAATCTCTTGCTGTATCAACAAACAAGAAGAGCCTTAGAAAATACTTTAATCACAATAGGAAAACAATTGCCATTCAGATATTTACTATTGTAGGCTATCATGAGAAATTTGGATTTAATTTTTTTTTAGATTAGTGAAATATTTTTTACTGTGAATGAGAGAGAGAGAGAAAGAAAAAACACATAGTGTAATCTTTCACTTGGAGTATTGCAACCTGCTTTGCAACATCTAGCAAATATTTTGTCTGCACACTTAGTCGTATCATCAGTGTTTGCTGTTTTTTATCAACTTCACATATTCTTCCACATCTTTACTGAAGCAGTGACAGCCTCCATGAGTAGAACAGTCTAATAACACACCAACAACTGTTTCACATTGACTAGACTTTGAAAGTGATGGGCCCAACTATTTTTTACACTCACATCCTTCTGTAAACAATACATCAACTGAATTTAATACCAGTCAAATAAAAAAGTACTATTAAAAATAACCAAGATCCTCAAACCATTTCCTTTTTGGCATCACTGATCAGAATTATTTATTACAAGCTTGAGCATTATCCACTAAACCATTTTATCACAATATTTTTGGCACCTATCACAGAAGTAGTCAGGCATTAAATGTGAAGCTTTCTTCCTGCAGTGCCTGGAGGTAACTAATCAATGTGGCAAAGATCTTCTGGGTGCATAAGATATATGTCTCACCTTCCAGTGATTAGTTTGTCAAAGCCACAAGATCTATGAATATACTTATTTAATCTGTCAAAAGGATATAGTACAGCTTGAAAAGTCATCATCAAACCTGATGTAGCAGAAAATTTCAAACTATTGATTGGATTCAGACATTCACTTTAATCTGAACATGTATTTTGGTTCATCAATAGGTCAAGTTGCTTATGAGAGCAACCCAATAATATTCAGATCTTGAGTCAGCAAGTTAATACTCCCTGAGTACTTCACCTTATTTTTTCCTGAGATTACTTTTAAAGAGAAAGGAGGTTTCGTGTAAGTACAGAATAGCAGACTGAAGTTGTCTTCAGCTACAGCATGTCACCTCTGCAGTGATGTGGGAAAGGTTAAAGCAAAAGCAAGAGAAAGCAAATTAAAATGAGATTTTTCTAAACCTGCTATCACTCTGTTAAGAGAAACTTAAATGAAAAAAAATATTAGTCTTTGTGCCCTGAAACAGGAGCTATCTGAATAATACTGTTTTTTTCTGAAAGGACAAAAGCTGCTGTGGCAAGGTTTTTTTCCTAGATACTGGAATAAAGATATCTAAAGTATCTGCATTCACTTTAGAAAATATTGTATAATTCACCATTCATGTCATGATCATACTATTAAATTTTCTGTACTCCTTGTTGATAATATTATTGAAATATTTGGATTTTCAGCTGTTTGGTTAAATAAAATCTAATAGTGTGTACAATTTATTTTTACTTTATTTTTGCATATGCATTAATATATTTTTGTACATAATATGCTTTTGTTTGCTTTTGCATATTTGAGCTTCTTGGACTAGTGAGTGGAAGATGACCCTGCCCATGACGGAGGAGTTGGAACTAGATGACCTTTAAGGTTCCTTCCAACTCAAACTTTTCTATTTTTGTATTAGTATTGATAACGGACTCCTGAAAATTTTATGCCATATATTTCCTTATAACCAATCAAAAAAAACCCATTTCCTTTATTTCCCCACAAACAGTAAAATCCTTTATATGCATTCCACCAGATTTTCAAAAGCAACTGAAATACAGTCTTCAGGAAAGTTAAGAAAATCAGCATTTCTGAATCTTTACATACTTGATGGAGTCACTCAGCAGCAAAAAGTGATATTCAAAAGTATGAAAACTTCTACTTTATGATTTTATTAAATAGAATGATAAATACAGCCATAAGTAAGTTATTTTACTGATTATGAAATATGAAAGGTCAATAATTAATCCAATTAAACTGGGAAATGTGTATTAGGGGAAGAAAATCCTACACATTATTAGGGGAAGAAAATCCTACACATATGTATAAAATACTATAAAATTACCCTTATAAGAAACAATTTTCACTTGTAGCAAAGTTGCTTATTTTTTATGCTGAATATAAAGGAAAAAGTACAAAACAGGATGTAATATACTAAATGTACAGATTATATATCTCCCTTAGGAAGAAAAAATTGCCCAATTTAGGTTATATTTCTTCTCTGTTGAAGGAATGCAGACAAGCATCCTCATATATATCCACCTTCACAAAAGAATGAGAACTTGGTGGGCTTCTCCTTACCTGAAAATTCAGGTACTGGGGATATAAAAATGTTTAGACAACTGAAGAAAGAATTAATCTTAGACCACTTTAAATATCTAAAAATCTTCTGTCTCTGACACACACATCCGTTATTGTTTTGTCCTGCTACAGGCCATGCAAGGAGAGAATAATTTTCTGAGGATGGTTCTTCTCACCTGTTGTAAGATGGGTGGACTCCAGTTGACCCCATCTGTGAAAATGGCTGGGTATCTTCCTACTAACTGTTGTGGGATCCTACTTATAGCATTACAAATTCCAGGTGAATAACACACCCCTAGAGTAGCTGAATCCTTCTTGAGAAAGATGTACCTTCCTTATGGAAGGCACTCTCTCAAACTGAATTCCAGTCCAGTTAACCAACAGACTCAACTCTTAAACAGTTTTCAGATTGCAAAGATTTAAATTTTCCTGTCCTGCCATTGGAAAAAAAATCAAGAAATCCATTCACCATGTGATCAAGTGGTGAAAGTATAGATCCCACACCCACAGGAAAAAAAATTTCTGTGACTAATACAAGATGGTCAGCCAGTTCTTATTATGCTAGGGTCAAAACCATATAGCATAAAATACACTTAGGCTGCTATGGCTTCATTATCCATTAAGATTTAATTTATGAAGTCTGCAACCATACATTTAATTATTCCAAATACAGCCTTTACAGTTCTAGTCTCAAAATTAAATTGTATATATAAAATCAAGTATTTTTTGAATTAAATTATATCATTTACATATCCATATATATATTTACATATACATACTCTTACACAGTGTATATATACACACATGCATATTTTCAGTGTGGTGTATTTACAGGTGCATATTTTATATATCCTTTTCTACATAAATCTTTGTCCTTTGAACATATCAATATAACAAAATACTTTTTGCAGATCCTTTTTAAAAGGCTATATTGAAAGTATTTTTCTTCTTTAAAAGAATATGTTCATAGTATTTTTCTTATTCTGTTTAAATTTTAAGTAAGAAATAGCTGCTCATTCCTTGCAGTTTTCTGTAAAGATCTTATTCCTGAATTGCCCTTACTTTTAATAACAATGTAATAACAATGCAAAGAAATTGTTAAAGAAGAAAGCAATACATAAAGTGAGGGATTTTTTTTTGTTGACTCTCATTTTACTGAAAATAACTGAGGGGGAGGACCATCCTGTAAATACCAACCCTTGCTCATCCCCATAACTCTTACTCTTGGGAGTAAGTTGCCAAACTAAGACCAGACAGATTGGGCTGTATAGAAGGGGAAGGAAAGTGGGAGGCCAAGGATGGAGCCCATCTGCATTGGTACCAAGAGGAGGAGCCACTTGCTGTACCTTGCATTTGTGATGCAGCTTCCAGGAAAGCAGGATGTGGCAAAACACTGCAGAAGCTGCTGGAGGCATTTTGACACAGCCACTCTGTGATTCAGCTGTCCCTTTGCACAGCTGCTTCTGTGAACATGGGATGAGCCACCTCCAGCCCAGCCCACACCCAACTTTGAATGCCAAGGTAAAGGATAATGCTGTTCCTGACACACATGCAAAGGCCCTGCAGTCTGGTGCCTCCCTCACAAAGGAGTCTGACAGTTATAATTTTGTGCCCTAGATGGATTGAAACAGGCCTGTTTATTTATTTACTTTGGGCAGCAAATCCCTGTAAAGCAGATGTAGGCTAACCACTAAAATAAACCACAGGCAGAGGTTAGCTGTTTAGAGTAACATCTGCACTAGCATATGTCAGAAGGGCTTAAAAAGAGAATTTATTTCAGCATTTCACTTAGACTAATGATGCCAGCAAAGGGACATTGTTAAATAGGGAGAATATGGATTTTGGAAACCATCAGTTTGAGAGAACTATCGGAGTGAGAATCTAAGCATATTTAGGTCAAGGTTGGATTATAAATTCACAAACTTCTTCTTAATAGAGTATTTCCCTATTGATTCCTTGCCTTCTGACTCCTACTGAGTCTGCATCTGTTCCTTCTCTAAGTAGACAGGATGTGGAATAGATGCAAATATGATGCAGTTTGTTGATTAAATTCTTGGCTGTGTTTATCTGTTGGAAGCCTCACCATCAGGCAGTCAATTTAATCAAACAATAATCTTCATTCAGTGGTGATCTCTTATAAAAAATGTGTCCATGGTGCCTGCTGCGTTTTGTATTTATTGAAGATGTATCTCTTGGTGGGTTTTAGTGCAATTGTGTAAAATTGATAACCGAGAGGATTATTTGAAATAACATGCAGCACCACACATAACTTTTTTGTCCTGTCTCAAGACAATACTGCTCCTCTTCAGGAACGGTTGACATCCCTCTGGCACGGGCCAGATTATTATTCATTACATGTCTGACATTCCCCATGGCTATACAATAGAATGAAAAAATCAGCTCCTTTGCCAGTTTAGTGTTTTATTCTGAACACTGGGGCTTGACAATCAAACCTAACTAAATTTCCTTGTTTAGACTCTTTGCTACACATGTGATTAAAAGTGAGAGAGGCAAGGAGACATTTCTGCTGTTCTCTTTCCACTAACAGCTTCTCTAATTTTAGATAATGCAGCATTTAACCTTCATAAATAATATAGGCAAGACTATGCTAAAAAAAACCAGTGAAAAATTAGGTCTGTAATTCACATTAGAGATCAATAAACTGCTTGTCCTTTAAGACCTAAGGATGAGAAAGAGTGTGAATTCTAAAACAGGTTTTATTGTTATTTTGAGGGCTCTCATCTTCTGGAATATCCTTCACCTTCTCCCCAGAAGCCACTGCCCAGAGTGAAAGACTGCCTGATTTGCGCCTTCCTGAGACAGAACAGGCCAAAACCAAATTTTCAACTAACTCTTTTTGCTCCATTGGGCAGGACATATGGTTCCTAAACCTTTCTAGAAAACCCCTCACAAATAAGACCCCACAATATGCTCCAGAATATCTCTTCTAATATTTCAGTGGTATTTTTCAAGTAGTTTTGTAGTCCGTTGCTTTTTGTCTTATCCACACTGATACAGACAAAAATTGCCAAATTGTTCAGCACAACTTGTACCTGAACACTGCTGTCACATAACAAGGTGGTCTTTTCATCTTTAATTTAAACATTCCCATTTTGTTCAATTTTTCCTGTAGTAATTTTTTGCAAACCTCTCTGGAGTCTTTCCAGTAGTTTCAGAAGGTTCTTGAAGGGCTGCCAAAAACCAGAGAAATACTCAGCTGAGGTCTTGTCAGTGCAGAGCAGAGCAGAAACATCATTTGTCTGTATAATATTTGCACTTTTCACAGGAGGGTGACATTGATGAGTCATGTTCTTGTGATCCACTGTAACTTGTAGTTCTTTTTCTAAAGGACTGACATCAGTAGGGTTCAATTTTTAGACCTGATTTTTCTCCCCAGTGTAACATGTCTGACTACAAAGCAATATATTCTCTGTAGTGAATTACATCTTTTTCACACAGATTTCCAAGATGATGTTAAACTCTGTGTACATATTCCTGGCAGTCCTGCCAGCCTTGGTATGATCTCCAGATTTAATAATTGCATTCTGTATCAGCCAGATATTAATATATTTATTAGGTAGAACTGGACCAGGACAAATCCTGATGAAGCTAGATTTGTGCGCCTTTTGATGCCAGTGAAAACATGTACCCTGAACATGATTTTTCCTCTTTCATAAGGCTTCTTGTACTGTGATAGAATAAATCTGATGTGTTCAGCCCTTTCTTTTCCTCCACTCAGGCCCCCAGATAGCTACCACTAGGAATCTGGTGTCACTAGGTTATTGATTAAACTACCTCAGGTAATAGATTATTTTAACAACATTTAGAATACACCTTTCAAATAAATTAAAACTGGGGCTTTGTTATCTACATTAAAATATTTAACTGGAAAAACCACAGAAAAATATCTCTTTTTGAAAGCTGCTTTACACAAGGGGAAATAAATGTAATTTCCCTTTTTTCAAGAACAAAAAAACCCCTAAAGTTGATATTCATAGAATCATAGAAAGGTTTAGGTTGGAAGGGACCTTAAAGATCATCTAAGTCTATGCAAGCTTAAAAGTTAGTAATTTTGAAAACCATTGTTTAGTTTAAAATTTTCTTCATTACTAGAATTGTTGTAGGGCCACAGAAGTGTAAAATCAATAACAAATTACTTAGATAGATTTAAAAGCTACAGTTCTGTTTTCATAAGCAGCACTTAAATGTGTTTTATCAGTGCATATAATAAGAGAATCATAAAATAATTCAGGTTTGTTTGAATGTTATCTGGGTCAACATGCTACTAAAGAGATACAAGCAAGCCAGGCTGCTCAGGGCAGTCAGGTCAAGTTTGAATGTTTCTAAGGACAGAGATCCCATAACCTGTATGAAAATCTGTTGCAGGATCTGAGTACCCTCACTATAAGCCATTTTTTTCTTATATTGAATCACAGTTCACTGTATTGCAGCTTGTGTTCATTGACTCCTGCAGTTTTGCCTGTGTACCTCCAGGAAGCATTTGCTCTGTCCTTCCTGCAGCAATCCACTGGGTAATTGAAGACAGCAATTGGGTTCCCTCTTGCCTCCTTGACACTTCTTCCAGCTTCTCTTTCTGCATCATGCAACTTCTGCCTTTGGATCATTTCAGCCTGCTGTCTCAAAGGACTGGCTGCTCTGCTCTTGGTCCCAGGGAAGTAAAAAAGAGTTAGCAAAGCTGTGCTTCTGTGGAATTAGGGTCAAAAATCAGGGAATTTTTTAGAGGAGATGCTTGAAAATGCCATTAATAAATATTCCAAGTCAGTTTTTCTAGTTTTCTTGTAACTGGTAGCTTATACTGGTAACTGTGTATGGCTTTGCAACTCATTAATAAAACCAGTGTCTCAAAGCCTGGCTCTATGTGCCTTTTTTGAAGATTTGGAAAGGCAAAGTCTCCAGCATGCTGAAGGCTAAATCTGTTCCTAGCTCAGCACAATGTACACAAGTGATTGCTGGCCTAATAAGGTTGTATTTGTTATTTTTGTTTGGAATTGGGTGTTAGTTCCTTTTTTCTTTTTCTTTTTTTTGGTGGGTTTTTTTTTCGTTTTTGGTTGGTTGGTTGGTTTGCACTTCTTGTGTTGTTGGTTTTTTTCTTTGTTTTGTTTGGGTGGTTTTTCTTGCTTTTGTCGCCATTTTTTTTTTCCATTTTAAACAGAACTATATTTCACAGAAATTACTATTTCAGCAACTTATAGGACCGCTGACACCTGTTTGGAAAGATCTCGAGATTACATCTGGACAAGATTTTCAAAGCTGTTGAGGCATTTAGAGATGCATATTTAATTTTTCAAGTTTTCATGTGGCACCACTTAAGTCTATTAGTACTGATTAACAAGCAGAAGTGCATGTTTCAGATCTAAACATTAATAAAAAAATAAAATAATTGTTTATACACAAGAACATTTCTTGTTTTCTTTCACTATTTAAAAAAATACAGTACTTCATTAGGGTTTTTTTGTGTTGACAGTATTGGTGAGAAAACCAGTTTCAGTGCTCTATATCTAAAAGATATGTCATTTTTCTTAAACAAGAATCATTGTATATTAGCTATACGTGCAGTTGTTGAAAGAAAATGTGTTTAATGGCTGCTATTTGGCATTCCTTCTTGAAAAAGAATGAATTATCTGAAATACTACTTTATTACTGCCAGCTATCACATTCACTTTTGCTGAAAGTTTATTGGTTAATGCGGTAATGAAGCTATGGCACTTATAATTTAGAAGTCCATATCCCTGAGGTGGTCCACCCTTGGCTCCCATCCCTGCCCTGTGATCTCAGAAGCTCCTGATCAGCTCTGACTGGACTAGCTGGGTGGGGAAGTTTCCCTTGACCATATGAGCTGAGCCCTGGTCATACCAGGTGCTCTTCAGTGGTAGAGGTGGGAACAACCCGCTCCAGAAACATCATATATGCCCAAACCAGATGGGAAACAAAGGATAAGCAATTTCCCCTAGTAATTTTAGGAAATCATGTACCTGACTGACAGGCCAAGTGGGGCAGTCCCATTGTGCACAGCAGCCTCAGTGGAGCAGTGCCATTGTTACTGCACCGTGCAGGAGTGCAGTAACACTCCACTCCTCAGGAGGTATGGGCTGGGCTTATGGCCGGGGTGGAAACTTACCCATGACCAAACTCAATTACTTTGGGACCCCATAGAGAGCTTTCCTAAGTGAGACCCTCTGAGCTCTTCTGGACCACTGCAGGCTGCAGCAGCGCCTCTCAGAGTTCACAGACCGTCGGGCTCACAGAACTCGAGGAACAATTCTGGAAGCCAAGGATCTCCCCTCATACACATCTCCACCCTCCTCAATGTGCAGCCCTTGCCTGTTAGGAAATGCAGTGGAATATGATGTATTTCAGTAAACCTGAGTGGAATTTTCGATAGGTACTCTATAGGTATACACATTGTTTTCTTGTGGGCATGTGAATTGATTGTGATACAAATGTTACTATCTCAAATCTAGTTAAGTCAATGTTATAATTTTAGTGAACTCTACTGAATCATTTTCCAAATGTTAAAGTATTTAGTGATTAATTGCTGTTGAACTTTTTGCATTCTTGTCTTTGCATCCAAATCTTTTACATCCTTCCTCTCTTTTGCATTCTCGGCTTCAGTGAAAATCTTTCCAAATCAATTCTCTTCTGATCTTCCTGTGTGCCTCAGCTTGTGTAGTAACACAGTGAAGATTTCAACTGAACTCTGTAAAGCTGCACTTTCACAAATTCATATTAAACCTTGCTTTTGTCAATAATTTTGACAATGAATCTTTAAGTGGCCAAACACTCATCTGCAACAATCATAGCAATTAAAGCATTGCTCCAGCTTAGCCGTGAGACAAAATTAGTATGCAACAGGAAGTCTTTAGAAAGTTTTCTTATAAAATCTAAATTATTTAAATTTCATTTTTTAAAAGAAATTGTATCATTCTTCACGACAGAATTCAAGCACTCTACTAAAATATATATTATTAAAAACTATCAATTTGTGGAAACAGTTGATTGACAACAGATACAACAATGTGACTTATTATCATTTATGAAAAAAATGGCTTAGGTATGTCTATGTATAAATGCAATCAAAACCTTCCATGCTTCATCACATTTATATTTATGGCTGTCTTGGCTTGAAAAGACAGGTATCTGCTAAGGAAGGCAGGAGCCTCCCTTGAAACGGAAAATTTAAATTCCCTCCCTCCAAATTATTATAATTTTGAAATTAAGAGGCTCTCGGGCAATGATATGGGAATAGGAATAACAGTTCTTTACTAGGAAAATTAAAAATACAAATGCAATAGTACAAAAAAAGAAAAAAACTCCAATGACAGAGTCAGAATATGACCTTACACCCTGTTGGTCAGGGTGTTGGTAGCAGTCTGTTTAAGTGGTGGCTGCAGTCCTCCTGGAGTGCCAGGTGTGGTTCTGTTGAAGCAGAGATCCTGTAGAGGGGTGGAGTTTCCCTCTGAAGCTCCCGTGGTGGTGTCGGTGGGCCTGGTCTTCCTCTGGGAATCCAGTGGAAAAGACAGCTGCTCCTCTGGGAATTAAGTGGGAAAAGGCTGTCTCTGTTGTTCCAAACCTCTGATTATATCCAGGTAGGAATGGTTGGCTCCTCCCTCTTGCGGAACTTCTCACAGTGGGATCATGTAATTTGATCAGCCAGGCTGTGGCACTCAATGGCCCATTATCAGCAGATGTCTACCTGGAGGGAGGATTGGTTGGGGAAGAGATAAAGAAAACTGCCCAATTAACAGAAAATAACTGCCCCTGCCTCTAACAGATGGCAAATAGAATACACACCCCCATTTCCAACATAAGAAAATGACCTAATCTTGAACTAGATTAAAAATGGAAATGTATTCCAATGACACTTCAGCGAGGCAAGTCAGTCCTTGAATTTGACATAGACCATGTTATAACACTTAAAAATATTTTATTCTATTCAAAATAAGATTTGCTGGGGTAAAAAATCTATTCTGAGGAAATAAACAAAGTCATAATATTTAATAAGTGTATGCCACTGTTTGAGGCTGTTATTTTTTTAATTTCCATTTCCATAAAGGGAAAAATGCAATAAATTTTAATTTAAATTTGAAATATGAAAAGTTCACAGACTACCACATCTTTTTAATAAAATATAAGGAGCTTATTGCTGTGTAAAATCAAGATTTTTGCTTTTATTTTAATGTATTTTGGTATGTAGTTTTAGGTTTGATAGTCTAAACTGATGTTCTTCAGCCTTATATTTCACTTGAACTCAAAATAGCATATTACGTCATCCAAACAAAATCACAGTAACATAATCTTGTCCCCTAAGATGAATTTTTATATCTGATCTATGGATTGATCTCCCTGGTCCATTATAAAAAACATAATTAAGTTGCATAACATACATTCATGAATGGTCCAATGCATATATGTCATTTATGGTGTTTTCTATTTTGTTTGATATTACATTGCTAATACAAATTTTCCATGCAAATTTTTCAGGAAAATGGAAAAGTTCACTTGTGTTATTACCATTAAGAATATTAAAAAAAAATTATAAAGCTAAAATGTTTACTTTGCATACTCTTGTTCCTAACTCATGGAATAAATATCCTTGTGAAGGGAACTGAGAAAACAGCACATCTTTGAATGTTCCAGGGGTTTTAACCTGAAAGAAAACCCAGGGATCTGATTTTAGACAAGAGATGTTTTGTTGAAATTTCTTGTACTTTTTCTCCCTTTTGAAGCAAGTACTACTTTGGAGGTCTTAAACTCTTCAAGTAAGATATCCAGATATAAAAGTGAAGAAGAAGAAGATTAAATATCAAAATATTATGAAAAATTTTCTCCTTTTTCCTGGTTATTGTTATCTGCAATAATACTTTCATTCTTTGTCTAGTTTGTCTGGTTTGATAAGTTGAAAAATATCTTTTTAAAAATATAAGAGCAGAGAAAAAAAGTGATACAGCTGTAGAATGTTAAAGTCTTTGCATGAGTTTAAGTCAAATGAACAGATGAATTAAGTAGAATACTTGAATTTGGTTCAGTTAACTGTTAACAATACAAAGAAGTCTGAAAGATCAATTTGCAGCATATCAAATACTATACTTAAAGAGGTCTCAACAAAACCGACCTTCTTCCTCCCAAAATAGAGAACTATCATTATATTTTAGCTTTCTGAACAATTAATATAAACTTTTAGTTTGTTGGGAGTCCTTAGACATTACACTAGAACATTGTTGAAAGTTCTGCTGAAGTCCAGTTACAACACTGTGGCGTTCACACGGGTGTGCATCAGCTTCTGCTTCTCATGTACTTCAAGGAAGGTGATTTCCATTAAATTTTCATGTGATTAAATGCAAAAAAATCTTTACATTGTCAAATCAGAGCAAAAATCTGTAAAGTACTGCTACATTTAAGTGAGCTAAAATGTTCTAAGTAAACATCCTCTGGGGCTGGTGATAGATTGACTGAATAGGAAAAGTCAAGTATACAATTAACAGACAAGATATGGTAAAAGTTGGAGACAAAAGGCAATAAGCTCCTACTATTTATATCTTCCAGCTATCCCCAAAAGATGGACATTAGCCAGCAGATCAGGAGAGTCTAGGAATAATCATGTTGCTCGTGCTAGTTAAAGAAACCCACAAACACTTACTGATAAAACTGAAAACCAGTCACATTTCTTGTTACGAATACTCATCAAGGTTGTTAATATTTTTCTCATTGTGGTAACACATTTTCTTATTGTTGTAACATTGGCTAACTGTTAAATACCCACCCAGCTGCGTCCTTACTTTCTCCTCAGCAGGATGGGGGAAGAGAAACAGGATAAAAATAAGAATGAGAAACCTACTGGGTAAAGAAAGAGACAGGGATATCACTTGCTCTTGCGGTGTGGCTGTTGCAACACCATCAAGGTCAAACCAGATTTGTCTGTGGGAAATAGATTCAGGTGGTAAGAACAGAGACAAACATTAAAACATCAGCTTTCCTTCCCCTTAGGCAGACTCCACCTCACTCATGCACTCCAGACAGATCTGCCCAGACCCAGAGGTGAAGGGAGGCTGGCACAGGGAACGGGCTCCTCTGTGTCCTGCAGTGGGTCTGGTTTAAAGCCATCTGGAACCAGCTAGGTCCAGCATGGGGCAATCCCTGGTTTCTTCTCACAGAGGACAGGCCTGCAGCGCTTGCCAACACAGCAACATCTACACCAAATACATTTGTTGATTTTGACTTTTAACAATATTCTATCTATAATATTTTATACTGTTTTTGATTTTTTCATATTTTATGTTATAGTTAGTACTATGCCATCAGCACAAAAATAATAGTGACAATGATTACAGTTTATTCCTAGAGAGAGAATAATTTTATAAGTTTGAAAGAAAAGCACACATAGTCATGTCAGTGTAATTGCTCATATAATATACAAATATTTGCACATGTCAAAATAAATCCCTTTTCAATAATGTCAGTAATGTAGATTACAACTCCTGAAGACTAAATCCAGAACTCTGTTAGTAAAATGCAGATAAATCTGCATTGCTATTAGGAAAAAAACCCAGCTTTGTGAGTATGTATGCATTTACACACAACAAAATCTGAGGTAAAAGGTGTTTTCTTTTAGGTATTTCACAAAGTGGCGTTTCAGAATTTTAATAGTATTTTGGTTTAAGCTTTGAAAGAAAGCTTAAGGATGAGTTTGTGTTTTTTTCACACCAGTTCACCTGCCATCACAAGTCACTGTCTACAAGCTTGGGACTAAAATGGTCTATTGAGTAATTTTCTCTGGTTCTCTGGACCTATTTCAGTTCCTACACTCAGTGGATTTCATTTGATTTTAGGGTTGACTGCCAGTGCTCTATGATTTTAGCTGTTCAAGGCAATACTTCAAGAAAAATGTTGAAAAGGTCATTTCCATAGTTTTCCTGCAACCATATTACCCTGCATGATAGATTGTCAAACAGTGCATTTGAACTTGCTAGTAACTGTTTTCCTTTGACTGTGAGGACTGTTTTCCTTTGACTTGGTAAGAAGACCCTGACACTATAGCAGATTCTAAAGTTAAGTGCTGCATAAACATAATTTCCTGGCCTGACGTTCCTGGAAGCACATCGTGTGTTTAATAAAAAATTTAGGGTCGTTAGGATTATGGCAATTGACATTGCCAGAAGTAAGCCATCCAATTCTGGAGAAGTAATTCTAGAGTCAACCATGTTCATTGACTCTTGGTTCTGTAATTTAAAAGAGACAACAGACAGAACTTAGTGTCTGTAACTTTTCCTCCTAAATATTTATCTAAAGTCTGTAGGTGTCCACCTAAATGAAACTTGAATTAGAATTTTCACAGGATCCTAGAATATACTGAGTTGGAAGGGACCCACATGATCATCAAGTACAACTCAGCCCAACTCTTAGGATAATGGTCCATATGGAAATCAAACCCACAACCTTGGCATTATTAGCACCGTGGCATTATTATATGTTCCAACCAACTGAGCTAATCCCATCTTTCTCTGGCTGTTTTCTGTCTTGCTTTCCTACTGATTGATCAATTGAATGTAATGACATACAAGCCAAGAAGGTCAGATGTAGGTTTTCTTTGTGTTCTACAGCCAGAAAAAAAGAATACCTGGGAAAAGCTCTAAGTCAGTTCAAAAGTTTTATAAACTGCTGGTGAAAAATTGTTTCTTTGATGAAACCTAAGAATTGACTTTGAAACAACATCAAAATCATTACGATCTTTTCAAAAACCTATCTTAATAAAAATTTATATAGGCTTACAAATGTATATTGCTTTCTACAAATTGAATTAATTTCCTACATTGAGGGTATGATTAGAGCTATCTGTTATCAGACTTGTTTCTTAATAAGACTATGGCCCCACGATTTAATAGGGATGTGAAAGTCCTTGGAAGCATCCAGAGGAGGGCAACCTAACTGATGACAGGGCTGGAAGACCTGTCCTGAGAAGTGTGGCGGGGGATTGGACTGGAGACCTCCTGAAGTCCCTCACAGCCTGAATTATCTTGTGATACAATTCTAAGTACAGCAATATATACAAGAAAAGGGGCTATATTTTACTCAGCTTGCAGGGTTATATACCTCATATTGGATTTACACCTTTGTCAAATTTCATAGTATAGGGCAAGTCGTTTTCCTTCAATGAAAAAGAAGATCAGAAATAAATATTTTGGCTCCCAGAGGGCATAGTCTTTTTTGCAGTACTATTTGTATTCACTATACTCACTTACTTGTCATTCAAACTTTTGTAATGAAAAACATTTGTTGAAATCTTTTCTGGCAGCATTTATCATATTCACTAAGCTTCAGAAAATAAAATTTCCTTAACATCAACAGCAAGAAAATCTAAAACACAGTGACTTTCAGGCTGATTTGTAGATACCGTAGCTATTTTGAAGACAACAGATTTGTTTGCATTATGTCATTTCCCACCCAGTACAGTGTGTGCTTTCATTACAAATATATTCATTGGGCTTTGCTGAAAATATATCCAACCTAAGTCAAAATTAGATCCAAATGAGATCTCTTGAGTGTAGTGAGAATTGGAATGAAGGCCCCCAGCTAAAAGGAAAATGTATAACAATATCCTGACAATAATATTCACTCTAGAAAGTGCTAAGAATTTAGGTTTATTATGCCTCACTGTGTTATAGCAGAGAATATATCAGCAATGAAGGCAACGCTGGAATAGAGACTAAAAAGCTACTGAAAAGAGAAAACATATGTTCTAACAAACAATTCACTGTGCAATATAAACTGCTAGGTAAGAATGTTAAAATGACAAAGTCCTTGGAGTGTATTTCCAAGGAATTCAAGAATTAATGGGTACAGCTAAACCAAAATTCTGCTCTGCAGATCAATGTTAATTTTTTTTCTGTCAGAGAGATTTGTACTTTTATGGGCTGTTGCCCTAAAATTTCTGTCTTTCACTACACAGCCTCAATAAATACATTGCACAACTGAAAATCAAATGCAGAAAATCTTGCAAGTCCCCAAGTCAAAGTTATAGAAAATTATTATGAATATCTACACTACAGTCATTAATTAAGATTGGCATCAAGAAGCTTTTGCACTGCCAAACAAACAAACAAACCATGAAGAACTGAAGTATTTATGCATGCAAGTGTCTTGCATTCATTACAGTTAATTAGATGTATAAATTAATAGAGGACCATTGAACTGGTAATATGATTTCTTGGAAGCCATTAGAAAACACACTAATAGTTCTACTTCACAACTTACATTAAATACTTGGATAAAAATAGCAAACAACAAAACACAAACAAAAAACCCTCTCCAAAACTGGAATATAGTAATGTATTTTGACTGCAGCAACTCAGAAAGGATAACTTCTATTGAAAAAAGAGTGCAATAAAAGAGGAAAAACGGAATGATTTTAATGATCAGATGGCTGGAGCACCTCTCCTATGAAGACAGACTGAGAAAGCTGGGATTTTTTAACCTGGAGAAAAGAAGATTCTAGGGCACTTGCCAGTACCTAAAGGAAGTCTGCAAGAGAGCTGAAGTGGGACTTTTTACAATGACATGTAGTGATAGGACAAGGGGTAATGGCTTTAAACTGAAAGAGAGCAAGTTTTGATTACACATTAAGAAGTTCTTTCCTGAGGGTGATGAGACCCTTAGGAACAGGTTGCCCCAAGAAGTTGTGGATACCCTGTCCCTGGGGATGTTCAAAGCCATGTTGGATGGGGCTTTGAGCAACCTGGTCTAGTAGAGTGTGTCCCAGTCCATGGCAAGGGGGGTGGAATGAGATGACCTTTACGTTCCTTCCTATAGAAACCATTTATGAGCAGACAAACATACAAGCTGAAAACCAGTAACACAAAATGAAAAATGGCAAGCAGAACTTTCTTGTTGGGAGCAATTGAATGAACAACTGTTGCAAGAGTTGATCAATAGAGAACTATGTATTCCTATGACAATACAAGTAAAAAAAAAAGGCAGTGCTGAAGAGCTGACAGAGACATCCAGTAACAAAAGGGAAGCATACACACTACTGACAAGATATCAAAAATAGCACACATACAATTCAACTCATATTTAAGAAAAAAAAATGGTTGGGAATGTGAGAATACAAAAGGAAGGATTACTTGAATATAAGAAGGTGAAAACTAATTTAGAACATGGAATTAAAAGTACATTGTTTCTTCAGCCTACAAATACAAAAGCCAAAATGGATGTGAGTAATGTTTGTAATTTCCTAATGACTGAAGGATTGGAGAAGGGAAAAAATCCGATCAAAACAAGATATAGGGAAGGCTGGATCAAAAGCTAATACATACCACATATGAGTATGTATATGAATAAATGAAAACCAGTTATTTGAAGAAACTTCTCAAAGAGGCTGTCAAAACATTTTCATATGGAGTAGGTATAGCTCCTTATCAGGTCATAGCAAGGACAGGACGTGGAAAGAAAAAATAATACAATGCAAGTACCTGAAAAATTAAGCTTCTTGCACAAGTAGGTTGAGATCCCTTTCAGTTCCTGAAATTAATATAAAGTTATTGTTTTGATACATAGTAAGAATTCCATGGACTCAAGTAGTTAGGTTTCTCTGAAAATTTTACTCCAAATTTTAAAAGAAGAACAAAATAGAGAGTGAAGAAGTTTGCCCTTTAGTTCATGTCCTAAAGTATCCCAGATGGGAAAAAATATGACAAAAAAAAGACCCCCAAAAAAAAGTCAAAAATGGACTATAAGGTGCATTTTCAATACACTTTATAGTTACATAGTTACATCTGGAGTACTAGTGAGAATGAGCATGGTAGAATATAGAAGTTGTAAAACTCCCATAATTTTCCTATATGTTTTTTAATCCTCAAATTTAAATTGTTTCCTCTGCTGCTTTAGGGTCCATACTCCCATTCTGTATTCAGTTCTAAACTTCACATTGATCTCAAGCCATGGTGTTGACTATATCCTCTTAACACAATATTCTTGGATCTTTTTTCCTAGAAGTGATCAAGGATAAATACAGTATCTCTTTCTCCTGACAGTTACATCTATACAAACTGAGAATCAATTAAGTGAAATATTATTATGAAATAGAAATATGCTCATTTATTACCAATTTCCTTTCTATTATTTATTTCATTTCAATTTAAGTAATGGAAACTTTAATACTTGTTTTGATGAGAGAGAAACTATTTCAAGGATTTAATTTTAAAATCTTATCTGTGAACCACAGCAATGTAAAAACAACTTCTAAGATAGATATGAACCTGTCATAACTGAGTTCAAAATTCTAAGAGTAATAAGCAACGAGTCATTGGTTTCTGCAATTGAAGGAAACTCATGAGAACTCATCAGTTTTCCTGATTTTGATTTTGAAGCCAACTCTGTTACTCCATTTCAAAACAGAGCAGCAGAACAGCTGCTCAGTTATATGAACTGCTTCAAAATTCAATTGGCACAAGAAATCCAAAATACATGTTTCTGAAATAGTCTTCTCAGATTAAATTCTAATCATATAAGAGGTGGAAAATAAGTACTTTATTTCTAGGGGTGACTCAGTCATGTTTCAGAGAAAAGAGAAGATTTTGAATGTGTTATAATTTCACTGAATACCTCTTCAGCAGGTTTGTGATATGACACATATATAACTTACATGCTCACCACTAAGGTGCAACTGGAGCATAACCTGCATAGATATTACAACAAAGATATTGTAACATTATGGGACCAGATTTATGACTGCCTCAAGCATTTTTAAATTTTATTTTAATATAAATGTAGTGCATTGCTGTTGACAAAAATCCCACAGACTCCAACTGTCCATAAAATGGCTTACTAGCAAAAAATACTGTGATCAACTTCTCAGCTGAATGAAGGTCCTGAAAGAATAAAATGAAAGTTAATTACTCAAGAGATTCAATTTACCTGGAAGTCACAAACAGCTTTGACCAGTTTTCTTAATTCCTGAAAGCTGGTGTTAATAATATAAAATAGACTATATTTTCTCAACATGGAGTACTTTTTAAATTTTAGATCCTTAATTTTGCAATCTAATTGATTAGAAGTGTCATTTATATATTTATATTGACATCCATACAATTTGCTTTAGCTTAGAATCTGGGACTATATATATTTTTTAAAACCTAATTTCTGACAGTTATAACACTAGTATATTTTTGATATTAATTTGACTAATTCCTCTCCCTCATTGTTATGTCTAAGTGCCTAAGGTATTTTTTCTTTCTCTTCTTGTCACATCTGTTTGGTTTCTGTTGTCTGCTACAGCAGAAATGGTCTAGACAATGAAGTGCAGACAGAATATATCCCTGACCTTGAATAATGCTGCAAAGTACATAAAAGCTTTTTTTGTAGTGTACTGTCAGGGATCTTAACACTATATGAAGTGGGAAAATGATCTTAATTTCTATGAAAAAAAATTCAGGGATCAAAACACCAAACAACATGAAAATGCTACTATTTGAGTA
The DNA here is from genome assembly GCF_012460135.2 of Molothrus ater. Lineage (NCBI taxonomy): Eukaryota > Metazoa > Chordata > Aves > Passeriformes > Icteridae > Molothrus > Molothrus ater. The sequence goes on from NC_050479.2 coordinate 21,563,827, forward strand.
ATTTGCAGATGCCTATCAATCACAACTCATTGACAAATCATTTTATGGAATTTCTTTGCAGGAGTATATAGAAATGTTTTTTAATTATTCAGTAATCCTTTTGATGATTCTAAAAAACTTCACTTCTGTTTTTGGCATAAATCTGCAATTACATCTACAGATCAAAATGCAAGGTAATATCTTCACCTCTGGTACTCCCATGATGACAAATCTAAACTTGTGGTAATACATCCTTTTTTTTCTTTTATGAACATCTATGATGCACTGTATTTTCAAATATGGGAAGACCAAATTGCATATATTTATTTTTTCTAATTTGCTCTATATTATGTTTTTTGACATATTTTCACTCTTCTTTTTTAATTTCTCTATTTCAGATGAATCAGGGGCAGGTGTGGATTTGACACAGGCTTAGGTCATTATTAAAATCTTTTAAAGAGCCAGATACAGAGCATTTTTATCGATATTGCTTATATATATTAATAATTAAACATATCAACTAAATAAAGAACTTTGAGGATGTATTATTGCAAAAAAATGCCTCTAAGAGAAATATTCCTTACAATTTCCGTGTAAATATTGCCTAGCATGCTGTGCATATTGGCCTTTTATACACAGTGGTGTAATTGTTTCGAATCAAACATAAATCCTGCTCCACACAGAAAAACCCCTTGAAGTATCCTGTCAGATATTGCACCAAATGACTTGCCATGTTAACTGCTGCAGTTTTGAGTTGTTTCATTATTTAAGTGAAAAAATTGCATAGAAACTATGGAAGCAAGGGATATTCAGTCATTCATCAACCTCCACAAAACCTTGAACTTCTCCTTCTTGTTACCTTATGCAATCTGTAGCAGCAGCTGTCTTCCTGAGTGATGGATAGTTTTTATATTGTCCTTTGTTTTAACCTGAAAGAAATTATTTTGTCACAAGTCAATTTATATATAGGAGAAAAATCATATAATTCAAATTCTGTCCTGATTTCATACTCAGGAATGTATAACAAGGATTCAAAGTGTATCCTAAATCACCTACCAGCAAGGACAAAATCATGCTTACCTTGTCTCAGTAATTCTAAAGAGGAAAACACAGAGGAATATAAAGATATAATAGGTTTAGTTGTGGGTTTTTTAACCCATTCATTTTTTTTTTTCAGACTGATTGGAGTGATTGCCCTTGCATCACTTTGGTCCTGAATTGTCTCAGCTTGCTTTTGTTTCTGGCTCTCTGAAACATACACTTGGGCAAAAGCAGACCAGTTCTGAGATTTGCAGAAGTTTTTGTCAATTAATCTACTTAGCTGAGAAGAAAAGCTCATGTAACCACAGCAAAATTCCATGTAAACCTAATAGTCTCAAATAATGTGGATGAGTAGAGAACACTTCTGTTAAAGGGTGGTAATTTCTAGTTCCATGAAGTGCGCTGAGCTCTTCATTTTACCTTAATTACTGATTTCAATTTTTCACAAAGTACTTCATCAGTTCTGTTGTACAATTTAACAGAGCTGAATGGGAGTGGGAATTGGTCTTTTCAGGCCTTATTTAGGAAAAATTCTCAAAATTTATTTGAGACATGAGAGATTGATAATCTGAATCCGTTATCCCCATTCATTTTTCATACATGAGTGGAATACTGTCCTTTGGAAGTGGAACAAGTGACCACACATGGTAAACAAATTATATTTTCTTCCTTCCAATATAGACCAATTCCCAACTACCTTTTAGGTATGCTAACCATGTCACTGCTTGATCAGTCCATGTGATTTTATAAGCTAAAGTTTCCCACTTTCATTACATGCCATACAACCGCAGGTATACCATAAGTCCAGCCTTTCCTTCACTCTCTTCCCTCTTCCCCAATAACTTCAGTTTCAGCAACAGTAGCAAAGCTAAATCCTTCCCTGACAGATTTAATGAGCAAATTTCTTTTATCCACTCAGCCTGTTTTAGACTTTCATTCTATGATTTCAAGCTAGAAGTGATTATGTTCACTTTGAATCTAAAAGCACTCTAGATCAGTAACTCAGAAATTAACTTCTTTATTGGATTAATCTGAAGACACTTTGAAAGTGACTTAAAGGAGACATACTGGGATAGCTCCCAGTTACTATAGAAAAAACCATAGGGAGGAAAAGCTTAAAAAGAAGGTGAGAGACAGATGCAGAGTCCAAGAGGAATTTGCAGTACCCAGTCGTATTCTCTATGCAAGATTATATTTGATGGTCCCTTGTCCATCAAAGTACTCAAAAACAAGTTCACCTGTCCAGCTTAATTTACCCAATATTTTCCTTGTATATTTCAAAAGAATAACCTGACTCAGTACATAATTCTGCTATTCTAATGGGGTAAAATATGTTTTTGTACTTCATGTGAAAAACATCCAAACCTTATTAACTGCTTTAAAGAACTGTTTTAAGACTGAAAATATTTCAGAAAATTAAAAGTTTTCACTCTGGTTGATTAGTTAGCCTTTAGGTGTTCCAGGCAATTTTGCTGGCTTGCTTTTCTGTGTTTGCATGTTTTCACTTACAGAACTGTTCTTAATAGGTTGTAAACTTCAAGGCTAATCCAAGATCAAATTTTTTGAAGACTATGCAATAAGCATGTCTGACAACAAATTAATATGAGTTTTCAGTGAAATAAATATTATTTTGGGTTGAATTTCATGGGAAATTATAGAAAGTGAAGTATTGGTCACAGCTGGAAAGCCTTTTGTTATTGGCTTCAGATGCACGTAGACATGTGGAAAGACTACTAAAGTACACTACCAGTCATGTTTTCCAATCTAGATACATTTAAATGTGTCATATATCTTTGTGCTACAGTTCATACAAATAAACTGCAAGATTTGCTGACACAATGGAGAGATACATTTAAGAGCCCTTAGTGACACAAAATACTAATGTACTTATGCAAAGATATAAAATAAGTACTTGAAAATGCAAGTGTCATTTGAAAGTGGGTAAGCTTTAAATGTCTGCTTTGCATGGGGCCATAAACTAAGAGGCTACTTTTAGTCTGTCTTCATAATGGAGATGGAGATCCTTTCATTGCAACTGTTCTGAATTGGTTTTGAGAGGGATTTCCTTCTAGCATTGAGCAAGGGAGGAATAAAAAGTCTGGCTCTTTATTAAGGAGTGGAAATCAGGTGCTTAAAATTAGATTCTGTGAATAACTTAAATGGCTGTGTATGTCAGAATTACCTTTTTGGTACCTGCACATTAGCCTTTCAGTTTTTTAAAAGGATATTATTAAAATAGCACTCAAATTCCCCTGAATATCTGAATCAATAAATAAAATTATTCAAAGACCTTATTTTAAGAAAGTTGCATTTTTTTACTTTTTCCAGTATAATTTTTGTTTTTCCTGTCAATATTAGAGTAGTTGGGGTCTTTCTTCTAATCTTATCTCCTCACAGCTCTCAAAAAAAGGAATCTTTCTTTTTCAGAATATCTATTTGTCAGTCTGCCTTCTTATACTGAGAATGGCCCTTTGATAGAACAGTATTTAAAGAAAAGAAATATGTCTTTTAGATAAATCTATTTGGTTTTAGGCACTGTAAACCAGTCTGGGCTATGTCACATAATGTTTTCTTTCAAATGCTCTCATTGGTGGTCACTAATTAAGAAAAACCAACACCTGCATTGTATGAGACTTAGTGGCTGCAGTGTCTGCTTTACAAGTCCCAAAGTTACAAGTTTTTTCAAGTCATGTGAAGAAAAAAGAGTTATTAGGTGTATATATGTGTCCAAGTGCAGGCTTATCAAGCCATCCATGACTTTGTCAAGCTGAGTCTTGAAAATGTCCACTATGGGGAATCCAGATCTGCTCTGAAAATCTGATCCAGTGTTCACTACTCTCCTATTCCACATCTATTTATTCCTAGCCTGAGTGACAGACCTGGTCATTACACTTTCTTTTACTGTTTCATACAAACAAAATGAGTTTTCTTTATGCCTTCATAACCCCAAGCAGCCTCAGGCATACTCCTTCTTGTGCTTTAGAATTTCCAACTAGTCCATCTCCTTCAAATAATCCTATTAGTAGGTTGTGTGTCTCATGCTCCTCACAATCATGGCAAGCCTGTAGTGGATCCTTTCCATTGTCTCAGAGCTCATCTTGGGAAACCCAATCTCATTTCTGTCTTTTAGCAGAAAGGAAATATTTGTAGGAAAAATATCCTTTTATTTATTGACAATGTTTCGGAACCTCTTTCTAGCAACTCATGTTTTTCAGGCTGTAAATTTGGTTGGTTGGTTGTGGGCTTTTTTTGCTTTACAAGTCCAGACAGCTGAAAAAATGACTAACTAATAGTTACATCCATCAAGCATACTCATTGCTTTATATTGATTTTTGGCTGCACTATTCAGCTTTGTTTTCATCTATTCAACCTGTGTGACAGGTCACAAGCTCAGAGGCAAAAACACTTTTGAATTCTTCAGGAAAGAAACTTTGTGAAATCATATAAGATCAATAACTACTGTAAGCTCTGACACAGCTAACAAATCACAGAATTATAGACTAGCTGAAGCTGCAAGTCGTCTCTGCATGTCACGCAGGCCAAGCCCTCTACTCAAACAAAGTTCAGTTTCAGGGCTGTGTCTGGTTGGGTTTTGAATATCTCCATGAATAGAGAACTCAAAACCCCACTGGACACACCATTTTAGAGTTTGAATGCCCTGCCACATGTTGCTGCATCTCTGAAAAAAATAATTTCTGGCACATTTTTAAAAAAACAGGGTGTGCAGTTCAAGACCAGTACTGTATTGTATGTAGGGTGAGATAGTTTGCTACAGAGACAGTTTTTCTTCATTCTTTTTTTAGCCATCCATCTCCTGGGGACAGACCTGCGCTTTGGGTACATTTACTAGGCTGTAACATGATACTCAAATTACTTTTGTTTAGCTGAATGTCTGAATTTATATCAAATTGAGACTTTGAGGAATTAAAACAGAGAGAGGTGCTGCTGGAAACAGAAATTGGGATATAATTGGGATATAACTGCCAAGAGCAGGGCATGATTTTCCTATAATGGACAGTAGCCCTTTACTTTCTCCCCAAATATAACCATTTCATAGCACAAAAGTTAATAAAAAAAGCCTGAAACTAAATCCTCTCACCTCCTCAGTCTGAATTCTTTAGTTATGAATCTTATCATGCTATTTAGATATCTGAAATCTTAGTTCCTCATTTTTTTGGGATATCTAAATACCACGATACAAACGGTGGTAAAGAAGACCCAAGTTAACTAACAAAGTAAAGCTGCTAAATGCTGAATGAAAAGAAATAGGAAAGCTATTGTATCTAGATATCTAGAGGGAGGAAGAGAAAAACAGGAAAAAATAGTAATAATAATCTATTAAAATCTAATATTACATAGGAATTTACCTGTTTCAGAGGTGTAAAATTGCCACTTAGAGATGAAAAATGTGCATGTATAATTTTTATAGAAAAGACAGAAAAGAAAAAAAATCCTCTTTATCTTGCGTGTATATTCATATAGTACAACAAATATAAATATATAAATATATAAATAAAAAAATAAATAAATAAAATTGCATTTATATGTATATTTATAAACTTCATTTTATGTCAACAAAACCTAGTATCCTACATAGGAATAATTTCTTAATTCTTTGGAAACAATTCTGATACTCTTTCCATTTCAGTATATTTTACTCATATCAGCAGTCTCTTTGACATTACAGGAATTTCTTTATAGTTAAAAGACAAGACCATGGTCTTATAGTCTCTTCTATCTAAGGGATTTATTATTTGTATTTTCTGATACATCAGTTTCTCAACTGTTATGTCTGGAACTGAAGTAAATATAAATCTCTCAACTGACTTTAGGAAGTCGGCTGCATTCATCCTTGACTCTGGAGAAAACAGAGCATATGCAAGAAAATCATGCAAATTTGTGATTCTCTAAAATGCTTGAGCACCTTCTAAAGAAAATTGGAAAGATAAGCGAGTACACTTTCAAAGTACAAGAGCATAAAGTGAGGCTGCTGTAGGACTCAGTGAGGTTGAAGTGATGATCAGAATGGAGGTTTCTGGTTCAGCCCTGGGCTTGTTGCTTTTTCTCATTCCCTGTGCTTCAGTGCAACACTTTGGTTGGTTGAGTTTCCTTTCAGAATTAAACAGCATAGGACAAAATATTTTATAATTGCAAATGACTGGCACAACTCATTTTATATTAATTGCAGGAAGAAACCACACTGCATTTGATGTGAAGGCACATACAAGTTGGGTTCAATTCATACTTCATAAAATTGTTGAAATATCATATTTTACTCTGCTAATTCTGTTGCCTATGGTTGCTCAGTTTAGAGTGGCCTTGACACTGTTAGAACAGCAGGAGTTGCTTTGAATTATACTCTGTCTGTGAAAAGATGAAGGCACGGCTAAAGATTGACATGAAGTAAGGACAGCAGTCTCTTTTTTTGCCTATTATTCTGGAAACAAGGAAAGTGTGAGAAGTAATACCTTCTTTTAGACTGAGTGATTGTCTTAATGTGAGGCAAACTGCCTCCCACCATACGAAATACTAAAACATTAATATAGGATTGGGCTGAAGCTTCCTGGAGAATTCTGTGTTAAAATATTTGTCTCAGGCAGCTTAAGTTCTATTTAGACATGCTGCAAGTGACAATGACACACTGGAAAGGAAATCAATGGTGCCTTATTTGTGTTTGAGATTGCTGGAACACAGAGAGAGTTGTTTGTCAAGATCCAGCCTATCTCCCAGAGTCTCCTGCTGGTACTTCAGAACAGCACAGGTCACCCCCAGCCCTCGTGTCACCTCTGTCAGCCCCTTGGCAGTGTCTCAGAGGCCCTAGGGGATGAGAAATATTTCTTGGTGATGAGAGTTAGATGATTCCTGAGTCCTGGGTGTCAGAGTTGGATACACACAGCCCATTGTCCAGGTTCCTTTTATCAACAGGACAGATTTTTTCTGAAGCTCCCTTCAGGGACAGACAGGAATCTCCCTGACACTGCAGTCTGTACACTATGTATTCATGGCACCTGGGCAGCTCATTTTTCTCCAGCATATAAATAATGGACATGGAAGAAAAACTAACTCCAAGCTTGTTCACACTTCCAACTCTGCATTTTTCTGCACAGAGGATGAAGGATGAGGCCTGAGACTGCTTGAAAGAATCAGTCTGTCACTGGTTTTCTCAGCAAGAGGATGGAAGAGCTAAAAGCAGTTGCTCTGGGTCCTGGATTTTCAGGCTGTGGTATAAATTAAGGACACCCAAAAAATCGCACCCATAGGATGTTGAAACCCTGCATAACAGCTTTTCTCCTCAGTAGAGCCAACCCAGGGCTAGAACAATAAATAGGGTATTGACACAATATTAGAAATCTGCTATAGGTAATAGATTTTTTCATGTGTTAATTAGATATAAATTAATTTTAACTTTTTACATTGAATGATTTCTCAAAGAGACTCTATCTAGGTCAAACTTCATATGACTTGTTACTCCAATTCAAGGCTCAATAAAATAGATGTTCTCCAAGGAACAGCTTAAAGAGAACATACTGTTCTCTGACAGTGCAATTGCTTTTAAACAGTGTACCATATTCTAAGACAAGTGTCATTTTCTAACATTTAAAAAAGCAAGGATTTCAAAATTCAGGGTTGAGTCACATAACTTTGCTTCAGGTTTCCAGTTCCATACTTTCTCCAAGCTCTGCTATAGGAAATATTAGAATACTGAAAGGACTAATTTTCATTTTTTATTTCAAGTCACTTGACAGGTGGAGTCGATCTCCATGAGAACATGAGTCATGTGTTGCAGGCTGGAAACCCTTTTTCTTACTTGTCTTTATCCTGCCACTGATATACTCCTTTCATTTTTTTTAATCCAAAGACTTAAAGTGGCCAGTGGGAGTGATGTTAGAAGATGGGAAAATTAATGCTCTATAACTGAGGGGAAAACCAATCATATTTTAAAAGCTGTAAAATCACATGAAATGAAAGCAGACCAAAAGAAATTTTAAAAAATTGTAATATGCCATTCACTGTTCCATCATGTCTCATGATATTGTGTCTGAGTCATTACTCACTGATGGCAATGCCTCACAACTGTTTTAGAAAGGTGTAAGTGTTCCTGGTGATACAAAAGACAAGCTTTTGATGACAAGAACATTACTTTGCACAGAGAAAGATCTCTTCACCACAGAAAGTAACTGCCATGTAGAACAAGCATGAGACTAAATTCTCATTGCTTGTTATTGTAAATGTTATCCATGGTCATAAAGTCATATAGAACTTTTTAAAATTAAGCTATCCAGTGAGTGAATTTTTTTTTAACACAAGTGATGCATTCCCTTTCCTGTCACATGAAACAAAACAACAATTTTTTAATTTTGGTTTACTGTCTTCTTTCATTATAGTTCCTATGCAAGTAAAAATATGGGCTAAATCCATGTGATTTGATGCCATAAACCTTGATATGAAAGATCATCCTTTTATCCTTTCTAATCTTCAACTACTACACATAAAATAAACCTCTGTATTTTGAAATCTTTGATTGAAGCTGCCTTTTTAGTGTACAGACATGCATAAACCACATAAATTTAGATAAAATGAACACAACACATGCATTTGAATAAAATAGAATGCAATTAAGAGCATAAGTTACTATTGTACTCTGTATGGGGATCAAGTAGCATTTTGCTATCTAGCTACCCCTTAATGCTCACTAAATGCTTTTGCTGCTCTACTTCTAAGCACTTCTACTGTTTAAAAAGCACTTATGGTAGTCTAATAGAGTTTGCTTTCTATTTGCATCTGTTTTTAGCAGATGATGTGAATGATAGACATTGGCTTTTACTGATTTATTTTATAAGAACATTATAGCTTTTAGAAGGAAACCAGCATGTGATCAGGAAATCTGTGATATAAACATGAATAAACCCAAAATATGTTGGGTTTATAGAGAAGATTATGCAAGCATTTTGATGGTCATTATTGAATTTTTTTTTTAAGTTAAGACCTATGATTTCCATTAAGCTTAAGGATTTACAGATAAGTTCGGCCACCAGTCTGTAACTTCATGATATTTTTAATCTCTTTTTAAAATAGCAAATTAATTTCATAGCTCACTGATTATTGTTTTGAAGATCAGTCAGATACTCTGTTTGCTCATTGCTTGAGAGTATCTATTTGCATTAAGGAACTCAGAGAACCAAAATATTCAAAAAGCATATTTTTCCAAGATTGGGGTGGGAGAATCATCTACAGTGGTTATGTTACTCTGGATCATTTCAGTACAAGTTGATATTCCTCACCATAATATTACCATAATATTACATAATATTGTACCTCTGGTACAACCAGATTTCCTCACCATAAATGTTAATTATAATTTTTTCTTATATTTCCTCAGTTCTGGTAATTATTGCATGTCTTTTGTACTCTGTGAAGAAAGCTGTAATGTAATTACTGCAACCTTAACTTGCTGTAGGACAGAAAGTCATAGTCTAGTATGGCCTTGCCTAAAATCCCTAATTTTTGATGCCCTGTATTTCTGTTTCTAAAAGGTACAATTTATTCCATTTTACTTGAGGTTTCTCAGAGTTGCCCTTTTGCATGGAAATAAGGGTTATGGCTACAAAAGCTATAGCAGTTTAATCATGAATTATCATGCTAGCAAAGTGTACAATACCTGATATTGCTGCCATTGGAGACAATAGCACAGATGGTATAAAAGAATAGAAGTGTATTACAAGTAAGAAAGGAAGGAAGGAAGAGAGGGAGAGAAGGAGGGAGGGAAAGAGAAAATTTCTCATATTCTTTTATGGTCTTTAATTTTTCCTATTTGTCAGGGAAATATAACCTAGCAGCATTTTGGTGAGATAATAAAACTAAGAAATTACTCTAATGCATCTTTATATATACAACTATGTGGATAATAGTTAGCTAGGCTTTTGAAATTATATTTTCATTAACTGTACACATGCCCAGGTACTCACATGCCCTCAGATATGTCAAGCAGAAGCTCACATTTTAAAGGGTGCATTTATCAAAAAAGACTTTCCAAGGCCCTAGTATTTCAATCATTATCCATGACAAACACTTGGAGCTTGCATGGAAAATAAATCTATTCTCATTTGCTGAGCTGCTAGATTACAAGTCTCCTGTGTACTTTTAAATGAACTGATGAGTGAAAAATGAAATAAAACAACATTTAACTATTTGCATGTTCTTTGCTCAGGGAGCAGCAGCAGAGTATGAAGAGAGTACAAGACTCTACAAAAACTTTTGCAGGTATATGGTATCTTTATTTGTTAGGCAGTGTGTTGGTGATAGATAACACTAATGGCCATTATTCTTTGCCCACCATCAGTTGTTTTAATATCTGGGAATAAAATGAAAATTCCACTGAGGAATTGACAGAGATGCTTGTATGGATACTTAACCCATATTGCCACTAAACAACTCTTTGGAAGCTCAGTCTAATAGGTGAAGTGCAGCACTGTCAGCCTAGTGTTTCCAGGTCAGATGATGTTGAAAGCACTTGGTGTATTTTCATTTGATAAAACAATAATTCAAAGATGACTGAACATGTCTATCTCAAAAGGACAGGTCAAATATTCTGCTTATCTCTGAGATAATCCTTCTGACTGAAGACTACAATAACTACACTAAATAATATTTTCTCTTTCGCTAGTGTGATATGGAAAATAGGGATCATTATTTAATCTCAGTCCATGAACTTAGTCTTCAGTATTATTCTAGCAGCAACTATTCATCTGGGTTTGTTTATTTTTTTATGAGATATGTATGCCTGTGAATTTCTGACTTTGACCTTTCAAATGTGTTACTTTTAGAAAAACAAGTTATTCAAGGCATCCTTAAGATGAGCTAATTCATAGTATTGGCCTCCTTATAGCTGTTCATTTGATACTTTTATTAAACCCGAGAGTGCACTGTTGAATTCTGGATTGGCTCACCAAAGTCCATACACACAGCATGTCCAAAGCACATATTCACTCCAAATCTTAAATTTGTGTCATACTCTTCTTCCCATACTCTTTTTGACAGCATTTTGCTTTCTTCTAGTTAGTGGTTCCTTAAGAGCAAATGACAGGAGTGCCTATAATCAGTTTGGGCTACAGAAGGTAGAGAGGAGAGAGCTAAGGGTGTCTGAACCACCTTCTGTGCAGCAAAAACAAGGCCCACATGGAGCTGAGGAGATGAGAGCTGCTTTTAAAAGCTTCTCTCATAAATATTAGGAACTTTATGCTAAAATTTACATAGTGTTAATAATGTCACAAATATTTTCCAAATAATGTCCAAATATTTTCCAATCCTCCCATTTCTAATTAGCAGACTGCTTCAATACAATAAAGGAGTGGAAGCTTTTTTACTCTATTTAAGATATAATCTGGTTTTACTGTGTGCCTTATTCCCAAATGTATTCCCAAGGGTATTAAACTGAGAAAAACAGACTCAGAGAAACATGAAAGGGTTTCTAATATGCAGTGAAAATGAAATTACAGTAATGTAATATATGTTCCATACTAAATGCTTCTAAGCTTTATGGAACTGCCATCCTTGAGGACTGCTTCCAGAAGAATGGCCAAAGATTTAAGAACACTATCATGAACCAGCTACAGTGAGGGAAAACATAAATGTTTTAATGTAGTTTATCACTAAAAGAAATGAAAAAAAATATATCCACACCTCTTTCCAATCCTCATATTTAATTAGACATGCAAATAAATTTAAAAATGAAAGCAGAAAATATAGATAAACCATATGTTTGATTAAAAAAAATCTCCTCTCAATTCCAGTGAGAAATAAGGAAATGGAAATGTTTTATAGTGGGAGTGTCTTCAAATTAAAAGGAAATCTCTGCAGAGGAAATAATTCAAAATAGATTAAAAATGTGGTTTCTGTGTATGCAGATTGACCTACAGTTTCATGGGAAAATTAGTAGATAAAAATACTGTCTCAGACACAAAACCTTTGCTAAATGAATACCTTGGTCTGATCTTCTTGACTGGTATTCCTCCTCGCCTTGGTCTTTCCTTTAGCATTCTACCAGTTTCATTAATCTCTCTCTCTGGCTATTGAGTCTTTCAGTGTTTGTATTATGTGAGCCAACTAGCCACTGGCCTTCAAACAGAGACACCACTGTCCTGGGGATGGAGCATGAAAGTGGAGGCAGGAGAAGAGGGCTGCATTTTGTCCTTTATTTCTTAAGACAATTCAGTCTATCAGAACCTTTTTTCTTTAGGTATAGTAAAGGACTTTTACTTATTATGAGAAAATGCTTTAGCACTGACAAGCTTAGCAAGTAAAGATAGAAGCAATATTCTTATTATTCATTGTATTTATTTTATGCTTTTCTTGCTGTTTTGAACTTCTCCTTTGCTCTCTTTAAGCATAACTATTTCAAGCCTTTTTCTTTCTTTTGCTTTGTGAATATTTATCTTCTGACATCAGCATAAAACAGCTATGAAATATTCTCACAGCTATACAGAAATCAACAGTTGCCATTTAAAGTGAGTAAATGAACTGAAGTGCTGAAGTTATTTATTTGTGCAAGTACGAGATGCATTTCACATGTCAGGAAGTACTGAATTTTGGCAAATGTTGACTATTTAATGCGGAGCATGATTCATGCTACAAATATATCACACAGCAGCCAGAAGAATCTAGGTACTCCAGCCTACTCACATTTGATCTACTTAAGAGTCTACTGCTGTCTGAGCAGAGACTGAATTATCCTTTCCACTTATGAACTGGTCTTCCTATCCATCTGCTATTAAAGCTGCTGAGCACACTGGAGAGGAACTGATTTAATTGATGTGTTGCACCCCAGGACTTCTAGCTCAGCGCAGATTTAGTAAAATCATTTATGACATTACATAATGAAGCTACCAGTTGAAAGTCTAACTGTTTTATTTTATTCATGATTCATTGATTTGAAAATAAACACAATTCAGTTCATTGTGCTGATCTAGAAATGTAGTTGGACTATTCAATAGCAAATGATCTTATTTCAAAATAACCTGAAATATTGCATAATGGAAACAAACATTTGTAGGCTGGCTTTTCAAAATGAAGGATAAATGTCATGAGGAGAGTAAATGTTTCCACTGTCAGCATCTTATTCTGTCTGATCTCTGAATTATAATTTGCAATATCATTGATTTGGTGTCATTCCTTTCCACAACAAATTAAATGTATTTATAAAAAGAGCTGCTTGCTTAAAAGAAAAGGGACTAATGGACATATTTATAGAAACAAACTTCAATGTCTAAAAATCATTGGACAAGACAAAGTAAGATAGATGATCTTTTAATATATATGTGGTTATTCCATTTAAAGAAAAAAAGTATTTATCCTTTAGTAGTTAGTAAATAGATCACCAGTTTCAGACAATGACTGATAGACTTGTCTACATCCAGCTGCATTTCATGTTTAGAGGGATGAATGTTACATGGTGGAGTAAACAATGACACCCAGTGGCCATATTGACTCAAGGCCTGTCTGTGTTCTGGGTTTCCCCAGCACATTCCTATTTTTTTCTTGTTTTACATGGGGTTTTGGGTGTTTTTCTTCTTTTTTTCTCACAGTACTAATGACACCATAGATGTGTTTTTTGAAGCTGAATGACATAATGGATTTGACACACTAAGCTCTATCCCTCTAGAGAGAGAAGTACTAACATTTTCATCAATGGCAAGAGTCATAAATGTAAATCTATATAAACTGTGTTTATAAAAGAAACTGGCTAAAAAAAAACTTTGTAGCACAAGATGTGCTAGATTGGTATGACAATGACTGATGGTGGATATTCATTTTGTTTTCCAGAAAATTGAATGTTTTGGATTATTGTATGTCATTATGTTAACTGAAGGGGGGGAAATACCCTCAACAATCCAAAACCCAACAAAACCCCAAGATCCTTCCCCTCAGTCATCCCACCCCTCAAAAAAACCCCCAACAATCCAAATCATACAAGATCAAAATGGAGCCTATATTAAGGACAAAAAGGATTTTAATGAGTTATGGTTTATCAGAAGATATGGGATATCTGACTCCAGATATTTGCTTTGCTGAGAGCAAAGCAAAAGCCAAGAGCAGCTGACTCTAATAAAATTGGCTAGAAGATGCAGATCTGGAATGCATTATCTGGTTCTAACTTGCATACCATGAAACCACATATTTATTACTTTTGACTTCTGAGGAGCATCAGTCACTGTGTGATCTCCTGAAACAAAGCTAGTATCTAATTTCTGTCATGAGCTGAACCAGTGTCTGGTCTACTTACGGCCCTTCTCATTCATCTAGAAATAATGAATTAATTTTTTTTAATGAATTTTGTCTTTTGTAGAATACTTGTTTTCTAAATGATACAATTGTAAATAGGGCTCTCCTATTTAGGCTCTCCTAAGCAAAACAGTAAGATGCAAATGAAAATTACTCTATTTTCTACCTCAGTCTTCATAAAAGCAGTGCTCCTAGTGATAAATGTAAGCCAACACGGTGTTGAACAGATCATATGAAGAAGACCAGTAAGAACTAAGCAATGTAATGTGGAATTGTTGGTGCAAGGTTTAGCCAGGACAATAATGCACCAAGACGTTTCTCAAGGAAGAGCACAACTTCATGCCTGAGGAGCACACAGAGGACTGCAGTGGCTACTACACACAGAAAGGTAAAGGTGTCCTTCAACAGGTGGTATGAAGGAAACCCACAACAGAAAGCAGACCTACTTATTCCTAGGAGGGAATGAAGAGGTGTTTACAGGTAGAGCCTGTTACAGACCCTGCTAAGTCTCAGTGTCAATGGCAAAGAGTGATACTCTGTCCTGCCACTGTTCTGTGCCAATCCCCAGAGCACAATGTGGGTATGTAGGTGTCATCCTAAATGCAATAAGAGCAAAATAAAAAATTACTTTATGAAAAGGTGAGTAGGTATATGGAGGAACCAATTGTAGCTTGTGTATGGTTGAAGTATAATGAATAAACTAATATTAGACAGTAAAACTTTTAAATACTTTATTATAGTATTTTTCTCCTCAATTAATTTGTACTTATATTTCAAAGCCTGTTTTCAGCCTGACTCTGTCTTACCAAATTAACCTAGGTGATGTCCATATCATTCTCTGCTTTGTCAGTTTTTAACTAGTTCATACAATTTCTCTTTACTTCCAAATTTCCACCAAAACAGAGCATCTAGAATGTTCTCCATCATGCACCTTGCCAAACTATTCATCTGAAAACTTATGATAGACTAGAATGATTTATTAAAAAGTCCATTGAATTCCAAGCTAAAAGAGTCAAAATGATTGTTAATTATTAAAAATGGTGAAAGAGAAGAAGTACTAAGGTTTCCAATTCATGCTGAGAAACTGTTCTGTGTATTTATGAATATCTGTGAAATCAATACTAATGATGGCTGCTGAAAAAGTTTTGGTGTGATTTCTGTTGAGAAATCACAGAACCATTAAAGCTGTGAAGGGGCCTCAGGAGGTCTCTAACCAAACCTCCTGCCCAAGGCAGGGCCAGTTCTGGGGTCAGTCCAGACTGTTCCTGCCTTGGACAAATCGGAGCTTGAAACTCCTCAGGTATAGATGTGGCACAGACTCTCAGGGTGATCTGCCATGCTGCCTCACTGTCCTCATGGGGAAATAGCTTGTCTTTCTATCCTGTTTGTATCCTATCTCATCAGTTTATTCCTGGATCCCAAAAAGTACCCTTGGAAAAAATACCCAAGGAAAATCATGCTGCAACTCAAACCAGTGAAAATTTTGTGATTGGTTCCAATTAGAACATGGTATTTCCCTTTTGCTTGTTTTCATTAATGTGACTGCCTGTTCCTTACTGAGAGCAGGTCTCCATGGCCTAAGTCTGCCTCAGAGTAAAAATGAATCAGATGAGTCTCTGGATTCATACACCATTCCCTTTGTTTATTCGCCTTTCTTCACAGCCACCTCCTACAGATTAGATGTGAAGTACTCATGACAGTAAAGACCAGGGAATTTTAGTTTTTCAGATTCATTAAACTATCTCCTGCAGGATACATTGGACAGGCTTTTCATTTAAAAAGCAAGTGAAATCAAACTGTCACTTCTGTTCAATAAGAATCAAATGAAGAACACCAACAATAACAACAAAATGTAATTGTAACAGCAACAGCAGCTGTCTCTTCGTGGGGGACTGGTGAGACACTGTACACAGCTATCCTGAAAGAAAAAAGAAAGGATAAAAAAGATTACACCCCCCAGCCCCAACACTGGAAATGAGTAGTCTATGAAAGAGCCCTTATTTCCCTCCCAAACTTCATAAGGGATTTGCGAAACCTACTGAAATCTACTGCTGCTACAGCTGTCACCTACACTTACCTTTTCTCAGAGAGAACTGCTGAACCCTTTGTCTCTATATGGCCCTTCCATTCATGCCACACATTAATTTAATTATAGTACCACTCTGACGTGTCCTGCAAAAATGCTCTGCAACTGGGCAGGACTTTCACTCTGGGAGGAAGAGAAATCCTCATCTCTCCAAGTTATGGCACTTTTTAGAATTATTTACTTTTTAAAATAGTCTACAATTATAATAAAGTATTAAAACAACAATAAAACATATTGATTTCATAGGATCCCATGTGCACGTATTATTGAATATTATTATTATTACTATAACAAATATTATCAATTAAAATTGTTTATTTGAATATAAATACATTTATGTTAGTAAGTAATAATTATTCCTTTAATGCATATTATCATAATTTTATTTTATTTATCTGAAGAAGGAGAAAAATGCAATTATCATCATTAAGTTTTCCTTTCTGCTTTTTCTTAGGATTCCCTTCTCTTATTGTCCAAAACTCCTCCAAAATCTCTTATAAACACTGCTTTTGTCAGCATAAGGCACAAAGATGAGGTTGAAAAGAAAAAAAAATCAATTTTTAAATGACAGAATGTGAGGAAAAAAAAAAAGTCAAAATCTTTCAAGTAGGTTACACAGGCTTCTGTGCAAAGCCTCATGTATGCA
Source organism: Molothrus ater (assembly GCF_012460135.2). Lineage (NCBI taxonomy): Eukaryota > Metazoa > Chordata > Aves > Passeriformes > Icteridae > Molothrus > Molothrus ater. The sequence goes on from NC_050479.2 coordinate 21,580,857, forward strand.
GGGAGTTTATTCAAAGCACTGACAAGGCATGAGAGCAGCATGTACATAATTGTGTGTTTATCACTGCTCCCAGCTGGATTATCCAGCCAAACCAAATTTAGAAAGTACACATTTTGGCTTCATTAGTGATTCATATGATAGCATTTATTTTCTTATTAGTAAAAATTTGGAGTCTGTGAAGACATGGGATAACCAAGGAACAGCAATTTTCTTTTTTAGTTGCAAGGGAATGTCACATCTTTTGATATTTAAAGATTCCTTCTTAAAAATATAAATCTTGATGTTATCAAACTTCAGAATATGCAGGAATAACTAGGGTGTGAATTCTAAAGCTATCTGAAGTATTCATTTATTTTTTCCTCTTTTGTTTGTATTTTTGCTGTGGTAGTCACTATTTTCATTGTTACAAGCAGTGTGTACCAGATGGGATATTTGCACTTCCACAACCTGGCCATAATAGCATCTTTAAGACTGTAGACTTTGCTCTATGACATACTTCAAGAAGACTTATGATGAGTCTTTTCTGCTTTTAAATGAGAAAATTCTAATTTTTCTGCTTTTAAATGAGAAAATTCTAAGATTTTTTTCCCCTATAACTTAATCTGCTTGTTTCCTTCATGTTTTTCATAACAGAGACCTAAGAGATAAGATCAATTTGTAGAAACTGGGTTTGAAATTCATGCCATATTGAATTCTAGCATCTTTTTACTGCTATATCTTTATCTATGATTCCAAAATATAGGTTAAATACATTTCTCAAATATGTTAACTATTTTCATTTTCAGAAAGTTTTGGATATCCAGAAAAGAAATTTCTTAAGACTTTAAAACTGTTGTAGAAAATAAACTCTTCAAAAGAGAGCGGGATCTGCTACCTCATAAAATGAATCATGAAAATAAGGGACCATATTGGAAAATGTGGGCTGCAATCATTCTCAATCAGTAAAATGTAGATAATGATTCTTGTCATGCTCCAAGGATGATGTGAAAATTAATCTGCTAACAAGGACAAGATAATGATTTTGTCAGTTAAGCATTATGAAGCATTGACATTATTTTGCCTGTAAATCTTTTCAGTAATATCCTTATTCATTACTCTGAGATGGAAGACCAAAGTTTTTGAGATAATAAATTTAGAAGAAACTCTCTAGAGCTTCATAGGACTTTTTTTTCAGCAGAGGCCCTGCCCTGTAGCTGAGAAGGAATTGCATTTGAAATTCCGAAGTAAACTTTTCCAAAAGGTATGTCAAGAAAACATTAGTCCCAGTGAGATCAGTAGGTATATTTGCCCCATCAGCTGTAAACATAGAAGATGAAAACTGAGATTTTTTTTTTTTGAAAACCCAATATAATTAGGCTGAATTTTTTGGATATGCAAAATCTGTAAGTTTGAAGCCACCTCAGAGACAGTGACATACCACAGGTCTCCTGTACTTCAACCACATGAGTAAAGACTGGGACTAAACTCAAAGTCTGATGCAGCCCTTTTAAGTCCAGGATCAAACTTGGTTCTGTGATTACTAAATTGGAGAAAGACTTATCTACCTTCCCCAAGGACAGGAGTATACAAAAGGAACCTGGGTAACCTGCAGGTACCCAACTGCCACCGGCAATTGTCAAAGGTCCTGCATACCTCCCAAGGTACTCTGCTGTCCCTAGTCACCCTAGCCTGTAAAAACAACTTCTCTACAAGAGCTCAGTCACAGCCCCTGCAGCTCTGGGGACCCTGCTCTATCAGGCAACTATTGCCTTCTTACATGTAGTGATGCTGAAAGCCTTGAAGCATAACTCTTAATTGCAGATCCCAATGTCACTGCCTGAATGGGACTTTAGTCAATCACTGATCCTCACCATTTGCTTCTAGGTATTTTGAACTACTCCCTGCACAACAATCTGGCTCCCATGGATTCCAGTTTTGGTCATTATTCTCTCCATTCATTGCAGCCTGTTTATCCATCTCAAGCTAGGCAGCAAGTCATTTAAAAGTTAATCAGTGCAGTGCTCAGCATTTCAATAGCTGTCTCCTTTTATGTGTCTAGACATTAGTTGAGGGAACCAACTCAAAGAAATGAGCTATAGTTGTTGTCTGAAACCTCATACCTCATCCCTTCTGCATTTCAGAAATGGTTCATCAGGAAGCCTGTGTTCCAGACCTTAAGTTTATTCTGAGTAAAATGCAAAGCCGAGAGAGATCATTTTCCATGCAGTTCACACCAATGCCAGTCTCAATAGAAGAGTTAAATTTGTAAAATTTCCATCAGAGGAACTGATTTTGTCTAATTTTTTTCCCATTCAGGACTAAAATTTTATATGAACTGCTGTATGTAGGCCTTTACCTTTAGATGACTTACTAAACTGGAACTGTAAATATTTTCCTAATCCTAATCAATATGTAGTCGTCACTATCATATCACTTGTTTTTAAACAAGAGGAAATGTTTCTATGGCTAAGAGAGAACATTAAAGAGCAAATAGGTTCTAGAATTTTATACTCTCGTGCACATGAAATGCATTTTAAAAAAAGGAATATAAAACACAAACTTTTTTTTTTTTTTGCTGTGTTCAGTATAAGCAAATAAATCCAGTTAGCATCTTTGGGTATTGCATAATATATTAAGAGAAATTAGATAGTATTTGTCTTTGTCTGAAGTAGAAAAATGGTATTCATGATTTATTTCACCTTTGTATTTTCTAAGCATTTATTAGTTATTGCTTGTCCTGTCATGTGTGTTTGTTTCTATAGCTCAGACATAATCGGTGTGATTGCTGCATAACATATTCATTTACAATTGTTTCCAGGAAAATTAAGCCCCTAAAAAATAAATGTTTTATTAACTGAGGTAATGATATCAGAAATTATAAAATTCTCCAAAGAAGTAAATATGTAGTTTCTTTAAGCTCTCTTTCTCTCATTCTCTTTTAAACTTTTTTTTTCTTTTCTTTTTTTTAATGAACATGAATTACAGCTGCAGCAGGGTGGAAAATGCAGTCTGGCATGCAAAAGCTCTTTATAAAAAAAAGAAAAAAATAGAAAAAAGGTGCCCAACTCCTTAGAACATGACAAAATAGTATGCACAAAATCAATTGAGGCAAAAAACAAAAAATATTTTAAATGCTAGTCTTATAGAAGCTCATAAAATTTCTTTCCTTTTTAATTAGCTCCTCATACTAACATAAAAATAATCAAAATATGATATTATACTTCCTTGTCAGTTCCTTTGTTAAGGGAACATAAGCAAGTCAGTGTTATTCTACTGTTACAGAATCATTGGCTCAATTAAGAGATCAAAACAGCAAAACCCTACATTTTTACTGTACTTAAGTGGGCAATCCAGGCCACATCTGTTTTTTTGGCTACACCTCAGTTTGGGAAGCAATGCTGCTTCATAGCATCTCTGTTGATTTTAAATTATAGCCTCAGCTTCTTCCATTCTCAGACGTCCAGTTTTCCTTCCATGTATTCCATCACTTCAAAAGAAATATAAGCAGGTAGTCAGACACTAACCATTTACAATTACTGAGATACCATTTTCATTAAAGACTTATTTATTAAAACATTTTATTTTAGTTTCATTTTTCCATTACCTAGTTTTTATTTTCCTATTATAGGGAAAAAAAGTCAAACTATGTAAGATTTGTCTGTGCTTTCATTTTTCTCACTCTGAAATGGATAGTGTCTGAAAATTTTCCACGGGAACTTCTTCATTCTGGAAATATTGTTTTCATGGAATAAAAGTCGTTAATTTGGAATATGTTAGCTAGAATACTTTCTTGACTGGAGCACTGAATGACAGTAATTTGTTACAGTGTACTCCACAGCAATACTTTCAACAATTTGCATGGGGTTTTCTTGAACATCAAAATCCATTCTTTGTAAAATCTGAAATCTTTCACATTAAATACAAATTTTGGTGAAAAAAAATTAACACTGAGGAAGGAAGAAAAAAGTTAAGTAAAAAGCCCGGCCTTTCAGAATGGACATTCTGCAACAAATCTCTGGGAAACTTTCAAAAGGTTTCTTTTATTACTGTACAACATAAGAAAACTTTTCAATATTCAAAGATCTCTGGCCAGTTTTAGTGAAAATACTCTCTTAGAAGGCTAAGAAACAAAAAACCCACTCTTGGTTACAAGTATTTCTGCACTGTCACACAGTGAGTGTTTCAATCTTTTTAAATTTTTTTCAATTCCCACATAGGTTTAAGTCTAAGTTTCAGGTTCAGACTTTAGTTTTATACTTATTTTAGTACCTGGCCCTACTTTCTCTTAATTATTTCTAATCCACTTTTCTTTACTGAATGAGATTGTCTCAATTTGCTGTCCTTGGGAGAGAAGCATTCAAACAAAAAGCCTTGCCAAGGCAAATTAAAATGCTGAAATGTAAAATTTATTTTCTAATGCCTGCACAAGCCTTGCGTGTGCAGCATTTAGCTTTATGTTTAGTGGATAAAGGGAAAGACTGCCAAACTAGGACATTTCATCTTGATTTACTCAAAGGGACATGATAAAGGAGAGAGTAACAGTTCTGGCTACCTTTCCAGTGTCTCTCAAGAAAGACCTGGAAGGACCACCCGCAAAGATGACATGAGAATGAAAATTGTTTAGTCAATTTAGTAATTGGCTTCTCTGTATTAAATTGCCAATTTCATTTAGAGGGACAATTACTGGCTTTTAAGGTGGTGGATTTGGCTCATAAACTATATCTACTAGGGAATGAGTTGGGCACAAGGAAGTAATTTTTTTCAAGGTATGATACAGGAATTGCAAATAGCCAAGCCTACACCATTCCTAACTTAAAGTGGGTAACAGAGTGAGAAGAAACACGGAGAAGCTCTTCACTCAGTTGAGTTGTTTGCTTTGCTGTCTTTGGGGCATTGGTGGAAAGGGGGCAACAGAGCAGCAAGATTTAAGAACAGTATGCCACTAACTCATAAAGGTTAGATGAACATAGCTCTACAATTGCCACTCAAGCTTGTCATGTAAAATAATGTCTTACCTCCATGTAAAATTTTCTTTAAAAAAAAAAAGTTTAAATTTTTAACAATTTAAGACTAGATAGTCAGATTTGGTCTTTGGAAAAATGCCATGGACAGTTCAGGAGATTCTACAGAGACACCTAGAAAGTAGGAATTTTCATTATATACCTCCAGAAAAAAATTTAAGCACTACTGAAGCCAGATGAAATTCTGGCATTTGCTTATTTAGGATCAGATCTCATCCAGAGGAAAAAGATATTTCTTACTCCAGTCTCCCTAGTTTTGTTTCTTATTTAAGGTCCCTGTCCTTGTATCGCTACAGAAAAATGTAAACTTCAGACCATGAAATCACTTCCTGTTAACACCAGATAGAAGGTGAGTATAAGGGACTCTGGGATTTGCAGGTACAACAGCTTGAATTTTAAACCAAACAGCAGAAGGGGAGTAAGAGTGTTGGGATTAGTGTTGTGTGTCTTATATGTTGGGAATGATATTTCACATCTTATTTATCTATACTTATTCATACAAAAATATTACTAAATCTTTGTCAACTTCTAGATGAGTTCAAAAGGCAAAGGGCAACAACTGAATTTACAACTTTTTCCTGAATCCTTTTGTGCCAAATTTAGCACAAGCTAGTGCCTAACTCAATTTGTGAAAATGCCATTTAGCCATGAGAAAACTGAAGTTTTTTACAAAACTCTATTGAATTAATTACACGGGGCATTTAATTTCTTTTTGGTAGGAAATTCTAGTATATATTAGTCATCTAAAATATGTTCCAAAAAGACAAAAAGTTTTTACTTTCTGGATTTAAAAATAATAAAACCACTGTTTGGTATGGAAAAGTATTCCACAAAGACAGCTTTATGGCCAGAATGGCTTCATGTCCAGAACAGCGAAGACTGCATTGATATTTCTATACTCTTAAAACCTGCAAAGCAACATTAAGCATAGAAAAAAAAAGAGCAAGGAATAAACTAGATAAGTCCTCTGTATTTTTCCCAAAGAATCTCTTGAAATTGGTCTTTTTTCCTCAAGAAACTAGATCTTAGAACAGGAATGCAAAACCCAGAAGCTGTGAATTGGGGTAAAAGTAAACCTTATAAGCTCCTCTGCTAGGTTATGTGTCAACATAAAACACTAACAGAGTTCAAACAGTGATCATTTCCAGTGGAGGATTTATAATTTAAATAGAGGTAACTTTTTAGATGAGTGATGACCAAGGTTGACTATTTTTTTTTTTTCTCAACAGGAAACTGTTTTGGCTTTAGGATTGCTCATGAGTGATTCACAACGTGTTCCAAAAGGCAGTCTTCAAAACACAGAAGTAAAGAAATTACACAGAAAGTTGTCTTCAGATCTGCTCAGCCAAGGGAAGTTGCTGTCTGGCCACTGCCCTGCTCCCTGGACCAGCCTCAAAGACTCCCAGTCTTTCATCACCTCCAACTTCAATGTTCCCATATTTTTCTTTCTTCTATTATGTCATCTGGAGGTAGCTAGAGAAGAGTAAAATTATTCCATTCTTTGTATCCCTTTTTGACCTACATCCTAAGTGGATGATGAGAAGAGCAAAAGCATTTAAAACAACATTTTTGACAGTTCTGGAAGATCTCTTACAGGCACTCTGGAGACAGGAGGACACAGCCTAGAAACCTAAGCAAGAAAGAAGAATTTTGCACAGATTATTTCCATTTGGAAAAATTTACATGTTCTGTTTGTTCTTTCTGACATTAATTGTGTACTTCAGAACATTTAACTGTGGTGTTTCCTGTGCAAAGAATAATCTTGGAAGGTGACAACTTAAATTCTAAAGAAATGAGCAACTGGGGTTTTTATAGCAAACATGGAATTCTTCACTTGTATATATTTCCTCAAATAGGGTTGAGGGGGTTCTGTAGCAGGGGTTGAAATGAGGAAGAAAAGTGGTAAGAGTCACCATATTTCTGACTGTATTAAAGTTTTCTCTATAATGTCAGCTTCTCAGGGAACATTAAGTGGCAATTTTGTCCAGGCAGAATATATTTGCTCAATCATTTCTCTGTAGCTGAAGCAACAGTTTGGAGATGGGTTGTTACTCTGGTAGCTGAAGTACAGAGCATTAATGACAGAAGTTATTTTTGCTGGACACTTCAGAGTGTTAAAAATCTGATGAATCCAAAGACTTGGAATGAGTCTAAAACACTGAAAAATTATTAGAGAGATTAATGCATTATTTAATCTGTATCTAAAACATCTGCAGAGTTCTGTGAGATTTAAAAAAATGCTGTAACTTGGAACTTCACTTTAGTGAAATTCCTGAGATAAAACATTCAGTTTTACTTATTTCTCATAACATTCACTTCAAATACAATTTAAAATGAAAAGAAATATGGAAAAAGTGAAAAAGAAGGAAAAGAACATCTCCCATTAAAAAAAAATTCTTAGGAGCTAATTTAAAAACACATTTTCAAAGTCTGACTGGAATGTAAATTATTTTTAAAGTTCTTAGGACTACAAGGTGAAGGTAAAGATTTGTTCATTGTCATTAATGCACCTGAATAAGTTCTTTTGACAAAACATATCTACTTGGAAAATGGTTAATCAATAATCCTGAAAGAGTTGCATGAAAGGGTTAGACTAATCTCATTTCATAATGGAAATAAGACAAATATGAAAAAAAAAAATTCAAAGCTGTCAGAAAATTTTCATAATGAAGAATAAAGGAAGGCACCTCCCAATATGCAAAAGCAATTAAATTAAAAATATAAGAAAACTACAATAAAAAATTTAATCAATTAGGATTTTAATTTTTTTATCTATAGAAGTTTATCTATTTATAATATAATAATTTTTCTGATAAATTATATTTGATTTATGGGATAAAAATGCTTTAATTAACAGCATTTAAATTTAATAATGGAAGTAGACTTTTTATGTATTTTTATCAAATGGCTTTGATAAAACTTCGTAGTGCCACATATTACATTTACCTTGCTTGTTCTTTAACTTTCAAGTTTGGGCTTAAACAAGTGGGGCTAAAGTCTTTGGAAATAGCTGAAAAAGTAGGGCAGAGGGATTTGAAAAGTGGTGAAAGGAAGACCAGTTTCAGAGATTATCTAAGTTAAAGGAAGAACTGTTGAAAGAAGACAGAGAGCCAGTCCCTCATGTGTAGATAACATTTGGTTGATAAGACTCCAATTAGCCTTAATCCACTTCTTCATTTAAAATGAAAGGATGCTTTTAAACATTCATCATGTTTGTGCTGGATGGCAATTAAATACATTAGTCACTAAGGAATGTGAGTTTTATTTCAGTGTGAACCTGACATTATATTTTTTAATTTCTGGAACACAGGTGTATAAAATAAGCAACAAAATACACTGTAAATGACATTTTGTGACAGATTTGTATTTTATGTGTAAGGAATTTGATAGCTGTGAGCTTCTAAGATTTCTGCTTTTTTTGAAATAAAAGCCTAAAGGATGTTTTCAGCAGCATGGCTGGTTTGTGTCAAAGAAATCCCCATGACTTTTTCTTTCGATTTAGATTTATAATTGTACAGCACTGTGAATTTTGATGCAAGTTACTGTTTCTTTTTAAACTGATGTCAACAAGATGAATTTCAGTGACCAGCAGGTACAAAAATAACAAGGTTTGACCATGTTTACTTCTTTTTGTCATTGGCCTAGATATCTTGTGCAAAAGAGAGATTCTAGTTCTCTGTTTCACATCTCTCTGTTTAACTACCATTGCAACAATAGATTTTTGATATTCTGCTCCTGTTCTAAAGAAAGAATTTCTTAAAGGGTGTCTTGTTAAGTCATCCAGTCCCCAGTGCCTAAATGTTTATCACATGAATGAAAATAAACAGTCAGCCAAGACTGTGATTTGTCTGATCTATACTGTGAATGTTGATGAGTCGAGGAATTCAGGTGACACTTGTGATTCACGTTATCCTTTCTCAGAGTAAGAAATTACATAAATCCCTCAAGATCTCCTGCTCTGAAGTTTCTTCTCTCTTTTCTTACTTTGTCAGATGAAAATATACAGATTTCTGCTAACTTCAGTGTAAGGTTTTCCCTTCTTATCATCAAGTGCTGGAATTAAATTGGATTTTTAGGTGTCTGTAAGCTTTGAAAGGCTTTTTTTCTGAAGCTAAGAAACAGTGAAATGGAGAGGCATGAAGAATGCATTTAGTACTCATATCTTGGGAGCACTATTGACAGCATAATTCACAGTTCAAATTGCTGCTGGTGATTTTCTTATAATGCTTCTTCCATTTTCTATTCCAAGGCCCAGACACATTGCTTGCCACTCTCATTTTGGCTTCCACTATTGCATATTTCAGTAGCAAGTCTTGAAATTTTTTATCTTCTTGGAAATATTTCTTGAGAAGGAGATTAAAACCTGCAAATTGCAGGGCCCTCTTCAGAACTGAATGTGTAAGCAAGGAATTCAAGGTAGACTAAGAGAAAGATTTCAGTTTTGAAATAGTGTTTTAGGCCATTATTAGTACTAAAACAGAAGTCAGAAAATTTCTTGAAGGCAATGGGAGAAAAAAAAAATCAACACCATAAACTTTGGATAAGAACCATTATTTGGTTTTAACCAATATTAAAAATATTCTATGAATATGCTTATTTAAGAGTTCTAGTTAACTCCTACTGTTCCTCAGTGGATGTATGACCAACAGTTATTTATTCTGTTACCTGCCATACAGTCAATAAAATCAGTATCAGGCTGAGTATTTCAGGAATTTGCTCAGCGGTATATTTCCCTTCTTCCTGGCTGTAAAATTCTCCTGCTGGACTGATGTGATTGACTGACACATTTCTCCCAGCTATCTTTAATAAAATGGGATTTGGATGCTTGGTGGCCCCCAGGCTGGCTGTCTTTTCCTCTTGTTTCCTTGCTGTCACTTGGACAGCCAAAATTAATGTATTGACTGCTCCTCTTCTCTTGGACTCTATGTGGCTCTGAAGGGTCACAAGTGGAGCAAGAACACAAACAAAATATTAAAAATTATCTCACTGAAGACCTTGTTATGTCTTTCAAGGGATAATTAATTTTCAGCAAAGATAAAGATTTGTACTGGCAGATATAAAATCACTGTTAGTCCAGAACTACTCTCTATCTCAAACTGTTTAATCAATCTCAGGCAAAAATATTATGCATAAAATATGCAAATTATAAAAAAAATAGATATCCAGGATTTACTCAAGAGAAAGAAACTGATATTTGTTGCGTACAGTAGTAGAAAAGAAGCAGACAATTATTTATAAAGTGAAATCCTTTGTAAAAATTATGGCATGTGTTCTGAATTTCAAAATTTCAGGTCTTATTCCCAAGTGAAAAAAATGAAATGTAAATCATCAGTGAGGAAAAAATAGAAAATTTTGTTTATTTTAATTTACAACCTTCACTTCCAAGATTTTAAGTTATTATTTATTAATCAAAAAAGTATACACAGATCTAGGCCACAAATAAGTATCTCAAGTCACAGTGTATTTCCCCAGAAAACATTTTTAATATATAATTAACACCACAGAAGTTATCTTGTAAACAATGTGTTTTCATAGCAGAGAGAGAATGAAAATGCAGTACTTGACTTTCCTAAATAGCTTTATATCTCTGTTGGGTTTTTTGAAGGGTCTATTTTTTTTCCATCAAGCATTAAAATTTACCAAGAATACTTTTATATTTATTCCCTAAGAGAAATAGCACAGTCTGGTTTTGAACAAATCATTTTTTCTTTTAACCTGCTAGTATGCCTGAAAAGCTTTTGACCCTGTAGGAAATACAGTGTTCTTCTGGTTTGTATCATGCCTAAAGTCTAGGAAAAACCCTTTGCTCCAAGAAGTGGATTTTGCTAGTTTTTAATGAATTCTGACACTGATAAGCAGAGCCAGACCACAAATGAGTTTATTATCAGACTACCTGATCTAAGATTATAAACAATTGCCTGTCAATGTCTTATGTGTTAGTACAAATGTCAGAGTACTAAATTGTCTCAGATACTATCAATGTTTCCTGAAAATCTATGGCTTTACAACTGTTGCCTAAAAGTTTTTAAAAAATGATATACTTTTTAATAAGCCTGGGATTCCATGTCATTATGCTTTACATTCTGAAGTCACTGCTGTGACTCCTCAGTGAATACTGACAATTCACTGCCTGTTCTAATAAGATGGAGTGCACTAAAATGGACTAGGAGTAAACTACAATTCTGCTTTTAGAAATTCAGACTTTTTTGAGTAAACTCAGAACCTGTAATAAAATCAATTTTAAAAGAACAATAAGGATATGTAGCAATTTGTTAACAGAATTTTAACATATTAAAAGATTTTTTTAGTAAGTAAAAAAAAAAATTAATACTCAAGTTACAATAGCAAGTTAATAATATTCTAAGATTGCTGTATTCTGTCAGAGAAAGAAGAAGAATTTGGCCTATATGGTGTATGTGGTTTCAATTTATTTGACAATTTGCAATTAGATGTTGTTTCAAATGTGCACTAAAGTATGGAAATGTCAAGAACTTGTTGATAGAGTTTTGCGGCATTATGCACCAAATAGTAACTAACCTTAGGCAAAGTAATTACCACTTCCTCATAATCACCAAATCTAAGCCTCTAACTTTAGAAAATGAGGGAAAATTTTTGAGATCTGCCATACAGTTTTGATCTTGCCCTCCTTTTCTCTCCTGTTCTGCACAGAGTGAATATTTTTGTTTTTCTCAGAATCACAAAGTCATAAGTTGGAAGAGACCTTAAAGATCATTTATTTCCAACCCCCTGCTGGGGGCAGGGACACCTTTAACTAAATCAGGTTGCTCAGAGCCCCTTCTGGGAGCCTTAAAAATTTCCAGGAATGGGGCACTCCCAGGCAACCTGCTCCAGTGTCTCACCACCCTCACAGTAAAGCATTCCTTTCTAATAACCAAGTTTGAAGTCATTCCCCCTTGTCCTGTCACTATGTGCCTTTGCAAATAATATCTTTCTATCTTTTCTGTAGAAAAGTCCCTTCAGGTACTGAAAGGCTGCTATTAGATCACCCTGAAGACTCTTTTCCAGAATGAACAATCCCAATTCTCACAGCCTTTCAAATATAGACTTTTAAACTTCTGACAGAAGTTTACCACAGAGGAAGTGAAGACTGGACCTAGCCAAGTTTAATATGTGTTCCTCTTATGCTCCTTCTCATTCCTTTGAGAACAAATCACTAGTAATTGTTTTATGTGCAGGTAAGCATTACTTTTACAACAGAAAATTTTATTGTGTTAGACAAGTGGAGTTGTTCCAGTACAGTGAACACAGTCAGATTCTGGGTAAATGTTAAGACAAGTAATGTCAAAACTATGGACATGTTGAAAATGATAGGTAGCTGAAATAAAAAATGTGTTTGAATTTGTAGGAACAGTAGTTGTAAATTTGTAGTTTGAGCATCTGTTTTACAGTGTTTTTGAAGTAAATGAAGTAGAAACATTTGAATACCCATGTGGTAGACCCTGAATTTGAATTAATAGTCTTTAAAAAACCACTGGGAAGAGCAAGGGTGTTTGCAGCATTCTACTCTCCCATGTCACCATCTTATTGTAAATTTGGACTCTCCTAACCCAGGTGAATTCTGTTCCGAAATGTTATAAAATTAGAATACAGACTGGACAAAAGTGCAAACGTGAAAAGAAAGCCCCTGGCAAGAAGTTCTCCTGGCCTCCTTAGAGTCCAGGAACAGTAGGCTGGTTATCATGAAAAAAATAACCTGGCTGACAGACTTCTTCCTTTTGAAAAGTAGCACTGAGTGCATAGGTGTCAGCAGTGAAAAGGGGAATGAATATAGCCTAAAAGTACATGCATACTGGACTGATAATCCACAAAATAGTAGGACAATATGGGTGTTCATTCACATTTATGTCAACACTTGATGATTTTTACAAAATTGCATGTGCTGTTATGGTGAGCTTGAATTCAGTCAGAAGAAATAAAAAAATTACATCTGTTGATTTATTTTCTAAAATAATTGTCTAAGATCTTTGAGAAAATTACAGAAATTCAAATAATTCCTAAGCAAAGACTGAGAAATAACCAGTTTTTTATAAGAGATATAATTTAGCTAGAAATAAGTAATGATAATCCAACAAACAAAGCTGAAACTTTTTTTGGTTTTGATGAAATATTCTTATGTACAATATTATTACTCACAGTGCATATTCTAAATCCCTAAAATATTGCCTAAACAGAAATTTATGTGAAAAAATTGGTGCATTCATGTGCTGTAAATGGTGAAGTATACATTACTTCATCTTAGCTCAGTTCATACAACTGTAAAAAATTGTTTTGTTCACCTCTAACCACTAGAAGAACTTTTGGTTTGAGGCATGTAAGAGAAGTTCTAGGCACTTATGAAAAACAGTTTTTCATGCCATACATATTCACCCAATTTTAAAAACTGCATTATACAAACATGACTTCAGGGTTTCATAGCCCCTGAAATAACTTGGGGTACCGTGCTGGTTTTAATAACCACAGGGAACTAAACTCCAAATAGCTCCTCCCTTTCGTCCTGTTTATTCTAATAATGGAGGGACAATACGGAGAGTTTATAAATTGGAATAATAATTTACAAAAATCACTATACCCACAGCAGTATTAATAGCAAAATGTCATAAAGTCATAAAGTTGATGTCATAAAATTTATGACATCATTTTGTGGATATTAAGTATCACTTCAAAAAAATGATTGTAAGAAAATAAGAAAGAAATTTCTAACAAGGCAATTAAATGGAAAGAAAAAATTTCTCTCAGAAAGAAATTATGACTGTCAAATTGCTGAGAAATTATTCCTATTTTCTTCTTGAACGCAGTCATTCTTCCCCAGGCATTTGATGTGAGGTATCAAAAGGGACTAAACTAGATGGATCTTTAATCTGATTTAACATGCTACATCTTTTATCAGCAAGACAGGTGAAGGAGAAGAGGGATCCAGATAATTCCTGGTGGAAAGATAAACAATTTGCGCTTTTACATCCTGCTCCATCATATAAGAGTAAGAACACTTATTGGTTTGACCAAAGACAAAGAGAAGAAAGATTCTGAATCATCCAGGCAGCTGAAGAGCCAAGTGTGTGGGTGAGCTGAAAACTGGAGTTGTTTATAGAAGGATATCACTACAACATGCAGAGTGTCCATTGCTGAAGCACCCCTGCTGGGTTGGGGTAGGAAATTGGTTTTCCACTCTCCCACTGCAGGGATGTGTCATAGTTTTGCATCAATATTCTTGTGTTTGAACCATCTAGGTTGAGGGCTGATGAAAAACAAAGGACTGCTAATTGGTCTTCTTAAAATGCAATGAAATAAATAATGACTAATTAGACAGAAACAGCTGGAGGTTCTTTGTATCATTCTTGGCTAAGAATTTGATTATGAAGGGAAAGACAAGTTAAGAAAAGAAAAGAAAATATTTTCCCAACAATGTTAAACTGCTTAAGACTATCTAGAGACTAAGTACTAGACATAGATACAGAAATAACTGAACACTGATTAAGTCCATGTCGAATATTCAGAAGCTTAGAGTTAGAACAAGCATATTCCATTAAAATTTGTAATTTGTATATAAATCTTATTTCCACATGTCATGGTTTGACACTGGCACAATGCCAGTGCCTCCATGAAGATACCTTCTCCCTGGTTTCTGCTGTGAGATGTGACCAGGAATAAGCAAAGCAGGCTCCTACTTAGGGAAAAAGAACCAGAACTTTATTAACTACTCTACAACTACAGATAAAAAGGAACACACACACAGGGAAAATGAAAACTTCACAAGTGCATTTCCTCCTCCCCCCACCAAATTTCCAACACAATACATTTGGTTCCTCAAATCACCAACTCTCGGTCCAGCACCACCTTTTAGACAATCAATCCTCAGTTCATCAAGAGGAGAGGAGTCCTTCTTGTGCCATGGGCTTCCCCTGGAAACACAGCTGAAGCCTCGTGTGTTTCTGTGTCACTCGTGGCACTGCCTGGAGAACATCTGCCATCGTGACTTCTTCCTTTTCATGTCCAGTGCTCTCACCACTGAACATGGACCAGAACTGCTTCTAGGGTTGTCTTTTAAGGATGCTCTGTCCCGATCCAAAAAGGCACAGTCTCTCCTTTGGGACACCTGTCCCCACAATCTCTCCTTTGGGACACCTGTCCCCCCCATATTTTCACCCCCTGGGGCCGAGGGGCATCAACACTGAACCCTCTTGGTTCTGAGGCCATTGCCTCCCCCTAGAATGCAGTCTCTGTATCACAAGGAACATGGTTCTGTCCATGGCTATACAAAAAGAGTCCAGCAAAAGCTACTCCATCATCTCTTCCCACTAGGATTCTTCTCTACTCTTCTACTATCTCTTGCTCGCCCAGACCTCTCTCACACTGGCCCATTTCCTTCCTCATCTTCCACTCTATCTTCTAGGAAAGGTCAATGTTCTGTAAAGTTCTCATTCTCCAAAAAGGGGTTAAAAGCTCCTACAAGCGGCCGGCTGAACCCCCCCCTCTTCTCCGTCCCAGCCGTGCTGCCGGCGCAGGCCCATGTTTATCAAGTCTCAAGGTTACAGTCCCAGGCAGCGGCTCTCTCTCTCTCTCTCTCTCTCTCTGTGTCTCTCAGGGGGGGCTGCCCGATGGCTCCCGGTCTCTCTCTCTTCCACCCTTCCACCCCCGGGCTCAGGCCTACCTCTCCCGGCCACATGGCTTTTCCCTCCCCCTGCCCAGTCAGCAGCTGGGCCGGGGCAGAGACCCAAACTCTTTCCCGCCGGAAACCCAAGAGGACCCTCCCAGGGGAGAGCTCTGCTTTTAACCCCATGTTCTCAGAGGCGTGTCCATGTCCCAATGGCCAGGTTAAATGCCAATATTAAAGTCTGAATATCCATTGGCCAAAAACACAGCATCCCAAAAAACACATTTCCTGTCAAACCACCACACCACATTTGATTTATATTTTAAGGATAGTTTAGAAAAAGCATTCAGAACTGTGGTGAATTATAATGCTGCACAGATTCTATAATGTCTTCATGCTTAGCAGGAGACAAGGAATTTGCAGAAAAATTACTAATACAAGATAATTGGGAGGTAATAAATCCTAAAACTTTGGGAAAATGGGTATCTGTAAAAGTATCTCAAATCATTTTTCCAAATCCAAATCAACCTGGTTTACAAGGGCATTGCTTTCTCATGCATAATAAAAAGACTAACTAGAGGATTACTTTACTCAAAGGATATTGCTAGATTGCTATTATGTTATTATTACTATTACTATATACTGATACTAATGCAAGAAGTATGCTGTATTATTTCAATAATAAAATTAAGCAGGTTGCTATTTCCTGAGTTGTTTATTATTATTATTATTATTATTATTATTATTATTATTATTATTATTATTATTAATAATAATAATAATAATAATAATAATAATAATAATAATAATAATAATAATATGTCCACAGCTAACAGTATACTTATATTTCTGCAAAGAGCAAATTCTATTTGATAGAGACCAAAATAATGCTTTTAGAAAACCAAGACTTTTTAAAAGACTGATCAAAAAAATTCTTTGTATTTGAGGAATTTGATTTTTTTTCTATAATCTATTATATTTTACTGCTGGTTTTGGTTGTACTTCATTAAGTGAATTCTTCCAACTCTTCACCCTGTAATGATTACATACTTTTTCCGTTTCATATATTGTCTTTTCTTTCCAGCTTTGAAGTTGCTTTAACAATTTTATGTATTCAAAACACAATTCTGATTAAAGCCTTGAAAAATTACATAAGATTGTCTACTACCAGATGAATAAAATCATACAAAGTCTTTCCTTAGTGGTGCCTGCCTCATTACTTTACTAATTTTCTCTAATGAGTCAAATAACTTGCAAAGCTCTGTCTCTAGACTTGACAATTTTTTATGCTATTTCACCTTCTAATTCTGCTCTGCATGAAGTAAAGGACAAAAAAAATACCTCCCAACAGACAATGCAATTCCACTTGCATATCTGTGCATACCAAATCTCCAACTCCTTTCTTCTAACAATTTATTGACTTACTGATGAAGTTGCATTTCCCCAACATTGTCAACCAGTGCAGTCAACAAGAATAAAAACATACTTCCCCACCCTTTTGTTTAACATTCTTGTCCATCCTTCCTTCAATTAAAAGCGCTCTCCTCTTCCATGCAAGCCACATTCCATGTGATGCCACCCAGAAGGCAAAAGGAAAATAGTGAACTCTACAAAACCACTTGAAAAATTTAGTACATTTTTGAAGGGATAATAATTTGTAGAATCTGAAGCCTATCTGACATTTCAGCCTGGAACATGAATCAAAAACAGAATGGAAAAACAGTTACAATCTACCAAAGTGGACTAGATAATGAGAGTCAGTATTGCTCCAGGCTTTCCATTTCTTTACTTTGGTAACTGCATTTGGACTTGAGACAAAATTTTAGGAAACTCTCTTTAAAATTTTTGCTTAAAGCACTTTCATTTTTGTGATATACTGTTCACTAACAGTGATCTGCTTCCTCAGTTTGAAAGTTTTGGTTTTCATGAGTTTGGCATTTTATCAATTAGAATATAGCCCACTCAAGAAGCAAAGTACTTGACTTGGAAAATTATATGAGATAGTATAATAAGCAATGATTTTGGAATGCTCAGACCTGACGAGGTCAAAAAAAGCAATTATATATTAAAGTAGGATATGACATATTGAAAAAAACCAAAAAAGACAAATCAAATACATTTATGTTCAAAATAAATGCTTCTTTTATTTGTTTTCATTTGTGCTTGAAGCACAAATGGGCACTTTTTTCCCCGCTTTTTTTTGTATGGGGGTCAAGTGAACCACAGTGAAGCCAATAGGAGTGACAGGGAGGTATATCTGGAACATGCACAGTTCATCTGCAATTGCATGCAGAATGATTCCTCCAACAGAAAAGGTGAAAAATTTGGAATGAATTTTAAATTAAAATCTTTCAAGTGACATTTATGTAATTCTTTTTCTGTCAGAATTTGAGCTCGCTAAATATGTCAACAATCTGATATTGATCGCTGTTTAATAGCAGCAATGGGAATTAATGGAATGAAAAACATGGGACACGCTTGTTTGGCTGTTAGAGCTCTAGCCCTGTAATGCAACTTCAATGAATGGTAATCTCTTGGATGAATGTTAGGTAGAATTGCTTCTCTTCTAGCAGCCCTGTAACAAATGCCAATAGATTTCTACAGAAAAGCTAAATTCTGCATCATTATGAATATGTTTATTTTCTAATCTGTGCTTGTTAAATCAATCTGTATGTGTGTAGTAATGGGGTAAGGGTTGCCTTCATCTGAACAGTCAACATGCTGTATTAGATATGGGTTCCAGACAATCAGTTTCATAAATTTAGAGGTAAAATAAAGGCAGGTTAAAAAAAAAAGCCACAATCAAAACATACAAAAAATAAACCTCAATAAACAAACTACCAAAAACTATTGCTTTGGGAGTTATTGGGTTAAGCAAATGTGACATTTAAAAAAAGGAACAGAGAGATAGTTCCAAGGAACAGAGAGATAGTTCCAAACAATTATATTCATACCTGGGCATAACCCCCTCTGAAGAACAATTTTTGGTTCAACTCATTTGGCAGAGGAGTTGCTTCTGTCTTGACTTCTGAACCCTGTGATAAGACATCACTTTCTTTAATTCACAGCTCCCACACAGAAATGATGCCAGTCAGAATGGTCAATTCTCAAAAGACTTTAAGCATAGGATTTTATTCTCACAAATGACCTGTAATTCCAGATACTCTTCTAGTTATTCACTCTTTGAAATGTTACTGATCACCCCACTGAGGAAATTGAATGTTCTTGAAATAGGCTTAAAAATGCTTCAAAATTTTGAAATATCTAGTTGCTAGAAAAACACAACTCAAACATCCAAAAAAGGGAGAGGGAGGAAAATTATGAGCAGCCAAGGATGTTTTCCAAAACAAATTAAAAAGGAAGTTTGAAATAATAAACCCTATTTTAGAAGTTCTGTGTGGTGAAATAGCTCATCTGCAGTGAACACTGAGGAAAATATAGCATACAGAAGAGGAAATTAAACTACCATAAAAACTACAGAGAAGTAATTTTCTCAGTGGTCTTCTATTAAGATTATTTATTTCATACAGTAAATTGGCTGTATTTTTTCTGTGGATTTAAGAATTACATGGCCAGGTTAAAAAAATTCTCATTCTTTTTATCAGAAAGATAAAATTGGGAACACACTTGTCTGTAAATATAAGGAGGAAACTAGTTCAGGGTGTCTGCTGTGTCTTTTGGCCTGTTTAAGTCTTGTCTATTTAAATTTAACCCATTTATCTACAGCCTAACATAAAATGTACATGTCTATAGCAGTTTCTTACTATCTAAACAGATGTGAGATAATTTATTACTTGTATAGTGTAAGGACATCCACTAGATCAGATTTTCACAGGGTTATGCCACACTGTTTCACTGGTTGCCCCTGCTTAGGGTAAATGTTCCAGGCACTTCAGTTTTGTTCCATTTTTTATTCTTTCTAAAAAAGAAATTGACGGTCATTGTAGATTAAAAAAAAAAACCAATTTAATAATTAATTTAATAATAATAAATAACTTAATAATTTCCCAATTTTAGTAATTGTGTCCAGCTCTGAAGTCCTCAGAACAAGAAAAAAAAGGAGTTGTTGGAGCCAGTCAAGAAGACCATAAAGATGATATAAGGGGTGGAACAACCCTCCTATGAAGACAGGTTGGGAGAGCTGGTAATGTTCAGCCTGGAGAAGACTCTGGGGAGATCTTATTGAGGCCTTTCAGTACCTGGAGAGGGCCTACAGGAGTGTCAGAGAGGGAATTTTTACAAGGTAGTGTAGGGATAGAATATGGGAGAATAGCTTTAAACTGAAATAAGAGAGGTTTAGATTACGTACTAAGAAAAAATCTCCCTGAATTGGTGAAACTCTTTTTTTGAAGGTGGTAAGGTACTGGAAGAGGTTACTCAGAGAAGTCATGGATGCCTCATTCCTTTAAGTGCTCAAGGCCAGCTTGGCTGGAGCCCTGAGCAACATGATCTTGTGAAATGTGTCTGCTCATGACAGGAGTGTTGGAACTAGATGATCCTTAAGGTTCCTTCCAACCCAAACAATACTATGAGTCTATAAAAGAAACATAAGAAGGCAAGGAAGACATTATATCATGTACATATATTATTTTCAGTATTATATTCTGTAATTCTTTTGTATTTATTATTTCAGTAGTGTAATAACTGAGTATGTCTGTAAAGGCTGCATATTTTACATCTATAAAAACATAGCAGAGTTTCTGTCTAGAACACCCACAGCTGAATGAACAGAAGCTGATATAAATGGAATTCATGCATTTGCACTGGCATTTTCCACTCCAGTTGTGCTTCTATAGTCATAGCTTCCATGTATTTGACACCTGTTGTTCAAATAAGTCTGTGCAGATCCAGTTTCACAATATGGGTACATTTCCATTTCTTGTGGGTGTTTTATCAACATACTAATTTTCTATCAGCAATTGCTTTTGCTGCTAACAGTGCTTTTTCCTTCTTTTTTTTTTTTAGATTCTAAAAGTATCACTATCCTTGAAACATACAGTAGACATTGACTGGTGATGACTAGAACTTAGATAATATAAGTATTTAAATCCTTCACCCCGTCAGTCTTGCATTGTTCCCAGTCCTTAGAAAGAAAAAATGAATGACAGTATAAATCTCTGTAAATTTCACCACTAAGAAGTACATTGAAAGCACTGGCACTTTTACAGAGAAATTGAAAAGATTTAAGATGTCCACCTCCAGCAGTTTTAAAAGTAAAATGCAGTTGTCCGCCAAATTATCCTGGCCAGAGTGATTGACCTTGGGATTATGATGAGCATTTGAGAGACAGGTTGGACACAGTCGTCTGGCTCCCACCCTAAACCTGAAATTCTTTCAAAATTCCTCATCCTGCTCCTTCAGCACAGGGTTGTTTAATTCCTCCTGCTGTTATGTTCAAAATCTTTACTTGTCTTGAATGTAATTAATCCTTGGGTGGGGAGGGGGCAGCCTGCAGTAAAATTAGGAACAACAAAAAAAAAAGGTTAAAAATTCCACTTTTCTGCGAATTTTAAATTCATATCTAACATTCACAAGTAGCAACACTCCATCTGAGCTTTGTGACAGGGACCAACACTATCTATTGGGTTTTATGAAGAATCAATAATACCAAAGAAATGTGGCTTCACTTCTGAAGGGTGATGGGATACAGACAAAACTTTAAAGTAGACTCAGAAGATGAAGAATCACTGAAATTGATGACTTGCAGCCCTGTGCAGTATTCTCTGACATACAAGGAGATGGAGGATTTCTTTGTGTTAGGGTGCAATAATCAAAATGGAAGTACTAAAGACAAAGTCAAGGTAGAATAGCAACATAGAACTGCCTGAAATACCAAGGAACTGATAACAGGGCAGGAAAGGTTCCTAATCATTGCTGCTAAGTGCCAAGTATAGGTTATTAGTTCCAAAAATAAGGGTATTGTGGTTTGTGATTTTTTTATAAGGAAATAAACAGCAAGTTATCTCTTCTGCCACAAGTTTCATCTTGCACAGCTAGACTAGATGGAGTTGACCTCTATGGCAGCATCTTCAGTGTGAGACAGAATTTACACAGCATTTTAACTCACTGGGTCCAAAACGCTAGACTCAGTATACTCCTAATTAATGCAATAATTCACGTCTATTCATTTCCACTTAGGTTTTTTTCTCTCTACCACATAGCTGAGAAAACAGGCAGTTGGGTTCTTTCATCCTTGTTTTGTATACTTGTGTAGAAACAAAGCAGCCTTTGGAAATTTTTAATAATTTTAGTTTGGTTCATAGATATATCACTGTCATATGTTGTAGATTAATAACATCACCAACTGAAGTTGGTGGTATTATTTTGACATAAATATTGATGAATAAAATATTGAATAAAGCCTTCTAAGCATTGTTTAGAAAACACTGAAGTTGTTTACACCACTAACCCTTATATTTTCTTTTTTTTTTAATATTACTCTCTGAATATTTTTCGCTTTTTCTTCTAAAGTTGAAGAGAAAACTTCTAAAGTTGAAGAGAAAACATCTCAAGAGAATAAGTCAGAGTTCCCAAGGCCTGAATCATTCCTTTGTGGAGGTTTTTATTCTCCACTGGCCATAGATTAAATTTCTTCTCTTTCAAAACAATCTTTCCAAATGTACCACCCTAGTATTGCTGCCATTAAAACCAATTCAATGTTTTTCACCAATGCTGAATTCTTCTAGAAATCATACATTTTTGTATCAAAGCTATTTCTTATGCATGCATTCACAGGATCTCTTGAAATAACATCATATCCTCTTCACTTTCCTAATGTCTCCTTTTGAAGCTATGTACCACAAGATTTTCATCCACAGAAGCATAGAACTATTAAGATCAGAAAGACCTCCAAGATCACCAAGTCCAACCTTTGACTGACCACCACCATCACCTCAACCACAGCCCTAAGTGCCACATACAGTTGTTTCTTGAACACTTCCAGGGATGCTGACTCCACCACTTCCCTAGGCACTCCATTCCACTTTCAGTAATTGCATGGAATGGCACCAGACCACAACCAATCCACCATGTGAGAGTGCAAATATCTCCTACAGATCAGTCCAACCTTTTTTACATAAGGCACTGATGACTCTGAGTGTGAAAGGTTTATGAGTTTTACATAAAACTACTTGCAAACTGCTGGCTACTGAAGCCATCAACCATGTCAACTATCTCACATCAAGTTTTATACACAAGAATCAATTTCAAGAGTGTTAGTGAAGTTTTGTTAATCTGATTTATTGTTCTTAATTATTAATAAAATCATCATTATTTTTGACTTTTCACAACACCATCAGTAAAATGCAACATGTAAGAGTCTTCCACCATATTCCATAAATTTCCAGAACCATGCTTACAAGTCCCTTATGAAAATTCTTTCTCCTGGATAGTGTCATTGGCAAACAAACTCAATCCTGCTGAAGAAGAGGATTCAGAGCATGAAGCAGTATGCAAATGCACTTCAGTAGTCCCTGAAGTAAAAGCTTAGAATTAGAAGAAATCTAAAGACTGAGGTAGATAAGACATTGGATGGATCACCCAGTATGGATCTCCCAGTACATCTTAAATACTGATTAATAAAGATAATTCAAGGTTCAATAGGAATTTAATAATTACCTGATATATCTGAAGTTCCACCAAGATTAATGAATCAACTAATCCTGATAATGATAAATACATGAAAAACATTTGCAGGTCAGTGCTATATCAAACCATGCAACCTCTATTGGAAAGCAGAAATCAGTTTTGCAGACATGAATTAGTCTGTGATTTCAGTTGCTCTCATGACAATCCAGTTACTTCTGTTAAAATCCCAAAGCTGTCTGAGAATACACATGAAATCTTCAGCTAGGACAAAATATGATGTGATGAAAATGACTGAACTATAATCAACTTAAGCCCAAAAGCTGCTCCGTTGCAAATTGTGACTTATTTTATTGTGGAAAAACTAAATCTCACCTTAACATTCTGTATAATGTATATTTTCCATTCATATTAATGGAAAATATGAATGAAAATACAGAAAAACAGCTTGATATTATTTCTGATGTTATACTGTGAGATCATTCACCTATGTACTGAAAATAGCTTCTCTACATACTGTAAGATGAAACAAGAAGGCTCCAGCACCAGTAGCTCTAGCTCAAATTCCACATCTGGAACTGCTTAGTAAAGTATAAGTAAAAATTATTTTGATAGACAACACAATATAATCCCACTCAGACAGCATTATGCTCCTATGTTACTGGATCAACTCAATAATTCTAAAATCATTGCTAGATATAGATTTTCTACTGCTTTTTTTGCTCTGTCTCATAGTTAAGTTAAGCTTTTTGTTAAAGACTGGAGGCATTGATTCCATAGAAGGACAGCTGTAACATAAAAGGAACATTTTTTGCAGATTAATTCCTCCTGCTGGTTTATGAATAGCTGATGTCTCAGTACAACAGAGAAATCCAAGCAGCTGTAGCAATTAGACATGACAAAACATTTTCCACATACTGTTTTGTCTAATGAACTGTCAGAGAGTGCAGCTTCCTGAGTTTTAATTACTGCACCACCCACAGTTAGGACAAGTTCACCTACCTCTTCTGTCTGAGACTTAATTCATCTTCTCAGACGTGTCCTTATTAAAAGTGAGAGGTCCCAGTTTGTACTTTTTCTAAGCAGTGAAATGCACAGAAAGGAACATTATGGTAAGCTGTTTCTTTCAGAGCAGCCATTCTTTTTCATTTAGAAAGAACATTCATCTGCCTACCTATGAATCAAATTCTCTGCATTCACTAATCAATGTGAGTTTAATCATCAAAAGTAAGCTTAGACTTTATTTGACAAAGGTTGAGCATTCCACATATCTTAAATAATCTAGTGGACTGAAAACAGTCTTGATACTCTCCATATCTATGATTCCAAGGAAATTCTCCTTAAGCATTTGTTATATTTTATAAAGCTTTATTTCACTACTAACAAATAGGTATTTCATTATGACTATAGCACAACATACATTACAGCTGAAATCTGGCAAGTGTGGGAAATGAAACTCTTTAGGTAAAATTTTATCCCAAAAATCTGAAATAAAAAGTTCTTTGCATTGTACTTTCCCAGAAAATTTTCCTTGTTATCTCTTTCTCTGTTATTTTATTGATAGGATTTTCATCAAGACAAAAAACATGGGATTTTGTATTCATTTTGCCACCTATAAAAGCCTTGCTTGATATGAAGGATGCTTTTATAATAATAACATATACAAGAAGAATGCAACAGTGTTGAAACAAGGCATCTGTATAAGTAAGCTAGAATCATAAACTGTTTATTTTTTGGTAACTACAGTGCCCCAAGAGATATGAGACCAAAAAAATCCAAAACTCCTACATAAAATCTTCATTCAAGGCAAAGGAGTCCTCTGGAAATCTACCTCAGCATAGGCTTTAATTTCAAGACTAAACTCATGTCAGGTTCAGTGAAAAAACTTCCCACTAAATTATGTGTAGACACTTGCTTACAGATAGCCACAAGTTAAGGAAAGTTTGGGGAAACCCTGTGAAGCTCAGCTTTCCACACTCACAGCAAGACCAATTATTCTCCAGGGTGGAAAGAGCAGTGATCCTGAGACAAACTAAAGTGCAATTAAACTTTAAACAGGAAAATTAGGAGAGTGTGCTTTCTACAAGAGTATTTCAGGACTGTGGAACCCTATTCAGAAATTCTTTGTGGAGAAACATCTGCATCTCCTCAGACAAAAAAATGCCAGACAATGACAGATGTGAATATGTGTGTGTTTTCAGATGAGTGGGAGGCTTGCCTAGAGATGGCATACAAAAAGTAGTTGGTCATGGGGAGAAGGATGGGAAGGAAAATCAATACACAGGGAGTCAAGAGGAGCCCAGGAATTCCACAGATAATGCAATGTGTTGAAGTAAATCAGGATTCAGATTCTCATGCTTGCCTGAACCAACATCTTGAGCTGTATGAAAAGAGTGAAAAAATTAAACTGCTCTTTTAAGACTATATCAATTAATGCTTGCTGGGAATGTCTGGTATAGGGAAAGAAAAAATGCTTGCTTGCAGGAATACTGAGTAATGAGGCTTACCCTGCTTCATTATTTGTGTTTCATGATTATTGCTAACATAGGAGAAATAAGACCATTTGGAAAACAGTGCTCAAAGATGCATAGTTTCATATCTGCTGTGGAATGACCATTTATTTATGAATATGATAGGAGATCATATCTGATATAAATTCCCAGAGGTGCTCAGATGCCATCTCATGTTCAGGATGCAACCTTGTATTTCTGCAGATATGGACCTCCCAGTGTTCCAGCAAAGCAAACACTAACTAATCTCATTTTGAAAAAGGAGTTCCCTGCATTGTGTTCCTATCATTTGGAATCACATCAGTATGATTATCTACTGAGAAGGGAAATCTAATTTAAGTATTGTTTCTAAAGGGGCACTACTTCTATGACATCAGATTTTATGGGGCCAAAGAAGTTTAAAACAATAATTAAAAAAAAACTTACTGTTTGTTATTTCTGTTTGAAAAAATATCAGTTAAATTCTCAGTAAAATAAAATTCAGAAGGTTTGAGTGCCAAAATATCTCTCTTGCTCAAGAATGGGATTAAAAGATGAAAATTATGTGCTACTGAGTGATCTTGGGTCTTTATTACAAATTATATACTGAAAGATGGAAACATTTGTTATAAGTTGTTAGCTATAAACCACACAGACAGTCTTGATCAGCAGAATTCTTTATAGCTGAAAAAGAAAATTAATTCTGCAAACTATGTGGCAAACTGGGTTGTCAGCTACAGTAAATCTAGACTAATCCCTCCATGAAAACTCTTGAAACTACCTTACATTTTCAGTACTTCTCTATAACGATACAGGTTCTGTGCTGATGTTCCATCGTGAATACAAATTAAAGTGTCCTAAAAAATTAAATTATGACATTATTAATTTTCACACCAATATTCATAGAAACACAAAGATTCATATTTCATTAAGTCTGGGAGAAGAGGAAAGAATGCAATTTACAGTGTTGTATGGTAGGGTTTTTTTTTTTGCATTAGTAAGAAATTCCTTATGATATTAAATTTCACACTATTATATTAGAATGAACTATGCAACATATTCCCTTGTACTGCTAGTAAGAACTTTTACAAAATCTTGCATATCTTCGGTTAGAAAGGAGCTGCTTTGTCTTTTCTCACTTTTTAACCCTCTGACAGGGTGGTTCCTCCAGAAATTAAAAACAAATAAACAAAAAAGTGGCAAGTTGAAAGGTGGAAGGAAAAGTAGACAATTGGCAAGAAAAAAAATCAGACCTACAGCTTTTCCAGGACAAATTTAAATAGGATTAGGAACCATTTTACAAAGACAAAACAATGCTGTCTTTTAAACTGATGCAAGAGATCAGCTCATCCCCAAACCCATACTGATACTGGGGGCTGTCCTAACCCAGATACAGCACCTTGCACTTGGACTTAATTTTCATGAGGTCCTCATGGGCTCACTTCTCAAGTTTGTACAGCCTTCCCTGGATGTATCTCATTTCTCTGGTTTGTCAATTGCACCCCTCTGTGTTGTGCCATCTGCAACTTGCTGAGGGCGCACTTGATCTTACATTGGTTAAGGTGTTCAAGAGCACTCAAGATCTCAAGAGATCTCAAGACAGAGGCCTGAAAGACCAGGCTACATCAACAGTCTTATGTCCAGGTGAATGCTGGGTATAAATTATGTCCCTCAGGGGGACATAATTTAATGAATGCTTCATTAAAAAATAAAAAAGGTTTTTAATTAACCTTGGCACCTGACCCAGACTTCAGTAAAATCAGTGGGGTTTCCTACTCTACTCATCACACTCCAGGAGCAGTTCAGTTGTCTAAGCATGTAAACTTAAAGTGATATTTCAAACCTTTGGTGTGTCAGACATTCACATAGGACCAGCAGATGTGATAGGACCAAGAGACACCCTTAATCTTCTACAAATGGGAGCCAGGTAAGAGACCTGCAGAATCTAATCTGGCTAAAATACCTATGGTAACAGCATCAAAATCCCACTGCCACTGGCAGTCTGTGAGATACAGTTTGTTGTGTTGCCATCCAGGAATGGGATATTCAATGCTTATGGAGAAAACCAAACCAAAGCAAAAACAAACATAAAACCTTTGTGCTTCTCTTGTGTAACTGCCTTTGACAGTTTGCAATTTAAGTTCTTTGCTAGCCATGCATTTTCAAAGCCATATTGGGCAATGCTTTGTAAAATACGTGCACACAGTATCTGGTAAAATGCCTAATTTTATAAAGATTGTGCAAACTGCATGATCACATAGCATAAAGCATTTTGTTTTATAGATAAGCAAGTGTAAAAACAGTTTATTTTATGGAGATTTTAAAGATAGATTTTTGAAGAAGTTTGGGAGAAAGTTGTTTTCAGTAAATGCCATGATTGCAAATTCCATTTGAGCAAAAGAAGCATCAAATTCAACTAATCCTTAAGTGAGGGTTGTTCAAAGTTTAGAGTGGAAATTAAACAGAGCTACAGTTGGAAGATGAGGCCACAATGGCTTCTTCTCACATCAAGAACTTAGGTTTGGATTCCTGCCATCTCCCTCTCTGACCGTTTTCCTCTGATTTCAGCAATGTGTGAAACAAACAAACAAAATAAATAAATAAATAAATAAATTCCCAGATCTTCCAAAGTTCATTCAAATTGTGGATTTTATTTGACATAGACTAAAATCTAAGAATATTGACAGTGGAATCTTAATATTAGTTGGGAATATCCAAGTTTCCTTTGTTCTGACTCATGAAGGAATTGCTTTCCTGACAATGAGACTCCTGAGAGTGGCCCTCTGATGTTTTTATTCTGACTTAGGGAACCAAGAGTATTGCTCAAGATTACGTGTGACTCCTGGTGGCTGAAATAAAAACCTCATTCAGTTTAAATTGACTGAGAATGGACAGTTTTCCATTTATTTCTCCCAAACACACCTAAATTATATTATTTGAAATGATGTTTTAATATAAGGCAAAGAAAAGATGCACATAAAATTTACAATACTCTTGTTTTAGACATGGTTCTCCTCAAAAGACAGCATAAAATAATAAATATATAGCTGAAAATGAATAGATTTTTGCAATATTTGTATGGAAAGTCAAGGTTATATTAAAGTGGAAAAAAAGACACCGAGTTGGATTTTAAGAGTTTAACATTATAGCCAAGATCAAAAATATATTCAGGATCCTTTACAGTATCTATATTTTAATCTTACCTAGTGTTTTTTTATACAGAAGTATCTGTATTATCACCAAAAAGTAGATAGAATT
The DNA here is from genome assembly GCF_012460135.2 of Molothrus ater. Classification (NCBI taxonomy): domain Eukaryota; kingdom Metazoa; phylum Chordata; class Aves; order Passeriformes; family Icteridae; genus Molothrus; species Molothrus ater. Next base: position 21,609,800 of record NC_050479.2, read on the forward strand.
CTCATGGTCCTGTAGAAATGAAGGAAATCCATTGTTTTTCTGGTCTTTCCCTTTGTGACCATTCCTTACTCAGGTGGGATGTCATGCTGCTCCTTAGGTTTGCACGTGAGACCATGGACACATGCTTCTGAGCTGAAATAGGGCTCCTGGGCCATAGGCAGGTAATGAGGAGGTCCCTGCTTAAGCCAGTGAGGGCCATTAGGACCTTCTTACTGCAGTGAGAAGCAGCCCATCCTTACTGTCTCCAGATCCTGCACCTCACAAAGAGGCAGCAGGTGTAACTCAGTGGGTCTGCAGCACAGAGAGCCAAGGGCCATCACCCCCACCTATTATTTCTCCTAGGAGCAGTTACAGACCTGCTCTTGACACAGATGAGAGCTCTTCCACACGTGGGGCATGGCTCTGCTTCATAAGGCAGGTAAGGAAACAAAGGCATAAAGGGGAAGAAAGATGGATGAAATGTAAAGTTCTGTGCAATGAAGAACACTTTCACACCATCTCTTGCTTTAAGAATTAATGTGAATTGCCCAGTACCTATTTTTTTTGCTCCCTCTCCTGCCTGAGGTTCCTTAAAGCCAGCAGTGGGAGCTCTGAACATTGAAGGGAATCCAATTAACTCATTTTTATCACTTAAATTTACAATATAAGTGATATCACTGTTTATAATGTATGCATTTACAGATATATCTGTTTAACTTTCTATCTCATTGATGTCTTTGAAAAACTGTACTGAATTGCTTCTTTTTGGAGTTTGGTTTTATGATGTTTATTTGTAGGGGTTTTTTCCCCCCAGTTGTTTGTCTTTCTTATTTCTGGTATGGAAATATATTGGATCATAAAATGCATTAGCATTGACGAGTCTTTCTGTCCTTGAGTGCTAAAATCTAGTAAGATTCTGATTACAAGATATTTCTAAGTTAGTCAGGAACTGGGGGAGAACAATGATAATCAGCTACCATTACAAAAAAATTGCTGCCTTGTGACCTCTTGTTATAAGAATATAACCACATAACCTGCCCCGTTTTTATGACTGACCTTTTTCATGTTTATACATGTTTCAATTAATTGGACATTACAATTTTGGAAAATTTCTATATGTCTTACTGGGTTTTTATGACAAGTTCTTGGTTTAATTAAATTAGGATGGCAGTATTTGGCATGTTTTATTTGCTTTGCAATGGTTAATTAGTTTGATAGAGAAATAACGTCTGCAAGAAAAGTATCTGTGTGAAAGATAGTTATGCTTCTCTATGTTCTATTATTGTGTCAATGTGATTTTTGAGAGGAAGCCTGCTATTAATTCTCATCTTTCAGTATGGGACAGATTGAGATTCATCTGTGTTCAAAAATCTTTAGTCTATTTCAACATTGGCAGGCAGCCATTCTGAGATTAATTCCTGGTGACATGGTACTGCTTTTTAGAACACACAGGATCAGTTCTGAAATGAACAGGGAACAATGAAATCATTAAATTTTTAAGCTTTGCATGTTACTAATCATGGTTATGGGCCACATGCTTGGGAAATAACCAGTATTTTTTGGTTTTGTTTTTTTTTTACCAAAGTGGTACCAACATAATTCACTTGTATGCAAAATGAAGGGGTAAAAAGGCTTGAAGTAGACTAGGAACAAGTCACAGGTGCAGTCTGTCACATACATACACAGCTGTATATCTCTTTGGTTGCTTCATATGTGGATATAAAGTTTGATTTTATAAAGACATCACAATGATCATCCTTTGGCCTTAATCTGGGCATTTCCAGAGCTGGCAGAGTGAGCCAATGTAATTCTAACTAAGGACAAATTCATCTCAGTGGGAACTGTAGCAAGAGTATGCACCATAGATAAAGAACATGAGACTATATGAGACATATTGCTAAATGGAATTTTATGTGACTTTTACAGTTTTTAAGTACTATCAAATGAAAAAAAAAATGTTCATATGAATGTTCAAGGAAAATTAATAACAAAGACTGAAGGCATCATGCAGTGAACTGAGAGTTACTAGCCAAATCAAAGTCAGCCCATACAATTTTTTCTAGAGGCAAAATCACCTATTGCTAGCTAAAAATATTAGTTAAATACTGCTAGAAAAATACATTGCTAATTAATTGCACACAATGAAACTTTATACTTGGAAATTGATAGCATAACTCATCTGATTTAGGCATGGTTAAGATTAAAGAATACCACTTCATGTGATTAGTAATGAAATAAATATCTAAATAAATAAATTCTCTATTGAGTTGCCAAGTCTTAGTTAAATTTCATCTGCACTGAGAAATAATTTATCATCAGCTATTCTCTGTATCAAAGGACACCTCTGTGTTCAAAACTGAATTAATTACTGAAGTCACTAACAGCAAGAATTTGTATTTCTTCACATTTCTTCATCAGTGAGCGTGGGCATTTATTTCTCTTCTCAATGGTCTGGCATTCAAACAAAAGTTTAAGCTGCAAACTTTTTTGCACTCTGCTAAATGCATTGTTTTCACCAGATAGAAGGTTCTGCTATATACCTCAGCCCCCAAAAAAATCACTTTTTCCCATGTCAGTTTTTTTCTGTTGAGACATATATGGTTGTATGTTGTGGCTGATGTATTTTGTAACTGACATTCATATAGATTTAGTAGGCAAGAGGGACTAGGTCATTGGTAAACCCTGTCTTATTCATACATGAATTTACTGACCATAGAGGCCATTCAGCATATAAATATAGAATTGCTGCAGCACTGATTTCTCTAAAATGCACAGAACCCTCCCCTTTTTGAGCTTAAGTAGCCATCTGAGGCCACACAGGAACAGCCATGGTGTGGCTAAGTCTCTCATTTTTCCAGCCTTGAAGAGTCAGTCTGTGCTAAATGGCTGATGCCTTTGTCTCACCGTGATGGATTAAACAGACCCACAATTCTGGGAGCCCATGGAGGGTGCTTTAGTAGGCTAAACCCCTCACATTCTCACCCATGCCATAGGCAGCTTGACAGAAAGCTGGAAGCACAAAGATTTAGGTGCACCTTCAGGATGTGAACTTATTATCTGTCTCAGGAGAGAAATGCAGTAAGAATATAATACTTCCTAGAACAGCACCAGGTCAGCCAGCTTGGCCTTGGCTGTTATGGTGAAATCTTAACTGTAGTGAGTGCAGAAGGAATGCTTTCAAAAATAAACCAATAATAGACACTGGGCTCAGTACAGGAGCTGATCCTGGTTTCCTCACCTCAAGAGATCTTTTTCTTTTGCATGTAATTGCATACAGCAGATTGTACAGCCAAATTGCAGCTCCCCCCCTTCCTCTAATACTGATCTCTGGTATAAGAAAAGGATAAATATTGTTTTTCAAGAGGGTGGCTTGCCTCTTTCATACAGTCCATCACTGTCCTTTCCAAAATCTTTCATCATATGATCTAACAACTGCCTGAAAATAGACCTGTCTACTCCTGTGTGTCAGACACCACATCAAGACAGACACAGACTTTTAAGAGAAGAAAAGAAAAAATACTGAAGAAAAGGAATGCTACAGACCTAGATGACTCAGATGAATTCAGTCAGCCCATTAAGTTCTTGTCAAATCTCTTCAGGGAAGAGATTAACCTCATCAGAAGTCACAGCTGAAGAGTCAGTTACTATCACTTGCTTTAGAGAATCAAGCAAAGGGATTAGAGAGGACTGTACATATTGTCCTCCCAGATCCAGTTAATAACCCATCTACTGTACTTCCCAGATATTCAGAGGCAAACCCCCCCCATAATGCTGGTAATTTTTGAATGAAACATTCATAAGAACTTCTTTTAAAATTAATTTTTTTCCAGAAAAGGAATCTTCCCAAAGAGCTGCAACAGAGGTGAAATTACAAACACTCTTTTTCAGGAGATCTGTAGAAGCATCATACAGAAATAAAAAGGTGCAGTAGGTGGTAAGGAAATATTACTTGAAATGATGAGAGAAGATTTAGACTTCTAAAGTTTTCTTCTTGAACAAGAATTTAGGGCAGCCAGCTGTTGTTATATAATTTCTTATGCCTGTTTTTAATTTGCCTGGGATTTAATTGTTATACTGAACACTACAAATCATTCATTTTCATCCAGAAAACCTGTATTACATCCAAAGGAATTCAAAGTAATTTTATTACTTGATGGACTCAGCTTCACATCAGCAGCAGAGATGAGATCAGTGTTGGACCAAAGTCCTAAGAGGCAGAGAGTGAACAGGTGAGGTATAGTGAATCTACCCAGGTGTCTTCACCAAGACTTACCATATAAACAAACCCTCCATAACCCTAAACCCAGTGATCAGTAATCACTTACACTAGTCAGCTGCGTGAAAATTAAAATTCTGTGTAACCTATTAACACATGGGACTGTGATGTTAATTGTCTCATCTTTGACAACAGCTAGCATTTCATTTTGCAGGAGGGAAAAAAAACCCTTTAAATTTTCAACAGACATATGCAGACTTCTCTGGAGCTAAAGGTGGAGAAGCAAATAATTGTTAAGCTTTAGAGAATTATTTAATTCTTTAATTGCCAACTTTAAATAGAGTCCCAACATCTTGAGTCCTATATGAGTGACCACAAAGAGAGGTGATGAAACCTTTTAAAAGCAAAGGAACTGTTCCGACAGCCCTCCCTTTCCACCCTCCCCTTTCTGCCATAGAAATACTCAGTCAAACACAACCACATAAAACATAAAAAATTGGTTTTAAATAAAATCCTTTCAAATGACATGAAATCTGAAATTCCCTAATGGCAAGTGCCATCACTGTTGATGTTTGGTGTTTAGCTGCATTGCTACTCCCATGCTGCTAAGGCATGTCATCTCATTTCCAAGTTTAAAGTTTTGTAACTTTGACTTCCAGCAACAGTATTTTGTCATATCTTTATCATCAGTCTTGAAAAGTCCTCCAACAGAAAACAGGTCATCTTTTATCCTCCTTTCTTATGAATGGAAAACCTATGCTAATCTGAATTTAAATAATGTTGTGAGCATCCTTTGAATACTCATTGTATTTTAATATTCTTCCATACTGAGCAATAGACCAGGACATAATGTTGCATAGAAAGGCAAGATCATTTCCCTCCGCACATTCAAATTTACACTTAATTTAATCCCAAGTATGAATAAACATTCTTGCTGTCAACCATATAAAAATATTTTCTCAAAATCTTTCTTTTTACTTACTTCTAAAATATGTTTGTCACTATTAAAAAAATTACTCTCTATTTCATAATTACTTTTTTAAATTCAGAATATACTACCAAAACATCTTTTGTTGTTATTGTGTAAAAAGACTTTTTTTGTTACAGTTATTTCCCTATCAAGCACAATGATGAATTTTCAGCCATTAATAGTCCTTTACAACCCTCTATATATTGAATTTTTGTAACTTTTTTCTAAAAATTACAATATATGATCCAACTATAGGAAATGTATGTACATCCATGGAAATATAGACAGCAATATAGGAATGCCACACTGTACATTTCCTCGTGTATATTTTAAAATGTCATTTTAGGATATAGAGATTAAAGAAATAGAATGTTTTCTTATCATTATGAAGATTCTTTCTGGAACAAATACTTCCGTTTCAAAGACTACAAGATGATATGATTCCACTATCTGTCCAAGTCAGAGAATAGCAAGAGATTACCTTTAAATCCACTACCCCCTTCATTCTTGCAGGATTAGCTGAGAGACGATGTAAATGCAGCCTTCCTTTCTGAAATCCTTGGGACTTTTTGAAAGTCAAAGTTGTCCAGAGAAAACACCTTCCATAATTACATATTTATGGATATTTTCACATATATGCAGGTAAAAATAACAGAATAAATATATCTGGAGAGTGATATTTATCTTCCCTAATTTAGTATTCTAAACATTAGCCACCTTATCTAAATTGGCTGGTTAGGGTATACCACCCAAAAGACAGGCCTACACCCAACTTATTAATTCACACCATCACCTTCTATTACCATTACCTCCTAGAAGCTTTGCTTCTCAACATGCCCAAAGGAGATGAGGAGTTTCCACATCACTCTCTGAGGATGGAAGAGTGAGTGAAAGTAGGGCATTACCTGGTGAGTTCTGCGAACAGCTGTTCCCACTGCAAGGGTCACCAGTTGGCAGCTGTTCCCCAGCTGTTGGACACACTCTGTCACCAATTTGCTGATAATCCTCCTTTTCGCAGTTCAGATGAACCAATTTGGATTTTTGGGATAAACTATTTAAAAGGTCTAATCCTATTTTGAGTGAAACACATTAGGGATCCCCAAGGTTGAGGAAAATAAGCCGGTTTAATTTAGATGGTTTAAAAAAGTAAATCCTGGGTAAGTCAGAACATTTTGACCAGAAAGGGGTGCAAGGCAGCACAGTTAAGTGATCATTCAGTGTTATAAACCCATTTTAGTCGCAAATTAGACAGAATAAAGACGGAAGTCTGTGCTAAAGTAACATCGGTAATGCACCTCACAGCTGAGCTGGGAACTCCTCATCTCTCTAGTCTTATGGAGGTCAAGCATTTATTGGAGCACTCAGGCACAGGGCTGACACTTGCAGCAGTTCAGGGTTTATTTGCAATTAACCATGATGAACTCTTCCTCCTTGCTGTAAATCTGTGGCCTTTACAAACCTCATGAGAATCAAGGAAGTCTGGCATCATGTGACTTTGTAGCTCTCCTCTGGATTCCCCAGTGTCTCCTATGTTTCAAGTGCCAATCAAGGTATTCCCAACCCCTCCCTCACACATGGGCCCTCACCCTTCAGATTAGACACTCTCCTCCACATGTGGCACCAGTAAGGTCTTCCTTTCCTCCTCCAGGGTCCTCCACAAAAATACAATTCACTAAGAGCAAGAATTAAAGTTGTTTACATGAAAATGCTAAAAAAAACCTAGCTGCAAGCACAATATAAGCCTCTGTAATTAATTATATTTTATTGGAAAAAAAAAACAAACAAAACCATTCCTCTTTAATCCAGGCAGGATCTTTTTCCTTTTTATTTTATCTTTGTGTGTGTAGTACTTCTTGTAAATGGTTTGTATGTGGTTTGCATTTAAATATTATGTAGACATCAACAAACTTATCAGAAATATCTCTGGAAGAATATTGTAAATTATGAAAGGAATTTAACCACTTTTAAGTTTTAAATTAACACTCATTTAAACTATAGTATTTTAATGGTGTTATACCACAAAAGCCTTTTGCTTCATAGAGTTCAGGAAAGACAAGACTGTATTTTCCTCATTTATTATACATAATTATGAACAGGTTAAATATATAACTCTAAAACTGGATGAGAGGAGTCTCAGCATCCTAAAAACAATCTTTTTTTAGTAAAATGTTTAAAAAAAGGTAATCTCTGAAGCACCTCTTATTTTGGTCCAAAGTCATATAAGCATTTTGGTATCAATTGTGAAACTGACAATAAACTCTGAAAACCTTTGCCTCATTTCAGGTCTCTCTGTGTTTGTCATGCAGGCCAACAGTTCCAATGGACACATCTATTCTACCAAACCAGGTATTCACCCAGGACATGGGAGCTCTGATGATCCAGCCTGCTGGTCCTTAGACCCGTCCTCCTATGGGTGCTCTGCTTAGCCTTCTCACAGACCATTTATATTTATTGTTCTGGAAATCCACCATGGGGACTGAGCCCAAAAGCCACCAGAGAAGAAGCAAAATAAGGAACCAGAGTTTGTATGGAGCAGCAGGGATTTCCCCCAGATGCACCCATGTTGCACAGGATCTTATGCAGTACTACCCCTCAGTTTCATGGTTTAGGTATATCCCTGCTATGTATTCTTAATTACACCAGAAAGTTTGAACTTAGGGAAAACAAAATGAAACAAAACAAAACAACCAAACTGCAAAAAAATAGTCTGACTAGAGGGAAATCCCAGAAAGAAATTAAAAATAGTTGCAAGACAACTCAGTATAGAGGAGGCTAGCTGTCAGCAAAATGCACACAAGTTTGCCTTCACCTATCAGCTTCTTATTTTTCTGGTGCTGATTTGTTTCGCAGCATAAATGTGGGCATTGAAAATGTGCCTGAAAACACTGGTAAGAATGAAGATATCTACAAACTCCTCCCCAGTATACAGGAAGCAAAGTTGTATAGGGAAACCATGTATCAGGGACAAGCCTCGATGTCTTCTCACACTCCCTCCTTCCACTCCAGTGGCTTCTAAACTCTCCCACAGCAACTCCTGCTTTAGGTTTCCTTCCAGCAGGATGGTTCAAACCTGGGGGGAGGCACACACACTTTTCCTCACTGATCTTACATTACGTACCCAGATTATTCCCAGCTGGAACTTTGTGTTTCCTCATATTACAATGAACAGAGATTTCTACTTCTTCTGGGAAGTAGAAAACCTTTGTTTTGTTCTGTTTTCTGTACAATAAGGGAAGGTCTTGTCTACATTGCCTCTGAGCAGAAGCTTCAGGCCCACGGAGGATTGTAGATCTCTAATGATCCTTTTCAGGGAGCAAACATATTTAGCTCTTCAGTGTTCTTTTCTTTACTGGCAACAGAGGTAATGTAACTTATACCAAACTGGGGTAAATGCAATTCCATTCGTGTTCTGATTCCATTCACTGGGAAAATTCATATCTGTGCAACAGATCACACACATTTTAAATTAGGTTTTCTAAAATTCCAAAGTGTTATGGGGTTGTTTGGGAATTTGGGGGTTTGTTTCTTTGGGTTTTTTTAATATATAGTGCAGGGTTCTAAATCTTGATGCTTGATGTAGCCTGTAATCATTTATTGTAATCAAGCTGTCAAATGTTTTCCTACAAGCTGTGGTAATTTGGGAAATCTTTCGATGCACCATTTGTGGTCTCCAGCTGATATGATGCTATTAAATTGACATATTATGAAAGTACAGTGTTTGGATGTGACTTTTGATGCTGGGGTAGATATTTTTCCATTCCACATCAGGGCAGCCCACATGGATTTTTGTGCCTTGGCACTGAGCTGTAGGGTCCTGACTTCACAGAAGGGTGTCATATGTGAGCTAAGCACTTGGGGAGAACACGTCTCAGAGTGCACAGCCAGAAGCAGTGCTAGCACTGGCTCAGGCTCCAGAGATTTACAGCATATGGGGTCCCATAAAATGGAATGCTAAAAGAACTCTCTGGGGAGCATCCAGTCAGGGAGGCAGCTCTCATGAAGGTCTCTGCCTGGCACAAGCCAGAATCAAACTGTGCATACTAATGTCAACAGAATTTGTGGGTGTTTTTTTTGATTTTTTGATTTTTTTTTTATTGCAGTTGGTTTTGGATTTTGGTTTTGTTTTCTTTGTTTTTGTTGTTTTTTTTTTTTTAATTCTATCATGCTTTATTAACACAATGCCCAAATAATTCTTTTTATTATATTAAAGTTATTGAAAATAAGAAAAGGCCCTCCAGCAAAGAGAGGACTGAGAGTAACTTGGCAGAGATATAAACAGCAGGGCAGGACACAAGCTATTTAAACTAACTGTAACAAGGGTACAGCTAACTGAGAGGCATCTTGGTGGGGGCTTTTGCACAGATATGATAGGGATAAAATGTATGGCAAAGATGTATTTCAGATGATGAAGAATTTTAAAAGGGACAATAGGAGCTATGGCCCTGCAATGACCTGGGTTCCTCATCATGTTTCTACATAAGCCAACAGGGAACAGCTTAGTTATACTGCTGCATAGTTAATTGTGCTTTTGACCCCTTTGAAGAAAGAAAGCAGAGTAATGTAGAGATAAAATCAGGGATTCTTTTGTAGGGATTTACCAACTAATCATTTCACTGGTGCTAGTTCTTCCTGTGTGGTATAGCACATATACTTCCCATTGCCTGGAGCAACTAGTTGGCTGGGAAAGACAAAACAGAATTACTTCTCTGAAACAAGCTATTTCCCTTTACATTTTGGAATAAATGTAAACTTCCAGTTGTTCTATAAAGTGGCTGGAAGGTATGGAAGAAAAACAAATCTTTACCTTTTTCCTTTTTTCCCTGCTTCCAAAATATCTCAACCACGTGTGTTTCTACCAGGTCTACAGAACCCATTGGAGGTTAGTAAGAAAAGATTCTCACAAGCATGTCTGGCCCTTCTCCACAGTGCACAGACAGAATGAGGAGAGTTCACCCATCCATGCAGTGCTTGAGTAAAAGTGTGCAGGATAAACTGTTCTGTTGAGACACCAGAGAAAAGAGGTCACCAAACTAGTGTAGCTAAATCATGTCCTTAAGAAAAGGTACCTCAGTATGCAGTTTAGCAGAGCCTTCAAATACTCCACCTAGAAAACCGGGCTGTTCCAAAAACTTCTAACACATAAACTGGCAGAATTTGGTCCACTGCCAGGAGCAAAAGTGTTTTCAAACTATACTATGCCAAAAAGATATTTCTGGAGACAGTTTTCATTCACATAATACTTGTGAACTGTAATGTAATGTTACTTATATGTTCAAAGGTTGCATGTTTTACCAGCAGCAAACTAGAGAATTCTGCAATATCTTTTTGGTTGTTAAATCCTGTAACTCCATATTTACCAAGCACAATACTCATTTTTAAACATTATTTGCTTATTTAAGACCAGCTGCTTCCTAACCCAGAATGCCATTTGAACAAGTAATCCTAGCTCTCTGACAGCCTTACTATTTGCCCTTTCAGTAAACTTTTTTTTCCCGTCTGGTACGTGAGCACTTGCATTCTCATCTGCAGTTTGGTTCAGCTCCCAGTTCCTCAGAAGGCTACTGCTTTGCTGTGAGGGTGTGATTGTAAAAAAACTCTAGTTTTTATTAGCAGTAGTGGTCCTATTCACACCCCCAATCAACCCTGAAATTGATATTCTTCATCTGATCTGCATAGGTCATCTGGCAGGTCACTGCCCCTGTTACACTACACCAGTGTTTTTCCACTAAGCCAGTTAACAAGGTTAACTAGAAACGTGACAGACAGAAGAGAGAAGCTGGACACATGGCACAGATTATTTGGCTTAGAAACTAGCAGAGCTTTCTCTGTGGCAAGAACATATGAATAAATGATTTTTGACTCAGCCAAAATAATTTTAGTTTCTTTTTTTTTCTGAATGTCAAAACTCTTGAGACACCAAATCACGTCATTCTCTACCTGCTCAACTACAGCATACTCATCTTGAAATAAACTGTTTGCCTTAAAGCAAAAAAAAAAAAAAACAAACAAAAAAAAAAAACAAAACAAAAAAAACACAGAAAAAGCAGAAAAGCTATTTCTCTCCCTGGCAAGACTTAAGAGAAGAGTTTTATGAATTTAACTGCCAATATACCATCTGTCTCTGCTGCTCCTTTGAGCTTAGCTCTTCTAATTGCGTCTAACAGATGACAAAACCCCTACATTCCTCTTGGGTACTGTAAAATAATAACAATTAAAACATGAATAATAATAATAATTAAGCGCACACAGTGCAGTAAGCCATCCAGCCTGAATAGGCTGCTTATTCTGCAGGAAGTCTGTGTGCATTTTGTCTTGGGAGATGATGTTAACAGGTGCTCCATCTTGGAACTGGGAGCACCAACCCAAGGAAGGGCAACTTTGCACAGTAAGAGACCCACTGCAGCAAACTCTATGTTCTGCATCACTTTATGTTTTTTAGTTTCTTCTGACCAGAGGCAATTTTAGTAGGTTGGCCACCAAGCAGTGGGCTGAGCAAGCTGTGTTTTAGACATGAAACTCGTTAGCTACCCCTTTTTCCATCTGCTGTGGTTGGCACCTCAAAAGCCTAAGTGAAAAATCAGTTTGTTGCAGTTTTTAGCTGCGTTCCAGCAAATTTCCTGCAGCTCTGATAGTTTAAAGCAAAATTTTACTTCATATGCTTGGCAATGGCAGTATCAAACTTATGTAACAGATCTGGGAAAAATCTGCTGGGAAAAAATTGCAGTCTCTTCTCCCAGCTGTAACATGTGCTGAGGGAGCCTGGGTTATGAACTCAAATGTTCCCAAGGTGATCTTTGACTCTTGAAAACAATTGGTACACCATGTAAATAACAAGCCTTAGGCTTCTTTACCATATACCACCAGGTATGTGTTAACTCAGACTGAGGGCTGGTGCTCAGTCCAGCCCTGCTCCTCCTGTCCCTCCAACACAGCCAGTTTGGGCAGTGAGTGCAGCCAAGGGCTTCACTGTGTCCTGTGTTCAGCCCTGTGGCAGCAGACCTGGGTGCTTAAACTCCACTTTTGTCCTAACACTAGAGCAGAGAGCACTCACAGGCAATTTTTCTGAAGATCTCTCTGAACATTTAGAATTTAAAATTTAAAAAATTTTGAATTTCAGCTTTACCCTTTCAGGTTGTCCAGGAGCAACTCTCTTTGGGGGAAAGGTTAAAAAATTAATGGAAACTGTGAAATTGTGAGTAAGAATACTTGTAACTTGTGATTATCTTCAAGCTGTAATCTATCTGTTCGTAAATTCAGTCCCCCATTAAGGTTTCCACTCTGGCCACAGATGCTCTGTGAAGATTTTAGTTGTTTTTTTCTTCCATAGTGGAACAGCGGCTGTGCCTTTAAAGTCCTTTTGACATTTTAGTACAGAACAGTGCTTTCAGCAAAATTATCCTCCCACATATGGAATTTTCTTTTCTCTTTTCTGTGAACTTTGAAGAATGACTGTGAAATGCTTATTTTCTGCAAAACCAAAAAACCTAATTTTTCTGTCTTTCCTGATCCCTGGTTCCAGTTCAGTCCTGGAGTAAGGTTTCCAGATTAAAAAAAAAAAAAAAAATATATATATATATATATATAGATGTATATTCATTTAATTATCTCTTCCAATTGAGATTCAAGCAGCCATGAAGTTATAAAAAACTATTTAAAAATCTATACTTGTGGAGGAAATACTATCAAATGCAATTCCAGAAGAGGCTCCAGGTTACTGACACCCAGAATTTCCATAGATGCTATTAAAACAATGAACATTCAGGTCTCATGGTCAAACGCATTTTCCTCATGTTTTTTTCTTTTTCATGCTAACTATAATCTAATAGCAGAGTGAAGCTGAGATAAATGATGATTATCTGCTTTCAAAGACTACTCAGCAACTTCTGTCTAGTGCCTGAAGCCAATGGCTTCTAAGTGAGTTCAAAACACTAGAAAACACATTTTGTATGAGAATAATTCTTATAATCAAATATGTTGCAACAAAATGCAAATAAAAAAAATCATTACTTGTTATCTTGAGACTTTTGACAGATGATAATCAGGGAAATGGATTAATTAAGACCCATGATTTTTATTGTAGATTTCTGCTTCAATAATCAAGTGAAATTTGTAGTATGAATAAAGATAAATATATAAACATATGATTTTCTTATAGCCTGCTTGACAATCCAAATTTCTGTTACCATAGTTATAAAGCATTGAGAGCCATATACTAAAATGCATTTCATTTAGTTTTAGGATTTGCCATGGATTTCTAATCTTCCATAGTTCTAATCTTAATTATTTCCCATAGCTACATTAAAATCAATTGGTAAGAAACTTTGCATTTAGAAGAAACATTGAATGTTTTCTGTTAAATGATCATAACACAATAACTCTTTATTTAACCAATTTTTCTGAAGCTTTACTTGCATGGTGATCTTGGGATGAGCTCTAAGAAGGTTTCTGCCAAATGCTGTAATAAAGAATTTGTCTTCAAGATAATTTTCTATTTACAGTTTTTAATGTCTCTCTTTTGTTTGGGCAAGAAAGTATATGCCTGCTTGAAGCCAATTATCAACTAAATATTCCACAAAAGGCTATGTAGAAATATTTTTACAAATATTTTCTTTGGAGATCACAAAAACATTATTAGTATGCACCTGTGTTAGAGTGCCTGTCAGCTCACTTTTGTGGAGTTGCAATAAATCATTGTATGTCTGATATATCAACACTTGCTCTGTCCAGGTAAGTGAAGTGAGGTTCACTCAGATGAATGGTTTGGCTGGTGATATTCTCCATCTCACCCAGGCATGTCAGAAGTGGCTCCTGCATGGCAGTGATAAAGAATAAATGTCTGGTAAAAACTAAGAGCAAAAAGCCCAAATGGCTTCTTCCAGAAGCAACCAGTGGCTGGTCCAGGCAAGTAATAAGAATTTATGATAACAGGCCAGGCATGCCAGTACCAGTGAGGACAATCATTTTGTCATGTTCTCCAAGCCCATGTGTTGACTGGAGAAAACAAGTCTTTCTGAAGAAGAGCCAGAGAAACAAAAGAAATTATTTACTCATTAATTAATGAGGAGTGCAAAGAAAGCATGGTAAGAATGTTGTTGAGAAGTTATTGTAATGGGAAACATAATAAGCTTTCTCTGGTTTTGGGAGTTAAAGACAGTCAGGAAGGAGCAAATGAGAACTTTATATTACAAAATGTACCAGCAGTTGGCTCTGGAACAGACCTGTAACACCTTGGTCATACAAAGAGTTTAGCTAAACTAGGGGACCATCTTTGGCAGGATGTTCTCTAAGGGTTTGTAAGAGCAGAGCTCCTGCTAGCACCTATCAAATGTGTCTTGTTCTACTCAGCACAAAGGTCAGAGAGAACCATTGTAGGGCTAAATCAATCTTGGCCACTTAAAGACTAGTTTAGAGAAATTTATGGTGTTAAATGCTATACTGGAAAAAAAAATTGTTTTGGTTTATTGGGAGTTTTTTGGTTTGTTGTTTTAGTTTTGTTGGGGTTTTTTTAGAGGATTTTTTTATTTCTGGTGCTTTTTTGTTATGTGTAATATGCGGAAATTTTTATTGTGTTAGAGCTACCACATCTGTGATCTAACTTTTACGTTGTAATAATGAAAATAGCCCTGTCTGTACAGTCTGTACAGTAGTGTATTTTTCTGTAAGTCACTTACTTCAGTTTATATTCTTCCAGAAACTGATGTGATGTCTCAAGCTGGTAAGAAACTATCTGAACCTTCACTTTCATTCTTTTTCCAACTGTTTCATTAACCAAAGCAGAATAAACACCCATATGGATTGCAGAAGTCCTCTAGGCTATTGGCCTACTGTTTTCATAATCTTATTTTTAAAGGTCAAAACATCCTGCAGTGTAACAGAGTTGAATGTGGGGAAAATGGCAGATCCTTAATATATCTAAAAGGCTGGAAGAATTGTACATTTTTCATCTGGGGAGAACAAGTTTTGAAAGCTAGCATCACGAGCAGATTTTACACTGAGCCTTTAAGGCCAGGCACACAATGTGCTACACTCTCTGCCTCATTTCACTAGTCCTTCCCCAGTACAAACTGTCTGCAAAACAACCTTTGTCCTTTTTTAGCAATGCTGGAGAAATCTCCCTCAGTCTGGAGCCTGCCACACTGGCGACATCCTGTGTCAGGATGTGACCTGCAGAGGGGCAGTGCTGTGCAGCACAGCTTTGGCAGCTGCCCCTGGCAGGCCATAGCTCAATGGCCTGTTGTCTCCCCAGCTGAATTTTATGAGAAGAGGAAAAGGCTCAGCAGGAGAAAACAGACAAATGAGAGGTCAAATATTTACAGCAGAGCTGTAAGACAAGAGGTCTGAAATCCCAAGGCAAGTGGTAACAGGGTGGCAGGGAAAACAAAACATGGGGTAAAGTACAAACACGCAATAATTCACTATAGATTGTCATGCAACACAATATCAAATATCATGATTTATAATGCCTATAATTTACAGGCCATACAAATTATGGTTCCCATCACTTTAGGTTTTTGCACACAGTTACAGAAATAGGCATTCAAACTTGTGGGACTCTAGGTTCCAGGCTATTATACAGGCTCTTGCCAAGTACTTGGTATAGGATTTCAAAAAGAAATCAATCAGTTATTGATAAGTTCTTTCTTCCAAATAAAAAACCCCATTAATTATGATTTGTATTTCTGTAAATATTTCTATGTAAGATATGTAAGAGATGAAATTAATATTTACTTTTAGTTTAGAAAATTTTAGTTTCAGAAAATTTTTAATTTGGAAATTTTTCAGGTTGATATGTGATGCATGAAAGCTGTAGTCATCATTTTTTTGTTGTTGCTGCTGCGAGACAAAATTTCTATGATATTTTTAAAGGCAACTAAAAAGAATAAAGCTACAAATTCTGTCTCCCAGAAGAGAAAACAAAAAAAAAATCTTATCATTTCATATTTGGGAAAAAAAAAGTACTCTGCTGGTTTCCAAACCAAAGAAACAAAATTGAATTTATATCCAACAAATCAAAGATTAGATTGGTAAAAAAAAAATTGAAAAGTGTTAAAACTACTATACCACTGAAGATATATATTTTCAAAATCTATCAAAATAACTCTAATCTTTACAGTGACGATTACATCTTATGTCCTATAATCTACATCTAAACTTAGCAATCAAACTTGATAGTCAACTTTTGTGTAAAGGAAAATGTAGGAAAAGGTACTTCCAGACTGAGAAAGCTTCTCACTAAATAAAAGTCAGCTAGATGAGGATCCCACACAAATCCAGCCCAATGGGCACCAACTGCAGAATAACTTTGGCTTTAATATTTACCTTGTCCAGGGAGATTGCTGGAATTCAGGTCCATGTAAAGAACCTTAGTAAAGAAGTTTTTTGCCTCTAAAAACCAAAATTTAAGCTACCACTGGAATGCAGAAATAAGAAAACATCTCTTTTTAATTATGTATTTACTCCTAAAAAACTTGGGCACTCCATCAGCATGGAAAGATCTTGAATGGAAGGAGTACTCAGAGCTGGTGGGCCCTTCCATCAATCTAAGGGTGAATCTTCCTCAGGGAAGTGCTACCCAGGAAATTCTCCCCTCTCCTCTTCTCTGCAAATCAGAAGTATTGATGATGATTTGGGTCACCTCTATGAAAAGCAAACATGAACTTTCCTTACCACTGCAAGATTATTGTATCTGCACACCGTGACTGACTCATCTGTATTCTGCGCTCATTCTTGAAGTTGAAAGAAAAACCAAAGCGTAATCATTAGCAGTTCTGCTTCATTAGCAGCACTTGAGAAATTTAAGATGACCTATTAGACAAAAATAGCTCCTTATAAAGACCAGCAACAGACCTTCTTTTTAACAGTTCAGTCAGGGAATGAAACAGTTCAGTCAGGGATTCAGTTTTCAGATAACTCTGATATTCTAAATATTAAAAAAAACCAAAAAAGCAACTAATAAAAAATGGAGTCTGATAATGTCCTTCTTTAAGACATGACATTTTCTCTGAAAGTTGTACTTTGGGAACAATTTCATATGTTCCAAACAACTATGCAGTTGATTCAAATAGGTTAGACTCCACCCAGATCCCAACTCTCTTTTGGGGAAAAATATTTAAAATGCCTTACATGAATTACAAATTAATTTGTTAGGTTGATTTTATTATGTAGTTCTGATTTTTATAACATTTTTCAAATAGATTGTTTACCAATATGGAGTGGAAGATTATTAGAGAAACAAGACACTGCAAAATAGGATCCAAATATGGATTACTTAAAAATAATTATGAGTATATTTTTCAAGCTTTCATAGTGCTTGGCTAAACTACCTGATACATACTAACAGATTCAGAGGAAAATGTAAAGTTTGGTTTTCAAAGAGGTAAGTTTTGAAACAAACACACCTATACACAACTTCCCCCCCAGCTAAAACCAACACAGCAGTTTGCCTCCTCCCTATTCCATTGTCAACCTCTGCTTTTTACTGACTGAAATGATTGCTTTGCAGAACTCATTATTTTGTAAGACAGCTTTAAAAGAAATATTATGTTCTCTATTTGCAGTTATGTCTGTACTAGCAAAGTAATTAAAGCAAGAGCTCAGATTTGAGTCCTCTGACTTGACCATCTATTGATAGAAGAGACTTGCCAGACTTTTAAATTAAACAAATATTACACTCCCAAAGAATTTACGTGCCAGGTTTGGGGATAAGCACATGCAAGGGATGGTTCCAAAAAATTATTTTGCCTGCCACCACTCTCTTTTGGAGGCTAACAAAGTTTAATTGTATGGTACAGACCATTGCACGCCAGCTGGCCTTGCTGCCAGAGACTGGGTTTCAGCCTGTTTAATTTATTGGTTAGACTAGCACACTTGTGAGGCAACATTGGTGAAAAGATTAATACTGTCATGTGAGTTCAAACTTTCCTGGCTGAAGATAAAAAAGGACACATAAGAATGCCTTTATTCAAAACCCACATTCTTTTCAATGGGTTGGTGACAGACTGAGTCTTCTCAAACCCTTACAAACAGTCTTACTGAAATTAAGGTATCTCTACTGTTTGCCTTAAGAGAAAAAAGTCTTTTAATCAGCAAGGAAATTTGAAAAGCTATAAAAAAAGAGATGTCCAAAAGATGTACAGTTCAAAGCTGTAACATTTTAACAAACTCTTAATTTTAACCCCAATGGGTGAATTAACAGAAGTCTTCCAAAAGTAAAAATTTCCTCTCACTTCTGTTCTTTACAGTGTGTCCTTGTTGCAGAGAGTGGTGGAGCTTACTTAGCACTGTGGGTCATGCAAGTTCATTTTGAAATTATAAGACAGAATCACTGAATCCATCAGGTTGGAAAAGACCTTTGAAATCATGGAGTCCAAACTGTGACCAAACACCACCATGTGTCAGCTAGACCATGGCACCAAGGGCCACATCCACAATTTCCTTAAGCACCCTCAGGGATGGTCACTCCACCATCTCCCTGGGCAGTCCATTCAAGTGTTCAATCACCTTCTCTGTGAAGAATTTCTTCCTAATTCCAAAGGAAGAAACCAAAAGCCTCCCCTGGTGCAGCTTAAGACTCTGTACTCTTGTTCTGTTGCTGGTTGCCTGGGAGAGGAGACCAGCCCCCTACATGTCTACAATATACTTTCAGTTATTTGTGGAGAGTAATTAATGAAGAGACAGCAAATAAAAAAATAGGAATTGTATATTATTTGAAAAAAAAAAGATTACCAGCATCTTCATCTCTTACTCGACATGGTCTAACTACTGGTAAGCTTACTTCCTTGTCCCTCCTTGTATATACATTTGAGAGAAAAATTCCAAATAAAAATATCCTGATGCTTACTATACATATGTTACCCATACAAAGCTTACAGGTTGTGTGGATGACAGTAAAATTTGGCTTTGGAAAATAAAGTACTTTATTTCCACAAAAATGTACATGAGAGGGTATAGTTTTCACTCAGCATTTAGGTTGTAATACAGCAAGTAATAATTTTGCCATTTGTTTTAAACTTGGTTATTTTTACAATTTTACTTTCATGGAAGGGTAATTTCTTACACAGGTAACGTAAAGACACAGAAGTGAAAATTGTTAGCTCTATAAACAAACTAAATAAGCCATAATTAGGTTTAAATTCTTCTCATACCCAAGGGATTTTGAAATAACACGTGCAAGACCTAAAGCGAGTAAGTAAAAATAAATAATTTAATAAGTCTTGCTTAACTTCCTCACAACATTTAACACCAAAAAGAATAATATGTCATGCTTAAACTGGCTGATTAATGATTGATACTTAACATTTTAAACCTGACTGAGTGATCTACCTGTGTTAAACAGCCTTTGTTGTGCTTTATTTCTTCTGGGCTGAAAAAAACTGTAAATTAACAAGTTTCTTAGAGAGCCAGAACACAGCTCAGAAGAGTTTATTAAGGTTGGATTAAATATTTTCCTTCATATTTATACATATACATCTATGACACTTAACATAAATAACAAAGAAAGCATATTTCATGCAGAACTCCTGGGAGGTGTTCAGTGGTTTAGTGCAGCCACAAGCAAGCTTCAGGAGAGTGACAATCAAGAAACCAGTGAAGCAGAACAAGGCATCTTTCTATAACATATCCATGTGTTATGTCTTAACCATATCAAGTTTTATTTATAGTAAGCGTTTGAAGATCATTTGGGGGCAGGAGGGGGAGTGTCTATAAGTTGGAGAGTTACACAGTACAATGTGTTCGAAAGTCCTTAAGGTTCCTGGCTCCACTGTAATTAAGCCCAGATTGTAGCATCCAGATCCATCTTTGGAACAGTGAGGATACAATTACAATTTGTACCTACAATTTGTACAGTTTAGGAGTTGGTTTGACCTTGAGCTCTGAGGGGAAAAGTGTAGAAAATGAGTGAAGTGCCAAATAGACTTATTGCTGCTTATGGTTCTTGATCTGTATTTTATACTATATATATTAACACCTTATTCTCTTGTGTGTGAGTGAGTATATTCCTGCTGCAGATCAGCTAAGAAATGTGTGTGGCTAACCTGATTGTAAGATAATCAATATAAGAGACAATCATTGTGAAGAACTGAAATGGAGGATGTGGTCAAATGTTACAGTGAAACGAGATTTACAGCAAAATTGCTGGTGTCACCTGGGAAGAAAGTGGGTTGAATTTGTCAAAGAATATGAGTGATAACAACTTTGAATAGACAGATTTTCTTGCATTATCATGCCTATAGCATATTCTAGATTATGCATCTTTTTTCTTTTTCTTGCCTATTCCTCTTCCATTTTCTGTAGTCCACAACCTGCAAGCAGATGACGGCCCACACCATGTCCCTCTTTGCCAGAACCACTTCTCAGGGTCAGGCCCTCTCCACCACCTTCTCTGAGCCAGAAGCTCTGCTCAGAAGAACCTTTTAGTCCTGGTATTCGATCAAACCACCCATATGACTTTTCAAAGAGACTTAGTAACTCCTTTTATTTTTATTCCAGACTCTCTGTCTCGTAACAATCCTGTCAGCAAAAAGCTTTATTGACTCCCACCAAATAGCAAGCAGAATTACACCTTAGATGTGAAATGATCCTGCAGACCAGTATTAGTTATTTCACTCTGCTTTTTCAACAATTACAATGGCTGAAACACTGAGTGAAGCTAAATTGAATCTGATGAGTTTTTAGCCTATCCTGAATTATTTGCTTCCTTTGTTATGATTAATAATAAAGGAGGTATAGTGTAAAATTATTTCAGGTATGTGATCCCCACCCTTTTAACACAGTAGTGATTACTCAGCAATTACTTTTAAATACAATTATGTGTGGAATGATAACTGAGAAAAAAATTGAGAACTAGAAACATAATATTTCTGAACTGTCTAACACAGAATCAGCCTCTTGATTTCTTAAAAATTTTGTTTGAACTTTCCTTTTGTGCAAAGTCTTCTGTGAGAAGCAGTTAAAGGAAACTTTGAACAACTTCAACATGAAAATAACTGCAATTTCATAATTTACCAAATTGTTAGTGAAAAGGTCTACCAATTTAGGAAACACTAGCTATAGATTTGTACTCTTTGTGTTTGACTGTCAGAGTTGCACATGAACTATAATTTATATATGTTTTTAAAAAATCTCTGAGAAGAACCAGAGGTTATCTGGCAAAGCTTCTGATGAGCTTGTTTTATGTTAAGAGCTGCCAGAGTAGCAACCATTAATGAAAATATTGATTTCCTTAGAACATACAAAACAATGTTTTATTTTCAAATGGTCTTATAATTTTCTTCTTTTCTTTGGTATAAATAATCATATTTCATATAAAAATTAATCTATAGTTCACATAATTTTGATTAAATAATTTATATTTTGATCTCTCCCTTACCTTCTCCACTCTCGGTAATCTTTTGTCAGACCTAGGTTCCTCAGTCCTTTTTTACAGAAAGGTCCATTAGAAATCTAATACAGAGACTGATGATGAAGGCTGTGAGTGGGGCTTTAAAGTCTAAACACCTCATCACTTCAATAATGTGGTTAGCCTTTGAAGCTTTATTAGGCCTGAGACAGTGTCTGATCACTTTCACAGTTTTCCTACTTGGCAGCCATTGACTGTTAACACATAATTGAAACAGTTACTTAAGAAACTTGTATTTTATTGGTTTAAACGGTTTTCAACACACCAGGATTAGAGTATGATTATAGATTAAAGGAGCTCAACTATTTTTTACTGAATATTTTTTCTCCATTCGATGAATTATTCCTCAGTAATAAGTTAGAGCAACAAAATCTATTTTTTAAAATATTTAAATGACAAACAAGAAAAATTAATTGAATGTTGATTTGGGTATATCACAGAGTAACAAACAAGTATTTAAAATGGAACATCTCAGCCATGTAATGGCCTCCTATCAGCAATATACTAGGGCGGCTGACAGAGACATCAAGACTTATTAAAATCATCTTTTGAAGTTTCTTAGGCAACTTTATTGTCCTGAACATTGAAAAAACTGTCATTTGTATGAGGAAAATATGTTGAATATAAAAGAAAATCCAAAAAGAAAAGAAAAGAAAATGATAACCAGAAAAATATGCAGGACCTGAAATTTTTCAACCACTTTCACCTTGTACAGCATAAAAGTAAAAATAGAAAATCTGCATTGGTGTCATTCATCATAATTGCACTGAAGCTGGGGGATTTACAGTCACTGGCTTTAGGTTTTGGATCTCTACTCTACAGCTCTCATTCCACTTGTCTTCATGCTCACACCAATCCTCCCAAATCTTCCTCTTACGCATTCCTGCTTACAATGAAAAGTGGTAGAAAACTTTCACTTTACATGATGACCAGATTCTGCAGACACTAGCACCTAAATAATTTTTGCTGCTCAGAGAAACTGAATACAGGATCAGGACAGAATAATCTAGAAAAACATTTTCAAGCATTTGTGTTTTTCTTTCTCTTTTTTTTTTTCTGAAGAGACTGGACCTCATTTTTCTGTAGACACTGATAACCTTAAAGGACACCTACTGCCTATCTTTAACATAATACATTCAAGATCAGAATCTGGATGAAAGATTCCATATACAATACTGCAGTGGCAGAAAACCTAAAAAACCACCTTCATAATAAAAAACAATGTACAAGATGCTTTTTTTACAATTAATATTTCACAGAATAATTTTTTTCAGGTTCAGAGTTTCTGAGTTCTTTTTCCTAATGGCAATTAAAACTATAAACCTATCCATATTCTCAAATAGAAGGTGTTCTTCATTTTTGGACTTCCACTCTGAAAAATAGTGGGTTTCACAAAACCACACATATACATATATTTTACCTACACTGATAAGCTAGTGGCAACAGATGTTGCAATATTGCAGGATATAGCAGTGAAGAATACAATCTTATCTTTAATTCTCTTGCCTAATCAAACACACAGAACCTTTGTCTTGTAAACATAAATCTAACATTGTCTGCTGAAGCAAGAGAATGTGTGAAAATCTATTTGCTGGTAATAGCATTAGAACATGTGCAAGTGCACATGGGCCATAAAGGGCAGCTTAAATTTATATATTCCATAATAACCAGGGTAAAAAAGCAGCATTATTAACATGCAAAACCTTTTCTACAAATGGAAGTGAAGAAACAGTAAAGCTTAGATATACATATCACAGTCAATAATCCCAAACATGTAATTTTTGCCTTACCATAGTTTCATTATATGGATATTTTGGTCTATAATTAATGCAGCAGGAGTGAAAATAAGCAACGAAATGGAGATGATTAACAAAACCTACAACAATATGCAGATAGTATAAATGCTTAATGAAAAGTAGCTTTTAAAAAGGCTTCACTAAAGACATTAGAATGGTATTTCTCTCAGAATTTGTGTAAAAAATGTTTTGTTATCTCTTTAAAACTCTTAAACATCCCCAAGACAGTAATATCTCTCCACAAAAGTTAATTGAAAGTGTAGTATGGCTCATTCCCCATGTCATAATATTCACTAAGATGGCTAAAAAGCTGAAGAGGAAGCAATTTTCTTCTTTGCATCTTTTGATAATATGCTGATGAGTCTTCTTTCTTCCAAAGTGAAAACCAAATTTTTTCCTTTCTTGGGAGATAAACAGGGATATTTAATGTTGCTTAAGAGAACACCAGATTTCTACGATATGGATTGCCTTAAGTTCATCTTCTATCAATTTATCAGACATGATAAAGTTAATCCTATCATTGTCACATAATTCTGTTTTGAAAGGTAAGTCAATCTTCAGTGCTGAACACATTGTACTGCTCAACAGTTCTCAGAGAAACCTTCTAGGCCAAGTGTTGTGTGAGGATAACAGCCTATCAAGTTCCCATGGATACTCATAACGCATGAGGACCCAAAGGTCGATGGGTCATGAGAAAAAAGAGTTACCAACCTGAAGAGTACGGCTGCTAAATCTGTGAAAGGTTCCCAAGAACAGCCGTGGTGCATGAGTGGCTGGAGGTCATGAGGGCATGAGAATTTGGGGGGTTCCTGCACAGTGAAGTCCACCCTTAGAGCCCACCAACTCCTCTCTAACTAGGGCTCACATATTACACGTAAACACATTACAACTGGATTAGCTCTTCCGCAACATCTGGATGCCAACTAAGTCTCAACCAACCACCGTGGCCTAGAAATGCCACCTCCGGAAAAATAAGCTATCTACTATGTGCTTATCATGGAAATGTCCTTCTCTTAAACAGACAACATAATTTTGACAATGTATATGAAACATTTTTCAGAGCAAATGCATATAGTATAAGGAGCCATAAGCTCTGAAGAAATCACTGAATAAGTCAAGTGTTATCTTTCCAAGAAAAGATGAACATCCAAAACCAAAACTTTCTCATAAAGCACATACCTTTGAGTATCCCCATAGAAATTTGCTTCATCATTTACTCATAGAGCAAGTATATCTGAAGCACCTAAAAATGTTACCAAGAGTTAAAGACTAATTTGCCAAATTCAGAGAAGAATTTGATTTAGAGACATGAAGTCAGCCCTCCTTGTCACCATGACCTTTCTGGATGGACACAGTGCTCTGGGCTGGTCATGGTAACCATAGTACTTCCAGCACTGCTTCCTCACTGGGTTCTGTGAGATGGGGCTTTCATAATGGAGGGCCCAGACTTCCTGTTCCCAACCTCAGCTCACTTGGCTGCACCCTAACCATAAAACCTGTTAGGAAAAGAAACTGGGGAGCATGCCTTTGGACAATAGGAATTGACTATTGCAAGGCTGTTTTAGGTAACTAAACACAGATGAGAGTGAACAGTCACCTCAATCTCAGTGGGGTCCTCGGATGGAAGCCAGATGACTTCCCTCTTTTTCAAGGACAAAAGTTATTGCACATGATATTGCCTTGAGAATCTAATACAGTACTTTGGAAAAAGACTTGAGGTGGATGCAGGTGTTCTCTACATCATCCATGTTAAATATCAGCTGCCAGATGCAGCTTTTATTTATTAACATTGTTTATGTTGAGCTGAAATAGTGTTAAGGATATGTCCACAAGTTTAAAATGACAAAAAATTCTTGTCACGTGGCAGTCAATTGAAAGGTCAGTGTTACTTGAGTACAGAAGTCTTAGGTCATTAATATATTTCAAATCTTTTACAGTTTCACTTGGTTCAATAGCAAAGCCTGTAAAGGCCTAAATGTCCATAAGAACTTAAGATCTCTGGAACAGTATGGTATTTTTTATTTTGTGAAAATAATCTCAGAGAAGAAATGATGCTACAGTTTATACATCTTCCAAATTTAACCAGTCATATCCTAACTGGAAGTTTCTTTCCCTCTTTCATGTATGTATGATATGTGTTCAACATTAATAAAGACCATTATCCCGAGAAGTCTCTTATAAGTTTGACAATGCAAAGAAACTAACACTTCTCTAAATTAATTCTGGTGTGTAAAATATTTTTATAACATTTTTTATAACAATTGTAAGATTCAAAAATAGGGATTTTTTTCTTCATTCCAACCAAAAGTAATGCAGGTAATTTTGCTATTTCCATAATTTTATGCTTAAGAAATACTTTTTATGAGTTGTGACTACCAAAATGTCTGTCTCTAGTAATAAGTAAGTTTTAACTCCTTTCGGAAGAGAAAGTCTTCCTGAAAATTAAACTGGAAAGGTGACACCTTTCATGTAAATGTGTGAATGCTGATCATCCTGCTTTTCTGAATACCCTATTCCTACACAATAGTCACAAACTGACTGTACTCTTCTGTGTCTGTCCCTCACAGTCTGAGACAATAGTTGCAGTTTTAAAGTATAAGATCAAATCATAGAGAGGCATGCTTATTAATACTATGCCTGTCATAAGTCAGCTCTTTCTTTATGAAAATTGATAGTTGATAGTTGTTGATAGTACATAAATTCTTTGTATGGAAGACAAATACTACAAAGTTTTGTAAGTTTTAAGAACGTGTTTTAGAAATGTGGTCATAATGTAGTTCTCCTTCTAGAGTAGGCTCTTAAGGCCATTAAGGGACTATATATTCCAGGAATAAGAGAAATCTCTTTTTTATCTTTTGAAATAACTAGTTATATTTTTAAGAGGGAAGACTATAAGTCTCATATCAAAGTATGAAATCTCCTTGCAATATGCACTTTCACTTTCTGATTACAAATTACTCTTTCTTTTCCTGGTGGAATGGAGGAATCACTACTACCTTAAAAAGTGGTTCACCAAACACAACCTCTCAGATTTCCTGGAGAAACTTTGTAGGTGCTTGGACCTATACCTGACCTCTGAAGCATTTCCATTACTCTGCCCCATGGTAGTGGGCGCTTTCACCAGGGAACACTCCATCTGGGAGAAAGATCCTGCTTTATGTACAGTAAGGAATGGATTAAATGAAAACTGAGAAGAAGAGCAGAGAAATTAATGAAGATGCTTTAAAAAAATATATAATAAAAACCAGATACTCTATTTATTGTCTGCTTGAATGAGAGAGAATTTGATGGACTGAAGGGCTTAGTTGCCTACAGATGAATAGTCAGAGCTGTGCAGTCTGGGGTTACCTTCCGTGCTGGCGTAAAATACCAGGGGCTGGATTGCCAGGAATGTCTATACTTGTCTCTCTCATCAGCACCAAACTACAAAGTATTATCTTTCACCAAGTGAGTGGTAACAACTATGTGCCTGAGAACTCTTTTGAATGATTCATTTCCTTGATTCCACACCTGGCTTAGAGACTAGGACGAAGAAAGAATTTCTCTCTTTCTCATGATCTGACATGTCCTAACCCTGTCAAGCCTTTGGTAGTTCTCACCTTTCCTCATGCCAGGTCACAGAATCACAGAATTGGTGAAGTTAGAAGGGATCACAGTGGATCATCTGGTCCAATCTCCCTGCTCAAGCAGGGTCATCCCTGAACACTGAACAGAATTTAATCCAGACAGTTCTTGGGTATCTTCAGTGAGGGAGACATGAAAACCTCTTTGGACAGCCTGCTTCAGTGCTCAGTCCTCAGAACTTAATCACATCCTGACGATCTCTTCTATTCACAGTTTACAAAAACAAGATTAAATCTTTTAGCAGAAAGTTTGTGGCTATAAAATGATCTTTTTACTTATGTTCCTTCTCTTCAGCCAAGTTACTAGGCTATTTTATGATACCAAATGGAGATATTGTTTTGGCTTCCACCACCACCTAGTGCAATGCAGTGTAACAAGGAAGTAATAAACTCAGTGGACTGAGTCTGGCTGAAGGCACAAAGAAACTCTTTTCTAGCATCAATTCTGTCTTGAATTCTCATAAAAGATAAAGAGAAAAAACAGGAGTTGCTAAGTCCCTACCTTGGGAATGAAAGCTACTTTTCATAGCATGCAGAAAACTAGAAGAAGTAAGCATCTGACCAGGTTGTGATTACCACCAAGACAGAGTAGTTATTTGAACATGCTGTCAGTAAAAAACATGACAGAAAATCAGTTTTCACCACTGTGGCAAATTCTTGCATCCTTAGCAATAGCAATGGCATGGTGTAGAAATTGTTAAATTAGGTGTTTAAAAAATGGCAATAAGGTTCATATTTCAGTCTCATCTGAGACAGACCAATTTTTGAATGGAAGAGATCTTTCTGTGTGACGGTACAAAAGAATCTCTCCCAGAGTCCTGGCAGTATTAAGATGGGGGAATTTTAGTCATTTAAACTAAACCAGTTTAATCTGGTTAACTCCAGGTTTATGAATTTAACCAAATTTTCCCAAACTTTCTGTCTGACATTGTTTTTCTATGTATACATTATATTAGAGCAATATCTAGGAGTAACAAACCACTTGTCACTAGAAAATTAAATCCACAGCTGCCTTTGTGTGTTTGCCCCCTGTGACTAAGGCAAGGAATGCATATATCTCGCTCCATATGAAGTGATCAAATATTTTTTATATAACCAAGGACATGATGATTTCAAAACATGAGCTTTCCTTTTGCATTCAGTAATAAAGGAGTGACATTTTTACCCTCCTAAGCCAATCATCTTTCCTGTTCTGTGTAACTTTGAAATACACATTATTTTAGCAAAATAAATTTGAATATTGAAGAATTTGTTAGGTAACTTACAAGTAAAAACTGTTGATAAAAAGATACATATCATAAAGTGGGCAATAAAAGTGAAGCCAGAAAATTTGTCTTTGTCAGCCTTTTGTTATGAGAGGAGAAAAGAGTAGCTGAAACCCTTCAAAATTCTTCGAAATGGAAATAAGCAGATGTATATGTTCAGTCCTTGAGTCCATAAAATTCTATGGTTTTCAATCTTCCAATTCCTGAATGAAGAAAGAACTACTTAGCTTATTCACATAACCCTTGCAAAGGTTTTCAAATCACAGTATATGTGGAAAATGTATTTTAAGTCAAAATTTCAAGTATGAATTCTTGGGATTTGGTCTGAATGCCAGGGTCCTGACCTTTAACACTTCCTAGACCAAAAGGGAAACTATAACAAATATGTGTCAAAAGGTGATGACTCTTCTCTCTGTCATCTTAAGTAACTTAGCAGTATCCGTGCCCTCCCAAGCACAAGCATCATTGCATCAATAACAAGTGATGTCCAGATGAAGCAAGCAAATCTTTAACTAATTAAGAATTAATCTGTTTCATATTGTTCACTATTTCATTACTTTCTATTTGGTGAATGCTATTGAGATCCTTCATAATTTTTGCTCATTCTGGAACTGATACCTAAAAAATAATCATAGAAACCTATTTTTGATCATCATAGCATTTACAACAATGAGAATTACCAGTTGCTCTGTTAAAAATAAAGAAAATACATCTGCTTTCATTCTAGGCTGCTATTAATGTAATACAGATGACAAGTAAAGTACTTACACATAGAATACAGTCCTGCCTGAACAAACTGGTGAAGAAATCTGTAGGAAAATTCCACAACTGGCTAAAAAATATGGAAGCTAGGTCAGTTAAGAAATTTGTATAAATTAAATGCACATCTGAAATAGATAATGTCACATTATTAGTGTAGATAAAGTATTTTCCTTTTTGAGGTGACTATATGAAAATAAAGGGGTTTGCCACACCTAAGAGCAATTAAACTCCAGTGCTGTTTTTTCTTTTTCCTAGAACAATGTCAAGAGATAAGAAAATGGATTAAAAAGCAGATCACTCTTTGTTTTTTTTACAGTGTGACAGAAAGTGCAACAAAAGTACTGAAAACTTATACAGGAAAAAAATACAGTGAGTAGATGCTAATGGCCTTGAACTCAATTTTGACAAAGCTAGAGAAAAGGCTCTGCCGTAAGAACATAATGCTTAGTGCAATGTAGGGAATCTATAAAAAATGCAGAATATCAGGAACATGGTGTCAAATCTTTACTTTAAGACTACAAAGAAGCAGCCAACAGATCAGTAGCATTCATAAGCACTTTTCTGATAAATCCTAGAAATAAAATAATGTCTTCTCAGTTAAGCCTCTAATCTATAAATATTTTACCAAAAAAAGGTCTTCCATTTTCCCTGGGTACAACAGAATCCAAAAAAAATTGCAAAGACGACTGAGTCCATTTTGAAAAAATAACAGTTTGATATCATAAATCGCATTGCAACTAAACCTTTTTATTCATTATCATGTGATTGCTTGTGGGAGAAGGGAAGAAACACAAAAAATGTCATTTTAGGAGTGAAAGGGAGTAAAATAAGCAGAAATTGCATAGAACTACTGTCAATCATGCAGTTACAAAACCAGCCATTCTACTGTACTTGAGTTTGGCTAGTCTTTTCCTTATGAGTGGTTAGTAACTCTATCTAATCATGATTTTCCTCCCAGTGACAGCTCTCAAGTCCGGTCCCCTTCCTTTTTTTGCTAACAGGTACAGCATTTTTGCCTGCTTCTAAGGAGATTTTTCCTAATTGAGAGGAAGAGACAGGTTGAGGTACTGCTGACAAAGGATTGAAATCATATTCTGCTGTACACAGAAATATATGTACATATTTAATCTTAGGAGTGATTCCATAATTCCCAATGTTTACAAGTGTCCAGCTATCATGTGTGAAGCAGAAGTTACATATCAGCTTGCTTTCACTCATCATAGTTTATAAAACTATAAAAAAACCACTACAGACAAGACTTCATCAAAGATAATTAATGAATTCTATGAGGAATGACAAGATAGCCAACATCACTCTCATATTTGTGCATAACACAATAGATAAGATTTCATATTAGAATTTCTGGCCAGCTTAGATGCCATGCCTCATTTCCTTTAATAAATAAAAGTACCCATGCAAAAAAAAAAAAAAAATAGAGAGAGATTCATGATAATTAGAGACTAATTTGACTCATTAAACTTGTGAAGAAGTTTAAAAGTTATTAATGGATCATTTGCAAACTCTTTTCTATACCACAGAAAAAATTGCTGGCATTTTATGTCCCATTTTAATACCATTGTCCCAATGTTCTTCATCACTATCAGTAAGTGCAAAAACACTGAAAAATATCCTTCTGATTGTAATTTAACACCTTTTTCAAAACAACTATGAAAAAATTCATTAATATCTTCAAAAAAAACTTGACACCTTTTGAAAGAAAAGACAAAAAAAGTCCAAATCTGACAGTCGTATGTCATAAAATGTTATCGGACAATTCAGTTGGAAGCTTTCATTGCTCCTTTCTTTGTATTGCAATGCCCCCTGCAGGTATAACAGATCCTCTGTTTCTCCATAGCATTTTCTTTAGCCCTTTGAAAAAGCATCTCATCTGACATACCCATGATTTCCAAAATCCTTGCTAATTGTGAAATATTGTTTGAATCACAGGAAATAAAAAAGCCAAAACAACAACAACAACAAGAAAAAAACCAAAACCCAAACCAAAACAAACCTAAAACAACATAATGTAGAAAACAGGAGAATAAGGAGAATAAAGGAAAAAGAGAAACCCACTGACTATGTGATTACCATTATCCTGCAGAAGATACTGTGACAAATAGCAGGTGCTCATCCCTCTTTGACAGGTTTCAGACAGTCAGAAAGACGGAGGACACATGAACCCCTGACACCCAGGTGTGGGCCTGGTGCCCCTCAGCAGCAGCTGTGGTTGGTATGATCAGAGTGACTGCTGGTCTGTCCCAAGTGCACTGTTAAAACTAGGCGATTTAAGGATTTGTGGTAATTGTTCACAGACCAGGAGCTTGACTAAGGAAGCATGTCATAAAAAGAGAAAGCAGGGAGATTTCACAGTTGTTGGCAGGTAATATTTGATTAGTTAAGTGTCATGTTTCCTACCTGTTCAATTCTGCAAATATATTAAATAGAAGTTCTAAGAAGTAATTATAACATACTGACAACAGAAAGGGCACAGTTGAAAAATTTTCATTCTGATAAGTCAAATGTGCTGATTTGTTGCTTACAAACAGCTTGAGAGCTGTTTCATTCCATAAACTGAAGAGGAAAGGAGCTTAACTATGTTTCTTTAAAAAAAAACTGCAAAAAAATGCAGTATGTCTGAGTGAAATTAGCCTAAAGGCAGCTGCCCTCATTCTTTCTGACTGAAAATGCTAAAAATTAATCAAACACCCCAGAAAATGTTTCACTCCAGCTTTATAAGTACAGAATATCAAGACTGAGCAGCTACAAGATAACAACT
The DNA here is from genome assembly GCF_012460135.2 of Molothrus ater. Lineage (NCBI taxonomy): Eukaryota > Metazoa > Chordata > Aves > Passeriformes > Icteridae > Molothrus > Molothrus ater. The sequence goes on from NC_050479.2 coordinate 21,641,586, forward strand.
GGAAAAAGAACAAGTCTTGCTCTAGTATGATAAAAGACCATCAGCCTTTTGGAGTTTGTTAATTTCTTAAAAATTAGAAATCTAGTACCATATTAACTTTTCCTTGGCTTAACTTATAATTATACAAATTTTTTATTCAAAGTAGAAAGGCAGAGAAAACTGAGACTTTGGTAAAGGTATACTCATACCCTTTCAGAACACCAGTGATGTAGCCCTGAGCTCATATGTTCCAGTAAACCAGCTTTCCTTCCTTTTAGTCCAGTCTTGCACTGTATCATACCCAGATCAATTTCTGACATCAAAAATTAAATAACTACTATTATTTCTGCTCTTAGTTGACCTTCTTATTGAGGGAAATTTTTTTAGACAGATACTTATTAAATGCTACAACTTAATCTCAGTTCTTTTTTTCTTCAAAGTTTTGTTCTCTTTTGTCTCTAAAATTTATAGTGTCTTTAAAATTTTTCCATTTTACACATTAGAAATTAGGCGGACTGGGATTAATTTTACAGAAAAGGAAAATACAATGGCAATATTCAAAACTGCAATCAAATTTATCCCAGAATACTAGCACACAGTTTGAGCTATTTCAGAAGCAGAATAAAATGATTGAGGGATATCCCATCTGAGGATTTTTGACTCATAGATGGAAAAATAATACACAAGTTTCTTCATTTTGCACAACTCAAGATTAGAAGATAAGAATGATTTCCTCCTGGATTCACCATATTGGAAAGCGTAAATATCCAGAAACTGTCAAAATACAATCTGTTAATCTCAATTTAAAATGCAATAAATCAGACTCTAAAGGATGATAAGCAAAAACCTTTTGTAGAAAAGGCTCAAAGAGAGAAGAACTAAGATTACCTTAAGTCAAAAGGGTAATTACTTCAAGTAAAAAAGGCAATATGAAAAAAAAAGATTTTTGCCCCAGACAGTGGCAAGAATGGCACAGATTTTTTGCTGAACAAGCTTAACCTTTTTGTAGTGCAAAGCCTGTATGGCCACATGATGAATTTACAGTGTTTCAGCATGTGACAATTTGCACTTCAGAAACTTCCAGAAGGACACATATAATCCGAATGTGGGACTGTTATAATCAAAGCTACTCAAACCAGTATGTATGTCAGACATACAGATGAAGGCAACTATGAGATTGTAACTAAACACCAACTGGAAAAGGCCATCTTCCTTTTAGATGATCTAACTCCAATGAAAATATCAGTCAGGATATACACTGATTTAAACAGAGAGGTATCACTACCTCTTGTCCGTGAAGGTCTCATCCAGGTTAAACACTACAGGCAAAAAGTTGGAAATTGGATCACTATCAAAAGTGAAAAAATACTAAAAAGGATGACTGCCTTAGAGTTAGAGTAAAATACCCCAATATGAAGCCATATTCAGAAATCATGCACTTATAACACATTGATGCCAAAAGTCATCAGGAGCTGTCTACAGCATTTAAAACTGTTATAAAAGAGTAAATTGTACTGAAAGTACTATGATATTTTAACATGTGTTTTTAAGGAAAGAAATATTTTTAGTTTGATTTCACCTCTAAGAATTCCTGCACTCTGAAGTTATTCTATAGTTCCTGAAGTTCTCTGGTCTCCCCCAGGCTTTACAGAGGGACAAGCCCTGCCCCGGTATGGGGAGGGTCTGGGCTGAGAAGTGAGAAGTCCTGGTTCATGGGCAGACCTCATTGCTCCTGCTTAGGATTCAAACAAGCAGCATCAGAGACTTGTCATTTGATGGCAGCTCCAGCTGCTTGCTGCCACATGGAACCTGGATTCAGGAAGTCTTGACCCTTTCCCTGCACAACAGTGGAAAACTGTGATATCCTTTATGCATTAGCTATGAAGCCTGTGCAAAGGCTCCTGAGGATACATAGCAAGAAATTATAGTCAGACAGCACTGACATGCAAAGACACCAGAATTTCTCAAACAATTCTTTTTTACCTACAGGAGATAAACCATTCAAATGACTAATTCCTTAGAAAAATTCTCAGGATGGCAGTTCTGGTAGTATAGAGTGGCCTCCCACCAAGTGATTTCATAGTTAGATAATGTTCTTAATTCTAAACCCAGCTCTTCCCCATCTGGAACAGATTTCAACTCAGATGAGCTTACCATCACTTAGCTATTTCAGGATAGGTATATTTCCACAATTTCTGTTGGTGCTAATCTATTTAAATGTCTATTCAATTAATTCACATTTCAAACTCACATAAGTGAGATCAAAAATAATATGACTAAACAAGAATTTTTATGTCTAAAATTCACATCCTAGAAATATTTATAAAACCATATCAAAACAAGTTAATTCATGGATGCAGAATGTTCTTTTATCCTTTTCATACAATTCTGATTTAAACTCTCATACCTTCATCATCCCTATATTCCTCAACAGGAAGCTTACCCCTTGTTTCAGGATATACTAAGTCAGGCAGAAAACTAGATAATATTTTCTCAAAATCCCTGCCTATAAATCTTGATCCACTGGTAGATAGAATTATCAAAATAATCACTTAGTTCACCTTTACCTTTCATGAAAATTTAGTGAAATCTGTCAGAAAATATTACTACAGCAGTCTTGGTTCAAAAAGGTATTTCAGATTTCCAGATTCAGATTCAACTTGCCATTTTTTGAGCCATGTAACCATTAGGTAGTTTAAAGCAAACATTATTAAACTGGTGATATTTCAAGATTTTTTTTACCCCACTAAATTTCTTTGAGTATGGTAATGGTTATTATCTTGGAGTCATGGTTGGGAAGTGGAGGACATACACAAATCATTCAGCACGTGAACTTTAGTCAGGTTGCTTTGAAGGACAGAAATATCACATCTACTTTGCTCTCTTTTTAAACTCTTTTTTGCATGACTATGTTGTATTTATGCATGTGTCATACTAGAATTACTAGAATATTCCTAGAACTTCAAGTAATTTAACCAGATAATTACTATAAATCTGCAGTCATTTTTTGAGACTGGTGGTAGATACTTAAGAAAGGTCATGCAAACTCATCATATTTATGGCTTCACTCTATCATAGAGTACAAATCAAATCTCACTTTTATGTACTACAGGAATGTAAAAAAGTTTTAATTAACAAGTTTTTGCCTTATGCCAATATTTTTCAATAGTTTTAATGATGCTGCCAATTATCAATACAATAATGACCTTTACACATTTTACAGTGATGGAGATTATATTAGCTAGTAAGGTTAAAATATAAAAGCATAAAATATGAAGTAAAATATAGAGCTGAAGCAACAATGGAGCCACAGAAGAGACAAATCTGATATTTTAAAAAATTGACCAACACCATACACATCAAAACAGATCAAAATATGAATTGGTAATGGGAAGATTTTCTCTTCTCTTGCCTCCTGCCTACAGAAATTCTTATTCAGTTGCTCAAAGTCCTTTTCTATTTCCCTGCTCAGTATTTTTTCTCGTCTTGCACAGAGTTTGCCACATTTTCCGGTGAGCAGGTTATTTTTTAGATAAAAAAGAATATTTTGTCACAGCAAATCAACAGATACCTTTCTTCTCGCAGTCTCATGCTGTCTCAGGCAGAAAAGATGATGTTTCAGGTAAATGCCAATGACAGTGTAATTAATAGTATCTGAAGAGAGTAAAAAGAGATTATGTGCACTTGAGGTGAGTTACATGGTGTAAGAGAGGACATGTCCCTTCAGTTGCTAAATACCATTTGTGAGCCCTTTGAGGCTCTCTGGACTCATCACACACAGCCAAATGGAAATAAAAAGCTGAAGGGGAACTTCCCACATGGAGAGGAGATAATAGGTCAAAGGAAGATTAAAAATCTCCCCACGAGAAGCTGAAGCAATCATTTATGTCCTCATTCAGGATTCTGTCTTTTACCTCAATTACTTTTTTTTTTAAATTTTTTCAAAGTTCAAATTCCCGTCTAAGTACAGGAATCAAAGTCTTACCTGTTTTTTTTAGCTTTTTATGCATAGAAATAGAAAACAGAGCTGAAAATGCTTTAATATGTCTTGAGAACTCTATTTTATTATCCAAACATTTTTTTATGTCTACAAACTCAGCTATGACCTTTTGATTTTGAATCAGGAGGTACAATGAATTAATGAGGCCTAACTAATTCATTCTATACTCACACCATTAGTTTATTTAGATTAATTTTCTTTACTGTTCTCCTGTTCTCCTAAGCTTAACAATGGCTAATAAATCGATAGAAGGCATATTACAAAAAACAAACTGAGTGATGATTCGCCTAATGAGTCACCAAAAGACAAATGCTATTACAAAAAGCACTAACAACATATCATGCTAAATGTAGTAGATGCATGGGAAATACTTATGTACAGATATGATGTAAGCACAGTTATTATCATTGCTACTATATATATAGTATATATAGTATATATACTTTCAACAGTTTTAACATCTAAAATATAAAGAAGGCAAGATAAAACAATGGAAAGATGAGATAGCAGCTCAAAAGAAGAGAGATGGCAATAAGATTAAAAAAACTACATGAAAAAATATTAACTCCTGCTAACTGAATATACAACAGATTATGCAATACAGGGAAGTTATTGTTAGTATTAAGATTCTGAAATCTTTACCAAGCCAAATCTTTACCTATAAAAATTATTTTTGCAAAGTTAGTACATGACTGTGGGGAAAAAAAAGATAATTTCATATGGAATCAGGCAAAAATGTGGCAGCTTATCAATCTCCTAAAGCTGAAATATTACAGACTGTGAAAGATGCAAAAAAACCTTAAGTGCTTGCATATCAAATGGAAACTAATGGTAGCCTACACATCAATACTGATGATTAAGTCCTCTCACTGTTTACAAACACACCTCTTCTCATCCCTATGCTGACCTCAAGTTGCTTGTATTTAACAGAAGAAACACCAAATTAACATTTCCAAAAGGATTTTCAGAGCAACGAAATCATAGAATCATGGGCTGGTTTGGGTTACAAAAAGCCCTTAAAAACTACCTAGTTCCAACCCCCCTGCCTCAGGCAAGAACAGCTTCCACTAGACCAGGTTGCTCAGGGCCCCATCCAAACTGGCCCTGAACACTTCCAGGGTGGAGCATCCACATTTTTTGGGCAAACTCTTCATGGGCACAGCAGCTGTGAACCTGAACACAGGCATCCCCAAAGGCTGTGACAAGAGGAAAAACATGAAATGCAAAAGTAGACACTTTAAATTAAGTGTTAGGAAATGAAAGGAGACAAATTGTGAGCAGATGGAGTGATTTAAAAGCACTGAGCCATTCCCTTTCTATATTGTCCATTTTCTGACTGAGTTTTCTATTTAATGGATGGTTTCAGGTTTTGCTCTCTGGCTTCCAGACAGTAATTCATCTCACCTCAGAATTTCTACTAATGGCAGACTCAGCATTTGGCAGCCAAAAAGAGTCTAAAGCATTGCCAGGACAGAGGTTCCTTTTGCAAAACTTCAATCATTTACCTCTGAGGTGGTCTTCTCAGACCTTCCTCAATGTCAATAAAGAAAAATAAGCAGTTTTAGAGAATGATGCATCTAACATATTTCAAAAATGTACTCTGTGCTGAAATTAATTCCTTTCCAAAAGTGTCTTTTTCTCTTTGCTGACCGTTGAAGCAGCTTAGAATGACTAGCTCAAATACCCATGTCTAGACTGTATCCCACGCCTGCATTCCTTTGACAAATCCCACCCAAGATGTCAAAAAGTAAGAGGGAAAATATCAAATTGTCTGGTTATATGAGAAGAAACAAGGAAAAAAAAATTCTGGGCCCTTTAATGAGCTATATGAACATTTGTAGAAAGTAACTCAATATCAAATAACATGCATACCTTTGGGATGCAAACCCCCTCTTTATTTGTGGGCTATTAAAGAACCAAGAGCAATTCCAGATTGCCTGAAAAAAAATATTAATTCTCAATTAGATATGTGGCTTCAGCTATGATAAAAGCAAGAAAAACAGAAAAAAAAAAAGAAAAAGAACAAAAGTGCAAACACACTACCCCTGCTGTGATTGTTCTCTATTTTATTAAATATTGAATGCAACCTGCATTCAATAGATCATAAGATTACTAGGAAAATTCTAAATTTTCAACATATGACAAAAATCTGCTTTATATTTGCATATTTATAATGATTCCTTGAAGTTTTTAATTGATTTTTTTTCCCAATGAATCTCTTGGCAATATTGAACCTCTGTTTTGTTTTGTGGTTTCATTTATTTGGTTGCTTTTTGAAGGCTTCTTGACTTCTTGGCTGGATTAAGTGTCACCAGTCTCACTCTAAAACCATTTTTTTTTTTTTTTAATCTGGGAGCACATATTTTCCTTTGAACTGAATTTTTGGGGGGTAAAATTCCCACAAATGCTTTAACTGTCAACTTTGGTGTCCTGTAATCATGTCTCTTTGTGTTCCTGTTTGGACACCTTAGTCAAGCACAAAGTGATTCTGTGAGCAGGACATAGAAGTTTAAAAATTATTTATTGGTTATCACATTCAAATGATCACTACTAGGTTATGCATGAATGTGCTCACCAACTTTTACAAGACACAAGCAGAATCTCTGCTAGCCAGGCAGGCAAAAGATGAAAGATGAAAGGGCAGCTCCTACAGCTCTCTGGAGCACAGGCACAGTCATGCCTCCCTCCGACACTCTGTATTTTCCTGATGATTTTATACTTGCCCATGTCAGTGCTTTCCCTTGTCTTACCTTGTCTGAAATTTCAGCTTTCTCATCTCACATGAATCTCCTCTTCAGACCTTCTGACAGCTATTTATTTTCTCCTGCAACGTAGCATTTTCCTCAGAATTCTGAGCCATGGTCGCACACCTTCAGCAATTGGACCTGGTATCCTCAGGCACAGGCACTTGCATGGACTTCTAGACAGAGGGACTCACACACCATTTTGGCACTGAGATGAAGGTGACAAGGGTGATCAGGAAAGGAATTACTTTCCAGTGGTTACCAGTCAAAACCATAGCTTTGAGTATCAGTTGCTCAGCACTATTCTTATGCTTATCCTATAAAAAAGCTCATCTTTTCTTTGTGATGCACCACTATACATTTCTGTCATAAATCTTAATGTAATGCCATAAATCATCATATTTCCTCAAACATTTCAATCCCTCAATCAGCATTTGGATAAAGGCCAATTTGAATTAATGTTGTAAAAAACTGCATTAAATCCCTTAATGAAACCTATCCTTAACTAGAATCTTGCATCCTCTCCATTAAAAATTATTCTGCAGATCTTATTAAAGAGATATATTTTTATGTCTAGTTCTCAATTATACATGCAATATCTTTGTCACTAATAAAAAAAACCTTTAAGTTAAGTTTGATTCTCAATAATTTTATTTATATGTCTCCTCATTTTCCATGTGGGCCTCAAATTTCTGAAGTAAGAATTCAGTCTTACTGGCAGAGACACAGTACAGTAGTCACAGCACTAACCAGCTTAATTGTGCTGACCAAATATATAACTAAGTTAAAGTGCTGTTACTGAAAGCTCCTTTTGCTCCTTTAGCTGAATCTGTTTCCAGAAATTATTTTACACACACTTTTAAATGCCTTGTTCCTTAAATATATGGGTGCTCCAAAATACCTGTTCTGACAAACACCATGTTGTAAAGCCATTTAAACATTTATATAGCTCACCTAAGACTTCTTTGTTGCACTTTATTCTTAAGAAAATGTCAAAGAACAGCTATGAAAGGAGCAAAGAATGAAAGATGCATGTCATGCTATAAAAAGGTTGAATATGGAAAAATACCTAAATGCAGCAGATGAAATAAGCTTTGACATTTGAAGGAAGGATAAGGGTCTGATCATGTCTAGCTGTGGGAAACAGAATGGACTGAGTTTGAATTAGGGAGCCAAAGAATCACAGAATAAATGAGGCTGGAAAAGACCTCTGAGTCCAACTTCTGACCGAACACCAGAGTGTGATAACCAGACCATGGCACTGAGTGCCACACCCAGAATTTTCTTAAACATCCTCAGGAACACTGACTCCACACTTCCTTGGGCCACCTATTCCAATGCTCAACAACCCCTTCCATGAAGAAATTCTTCCTGATGTCCAACCTGAATCTTCCCTGGCACAGCTTAAGGCCATTTCCTCTCATCCTGTCACTGGTTGTCAGGGAGAAGAGGCCGACTCCCAGCTGGCTACAGCCTCCTTGCAGGCAGTTGTGGAGAGTGATGAGGTCTCCCCTGAGCCTCCTCTTTTCCAGGCTAAACATCCTCAGCTGTCTCAGCCATTCCTCATAGGACATGCACTCCAGATCATTCACCAGCTTTGTCGCCCTTCTCTGTACATGCTCCAGCACCTCAATACCCTTAAGAAATCTTAAGGCCAAAAAAGACATGAATGTTTCTCTTTTATGACCATAAACTAAAATACAAGAACTTCCACCTCAACTTGAGAAAGAACTTCTTTGCATTGAGGGTGACAGAGCAGTGGAACAGACTGCCCAGGAGGTTCTGGAGTCTCCCTCTCTGAAAAACCCACCTGGATTTGTTCCTGTGTCACCTGTTTCAGGTGAATCTGCCTTGGCAAGGGGATTGGACTAGATGCTGCTTTATGTGAGACACCATCTCATTTGTTGTCCTTCACAACGACTTGCTGTGTTTATACTTGTAACTTACCTCGATTTAAGGTTTGTCACCAACTCAGAAAGCTTCATCCACAGCACACATTTTCCAATTCATTAACAGACCAGACAGAGCAGTGAAGGAACAAGAGGCTAACTAATGTACTTCTCCACATCTAATGTACTAGTCCACATCTAAAAGAATAAGAAGGGTCCTCCTGACATGTTTGTGACTTGCCACAGCTGTCAACCAAGTATTAATTTAGATGCAAATTTGGCCTTAATCACAGTACTGAACACTAAAAATTAGAACTCCAGTTATAATTAAGGCAAGTGGGTGTTTTGACCTCTAGGTCTCATCTGGCATTCTCATCTAAAATCTCATCCTGTAAACATAGGGAAAGAGTGCAGGATGATGAAATCAGCAGGCAGTAACTCCACAAGAGGGTGTCTTTGCTGTAAGACAGTCTGAGGGCTCTGTTTTGTAACTATTGCCCTTTAGCAGTTGAAAGGCTGGCTAAACTCTGAAGAGACCCTGTAGAAGGTGCCAAGGTTCCACCAACACAGCTGCACCTCCTTCTATCCCAAATCCATCCCAGCATCTCCGAGACACTAGAAAAAAACACAGATAATGGATGGATGCCACAGGTGAAGGAGACAAATCTGTGTGAAATCTAACATAGTGTTTATTCACAAGTTTAGTTTGAACCCCAGTCAGCCAGACTCCAAGGACAGTTCACATATCCACACTTCTGCTCCCGGCGTCTTTGACCTCCCTCAGCATGTTTTCTTCCTCCACTTCTGGCTGCAGAATCCACCTGAATCTTCAATCTGGGTGCCTGCTTGCCCTGGCTCAGGCCTGACAGAAGGGTGATTGCACTCACCTTCGTAAAACGAAAACGTTGACCCGAAAAAAACCAAAAAAAAAAAAAGGGGGAGAAAGCTAAAAAAATATAAACAAACAGGGAGGAAAAAAAAAAAAAAAGTAATCTTTATTATCGTTATTGCCCTGAGGCCACCTTGTCAGCAAAAGGAGGTTGTCACTCGGCGCGCCGCTCGGCACAAGGGCGGTGCTGAGGGTGCGGATACCACCCACACTACAGCAGCAACAACCCCCGGAGGGGCCGGGCCCGCCCGCGCACCCAGCGCCGCCGGCCGGGTGCCGAAGGCGGGGCGATGCCGCCTCACGGGCCGTGGGTCCCGGCCCCGCCGCTCCTCCCAGCGCTGCCGGGCCCGCGCTGCGCAGCCGCGCTCGGGGTCGGGGCTGGGCAGGGCCCGCCGTGACCTCCCGGTGCCGGGATCCGGCGCTGCCGCGGGGGCCGCTGCCGGGGAGGTGGGGCCGAGGCGGGCGCACTGCCGCCGGGCAGTGCCGCCGCTGCCTGGCGGAGGCCGCGTTAGCCCCCGGGCAGGCCTGCGGAGAGGCAGCGGGCGATCGGGACGGGGTTGAGGTGCCTAGCCTCTGGAGGGCCGTGTCCCGCCTAGGAATCGCCCGCTTGCTGTAAGTGTCCACGGTTAGAAGGCGCAGTGGCTGCACTTTGGCGTTGCGCGCCCCGCGGTTGTCACTTCACGTTCTGTGTTTGCTAGCTTTAAAAAAACTTGTCTCGCTGTTTCGGCTGTTTCGCTTGTTTGTTTTGGTTGTTTGCGGAACAAAAGTGGAGGTAGGAAAAATCCAGACACACCACAGGCTTGATCTCATGGCGCACGAGCTGAAACAGAGCACTTTTAAGTCACTTCCCTGTTTGAGGTTAAGTTGGAAGTTGGCAGTGTTCCGCCGAGAGCTCGCCGGCACAGGGTCACAATAGGGTTGTTTGCAGTGGTGGTCGGGCAGGAACTTGCTTTTCATCTGAACGAGCACAATTCCATACATTTTTCTTTATGGTCCAGGCTTGCACTGGGTGTGTGAGTAAGCCCTGTGCTATCTTAGTTAACAGAGAAGATGACGAAGCTCGCCTTGTACCAGCCAGCATGCTGGAGTGTCTCTTACTGGGATCTTGACAGCGGCACTTAGCTTTAGTGAACAAGTTGAAGTTGCTGGATCACTGCATCCACAGTTTTCAGCTGAGGTAGATGGAGCAGTGTATTCATGTTGTTAATCTTAAGGGAGTGTTTGTTCGTTTGGGGTTCTCTGTTATTAACAATTTTAGTTCTTCATGTCTGTGAAATGAACAATTGACTTTATAGTCGGTGGTGAACAACACGGTACCAGATGGGGGCTGGTGAGAGAGAGGAGCTACTGAGTAAAACTCTTCCACTGTCAAGTGAATCTGCGTTGATGCCTCTGTGTCTTCGGGTTGGTGGGTGTGAGAAAGGCCTTGTTACAATATCAGGACCTTGATGAGAGCCTTTCAGCTACTTCTTTTTTTTTTTTTTTGTACTGTCTTTTAAACAGGTTATGCTTAAAAGAAAGTTTCTGCTGAGTGCTTTTATGGCTTCGTTGGTAACTTCATAGTAAAACAGCTGTAAAACTGCGAGTATCTATTTGATTACCACATCATCTGGATCCAGAGATCACTTGTACTAAAATGTGGACTGCCAAAAAGCTTTGTAGTGCTCAAATACTGTTGCTCCAGATGAAAGAAGGCCACCTGTGTAGTTGCATGTTTCCCAAAACATGGCAGTTCTGGATTGGAATTCCAAGCATTTATTGCACTTTAAGAGTGCCACATAACAGAGTTAAATTCCAGGTAAGTATTTTTGTGATTATCTAAAGATATAACTGGTGTGCATAAATACAGGGATAAAATAATTTAGTTGAGACTCTGCAGAGCTAAGATTTTGATTTTGCAGCATTAATTATGAATTTAAGATGCCTTCAGTTTATCAAGGTAAAGGGGCAGGCAGCAATAAGTGCTGGAGTACCAGTGTTTCAGAGTAAATTTTTGAGTCTGATAGTTCTGAGTTGGGGAGAAACATTCACTTTCTTCAAACTGTACTCTAGATAGTAGTGCAGGATAACTGACAGGCTGATTAGTTAGTGACAATTGTTAAGTTGTCACTAACTTAAGTTAGTGACAATTGTTAAGAGGAATAGGACCAGAATTCTCTGAAAAATTACTTACAGGTTCAATGTTGCACAAGAGAGGGTAGAGAGGAAATGCATTGGTAAGGCAGGATAAAAAGAAGAGTTTGATTATAAAAAAATCTGTAGATGTAAATAAAAATAGTGGTAAAGGACACAAAATAAAGCTCATTTTCGATACTGGCATATCCAATCGGCAGTGTTTTTCAATATCTATTTAAATTCATCTTTAAAATATAAATTGCTGCAGACATAAGTTGTGGAACATTGAGGTTTGAACTCATTTGTGTTGGCTAAGCGATTGCAAAATTCATCTAGATGACTTAACAGTTACTGTCAAATAATGTCAAATAGTATTACTGTCAAATAATATTGCTGTTATTTTTCTTTTTAATCTTAATATGTCTGACTCTCTGATTGCAGGTTTCCAAGGTAAATGATAAACAATCCGTAGTTGATAGAAAAATGGCGACTAGTGCAGAGGAAACCAAAATAGCTGTTGGAAAAAGTCCCAGTGGAGTATGTGATGGAAGACAACATTCATTACAAGGTATTGAACCTTTTGCCACCCTCTTCTGGGGAAGTCAGCCTTCCCTGCCCCTCTGTTGACATCTTAAGGGTCAAGGTCTAGAATCTTAATTTGAAAGTTTTGTATTATGTTATGTGTTTCTCTTTTTAGTTTTAAGGGGATTATATGCAAATGTTATAGTTTGCAAAGACTCACAATTTTCTTAAGGTTCTTAATGGCTGGTTAGATTATGTACTTATTATTTTTCTTCTTCAACTCTGAAGGCTGTGAATTGTTGTGCTAGTGCAATTTTTTCTCATTAGAAATGGAAAAACCAAACATTTCTGTGTCAGTGGTGATTTTTGATTCAGATAAGTTAGTAGTTACCTTTATGACCTTTATTTTAGCAGTGCTGTTGAGCTAAGCAGTTTTTTCTGTGACTCTGCTTGTTTTGTCACTCTTTGCTAATAACTTATCCTCAGATGTGCTGTTATGCATCATACATTTTAGCTCCTGTGCTTCAGGGTGCTTGGTCATTTGCATTCTATGTATATTTAGATTTTGTTTGTGAAGGTGTTCATGCTCAGTTGCTTTGGGCATTTTCAGCTTTTGTTTACAAATGGGATGACATGGAGGTGGTTATGACAGGTTAAGACACTGGGATGGTACAATGTTAATATAATTACATTGCTCAGGAAACAGCCCTATGAGAAACTGTTGTGCTATTTCATGTGCATGACAATCAGGAAGACGGTAGCTTCCTCAGAAAGCTGTGTGGTACTGTATCATAATTTTTTTGTACAGCCTTGTCTTTTTACATACATTCCCTTGAAGGTTTGCATTACAAAATGGATGCAATACTGCTGAGTAAACAGAAATGCCCTGACCCCTCAGAGATTTTAAATCACCATTGTGTTGTTTTCTTGCAGATGTGGTAATCTTTTAAAGGGAACCCTTCAGTTTATATTTTTTCCTGAATGCTCCTGCTTTATCTGCAAAATAATGAAACTGAACAGCCCCAGTGTTCTTCTTGTATATACATTTTCTTACACTTCTGTTTTTTCTCTTGTAGACAACAGAAGCATTTCTATCCCCTTGGCCAGTTGAAATCTTTATATTTTGAATTTTGCCAATCATGTAAGATCGCAACATTTTTTGAAAAGCAGTGGCAGAAGTGTTTGTTCTGTCCTGTTTATGTCATACATTATGTGTACTGTCTAGCTGAAATGTTCTTGTGCATCTTCAAGGTTCATTGAAACATCTTCTTAAGACATGCCAACATGACAACTTTGCGTTAATATCCTTAATAGGTGTTAATATCCTTAATAGTCACAATTTATGCTAAACTCTCTAAGAATATTTGTTTTGAAGTCTTGTGAAACAGATGTTTCATACTATTTCTAAGATAGCAAGATTTCTGCTCTCTGCTGCAGCAGGTGAAGGAAGTGGTTTGTGTCCACATGTGACTATGCCCTATTTCTGTTAATCTGTAAGAAATTGTCAGGGAATAATCAAAACGTGTGCTTAATTAAATTTCTTTCTGCTTCCTCTTTGGAGTTTTTATAATCATACTATACTTTTTTGATCAAAAAGGCAGGGATCTATCATATCATCAAAGCAAAAGACATTTTTGAATCATGCTTTGACTGAAATACACCATTATAACTTGCAAATCGAGTGATGCCATGACATATTTGCAATAATTCTTTTTAAAGTGTCCAGTTTCTTATTGCTTTCCTTTCTGATTTTACAAGACATTAATCTAAAAAATGCTTTCTTACCTTTTCCTCTTATTCAGAGATTTGTTTGCAAGGTGAATCAGCATTGCTTAATTATATCTGTGGAGCAGTAGTTCCTTATGGAATCATGATTCTTATTTATCTGTTTCATCTTTGTCATCTGCATCCTTTGTAGGTTAAGTGCTTTTTTACAAATTTGTTGAAGAGGCCAAGCCTCAGTTCCACCCACTTTCCTGCAGGTGCATGCAGGATTGAAGATACTGATGTTCTGTTTCTTCTCTGTAATGCTGGGTATTTGCAATACTCAACTGAGTTTAATATTCTGAACAAATGAAAGAAGACCTGATTGTTTCACCCAGCAACAGACAAATGCTAGATATCACTTATGAGCTAAACATTGCAAGATTTTCAAGTTAAATCTTAGCACTGGGTGAAGCCCTGAGCAGCCAAATTGGATCTCATAGCTTACCATGTTTTAAACATAAGAGTGTTGGGCAAGAAGTCACTTGAATGATGTAGGATTTTTTTCCTACTCATTATTTACCTAATTAAAAGGTTTGATGGATATATATGCATACCCCATTTCTCAGTCATGAAACTAGATGTAACCAGTGGATCTGTTATTTGAGCATGAATGTCACCTGCCAATTTACATTTGCAGTGAGGAATTTTAATTTTTTTTTGTATATGACAAATACTTAATGTATACCTGGGGATTTATCCTAATTGATAGAAATGTAGTGTCTGGGTAACACAGCTATGCTATTGCTACTCTTAATTTGAGGTTCTCTTGGGGAATCTGTAAAACAATGTATTGTATGCCATCCAAATCCAGTGGGTCAAGTACTTCTGTTCACTGAAAGTAAAAAAGGTACCTTATTTTTACATTATATTAATTTAATCTTTTTGGACTTGAAATTAATCTACTCTTCAGAGTGTGAGACAAGCAGCATTCTTGAACTGTATTCCTTGACTTGAAATCTTAGCACTGTTTTTTCCTCTTGTGTGTTCTTCTCTCACTGAATCCTTATGTCAGTCAAGTAACTGATGTGAGTACTCATTCAATAATCTCTCTTTTTGTCTCTTGGGGAGGAATCAGAAAAGTGTGGGATCTAAGTGGTAGGAAATTAACTTGCATGAAAGAGTGAATGCCATGTATCCAGACACTGAAAAGAGAATAGTGGTTACTCCCAGTAGCTGATAATTAGGTAGGACTAGAGCTTGTCTAAGGGACTACAATTTCTTCATCAAGGTGTCCAAGAGGAGGTATGGATATCTGACTTTAATCAGGTATGTTCTGTAGTTTTTGATCTGAGATTTAAATAGATTCCTCAGTTCACATAACCTCCTTTTCTGTTCTTGCTTTAGAGAAAATGTACCAGGCCCTTCTTTACACAATGAAGTATGATTTTTCTTCCACATTTGTAGGGAATTTTTCTTTTGAAAAAAAGGCTTTTAATCTAAAGTTTTTTTACTGTAACCACGCTTTAGATACTCTTTGTGGTTCTCTTTTTTTCTTTTTATTTGTGAACATTTAATTATTTTCCAGCAGAGAGAGATACTTTTTTGCAGTATTAGCCTAGTAAAAGGTTTAAATCTGTGTATACATGTACATAAGCATCCATATACTTATTTTGATTTACATAACCTTATTATCTTACACTTGCATTTCTTAGTTGCATTTCATGGTTCCTTTAGATGTAATTCTTTGTATTTGTGAACTTGTACTTTGCATACTTTTTGATGAATCTGCTATGTAAACATAATCTTTATTTCATATAGTGCTTCATATTAGAAGTGTCTTGATCTTGAGATGTTTTGCATATAAATGGGAGTTGATTGTTCAATTCCTATGTAAGAATTCAGTTGCTTTAACCAGCTTCACCTTTTTGTCAGAGTGGCCTGTGGTGCAAATGCATCTTTGCTCCTAATTTGTAGAAGGTTTGGAGTCAGCTGCAGCAGCTGGTTTAACTCCCAAGAGTTTAACTATCCTGAAAGGAAGCATATTGTGGTATCATACTTCAAAGACTGTTTTAGTTTTCTTCCACTCTATTAAAAAAAACCAACAAAGTAGAGTTGTGTTTTTTATTTTCCTGTAGCATCTTGAGTAAAGTTTTTTACCTTCTATTCAGTACACGGACTTTTCTTTAAATTAAAAGATCCTTTTTTGCAAAAATAGTAAATCAGTTTATCACTTTCTTCATTCTAAATGTTTCTCTCTCCTATTGTCACAGCAAGAGCCAACATCTAGTACTTTCTATGAGTAAAAATGTGTTAGATTTGTTACAGGTGTTCCTACTTACAAGTGGGTCTGGAAGTGTTTCCATCACAGTTGATAAACTGTGTGTTTTAGCAGACTGACTGGTGCACCAAATATTCCCTGACACTATGAGATGCTGTCTCAGTAAAATAGCAAACCTGGTCACATCATAAGGTCTGATTTTAATTCTCTGTAGGTAAAGCAGTTGAGTTTAGCATGTCTTCTTATCTAATGGTTCTGAAAGCTGTTTCTTCTCCTTATCTTTCCTGGCCTTCTCATTTCAGAGATGAAGAGGTATCTTTAACAAAAATGTGGTGCTGTGTATGTTTGCCTGTCTTCATCAGGACTGATATAACAGTTTCTGTCTTTTATTACCATTCATATTGAGATAAACCCAAGTACAGTAGGGTGTTATTTTTAATTCAATACTAAGATAATGTGTACAATATCTCTTACATCTGTAAAATACAATCTGTGGAATATCTTGCTTTCGTTTGTAGTTATTTGCAGAAGAGCTAATAGAAGAGCTAATAAATTGCACAGCATTTTGTTTGTTTATTTAATTAACTATCCCTATTAATTTGAACTTATGCTTCCTATTTGTGGGGTTTTTTTGTTAAATTTAAATTTCTATCCTAGACACCTTTGGAGTGTATGTGTGTGTGTTTTCCTACATTTAGTGCTTTGTATTTTGCTTTGGGTTTTTTTTATTCCTTCTTATTTTAATAGTAGCAAAAATATGCTTTTTGTTTTTCTTTTTTAAACTAGTAATTAGTTTAAAAATTTGTCTATTAATAATTCTAGTAAGCAGATGAGTTTCAAAGATGACAGAAAAAAATTCCTCTCTTAGAGAATTATAATGGATTCAAGGTTCTGCTTGTGTAAGGGGGAGTATGTTTATAGAATCATAGAATGCCCTGGGCTGTGAGGCACCTTAGAGATCATCTCATTCCAACTCCTGTGCCATGGGCAGGGACACCTCCCACTAGGCCAGGTTGCTCAGAGCTCCATCCAGCCTGGTCCTGAACAGTGCCAGAAATGGGGTATCCACAGCATCTCTGGGCAACCTGTTCCAGTGCCTCACCACCCCCACAGTAAAGAATTCCTTCCTAATATCCAATCTTAGCTTTCTCTCAGTTTGAATCTGTTTTCCCAGTCCTTTCATACATAATGAGACAGTAACCAGCAGTTTTATAATTAATTTGATTTTTTGATCAAGGTGGCTAACAATGTTTGTTCTTTCAAGATATTTTTTAATAACTTTTGTGTAGCTACTCTCTGACAAATCAGATGAAAGTATGCATTTATGTTATATTTAAAGTATATATTTTTGATTTATTTAAAAAGGGACTTGTACTAGGGATTATTTTAGAGTTGTTTTCAGTTTTGAAGATACTAAACGTAACTGCTGAATGTTTGATGTATTTAGTAATTAAAAGCTTTTACTGTTCTCAAATAACTTGTGGTTTTTTATATAATTAAAGTATTTTATGCAAAAAAATTAAATGTATATTGCAAGAGAAATTGCAAAAGACTGACTGTGTGGCACACTATTTCCACAGCCCAAATGAGACACATCAACCTGTCCTTTGCAGCTTGTGGCTTTCTGGGCATTTACCACTTGGGGGCAGCAGCTGCTTTCCACAGGCATGGTAAGAAGTTACTGAGAGATGTGAAAGCTTTTGCGGGAGCTTCTGCGGGATCTCTGGCTGCCACTGTCTTGTTAGCAGTGCCAGAAAATATAGAGGTAAATTAACAAACTCGTAGGTATAGGCCATGATAATTTTCAAAGGACATTTTTGTATATAATCATCTTCCATTAAGTTTATTAAAATGTTTTGTGTCTTGCTTTTTTTTGTCTTGTTACTTGCTAGGAACAGGACTCTTGTATCATGTTTTCATTAACCATATGTCTGACTCATGAGCAAAAATGTTAATGATAAAAATATTTCATATGAACCTTATATTTTAAGCTGTGTAAATATAAATCTCATGTGTGTGAATCTTAATTTGTAAGCAACAGATATACTTTAATATACTAAAATGTATACTTGATGATGGTGCATTACAAAGTGAGTCATTGTTCTGTTAGTTACAGATAGGCTTTGCTAAGCAAGTGCATAGCACCACCCTTCTAACCTTTTCTGAAAGGAGGTGAAAATGGTAGATGGAGTGTGTCTTCGTGAACAGCTCCCACCTGCTCAGATCTTTTTCTTGGTGCCTGTCCTCCACTGAACAGCATTAAAGGCTTTTGCATCTCCTTTAGACTTAGTGCAGCCCATACCTTAATACCATACCAGTGCAGCCAGTAGGATTAACCCTCACAGCAATCTGTTCTGACATGCATCTGGATTGTGTCATCTCCAGAGATGCCCCTCCTTTCTCACAATGCATGTGGTGTCATGCAGAGACACCAAGGTTCTGTTCAGTGATTACAATGTTACAGATTCCATGGAGAGCATTAGGGGTTTTTTTTTGGTGTCTGCTTGGAGAGCATTACGGGGTTTTTTGGTGTCTGTTTGCTTGGATAGCATTAGGGGTTTTTTTTGGTGTCTGTTTGCTTGGTTTTCCCCACAGGTTAAGGCTGCTTTGCCGTCCTGAACTGTCTCTAGTGACTTTGCCTTAATAAATGTAGCGGACCAGGATTGCCAAAATGTTAGTATTTCTTTACTATTGTGGTGGTTTGACAGGAAATATGTTTTCTGGGATGCTGTGGTCAGGCCAATTGGTGCTCAGATTTTAATATTGGCACCTAATGTGGCCATTGGGACATTGGACCCGCCTCTGAGCACACGGGGTTAAAGCAGGGCTCTCCCCTGGGAGGCTCTCTTGGGTTCCGGTCAGGGAAAGGTTCAGAGCTGCCCTGCGCGGCTGCAGGCTGGGCGGGGCAGGGGCAGCCATGGGGCCGGGTGAGGTAGGCCCAGGGGCAGCCATGGGGCCGGGTGAGGTAGGCCCAGGGGCAGCCATGGGGCCGGGTGAGGTAGGCCCAGGGGCAGCCATGCGGCCGGGTGAGGTAGGCCCAGGGGCAGCCATGGGGCCGGGTGGGGTAGGCCCAGGGGCAGCCATGGGGCCGGGTGAGGTAGGCCGGGGCGTGGACAGAAGGGAGGGGAAGGCCCCTGCAGGATGGAAGGGTGGAGGAGCACTGAGAGGCATCGGGCAGCCACCCCACCTCAGGAGAGACAGAGAGAGAGCCTGTGCCTGTGCTGGTGCCACCTTGAAATTCAATAGTGGCCGGCCAAGAAGGAAAAGGGGGGGCTGCAAGAAGGTGCCCGGCTGGGCAGCCGTGGGAGTTCTGGACAGAGCCTCAGATTTTTAACCCTTTTCTTGGATGATGGAAACCTTACAAATGCTAATCCTCCTGGAGCTGAATGAGAAGAGAGATGGAGATGAGATAAGAGGAAATGGGCCACGAGAGAAATAGAGAAGAACTCAGGTGGAAGAGATGATGGAGTGGCTTTTGCTGGACTCTTTTTGTGTAGCCATGGACAGAACCATGTTCCTTGTGATACAGAGACTGCATTCTAGGGGGAGGCAATGCCTCAGGACCAAGAGGGTTCTGGTGTGGGTACCCCTTGGCCCCAGGGAGTGAAAAATATGGGGGGGACAGATGTCCCAAAGTTGAGACAGTGCCTTTTTGGAGTGGGATGAAGCATCCTTAAAAGTCGACCCTAGAAGCAGCTCTGGTCCGTGTTCAGTGGTGAGAGCACTGGACATGAAAGGAAGAGGTCACCATTGGGACAAGAAGGACTCCTTCTCTCTTGATGAACTGGGGATTGAGTATTCTGAAGGGTGGTGCCGGACTGAGAGTCGATCATTTGGGGGATGTATTGTATTGGGAGTTTGGTGGGGAGGAGGAGGAGATGTATTTGTGAAGTTTTCATTTTCTTTGTATGTTTCTTTTTTTTTCCTTTCCCTTGTAGTTTAGTTAATAATTTATTTTTTCCTAAGTGGGAGCCTGCTTTGCTTGTTCCTGGTCGCATCTCACAGCAGAAACCAGGAGAGAGTATTCTTATGGAGGCACTGGCATTGTGCCAGTGTCAAACCATGACAACTATTTTTAATTATTGTGGGAAAAACAGGCTGTTAGATTTTTCATCTAAGTTACACTTAGGTTTTGCTCCAAGTAGCATTTGATAATTCCTCTAGGCCTTGCTTATTTCATTTCACGTGATTCAAATAATAGTCCCAGCAAAACCCCACTTTGCCACTGATCTTTCTGTTTGTTTGTTGGTTGTTCCTGCTGGGATATGAACTCAGCTTGCAGCATTGACTATACTTCTTTCAGCAGTTGGCTTTTCCCTGGCTTCTTTCTCCCATCCCACTCCCCTGCAAGCATTCTTTATATGACTTGATATTAGGCAAGTTCCTCTCTGTTGTGGGGAAAACCTCATTGTATTCTGTGCAGGCATTTCTCCCCTTCTGTCACCTCTGACTGGTAGTTCAGTTTCAAGTTTGCCCGGTATAATGTGTAACTCTGACTTTAATTTCCTCTGTGGTGGGCATGGCAGCCCTTTGTTAGCCCAAGGAAATTTTTCTGCTTATTGCAGACCCTGGGTATGAGCTCTTGTTCTCAGCCTGGTCCAACTTATAAAGATCTTTCTAAGTAAAAATATTAGAATAGTTTTTAGTTTTTGTTTGTGGAAGCTAAGTCTATATTACATTGTGTCTGTTATATTTTTCCTGGAAAATTTGTCATATTATTGTAAGCTAAACAAAGTTTCATGGACTTTCTAGTACTTTCATTTTTTGTGTACTTTTTAGTTATTCTGTTACAGTGTTTAAATGGGAAATTGGGAGTTCTTTTATCAGTGGGGATAATTCAAATTCTCATGGAATTTAAGTAAGGGCAGTTTTCTGTACTGAATAGAATTAACTTTTCATATCAGGATAATTATATTATTATCTTTACTATGTTTCTAGCTTAAAATATTTTATATCCACAAATGTAGCTCCTAATCAGTTAATTATTTATTTCTTCCCTCCCCCACCTTCCCCCCCCAGAGATGGCAATGTTAGGTAAGCCATAATTAGGACTTCCTGTATCTCCTAGTCTCAAAGCTGTAATGCAACCTGTCCTTATCTTGGAGAGAATGTAACATTGAAGATTTATTGTTTTGACTGTTGCTGTTGTAAGACAGTATCCAAATGTTTTTTGTCATGTATTGGATTTTTGTCACTGTTTGTAAAGGTGTGGGACTTGAGAATTCTAATTAGGCTTATTTAGTTATAGGTAAATAACTATTTATTTTAAAGTTACCTTGGTCATGTTTGATATCAAGTTTGCTTAACTCAATACAAGCAGTTGCAATTTCTAAACATGACCTCAGTCATTATTTAAAATGTAGATGTATTGTTTAAAGCTTCTAGCACTCAGATTCTAAAACAATTCATAACTGTAAGAAGTTGTCCCTTTTGAGAGCAGAAATTGAGAGTCTGGGTACAGTACATTCTTAGAACTTGTAATATGGAAAGTAGTTTTCTGTCATTTCCCTAGTTTTGTACTCTTAGCTCCCCATAACTTTATTTAAGCATCTTAGATACAGAGATAGTAGTTCTGAGGTGCTTCTGTGTATGGTTTTGTGGATTTCTTTTGCATTTATAGAGAAAGTGTCTGAATGTGCCTTAAGTATTTTAATTGGCTTTGAGCTGGCAGTGGCACGTATCTCGTGGGGTAAAGGTGCAAATCTAACCAATGTGAAGCTAAGTAGAATAAATAATTGTTTCTTTAAGAGGTATGAACCTCTTAATTAACTTTTTGATGCATTTATTCGAAGGCCCTATCAAGAAAGTGGATGCAAGAACTACATTTCTGCCTTTTGCTTAGCTGAGTGCTTTGTCATACAAGTGGTGTGAGGAAGTTTAACTCCCTCAGTTAGCTAGCTCTGATCACATGTTAATCCTCACCCTACCTCCTTCCTTGTTTTTCTTTCAATGGGTTTTGTATTCTCCTCCTCTATGGGATTCATTCATGTCTCTCCTTTTTTTTTCCCTTTACTTTTCTTAGTCATTCATTCACTGATTTTGTTACTAGCAACATATTTGTTCTTTATGCACAGACCCAATAATCCAGGAAACCTAAACTGTCTTTTATTCATGTGGTTATATGGGTGAATATGGGTGAATTTATAAAGTACCAATTCCAGAAGCTTGCATAAGATTGGATTTCGTTTTTTCCAAGTCCCTAAAATCATTAGAAAAGCCTGCATGAAAGAATAAGAAAAGGATTGCAAATATTGAATTGCAAGTATTAAGCACTTAGGATCATAATTCATTGTTTCAAAATGTTATGGTTAAAAATAAATTATACCAGTTCTTTTACTGTCCCTTTGGAATTCTTGTGACTCACACTTTGGGCTATTTTTTTTTTGCAGTCATTAATGCTGGGCATTTAAGCTTTTGTAAAAGGTTCTCTGTGCAGGAATCTCTTACCTGTTTTTCTGATGTGTATTTTCTTTCTATATCACCCATCAGAGTTTTCCATTCATTAAATACTACCATAGTATTTTATTAATTAAATATGTGTATTTGCTAGTACCCTGTTTTTTGCTTTAGTGAGAAGAAATTGTTGTAATTTTTATTTTTCTTACTGCTTATAAGCATCTTAAGGTACTTGTGTCTAGTTTAAGTTCTGAAGCAGACCTTAAAATAAAAGGTGGCTTTAGAGTTTGAACTAAATGATTGTTCTTGTAATGGCATGATCGAGGGAACTGATTATTTAGCAGTGGTAGTATAGAGAAAAATAGCTTTTAACTTTGCTTGATTGTTGGAGTGGTATCCTCAGAGTTCTTTTTTTTTTTTTTTTTTCCATTGGGGATTTCTTTTCCTTACAAATTAATCCTTAGGAAAGGATCAACATTTTGTTATGCATGTCTTGTTACAAACCAAGCACACATGGGAAAATCCTTCAGTTTGATCTAATAACTCTTTTATTAAAGCTTTAGCCTCTAGTATATTTTAGGTTCTGCAGTTGAACATGCTTCCCATCACTTAAACTTCCTTAATGGTTATTGCTTTTCATTTCCAGAAATGTAAGCACTTTGCCTATGGATTTGCAGAGGAAGTCAGAAGATTGAACTTTGGTGCAGTAACGCCTGGTTATGATTTTATGAAAACACTTAGGTACCTATCTTAATGCTTCTCTAAGATCATTTTTGTGTTAGAAAGCTCTCCAAATGCAAATTGAGAGGGTGCATATTTCTGCTGTGCTGTGGGGTGCTCACCCCTAATGCATTTGCAAAGCTTTTAAATAATAGTGGTGAGTAATGCTGAGCTTTTTCTTTCCTCTAGGGAGGGCATAGAGTCTATTCTTCCTTCTGATGTTCATGAGATAGCTGAGAACCGGCTCTATGTGTCAGTCACCAACTCCAAGAGTGGGGAAAATCACTTGGTTTCAAATTTTGCCTCCAGGGAGGACCTCATTAAGGTAATCACGTTGAATGTGACAGTTGTAAATAAAAACTCAGGGGTTTCTTCAAAGCTTGAGGGTATATTATCACTTGTACAGTAAAGTCACTGGTTTATTCAGGTAACCATGTCTGTTCCCAGGGGTGCTACAACCATAATATAAACAATGTTTTAAGCAGAATTTGATCCTTTAGCTTCACAAGTTTTGCTAAAATTTATTTGGTGTTTGTGTTTCCTTCATTGGTTATTCAAGTTCTATCTTGTAGGCAAAGGGTTTCTAAAAGTAACAGGTAGCTAATTGTTGCGGTATATGAGAAAACAGTAGAAAATCTCAAAATATTGTAAAAATGTGTGCATCTCTCACTTCGCTGATATCATTGTTTCATCACAAAAGAAAGTAAAAGAAGTTTAAAAAAAATGGAACAATTCCTACAGATGCTTGTGGATACTTATAATGTAATGCTAAGTACAGTATATAAGCTGGAAAGTATATCTTTCACTGTCCTTCTCTTCATCTGAATGCCACATTTTAAATTTGGATCAGGATTGTATGTATAAGCTGATAAGAGATGGTAAGAGCAATTCAGATGCATGTGAAGCAGATGTTCTTTCTAGTAATTGATTGTATCTTAGTGGAAGACATAATAACATGTATCAGAATAAAGGAGGAAATTGTATGAGAAGGAATTTCTTCTTTCTATAACCTTGTGGATGCTTAGAGTAAATTCTTTTTAGTTACCATTTAGAAAAAATGACACATTACAAAACCTCAAAGTATGCATTGGGAGTTTGCCTATAAAGTATATTTTTTTAAATTTTGACCCTATTATATTCTACATGAACAGTCCTCAAAATTTACAGGGCTTTATCATGCAAATATAATTATGTGAAGAGTTTATCTCAAGTTACGCACTGTTGTTTCTAGCTATAGTATGCAATGGTAGCAAGCATGGAGATTTTTATTCTTGTGTGCTTTTGCAGTGAAATTTTCTAACCTGGAGACAATGAGAAGCATCAGGATGACCTTGGAAATATGTACATTTTACTAGTATTTCAATAGTTTTTTCATTGATTTAGCCATTGCTGTTCTACTCTTTTGTTCTCAATGATAGCAGTAGGGTGGGTTGGAATAATAGTAATAAAATTACACATAACTGCTCATTGGAATATATTCATATTGTCTGATCTTTCAGTCCAGCTCCTAATACCTGTTTTTGTGCACACCTTCAACTCTGCTTTTATCATGAGTGCAGCTCTCTTGAGTGCTGATGGCTGTTACAGGAGCAGGGAGGGTAGAGCTTTTTAGGTTATTTTATTGTATCATGCCTAGGCATGACCTACAGCCAAGGCATGGATAAAGGTATTGCTGGGCAGATTGTTCTATAAGCAGCAAAACATCTGTACCCCCTGCCAGAAATCGTTCAACTTCAGTGCTTAACAACCAAGCCTTACGGTTCCAAAGTTTTTCATAATTGCTAAACTGAATGAGTGTTGCTACAATGTTGAGCTTTTCTCTTTTTTTTGCTATTCCCTGTGGACTTGGAAAGACAGGTAATAATCTCCCATTTTTGAACTAGTCTTCCATATGTGAAGACAATCATCTTGTATCAGCATTTGTAGACTTGCAGTTCTTAAACTGGAGGTGAGGGGGAGGAGAGGCACAATTCGTGTGTTTGTGGGGGAGCAAGGCACAGAACACTGGTATATTTAGTTTGGGAAAGTAAGGTAGTGCCTAAAAGTCTACACTGGTCTGTTAGTGGTAGGAAATACTGAAAGTGTTTGTTCATCAAACTTGTCCTGCCTCTCCTCAGTAAGGAGATCTCAGTGACTTAATAAGAAGAGCAACTGCTTTCTTCAGTCCTCTTGAAAAGAACTCAGAGTTTGCAGGAGTCACCTGGTTTTGACTCCATTCACTAAATCTTTTTTCTGCATTTCTTTTAGTTTAGGAGGGCCAAAGTCAATGAGATGGAGTTGAGGAAAAGAGGAGAAAAGGTGCAGGGCTGGGGAAGAGGCTGATGTTGGGAACTTGGAAATCTTGTTTTAGACTTTTGTGAGCAAAAGGCCTGTTTGGTAGAGAAATAGCTGCAGTTTCACTTTAGAAAACTGAGAGAGCCTTTTTATCTGAGCTCAGACAAAGCTCTACATCACTAGGAAGAGGAATAGGCAGGAAAACTGTTCTCAGAGTGGAAGTTAAAGACTTCATATACGTATACAGTCTTTATTAAAACTTGTTAGGGGAACAGAAGGGCTTAATACTAAAATAGCTTAAATTTTGTAAAAGTAAATCTTAAGTCCAGCCAAAAAAGACATTTTCTTTCATAATCTCTATGGATTGTGATTTTTTTTTCTGCACCTGTTCATCTTTCACACAGTGCATGCACCAGTTTGTGACCTGCTTCTGTTCCCCATACTGGTCATCAGTGCCACCACACAAGTGTATGCATATCCACCCTATTTAGCTGGGTGAATGATAAATTCAGAATGAAAAATTCTGACATACTACACTTTGTCCATGTATTTACCTTTTCTCCTGGAAATGCTGTATGCTGATTGCTTATATATGTATGGGTGGATACACAGGTATAGAGATACCCACACTCTCTCAGAGGTATTGCTATGAATGGATAGAAAGGTATATTTGTTTGGACAGCTGTACATGAGATAAGAGGTGTCCTGGTCTAAAATAAAAATTCAAGAATGGCTATAAAAAGCAATGAAGCCTTACAGTAGGGGAAGTAGTAGTTTGTTAATATTTGAATCTATAAATACAAACATTGGTAAAGGTATACAGATGTGAATTTCCAGGATGTTCATGGTATTATTGAAACTTTGAAAGTCTGACTAGAAAAGTAAACACTATTTTAATATGCCAACAGAATTACTTGGTTGGCTTCTTCTTTGAAAATAAACTGTTTTTTTTTCCATCATACGCATATTTAATTTCTTGAAAACCACACATTACTTCACATTGTGCAAAACTAAGTTGAATCTACTCTTAAATCACATTAATAATTGAGTTAGTTTTTGATATTTTGTTTTGACAGTTATCACTGTGAAGTCTTAAAAAAATCAAACTCTATTGAATAATTTTAATCACATTTTGACATACCACAACAAGAAGACATTTTGAGATTACAGTGGATTTATGTAAAACTAATATATTGACTGGGAAATATGCATGAAAATATGTATTAGTTCTAAATTACTTTGTCTTTTTTTTTTTCTATTCTTTTTGCTTTCTTCCCTCTAGGTCCTGCTAGCAAGTAGTTTTATACCAGTGTATGCAGGAATTAAGCCAGTGGAATTTAAAGGACAGGTAATTTTTCATGAGTTACGAACTTTCTTTTTAAATATTTTTCATTTATGATGTAGTTATTTAATCTTAAGGGAAAACAACTTCAATACTATATTTTGTATTTCTTATAAGAATACGTTTTTACAGTTGTCTTTACTCAATCTAGCTCCTACAACTTTTTCATTTTTATTACATAAATATATGAACACTTTAAGAATAATTTTAAAAGCATGGAAATGGCTATTTCTTCATATGAGAAATAGATGATATTTCGGTTCCCCATTCATAGAAATGACGCCTCCAGAGCCTTTATAACCTTCACAGGCCCCACTGTCAAAAAGCCCCAGAAGATCAAGTATTTGCTGCTAGCTAGGCAGTCATTGTATCAGAAAGCTTGTCAGCTTTATAATTACAGATACAGCAACACATATCAGCTGATCAGTGTGATGCATCTGGTCAACAGACCTCATGGATGATGGCAGTGAATCCATTTAGCCGGCAGACCTGTGTTGAAATTTGGGCTATGCCTGTAACACAGGAAGAAATAGGAAGGTATAAATATTATATATAAATATATATAAATAATTTATATATATATAATATTTATATTTATATAAAATATATTTATTTATAAATATAATACCAAGAGATATCACAGCTGTCCTGTTTATATTGGAATGGAATTCAGCCCCTAGATCTCATTCTTCACTATGCTCAACTCCTGCAGCAGGATTAGGTCTGCTCCCTCTTATGTCATAGTTGTTCAGCTCCTTCCCACATTTACCTTCCACTTTCCAGCTACTGCTGTCTTGTGTAGTGTATGTAAGAAGAAATGAGGCTCTGGAAGAAAAGTCACAGAAGAGGAGAGGAGTCATTTGTGGTTTAGCTTCTGCAGTCAGAATACCTGCACGTACAGATTGAACAGCTCCTGTTGTCAATCAGAATAATGTTCTAGAAGAGTATATGTTATCTAATTAATATCTGATAGATTATGTGTAGTATTAACAGTCTTGTCTTTACATATATGCATTGAGAAAAATTCTATATGGGGCATTTTATTTTTTAATTAACTAAAAAGTCTTAAGAGTACCTTGGTGACTACCTTACACTAAATTTGTACATTATGTTAAATGCTCATTGATTCAAATCTCTGTGTGTACATTGTCAGTTCCTTGGTATTTGACTCATACTGAAGCTTTTTCATTGTATTCTTCGTGGGAAACTTGTAAGTTTTCTTGAGAGTGACGGAGGGAGGGTCAATAAGGGTAAAGTATTGCATTGTGATCATACTGTACTGGTGTTACTTTGAAAATATTTCTGTTTTCCAATAGAAGTGGGTTGATGGTGGCCTTACCAATGGCCTTCCTATCTTGCCTGTTGGAAGAACGGTGACAATTTCCCCTTTCAGCGGTCGATTAGATGTCTGTCCACAAGATAAAGGGCGTGTGGACCTGTATGTTAAATTAGCAAAACAAGATATGATGGTAAGTTGCTTGTTTATTAACTTAAAAACACTAAAAAGTATTTCTGCTGTTGTGTTCATATTTAAGTGTTTATTTTGTGCTCATATATCAGCTTATATAAAGTTTTGGCATTTTCTGTTTTGCAAATGGAGGTTAAACCTTTTAAACACAAGGAAAGGAGAATGTAGAAGAAAGAAGAAAGTTTGAAAAGCACTGATCTGGTACAAAATTGAGCAAATTATATCAGGCTGTTCAGTGTAAATAAGACTAGGTTTGCTTTACGTATCAGGTAAAGATATGTAAAGATGTTTATAGAAAAAATAAAGTGGAATACCTCAGGAGAGGACAGCTGCAGAACATTTCCTCATACTTACTGAAATCAGTTGCTCTAACTGAATTTAAAATGCAGGTTTAAGTTGTACATTTAAATTTGTATATGCAGTGACTTGTCACTGCATTGCACAAGAGAACTTGTGAACATTTGTGACTACAGTGCATTTCCAGAAGCTTTGTTATTAGTTGCAGAAACATTTCTGTATATTGAAATATGAGACTGATTTTTATTGCCTCCTTTTCATTATTTTCATTTCCGTGTTTGCAACCTTTGTCTCACAAACCTTAACCACGGTTTTGCTTTTTTCAACATGCTGAAAGAAAATATTGAATAGTGATAGACCTAGTGGTCAACAATATTCCATTAGAAAGAAAGATTAACAATAATAATTAGTTTAAAACTTTCTTTCTAGGCAGTTTGTAATGTTTTCTTAATTTTGCTAAAATTAGTGTTATGTAATGCCTTTCTCAATTGGACCAGTTTTTGAATCTTTAGAATATTTCACAGAGAGATATTAAGCATGGTAGTACTTGGTAAAGATCATAAAATATGAAATTACTGGTTTCATGTATCTTGGAAGTATATGCAATTATTGTATATTTCTTGGTTGTCTTTTGTATCTAGAGGATGAAAAATGAGCTGGTGATTAGTTTAGTTTAGAGACAGAAAATTAATTGTACAGTTACATTGCTTCTGGGGTAATGTGCAAACTTGTGCAGAATCCCAGGCAACATTTAAAACTATTCAAATTGAAGCACTTCTGTTTTAGGGCTGTAAAAATGATGACTAAGAACAATTTCATTTCAGCAGTATTGTAATCTGCATAAATTGAAAGTTGTACATCTTCATATATCTATATTTGAATATGAATAGTTTTCTGTCTCTCCATCTCCTAGTGTCAGAATTTGAATAATTGCTTACTTCAAATAATGAAGATGATTCTGATATTTTTTTGAAAAATTGTATATAATAATGTGGGTAAGTATTAATTATATAAAGAAATTGTTCAGAACGTTATTAAATATAATTATGTCTTTCGTTTGTTGTAAACAATTTAATAAAATCTCTATTCAAGAATAATGCTCCAAAATCCTTTTACATTATCAGAGTGACCACTTAAGATGCTGAGTAGTTCTTAATTTGTTGATAGCAGAAGCTACATTTGTACTCATATGTTGCAACATTGCCTGGGAATGTTCCCAAGAATGTGCTTGTTTGCACTAGTAAGTTGTCAAAATATTTCCTTGCACAAGTTTAACATGTGCCAGCTACCACTCTGTGAGACAGTTTCGGGAGTGTTTCCAAAGCTAAAGTGTTTCAGAAACTTTGGACAGTTTTACAGGCAGCCAGTCTGTCTTGGATGCTGCGAGCTTGATTCTGTGTGTGAGCACTGGTGCCAGTCTGTCCTGGCACTCAGCAGTGACCCTGGACGTGGTTAATTCCTGGTGGAGACACAGCCATGCCAGTCTTTCCATTTTACATATGCTCCATGAAACAGATGACTGTACAGTCACATCAGGATAAGTTGCATTAATAAACTAATTTACAGCTTCTTGCTCTGTTGCAGCTGTCTCTGGCCAACCTAGTAAGGCTTAATCAAGCTTTGTTCCCACCAGACCAGGAGAAAATGGAAGCGTTGTACCAAAATGGCTTTGATGATGCTGTACGCTTTTTATTGAAAGAAAACTGGTTTGAGTAGACAGTTCACAGAAAATTAGCAAAACATGAGGGATGTCAAAACACACCTACAGGCATCCTAGAGAATCTCAGGGATTGCTGCCCCAGTTCCTGTTCATGAAAATAAACATCCCAATGGATTTGGATCTGCTTCTGCTGAGAAAGTATCAGTTGCACTCCATGGAGCTGTGTAAACATGTCAGAACAGGAGCTGGACGTGCCTGGTGGATGTCTTGTTTTGAGGAGGTTCCACTTAGGTTATTTTTGCTTCAGCTGGGGACTTGAGTGTGGGATTTGTAAAAAGCTTGTAAAAAGTGTCATAATTACAGAAATTTGGAAAGGTCTTTTTCAGTGTTATTTGAGAGGAGAATTGATGTTATATAATGAAAAACTACCATCTGTATTATTCAAATAACAGAATTCAGTGTATTAGTTCTGCATATTAATTGGATGCTCACATTGTTATTGAACTAAAATGTAACTTGCACTGTTCCAAAGGTCTTGAAAATTAAGTACTAGACACAAGAGGATAAAACATTTGCACTCTTAGGTATTTTTTCACTTTAAAAGTTCTTCCTTCAGTGAATGTCTTCTTTTAAAATTTTAAATACTACCTGAAATTTTTTAGCAGAAATGTGATATAAAAATAACTTATAAAGAAGGGTGTAAAAATTGTTATATTTATTGTTTTCTCCCTCTGCCAAAACTGAATAAATATATTTTTCTTGAAACTTCTGTCAAGAGTTTATTTACAAGTGTCTTGGAATGCTGTAATGATCTGATTATCTACTCTCAATCTGCTGGAGAGCAGTTGATGAGAGTCAGTTGGTAATGAACTCAGATTCACATACCTTATTATTTTAACATTCGTGTTGTATTGACTACCTTAAGTTTAGGACTTCCTGTCTCAATGCCCAAATGCTAGAATCTGCAACTGTTTATGTAAAAGCAAAGCATTTTCGGTTTATAAGTGTGGAGCTTAAGTTGATTTATAAAGTTAAAAAAAAAATTAAAATTGGAGGTTCAAGCATGTATGAAATTTAGAATTTCTAAAAACTGAAAAACCTGTGGCTAAGAAAAAAAAATCTTTTAAAGCTTTTGAAAGCCTATTCAGCAAGCAAACACCAGATTTATATGTGCAGGGATTTAATTATTTTATTATTGTTTTTGATAATAAAAAAATAAAGACTGATGTGAAGCACTCATTTTAGAACAGCATGAGTGAGGTTCTGTATACAGTGATAGTGATATACAGAATAGTTTGCGTGACTTACAGACCTTAGGATAGCATTTTTCGCATGTAAAACTGAAAGAAGCTACCTTTGTAACCTGTGCCTTGCCCACCTGCATTCTCACTTGTACAGAGGATAGCTTCCAGCATGAATTGCAGTAGTAGATAATGCTATAACAATTCTCTTCTTTCATGCTGATTTGCTGTGGTCAAAGTCTCTGATTCAATGGTAATAACTGTCCTGGAATTCTGGTGAAATCTTGAAACAACTCATTTTCACTTAGGGAAGCTGAGATATCTAACAAGATCAGAGCCTCTTAGATTTTTTTTTTCTGTTTACAATAGTTGTATTCTTCAGGAGTGAATATGATCCTTTTTGAATGGAGAAAGTTCAGGGGGTTTTTACCGCTTTATAAGTTCTTCAGTTGATACAGATCTTTCCTAGTGAACTATCCTGAGTAATATGTGGAATTTTCAGTTAGAATATCAAAGTCAGATGTGCTGAAAAAGGATCCTTGCCACCTTATTTTTCTCACAAATGCCTAAGATTAGATAGTCCTCTTTACCGGCTCCTAAATAGGTGGAGTTGAAAATCAGTTAGTGACCTCTTTGTCAAAATAAACCCCAATGAAGTAACTGGCTTTTTAATTTCAAGAATACTTCCTAGATAGATTCTGTTGCTTCTCTTCTTTGAGATGTGTTTTAGGTGTAGTCTTTGTGTGGCTGAAGGTGAAACGTACTCAACAGAATTTTGTCTTCTGATGGACTTGCTATGCAAATAGGCTGCATAACTATTTAAAAATGTTACTAATACCTTAAAAAGCTGAAGGAGATGAAATGTACAGAAATCCATACTGATTTTGTACCATGATGTTGTTGATAAGCGTTGCAATGAAGATGATTGCATACAATACTTATAATTTAAATAGAAGGTTCCATTTTTGCTGAAACCTTAGTAGTTCTGCTGGCTGTGTTGTCTGGGAAACCAGTGTTTTGGGTTGTTTGTTTTTTTGATTCAGATTTTCTGAATTCTTTTGAAAATCATTAGTGCAAGCACAGTCAAATCTAGAAGATGAGACAGTCTAATGTAATATTTTCTCATGAGAATGAAAATACTTTTTATTACAAAGCACATGTTCGTATCTGTGCTGATATTTCTTCAGATTATGCTCGGGATATGCTAAGGTACATTTTTGTTTCTATATATTCTGAAGTATGTTTAAAGAGGTAGGACATACAAATCCTAAGAAACTGTTTTATTCTTGGATTTCATAGTTTTCCATATTTCAGAAATGCAATGCTTCTATATTTTCTAAGACCTCTGTTTTCCTAAAAGACTCTGGACTCTGAACTCTGCTCTGACCTTGAAAACTTTGGTCACCTTTGTTGATGTGTAGAGATTGGAAATGAAGATCACTATATAAATATACAAGCTACTTTGTTAGTTAATACAAATAGCAATTTGCTGGGAGTACTAAGCCAAGCAGTAATGCTCATCATCCAGACGTAGGTACATCCATGGATATCTGATGCCTGGACTGGTATTTTATTTCTTCAAGAGCAGTTTTTCATATGCATATCAATACTCATTGTTCCTCCTATCTCACTCGTCTTATGAACATTAATTTCAATCCTTTTTTTCCATTTTCTTTCATTTCTCTAGGGAAACTATATCGCATGCATGCTATTATATACATTTTTCTGGAGTCCAATGAAGTGTTTTCTGCCCAGTTTTCCACAGAATATATCTTGAAATTTGTAATTACTGTTAAAGTCAGGCTGAGGGTGTGTTAAATAATCCTTAATACCAGATGAAGTCATTGGAAGTTACTGTTTCAATTACTATTTTCCTTTAGCTTATCTGCATGTTTCCTATGAAAGAATATTTTAAAGTGATTTGAAGGTAAACTTGAGTCCTACTAAAAGTATCAGGAATTCTGTCTCCTTCAGTCCCTGGAGGGCTGAGACTCACTCCATGGTTCAGATACTGGGTCATGAACTTGAGGTTCTGTTTTAAGTCATCTGTAACTGAAGATATACTCACAGTCCAGAGGGGTCTGGGCAGGCTGCAGAATTGGACTGAAGAGCATCTCTCAGGTTTGTCAAAGAAAAGGGCAAATTCCTGCTTCTGCTTTGCACAGATGGACCCTAAGGGGTACTGAGGGACAACAAAAAGACCATGAGCCAGCAATATGCTTTCATGGCAGGGGATCCAACAGCATCCTGCCCTGCATCAGGCAGAGCACTGCCAGCACTACAAGGATGAGGGTCCTTCCTGTGGACTTGGAAGATGCTGGACCAGATCTGGAATGCATTCTCCAGTTCTGGGTTCCCCAGGATAGGAATACTATGGACTTTCTGGAGTGAGTCATCTGCAAGCCCAAGCCATTGTGCATCCTGGAGAAGGATCAGGGGAATCTTATCAATTAGTATAAATACCTGTGGAGGCAGAGCCAGGCTCTGTTCAGTGGTGCCCAGGGACAGTATCAGAGGCAACACGAAACACAAGAGGGTCCATCACAATATCAAGAAAGTCTCCTTCCTGGGAGTTACTCAAAAGCCATCTGGACAAGGTCTTGGCCAACCTTTTCTGTCTTGAGTAGGGGTGTTAGAATACATGATCTTCAGAGGTCCCCTCTAACCACTGGTTCTGTGATTCTTTGACTTACTGCTGTCCATTTAAATTTCATATAAATACTAATGTTCTTAACACCATGCATTCTTATATATTTCTATGCATTTTTAAAAAAACATACATTAAAAAAAAAGGATATTTCATACATGTAATATTAAGAATTTGTGTTCTAAATTCATTCTGAATTTGGTCCTGATGTTTCATTCTGTGGTAGACTTCCAAAAAAATCCATGATGTTGCTGACTGGAACATAGCAAGTCATGTCTTTGCTGTTGGTGTCAGATGATAGAGCCTATTACATATTAAATTTTTTCAGTTCCCCAGAATTTGCTGAATTTTTAACCTTTCAGAGTGGAAGTTTATGTCCAACTTCTTTCGAAGCAACTTTCAGCTGTTTCTGAGAAGCATGTGAAAAACTGCAGAAATCATACTGACCTTCATTTGAAGGGCCTTCATTTGATCAGGAGTGGAGGCAGTGTTATCAAGTGTAAAGAAAAGAGCCAATTGAGGTATATGAGTTATCTGAATTAGAGGCTTTTTAAATGCACCTCTTAGATGTGTGCTGGATTATGTATGAACTCTTGTTGGTTTGTGTATTTGGAGATGACTGGTTCAGTGACTGCTGCCCTCAGTTCTTTTCTTCAAAGAACTGCATCTGTGGCTCAGACAGACTTCACACCTCACATCTAAAATGATGGAATGGCTATGTCTGTCCTTAAAGCTCTATGTTGAATATATAAACATTCAGTGTATTTAACCCCTTAATATTTAACCCAATTTATTTTTTTACCTTTAAAATTTAAACATTACGCATGTATTATATGCAATAAGCATTTCATTTTTAAAAGAGTTTCAAAATAAGAACTCTGAAGTGCTTCTGAAGAGATAAGTTTTGCTGGAAGAGAAATTAACTACATATTTACATCCACAATTAAAATTCGGTTTACTGATTCTGGAAGCCTGAATATGTACGACTGCCAATGGAGTCAGTTCCCAGTTTAGACAGAGAAGGAGGGAAAACCATTGTTTACTTCCCAATATCCAAAAAATAGCAATCATAATTTTTAAAAAGAAACTTCATGGTTGTTCTTCTCTATCTGAATGCTTGCAGTTGATCCCTCTGAAAGTCACATCTCACTTTGTCTAAGGTGGTAGCCAGCACTTTTACCAAAAGGAAACAAATGCAGAGATAAATTTCTTAAAATTATGTGTCATTTTTAATGTTACAGAAAGGAAGAATTTCAGAAAATAAAGCTAGTGATGAAGCTGAATCCAGTGAGCAGCATGTATCAGTTCTTAAAGCACAAAGTATAAGGTTGTAACCTCT
Organism: Molothrus ater; assembly: GCF_012460135.2. NCBI lineage: Eukaryota > Metazoa > Chordata > Aves > Passeriformes > Icteridae > Molothrus > Molothrus ater. The sequence continues at coordinate 21,677,093 of NC_050479.2, forward strand.
TATTTTATTCTATGAAGTTTCCTTTCACATATTTACAATTGCAAGCAATTTTGAAGCACAGTATTCAGCTTGCAGTATTTGACTGAAAAAAATTCATTTCCTTCAAGTCATGCATACTTAACAATGTCAGACTGCATTTCCTCAAGTACATGCAAATTATGATAACCTCTTTCTATGCATCCAAGTTATATTATTTCCTTAGATTCCACAAGTATTCTAAGCACTTTAAGTTTAAAATACACATTTTTAATCCCAATAATTTCTCTGATGTTCCCAGATATGGCAGTAAACCCTACAGCAGTATACCATGTAGCCTACCTGTCAAGATTATTTTGGTAATTAATATTTCTTAAAAAAACATATAAGCTATGACTTTTAAAACAACGTTAGGCATTTTAATTTGGATGAAAATGTGCATTACAAGATGGCATAGCTGGCTAAATATCTAAGAGTAGAAGGAATTGCAGGGATTTGTTAATGTGGGGGATATGAAAGGAGTTAGAAATAATGCCAGACAGTGCCCTGGGAGCGTGTGAGGTATTCCTCTCTGGCAATCTGTCATTACAGTGGACAGATACTGTTTTACAGAACTACATTTTTAAAGCAAAGAAGCGGCCTTAAGCTGGATAAAAACAAAATTGTAACTGTGCTTTTGTTTGAAGTAGAAAAAACCCAATATACATGGTCAGATATGTTGGCATTGAAAAGAGGTTTGAATACCTTTAGCTTTCACGGTATTTTGATGCTGGTTATATACATTAATGCTCATTTCATTTGTAGCTGTGTGGAGTAAAAAGTTCTTTAACTTGAAATAAATACATGAACAAAAAGTATTCCAAGTTAATGGAGAGATTTTTATGTATATTTCTTTTCTACCTTGATAGCAGTATCATCACGCGTGCTTGTATCTTGGTTACAACTGCATGCACTTTCTTTTTCATATCATCTCCCTTCCAGTGTCACATAGACTTCTTATTACTGACATATCTTCATATTCTTGACTAAACCCATTATTTTCTAGTCGTGATGGCTGGTCGTAGATCCATTCACTTTGCAAGGTAGTGCTGATATCTTTGTTTCTCAGCTTATTCTTGCACTTCGTATGGCACTGGTGAATCTGTTGCAATAGGCACAACATATATTGTTAGGCAGTAAAAATGATTCCATCAGATACCTCATCTATTTAGAGAACCAATTGCTAACTTCACTAGGATATCAGTCCAGTGCTTATTCTGAATTAGTTTAAAAGTTGTCATGCATATTGCAGTCAAAATGAAATGTGAAAATTAATTTTAACTATACCTTTATGAATTTTTGTAGACTGTTAATAGCTATTATTTTAGTAGTAAAATTGTTAGTAATATGTAAGCTAAGTTAGCAATACCTATGTAGTTATTGTTTTATAGCTTATTTGGTTCTAACTTAATAAAAAAGTGGAATATAGCCAGGTGTGGGCCATTATGATACAGCAGAAGAATGATGTTTAAAGTTTAAAGTTATTTAGAATTAATATCTTACAGTGTTAGATTAATTAATTTCAGTTAATCGGCATCTTTTATGATGAATTCCAGGCCTTTACAGATAGCAGAGTAAGGGTGATTCATATTGTGCACAAGAAATGGGCTGAAAGTATGTCTGACTGTGTACCAGTGGTTTCATGTAGTGCTTCTCCATTTTCCAATATTACCCTTCAAGATGTCTGTGTTCTTTTACTTTTGGAAAAAATAGGGCATGGGAGTGATGGGAGAGATATTTTTATTCATTCTTGATTCTTAGGTAGTACAGACAGGATATTTTGGAGAGAAATGTCTTCTTTTGGGGAGGATCCCCAACTGAAGGTCCCCACAAGGATCCCCAAAAGTGAAAAAGCGACAGCTGTAATGATGCAGCTGTCAGGCACGGGTGGTGTTGGGATAGTGCCTTGCTGTGTGCTGCTCTAGACTTGGAAGCCCTTGGAGAGTTTAGCAGAAGTAAGAAGCAAGGGAATGACTGAGTGGGATTTAGACTCACAAGAGGCAGGTCAGACTTGTTTTTGAGGTGTGTACAGAAGCTGCCTTTAACCAGCCAAGACACACTGGATTTAAGCAGTGGACTGTAAGGGCAAAAGGACCTTTGAGTCACCCAGTCCCACTTTCATTAGTTTATATTCTGGTTTTGACACAATGTACATTTTCATGACAGAAAACATTTGTCATTTAGGAAAGAAATGACCTTCAAAAGCTCCTAACTTTATAAATTCCAGTGTTCTATGCTGTAGGTTTAGCCCAGCCAGCAGGCAAGCATCTGCAGAGTAGCTTGCTTGCTCTCTTCTCCATCCCCAGATTGGGACTGGGGAGAGAATATGAAGAACAAAACCAAAAAAACTTACACATCAATATAAAGACAATCTAGCAGGTGAAGGAGAGAGGAAAAAGAGAAAAAGAAGAAAGCAAAAAACCTAATAAACAAACAACAAAAAACCCCAAGTGATGCGGGGGAAATCACTCACTACCTCCATCCAGCAAAGCAATGCCCAGCCAGTCTCTGAGCAATAGGTGACTCCAAAGCAATTTACATAGCCCTGCTTTTATTATTGGTCATCTCTTGCCCACTCCCAGCCTCCTATTTGGAGCAGCAGAGTGAGAAACAGAGAAAGCCTTGATGCCATTCAACCACTGCTCAGCCAAATCACTGCTGTGATATCAACATTGTTTTAACCACAAATCCAAAACAGCACCATTGGGACTGCTATGAAGAAAGCAAGCTCCATCCCAGGTCACTGCTGCTGCTTGCTAGTTGTGGTCACAGTGATTACTTTTAGGAGAGACTTGACTGGCACACCTTGTATGTTCAGATGCAATACATTTTTTGTCAGGCTTGTGCTGTTGTTGTATTTCAGCAAAGTTTGGCTTTTTACCACATCTCTCTCGTGAGTTCACTGTTCCTCTCACTACTCATGTCTGGTCACCTACTGCCTGAGTTCTGTGGAATTTTCTGTTTTGTTGTGGCTTTGAGGTAACAGTACTTAACAACCAGTTGTTAAGGAAAACAAAACCCAAACCTTCACCTAGAAGGGCCATCAGATATCCTAAATGTCTTTGTAATTCTTGTAAGTTATGTCACTGGAGCTGAGATTATGTGATAATGAAGTTTTTGGCTGTCTGGCAGTATCAGCAGAGAGAGAACAGTTGCCATAATACCAGATTCAGTAACACTGAAGTAGCAGTACCTTTAAGCAGCACAATTTGAGAAAGAGCAGTGAAGGAAATCCTGCCTTTTGGTCAGGATTTGGCTGTCTGAAAGATCCATCGCTCTAGAGTTAGAAGAGCTACTGGTTTAAACCATGGTAATTCCTCCAGAGCTGAGTTGTTCCCCGAAGCCTGCGTAAGTTTGGTACCTATTTCCTCTTGATCCAATTTAGCACATGTTTTTTAACTTTTAAGGGTCTCTACCACAGTAACTTTGAGGAGAGGTATTGGTGAAGCATTGGTGAAGTAGTTTTTTGAGGTCTCATATCAATTATAATTTGGAATTACACTTCCAGGTAAAGACCTTGTAAACTTAAGTAGAACATGTTGTACTGTTGAGGGTTAGGCAGGAATGTAGTGTCATCCATCCAGCTTTCAAGGACTTGTGATGCTCATTTGCCTCAAGTTATGGCACAGCTCAGCTGGCGTTCCACACAGGTTTGTTTGTTTCCAAATGGTTTCATTTACATGAAGATTATTACCGAGTAGGATCAAAATAGAGTTATTAATTAGCTGTCTTTTTAGGATTTTGTTCCATAAAAAGTACTTGATTAAAATAACTATTAAGTTTTTTCCTGAAGTGGAGCACTGAACCACAACGAAGAAAGATTGAAGGATTTTTAAAATACAATGGGAAGTATACAAAGACTTAGACATTTTATTCACCCCAGATTTAGACATTTTTGTATATACAAACAAATGTTTTCTTGTTCTCTTGCAAAAGTCTTCCCAGCTATTCCAGCTGTCAGGTGCTGCACTGCTGGCCAGGTAAATGTCCAGCAGTGGCCCAAACCAACTAGTGGTTGGGGTTGGGCAAAAAGCCCTGGCATGACTGATTGGTTGGACAGATACATGAGTAAGATAAAAGATGAGCAGACAGTGATATGTGTCCAGAGGAGATCATAAAAATAGAAGCTGGAGTTCAGAAGCATGAAGCAACCAGGATGTGTTTCAAACTGCTAATCGCTTTAGGCATTTGTTTCCTCTTTTGTTTCCAGGTAAAAGTAAAAAGATCAGCCAGCAATAGGGAAAATAGCTTCTCTGTTTTCAGCAAGCTCAGAAAAAAACCCCTTGCAATTTGTTTGTATGTCTCGGCTTACCTTTTTTTTTTCATGCCATGCCCTCAAAACAGGTTGGGGGCTATACTTCTAACTCTTTAAATAGAAAATAGAGAGAGACTTTTACTTTTTCACAGGTGAATGTTCAGGCTAATTTGCTTATTGTTTCTCTCCATCAGAGAACGGTACCCATCTTTAGGTTTGTATTATTTGATTTTGAAGTTATTACTTACACCAAAAGCTATGATAAATATGGTGACAAAGATGGTATATCCAAGAAGAAGGAACCAACCCCGCCAGATCTTATCTGATGTACAGTCATTGCATTTCAAATCTAGAACAAAGAGAAGGAAAATTAAATATTTGAAATAGAAAAAAAAGTTGGTTTTTGATAAGATTTAATTTGAAGAATTAGTGAAAATTGACCAAAGGGCGATTGTCTTTGTTTTCATCACATTTTCTTTTACTGTTTTTTCAGGAGTTAAGCTTCTCTCTTTTTACTCCAGCCATGAGATTTCTGAACCTGTTGCAAATTACGTATGCAAAGGAAAGTAAATAAGATTCTCTGTTTAGTAGAAGTGGGAGATCTGAAAACATCTGTTATGTAGAAAAGGCAATGTAAAAGACAGTTATCTTACCAAGTCTCATACAACTTTTTCTTCCTTTTTTTTTTCAGGCTAAAACTAACATATGCATATGGTATAATTGTCAACAGATTTTCCTTGATCACTTTTTTTTCTTAGGAACTCTGAAGAATTGTTGGATATTTTTAAATACAGTGTGAAATCTAGAATGAGAAAACTGCTTTGTGGCATTTTAGCACTTGCAAACCAGATTTTCTGGAAAGTTCACATAAAGAAAATTTGGCTCATGTGAAATTCTGTATATCAGTCACTAAGGTCATATGCTCAGCAGAATTCTGGAAATTCAATTAATAGTTAGAAGACAGAGGAAAGTTATAAATTATTGAAAAATATTTTGCCATCAAATGGAAAGAAAACTCTGCTTCCATATATCCCTACTTTGGGTGCACGCTCTAAAAACACACACTGCTGTGTGAGTTTACTATACATCTTTTGACAAACTGGAAGAGAAAGCCCAAGCTGCATTTTTCAAGAGACCATTTGTTTATAAAGACTGAAGAAAATTATAAAAGGGGTTATCAGGTACTTGGTTTGGGTGTTTATAAGTTTGGCATAAAGACTCAGCAAATGTTTGCAGAGGAGATTAAGAAAAAATATTAAAATAAATACCGAAATACAGACACCAAAATATAATGTATTTTGATATATAAATATTTAGAATTTCAGAAAATATATGAACCAGTGAACTGAACTGGTTTAGATCCACAGAAATTCACTGACCCTGAGAAGTCTGTCCAGCTGTATAAATAGTTAGCACCAAAGAAATGTTGTACTACCCTCCCCTACTTGTATGATGGTACACTGCTCCTTTACACCTTTCTTTTGGCAGACACAAGCAGTAGCAGAGAAGGTAGTAAGGCTGAAGAAAATTTATTTCCTCTTGCACATATCAGTTCTGTTTTCTGTCACTCCCTTTTTGTACTCCCAAATGCTCCTTACCATGCACAGTCAGTTTGGTGCCATTTCCACATTTGCCCTGTATTTTCTCTGTTAGCATCACATCACAGAAATAGGAGTTACTGGCGTTCTGGTCAACATTGCTCAGTTTTAAGATGGAGAACCCCCTGAGGATGTTTTTTGTTATCTGCACCTGCGGCCTGCCTGTGCTGGGGCTCGACTGGAGACTCTGCTGGTTGTGGCAGTCAGGACCTTTCCTCCAGTAGACCACTGGCTCCTCGTTCTCCTCGCTGGGGTACTCAAACACACACAGCATCCACACCGTGGAGTTGAGGAGCACGCTGGCATCTTCAGGGTATTGCATGACCGAGAGCTGTGGCCCGCTGCTGGCTGGGGGGGTAAATAAAGCACATGCAGGTGAACAGAGGAATCTCTCCTCAGCAGGGTGGTCTTGGCCAGCAGGGCACATGGGTGTGGCCAATACATGGATGTGCAGAGAGCCACAGCTACAGGCATCTACAGTGAAAGGTGCACTCCAGGGAAGCAAACAACAGTTTTGCTACAGCCTTATGAGAAGCCACAAAACCAGGTTTCCATTGTAAATGTCCTTGTATTTGTAAAATTACTTTCAAATGAAACGGGTTTGTCTGTTAAGAGTTGCATATGCATTTTTATATGGAGTATGAGAAATTGGAAAGTCATTACTAAGAGTAGATAAAACTTTTTTTAAATATATAAAACCAAAATAATATGATTTTTAAACGCGTGGTTACTCTTTTTTTACAGTCATTCTTTTTAGACTTTTTGTCATTTCATAGTATCATAGATTGATTTGGGTTGGGAGGGACTTAAAAATTCATCTAGTTCAAACTTCATGCCATGGGCAGGGCCACCTTCCACTAGATCAGGTTGCTAGAAGTCCCATCCAACATGGCCTTGAATGCTTTCAGGGATGGGGCAGCCACAGCTTCTCTGGACAACCTGTTCCAGTGCTCCACCACCATCACAGTAAAATACTCATTTTCAATATCCACTCTAAACCTTACCTCTTTCCATTTAGAACGGTCACCCTTTGTGCTATCACTACATGCTAGTGATAGGCATGTAATGAAAGTGCTAGTGAAAGGCATGTAATTTGAACATAATTACTAAGAAATGAGTTTTCAGAAATTGCGAGTCTTTGTTGAAAGAGATTCCTGGAAGCTAATATGAAACATCTTTTAAAATAATAATAATAATCCAGAAAAGTTTCTGGGTCTCACTTTAATTTGGGCAAAAGTATCTAAAAACATCAGTGTAGCACACCAAAAGCAATATTTCACTACCTGTAGAAAACCTGTCTCATCTCAGTTGAATGAGGGAGAGGTAGATAACTTTGTGAAGTGAAAAAGATGGCTCATATCTGAAATATCTTTTGCATTATTATCAGGCCATTAAAAAAATTACATTTTTTTCTTTTAAGTTCTTTGGTTTAAGTAACTACATTTAAATGACCTTTTAAAAGTTCTCCAAGACACAGTTTTATAAAAATTCTGAAATAATATATTGTTTAGTTCAACTAATTATAAAAAAATAGATATCAATCCATATTTTCTACTTTTTTCATTCAGATATAATTTTATTTTTGCTTCAGATGCACTTTTAGTTTCTATCTACTCCTTTAAGTATTTTAATACTTTTTTCCCCCCTTATATTTATTTTCCTCCATAAAACAGCAGTTTGAAGAGTTTAAGGACTAAAACTGAGCATATGACATTTTCATCCTTGATTATTAAATTAGCATTCTGTTCCTCAGTTAGTTAGGGTTTGGTGAATTCTGGGATAAAATAAATAAACAAAGATAAAAAAACCCCTTTCCTCCAGGGGTAACTTACCAGCAAAGTAACTGAAGTAAGTTGTCATAATTAATATACCAAATTGCATCATTTTCTTGAGATTGCTAATGCAGAGATTTTAAAACCTCATCCAAAACTACTGATAACAGAGCTTTCAGCAAGTAGCTGAAAAGTGAATTCAAGCTCTGCTAAAAACATGTTTTTAATCTTGTTTTTAAGGGGAGGTTCTTGTGGTTTCATTCACTGTAACTATTTCCCTGTGTACCATCAGACATCTTGGGCATTGCAACACATAAGCTTCTAATATAGTTTCAGATTTAACTGCACTGGGATTATTTTTCCATTCTGAGAATTTTATTCAGATGGCTAGGAATAGGAATGGTTTTGTAGAGCAGATTTTCTCAAAGCTGCCCATCTCAAAAAAAAAAAAAAATGCTAAAACCCTCTAAGCTTGGGAGCAGTGCCTATGGTGTAATACAGCAAAGTTTGCAATAGACACGTAATTTCTGATGTTTTTCCTCAAAGTTCATTTACACCTTAAACACCACATAATGAATTTGCTTTATCTAGTATTGATCCAATTAGAGAAGTCAAAGTACCACAGGAATGATTCAGAGGAAACATTATTTCTCTTTGCTGAAGTGATGCTGAATGTCTAATTATCATTCTGCAGTCCAGGACATGTGAACATTGGCTGCCTAGAACTATATGGTGGCAAAGAGGGCAATGTATTTAACCTCCTAATATGTACCTTCTGGATTTACAGGGTCAGCTAATGTCCTTGTAGCATCTTCTATATATAGACTATTAAATTTCATCCAAAAACGTTACTCCTCAGCTTAGTTAAAACTTGTTACCCAGCCTTTCTGCCTACAGATACAAATGTTTGAGTTTGGCTAAGAGATAATTTCTGTGGGAATATCCAGTTTTGATCTGAAGGCTTTGAGAGATAGAGTCAACACGCTGAGTGGTCAGCTACTGCAATGACTAATCACTGTCACCACGAATGGATGTGCCTTAATTTGTATTCTGAGCTCTGTCTCAGCTTCTTATCACTGAAATAGCTTTGCATCTCCTCTATAGCCCTTTAATACCCACACCCCTTTTTTTAAGGTGATACTTATACATTATATAGGATAATTTTCTGATACAATTTTTCAAAAAAAAAATCCAAAATTTCTTGCAACTGTTGTGATTTAAAGCTGGACTCCTTTAAAACCCCTTTATTCAGGGTTGAGAACTGAATTTCTAATTTTTTGTCCCTCCATCTTGTTTATAGATACAACAGTATTCCTCCACAGAGTCCTACTGGGAATTCCCTGTCAACTGATTTTCTATTTGGAATGTATCTTTTCAGAGTCACTGCTTTCTTATGTCCTATGGGAATATCACACATTCCTTAAATAAAATTAAGGCTACAATCAAACCCTCCAGCTTTCCAGTAGATGCTGTGTAAGGATGTCTCCTCAGTGGTAACTTTCAGAGTTGTTTTGTTAAACTGATTTTCTATCACTGATTGTATACTCTAATAATAATTTGCTTATGTCTTAAAGAATTACATTCTTTCAATTTACATTTATTCAAAGGTACATCCCAGGAGGAAAAAAAAAAACAACTAATTGTGTTATCTCATTTTGTTATCAGCAGATAAACACATGTATTTAATTATTTTTACCAACATTTGAATATAAGAATATCTAATTGGATATACTTTTAATTCATCATATCTGAAACTAACCAGGTTAAATAGAGAAACAAAAGGAAGTGCAAACCAGCAAATTTCCTGTTATTAGACTGTAACTCCTCAGATAACACTCTACTTTTATCTATAATGTTGTGAAAAACAGTGACAAAAGCCCTTTAAGATACTGACTTGAATAGGAAAGAAGAGAAAACTGATAAAAGACAAGCATAAATAAATTAATGAAGCCAGCCTGGGATTCACGTGCACATGTGCATTTAAGCAGCTATTCAGTATCAGAACAAGCGGGGTGGGTTTTTTTTTTTTGTTTTGTTTTCCTGAAAATTAATTTAATTATTGATATAGCAATGAAGTTGCTTCATTGTTTATCTTAGTATCTTGATTCAATTAATTTGGTCGTGATAAAGTTTAACATGGTCTTAATATATAACTGCAATAGTGTTGAACTATACTACTGAGTAGAATTGCAGGCTATAAATAAACATTGGTTTATTGGCTGAATATTCAGAAAACAGAAAGGCTTAACTACAGTTGTGACTACCTAAACAATTAAAAATTTCTATTTTAATTGCTTGAAGTTTCTGTGTTACTGGTATACAAGGCAAAAAGTAGGTAATATCTTTCTAAAATACTAGAGAAAATTACTAATGAGCTGAAATTCTGCCATAGCCTTAAGGTTTGGCTCACCAGGATCTGTGTTCATACTTACAGACAAGCTTGTGCTTGACTCTTTTTCTATTCATTAAAGATGTTTGAGAAGAAGCTGTGTGCCATAGGAGTGATAAGCATGTGGCATAAGCACTGTCAGGAAGAGAAATCAGATCACTTTTGTACTTTACTATGCAAGTGAAACTTGTGGCTGAGAAAACATGATGACAGATCTGAAATAAAGAAGAGTTTAAATAAGATGAAATATAAAAAAGCTCTTTTATGGTATAGAAGAGGAACTATTAAAATGCCCTTGAATAAAAGTACTTTTACTCTCTAGCACAGAAGTGATATTAATCTTTAAATATTTTATATTTTCCCTGTGCATTAAATGTCTGACAGACAAGATTTTAAGATTTGAAACTTCCAACATGTTAGGAATGGGGCAATGAGATTATAATTTTAAAAAATAAACGCATAACTTTGAGATACCTAAGGATCAGTGCCATCTCACAATGATGAAAATAAGAATTGGGTCTATGATGATATAAAATATATGCTAACATATAAAGACAATCACATTTAGATTTTATGTCATGTCCTTGTGTGGTTTCTTATTCTGGCTTCAACTATAATTCTAGGAAATTTAGAAATTTGAGTCGGATTACCTGAAAAGTATAGTTTTAATTTTCTGCTAAAAGGATTAGATATAGACTCATAAAAAATGTCAATACATATTAAAAAGGCCTTAATTCCACCTGATTATTGTTCTTCCACAAGACTGGAGAAAAACATAGATGTATGTGATGAATAGACTGTAGCCCCTCTATTTTCAGCATTATTTTCCACTATGCTAAGACTTATGTGATAGTTGAGGATGTAACTGGGTGACTGCCTCACTGCTCTGTGGTTGCAGTCTGGAGGAGTGGCACAGTTATGTAGTGGCTAAATGAAAAACACATACATAACTTGTTTTGATAACAGTATCACCAAGAGATGAGAAAATAAATGCTGTGCTAATTTCCAACTGATGCAGTGAAGAAGGATAACAAGACATGAGGAATGACTCTGTCTCAGATAGTAATATCCTTTACCAATCCTCATTTGGAGGTATTTTTCTGTGAGAAGTAATCAAGCATTTTATGAAGTCTTTAAAAGTGGAGGTGAATGTGGCTTTATGAAATAAAACTGCCTTATAGTTTGACAACTACCCCAAAACAGCTACTTTACAATATAGAACAACTTAAAATAGGCATCTCCTTAGCATATGTTAAAGAAATAGCAAACTTGCATTCAGTTTGTTGTTTATTCTTTATAGAGCCCAACAAAGCAGGCAAACACAATAAAATCTTCCTAATGGTGAAAAACAGAAGACCTCTGGAATATCAGCTCTGGTGAGGCCGGAGACATTTGAGAAAGATGAGGCAAAAATGACACAGGTTATGTGGATCCAGCACTGTCTGACGATTGAGGATGTGATTTGTTGCTGCTGAGTGTGTATGGCCTCAGGATTTCTCTGTGTTTTCTACTCAGGTGTACAAGGTGAGAGACAGTTGCAGCAATAGCAGAGACTGAGAGAACCTACCTTAACTTAAAAGCTGCTTTATGATCAGGGACTGTTCTTGAAAACTTCAGAGCAAACCTTCAGGTTTCCCAGTTAAAGATGAGGATGTAAGCTCCTGCTGGGTGTCTCCATAACAACCCATTTTCTGTCCTAGTAAGTTGAAGTCACTGCACGATCCTTTTCAATGAAAAACAGGAAAATACAGGAGTATAAATGAAACTCAGAAGGGAAAAGCAAATACTCTAATGGTCCCCTACATTCAAACTGGGAAAGGACATGGATGAAAACACAGATGGAATATGGAAGAGTATGTAGTCTTATTTGACCCAATTTACAAGCTTATTTTAATTATTTAGCAGCTTCTAATTTTTATAGCCCAGAGAGGGTATGCCATGAACACCAGGCTATTTACCATGTGTATACATCTCTTTACTAACCACTGTGAATTAAAATTACCCATATTCATTTGCAATCTGCAAACCAAATTTATGCAGTGTTCCCTTCAGTAAGTTGCTCCATCCCTGGAAGTGTTTATGGCTGAATTGGATAGAGCTCTGAGCAGCCTGTACTAGTGAACGGTGTCACTGTCTAGGACAGGGGGTTGGAACTGGATGAACTTAAGGTCCCTTCCAGCCCAGACCATTCTGTGAGGAGCAGGTATGGATAGAGATGCCAGTAGTGCATGTGAGTAGTGGATCTGCAGCGTGGAAATTAGAATAAGTTGCTTGTGAAGTCAGCCACCCCAGGAGTGTTATGTGTTACTGATAAATTAAAAAGTAGTTACTGTTTAAACAAAGATCATCAGAAGAAAATACCTTGATTGAATTTTAAAAAGAAATGTTATCCAAATAAGAAAACTGACTGTTAATGAACATTACTGGGTGGAATCTTAGCTGCTAGTTTAATCAGAATAGCTGGACATAAGGAATATGATACTTTCCACACAGACCTATGAAGAACCTGTCACCAATTCATTTCTCTCTGTGGACACATCTGCATGCTTTTCCCTCTAGATGAAGCATGCTTCCACTTTCTGGAGGCTTCTTCCATATTCTCTGAGTAGGCATGGAACAAGCTTAGACTAAACACCTTCATTTGGCTGTCTGTGCGTGTAGGGGGTATTTGAGCAGCCACCACAGTCAATGGAGATGCTGCCACTGCGTGTAAGGGAGTCTATGAGACACTTCAGCTGCCCAGCTCGTAGGAGTCCACAATATATCAAGATGATTTAGTCTTCCTGGGGGTTCTTTTCTTGAATCCAGCACAGAGAGATCCAAAACAGTTGTTAAATCCAACAAATCACTCAACCTGGCTAGTGGCACTAAATTCTACCAGGCTGCATGAATCAAAATATTTCTACTGAAACTAGCATAGTGGTTCAACATTCTGATCCTGGAGATACCTGAAACTCATAATTCCATAGTTTCACTAATCAAATATGATCCTCTAAGACTGTATGTAGAGATCCAGTCCTTGATATGCGTTCAGAGTATCCTCAATGTGCGTGGTCAGCTCTGAACTGCTTCAAAAAATCTGTGATGAATATGTTTTTTCCTGATGTTGTACAGCACTTGCTTAAGAAATGAAAACTACAGTCTCTCCTCAGCTTACCAAGGTGAAATTTTGCATTTCACAAAGCTTCAGAACACAGTACAAATCAAGCTATTATAGAGTCAAAACACCCTTCCTTTGTTGTTTTTTCTCCATCTTTTTTCCCCTTGGGTCTCATCTGCATTTAAAATGAAGATCCCCAGATCTAGAAGTGTAATTTACCCTTTTAAATTGCAGAAAGTTTACTGTGACAGTCCTTTTAACAATCTCTCAGTCTCATGAATGCTGCCACCACAGTGAAAACTCTGGAGCAGATACTCTTATGCTTCACAGTCCCGCTGGTCAGAGAAAAGACTAAGTGAGGTATAAGTCAATCCTTACATGAATACAAAAGACATTTTTATCAGAACTGTCCTTTGAAACTTTGAAACAGAAAAGACGAAGCCTTTTCAGAAGTAGCTCTGTTCACTGCCAAGTCAACAGGTGCTTTCTCATATCAAAAGTAAGCAACACACTTATCAAGCCTAATGTACGTGTTCTTCATCTGTTGGCAGGAAGAATAAAAATACTACGAGATCTTTCTGTTTATCGGTTTCACCTTGAGACATATTAACTCTCTTTGGAGCAATTCCTTTAACAGAATATAATAATTTTCCCCTTTCAATTGAAAGCCATTTCATTACCTAGCATTCCCTAAAAGTTTTAATTTTTTTTGTAATTGCCATTAACTTCAAAAATTACTTGAGATGCAGGATATAAGTCTAAAATATAACTCTGTTCCTTGAAGTATTGATAGTTTTTCTGGTGCTTATGTCAGTGTTGATGGATGAATACATAACAAGACAACCACTCTTAGAAAGCCCTGTGTTTGTGCCCTTCAAAGTCCACTCACATTATACCAATATTTAGATATTCTACCACTTGTATATCAAGCCATGGGCTTCTATCTCTACAAAAAGTATATTTCATGCATGGAAATAAAGAGTGCAAAGGGGGGAGATGGAGGATGGAAATGTTAAATTTTCAAAAAGAGGAAGAGATCATCCTAAAGATATATGTAAAAACCCTAATGCATTTATGTATCTTTAGAGCAGTGGTCCCCAGTCTACAGCTGCCAGACAGAAAAAAGACTTTTTCCTGTAAAAGTTGTTAATGTTCTTTACAGATGCACAAATGAAATCACCTGATAAGGATTGCTTTACTGTATGAGAATAAAGGCTCTGATTCCTAGCGATATTTTTTATATTGGCAGAGTGATATACAGAGCCATATATTATAGAATCAAAAAATGGTTAAGGTTGGGAGGGACCTTAGAGATCAACTAGTTCCAATCCCCAGCCTGGCTTTGTCTCTTACTTTAATACCTTTATCTAGGTTACAGTGCTGGCCACCTTTTACCTTCATCCAGCAATTAAGGATCATCTAAGAGTAAGGACCTTAAAGCTAGTATGGCTTTTTCAGCAGCCCAACATATTTGTTCTCAGCCAGCAGCGATCACAGGTGTTAACAGTGAGGCAACTAAATGACTGTTTTCTATCCCTGTGGAGAAGCCAGCAGCAATCAGAGAAACAGATGGGATAGCAAGAGTGGTAATTCAAATTCTTATACACACACGAGATTGAACTGCAGAGTAGTTGGTTGTTACATTACACAGCAATTGTTTCATGTGTTACACTGTCAAACTGAAACAGTGAAAATGCTGTGTGTTAAACCACTGATAGTGACTGGAGATATAAAACTTGGTATTTTTCATTTGCTCTCTTAGTGAGGCAATTTTTGTTGCTTAGGGTTTTTTTTTCTTTTTGTTTCTTTTGTTTGTTTGTTTGTTTAAGGCTAGCAAAAATCCACAGGAAAATGGATGCTTTCTACTTCCAGTCTAGTGGGATTTCCATCCACCAGAAATCTGAATATCCAAAACTCTATTATGTGATGTTGGCTAATTTTAGCGTAGGCAGACAGTTCCAGAATCAGAGTTGATACAATTTTTGAACCTTTGAGGGCAGTCACACTGGGTGAGTCTGGAATGAAGAAGTAATTATGAAGTTTTACATGTCTGTTGTGATACCTCTCTGTTCTATGAGGAGCACACATACATTTTCCACAAGTAGAAAATCACTGTCAGCATCTGTTTTTTTTCTTTATGCTTCAGAAGATAAGGCAAAGATTCTTCTGATGTTTTCAAATCCTGCTTTTGAAAAGGAAGTTCGAGCATTATTGAAATTCTCTTCAATAGCATTTAATAATAGAGTTATCTATTCAATAGAAAGTAAGGTAATCATGTGAAGGATGATTGGGGAGATTGGTAAAGATGAATGTAGACTACTTTTAATTTCTGTTTGTCATATTTCCTCTCTGTTTCAATTGCATTTTGTACTTTTTATATGATTATTATGTCCTATTTGAGCTATCAAATGTGAGAAAAGTAATGGAATTGCACATAGTTCTCTTATTCTGGTCTCTTACTTCATTAGCTTTTAAATTATACTGATTTTTGAAAACATAAACAAACCTAGTTTTAATGACATGCAACTTCAATTCACATTTTCAGACAGTTCTGTCACCTATACCATATTTAGATTATGATAAGCATATTGCATTGTTTAATTTCTTTTATTGACGATGTATATTGAATTAGATCCAGGGACTTTGACTTACTGAAACATCTCTTTTTTTTCTTGTTCATTTAATCAGTTTAGTTTTGTAGAAATGTGGATAATTAGCTGTGGAGGGTATATAGAAACATTTTCATCATAAGTAAATAACTAAGGCACAAATTAGTACATAATCTTTACTGAATCATTTAAACTTTTGAGTCTCAATTTACCTTTGTAAAGTGGGAGGGGTGATTTTTTTTCTATTTTCATTCTGTAGATTTCCAAGGGGTGTCAGACCAGTAACTGCAACCTCTCATTTATTTATACAATGTCAGAGAGAAGCATTTTCGTGTTCTTGTTTGTTGCCATTTTAGTGTTACTGAGACATCTGAAGATTATAGGTAGCCTCTGCTTGAACAAAGTTGTAAAGGTGTTCAGGTAGAAGCAGGCTAAGTCTGGCTTTTTACAAAAGCCAGTTCTCCAGCAGCGCCAACACTGTCACCGAGTCTTTTAGCTATGTAAAATTTCTCAGGGTTTTTTGTTTGTTGATTTTATGTAGGCTTTTTTTTTTTTTAATGGGCTGGGAGGAGACTGTTAAGTTAGCAATTATAACATATTATATGTTGGAAGTTTAAATATGTTAACATTCCAGTTAAATTGTAATGTTTAAGCTCCTAAAATAACATTGCATTATTAAACTCTATTTAATAAATGCCCATTTACTTATACCAGTCAAGAGGAAATAGTAAAAAAGTAGATGTCCATGTTGTAAGACAGATCACTGAATGTAAGGGAAAAGGTTGGTACTTTCAGGAAGTTACAGGAAATTCTTAGAAGTTGCTATTTTATAGTCACAGTATTTAATTTGTTGCTGTGGTGATAAATGAAACAGTTAATTTTTTGTATTTGAAACTTGAATTAAATATTCTTCTCACACAAGAAATGTGAGAAATTTTAGGAACAATTACTAATTTAGCCAGCCACTAAGGAGCCAAGTTTTCTGCAGCAGGGGCAGTAGCTGAAGGGTTTGTTCATTCCTGTTCTGCCTCCATTTGCTGAACCAGAAATGTTGTTTAAACAGCAGCCATTGGCCCTCGTGACACAACAGTGACATCACTCTCAGGTGACATCCCTAAATGACAGCAGATGGTATCTAACCCACCTGTCAGATCCTAATAACCAGAGGTCAGATCAGCATCTGTCAGCATTTCTGCAAGCTTGATGACATAAAACAAAGCTAATTTAGTTCTGTTGTTTGTTCAGTGTGGAAGGGTCTTTTAACAAAAATATAAAATGATAAATAACAAGTGATTCACCAAACTTTATTTCTGTTTGTTTTATGCATTTAGAAGTCAATTTGCAGGTACTGTTCATAATAGTTTTCTTCAAGTAAATGACTAAAAATCTTTATCAGCAGATTTGATGATAACCACTACAGATAGTCTCAGGATGAGACTATTGATTTCTAGTCAAATAGTATAAGCCCCAGCATCATTTGATGAGAGGTATGTTAAACTGTCAAGGAGGCACTATGATTTTCATATTAAAAAAACATGGTTCAAAGGGATAGTGAATACAGATGAATTTAGTGACTTCTGAATGACAAAATCTTGAACATTTTTTCTGCCATATGATCATATTCTGTAGCGTTAAAAGGTGTTTGTTGCCCGAGATTCTTTAATTTGACTTCATTGCAGATACCTGTACGCTGCAAAAGTGGAAGCTTAATTAAAGTGCAAAAACTTCATCTACATGATTAATTCCTACTTTACTTTTCTGATCTTGTCTTTAAAAAGTGTATTTGTCTATGGAGGTAAAGGTAAAGGAAATAGGAGAAGATGAGGGAGATAAGAAGAGGGAGCAAAGGTAGGGAGAAGAGGGAAAGAAAAAAGAAAAGGAGAAGTAGAAGGAAAGTAAAGTGAGGGAATTGTAAAGTGTGTTATGCATGATGGAGGGTGATGGGAAATTTTGAAATTACCAGAGCCCACTGCTGAAGAAAGAAGTAGCCAATTGAGTTTTAAATGTCTGTGTCATGTCTCTGTGCAGTGTAATAAGGGTAAGCTTAATGTTTTAAAGTGTCTTTTTATGTTTTCCATCTTTCGGTGCAGTAATAAAACTGGAAAAGCGTTAACAAATTTTTCAAATACAGTTAGGTATGTGGTCTTATTTATCATTAGAGATCTATCTGGCTTTTAGAATCTGGCTTTCAAAGAAAGGCAGGTTCAATTGGTCAGAATTTGGCATGTCTTAAGACAAGCTTCTTTTCAGTGCAAGGAGTTTTATGAGGGTGACTTGCCAGAGCTACTCAGAAGGTGGCAAAAAATTTCCAGACAGATGTCTTTTGAAGAAATGTCCACTTCCCAAAATTTCAGTTCACCCCTTTACCCTCTGTCCATCACCCTTTTTGTTGTAATATTATTGTCATTAGTTATAAATAATGTCAAGGATTATTTATTAAATTTATGATAATATTCCTTTTCTTCTTGATCATCACCAAAACGGCTCTAGAATTTTCTAATGAGTCCTGTTACAGCCTTATTTAGTTGGCAGTCTGCCCTCAGCTTTGTTATTTTATTACTGATAGCAGTTGTGATATGAGAGGTACATAGTTCCCAGTGGCAACAAATGTAAACAGAAAGCAAATAGACCTGTCTGGGAAACCTCAAAAATAACACATCTAACCAAAGAAACCACGACGTTCATGGAGCCTTAAATGAGGCAGCTTTCTATTCACAGATCTATTCACTAAGCTAATTGTTTTTATGGTTGGCAGGACAGGCTCTTTTAAAAGGCCAGGGAGAAGAATGGCTCTTTTCCTAAGTGGCAGAATTGGTTTTGTGGCTACTTCATCATAAAGAGTAATATCACAAAGGCTTTCATTGTGTCATGTGGCAGAATACTATTTTAAGGGGAATTGTTATGTTTCTTAACACCTGTAAAATATCTGCTCTACTTTATTTATTAGCTCTTTTATCAGTGAAGATGTTAAGTTATCAGTTATAAACTAATATTTCATGGCAAATACCATAGCAAATTAATCTTCTGTTTCTCATTTTTAGCAAGAATAGTTTCAGGCACAGGTGCCCCCTAAGATTTGCACATCCTTGTACCTCTGCTGCATAATTTGCATAATGCAGCTTTCCTGTGAGGTTGCTGTTTGCTCTGCAAGGCACTTTAGGGTAAGATTCTGATTGTGGAGGAACTGCAGAAACTACAGAGAGATATTACTGCTTTATTTTAATGTCAGGGTGAATCAGTGTGCGTGGCTTTTTGTGTCTCCACAGAGATCTAACCCAGGAATCAACAACTTCCCTGCTCACTGCTGGACCTTATCCTGCACTCAGGTATAGTGCAGTAATCCTAACTTGTTTCAGAAACATCAACAAAACTGAATGGGCATTCCCGGGGACAATAAAATCCTGGCTGGCTTATTGTTATCCACCTCTAGGTCTGGAGGATGTCTTACCTCAATATTTAGTTTTGAGGGATGATTTCACTCTTTTGTCACCTCTCACTTTCTGTGTAGCTGAAAGCCAGCCTCAGTCCTGCAGATGACCTCAGTTCAGGACTGAGAATAAAACAGACTAATGCCAGGAAAGGAGCTGCTCCCCAGGAAGCTCTGGACATGTATCCCAAGACATTCATGTTGTTTACAATGCCAGAGCAGGAAAGCAGCAGGGCCTGACTGAAAACCAAACAGGAATAAAGGATTGTAAGCACTTAGAACTGGAAACTAACTTTTGCTGCAAGATTACCAGAAGATTTAAATAGAGGGAGGAAAACTGGCACCTCTAATTGCCTTATGAATTATGTCACCTCTGATGTTCAGATCTAGACCTATTAAGGTTGATATTTTAACATAGCTTGGCATTTTAACTTTCCCTACAGCACTAACAAGGAAGTCTTCAGACAAAAATAATTCTCAAAAATTATTAGGTTAGGCACTTTTGTATCTCTTTTCTGGCTACATTATACTATCATGTTTGAGCTTTCTTTCTATGGTAAGGATGATATGTTGCTGGATCTAAAGACTCTCAAGGAACTTCCTATGATGGTGCCTGGCCTGAAAAAAGATGGAGACATTTGGAAAAGTTTCAAATATTAGATATTCCAAAACATTTTAATTTTAACACATATATATCTATGCCTATTTCTATATATAGACTTTTATCTAGATGCATATTTTTAGATTTATGGTTTAAATGTTTGTGTTCCATACTATTGAAGGAAAATATTTATGAAAATTCAATGCTACCTTTGTTCTGACCTTATTTTGCTTGAATTGGATGTACGACTTCTTTATCCACACTGCTCACAAATACCCAGATGAATGTAAAATACAGAATGGTGTGTGGAGAATTTAAAAGGTGAACCATAAGTCCTAAATGAATGCCTAAAATACCTTGATATGGGCTGAACATTTATATATATTCTAGAGGTAGAATTAATTATGTTAATCTGCTTGACATTTTCTCAGTTTTATTCATGCATTTTCACTTTGAGTAAGTTGCCTTAGTCTTCTTATAAATGTACTGGTTCTGAAATGCAGCGTTAGTAGAAGCTACTACCCAGGGCTCCCCCTTAATTACTTACTAACTAACAAACTTTTTAATCTATTTACTTAATTACTTATTTTAGTTTAAAACTTCATAGCCTTGAAATGATGGGATTTGTATTGTACTATCACCAAAAGTACCAAGTCCCCCAGCTGGCAAGTGGCTAAAAGTATTGGTGCAAGAGTCAAACTCCTTTTACCCGTGGTTTGCACGGGTAATTCACTAGGTAATTCAGTGTATTCACTAGGTAATACAGTGAATATATTTATTTTGCTATGTCATTCAGAAAAAAATGGCTTGGCTATTAAGTACTATGATTTTCAGCCCATATTTTTTAGGTTTTTTTTCTTTCCATTTATCATAATATATAGTGCCATAATTAGTTTTAAAAAATACTGTATATTTAAGATAAGTGTAATACTTCAAACATGTGGTTTCTATAAAAAAGCTTGTTAATTTTGCTGGCTGTATCAGTTTGGCTTTGACATATATCATACCTGCATACAAGGTAACTGTTATTTTTGTCTTAGCTGCTTCAAGTTAAGCAAATGCAAAAACTATTACATGAGCATCAATTTTGTTCCCCAATTAAATGTCTTTAACAATATTTTCCCCTCAGCTTTATTCTGTCTACCAAATGTGATGTCCTTTTTATGTATGTGTAGGGCTGAGCATCTGTTTCTATAGGGAAGTTCCATTAGACCATAATAATCTCCAGTTAATTGCACAGCAAATATTTATTTCTCATACATCAAATTAATGAAACAAGTTCAATGAAAGACCACATCAGCTTGGCAAACAACACCTATCAAGCTATATAAGTCTCTAAAGACATTCTTGGCAGAAATCCTGTATCTTGAAGAATTGTGTACCCTTGGGAGTACTGCCATCATTTAATTACTAGTTGATAATGGTGTTGCAGGTTTGTTCATTGTTGTTTTGTTTTTCACCTACAAGAAGAAGAATAAAAAATTTGTTTTCTGTGTTTACTAATGTACCATGCCATGGCTACAACAATTTAACTGAAGAATGATCATTTTCAAGCTTCTAAACCCCCCATTTAATCTTAATATTCAATAAGATTAATATTACATTAGTATTCAATATTCCTAGAGCACTTACTCCTCTTCATATATAAACATGAAAGGAGCTTTAATTATCAGTTTGATTACTCCACAATAATGACAGTCTCTTTCTTGTCTAAGAGAAACATGGATGTTTTTCATGGGTCTGCAACAATGATAGTTTTACATCCCACACATCTCTCTGTATTCCCTTCCCACCAGCACTAATATTCCCTGTGCTGTGTGAGAAGGAAATGACATTATATGCAACTTTTCGTAGCAACAAAGGACAATAATGCATGAAGTCATAAAATCTTTTAAGCAGAAGAAGCAGGAAGCCTAAATTGTTCTCTGACTATTTAAGTTCATTTTGATGCTCTAAAATTTATACCATTTTATTAACATTAATTTCTAATAACCTCATAAATATTTATTTTTGCTTGCACAAGCTTTGCTTTTTATGCAATCTACTTCTTCTGAAGCTGGCCTAAAATCAGGTGCATGGAGTTTGTATGACATATAACAACTCATAGTCTGTCCATAGAGATTCAACTTAAATAACTAGGAATTAATTAACATTTTAATGAATAGAATTTAATATCAATTACCTGGACTGACTAGCCCTGTTTATTGAAACATGGAGGAAAACAATGACTTATTGCTGCTTTGCTTTCTTTTCTCCTTTCATGTCTCTATCCAAAGGCAATTTGCTTGTTATTTATTATGTGAAGCACACATAGAACTCTGTTCATGGTGGAAAACTTCCTGGCTGTACATAAAAAGGTAACCACTTTCACTAGGAGATATATGTTCATTATAAATTAAGCAAAAAACCCTTGGAAATGCAAAATTCTTCAAATAAAATCTGCATTTTGTCTGAAATGTGAATAAGAAATGTCTTCTGAAAATAGACTAATTATAATTTTCAAGTCTTGTAATCTGGACAAATTTGTATAAGTTAGGACTTCATATCTCTTGTCCATGGGTTAAATAGCTTATTTAGAAATGAGAACTAGCCACAAGAAAGTTCTAAATAAAACTTCAAAAATCTTATTTCTTAGCGTTGCATCAAATTTTCAGGAATAAATACTCCTCATTTCATCCCAAAACATTTTTTGCACTGAAAAATTCAATTAAGAGAATAGATTTTTAAAAGCATGTAAAAATAACACATAAAAATAAAAGACCTTTTTGTATTTTTAAGTGTGTGTATATATATACTTACTATATATATTGTTTTTGCTATTTAAATACTGTCACACTGCACAGATGTAATGTCAAGCAGTCAATTTTAAAGGTGCTGATTCTAGTGGGAATTATCCTTGAATATGTTATCAGCCATCAAATTGCTACATGCTTTGGTAATGATTCATTTTGGGGGCACACACCAAGCAGAATAAACCAAATAGAATTTTCTATATCTTTAAAAAACCACCAAAACAACAAAAACCACTCAGAAATGTTGTTGTTCTATTTCTAGAGTCCCATACTGTTGTTATCAGACTTCTTAAGTCCATACCTCCTTGGTGCATTCTCATGGCTGCAGACCTTCACAGCACAGACTCCTTCTGCTGCATGCTGTTCTCTCCCAGCTCCAGGCTCCTCCAAGGCTCCCCCTAACTGGCTGACCCACCCCCTTTTATCCCAGTTATCTTCATTGGTCACAGCTGCAGCCCAATTAAAGACATCGCAGCTGCAGCCCATCAAGGACAACCGGGACCTCCTGGGGCAAAGCCTCTATACAGATATTCAAATACAATACATGCATTTTTCCATGACTCAAAGGCCACCTCTACTATACAGAAATATTATAGGTCCATGTTATCTTTCCCAATTTTACCTTGAAATAAGTGATAGAAATATACAGTCCAAAATAAAATACCCTGTAGCATATGGAACAATCTCTACCTAAAATAGCTTTTCTGTGATATATGTATTACTGCAGAATTTGATAAGGAAGCATGGTGTGGAATTTTCACCTGGTTTCCTTTTGGGATGCCTTGCTTTGCTTTTGCTAAGGATTAAAGTGACTGTCCCAAACTCTAATGGAGATAAATCTTAATATTACACAATTGCATATTCTATAGGTAAGGAAAAAAGATGTAGCATTTGAAGTTTGATAGCAATCAGTAGGTGCAAAGACAAAATAGATATCATACCTCAGCGAAGAAAAATATATCCTTGAAAACGTCCCCACTTCTCTGTCTCCATCCTTTCCACTCACCTCACTCACACATAATACCTGTGCTATCTGATGTTAAGGGGAAATATTCATGAGAGATGATGTCCTGGTCTAAGTCAGATCTGTAAAAGCAAAAAACCAACAAGCAAACAAACAAACAAAAAACCCCAGCATATGAAATAAAAATAATCTGTCAAGTCAACCTAAAGTGAATCAGAATATCTGCACTGTGAGAAACTTGCCAGTGGCATAACACAACCCCGTGGACTGCTTATTAGTAGCAATAGAGAACCACTGTTTGTCTCCTTTGTGTGTTTTAGAAACTATTGTGGTGTAATCTTGAAAGCAGAAAATTCTCAACTGGCTAAAACTCTATCATATCAAACATTGCAATAGAATTGTGTATTTGCTAGAGTGTATGAATAAAGAAGATCAGAGGCTGCAGAGGGAGAAAGAGAGAAAAGAAAAAATGAGCAATTTTCCAGTGGGAAGGGGATGGAGAGGTTTTGTACAGAAAATTATTTCACAGTCACCAGTTCTGATTAAAACCTGCTCAGCTTGCACTCACTGCTTCTGCTCTGGTTGCAAATACTGAGATTTTTGGGTGGCACTGAAACCCCTGTCCAGGACTCGAGGCTGTGAGGAAAATCAATGAATGGAAAGAGAGTGGAAAGCAAGCAGTGAGCTTTGTAGTAGCTTCACTGAGAACTCTCTCTAGACTTTTTCTCTTGGGCTTGTTATCCTCCTAAACGAGACTACTCAGTGGTGGTGGATCTGGAAGAGATCTTTGCTTTCTTCTATTGAGTGTAAGAACAGAAAAATTAACTGATAGCATCAGTCCTTGCTGTCTTAGTGTACCAACAGAGATCTCATAAATAATTTTGTAAAGTCCATCCTCTTTTCATGTTTTTTGATTGAAGTGGTTCTTATCTAGTACCAGTTAGCAGAGCTAAATCCTTCACTAACCAAACACCATTGAAGAACAAGAACAATGAAATATTTCCCAAGTTTTTTATTGAAAAACTATATCCAAATTGACTCAATTCTTAAATCCCCTGGCAATTCCATTTTAGTCCCTGAAAGAGGTTTTTCCCTTGTTTTTCAGTTTGCCTTACAAAATACATTTCAATTTTAAGACTTCATTCAATAGGTAAGTGAATGTAGAAAATTTATCGCTTCATTGTTTTGTCTCAGTCATTGTCAGTCACACAATGTCTTAAATTCAAATGCAGATCTACAATTACAGTTTCCTCCTTATCTGTTTCATAAAGAAATACAAGCATGCAGCATACCTGTTGAACAGATTTCTATTTTTCAAATGACACAAAGAAAAATACAGTTATTATTCTTATTTCTTAGATATGTACAAAACCTAAACTGAAACACCTTCCTACTCAGAGGCACAGGATATTTTATTTTCTGCTATTAGGTATGTACTGAATGCAAATTTTTAAGTTCACTTACAAAGAATTTTGCGTGATATGGAAGAACTCTTTTGTCAGAAAACTTTAAGAAAACAGACGGTTTCAAGGTTTCTCCCTGACTTAGTCAGTAGAAGTGTTTCCTCTGCTTTCAACAAGACTAGGAGTTAAGCCTTAATTTCCAGTCAGATTTTATATGTATAAATTTGTAGTATTTAGGAAATAGTAAACACCTTTTTGAAATCAATCTAACAAAGTTTTAACTTAGTGAAACTGAAATCTTCTGAAGCTTTGTATTCTCTCTTTTTTTTTGCGTATTGTTTTGTTGAGTGTTTTTGGGTTTTTTTTTAATTTTAAAACATTAGCACTTCAGTTTATCTACATTCTAGATGAGTAACTGCTGAGAATGAGCAGTTAGATCTTATAGGCCTCTTCAATTCACAAACTGAACTAAGTTCAGCAAATGTGAGGTCTTTCTGCACTTTTCTATCATAATGCATTTAAGCTTTCATTTGTTATTTTCAAATATGTTGAAGTTAAAAGCTGTGTTCTGAATTTGACAGCTGGAATGCAAAATATAAGGAATAAAAAAGTAACACAGGATTAAAAGCAACAACAACAACAAAATACAAATAAAACAAAAGAAAACTAATTGAAGACACAGCAATATTTTAGGAAACACAAACTACTCCTTAGTCAGATACAATTTACAGATATAATAGGCAATAGTTCTTTGTCTTTTCTCAAAGTTACTAAAGGTCTACATTAATTTTTACCTATTAAGGCAAACTTAGGTATGTAATGTTCTCTTCTCTGTCCATTGCCTCCATTTTGAGTATGATAATATGCCTTGAGACTGAACAATACAGACAAGAATTTCTCTGTGTTACATTGTATACTCTCATTTGTTTAGAAAATTTTAAAAATATTAAATTAATTATATAATCCTTTATTTAGTTTTTCTATTAATATTTCCTTTGTCTTCATTGAAACTTACTTTATTCTGTGTGTGTGCTTGTGTTTATCTGATGGGATCATGATGCTGAAAAGCAGAGAACTAATGACTTAAACTAGTAATTTAAAACTTAAACAGAGAACTAGTGACTTAAAAGGAGATCTGTCTCCCAAAGAAAGCTCTTGGTAGTGCTGTGACTTACACATTGAACTGAATTCTGTCTTAACTGAAAATACCACTAGGAATTATCACCTTTTTTAAAAAAGTGTTAATGAATTTATTTGTTCACCAGTTGTAATGAACATGCCTTGGACCCAAGGATGATAAAGACACCATGTGTGTTTACAAGACGTTTGCAGGAAAAGCAGCTCCGAAATTCCACATCAAAACATAAGCTTCACATCAACTGCGTTATCTTTTACTGCCACACCCACGGCTCTTCCTGTTCACACACTTGCATCAAGGGAAACCAGGAAATAACAATTATTTTCTACCTATCCAGAATATCAGTTTATGACACCAATGTTGATTTATCAACTAGACAGTTCTCAATGACATTAATAAGGAAATGAGACCAGAAGTGTTTGTTCCCTTATAGCACAGATATGGGATAGATTTTTTTAAAGTGAATGATCCCCTTCGGAGTATTTTTTGCCTAGTATAAAAACAGGAGTTCCAGGGTTAAAAAAAAAATACACTGCAAAGAGTTTTCTAAACTTTGGATATTTGGTTTTTTCATTTGTTTAAATTAAGATTTGATGACCCACTCACTCATGGACTTGTGAATTTCAAGATGTTTGCTTATCTTTCCACCTTGTCAGGATTCATTTATAGTGGTACCTACATTTCCATGGTGTAGAGGGAAGAAAGATACCAGAATTTCATTACCCATGTGAAAGCTGGGTAAGACATGGACCAAAAAAAATAACTAAATTCTTTATTCAGCTGGTGGAAAATCTTTTAAATTTAGCAAAAAAAGCATTTAAGTACTACCATGGAAAATAAATTGCAGTTACTATTACAGTAGCAATCTGTTTGGGTTTCATTGTTCAAGTTTTGCAGTGAGCTGAGATCAAGGCTCTAAATATGATGCAGAAAGATGTTGTGAGTTAGATTAGAACCCAGTCAGATGGGGTCTCTGTTAAGAAGAGTTATGCCATAAACTTACCTGGATTGGTAGGTATCAGAATATGAGAAGCAACATTATTATTTCTGATTATAAAAGTTGGAGAAATATGAATAGTTGTAATAAATATGTCTCCCTATGTTAATTTCAAAACTGAGACTACTTTTGTGCAGAAAATGGAAAAATACTGGAGGAATTATGCCAGTTTGCACCTCAAACTGGAAAAGACAAAGGAAATTAACAGGTAAACAAAAAATATTCCTTTACACATTGTTTCTTAATCAAGAGAGAGGCAGGTGATGAAATGAAATAGGTTTTCAAAATTTTTCTTGTTCCTGTGGAGGTCACAAAATCCATCCCAGTGTATCTGTTATGTGAAAAGACTGAACCTTCACTTTGGTACAAATATCCAAACTACAATAGGCTGCTAGTTTTGAAATGTCCAATTTTACATTTTCAGAAAGTCTCTTATCTCAGCCTTATCTTCCAGGAACCTACTTAATGGAGGCTTCATAGGAAAAAGTAGAACAGACTATAGTTATTAAATATATTTCCACTATCACCATTAAAGAGATATTCTGCTAATTATGTAACATCTGTCAAAAGACTTTTTCTACTCAGCCACTTCTCTTCCCTGAATATCATGTCATTCTTTCTTTTTTTTTTTTTTTGTCTTTTTCAAACATATTCTTACCTTTTTACCCTTGGTTTCACTATTGCACTATTATATATATAATTTGTCTGCAATATAACTGGAAGATTGATTTTCTCTTGCATTTTTACATGCAGGAATGAATGTCTCAGATATGCAAAAATTATATGAATCATCTTCCATTTTGAACTACATTCTGGAATTTATATACAGAAACAAAAAGATGAAAAGAAAAAATCTCAAAAAATGGAGCCAACATACCTTTATATTTTACAGGGGGGATGGGTAATTCAATGTAAGTCTGTGCAAATATAAAACATTAATCCTGTCAATTACAGGAAAGTGATATTCTGTATGCTCTGAAGAGGCTTATTCTTTTAAATGTTATGTAATAAATGGTTTAGGAAACAAAACAAAACAAAACAAGATAAATTGGAAGAGCTACAATTAATTAATCCCTCTGTGTTTCATTTCACTGCAGTAGCCCTTTGACTTTAAAAGGGTTTGATTATATTTCCCCTTGCTTGCCAAAGAAAAGAATGCTCTCAGCAACTTGGTTCACAAACACACAGCATGTAAGTACTCTGAATTCTTGACAGTCCACAGGAAACACTTTTTTTGACTGAAGAAATGTGACTAGCAGGAAATTAGTTTGGAAAACAGCTGTGGCTCTTAATATTTAAACTTTCCCACTTATTTAGGTCAAAGTGGAAACTCCTGAATTTGCACTGTTGTGGATTTTTTTCTCCCCCCTTTCCCAACTACAAAGATCTGAAGTATCTTCAGCATTACATTACAGGAAATATTTTGATAAAGACCCTGTCCTATGTCATGTTTTGGGAAAGGAGTCCAGGAAACAGGTGAGGGACGAGGAGCATACTGAATCTCAGTGATTCCCAGCTGTTGTTCATTGTGCTGGGCAATACTGTCAATGAAGAAACCATTAAAGAATGTGATAAGTTTAGCCATAGTTGAAGACAAAGATTAAGGAATCTGATTTAGTGTTCTCAATACTGTCTTGAAGATTTACTTGCTCTTGGTGCAGCACTCATCTGAGGCTGCACTATCCATGTACACTCCCTGGAGACATCCATCTTGCCATTAGTGGGATGAAGACGTCCTCGACTGCATGTGTTGAGTGCCAAACAGGAGGTTTGTTTGTTACCTTTTTTCCACATAACACTCTGGAACCTTCATGCCAATAGCTGATAAATACTATGTTAAAAATACTAGTTTTGAATTCAGAGGTGCTTTTTTTGTCAGAAAATTCGTGAACAGTGCCAAGCATTGGTGAAAACAAAATGTTCCAAGAAAATTCTATTTGAAAAGTATACTGAACAAGTTGTCAAATAATATGCTTGTGACTTATTTAACAGTCCTCTAAAGGCAGTATTAGAGAAGTGTTCCAGAATATCTGTACTTTCTTTAGATAACTGTAAATTTTGTTATGAATTTTTATTTCATTTAATTTTCTTTTCTTTCATTTCATTTTATTTAATTTTATTTTTAAGTAAACAGCTTTGTGTTTGTCTGGTTTTGCTAGCTGATAAACATTGCATCTGGTGGTGGGATCACAGATTTTGCACATTACTATCCATTAGCTACATGCAAGAACTGATTCATACTCTATTTTCTTTTTATTTTGGTATTTTCTCCATTAGTACATTTTATCAAGATTTTTTTGGTCACAATTGCTAGCATGTGGTCATCAAGGATATCATATTAAGATTTACATTCATTCTTGTTCAAATAAAGAGTAAAATACTTATCTCTACTCCTAAAATTTAAATGCGCATTACGCACACAGCCAATACTATTGCATCAAACAGAGAATGCAACTCCCATTTAAATAGAAGTTCCTCAAGAGGAATTAGAACTTGAAAAAGAAAGTAAGAGAGGATATTTATGCTATGTTGTTGCTTGTATGATACCATATTTAAATATTGATTTGACATTTGACCAGTGGAGTACATTGCATGAAATGAATAGTTAATTTCTATTAACTATTGACACAGTAAGGGGAGAACTAATTGTCCTAGAAAGCAGCACACTGAAAATGATGTGTTTAGAACCATCTGGCCAATATGGAATCTTATGATTCTGCACTAGAAATCATAGCTCTTTGTAATTACCTTTCTCAGAGTTGCTCCTCTATCCACAGACAGAATTGTTTCCTGAGGGAAATTACCCAGAAGCATTTCTGAAAAAAGGATTAGAACTGGACTTCATTTTCTCATCAAAACTCACGGGTGTCTCAGAGAACTTCCTAGTCTCAGAACATGCTCTCTTTCTGGTCTTTTAGGACACAGACTGCGCTGAAAATTCAGAAGCTGCCATTAACCTGTCTTTCCTACTTTTGAAATCATTAGATAGCTAGTGGGGCATGCAAAGAAAGCTGTGCCAATATGTTCTCCTGTTTTGAAAAGCATTTGTTGAACAAACAGGTTTGAGACCTGTTGGGCTACGTTCAGCATGGAGACAGCCAGTGCACAGACAGCCATTTTGCTTTGCCAGCTATCCAACCACAACCACAGTTTCCTGCTCTTCTCTGTCTCCTGAAAGCTGCCTTCAACATTGAAATCTCTTTTTGGAGTGTAGGAGTACAGAAGCACTAAGTATTAAATACTCATATGTGAGCTGTGGGGACTGCTCACCATTTCTTTCCTTCATGTTTTACTTCAATGACAAATGACCATGGAAGGAGAAATACCTGTAAGTCAGAGGTAAAAAAAACCAAAACAAAACAGATTTTGAAGTTTAGAATTTACTGATGGTACTGCTGATGAAGCAGAAACACAGCAGCATCTAATTTACTTCTACTTGGCCTTTTTAGTCATCATCCAATGTCCTGAGTTGGAGGGGACCCAGAGGGATCATTGAATTCCATCTCCTGGCACTGCACAAGGCAAGCCCAAGAATCATCCCAGGTGACTGAAAGTAGTACATAAGTAAAATTTATAAAATTTATTTTTATTGTTATTATACATATCTGTGTTTTACAGTCTGACATGCAAAATGGCTTCCTCAAAATGACATCATACCCAAGAAATGAGGTGGATAAAATTGCTTTTATTTCATTTTAATTCTGATGCTTCTTATATTACAGGTGACAGAAATTTTAAAACACCTGTGTCCCTGAGGGCACCAGTGGCCCTCCAAGGCTCTCCCTGCCCTGCCCAGGTCCAGGAGCCCATTCAGCCCCAGCCTGAAGGTGCCACAGCAGGGCCGCTCCCCAGCTCCCCACAGCCCTGCCTGGCCATGGCCCCTCTGAGCTGGGCACAGCTCCCCACAGCCCTGCCATGGCCCCTCTGAGCCAGGAACAGCTCCCCACGGCCCTGCCATGGCCTCACTGAGCCAGGCACAGCTCCCCACAGTCCTGCCATGGCCTCACTGAGTCAGGCACAGCTCCCCACAGCCCTGCCATGGCCTCACTGAGTCAGGCACAGCTCCCCACAGCCCTGCCATGGCCTCACTGAGCCGGGCACAGCTCCCCACAGCCCTGCCCGGAGACAGCCACACTGAGCCAGGAACAGCTCTCCACAGCCCTGCCTGGGCACAGCCACACTGAGGCAGGCACAGCTCCCCACAGCCCTGCCCAGCCCTGCCATGGCCTCACTGAGGCAGGCACAGGTCCCCACAGCCCTGCCCAGCTCTGCCATTGCCCCACTGAGCCGGGCACAGCTCCCCACAGCCCTGCCTGGACACGGCCCCACTGAGCCGGGCACAGCTTCCCACAGCCCTGCCTGGACACGGCCTCACTGAGCCGGGCACAGCTCCCCACAGCCCTGCCTGGACACGGCCCCACTGAGCTGGGCACAGCTCCCCACAGCCCTGCCTGGACACGGCCTCACTGAGCCGGGCACAGCTCCCCACAGCCCTGCCTGGACACGGCCCCACTGAGCTGGGCACAGCTCCCCACAGCCCTGCCTGGACACGGCCTCACTGAGGCAGGCACAGCTCCCCACAGCCCTGCCTGTCCATGGCCCCTCTGAGCCGGGCACAGCTCCCCACAGCCCTGCCCTGCCAGGCACATGCCTGGCACGCATCCCATCCCTTTCCCCCGTGGCTGGGGCTACCTCAGTGCCCCATGGCTACCCTGCTTTTGGCTGGGAGAAGATGGGCCCTGGCTGTCAGGATATGCCATCTCCCACCATGGGCAAACCCAAGGTGTCCTGACAAAAGCTTAAAGCATTTTTTAAACTGAATTTCTCCTGACAAGTCTTCTATCACTTTATCCTCTAAGACAGACCATGTTCTTTAAAGACTCATTGCACAGGGAGAAGTCTAAAGAAACTTTCAGGTTGCTTTTCACCATACCAGCATCTACAGAGAGGCAAGTATTTTCTAGATGTATACAGCATCTCAGTGACCAATTCCAGTCCTTTTGTATAATTTCAAAGGAAATTAAAATGCTACTTTCTGTTTTACTGAATTCTTCATACCTGTAAGTCACAGCAGTAAGATTCTGCCAGATGATGATTCACTAATTATTCTGCTTTGAAGACTCATTTTAGCATTGGATAATGATTTTCCAGGCAGAAAATCCATCAAATAATCTATTCTGTTTGGTTAATATATTAAATATATGACAACTGTTACTTTGTGTGTCATTTTTGAAAAAATTATTTCCAAGAGGAGCTGTGTTGGTTAAAAATTACGCTGGAAGGGTGGCACCAAGGTCCTGCTGCACTGAAGGACCACTGCCAGAGCATTGTGTTGCTTTTCCATTTGTCCAGCCCTGCCAGAGATGGATTTACAGATATTTATGCCCAAGGCACAGAAGAAACACAGAAATGAAAAACAAAGGAGGTGTCGAGGTATTGACAGAGGAAAGTGAGGTCGGTTTTTGTTTTTCCACTGAATCTGCAGACTGCAAAATGAGGAAATCTGAGGTAATATGAGGCAGAAATCTGATAAACGGGTGTAGTCTTCTTCCAGCAGATCAATCTCTTTCAATTTCACTTCCCTTTCCATCAGAGATTTAAAAGCTAAGAAGCATTACTGTGAAACACAAACCCAAGATTAGATAGAGTCAGTTAGGAAAGCATTCTTCCTTTCCAGAGAAAGGGGAACAATGGGAGTGAAGATGCACTGGGATAGATATCTGTCTTTGGGTGGGTAATTTGACTAAAAAAAAAGGAGAAAAGCTCATTGCATACCTCCTGTGAAAACAAGTGAGGAGATATTTCTTTCCAAAGAAAAGATGAATAGCATTCTGATAATAATGAATATATAATTAGTTATTAGTAGAAAACACCAAAGACAAGAACTTTATGGTTCATCTTATCTAGTAGTCATGAGGCAATTCAGTTGATAATACAGTGATAGTTTTTGTTTCTATTATGATCTTAATGAACCTGAATACTTATGACAATACTGCAGTTGTTTTCAAATTTAAGGTTTCATTCTGTTCAAAAAGATAAAACCTGCTCACAAAATTATGAGAAATATAGATATTATTAATAGTGCTATAACCTTACATTGGAAATCATCCAAGTTCTTGAAGCTGTATTTAATAATTAGCTAATGTACACTCAGTTACTACTGAAAATTATTGAAGCATTACTTTAATTTTTTATAGTTTATTAAAAAATAACAGTAATAAAAATCAAATTTTTAAAAAAGAAATAAATCTGGCTTTATACACTTATTAGAAGATAAAAGCAAGGAAATGTGCTGTCTTTCAGAAAGTCTTTGTCCTCTTTATCCTCTGCAGAGCAGAAAATAGACAGTAAAAAGCCATTCTTGTGCTGAATCAGGAGAGTAAAGTGTCTCACTAAAGTTTGTCTGCATATTTCCATGTTCTTGCCTGTCTTGGCTTCACCCAAAGGTTCTAGATGACTTGGATTTGCTAGTTTAATTAGGATCTAATGAAAGATGTTGTTTTTTGCCAATAACAAATTTCAGTTTTAGTACATATGTACTGCAATATCTGCAGTTCAAATCTTGTGTAAAACCAGGCCTTCCCCCCCCATTGAAAAAAGAATACAGAGTAATTAAAAATGTCCCAAACCTGAAATCTTGAAATGTCTCCTAAATTATAAGATAGGAATTAGAATAAAAGTGGTATGTGTAATAGTTTCCAGCTGTTAATCATTTGCCATCAGAGTGCTCTGCTAGTTTGATATGCATAGATACTTACAGAATGTGTTTACACAGTCATTGACACTGCCTACCTGCTAGAATAAGAACCTAAAAATCACTCTGAAATGTTAACGGCCATGCTCAGTTTTTTTGCCATTTTAGCACATATATTTACCTTTTGCAGAGTGTCTAACTGTGACATTTATGTTTTGAATGGTACTCACTGAAGGTTTTCAAACACATAACTGTATCTGTTTTATCATTGTTTTATAATTTGCTGCCTACAACCCATCAGTTCTTCACAGTGCAATATATTATTTCTACAGAATGCAACCTCATATTAAGATTTTTACACAAAAGCATGTTCAACAGTCCTCTCATTTGACATATACAGCTGCGTGCAAAATTATGGGTATCAATTTAGTAAAAAGAATATTATTTTCATGTGCAATTTGCAAATGACCATAATTCATAATTTCTCACATTGTCATCTTTACAATGTTTGGGTTTGCTGGGGCTCTTTTACATTCACTGTTCTGCTTCTTGTCTGCATAAATTATGTTTGTGTTTGTAAACATATAGTCCTAGATGATTATGACTACTCTGTGTTGGCCTATTGAAACGAGCTTAATCATGAGCACATGCCCAAATATGTGCTCCATTCCATTTCATACATTTCATACATACACAAAAAATACTGGTGATATATAAATAAAAACAACAAAACAACCTTTACTCTTTGACTTTAATTATTTGCAGAAATATTTTGTCAGAAAACCAAAGAAGTCTTAAGCATCCACTAGATTCCACCAGACGAGGTTGCTCAGAGCCCCATCCAGCCTTGTCTTGGATACTTCCAGGGATGGGGAGTCCACACCCTCTGTGGACAAGCTGTTCCAGTGCCTCACCACCCTCACAGTAAAGAATTTATTCCTAATATCTAATCAAAACCTGCCCTCCCTCAGCTTAAGGCTATTCCCCCTTTATGGGGGCCCCAGTACATCCTGTTCATTCAGAGGTTTTTTGATTTTTAGCAGTGGAAAAAAAAATGCAGATAAATCAAAACTTCATTTAACGAGCTTTGTGGTATACATATTTACTTTTGTTGCTCATTTCAACATGGCCTCTTTTTTTTTCCCTTAAATTTTCTGTCATGAGATTTTTAAATCTCTTACCACAAAATGTACCTTTAAGACCAGCACTATAAAACCTGAGGATCCTAAAACAGGTGCTCCACAATCGCAGTGCAAGGAAAGTGTAAATATTGCTTTTAAGGACTACATCCATCTGATCATTAAATGTAAACCTTAAACAAGCTTCTGAACTGCATGTTGCTGAATATTGGGTATTGACTAAGACCAAATGTTAATGAAATTAACCACTTTGGGATGACCATGGTTTTGAGGCGAGAGATTCCAAGCCTCTCTTAAACACACCACAGAATTAAGATACGTACCCTTGATTCCTGGAGGAATTGTATCAGTACAGCAGAGAGGATGTCAGTAAGAACAGATGGTGTGACAATGCAGGAAAGAGAAAGAGGATGAGCAGAGCTTTTTGCAGGTCCCAGCATAACCATGGCCAAATGATTTCTCATGTAGTGACCTCATGTATTTTTCTTGGTTTTCTTTTGCCTTCACCTGTCACATTTGTCTCTGTTTCTGAACTGATTTGTCATGTGTTGTTCTTGTGTTTACACATTTTTAGATGAGTATTAGTTCACTTTTTGAAGGAGTAGTGGAAAATCCAGTATGGCTAGGTTTTTTTGTTTATGTTTGGTTTGTCATAGTAATATGAGTTTATTTACAGTTATATGGTTGGTTTGTTCACTTTCTTTTACCTGTGCATTTTTTGTGATGTATACCTCTTGCCTTGCTCTGTTGACTCTTACATGGTTTTTCCCTTGGGGTGGACAAAGGGGATTATTCAAAGTCTTTTTCCCATACAGGCTACAGTTTTGGGGGCAGATGGGCTGTCTCTTGGAAGAAGAGTGGCATAGAAAAACAAGAATCATTTATGCCAGAGTGCAAAACATATGAAGGAAACTACTGGCCTATTCTTACAGAAGTTTGTCTGTTAGGTTTAAAGAAGCTCCTTTTGGCTTGCATCTACCCTTTGTTCTCTGCAGATAGCTTTCTGAGAGTGGGAGGAAATGTACTGAGTTAAAATGGAAGGGAAGAGATGATGAAAAAAGTGTATTACAACCAATGTCTTTTTTCTTGAAAGTTTTGGGGTTTGGAGATGAGAAAAAAATCTTTCTATCCCATCCCACCCTCAGTTCTTTGTTAGGAAAAGGATTGATCCAAAAAATCGAAAAAAAATTTTTTACTTAATTTCCAGCCTCCTCACCTGTATATATTATAAGAAAATAACATTTCCAAGGGGAATGACAGAGAACATTGCAATAAACAGAAATAATGTCTTTTTGTGCTGTGTGAGTAGCAAGCTTATGTACTGCTGTCTGTGAAATCTGTCTTGGATAGCTAATGGCTGGAATAACCAATTTTCTAGGCATGGAGAAATAAACCTTGTTTATGAGGCAGAGTTGATACTGCAGCTGATGGAATGGCTGTAAGCTGGAGTTCTCTGTGCATCTTGAACCAGGCTGTGTTGTTTTCATTGCCCAATGGATCAAAACAATACAGAAAGGCATGGTTCTGACTCCAAACCAGGTGAAATTATTCATTTTCACAGATTATGCAAAATGCTAGTGTTATGCTACCCCTTGGAGACTCCAAGTACTCAGCCAACTGGATGAGAGTTTATTTTGATGTTGTGAAAGCTCAGGGCCCAGCCAAAGGTGTTTGTGGCTCTTGGTTGTGCAGAAACTGTGGCATTTATGACAGTTGTGATGGTTACAGTGTGTTATTCTTACTAAAAATTTCATGCACAATTCATAGATGATGTCTCTTGGGGTAAGGAGGTCTCAGCCCACTCATGTTTGAAGACCTTTGAACTGTGAAAAACATAGTCATTGTGAGTTTATCTTCAGTGAGGGTTTATAGCATCTATAAATCTGCAAAATAAGTCACCCCTAAGAGGGTATTAGCTTTTATTACCATTTGATACATTTTTCACCTTACTCGGCAACACTGGTTTTATGAGAAACAGATGAATTGTAAGCATGGCACATCCTAGAAAGAGCTTTAGGCACAGAGGGTTATCAGAAGGCTTCTAAATGTTCTTAACATGTATTGGTCCCAGAACTGGCAATTAACATGCTATAAACATACTCATTAATTGGTGGTTCTCTCCCTTGTATCATCAAGTTTCTTACTACAGGCAGAATCTCCCCTCTTTGGTCCAATATTATGCAATTAGTCCATTTTTGCTGAGGATGTGCTTTGTGCTGTGTTCATATTCTTCATATTCTTCAGAGATTACTCTGTCAAATCTGCTATTTACAGTGTTTATTTAATTAAATGAAACATGCTGATTTGCAACATGGGACAGTGGATGCAATTGAAAAAAAAAAAGACAAAACTACAAAACCAAAATTGTAAACCTGACTGTTTATGTCCATATTGTTCAAGGTTGCAATATTCTTGCTGTTGCCCTTCTTACTTTCAAAGATATTTGGAAATATAATGCAGAAAATTTTAAACAAACACCCACAGCCTGACCAGCATTACAGAACAGTCTCCCCAATGTCACTCTTGCAGCAGTCATCACTCTGCTGGACTTGGCTGTTGCTGAACTTCTGCAATTGCTTTGTCTAGTTCCATTACCAACAACTCAAGTGCCAAAAAGTCAATGAAACCTGCAATGATTTTTAGTCACTTAGTCAAAATTGTCCGTATTGTTGTGACTGTGCTCAGAGGTGGAGTTCCTAAAAGTAAATTGCCATGTAGGGAGAGCACTATAACAATTTACAAGGTCAACTGCAAGGAGCTAGAATTATTCTATCTGCTTGCAATCCACTTTTCATACATGTAGGCCTCATTTTCCATAGTAATGGGAAAACATGGTGTGGGTCTTTTCATACAGCCTCTTTAAATAGAAAAAGCATTTTTCAGATCATATTCCCTAATCAGAGGGAATAAAAAGAGCACATGAACTGTGAATAACCCCAGCAGAACAGCCAGAGACTGCGACTGCTGAGGCTGAATTACCTGATTAACACTGACTGATGTGTGTATGGCAATCTCAGCTGAGCTCACCTGATTGTTTCTTTCTTCCTCATTGTCACTAATGTGCACTTTCAATCCTAAACTGACTAAGCACACTAGAACATTAAGCAGAATATAATATAAAATGTATTAGAATCCAAAGTGTAAAGTACAGATAAGTTGACATGTAACACATTTTTAGAAATTAATGTTTTTCTAAAAAGTATCAAAAGCACACTTACTTCTGTTGCACTGGTCTTAGAGGGTGTGTTTTCAGTTCATAAAGAATCTAATTTACTCATAAAAATTATCCTTTATTTTTGTCAAGAAGTCTCCTATACATGCATCTTAATATTATTCCTCTTAAAATTTGTTTTAGAATACACTGAGAAATCTACAATGATGAATTTAAAGTAAGAAAATTTACCTGGCCTAAGATTATTCTTAGCATAGAATAATTATAAATACTTTTTATTTGAGTTAAGCAGTCATCTTTCCTGCCTTTTTTGTAAGTATTTAAAAAGATTTGTTCTAGTTAAGACACAGCAATATTTAATTTCTCACAAACTCCTTTTAAATTGCAGTGTATTGGCTCTTTGTCTTCTGTTGTATTGCCTGGTATTGCTAACATCGTGTTATCTTAAATTTTAGCCCATTTTCTGTCAGATAGAAAGGAGCATATGTTTCTGCTTTGTGTGTGTTGCCAGTCCTCTCATATGGTTGTATCTCTGACAGATTTACCAGTTTTAATCACATTGGAAATTTTCTTACAAACATTTTGCACTGCAACAATAAAAAAAAAAAATTGAAGAGAAACAATATTTCATGCAAAATCATGTGCAAAGCAACCCTTTCTGAATCAGTTTTCATCTGTGCATAGTTTGCAGTATTTACACAGTAAATTCTGCACTATTTTCTGTATTTACGCTTTATGCACAATGGTTGTTTTTATCATAAGATCATAAAAACTTCTCTGGGAATAATGACAATATCTTTGTGTTGGCAAGAAATAAAGGTAAGCAGAAGTCTCAGGGTCAGGGAGGGGCTGCTGGAACACAAAATAATTACACAGAAAAAAATGAGAGTAATTATTTTTCTGTTTTATACAAGTTTACAATCCAATGCTTCTTGACAGGGAAGTGTATAGAATTCTGTAATAGGGAAACTCTTGGGAAAAATTAATTAGCACTCATTACCTATACTTAGGAACTGAGCCCTGGCCTCTGTCTCCTATTTATCTGAGAGTTGTATCTTTCCCCTAGTCACCCCTAAAGAAGGAATTAGCAGGTCATTCATGTTTCTCCACAATCACCTACTAACACTCATCCATTCATAAGTATGCCAGCAGGTAATTCAAACCCATGTCAACCAATGTGCACAATCCCTTTCCAGCTTCCAGCCTCCACCTACAGTTTGGTTTGCTTTTTTTCCTGGTGCGTTGATTTTGAGTACTAGGAACAGCAAGTAGGATATTTTCACAACTGTGTTTAAAGACCCCGAATCCTTACACTGCATTTTTTTCTGCAGTCTGCAGCCTACTCAGAATTGGTTTTCCTAAGGAATGGTTATCAATTCTTATAAACTAAACCAGTTTTGAGATATCTTTCAAACAGTGGAAATAGAAAGAAAGGGAAAAATATTCATGTTTCACACACTTTGGCTTTGTAGAGCATTGCTTTGACTGAAAGGTATAGATTCAGTTATTGAGATGGACCAAAGAACAAAGAAAATCTGGTAAATGTACCCCTTCTATTGAGAGCTTTTCTCTAGGAAAAAGTGTCATACTTTCTTGATATGCAGAAATGCTTTGGGTTGGAAACCCACTGAAGTACATATTTGCATGCTGTCATTGCAAAATGCACAGAGATTGCTAGTGACACTTAAAGATGCTATGTCATCATCAGATGATAATCTGATTACCTCATTAAGATAGAGTATCTGAAGTGTTGGAATGGAATATTTTCTCTTTTTAAACCATATGATATGCAGCTTGTAGTTAAATATGCTGCAAAGCAAAGAAGGAAAGCTAAGGTAGACAGACAGTAATAGCTTGTCTTGGGTTTATAGTTCTTGAATTGGAAAGCATTGTTTCTCACAGAAGCTGGGGAACAGCGTTATTCCCTGAACCACTGGGCACAAATGAACATGCTTGTAAAAGAACTGTGTTTCAAAGCAATACAGTATATAACAGAATATGCATTCAAATGGAGAGGAACTTCATCTACTACAGTGGAAAGGGAATGATTTAATTTACATGTCTACAAATATAGTCTTTCATCTGTGCATCAGAAGGTAAGTCTGTCTCAGTGAAGGATTTCTATTTCTGTATCTCTACATAATAAAAATTAGAAAGATAAATAAATTCTATTGTATAAATATATATGTATTTTTTTTAAAGGCCAGCAATACCTGATCTCTTACAGTGTGCCAGGAAAATTACTTTTTTTACAGTATACTATGCCTATACCCACCTGGGCTGCTTTCCAGAAGTGCCAGCAGTATTGGAATTACACTAGAATGAACAGCTTGAAACTGAACTTGGGTTTGAACTCCAGCATACAGAAATTGCTT
Source organism: Molothrus ater (assembly GCF_012460135.2). Taxonomy (NCBI): domain Eukaryota; kingdom Metazoa; phylum Chordata; class Aves; order Passeriformes; family Icteridae; genus Molothrus; species Molothrus ater. The sequence goes on from NC_050479.2 coordinate 21,717,533, forward strand.
TGAAAAAAAAGATAACTATAGGTTACTATAGAGAAGAGCAAAACAAAACTTTGTATTAGTTTCTTTTCCTTGTGTTACTGCTTTGCAGCTTCAACAAAGGTCACTTTTAATTTTCTTTCCTTTGAGAAGTGTATCTTTGGACTTGACCAAAATTATAGCTTCTTCACAGCAATACAAATAAGAGAACAAACCCCAGACCTGAGTTTTAGTCAGTGGAAGGAAATTGAGTGCAAAATGGCATGTTTTGCATATAACCCATCTGCAGTGTTTGAGTTAGAACCAACTCACTGGAGCCAATAAAGCATCAACATTCAAATGCAATATCATGAGTGCAGTATCTTACTCTATACATCTTCAGATTACCTTGGTGTTTGCTTTGGTGATCAGGTATTTAAAGAACAATTCAACTCCAAGATCATTAATTAGTCTTCAGATATTATTAATGATTTGTCTTTAATACATAGACTTATTCCTGTAACTCCTTGGCCAAGATTTATGATTTATTACAATGATAAAATGTTCAGATCTCAGAATAGTTTTTAACTGAATGTGTTCAGAATGAGGATAACCACATATAATCTCGAGTGATAGGTGTATTTATTGTAAACAAGACCCTATGTAAAATAATTATATTTTAATTCAATTTTCACTAATTTCTTTGGATTTATACAAGTATAAATGAGAACAGCATTAAAGTCTGAAGATGACCATGTCCTCTGCTTCAGTGGAATCACATCTGAAATCAGGTCAATCCTACCAAAGTTACACTCCTTGATGTGTTGCATAATTCCACTTCTTCAGCCCTTCTGTGCACCAAACCAATCCCTGCAGACTTCTCTTTCACGGGGCAGGTTTTTTTTATGGGGTTTGTGGAAGAAAAGGATTAAATGAAACATTTACTTATTCTAGTCAGCACAGATAGTATCACGAAGCTGGTACCTCTGTACACGTAACAATGGATTAAAAAAAATCCACTTCAGAAGCAGATTCATCTTCATGTGTGAACTAACTCAGTATCTCTGAAAGCAGACACATGCAACTTACCACAATATGATGATGTAAGAAATCTGTCAAAGTATCATAGAGAAAATGATCAGGACAATATTTTATTCTCTTTTTTCCTCTAGAGGAGGCAAAGGGAAAATGCTGCCACCCCAGAGTATTTCTTACAGAGTAACCAAGGAAAAACTGTAAGAACCACATTTATGTATTCTAGCACTCAGATTTCTTCCTCTTGGTTCAAATGAAACCTTCATTGAAGGTTTCTGCTCAAGGCTGGCTGGAGGGCATACGCATTTAAGCTGAAGCACACTTGTTTTAAAATTACTGCAGGGAGAGGATATCACTTCTTAGCTCTGAATGATACAAGGTACTTGCACACAGGCTTGTATCTCAAGGTCATTCGTCTCCATTTAAGCACGCAAACTGAATGATCATGAACAAAAGATTTGTTTTTTCTCTTTTCTGCTTGGTGAATGCCAGTGGCATTCTTCTGGCTGAGGGAAAAAAATCGGAGTGATTTTACAACTGGAAGAGTATTTGTGTCAAAACTGACTCCTTGGCATGTCATTTGAAAACAAAGGAGAGTTTTTAACATATTAGTTAAATGGCTTTTTAAAGTTTCTAGTTGTTAATATTGTCTGTCAAAAGGGATGGACAAAATAACCTTGATTTCAATTTGATTTGCTTTAGTTCTTACATCACTTGTGGTCATTAAATAGTTGTTTTATCTATGTTTCATTCAAGACAATGAAATTGCACATTTTACACATTGACGGAGTTAGAATTTGGCAGGAAACTGGAGCGTAGTATCCATTTGTTGTAGTATAAATAGTTTGATAAATGATCAGCGCTGTATTTTTTTCCTGAGTCATTCTTAGCCTGTGTTTGTCTTACATTTCTGCTTTTTGGTTTCTTCTCTCAGTATGCCACAGCTGCAAAGATATTGCACATTTTTAAGCTGTGTTTAGCTTCCCTAACAGACACATGCAGATGCCCAGAACATTAGACATAATGACTGCATCTGTTAATGTTTCTGTGTACAGAAAAAATACATATCTATCAATTACGATATATTTTCTGGGTAATACCAAATTGCAGTACGTACAATGCTTCATTTGCCTTGCTACTATGTAGTGAATATTTGCTTTATAAGCAAATAAAATTTTAAACTTGAAAAAAATTAAAAGGGAGACACCAGAAGTGAAGCAAAGTTTCTCAAACACTACTGTTCCATATAAATTTAATAAAATAATATAAATTTATTAAAATAAAATAATCTTAATATACAATAGAATGGAGCTGCTTCGTTTTCAAAGTTGAAGATGATTGGTTTTTGTCATTGACAACAATGGAATAAAGATATTACCTGAATTGGAAGAATTACTTTTGGTTAAAGGTAGTTTTTAGATTTACATGCTCATTCTTAAAAAAAACTTCTTCCACTTGAAAAGAAAGTAATTTGCCATCATTAATGAAAATTTATCTCTGTATTAACATATGTACTTGATATTTTTAATTTTTCCTTCAAAATATGTGAAAAAATTGAATAATGAAGTATCTATATTTTCATAAATTTTATGCAAGAGGGATATTATAGAACAACAGAATAGTTACAGCAGATACTATAGAACCATAGAACTTGGGTTGGAAGGGATTTTAAAGATTATCTAGTTCTAACTTGCCTGCCATGGCAAGTTAGACTAAACCAGGTTGCTCAAAGCCCTATCCACCTGGTCTTGAACATTTAATGTATAAATATCCAAGTTTATAAATGCAAAAGTAACAAATTTCAGATATTACTTTTATTGTAAAAAAATATTTAAAGGGACCTATTTCACACACAAAGGACAGCAGGACTTTTTAGTGGTGGAATAGTCTCATTATCACCAGAACCTGTGTACTAAACTCCTTCTCATGAAACTTCCCCCCAGAAAATAGTGTCAATAAGTCTAAGTTTACTTTAATTGTACAACCTTTGCATAAAGCTTTCATAGTAGTGATTATTCTGCTGGCATAGTCTAATATTAGTTATGTTCCACATCAGAGACTGACAAATGATTTCTAAAATCTTATTTTGCTTAAAATGAATATACAATTTAATGCTCATGATAACTTTTAGGGTAAAGTATTGATAAAGTCATCTGTCTTTATCTGAGCAGCTCTTTTTGATCTCCATTCTCTATAAAAATTGTTGTATCTCTGAAAGGATTGCAATACTATGCTGTGGTAATCATTAACATTTTCTTAGATAATTTTTAGATTGTATTGCTTTGAAGGTTTGTTACACTTGTGCATTTTTTTTTTCAGCATGAGACACCTTTACTTCCATAGTTACAAAGCCTGGATGGAGGGAGGGAGGGCACACTCAGACAAATCCCAAAGGTCCTGATGAGAAGGAGCCTTGGCAAGCAGAGTGCTTAAAACTATTCAATTGCCAGGCAAACAGCTTGGAAAAGCAGGAAAATTAAATGGTCTTCGAATAGGCAATAATAATAATAATAATAATAATAATAATAATAATAATAATAATAATAATATACTCTGTAATGAATTAATCATTACAATAGATGTTGTTGTGGTAGCTGAATGTTTAAATGACAGAAAATGACAGAGAAGTAGTTGCTTAATGAATCATACTGAAGATAAAATAATTGTTTTGGAAAGGCATTTGTATTTACTTAAGTATTAATTAGTTTAATTAAATTTAATACTTAAGTATTAAATTCCTCAATTTCAAGAAACATGTATTTATTAAAACAAAACCAAAAAAGGAAACTACATATGTTTTTTCCCTGTAAATAATGGACAATAGGGGATGGGGAAAAAAAGGAGGAAAATGAGCAGTCTTCAGTATATTCAAAAGACAGTTATTAATTTATTGCATATTCAGATATAATTTTCATTGAGAGCAGTAATTCATGAATAAAAATGGTTATATTCTTTCAAAATTGAGATTCAGGTCAAAGTTAGGGATGTATGCATGCCTTTTCAAACCATAGAACATTTTCACTTCAATCTTAAGTGCATATATCCAGAATTGATTACTGTAATTTTGAGCTATCACAGAATTCTTATATAATTTAGCCTACACAGATAATTTGAATGCATTTAACTGTTTTAAGTCAATATTCCAAATGTATAGGAGAAAATAAAGAACCTGATTCACAGTTGTGGAATATAATAATTTTCAAATTGTGCAGTCAATCAAAAAGACATAATGCTTTATCTAGATACAGAATTAATTCTATTTTCTCCACATTTCCACCAGACTTGTCAAGTGTAAAACATAAAATTCAAAAGTACTGGTCTTTGAAGATGGTCTTTGAAGAATTTGACTCAGATCATACCTGAATCAAAAGGGTTCCAATACCTAAAATTATCCAGGTTCACTGGTCTCAACCAGGTAAGTATACAAAATGAGAACAAGTTGCAAAATTTTATTTCATTTCATGACTCCTACTGCTACAAAGTGCAATATGCAGGGTATCCAATATAGCAACATAAGCTAAATAGGTACAGTCTACAAAAGCTGAACTTGGTAAACATACATTTTAAACAAGAATAAATATAAAAAAATCTTAATAAACAATTAATTACACTCTGGAAAATAGTAGTAGAAGTAGTCAGAAAAAGGTCATGTGGTTTATATAAAGATTCACAAAGCTTTAGAGTCCTCTAGAGATCGGGAAATACAGCTACCCAAGATGAACTCAATGAGGTATAATTTTTTTTCTTGAAATTCTTCCATTGTGTTTCAATTATTTTTGCACCCCTCAAAGCCAACAGTCAATTTTCTCTTGGATTTGCGCAAGAAGTTTACATGAACATGCTTCCTGATGAAAAGTCTCACTGCAGCCTTCACAAAAGTAGGGAAAACAAACTCTAATAAAGAAAGGGCATTCTAAGAATTTGCCTGGCTTCATTGTTAATTGTGCTTTTTTAAAAACTTACTGGAAATAGCCCAGGTAATGCAGAAAGAGGTAAAGGAAACCTTATAAAGAACATGTCAAAGAACTGGGTAAGAAATTGGCCAAATTTTCAAAATATGGTGGAAAAAAATATACTTTTTATAATCCCCTGACAGACTGCCAAAGATCAGACAGTCTTGTGTCTAATTATTCGAAAATAAATTAATAAATGTTCATTCTTTGTCCTTGATCCAAGGTTATGGAACATCATCTTTTTGAATACTTATTTCTGTTTGTCCAAATGAACTTTTCCCAAAGCAAATTTTTATGCAGATTTTTTTTACTAATATTTTCACTGTCCCTGTGAAAGCTTGAAAACTTTTCTAACGCTTGAAGCTTGATTTTGCATTCTCAATAGCATGACTATTGCTAATGTCTCTTACTCACCCCAGGGAGTGGTTACAAATGAAATAAGAACCACCTAAGGCTTCCACCACCTTCTAAACAGGTGGTCAGGATGGGAATACCATTAGTGGTTGCACATTTATTGGTGAGCTGCATGAAATAGGTTCTGTTAAATCTCTGGTCTGATAGTTACACTGTCATGGATCACTGAGCACTAGAAATGTGTACTTCAGGGGGTAAATTACAGTATCAGCTTTTCTGGTAGATACAGCACACAACCCCAAAGGAGATTAAATGGCTGCAGTGTTTGTGAAATTGTTACAAATATATCTACAATATTTTCCCATAGCAGCTGATATAAAAGTAAGAAATAAATTTAGTCCCAAAATATTGGCTGCTACAAATGGGCTGAATACCATGATCGAAATCTAGTTAGTAAGATGAAGTTTTCATCTTCTCTTCATAGAGAAGATGAAAAAAATAGTGGTGTGAATGTAAAAACAATTTATTGTACATTACTTGAGAAAGAAGAAATCAGTTGTTTTTCCAAAATATGGGATTATAGTGTAGCTGGATTGACATGAAATCAAATGACAATGGCCTAATGTAAGCTAGCTCTAATATTCTATTTGCTGATACTGCAGTTAATGCCGTGGGCTTATCTGGCAGTAACACCTAAAGCAATGCCTTTTCCATTGATGTCCAGTGGAGCTATTTGCTGGATGATATTCATCTATTTGATTTTTGCCCTTGAAATCTGAATCTCTACTGAGTAGTCATGATTTAAGATTAATTTTTTTAATAGTAAGAAAGCCAGGGAGGTAGATGAGGCCAAGCTGGAATGCAGCCCTAAGAGACCCATCTAACTTGTGAAACTTCTTAAACACTGAAGTGCCTTTTTCCAGCAAAAGATTCCTGTTTACCTTGGGGTTTTTTTCTCTGTAAACTGATCTGCTCTAACTTTTAGGAAAAACAAAAAAAAAAATATATACCTTTTTGCAGGTGAAACTGCCATTGAATGAAAAAATACTGTAGAGCAAAAATGCAATCATCTGGAAGGTAGTTCTTTATCAGAACGCCGGTAATGTGACTTCCTGAGATCTGAATGTTTTCTGAACTGATAAATCACACCAGGTAGCATTTCTTTCACAGTTTTATAACTATACATCATTAATTTTAAAAAATGCTATTTTTAGAAGAAATACTTGGGAATTCCCTAAATCACATGCATCGGGTTTTAAAACAATGCATGTGCAGGTGCCTAATGCTTGAATTCTACCAGCCTCAAGATTAGAAGAATGGTACTCCTTGCTAGATACAGGCCTTGCTTTTTCTAGTTCAATTTTTTAGTAGAATCTTGTCAGTGCTTAAGTGGAATCTGTGCAGGAGGCAATCTCATTAATTTCTAGTGTAGAGTGGTAAGAAACACATTCACAAGCCTCTGATGTGTATGAGGTTATCATTAATCTTTGTACAATCAACTTAGGCAAAAATAATGCTTTCACTTTGTGTACCACTTCAGTTTGAAATGGAAAATATTCCAAGGTGAAAAAAAAGTGTAAATTCTGAAACATTGTGGAAGTATATATGTGATTTTTATAAGCAATTAACTGTGAAATATTTTGTTTGAGTTTTGCTCAATATCATGTGATCCTGCCATACAGGTTTTCTTACTATCATTCATTTTTATAGACAAAATATTCCTAAGTATTACTAAATGTCATTAAATATTGCAAAAAGTGTACTAGGAGAAAAAATTAAATTACAAATTGAGTGAAATCCTGTAAGTTTAAAAGTACAGAAATATTTTATTAAAATTTTAAGGAATTTTCAATTAGAATGTTCTAGAATACTATGTGAAACAAAATTGGTAATGCAGGAATATGAATGTCTTAGCAGGTAATTCTCTGTATATCATTAAAAGAAACACTCATGTTGAAATGGAATTTAAGTAATTGATTTTAGTTTATTTTTATGGTGTTTGGTACTATCTTTCATTATACTTTTATAAGTATCTGATAGAGGCTTCATTATCAGAACATCTGAAAATATTTTTATCTTCATGAGAATATGAAATATTGAATATGGAATAATTATCTATTTTAATATATGGGCAGAAGAGAAACTAATGGGTTCACTCAATAGTAATCTCAGAATTGAAACCTTCAAACTGGTAAAAATTACTGTAGATCAAATTAAGTCAGTGTAATATTTTCTCAGAAATGCAAATTACTGCAAGTGTTACAGTTATGCTGTTTAGCTAGTGCTCTTAATGTTCCTGTTTATATTCCCTGCATGAAAATGATGGAATGACTAGCCTTGGAAACCATCTCCAAGCAAATGGAAGGCATGAAGGCAGCAAGGAATAGTTAACATAGGTGAGCAAAGGGGAAGCCATGCATGATCAGTCAGGTCATCTACAAAGAAATGTCTGTCTTGCTGGATGAGGGAAAAGCAGAAGATATTGTCTACCTACACTTCAGTGAGGCTTTCAGCGCTGTGGTCCATTTGTTCTTTAGGAAGAATCTGATGAGATATGGACTGAATGAGCAGACAGTGGGGTGGAGTGAAACCTGACTGACCGGATGGGCACAGAGCAGGGTGACTGGCAGTGCAAAATGTTATTGGTACCTGAACTGGCATTGTACACCAGGGGTCAATACTGGGTCCAATGATCTAAGTTGTGGGGCAGAGTTGTGCCCTCAGCAAGTCTGCAGAGGACTAAAATAGGAGTGTCTGATATGCCACATTCTTGTACAGCTGTCCAGAAGAAACTCAGCAAGATGGGGAAAGGACCTGACAGGAACTTCATGGTGTTCAACAGGGAGTGCTGAGTCCTACATTTGGAACAGAAAAACTCCAGGCGCAAGAACAGGAAAGGCAAACAGATGGAAAGCAGATTTGTAGAAAAGAATCTGAGGGTCCTCATGGACACCACTTGAATATGAGGCAATAACAAAGGGCAGTGGTATCCTGGGCTGCATTAGGAGATATGTTACCATCAGAGCAAGGTTCTTCCCTTCCACCCAGCAGGTGAGGCCAGTACCAAGTACTTGTGTCGAGCTCTCAGCTTCACAGCACAAGAGGCATATGGAGCTACTGGAGGAACTCCAGCAAAGGGCCAGGTAAAGGGATGAAGGGCACCTCTCCTATGAGAAGAGATCTGTGACTGCTTAGCTTGGAGAAAAGAAGACTCACAGGCATGTGTGTACATGTACCTAAAGGGGGAGTTGAAAGAACACAGAGACGGGCTCTTAGTGGTGCCCAGAGACAGGCATTAGGCTCTGGCTGGCCTTGCAGGCTGTTTAGCCCAAATGAGCCACAGAAGGCCCTTCCAACCTCAAACATTCTCTGATTCTGTGAAGGAATCTAGGCTATTTTAGGAGGTTGACAGATTATATGAAACCTACTGGAGGCACGTGCTCTTCTGGAATGGAAAACCAGATACCACACAATTCTTGAAGTTTTTCTCCAGTGTATTTGACTGAAAAGATTATAAAATATGTCACAGAAAATTCATCAGAAATATTTAATTTCCTTCTGAAATAACAATAAAACCAGGCAAAGCAGTCTTATTTTTTCTCTGTATCAAATATTTATTAATTATTTTAGCAATTAATAAATATTTATCAATTATGGGAAAATTGTACTCTTATTACTGACCCATAAGTTTCAGTAGGCATTAAAGAATATATTGATAGTTCAGATCAAAAATATGACAGACAATATTTATTTCCATATGATGTACTGCATTACAGTCTGTGAAACTAGCAAAAATCAACTACAGTATGTTTAGCAAAATACAGTTTAGTGATAAGTACTACTTTCCTTAACACAATTACAAGGCATATTATGCATAGGTGGACTGGATATAATATTGAAATATAATAAAATATGTGGTAGCCGGAAACATCAAACTGATTTAAACCTATACATTTTTAAAGTTATTTACCAGGCTTTTATCTAGATTAGGAAAAATAATATGTTATGCAACATTTGAAAATTGCATACATAATTTGGATATTATGTATGCAACATAATTTGGATATTCAATCTACTTGTAATATAGATTAAAAATGACAAAGAGATTCCAAACTCATCTGAACAATTGAAAATAAATGGGTAAAAAAAGCTGCTTAGTTTTAATGAAAAAAATTTACCATGTCAGTTGATTGCTGTCCTTGTTAAAGAAAATGAAGACAGAATCTGATGAAGAGGAGAAACCAAGTGTGACTGTGTGCATCACAGTGTAACTATATATGGAGATCACAAAATAAGAAAATCATTATAGCTTTGAAATTGTCTTTACATGCAAGTGCTTTGGATATCATCACTTAGCTTCTTAGTCATTTGTTGGAAGTGATTTATCTCTCAATAGGCATAAAGCTAGTATTTTTCTTTGCAAAATGAAGGCTAAAATGATTAATGAAAAATCTTGGTACAGTCATTCCACTGTGTAGAGGCTGATCCATTGTGTACATCAGATAACAGATTGATTTCATAGAATCATAGAATAGTTTGGATTGTAAGGGACCTTTAAAGATCATCTAGTCTTACCCACAGTTTGTGTCTCCTTAATAATCTATGCAAAGGGAAATCATAATTGTAAAAATAACATGTACAGGAATTTACATTTTTACATTCAACTATTTTCAATAACTAATTGCTTTCCATAACTTTAATAATATAGTAATTTCTTTTTTTTGGTCAAAAACCTGACAGAAGACATTTGCCTAGGGATCTGGAAGCTGTGTCTCTCTATTAGTAATTGATTGAAGAGTAGCTGATACCCGGTGAAATAAGAAGTCCATAGGGATTTTCATCTGAAGTGCAAAGCATTTTATGTAAGCTTAGAAGGGTGTGGTGGTGTATTCTTCCCCTGCTTTCTTGGGACCTTCTATGATCCCAGGAATTGCCATCAGGCCTTGGCATTTGCATAATGATTTGGGCAGTAAAGTGCCCCTTGAGAGGTTAGAGCTTCCGCTCTCAAAAATAGTCAGTCTTAGAAGCTGGGACTAGCTTGCACAATCACTGACATAACTGACATGCTTTCTGTAGATTTTTCTATTTGTTTAATACTTTTTAAAGAGTCCTTCTCTTGTGCACTACCTGAAATAACCTGAATAAAGCGCACAAAGGGTACTGGGAGCAGAACGTAGGATTCACTATACGCATTGAGCTTAAACTAGCACTTCCTCTCTTCCCTTGCAGAACAAGAGGGTCATATCCACAGCTTGTTGGATAAAATCTCTTCTGGGAGTTGGAAGAAGTCAGTTCAAAACCCACAACTGTGAGGGGTGAAAGATTCAAATGTCACTCTTTTAAAGTAATTTCTCTGTGTTTTTATACATTAGTATACAGCAAACTACCATGATAATACTAAAAGGAAAGGGAAAAGTGATCTGTTTTTCATTTCTGAAAGGGCTAATTCAAGTCCCACAGACAGGATTCTGGGCTGAGGATCAATCACATCAGTTTCCAGTTTGGTTCTCTCTGCTTCTTACTGCTTTTTTTAATTTTTAAAACTATTATTAATCCTCCATTTATTTTTGGCATTGTAAGACTTCAGTGGCAGTGTCAATATACTACATTTAATATCTCACTTTGAAAATTAACTAAGGTTTTCAGTGATATTAAAATTAGATTAAGAGTACCACAAAAAAACACACAAAAATTATTCAGGTTGGAGGTAGTATAAAGCATCTGAGATCAGATTTCAATCCAATTTTATTTTCATTCTAGACACATAAATGGAACTAAACTTACACTTTAATATAATAACTGTCACTAATCTCAAATCATAAATAGTGATAGAACACTGCAGTTACATAAAGTTTATAAAAAAACAGTGATAGAGGCTAATGCTGCTGTATATTTTGAAAAAACACATACATGCCATTCTGCTGTTCCAAAGCACAAGATTATTTAAAAAGAAACCCCAACCCTACATCCCAGAAAATAAAAATAATTTAAAAAATCAAAAGCCAAAACATCCCAAAAAACTACTGGAGAAAACGGAACATATTATCTATGAAAAAGCAAATTGCTACAGCTGAAATATGTAGTTGAAATAGGGCAAGAAAAATGTAGACTCCAGGAGAGACGTGAAAGTAATGAAATTAGTTGGAAAGGTTTGCTTTTTCTATGTTGATTTGTGAAAGAATAGCCCTAATGATTTTGATCACTCAAGGCTGAAGTTTCTGGCAGAGGCATCATTTCTTATTTCTTATTTCTTATTCTAAATTTCTTATTTCTTCAGTGGCAGGAATCAGTGTATGTGTCACTTTTTTGTCCCATCATTTCCTTGAGTTCATAGCATGACTCACATACCCATTAGCACAGCAACTGCATTTTTGAGAAGAGGAAAAGAAGTAAAATGTTTCTGCATCCATGTAATTCTGTCAGCAGATGGTACAATTCTTCACTATTTCTCATGTCATGTATGTTTAATATTACAGTGTACTTTGCTTTCATTTTATAAATCTGAGAAGTTTTGCCACCTAATCACATTTATGGCAAGACTAGGGAAAATATTCCCAATTTTACTGCTCAGATTGATGGCATTGCAGATATTGACAACTTACATAATTACTAATTACTGCTTTCCAGCAGTTTCCTCTATTAAGTGGAAAAATGTAGATGTAGGGTTCATCAGGGCTTCTGTGAAATACACATACACTCAGGTGGAGAGTGGAGCTGTAGTATGGATTTATTGGATGAGAATGATGACTAAAGTAGGATTTTGCTATACAACCATGAGCACAGAGGAGATGGAACAGACTGCAGTGATCAAAGATGACCATGCATAATATTATGTTCTATTCAGTGTGAAAACTGGTTTAACTTAGGGCACACCAATGACTGTGCAATTCTCTACAGTAATGGCTGTAATGTACAATTCTTTAGAACAGCATCAGTGGCCAATGCTGGAAGCAGAGCTTGGTGGGATCACAATGTGGTTCCAGAGCTGCAAAAAGACTGAAAAGGAGATTAAGACAACCCTTAGTTGGTAAATATTTTTCTGTGAAGCAAAACTATAAAATCTAGGACTGGTTTACATAGAAAATTCATACATATTTAAATGCATAATTTCTTTAAGAGTTATAAATGCAGTTCAAATTTATTTCTTAAGCATTCAGAGTGAGTCAATTGCACTGGTTAGATAGAAACAAAAACTTGGGCATGACGTTTCACATTGAGGATTAAAGGACATGTCTTTTGCTTAAGAAAAGTTTTGAGGCAAACTGGGTACAGGTATGTCTGTGAGATAGTGCTGATCTTACCTGAGATGATATTCTGCTGTTTTATATTAATGCCTTTAATGATAATATCCTATCATCTTGAGGTTGTAGTTCAGTATATCTGCACAGTATGGGGACCTATTGTGATTTCTTCAAGGCTTTTGTGTTTGTTTGTCACAAACAGATCTGGAGGGAAGCTCAAGAGGAGTCATTTACCAAGGCTTTTTTTTTGGCCCTGAGGAGTTTTGCCTGCTGAGTTTGGCCCTCAGGAGTTTTGTCCTGCCGCCTTTTCTTTCTTCTTGTGCCTGAATGACCAAGAGCTCCTTCTGCACTTGGAGGGACAAACAAGGTGGCAGGGACAGAGATAGGGAAAGGAGTGCTTCTATTTTAGAGATGGGCTGGAAGACAGGAAGTGTAGAGAAATATGTCAGAGAGGACAGATGAATAGGAAAGGAGGAAAGTTGGGAAGAATTGCTAAAACTAGGATCTGCATCTTTTCCACACCTATTCTTCTGCTTGGATGTCTTCTGTCTGCTGAAGAGAAATGTTCTTTGTCTTAGGCAGTGACAATTTCATTCTGTATATTTATGCATACTGAACTGAGAAAAAATAGAAGAGGTGGGTGAGATCACCCCCAAGTCTCAAACTAGAGATTAATATGCCTCAACTTTATATTTTTGTAATGGCCTGACCTTGGCTGTCTGCCCGGTGCCCACCCAGCTGTTTGCTCACTCCTCCTCAGCAGGGCAGGGAGAGAAAATACAATGAAAAAGCTTGTGAAACAAGATAACAACAGGGAGATCACTCACCAATTATCATCACTGGAAAAACACTAGACTTGGGGAAGACTAATTTATTTTACTGACAATAAAAAATAGAGTAGGGTAGTAAGGAACAAAAACAGTCCCCTCTCAGCTTCCTGGGCTCTAATTCCTTAATTCCCAACTCTTCTACCTCTTACCCTCAAAGCAGTGCCTAGGGAATGGGGAATAAGTATTGTTGTCAGCTCAGAACACTTTGCCACTGCATCTCCTTCCCCTGCTCTAGCATGGGGTTCCTCCCATGGGGTAGAGTTCTTTGGGAATAGACTGCTGCAGCATGTGAGCTTCCCCTTGGGCAGCAGGTCCCTCCAGGAACCTCCTCCAACGTGGGCTCCACTCCATGGGCTGCATCTTCCTTCATGGCACATCCAGCTGCTCAGCCATGTGGTTCTCTGTGGGCTATAGGGTGGATGTCTGCTCCATCATGGTCCTCCATGAACTGCAGGTGAAGGATTTTATTCACAATCCTGTCCTGGGTTGCAGGGCAATCTCTGTCTGCTCCAGCACCTGAAGCACTTACTCCCACTCCTTCACTGACCTGGGTTTCTGAAGAGTTATTTTTTTCACTTTTTTGCCTTCTTCTCCCTCACAGCAGCTGTGTGGCATTTTTATCCTTTCTGAACCTGTTATCACAGAGGTCTCACCAACATTACTGATGGGCTCAGCTTTGACCAGGGGTGAGTTCATTTAGGAATGTTTACATCCAACGCAGGGGAATCTCCTTGTCTCTTCTTCCAGGGGCCACCCCTGCAGCTCCACCCCTACCAAAACCTTGCAATGTAAACACAATAAAATTTACCATCAATTCACTGCCTAAGCTGAGTAATTTTTCATCTCCAAGGAAAAGGCAAATGACTTTTTTTTTCAGTTTATGTAATAAACTGAAACAAAAATATATAAAGCAAGATTAGTGTCCAATGAAAGAAAGGTTGTTTTCAGAAATTAATTGTTTTTACCACTTCCAAATGTAACTCCTGCAACCATCTTCTAGGGTAGTTTGTTTATGTAATTTCTGTCAAGTAGTATTACAAGTCTTTAGTGCCAATTTTCAACACTTCCTTTCATGTCCACTCTACAGAAAATGTCAAAGTCAGAAAGCTTTTTAAGATAAAAAGTCTTTATGAGCCAGAAACAAATAAACCATAATAAAATGACTGCATATCTAATTTTATGCCATTTGACTTACATATGACACACTTGTCATAAAGTTTTTTTTTAATTTTCAGATTTTTAATATACAAGCTTGTCACATGCAGTTTAGTCATTTTGTCCAGATAGGGTGAAAAATTTCTTAAGGTTCCTCTAATTGCCAACTCTTGTTTATATGTTCTAATTATGGATAATACTTGTAAACCACACACACACACAGAGCAGCCTGTGGTACAGACTCTAAGGTGGGTGGGTTTAGGACACTATGGAAGACAATATATGGTCAATTTTAGTATCAAATGCTGAAAATTTCTTTCATTATCAGAGAAGATTTCTAATTGTTGTACACTCACAGAGTGTCACTAAGGTAAATGATAATGGGATGGTGCTACATTCTTTTTAATCATATAGAATTCAAAGAAAGTTGATAATTAGAGGACTGTAAAAGTCGTTTTATATCTGGGGGTTCACTACTCACAATTCTTGCCGAGTAAAGAAAAGCACAGACTTTTAGACAACTGCAGGTGTGCAAAGCTTTAGTGAAAGTCTGGATAAAATCCCTCCACTGAAAAATTTTACACGATAGTGGTAATCAGTTTGCAGGATTCAGTTTATAGATCATCTTTGTGACAGTCCAGGTCACTTGTTTCATATGCTGTTTTGGTCTTCCTAAATGTAAAACGGTGTTCCTGCCTATGCTTGGTGGTCTCTGTTGATGTGCTCTGTCATTCTCCTTGTTGATGTGCTCCCCATTCTCCAGGCTGACCCTGCAGCAGCTGGAGCTGGGAATGTTGCAGGGGCCATAGGAAAAGGAAGCAGAGAGGGAGGCTGACCAGCAGCGGTTTCCTATTAATATAAAGGTTTAGGGGAGGGACCTTCTTTACTACTGTTTCTTCATAGAAAATCCCTAAAGAATGAGTGGAGAAGATGAGCAGAGCAGGATCATTGTAATGACAAGGATTTGAATGGAGACACCATGACAGAGACAGTGGAGCAAGAGGGGTAATTAAGGAGCTAGTTTGTGATAGTGTTCAGAAGACCATTGGACCCTGACTGGTATCTTGGGGAAGGTAATTCAAAAAGCACTTGCTAATTTAGATTTCTCTGGACTTCCACGTATTTTGCCTGACTCCCCAAGCCCCTTTATACACTACTGGAAAAATAGTTAATCCTGGGTGCCCCATTGTCGTAATTCCTTAACCCAGCTCTTTGGCTGATAGGAAACTCATGCAAAATGTTTTGCCCAGCTTTAGCCTTTGTTTCTGTTGTTATATTTTGCTTTCTCCTGCTGAAACTAACAAAAATAATGTTTTGGGTTTTTTTCTGACATGGATACACCTTCCCCAGGTATGCCTCTCTGGCTCATGCCAAGAGAATAAAATCAAAGGGCTGTGTGATGGCAACTCTGCTTGGCCACAAATATCATGAAGTGGACCAGGGCCAAAAGGAAAATAAGATACTTTATTGCTGGTCCTGGAAATATCAAGTTCCCTACTTAGCTGTTTCACCTTCATTTTATTCTTCCATAGCCTTTTCACTTTCAAGCTCTCAGTTTAAATTGTCTGTACTTGAATGATTGCCTCTTGGAACATAATACCATTGTTAAGTCTTACAAGTAAAGAATTGCAATTTTAGTTGGTCGCAAAGGGCTTTTCTGAGCAGTGCAACTCAGTGCTGAAATGCCTCTCCTTGAGGGCTTTTTCTGAAAGTCCTTCCTAAGCAGAACTTTGCTCATAAACCCTGTAATTCCAGTCTATGGAAATTGTGTTTCATAATTCCTAACAGGATTTTTCAGAGAATGTATTTGTATTGATTAAAAACTTGGACAGATCAAATATATTAAATGGGAAGGTTGCATTTTCAGATTAAAGTACTTGATTGTAAAAATATGTTAAAAGTGAAATGATGTCCCCTACTGCAGTGTCCCAGAACCCTTCCCTGGAATGTGAAGGGATGATAAACCACAGATCATGATTTTCTCTCAGAAACTAAAAACATCAAATGCTCAGGGAAAAATTAATACTAAAACCTGATCAGAATTCAATAAGGTGATTACTAAAGAGGATGATTTTTACTTTCTGACTACAGACTTTTTACAAAAAAAAAATTGAAAAAGAAGATTAATATACTAAATAATTAATTTAGACTTAGTAATTATCCAGAACTTTATCTTGTATATGTACATTTTTGTTTGTCTATCATGGAATCACAGAATAACACAATCAGCTGACTCAGAAAGAGCCAAAAAAAAAGAGCCCAAAATTATAATTGAGTCCGGCTTCTGGCCCTGCACAGGACCACTCCCAAAAGTCACATCATTTGCCCAAGAATATTGTCCAAATGCTTCTTGAACTTTGCCAGGCTTGGTGCTGTGATCACTTCTCTGAGGAGCCTGTTCCAGTGCCCAGCCATCCTCTGGGTGAAGAACCTTTTTCTAATGTCCAACCTAAACATGCCCTGTTACAAGTTCAGGACATTCTGTCAGGTCCTGTCACTGATCCCCAGAGAGAAGAGATCAGTGCCTGCCCCTCCCCTTACCCTCACAAGGAAGCTGTAACTGCAGTGAGGCCTCTCCCCCCTCTCCAGGCTGAACAGACCAAGTGACCTCAGCACCTCCTCATACGGCTTCTCTTCAAGGCCCTTCGGCATCTTTGTTGCCCTTCTTTTCAATGTCTTTCTCATACTGTGGCACCAAAAACTGCCCCCAGCACTCGAGGTGAGGCTGTCCCAGCTCAGAGCAGAGCAGGACAATCCCCTCCCTTGCCCAGCTGGCCATGCTGTGTCTGATGCCCCCAGGACAGGGTTGGCTCTCCTGGCTGCCAGGGCACTGCTGACTCATGGTCAATTTACCATTGACCAGGACCCCCAGGTCCATTTCTGCATCAGCTTTTCAGCAAACAACTATGTCAGACAGAAAGTTCAGATTTCAAGCATTTCAGTACCAATGTATAAACCCAGGATTCAGGTGTAATCGTGATTTCACATTTTTAAAAATCTCTTAAATCACATAGAAGGTTGAGTCGTACTGAAACAAGACTTGTAAAAACCTCAGATAAGTGATCGTACTAAAATGCACACAGGCAAAACAATGAAATTAATTTTGTGTTACAATATCTAAATCCTATAAGCAGTAAGTTTAAGTTAGTTTGGGTTTTTTGACTGTTGAATCTCTAATCTCTTCATAATCTTCATTTATTTTTGGTAAGACTGTGGTTATGGAAAAGGAACTCGTTTCTGGACGTAGCTGTAATAAATGAAGTGCTGCAAAGGTTTAATCTGTACTTGAATATAATTTGTAACTCTGTAAATAAAGTTCTTGAAGCTTTAAAAATATAGATAACTTCCAGGAATTTGTTAAAAAGATTGATCCCTGTAACCTCTCCAGTATTTGCAGAAGGAAAATCTGCATATAGGTGTATTTTTTTTCCCAAGATTATATTAAGAACTGCTGTTTCAGGAGCTAGAGTATAGTCAAATATAGTTGTTTTTCTGTTATATTCTTCTTTTTTTCTTCTCAGATGTTATATCTAGATTTAATACCTGTATTCTTTTCTGCTTGTTCCTATTAGATTAATAGGCCTTGTGGTCTCTGAAGATAATATCCCTGCCATGCATGGCTATGCAAACACATTAATTCTGATTCATTATTAAAAAATTAAAGCCATAAATCCTGTGACATTAACCTGAGCACAAGAGACTTAGTAGCAGCATTCTTTCTTCATTTCATCCAGATATTTCAGTAACAGCAACCTAGAAAATATCTTTTCTACTGTTTGCTGGCATGTCTGAATACCACCACCAGTGGGCAATAATGGGCCTTTTATTCTCATTTTGGAACCTGCGTCCATGAGAGAAAGAGCAGAAATAAAAATCTTGATCACGTCTGAGAGCTAGTCCTGATCTGGTAATTCCCAACTAAAATTGGTCTGTTTATTTTCTTTGTACTGCCTTCATAGAGCATAACCCTTCCTCTGTCCAGCATTAGATGCCTATATAATGTTAAATACCATCAATTCTTTATAAACTCCTCTTTCCTCTCTTCCTCTTCTTCCCATCTGAACTTAATTGAGCATTTTCATTGCTACTGCAGAAGCATTTTGAAGTGCTGAATGTGTGACAAAGCTTGTAGCTAATGCAGTGAGCTAAGCACTTCAAACAAGATAATAGCTGTTAGGGAGGGCAAGAGAGGAGAGAGACAGAAGGAGAGGGAAAAGTTTCATAGAGAATTTAGGCTGCAGACATGCAGCTCTTGGGCAGCCTTCAGTCTGCTCCATGGCTTTGCTGAGTGCCAGGGCCTATAGCTGTAGATGTCACTCAATCTTTCAGCCATGCTTCTTAGGAGACAACTTGTGCTGCTTCAGGAACTGTCCTATCAACTTTGAAGGTTTGTTCCCTTCCCTGGACTCCAGCTAGAGGCTCTCATCCCATCTAAAGAGTATGTAAGTGTTTATGATGAAATCATAGTCTTTTGTTCCTTTTCATTGAGCTCTACTCATAGCCCAGCTTAAATAAGGTCTCCTCTTATAATAGTAGCAGAAATACACTGACAGGAACAAAGCCCAATGAGCTCTGTGTAAACAAAGTAAGAAATTTTTTTAGCTTGCAGAACAGGTAGTAACAATGATGAAGCTGTTATATGCCTATGAACCTTATTGCCACTACCAGCAGAGGTGGTATGGAAAGAGAGAAATGCTGAGCAACCAACATTTTTTTAAAATCCCGTGCAGGACAGGAGTACTGTTGAAGGTAGTATGGTCAGGTACCAAGTTAATTGTCATGTGTTTAGTATTTTAGTTACTCTTCCAGAGGCATGCTTTTTAATTTATTTTTTTACATCTCATAATATTTCCATAGGGGACCTTATGGTAGTAGCATCCTGTGTGGGATTGAATTGTTTGAGAGAATTAAGAATCACACAATAATAGGAATTAACATTAAAAAGTTATTTTGTTAGTATTTTTCTGCCTGCTTAATGAGCCAAGATCAAACAGGCTCAGCAATGGAATGTAGATCCCAGAATAGTTACTATGGGTCTCTAACCCTGTAGGATCCTGACTTTGTTAAGGACCTTCCCCTTTATTCTCATATCACCCTGACCACCTTTCTTCTGCCAATACTCAAGACTTGTGCTGGGAGGTAAAAAGGAATGTCCTCAGAGGAAGCATCAACCATGACGGTGTTAAATTTATGGTTCAGCTGCTGGCTGCAAGTCAAGGTCCTCTTCTAGGTTTTGGGAGAGTGTCTTATTCTGCCCACATAAAGCTCAGAGCCAACTGGGCAAGAGCCAAGTGAGCAATACTGGGTTTTTTACTCTCATTTGAAACTCAGAGGCACTAAAATGTATCCTTGAGAGGAATGGGGGAAAATAAATGTTACAGGAAACCACTGAAATAGGACTTAATAAAGACAGCTGTATTGCTCTCTATTAGTCTTAAAAGGTACCTAATTAAAGTAAATATTGGTGTCTCAGAGGTTGCACTTCAGCTTCTATCCCCCCTGGGACTGAACATCTACACTTTGGAACTGGGAAAATGAGACAGGATGCATTTGACCCTAAAAGGGAGTCCAGATAGAATCTCTACTAATGTATAGATTATATCTCTAGTAGTGCAAATAAAGCAACAAAAGAGAAGAATGGAATAGGAAATATGAAAAGGAATTATCTCTGTGTTCAATTTAAAATGTGGTGAACCAGGGAAAGATAAACAAAACAAAACAAAACAAAAAACCCAAAAAACACACACAAAGGAAGCTCCCAAAAAGGAAGCTCCCAAAAAACAAACCACACAAACAACTAAAAAGCTATAAAAACAACAACCAAAAAAAAAACCAACCAAAAAAAAAAAAAAAAAGAGGGAGAGAAAAAAATGCTGCGGTTTCTGGTTTTTAATGTTTTTTCAAACCAGTAAACACCACTAATTTGCTGAATTAGCTGAGACACCTTGCTTCAGTGGTTCTCTTAGCACATGGTCAGATGCATAATGCTTTAATTTATCAATGGACAATTCTTATTTTACAGCAATATGTTTATAGTTTCCTGTTTACTGGTAAATGTCTCTTTCAATCAATATTAAAACTGCTTTAATAAAACAACAGATATCATATGCATGGCTTGGAAATGATAAGGAAGAAGAGGAAGGGGATATCAAGGAAGATTTTGAAATCAATTACTCTGAGTAGTTATGTGCATGTTTGTATGTGTGCACCTGGTCTCAAAAACAAGGACAAGGTAATGTCCATGAAAATCTTTGCAGGAGGAAAATATAGAAATAGTAGACTTGTATTAGTCATCTCATCAGTCCCTGTGTCCATCTGAATAGAAGGTGGGAAAACACTGAAAAAAATTATTCCGAAATATTAGTTCAAAATCTCTGAGATGATCCTTCTGTTCAAGAAAACAGATGTGAATATTTCTGATGTGAATAACCTACATAGAAATATTCACTCAGACATGCATTCACACAGGAGGATGCTGCAAAGCCATTTTGAAATTTCTATATAGGTTTAATAATTGCCTGTTGGGGAAAAGAAACATGTGATTTAGGAGATTAATTGCACAGTGTGAATATCAATCACAAGCTCTTACTATTCAAACAATAACCCCAGCTCATCTACTGAGTAAGATATCCTTTCACTTAGCATTTGTCAAATAATAAGCAAATTGTCATTGAATGAAAATAACAAGGAAAAAGGATAATAAATGTTCTGTCTTACAGAATACAGTTTCCTTAGAGTCCTGGTGAATTAGTTGAAGCTGCTGAGGATGGGCAGGTTTGGGCACACTGTGCTGGGTGTGTTTTCTGGTGATCAGCACCCTGCCTGCCTGAGTGAGAGGGGCACGGGTCCTGTAATGGTCTTTGAACTTTCTGGGAGCGCAGCTGTAACATCAGTAACAAGGGCAAGCTGCTGGTGATTGACTGCAAACAAGAATATAGATAATTCAAATTTCATTCAAGTTGGTTCAATAATTTACCCTCTCTTTTTTGTCTGTGGGGAAATGTAGGGATGTGTTAATTTGTATGCACAGCAGTAAGATTGACTAACTATTCAGCCTCAAGCTGTATTCAATACCTACAAATACAAAATGCTATAAAATAGCATTTTGTATATATTTGGGGGAAATGGGAAATAATCACAAGCTTGCTTTTTGTCTGACAAAGTAAGGACACCTTGCATGTCAAGTAGCAAGGTAAAGAATGAGATGCAGTGAAGGAGGCCAGCTTCTTATTCTGTTTGTGGTTAAGCTCTGTCTGAGAATCAGAGAGAGTGTAGATAATGAAACAGAGCAGTAAGTACCCACTGTAAAACGTTCTTGACTTAATACAGGGAGCTGTGTAGCTAGTAGAGGACTCCAGCTCATGTAATTACTCATCAACAAATGCATGTGGTAGGACAATAAATCTCCTTACCAGACCTCTATACTTCACTATGAAATACGCAGAAAGACATATATACAGAATTTCAGTCTAAGCAGAGCAAAAAATTTACATGTAGATCATTGCTTTTTATAAGATAACCAGAAGCCTTAAATTAAGAAGTTGAGGATGTAATGTGCTGAGAAGATGTCATCTCACTTAAAATACTTTGAGAGTATAGACATAGATGAAATTTTTCGGAGGTCTGGTGATTGTCACAAATGGAATTGCCTCCAAGAGATAGTGCTATGATTTTTTCATTGTTGCTTTTGTTTTTTGGGTTTTTTTTCCCCTAGGGGACGAGTCTTCTATATTAATTTTCCCAGGAAAAGAAACTGAATGTCAAAAGTTTCTCAATTAAAAAAATTGGATATTCTGACATGAAATGTAAATTAGAAAAACAGTGTATTACAAAGCAAGCAAATACTTTGTAGGCACTTGGGAATTGGAAACAAGACATGACATGGATTCTCACTGTGAGATGATCTACAACTTACCTTTAAAGCACAAGTCAAAAGGGCCTGGGCTGGAATTCAGCACCTGGTCTCAAAAACAAGGACAAGGTACATGTCATGTCATGAAAATTCTGTTTCTCAGATGAATAATTTACCTAGCCTTGCATACTAAGTAAATAGGAGCTGTACAGAGTTAGTCTAGGCTGTATTGGTATCTTGTCTTTGGTGACTGACTCAGGAGTGCAGGGGATTTGCCTTCATAGGACTTGGAATTAGAGTTCAGAAACTTCTTTGGTCATCTTCTGTGAATTTGCTCTGAATGTCATGAATAAGATTAATTTATTATTTTCTTTAAGAATATGATTGTAAATGTAATATTATGTGCCTTTCAAACCCACTGACCAGAGTCAATCCTTTGTCCTGTCCCCAGCTCTGTGTGAGAGAATTCAACCACAGTTTTCCTGCCTTGGCGGAGTACCCTTGACATAAGATTTACAGATGTAAGGAGGGATAAATGCTCTCCATGGCTGCTGTTACAGCTGAGCTCTTACGCTGCTGGGAGTATTAAGCTCACAGAGAGTTGAGAGTGCTTCTGTAGCCTACTGGTCATATTATTTAGTCTGAAGTTGGAGAACCCAGATATGAGGAAAAATAAAAGATGCATTTTATATTGAACAGCAACTAGATGAAAATCATAAATAATGCTTAAGGCCCCTTTCTTACTGGGAAACAGAAATAAGCATTCTAACAGTAGCTTCTCTCTCCTCTGCATTGCAGTCAAAAGATGCAGTTTGCAAGTACACCCTGCTGACCTGTGCAATCTGCCTGCCCACAGGAAGATTGCTACCACTGCGACAGTCACAGTGTACGTGACAGGAGTGTTCCCTGTGAACAAAAGCCTGCTCCCTTTCATAAAAAAATCCAGCACTAAACTACAGGTAGTGGCACTCCTGAGTTCAGAAGCCCTACAGGTTGTAATCACTCCTTCAGCTGATGATGCCAGAGCTCAAACGACCACAAAAGGCAAGGTCACTACATGAAACTCCTGAATCCTGTACGTAGGCTTTTTTTTTTTTTTTGGTGGGGGTAGATAGTGGTGTACCAAATATGTATATATGGTTAAGACAGAAGAATAATAACTTTAATAATCATTATCTCTACATCTATAAGCCATCTTGGAAGGATCTAAAGTCAATGAAGATCCAAAAGCCTATTTTAAATTACTTTCTACAGCCCAGCATGAAAACCAGGAAGTACCATACCCACTTATGTTCTTGCACGGTGGCATATTTCATCTTGAAGTGCTGAGTGCACTTTGTACCTTCATGTCTATGGTTGTACATGACACTCGCTGTGGAAACACAAAAATATCTTTGCCCAGCTCAGATGAAGCATCCGTTGCTGTACTCTTCCAAAGTGGTAGACCTCAGCCAGTTTAGCTACAGATCAAATTTACAATGGGTTAACTCTTTGTCAGAGTGTGTGGCTGCTGTGTTGCACTTTGTAGTTTAGGATATAAGAAGAGCACTGACAAATGAAAAGTGTCTTCATTTATATCAGTTCTATGTGTTGCCCACTACAACTTTTCCTGCATTTCTAAAATATTATTACCACTTTTTTTTTCTGCAGAATTATTTTCTGTTCTATTAATTCTCTGTGGATAAAGAATGCTACTTCATTTTTAAATCTTGCTGTCACTATACTTCTGCTTTTTGACTTAGAGGTCCTGAGCTGATAAAATTTCATATTTGCTATATCTGACTTAGGTGCAGGTAGCAGCCTTTCAGTAGATGTTACACAGGAACTCATCTGGGAATGTAAAGAAGCTCCACACTGCGAGATGTATTTGTGATTTTGTAGATCAGTGTCACTGTGGGGGTGCCAAGGCTGAAGTAGCCATTTGTCATTTCAGGTAAATTCTACACTCTCCAAGCATGCTATGCAAACTCAGTCCTCCTGGTCTTGCTAAGAAAAAAAGAAATGATTTTTCCTTTTTGTCCATATGATTTGACTTCTCCTGAAGAAATTTATTGAAGCATATTAATCCTTTGACTTTAAGAGTAATGTAGTTTTTTATAAGGAAGTGAGTGATCACCACCAAAAGCATTTTGTGGTGTGTATTTGTCCATGGGAAAAAAAAAAAACAAAACAGCTGAGTTTCACTTGTAAAGCTGTAATGTCTGAAGACTATTGAGTGAGGTGGACATACAGCACCACAAATTGCTGCAAAACTGTTGAAATTTGAATGCAGGAAATGAATAGAAGGATAAAACAATTTGTGAGGATGAACAGGAAATTGAAGGATGACAGAAGTAGAAGTCAAATCACTTGGAGAGAAACATTATTCAGGGCATGACCTCTGCTTGACTTTGGTGATATAAAAGTGGTGACATTTAGGAGGTATTTTGGTTCTTACTGGACACAGTTTTGGAAGCATTATAGAAAGTACAGTGTTATGGCTGTGGTCATGTTTTGTGGTGGAAGAAACTGGGTATGCCAGGGGAAAATAACTGAATGCAGGGAGGTTTCTTACTAGGTAACCTGGGTAACTGGATCTTCTTTGCCATCCTTTCTGAGACTGTAAGAGACCTATCTATCATACTGTGACAGTCATACCTCTTAAACTAAAGTGCAAGTATAACAAATAATTAATTAAGCAGTAAGTAAACAACTCTGGTTTATGTAGTCATATAAAACCAGAATTACTGACCAAAAGCATTTAACAATCTGCATAAAATGTGGGGACATGCACAATATTCCTCATAGGAAGCAAATCAGGAGGGGTGGAAATCACACTAAGGTGCCCTTTGTTTTCTTAATGATGACTTATATGTAAGGCTCTCTCTCTCTGTTTATATGGTTGCTGTTTGTTGGGAGCAACATCAAAAGAGGTCTATTTTAAGACTACAGCATCCTATCCTCTCTAATACAAGAAAAATAATGTGTACTAAGACTGGATATTGCTGCAATGCACATTGAAAAAATCCTGTGACAATTCCAAATGCAGCAGCTCAGTAGTAGTGTGACCCCACTGAGATCAGTGCAGTGGTGAATTAGTGTGGCAGTGTGCTCAGCTCTCCTCCTTTCTGCTTAAGCTATAGCAGCCAGTGGTGGACAAGATGGCTGCAGCTGGCTTAAGTTGAACTCAGAGAAGACATATAATACAACAGCTAAGAGCTAAGAGCTTTCAACATTGATCAGCAGATGAGGGCTTGTTGAGCATGAGCCATCCAAAACATGGCTGGTATGCCAATATAGCTACAGATCAATCATCTTGCCACATAAATAGTAGACAGCCCAGGGTTCATTATCTCCCCTGCACAGCCATGGTCTGCAGGCTGGGATCTTCCCTTGAGCAGGGGCACTTCCCAGGGTTACTCTGCGAGGCTGAGAGATTCCTTGCCACAAAAGATTCTTGGTAAATGATCATCAGGATGCTAAACTTTGACATCTTAGTTAAATGTTATAAAGGGTCGACTGTACACACATAGTCTTTTAAACATAAAAAATTGACCGAGTCTGGGACTAAGCCTGGATCCAGCTGCACCTAAACTCCCTTCCCAGAAGGAGTTTAGAGTCCAAGAGGGTCCTTTCTGAGTCTCATGGCTCAATGGGAGAGTGTCTCTAACAGTTGGGTCTGACCCTCCTCTCTATGCAGTAAATAATCAGCGCACCATGCCATCAAATGATATTAAACCACTGGGGCTTTTGCTATCAAATTACTGTTTCTATCAATAAATGTATTGGTGCTTCTCTTTAACAAGTGAAGTGCATCACTCCATCCTCAACAATTAAGCAGCAGTAGTAAACTACAATAACACTAAATTGGTTTTGGCTCTGGAATACAAAAGTGATTTATAAGCTAGCTGCAAGTCCAGTGACATACTCTGCTAACAAAAGTGGTAGGATGGACTCAGGGGCTGAGATATCACGGCTGATTTATAATAGAAGACTTCCACACACAAAACTGTATTCAATCCTTCTCTCCCTGGAATCCATAGAAAGTAAGTTAAAAGCATGATCTGACACACAGCTGGAAACAAGCAGCAAGTCACAATATTCCTGTACTTCTGACGACTGCAATCTGACTGTTAGTAGCTTGCTGGGCATGGGTACAACAGAGGCGTGCAGTTAAGCTCAGGTGTGAAATATATCAGTTAATTTTTGCTTAACACAAAGAGATAAAAAGGCATAGCTTGACTTTCTTTTTTTACGACCAGTGATGACAATAAGTTATGATTTCCAAAGAAAAGCAAGGGTCAGTTACTGTATAGTTGCTGTACTAATTTGGCAGCAAAAAGTATGATAGAGGAATTTTATTTATATGCCTGGAGTGTATTGTTGCCAATAATCGGCCTGGTGTGCTTGCACCTTGGGCATCTTCCACATTATTGGAAAAGTGCTTTTCTGCCAGCCCTCCTTACAGGCACTTCATCACCATGTTCAGCCATTTTCCGGTGCTGTTTGATTTCATCTGTGTGAATTTAAGCTCAGTTGTCACACTTAGCTTTGCAAATCTTTTTTTGATGGCAAGAAAATCCTGCAGCATTAAACTATTTATAGTAAAAGAGGGTTTTAGCTCCTGTAATTTTTTGTGAACAGATCTTTTATCTTTAACACGAACCAATGCCTCACGCTAACACTCACAATTTATCTTGTCAAACTAAAGATATCCAGCAAGGTCTTTGTGTAAGAAGCACCAAAAGCACTTACTTTTATATAGTAATGCTTTCACAAACCAAATCTTTACCTTGTTTTTGAAGAACATTCTCATTCTTTTTTTTACTCTTTGAAAAATGGAAATATTTTAAAATATGCTTTGTTCATTTTTTGCTAGGAGATATGACAGCACATTGGACATTTCCACTTTCTTTCTTTAGCCTTATAACTTGATGTAATCTAGAAACTCCTATTTTCTATTCATACCAAAGTGTTCTTATGACCAAAATGTCACTTAGATATTCCTTCAGAATGTGAATAACTGTGCAACTTGCATCCTTCACGCCTGAATCTTCCCACACCATTTCGCTAATGCAACAATGTCCTCTTCTGATCAGAAGTATAATTAAAGTTGTTTCTGTTTTCAGGTTAAAGCCTCCTGCAACAGCTGTAAAACAGTAAGTGTTAAAAAAACTCAAATTAAACCCAAATCTTATGATACTGTTGTCATGATTTCCTATATCTCTGGCATAAAATTTTCATGAAGTGTTTTTTTATTTTTTAGCCCTCTGCATATAACAGAAGAAAATGATCAAAAAGTCTGACTCACTAAACACAGCTTTATGTCATAATTGGGAAGATTTTGAAAGACAGAGAAATTGTTCCTGCTTATAGGAACTGGACAAAAAAGCATCCTATTGAACTTTGAAAATCTCTCCACCAAGTTTCATCTTTACTCTCACTAGTAATTGTCATGGTTTCCTGTTTTTTAGAAAGTAAAGGTGAGCTAGGATGCTGAAGTGATCTTTGCAGCAAGATGATCTTCAACAGTCTTAAAATTGTCTCTGGTTGGCCTGCTTGTTCCCATTTTCGGATATATTTATTAGTAATTGGGTGGAGTCAGTTTTACTCAGGTCAGCTGAAGCCTCAGAGAAATTATTGATGTTGGTAGTGGTTGTTTTTGTTTGTTAAACATATGGAGGAAAAGCCATTTTACTGTTGTGTGGCCTCAGTGAATCCAGATGAGAGTGTAATTAACATCTCTAGGGAGTACCTAGATTGTTCTCTTTTTATTCCCTGGATCTGAGAAGGGATCGTGTGAAGTTGAAGCCTCAGCACCTGATGTACCCTGAGCCAGACTGTGCCTGCAGGGAGGTGCAGTGACCCCTGTGCTCTCCAGGGCACACAGGGCAGAAACAGGTCCCACACATCCACAGTGACACTGGGTGTGTCAAACTGGACACTGAACTCTGTGGATCCCACGTGAGCAGTATGTGCAAGTATGTCTGCTCAGTAGCATTAATCAGGACCTGTACTGTATCAAGATGCTAAGCCCAAAAAACAGACCTGGCTCAAGGAAGTTTAAGGCAATTGCTGCTGGGGTTCAGCTACACAAGGTGCTGCTGTTGGTTACAAAGTCCTAAGGAATGGGTTTTTTTGCAAAGATCTGCTCTGCTCCCATGGCTGCCTTCTCCTCCCACTGCTATTTATGTGGTATTTATATTGCATTTGCTTTCTGCTTCTGAGTTCATTTAAGTGAATGAGAATTCTCATTCAAATTTGCCACAAACCTTATCCTTCTATTCCTTGTCCTCGTAAGTTCATTTGAGTACCTTGGGTACTCATTTGAGGCACTTGATTTTTATATCCCTTTGTTTATTTGTGACTAACTTCTTCTTCTCTATACTCTGTAGGGTCAGTGGGCCTTAAAATGTTCTTTCTGTTTTTTATCAGCATCCCCTCTGAAAGGGTTCTTGTGTCCATAATGCTCTATTTCCTTTTCCATTCTCCCATGTCTTCTCAAGTTAACTGTCCTCAGTGCTTCATAGTAGGTATCTGAATTGATTCCAAATACTTCCAAATATCTACATGCCTGAGCTTATTAAAAGACCAGGTAATACACATGCACATGCACACACACACACACACACACACACACACACACACATTTGGGAATGATAAATTACTATCCCTAAATCTATGCATAAAAATGTCTGCTACAGACATTTTCTCTGAGGTTCCAGCCAGCTTTGGCCTAAAAAGATCCTGAGATGCTGCTGTGTGAATATCAGAGTGTCATTACCTACGAAGACCTTGCTGGAAGGGTAATTTTGGGATGAATTTGTTCCTTAAACAATAGGGGTAATTTCTGATGATATAACTAATGTGAATTTCATACAAGTAATGACATAACTAAGGTACTTTAAGTGCCAAACTATATACTGGAATTTTGTTTTCTGGAATAACTCCATTATATTATGCAATAAAAAACCTGCACCTTTTTGTTTTTTAAGGTTAACTATGTGAGATATACTTCAGTTTTATATGTTTTCTTGATGTAGCATTTATGGATTCAAGATATGGAAGGTGACCTGAAGGAAGATCTTGAGGACTTCAGCAAACTCCAGGACTGTGATCATGTCTCTCTGATTGTTTGCAGTCCATGTTTGGAACTGCAGCTGTGTTTATAGTATGTTTTTGTCTCAGTTTGTTATTATATTTTTGGGTATGCAAACTATTGTAATTTGAATTTAGAGGCTTATGACAAATAACAAATTGAAATTTTTATGCATCTTTTTTCTACATATTAATGCTGAAATCTCCAACCATTTATGTAGTTTACCTTGTGAGAATAGGTGGCAACTTTAGGAATTACTATATCTAATTACGTTGAGACAGGATTTTGAGCAACTAAATACACTGCACTCTATGTTCCTAAAATTGTATTTATTTCTCCAGTAGTTGTAAATTATAGTTTTGATTAAAGACTTGGTTTCACCAATAGTCTGAAAATCTAAATAGTCACTAACCTATATAAATAAAGACTATTTATATATGTTAGCGTAAGGACTCTGGTCTGATATGCTTCTCTAGCTCCATAAAGTGTACAAATTTCTGTTTCCTCACAGGATATGGTGTGTCTAAATGTATGTTAAGGGATGGCAAGCCAATGTTATAGAACACTGTGAGTGACATGACTTTGGACTGTACTGTTGTGTGTGAGAACAGGTTTGCAGTTACAGAGATAAAGGAGAACAAAATGACATTTATCTGGGCTTGAAAAACCTTTTGAGAATGTCCATCACAGAAGATTGAAAAGGAATGCTAGTACACAGCCCGATAAAAAGTAGAGTCAAAACTGATATAGTGGAGTTGGTTAATTAAAAAAAAACCCAAAAAAACCACCGAATAAAAGGGCATTAGGAAGACTGAAATGTTCCAAGAATTCTGTGGGGAAACAAATTTGCCAAGGACAGAGAATAATTTTATGCTACACATAGTTAAAGGTGCTCAAATGAACCTCTCAGATAATAAAATGTGTCCTTTTTGTATGTTTCTTTGTTTATTGCCTTGTTTATCCCTTTATTTCTCTACTGAATATAAAATTAAATAAGAAAATAGGCAAATAGCAGAAAATTTGTGTTTCAGTGGAAGTGTAATTTTGCTGCTTGATATTTAAAAATATGTCACTAGCTGATTCTGTTTTGAAAAAGATATCAAATAATCTGTGCATCTGTTCTTCTGTGTATCTACTAGTCTACTTATTAAATACTGGGAAGAAATACTGTGTATTCAGACTCAGACTTTGTTTCCTTAGAGGAAAGGTCTATAGTGTGTTTTCATGGGGAGCTTACACACACTCTTCTCAGCAATGATTTTGGGATATAGAAGAGTTGAGTTGTGAAAACAAAAAATCTATCCAAGTTTCCTCCTGAAGTGAGAAATTATATGGTATTAAAATAGGCTGAACAAATCTTTGGTCCTGGTAAAGTCAGTTGAGAATTATGGCTCTGCCTTCAATAGTACCAGGGTTTAGCCTTGTGTGTTTATAGATCAGAAATTCTTTAAACAAACAGTGCATCATATTTACACAGTTTGCTAATCCACTTCTCTGAACCATAACACAATTCCACTTTCCTTTTGTATTTGCTCCTTTCTCAAACAAGAGCAGCATTACAGAAGTTAGCAAACAATGTCATTCTGTTCACAGTAAACATGTTCTATTTTCAGAGAGAATGACTACAAAAACATCAGCCTTGCTATTTATCTCTGATCATGCCAGAACAAAGTTTAAAAGCATCTGAATAAGCAAAAGCTTACATCTATTTTACTTTTTTCTATTCACTAAGTTGTACTGGACACAAAATGAGATTGTTCCATTTAATTTTTTTTATCATTTTAGGTTATAGAAAAATGACATATATTTAATCTTTGTATGTAAAATAGTATCATAATACTGTAGATATTATATCAAAATACTAGAGAAATATTCTGTATCATAATGCTAGAGTAATTCCATTTTTTGCCACTTTTTTGGCTACTCTCTAAATATTTTTCTTTTTTCCTGAGATAAGATAACCTAGAGCTATAATAAACCCCTTATTAATTGAGGAAATTTTAAAATTTTGGAAAAAAATAAAGGAACTTTGTTCTGGAGCAGAAATAAAAATTATGAATATTTTGTTAAGTTTTTACCTTTTTTTGTAAATAGCTCTGCCTTGTTTAACCACAAAATGAAGAAACCCATGAGAACCCTTTAGTACTCATCTTCTCTGCAGTCTCTCACTGCCATTAGTATGACATTGAATGTAGTATATTAAGAATATTTTTTTGTTGCTTACATAATTTTTATTCTAGTGAACCTTTATTGGTTAGTTAATGGCATTAGTTAATTGAACTTTGCACATATCACAAGTCAGTCCTGTGATTGATTTTAAGATACTGAACACAACAAAATTAACTGCAATAACTATATTTGATTGGATAGAGCAAGTATTTCAGTTTTAGTCTGAAGTTCCTTTTTCCAAAGGTCCTCTTTAGTTTTCCATAATCATATCCAGGAGAAACTTGTTTAATCCCCTGTCTAGAATTAAGGCAAAATCTTTGCTGCCATTATTCTCTACTTTTTAAGTTCCACATTATTTCTAGAAACATAGAATTATACATTTACTTTTGTCTTTTCTTTTTTTTTCCCAGCAAAATTTAGGCAATCCAGGTATCTGCACTCATTTACAACTTGAGCTTGGTTTCTTGGAAATCCTAGTGTAAATCAGAATTAAACTTAAGATTCTACTTGTAAGGTTATTTCCTTCCTAGGTGATGCCATATTTAAAACTGGCTAAATAAATATACAAAAGATTGTTATTTAATCATTGGCATAGAAGACCTTTCTGAAGAAGTTGTGAATTTTCCATCTTACCTATTTTCACTTTTTCCTGAAGTCCTGTATAATCACTTTAGTAGCCTGGGCAGCAAGGAGTTAATACATTGCTATGTTTCAAACACTGGTGGCCTTTCAGGTGGACAGCTTGGAACAGAATGAGCCTGCAAAGAGGGACTGGAAGAAGGTAGGGAGCACCTTTCCAGAGACAGTTTTCCTAGTCCAGGTCCATGGTGACTGCACAACACACAGAACAAGCACAGAAAGGGAGGCAAGATGTGGGCAAGACCAGTAGAGGGGGATTAAGGCCTCGCAGCCTGAGACCAATCAAAAGATTGAGACCGCAAAGGCCCTGGACCCCTATGCAGAAAAGCCCAGAAGAATCAGACTGTGCATGCTAACTCATTTATGTAAAGAGAGAGAAGCCCAGTGCCAGGGCTGGGAAAGTTTACCTATGAGAAGGTGCCCACACAAAGCCCGGGTGGCACCCCCAGGACCCTGGGCACCCTGTCATTTACATGGACCCTCTGCCAAGGACTGGTGATGCCTTTTCCTCTGCTATCTGATCTCCCTTTTAATTTTCTCTTTCTTCCCTCTGTCTTTTTTGTCTTTTATTGTTATGGTAATTATTTAGAAGATAGGGACAAAATATATACCAATTTCCATGCCAAGTGTGTAGTTTTCTAACAAAGCTTTGTGAGCTTTTTTCTTTTGACCTTTCGACTTGGGATGCTCTTTTTCAACCATGGGCACTTAAAAATCTTGGGTCCTTATTCCTTGTAGGGGTGGGACACAACAATCACGTTTCTCACTGACTTTACATAATGTAGGAATAACTTTACAGTTTTTCATAAGAAATATTCCTGTAGAAACTATTTTGATAGTGAAGGCAGAGACTGAAGAGAACAGTGATTTACATTGATGAAGGAGAGAACAACAAAATGACAGAAGCAGAATTGCAGTTATTAGTAATGGAAGTTCGATGATAAT
Organism: Molothrus ater; assembly: GCF_012460135.2. Classification (NCBI taxonomy): domain Eukaryota; kingdom Metazoa; phylum Chordata; class Aves; order Passeriformes; family Icteridae; genus Molothrus; species Molothrus ater. The sequence continues at coordinate 21,750,739 of NC_050479.2, forward strand.
TAAAAATATTAGCAGAATTCCCAATGAACAGAGAGTATCTCTGCCATGTGTGTGACTGAAATATTTAATATGATTTAAAAGATGAAGTGCTGAGCATCTGTGATCCCAAACAAGTGTTCTTCTTTCCTTGTAATAATTTTTGGAGGACTTCTCCTCTGTAGAATCTCATTTAAATTACAGGATTGATTTGAGCTGTTGTGTATCTGAGGCTCTCAGTGGTGTATGAGCATCCCTCACAACACATTGACTCCACTGGGACTTGAACATATTATGGATTTTGCCCTTTGACAATCATTTGTTAAAAAGACTTTTGAAACCTATCATCCTCTCAGTTTATCTCTTGCCCTTTCAGAGGCTTTTGTTCTGCTTCACCTTGGTTCAAACTCTATACTTAGTGAAGCAAAAATTCCAACCTAGATCATATAAAATGCTTATTTAATTCTGTATCCTTTCCTCATTTAGCAAATTAATATTTTGATATTGTATACAAACAAAGCATTGCTTTTTCTTAAGGAAAATTAATAAAAAATTATTTCAAGTACTCATTGAATCAAAGAATCATGGAATGGTTTGGGTTAGAAGGGACATTTAAGATCCTCTAGTCCCAACACCCCTGCCATGAGGAAGGACATCTTCCACTAGATCAGGTTGCTCAAAGCTCCATCCAGCCTGGTGTCACTAAACCCTTTGTTGTCCTCCATTCAAGTTACCCTCTCAACTGACAGGAGAGGAATCAGCAAGTAGTTTTGGTCCTGACTAAAAATGACTTTTAGGTTCAGTTGGCCTTTCTTTACTGACTGAAAAAAATTCATCCGTGCCTATAGTTTAAGTTGCTCTGAATGCTCCTTCTGTGGGTTTTCCTCTTGTTTATTTTTCCAAATGGCTTTTATGAAATCAAAACCAGTCAATGCACTTTTGCTGGCAAATAATTAAAAGAACCTTTGTTATATATTCCCAATGTTACAGAGTCATATGTAAGAGATTCAGTCTCCAGCTAAAAACTACAGATAGTACCAACAACTACTGACATTATCCTTTATTTTTATATTGACATTTTTTCTTAATTCCTTACCTCTCAGCGGGTAAAATCAGTCTATTGTAACAGAAAACTGCCTTCATTCAGAACAGATCATGTGGAGGGAGGAATTTTGAACAAGGCTGCAACACTGTTCCCATACCATTACTCCTCATGTGTTTCATTGCACGTTAAGATGCATAACTTGAATTTGCATAAATGAAGCTCAGTGCAATAGCCCTATAGTCACCCCAGCAGGGCTACTTGGTTTTTGGCACCAGGTCAATCAGGAAACTTTTCCAGTGTACACAGAGCTATCCCAATGTACCCACTTGAACAGAAAAGCCAGAGAAGGCTCCTTTAGTTTGGGGAAAAATCAATACAGATAGTTTGAATCATCTAAGAAAATCACAATCAGAAAACATATTGCTGTGCTGGGGAATTTTTGTTCCAGATGGTATTAGCCAAATATATTTCTGGGCATCCTTTTTTTTTTTACTTGGTTACTGTCAAATCCCAGTGACAAATTACATGACACAATCAGAAGCAACGTCATGAAAATTTAAATAGGATTTTGAGGTCTAGCTGTAGTGCTCTGTAAGATGAATTAACTGAATTTAATAATTTAAAGAAGCATTTTGTTTCAGATGCACACAGATTTTTGTCCTGTGTGCCTTCATTCCACGTCAGTGCACAATTATAAACTTTTTTTACAACCTTCACAGTGTGTCCTTTCACAGTCCTCTGGCTTCCAAGATAACCAGCATTGCGTCCCACAGTGCAGTACAAGAGAGATTGCAGAGTTGAAGGCAAAAGTAGGATGCAGTTCATGCATTTATGTATTTGAATGGGAGGTAGAGCAAAATTTTAGGATTATATATCCTTAAAATGCTTAACCTGAGGTGAAATAAAGCACCTTCCCTGTTTCCAAAGCTGGCACAGATAAGCCTTCTCCTGCAGGACTGCTGAGGCTTACTACTGCTAGACTAAAGACATCCTTTCAGTCAGGTTTAGCAAGCTGTTAGTAACCTGAAAACTTCACAGCTGTCATTTTGTATAAACTATTTCCTTCTACAAAAGAAATCTAAATGTTATAAGTGCTGGAAAATATCCAAAAGCTTATCTATTTAGCTATGTCAAGATCTATATTCCAGAACTAAAAGAGGTTGTGCAAAACTGAGATACAATTGATTAATTTCTTACTGAAATAGACTGTCAGGCTCTTAAGAGCAACAAATAAATAGATTTTTTATAAAAAAGGTTATATTTCTTTAATAACAAAAATCCTGCTCTAGAGTCCTGGGAATATAAAATTCAGCAGACCAGCAATTTCAGTGTTCAAACACATAAAACAGTTTTGGTGAGATATGTTAAACTGACACCAAGAAGCTTATTTACTTCTCTGTTTGAGCTTCAATTACTTCATATGAAAGGGAGGAGAAATGGGATTTTATGCAGCATGTAATAACTGTCATACAGGAAACAGGCTGATTTTAATGACACTTCTTTAATATAGCAGGTAGCCCAATTCCAGTTGAAACTGGAATTTGCATCTATCAAAGAACTCAGATTTTATTTACTGTCTTATGGGTTCACTTTTGTAGACTGTAGAGCAGCATGGCTGTTTTGCAAAGAGGTTGAAGCCTAGACAACAACTTTATCAAGAGGTGAAAAATTACTGATCTCTGGGGTGGTAAACGAGCTAGGCTGGAGATTTTGGAGATTTTGCTTTCTTGGCTAGATTAATTTAATTATTTGGACAGATTAGGTATTCCTGTGCTGTATTTCACTTGCCTGAACAGATGGCAAGAGTAAAGTGCAATACTTTAATTTCCCTCCCTGATGATCTGCCTCTTTGTCCTGGCAGTAAATGTCTTAACTCTACAAGTAGTGTTGATCCTGACTCTCAAAGGTGTTGAGAGCCTGGGTATCACAAATGTTCTCAGCACCTGTGTTGGGTTTATAGCTGTATTTAGATTTCTTTAGGCCGAAAGAAAATTTTAGACCCTCCAAAGGGCAATTCAAGTCTTTGATGAGCTTAATTTTCCTCTCACTGAGCTTATGATTGTCTATGCCATGCACAATATGATCATACTTAGACCCAGTAGAGACTTGTCCAGTTCACAGGACCCAGGCTTTCAAGGGATGCAAATGTAGACATGAGATTAAGTTCAGCAACCAGATGTGTTTTCAAGAATGATGAAAAACTGCCTCACAGTTTTTCTGTGTGTCTTTTATGCCTAATTATAATTTAAAATTTGACCTACTTGCTATCAAATATTAATTTACTTACAGTTGTTTCTGGATAAAGGTGATTTATCTGTACAGAGCTGCAAGAACATCTTCACGGGTGCATTGGATTAATTACCTTCTTGATTATAGTATATATTTATAGATGGAAATGCAGAGGATTTCAGAAAGGTCTAGTGATAAGGAAGTCATAGATTCTATTTCAGTTGTTCATCAGAGGGCTCAAAAGTAATTTGTTTAAAACAAAGCTCATCAGATCTCTGCACATTTTAGTCCCTAGGAATTTTCTCTTTGTCAGATCCAGGTTGTGCAAAGAAACTCTCTGTTAAAGGGATTGGATTGCACCTGTCTCCATCTAATCTGTGAAATTTAAGGTGCACCTTTCTCCTCTCAAGAGAGGTGAATTTCACTTCTCTGGTCACCTCCTTTCAGGAAGATCCATCTGCACCTATTGTAAGTCCTGAAGAAAGGCAGCAAACAAAATGGGAAAGAACACATAAATTATGTATCAATCACCACAGGGAGCTATAAAATATTCTTCTTTTAAATAGCATTAACTTTTTCTCTAAAAGGAGGATGGAAGGGGTAAAAGCATGCAATGTTGAACAATATAAAACTAAACTGTAGTGAGAAATGACCATATTCCACAGATCTTATTGGTGGAATCACTTTTATGGATGGGAAAGAATTTCAGTGTGACAAACTTGCAGAAAATTAATGAATTGGATTAAAAATATGTTTGTGGAAAATTATTTATTTCAAATGATGTATTAGAATAATTTTAATATGGTCCATTAATGTTTTAATGATGTTTTTATTCCTCAAATTAAAGTTTTAAATGTTATTAAAGCCATGTATTTTATTTTTTTTTAATTTGAAATTATTATTTTTCACCATAGAGACCGTCGAGCAGCAGAATTGGTACTCCAGGAGTTTGTGCAGGCTCCTTCTATAGATGTGTTCAAGACTGGAGTGGAGAAAGACCTCAGCAGCAGGCTCTGACCCTAGAGCTGGCTTTGCTTTCAGCAGAAGCTTGAACAAGAGGCCTTATGAGGTTTTATCCTGGATGGATACAGAATTTTTGGGGAGGATGGGCTGGGACTGAAAGGAGATGGAGTCACCCTTTCAATAGGAGAGAAGCATGGTTGTATTGAGCTTGGTCTTGGCTCAGGTGATGAGTCAGCTGAGCCTGTGAGTCAGGAATACTCAGGCAGAGTAAGGTCAGTGATATTGTGGGTGTCTGCTGTAGACAAGCTGGTGAGGAAGAAAAGGTTCCTCTGGAAGAATCCTTTCCCTGAAGAATAGGCAAAAAGCAGGATCCCAAGCCAAAATTTTAGAAAAATAGGTTTTATGCTCTTCTTGTATTTTCTTGGAAGGATCCCATGAGATATAGCCCTGGAGAGAAGAGTCCAAATGAGCTGATATTCAACATCACCTGGTCCAGGCTCAAGAATGGTCTGTACTGATGAGCAGGAAGCCAAGTAAATTTATCATGAGGCTTGCATAGATGAAGAAAGGATTCATGATAAAATTCAGACATAAAAATGAAGTGTAAAAGAGGCGGAAACAGGGACAGATGACCTGGAGGGAATGAAAAGCATTGACTGAGGCCAAGATACTGAATGCCTTCCTTGACTTTGTCTTTGCTTGTAAGATAGGTTTTAATGAATATGAGATCTCTGAGACAAGGGAGAAAGTCTGAATCAAGGAAGAAACCCTCATGGAGAAGTATCTGACTAGGGAACATCTAAAAACACTGGACAGACATAAGTCCAAGTGAGCTGACAGGATGCACCCACAAGTGCTGGCACTGGGACATCATTGGCATCTATGAAAGGTCACTGTGACTTGGAGTCACTGCTGAGGACCAGAAGAAAGAGAATGTTGCCCCTACCTCAATGAGGCAAAGAATGCAGCTTCAGGGAGGTACAGACTTGGCAACCTCACCTCATCCTTACGAATGGGATGGAGCAAAACTTCTTGTAAATAATTTCCAGGACCATGAAGGAAATAAAAAAAGGTCACTGGGGAGTCATCAAAGGGGATATCTTGCTTATCAGCCTGATAGTTTTCTATGATGAGACTGTCTTGGTGCATGAGAAGGGAACAGTGGATATTGTTTGTCTCGACTAGCTAGGGTTTTGACACCAACTTCAGTGACATCATCATAGGCAAACTAGAAAAAGAGATGGTGAGTGGATTAAAAACTGTCTGAACTGCTGGCATCAGAACTTTGTAATCAGCAGCAGTCAGACCAGTTTCCTCCTCTCACAGGGGTTAGCTTCAAGGCTGCCTGGGGCCTCAGTGAACAGCAAGGTTATACAGAAAAATGGGAGAAACAAAGGCAGTCTGACAAGGAGGAAGCAAGATCTTCCTTTTTTCCTATGAAATGCATGCCTAGTGCTGCACAATATTCAAGTAGCTTTAAAAGTCATGATCCTGATTTCTAGCTAATTTGTTTATATCATAATGACAGCATGATAAACACATATACATGGCTACATTTCTGAAAATAGATAGATGAATCCAACCAAATCAGAAAAACCTCTCTTGAGGAAATAAAGAGAATTTAAAAGGAACTTAGAAAATTCCATAAACATATTATTCTGCTTTGAAATGACCTATATGGTTTAACAAAGAATTTATGTAATTGGAAGCAAAAGCTAACTTCCTTTTACAGAAAATATTGATATTTATACATGACCTATTTTCTTAAAGAAAAAAACCAAACAAGTAAAGAATTCAACAAGTATTTCAGTTCTGAAAATGACCAAAGATTATCAAATTTCTTTCTTTTATATCATCAAACTATGATAGTTCCATTCAGGAAACTGTTCCAACTCTTCTACAATTTTCATATTTGATGAATAATGTTACTGGAGATAAATAGCCCAAATAAATTAACCAAAAAACCTACACAATAGCACTAACAGTCTTGTGTAAGCCCTTCAGAATGTAATTACATGTTTCAAAAGGAAAAACAATCTGAATAAAATAAAATAACTACGCAATAAAAGCTGTGCTAATGTAGATAAAATCAATCAATCTATAGTTATAATGAGTATTAGCAGAGCTCCCACCTGCCATGGTAACTTTCAGTACATGTGAGTCAACAGTGGTTTCACCCTTAATTAAAGTAGATATTGCAAAAGACAATTTTCTCATTTATTCCTTTTATCCTATTCCATGTCTTTTCTGCTGAAATACGGTGTTTATGCAGCTGCAGAAGTTTTGCCAGTAATATTTCTTAGATCTTCTAATAACCCCTTGAGCCTGAATATGCTTTTCTTTTACAGTCTACCAAATCCTGAAATTTTAACATGTTTTGCCTTATTCAAAGTGTTTTTCTTTTTTCCAAATGCTTCATAAAAATTTCCTACCAAAGCTCTAGAGGGTTGCTATTTTTCTTAAATGTTGCAGGAAAAGTAGTTGATATATATATACCACAGTCTCCTTACAATCACAGTAGCAGGAAACACAAAATCCCCAAACGAGTAGAGAAAATAGCAATCTTGGTTTAGAAAATGGAAAAAACCTACTATCAGACTGAACCTTCCTGCTGAAAGCTTTTTATTTGTTTGTTTGGGGTTTTTCCCCACTTATATTTATCAGAGGGTAGTATTAAAGAAGAGGAATAGCATCAAAAAGATGTTCCAATTTTGATCTTAAACATTTATCATTCTGCTAGATTTACAAAGAGTGGTGTTTAACCATCAAACTGCTTCCCATGGAGAGAGATGTGAAAACATCTTATTGGTCTTACAAGGCACTTGTATTATACTTCTACCATTTTCTTTCATATCTCTTCCTCAATAAATTGTTTACAAGCAGTTTAACTTCTAATATCTGTAGCTGTGTTTTTCTAGACTGTTAGTCATTAGGAAAAAAAAAATCACAAGTATCACATAACTTATGCCAGACATCTTAAATAAATCAGACAAGTAAAAGTGACAGTTTACTTCCCCTGAATACTTATGTAAGGTTTCTAATTTGATTAGGTCAGGTGTAAAACTAGAGGAGATAAATTCTAGGCTCTGAGAACTGCTGCAGTAGTTTTATGCTTTCTTTCCTTTTCAAACCTGTTTTCTCTATTCAGAGAATTTTTCTACCCAGAATATTCCCCTCAACTACTGAATTTTCCTTGATTATGATGATTTATAATTACCTTTCAAGAAGGAATCAATTTTTAAACCCAAAAAGCAGGTGCTGTCTGCCAGGCACCAATTAGATATTTGTTATCTCATTCAGCAATTGGAAGATTTGTAACATTCCACAAAGCCAGATTATTGTCTATTCAGTGTCTTATTTAAAACAGTTTTAAATAGAGTTGTGAGTGATTGAACAGAAATTATAGGATTTAATTTCAGTTCAGCTATTGATGTTTACATCTGATCTAATTACCCAAAATTTTCTTTAGAATCAATGAAAAAAAATTACTGTGTAATTAATTTGATCTGATTTTGATGTGTGCCTTAGTATAAATTGTGTTCCAACTGTGCTTTTTCTCTTTTTTTTTTTTTACTCTAAAATGATCTCAGGTGACCTGTTCAGACACAGATGTCTCCACTGCATAACACCATGTGGTGCATTTCAAATAGAACAAGATCTTGCTATTGCCCTCCTCTGCTGGACCCCTTTGTGGTGACTGGGCTGTCTGTCTCTTGCCTTCACCTGTGAGCTCTTCAGAGCAGTGTAAAACAGAGCACAGTGCATGACATGTTACATTCAGTACCAATGTACAATACTGAGTTATGTGATAAACACCATAGAAAAAAAATATAATAAAAGTATTATTATAGGTGGAACAGAATCAGGCATTTGGAGTATTTTTTGAAAACTGAAACACTTTTTCAAGTACAAAATCCACTTATAATAAAAAAAAAGGGATTACTACCAAAAGTAATCAACTCATGCATTAATGTCATCATATACACTTAAGTTACAATACATCATATTCTGATTAGTATTTTTCCTAAATGCTAATTACAACTAGAGAGTTCTTAATCTAACAGCACGGAGTCCTGCAGTTTCTAAAGGGTGATATTTCATTTGCTGTAGTGAAAGGATTAATTCTAATTCTAATTCTTAAGTAGCTATGTTTTCATGCTATTAACTTCAGTGTCTTTCTCCACTCCTAGAGTTACCAAATAAACCTCTTTACAAAGAGGATAAACCGATCGTCCAATCATTAATAACAAATGTGTACACTTTTATTAACATAAAACCTGGTCATTCTATACAAAAAGAAAAGCCAGAGTGACTTTTTCATTGTGATTTTAGTCTGTTAATTGTCTAAATTTTGCACTGTAAAAGAAATATGTGAAAGCTGTGAAAGTGAAGCTCAACAAAACCACATGAATCCTGTTGCTTTAGAAATCCAGCCTAATGCTTTTAAAAAGAGCAAATTACATAGCTGGTAGATTCCAATTCTCTTCACATACAGGCTGACAAAGAGGAGGAAAAGATGCAGGACAGAATATCAGATTTTGAAAATCTAAAAATATTTACAGAGCTGGCATGGAATGTTTAGCATGCAGGACAAAATTATCCAGATGAATTTATTTTATATTACATTTCTGATTGTAACTACATGGTCGAAGGGGTAATAGGCTCCTATTTAACAAACCCATCAAAAATACTCAGAAACCTAAAGCTAATGAGAAAGGAAAAAATTTGGTTTTTGACACTGACGACTATGTCAGAGATCTGCTGACAGTGAGAAAAAAAAGAATACCTGCAAAAAAAAAAAAAGGCAGTTATTTAGCTGCTTGACAGCAAAAGAAAACAGGGAAGTATTTATTTCATGTTTAACATAATATCATATATATATTCAAAACACTCAACATCCCTCAGTTTAATCTTGTTAAATCAGATTAGATAACATAAACTTGTGTTTTCTTTGTTTTCATAAAACACTCACTTTACATTGTTTATTTGTTTGATTGTATTATTTGGCTTGATCTATGATGGTCTACCAAGTAATTTCTAGTCATTTAACATAAATATTTAACAGCATTTTTTTTTGTTATAGGCACAGAGATACATTGACAGGAACAGGAAAACCTCACAAGCTTTATACAAGACCTTTTTGTTTATCTTTTAGTAGCTATAGGCTCAATGCTATATTATAAACATATTAACTATGGTCTGAGATTGATAACAGACAGCGTAGACAAAAATCAATATTAGTAGCCAAATGATACAGTATTTATTCCCTAATTGGGATGTGTGCAATAAAAACTTCTATATCTGGTGTAGACACACTGAATCTTGTGTAGATTATAAACAGGCACAGAAACCTCCAGTGAGCTCTCATTTTTTTACATAGGACTTCACCCTAAGATCCAATATCACATCAAGTGACAGGAATCTGCCTTAACAGAGGAAACCATAAAATATTGATGCATTTATTTCCTATTTTTCAATATCCTTTTCCAAGAACTCCAAAATGGAAGAGACCATAGTCTCTTCTCTCAAAGTCATCCAGATTATGAATTCCATAATGCCATTCAAAATAATTTAATTGCTCTTCCAATAAATTCCCCCTTAATGCACTCCAGAATTCTCATTTATCTCTGTTAGAGCATCTCATATGTATCTTGTATTCTATCAGTCATTGATTAAGAACCTTAAACATTTTAAATTTACCATGTACGAGTGCTTTTTCAAATAAGAACTTTTGTCCATGTTGTTTCCTTCAAACATCTAAATCACAGTATAGAAATTTATATCTATAAAATTTATATCTGGTCTAAATCTAACCTCTTTCAGTTTAAAACCATTACCTTTGTCTTATCACAACAGACTCTAATTAGATATTTGGTTTTATCTTTTTTAAAAGCCCCTGTAAGTACTGAAATGCTGCAACTGTATGTCCCAGACATCTGAACAACCCCAGCTCTCAGTCTTTCTTCACAGGAGAGCTGCTCCATCCCTCTGGTCATTTTTGTGGACCCATTCAAACATGTCTATGCTTCTCCTGTGCTGAGGACCCAAAGCTGAATGCAGTACTCCACATGGGATTTCACCACAGCATCTCAGAGGGGCAACATGTCCTGATGTATTTTGAGATAACACCTTGGGAAGTCATTGCAATCTAAGAATCTCAAATTTAAAGTTTAATAGAACATCCCTGAGATCTAATTAGGGAACATCCACAGAGGGTGCTGAAGGCCATATTTTATCACTGAACAAGTTAACAACAAGCCTGTGTTTAGGCATCTACTTTTTATTCATTTTGTGACTGAGTAATGAAATATGCTGCCAAAAGAGCTTATTTTCTGTGTGTGTTTTTGTCTTTTAATATTCACTGAGATTCACTTTGCTTGATGCACTGGAAAAAGAAAAAACAATCACTTCCTGTTTGAAAAGAAGAAGAAAGCAGGTCTGTAATGCGAACAGATTCATTAGACCACTACAGAAATACTGTTTTATTACTAATAAAACTCTGATTTTACTGGTGTTAGAAAAAACAGGGATGACGACACTGCAAAAGAAATGAAATGAAATGAAATAAAGGACAAGATTTATTTTCTAAGATATTTATATTAAATAATAGAAATTGAAAAAGGATAGGGCAAATGAATCAGAGTTGGGAATTATGATATTCCTTGCAGTTATGGAAACACTGAAAGATCTGAAATCACAAGATTTAATGCTTTCTTTGGCACATGATGTGTCCAGATGCGGCAGCCATTTTGTGGTGTCTAGGAAAATGCTGCCAGTGACTGTAGGGAAGGTATAGTACTTCCACAAATTGTACATGAGGAGCAAATATCAGATATTGCTTGAGCATAAGTTGACCTCTGTCCCTCCAGCCTCATGCAGTGATCTCTTGTCTTTTCCAGGCGTCGCACAGACCATTACAATGCAGAGCTGGCACATTCAATAACAGCTGTGACATTCAAAGACAAGGCTGCTGTGCTGATGTTGTAAACCTGATCCCAGGTCCTTAGAGATGCAGACTTGCAATCTGAAGTAGAAATCTTGGGCTTAGTACCACCATTCTGTCATAATCAGGAAAATTTTAGATTACACATTCTATAAGTTAAGAAAAAAATGTTTTACCTGTCCTTCCATCTTCTCATCATGGTGTAATATGACCTGAAGATCCTGCCTGAGAGATTGCAGAGAGCAGTTTCAAGGACTGTTTTATTTTATTGGCTGAAAATCACTGTCTGTGTAATGACTCAGGCAAAACGCAATAAATCTGTCTCTGGATACTTGCCTGGCCTTCAGCTTTGCTAAAAGTATATGCTAAAAATCAAATTAGCTGAGAAACTTTAGAGAAGTTGGCTGCTGCCATTGCTGTATCTGTATGGAGAGTGCCAGTGTTGCTAGACATTTCTGAAAAGATTTACGCTCCTGAATGCATAACAGTGTAATCTCAGCACTACTTAAATAAGACCTGCTAAACCCCAAGAAGACAGATACTTCAGAAACTAGTGAATTTTAGTCCTATTCACTTCTAGATGAACATGATTGGGATTGATATTCCTATTTGATGTAGCTGAAGCAGCTCAAACAATTATCAGATTTGTTCAGACAACGGGTTCATATGGTGTAATCCCTTTTATGGGTCCATGAAGTCAGCTATCCATAGAGGTGCCAAACAACAACAAAGGGCCTGATCCCCTTGTCTACCTACTTGCCTAAATTCTGTAATTCCCTATAGCTGTAGAACATTCTCACCACAGCATTATAATGATCAAGTGACAGAAAAAATGAAGTGAGGAAGGAAGAATTGTTCAGGGATGTGCCAGCTCCAACAGATAGGTCTGTGTAGGCCGGGATGGAACCATGCAAAGATGCTGGCAGCAGCTTAGCTGCATCAGCCTGGCAGCTGGGTTTGTCACACTGGGCTCAGCACTGCACCAGGGACCCCTGCTGCTTCTGACTCTGCCAGGTTTAGTCAGCAGTAGCTCAGATCTCTGCTGTGATACCATAATGCACTAAAAATGTCTGAATTCATGGTCCTCTCTGTCTTGAAAAGACTTCCTAAGGGTAAAATTTGGGAAAAACAGTCAGTGCCTACCAGTTTTCCTTGTTCATTGGATGTTTCACTGCCTGCAGGAGTCTAGGATTTTCAGCAGGCAGAAGATAAGTCAGCAGTGCCCAACAGATGCCACAAGCATGTGAGGTGAGCACATCTCCACAGTTTTTTCAAAGGAACTCATGTGTTTAGGTCTGATAGAGTGCCAGGAAAGAATAATTATATTTAAAACTCCCAGAACACAAGTCACTTCACATCTAACATTTTTGCAGAGCACCCTGAGATCGTCCAGAGAGCCTTGAGTGAAAAGGTGACATCCTGTGGGCTGAGCCTTGAAGATGCACAAAGTCTACTGTGACTTCAGTTAGTGGGAACTTCACTTTTTTGGTAGTAATGTGATGAATGCACACCTAGAATCAAAAAAAGAGAGACCAAAGTTAGGTACAGCAGGTACTGCAGTTTCTCAGTATGATCAGATTTCTGGGATGTCTGATGAGAGGCAAACCAGAAGATCACACTGAAAGCTGTGGTACTTCCAGGGGCATCTCCAGTCTAGGAAGAGACTCATTATAAATAGCACCAGGTGTGTACACTGAAACTCAGAGGTTTGCTAACTAGATAAATCATTAGTACCCTGCATTAGGCAAAACCAGGATGTGTTGATTGGCACAGTTAGAGGGAAAAAGCAAAAAAGCAGATGAGGAAGGTGTCCTTCCTTTTCTTGGCAGTGAGGTCTCTCATTTATGCTAGTAGGAGGTACTAACAACACCACCAACAAAAGCAGAAGTTTGAATGGTACATTGTAAAATTTACATTGTTGTATTTTCTGGCAACAGGTCCCTTCAGTTTCCTTAGAAATAGATACTCTAATATGTGTTGAATGTTGTGTATAATAGGTCATTCAACTGAAATCTGTCAAATGAATCCATGATCATAATGCTAGGTAGTAGTATTTAAGGTATATGTATATATATATATATATATATGTATATATATATATATATATGTATATATATACACACATATATATGGAGAAAATATGGAGAAAGATAGATAGACAGACATAGATATCAAATATAAAACATATTATTCTCATTGTGAAAACAAATATAGCTAATGTCACTTGTAATTTAGCAGAGTTGCTAGAAACCTGTATTCAAAAGGCTGTGTTTAATATCCACATCTGTTTTTAGTTTCTTCAGGCTACAGTAATAGTAAGATATCTGTCATCTACCTCATAGAAACAATCTAATGATTAATCATCTTATGCTAAATGTCAAAGAGCAGCCTGCAATCAGCTTCTGAAGTTTATATTTAGGTATTTGCCAGTTTTCAGTTCCTGATAACAACCAGCCAGTCTGTTAATTTTTTTAAATATTTTTTTCTTAAAACACTTTTGAGAAACTGTATGAGGCTGCCAATTCTGTGGGTGAATGCTTGAAGGGATTTAAATTTATTACTAACAGTTTTTTCTTGAGGGAACAATACAAAATATCTAAATTAGTTTTGATTGTACAGAAATACAAATTTTTAGTGTAACAAAATAAAAGGAAAATCTGAGGCCTTCATCTATTTTTTTACTAATTGTTAATATGACTCCATTCATCTGATAAATGAAGACCTCTGTTCAGCCTGGACTATTAGACTTACCATTAACCCAGATGACATCACTTCTCTTTGATGTAAAATCAGAGTGTTTCTGAAGTTATAGCTGTAAAAGAAGGTCAAGTCACATTTTATTCAAAGAGTATATTTCCTAGAGCAAATTAAACCACTAAAATAGGAGTTTGGCACAATTTGTTTTTCAGGCATATCTCCACCTTACTTTCATTTATTTTTTTGACATCTTAGACCAACACTCCCTGGCAGAAGTAACACTGAAAAACCATCATTATCAGTTGCTATCAAGCCAGTCACCCAACAGAGATGACCCAGACAACTTAGGCAAGTTATGTGAAATGCCTTGCTATGAGAAATTAAAATCTGTGATTAATGTTAGAGAAAGCACTTCTATGCCCTCCACTATAGATTTTATTTTGATTAAGGTAATGGGGTTTTGCAAATGTGTAAGTTTCAGTCAATTATACCATGTACAAATAGTGTTCTAAGGGCACAGACATGGCTATATACCTTTCCATCCTAAAGACCTTTTCAGTTTCTGACTCTTTTATCACCCTGCATTACTGTGCAGTGTTAATGCACTACGGTATTTGGATCTATTGCATCTTTTAATGTAATTTTATTTAACATAAAAAAGTTCTATTAGAACCTTGAACTAAAATAGATACTGGGAACTACCCTTCACCTATGACAATGAAATCTTTGCAGATATTAGTAGATATTTTTTAATTGTTTTTGCCTTTTCTTTTTCACCTTATTTATAAAATTTTGTTTGATAAATAACTGCAGGGATAGCTTTCTGACATTATCCTGCATATCCACCAGTGATAATTTCTGCTTCACTGTTAGCAGTAAAATGCAATCAGTACCATACATTTTTGGTGGCACTTAGTAAAAGAGGAAAGACAACCTTATTGTGGATAATGGGACAACATTATTTGTTAAATAATGGTTCCTTCTTCTAAGCAGTACTTGTGTTTGTGCTTCTTACAGGAAGATTTCCTGACTTTATAAAAATATTTTAGCACACAACCAGGTAAGCTTGTTCTTGATGAAAATGAAAGCATAACTAAAAACCTATTATTCCTTTGTTTATGTCCATTTCTTTCCAGCAAATAGGAAGGTACAATAATAGGAACTGACTGACTTTTATCTGTGCTGAGGGATTCTGCAAGGCCAAGGGATAGAGGCTATGCCTGTAGATAATGAAGGGTCAGGCACTGTACTGACCAGATGAACATCAAGAAAAAAAATAGTAATAACTGCTTGAGGAACACTCAGGTATGGAGAAAAAAGAATGCAAGGAAATAATGAGGCCATATTAAGTTGACACAAAAGGCAGCTGTGACAGAACAGAGCTTCTATGTGTTGCTACACTTCTGAAGAGGAGCTGTAGGCTACATCCCTTGTATACTAATCCCTTAATAGCAACAGTGAAATGATTGATTAAACTTTTGCTAATTAATTTTTTGTGGGGTTATTTTTGGCAATAGAAAAAAACATAAATGAAGTGTTAAATGTTGCTAACTAGACTGAAAATTCTGCCCAAGGGAGTGCTGCTTCTAGAAAATACTAATATGTTTGAAATGTTTTACAAGACATGTATAACACCATAAGTATTCTGGGAAGAGGCTTAATCATTCAGTGCTCTGAGTTCAGTGCTGCCATGGATAACTTTCTGACATCTTTCCACCATGCTTTCTTAGGAAGGAGGTAAAAACAGTTACTTAAGTTTCAATTTCCTTCTGCCTCCTCTTGCATCCATTCAACACTTGCAAGTCTTTGCCTAAATCAGGCAGCTTGTTAGCACACCCTGTAAACTAGATTAATAAAACTGTTATTACTTTTAAAGCTTTCAGGCTGGGATCACAAGAACATGCAAATGAAGATAGCAAAGATCATAGTAATACAGAATGGTAAGAATAGTGATAATGCAGAAGTGGCAGAAACCGAAGATGTCTTTTTAGGAAGAAAAAGTAGATAGCTGTGACTCTAATAATGCCTCAGCTTCTCAGGAGGGCTTGTTTCCTGCAGTGCACTCCACATCACCAGAGCACAAAGTGATGTTTGTTTGAAAGTGAGTGGAGGGATGCTCACTGAAGTGCATCTATCAAAGTAGCTTTCAACTTTCTCATAATTGCTTTTAGTAGTATCTGAGTACTTCCAAAGGAAATATTCTTTTTAGTTGGTGTCCAACCCCAATTGGTGATCACCTGTGCCACTACTAGGGGCTCCAGCTAGTCAGCTTTCTTCCAGAGCTTTGTATCAGGACCTTGGGTGGCAGTGGAGTGCTGGGTAGGAAACCTATCTTGCATAAAATGCACAACAGCATCTGAAATGACACAATGGAATAGTTAGGAAATATCTTGTGGAAAAAAAAACAAAACATGATAAAAATAAAAAGATACAATGGACAGGGCAATAGAATTGGAAAAGTAAGAAAATATTCTCTTTGTATCAAGGCAAAGTAATCTTTTCAATGGTTTTGTCTAGGAATACTTATCAGACTTCATCCATGTTGACTGAAAAAGGGTTACATAATATACCAATACTTTTTTTCCTCTTGAGATTTCATCAATTAGCATGGTTTCAAGCAAGTTCACCCTTAAGCAATAGTCTTTGCTTTCAGCTCTATACACTCTGCTCAGTATAACTAAACAGAAGTAGTATTTATGCAGAAAGAAAATATCATGCATGAAACAAAGAAGGAAAAAACATGAAGATAGGCAGAAAAAAATGTACATGAATTCTCACATCTTTGACAAATATCTGTCTTGACAAATTTTATCAAGATTTTGCAGCATAAAAGGAAGATCTCCAGCTCCATAATTTTTCCCCTCTTTCCCTATACCTGTACAAATATTGTACCAAAGACAACAGAACAAGGATTGGTTTTCCCAGAGATGGTGCTGTCACCATCACCCAGCTGGAGTCAGGCAACCTGGCTGTTTCAGGAGGTGTGTACAGTCGCAGCTACGGTGAGCTGTGATACTCTTTAACATCTTTTGATGTTTGTTACTATGAAGTATGTCTGTAAATTCTCATGGAAAATACATTAGCCATGCACTTTTAGGAAATGGACCAGGCCTCATGCCCTCCTGACATACAGTTTTACTGGTTAAAATAAAATACTGACTGGATTTATCTGTTTCCAACAAAGTCACTATTTACCATTTAACATTTCTGTTTCTTCAGATGTGTAGTTCCTGATTTCACCACTTCTGACTGAAATGAATGTCTTTAACAACACTTCCAGTGCTGATTCTGATATCATTTTTACTCCTTCAAGATGGAGCTCTCTGCACTTGTATCCCAGATGTACTATTTATATCAGACATGGAAGGACAGAGTAGCAACTTGCCTTTCAGGCAGGAAGGGACCTCAGGACATCCATAGACCAACCCCTTACCCAAAGCAGGGCCAGGCTGCTCATGGCTTGTTCCAGGGCTTGAAATCCTTCCAAGCACAGAGATGTCACTACATCTTGGAGCAACCTCAGTGATATCTCCTCACAGGCTATGTGTGTCTGTCAGATGCCCCCAAATCTGTCTTGTCTCTAAGCTGAACCAGCCCAGCCCCCTCAGCCTCCTCTCAGGGATCAAGTGCTCCAGACCAGCCATCAGAAAGAGCCCCCTCAATCTCCCCCCATTTCTCCAGGTGTTTGCTGTGTTGGGGTCCAAGACTGGATGCTGGTTTTCAGCTTCTTTTTTCTACCTCTGCCAAGGTTGGGACTGAAGGCACTTGAGATGATAGCTCGTGTTCAGGCTTAGATGTTTATTATTTCTTATCTATGTTACAGTCTCACAGCAGTGAGTTCCGCGGTCTTTCAATAACAAGGCACAAAATGGCTAACTATCTTTTGTTACAAGGTCTTTTAAGGCTAAATTATCCAATTAAGAAAGGACACCTAAATTATTTTCACTTTTAACCCAATAACTAATCACTCAAAATCCGCAATGTGGACTTTTCTGTCCAATTACAAAATACTACCCAAACCCATGACGAAGAAGGAGGAAAAAGATAAAGAAGAACAATGTGCCTCCACCCTAAAACCTCCATCTTACTTCATATATATTACTATATTCCAAAACCCCAAACTAAGTTTTCTGCCCTGTAATGTTACACCGTTCTAATCAACTACACACCTGTAGTCCCAGTGCTGTCAATCAATTTTGGAAGCCTTTTCCATGGCCTCAGGTAAAATGCAGTGCTCTCCAGGGAGTCAGAATTGTCAGCACAGAAAATCTAAAATACTCAGCATCCAGACACTCCAACAACTGGTCTCTGGCTGTGCTCTGAGGAGCACCATGTGCAGGGGGACAATCCCTTCCCTCAGTCTGTGGCCCTTGTCCCTGTTCATGCAGCCGGGACTCTGATGGCTGCCTTTGCCCCAGGACATGCCGTGGGCTCGTGTCCAGCTCCCTGCCCATTACTGCCTCAAGGCCCCTCTTTCCTCAGGGACCCTGCCCTCCCCAGGGCACTGCTTGGCACTTGCACTTGCTGACTTTCACAGTGCTCCTGCCAGCCCTTTCCTGCAGGTCCCACTGGCCTGTGGTGTGCTGAGCTGCATGGTGGCAGATTATTATTGTGAAGAAGCCCATGGAAACATAATTGTACATATAGGTGTTCCCCGATTGACCATAAAAATTAATTTCAAAGGCAAAACCTTTTGAATAAACATTAAGAGTAGCAACCATGCAGTCAAGTTCTTTGCCATAATAGTCTTATTGTAAGAGCCACTGAGGAATTCAGAGAATAGCTGTGTATAGGCTCAAAAATCTTAAAATAATTGCAAGGTTAGAGACTAGCATACTCCCCCATCACTTCCACAGATCTGATTAAAGGGTCTCTTAAAGAGAAAAAAAAAAAAGAAAGGGAAATAAATGAAGTTTAATGTTGTACTCTATTTGTTTTAAAGAAAATTACTTTGGCTTCTCACAGGAAGCTGATAATTAAGGCAACAAAAGAAAAAAATAACTGAAGATAGGCAGCATCTTTTTACATGTGTAAAGAAGAGCATCAGAGACTTTAATCTTTTTTGCCCCTTGTGACATGTGCTTTGAAGGAGAAAGAGAAGGACTCCTAAGTGATCAGACCTGGCAAATGAGCTGTGGTCTTTCATACTCACCCCTAAAGGCACCCCTAAAATATAGGCATTTGATAGATATATTCTAATGTAATGTTGATAACTACAGATCTCTGAGCAGCAGAAGGGATAAATTTTTCCAGGAAGGCTGCCCTTGTTTGAAGCTTTTTTTGTCAAAACTGAAGCTGTTATTCAGCAGAGCTGTTAATGAAAAAAATGCCCATACAGATCTAGAAAAACAAGCTGGGAGCAGAAAGGAAAAATTCTGGAACTCTACATGCAAAAGTGACAATGAAGATGAAAAGAATGAGATAAAAAATTGGTTTTATTTATCACCTTTTATTAGAAGTGTCTCATTTCAGGTTTGACCTTTTAAATTTTGACCATCATATATTTTTTTATATTTAACTAATCTTAAATAATGCACTAAGTAATCTACTGAATGTTTTTACAACTAATTCATTCTCTGTGATTTAATTGTTGTGGAAAATAAACAAGAATTTTTATAATTTATAGAGGGTTAATTTATAATTTATAGAGGGTACTGACTTATTTTAAAAATGTATTTAAATAAAAAGTCAGTACAATATTTGGAGATCAGCCCTGATGTGTACAGTCATCTTCATTTCCAAAATATTCAGATGTATGAAGATCAGATGATCATCCATATGTTACAGAAAATTTACACTGAAATAACCTGCAGGGAAGGGTTATGGCAGTTTTATAGGAGGTTATATCTTTAGTCATTTTAAATAGTTTTACATGGCTTGACTTATAGCTATGAATTATAGAAGCTCTGTGAGCTAAGAAAAGCACTAGACATATCATGCAATTGATTTTTATGTCCAAACATCTATTATGTCAGATTTGATGGAAAGAGTGCAGAGTAGCCTGGAAAGGAAGTGTTTCTATGGGTGTCCTTAAACCTAGAGAAAAAGCATAATTTAAGCACACATTCAAATTATAGGGTATCTAGAGAAGCCAATAGCCTGCATCAATAACACCAGTTCAATTCACAACAAAGAAAAAAAATTGGTACAAATTGATATATTTGTATTCTGTTTTGTTATTTTGCCATTTGAAAACAGAGGAAGACAATGGAGCAAGTGAAAGGCTGTTATTACAGCAATGATATATTATATGCTACTTTACATTATCAGGAGATAATACAATAGCATTTTTGTGGATCACTACAAGACATAATTCCTGACACCTTTAAGCATGTCCACAAAAAAAGGTCACAGTTATGGGCTGTCACAGTCCACTGAATAAAATGAAATGTAATACTATGCTGCCATAACTACTTGAGCTGTAAAAGGGAGTAACAATTTATTGAGCAGATTAGGAATTTGAAAAGAGTCCACAGCTACAAAAGCTGGTTTAATACCAGATATATTCTTACATAAGGCAGAGGGTATAAAGCCATTTGAAGTAGAGGATTACACTAGAAGAAAAGTCATGTATGGCCATAGGGCAGATAGAATCACAACACCATTGTGCTGCAAGAAGCCAGCAGCATGTTGCAAATAAAATTTTGGCCATGCAAATTTTATGGAGACTTTACAAGCCACCTCTGACCATCCAAAACTGCTGAAATTGCTAAATGCTAAGATTTATGCACTGAGTGTTTTGCCATGTTGGCACAGCCTAGGTGATAGGCAGGGAGGCAAGGGCATTATCAGACCAGCTGTCAGTATGTAAATAATCTTCATGGATGTGCTATATTGCTTACTGATGGGTAAAATTACATTATACTCGTCTTCACAAAATGTTTTCCTCCTAAATTACTACTCACCACGTGTTGATGTTTAAAGAATATTAATGCTGTGGGCTGAATTATACTCGACTGATACTGGCTAACACATTCATTTCCTTTTTTTAAATGCCTTTAAATTTCTCCATAGGATTGGTATAGCTGAGACAATAATTGCCTCTAACTTTAGGGTAAGTATACATCCTGGTAAAACAGACACACCCTCCTGAGACTTACACTGTGGTAATTACACGGTCAAAGGCAGCTTCTTGCCTTGTTTTTGTAGGAGTGATGTAGGAGGGTATTAATCATGTGTTAACCTGGAATCATGTTATCACAGAGCCAGAGTGGCTGAAAAGCTTATTTCTTTGAGCTTTTTCTTTCTGCTTCTTCTGGACACACTTATTGCAAAAACTGTGTTGGTTCATAGCTTGCCATATTAACTTAAGTCAGCCATCAATTTTCATTTGCATTATTATTTCAGCCTCTAACAGCACAAGTTGAGGGCAGAACATGCTGCCTGATGAAGGAGTAGAACAGCTAGAGCTGAAAAGCTTTGCAGACACTGCAGATAAAGCCAACAGAGCCCATGAGGCACAGCTCTGGGGAGGATGGAGACATGGAAAAGGAGCTCAGCAGTGAGCCAGATGGGAACCTCTAGATTCAATCATAAAAACTCTGGTGGCACAGCAGTGACATCTTTCAGGTTAAATGTGGGCTGAAAGGAGTCTGGCACCACAAGCAAGGGAACTTTATCTCTTGTCTAGAGAACAGAGAGTTTGGCTGTTATTCAGCAGTTTCTCTTTTGGAAGAAATCTTTACAGGATTCTGAATTTTGATTCAAGTGTTAGGTCAAATAAGAATAACATCTTAGAATGTAATCTAAAGTCTTAGGTTCATGTCCTGTACAGAAAGACAATTCAAATGAGATTTCATTGAATACAATGATGCTTGATGTCTATCATACCAGACAAGACAGCAGAGCTGGAAAGGAGAGAAAGTGCTACCATACCTATAAGTACAAAAAAGTAATTCATCCATTTCTCAGGAAAGTACTCTAGTACAAATAATTTAAATGTGTGTGTTGCACAGGGACAAAACTGATGGAGCTCAGACTTAATACCTCAGTTAAGAAGACTTCAGTCTCTGACATAACAAAGTTACTGACCTGGTATAGGCCATGTCTTCAGACTTGAGAACAGTTGCACAACTTTCAAATCAAATTGGGCCCAGATGTAACTTGATTATGTCTTATTTGTAATACAGAGCTAAGGAGGCCACCCAGGGCCATGAGAATGGTGAGGGGTCTGGAGGGGAAGCTGTATGAGGAGCAGCTGAGGACACTTGGTCTGTTCAGAGTGGAGAAGAGGAGGCTGAGGGGAGACCTCATTGTGCTCTTCAAGGTCCTTACGAGGGGAGGTGGAGGGGCAGGTACTGATCCCTTCACTCTCATGACTGGTGACAAGACTTGAGGGGATGGCATGAAAGTGAGTAGAGGGAGGTTTAGGCTGGATATCAGGAAAAGGTCTTTTACCTGAAGAATCTTAAGGCACTCAAACAGACTCTCCAGGGAAGTGGTTACAGCAGCAAGCCTGACAGTCCGTGAAGGGTTTGGACAACACTCTCAGGCACACGATGT
This sequence comes from Molothrus ater, assembly GCF_012460135.2. Lineage (NCBI taxonomy): Eukaryota > Metazoa > Chordata > Aves > Passeriformes > Icteridae > Molothrus > Molothrus ater. Next base: position 21,773,094 of record NC_050479.2, read on the forward strand.
GATTATTGGGGTGATGTAATTCCAATCCTGAACAGGGCAGGAGTTGGAATTGATTATCCTGAAAAGTCCCTTCCAACTAACCATATTCTATGATTCTATGGTAACTCTTTTGAGATTGTAAACGTGGTTTTTTCTACTTCATGTTTCTCATCAATGCTATCTGCCTCTGTTTTGATGTCTTTTGTTAATTTAATTATCCATATGCTAATAATTTTTAAAATATTGCATGTGGATCACAGTATTTGCCATTCATCAGCAGCAGACATTCCAAATGTTGCTGTATTTATTTTCAATGCCAACTATTTAGGTTTTTTAATTTATTGGCATCCCTCTGTGGAAAAAAGTTGGGGAAAAGCTGTGTATCTCTGTGTAGCTAATGATATAGTCCCTCCACAGATTCATTTTTTCCCATCTCAGTGTCATATCATCAGATTGTCCTAAATCAATAGTCACCCTAGTTAGTCTCACTGTGTTTGATAACTATAGAATGTATTACATTCTTCTAGCAAACAACCAAATAGGGTATTAGGTATTACTTAAGGCAGCACATTTTCATACTGAAAATACGGAGAAAAAAATTTAAAAATATGGGTTTGTTGAATCTGCTTATTTTCAATTTTTGTAGAGTACCAAGTTCTGCTGTAGAATACCAACTTCAGGTAGCTCTTCCCTGTAGCTTTTAGGCAGAACTGGAGCGTAAATCATATGAGCAGCAACAACAAAAAAAATGCTATGCTTTATTATCATCAGATAATACTGGGTGACAGAAAAGGCAATCATTTACATGCAAATAACTTTGGAGCTATACTGACTCTAAAGGTGTAATGGACTGCATTTATTAAGGTCATATTCCTTAGAGACATTCCACTTGCTCATAGGCCCTGTAAGCTGCTTATGTCCCTGCATGACTTCCTGACAGCTTTCCTGCCTTTGCTCTCAGGATTTCTTCACTTTTCTCACATTTTCCCTATCTTTCATTTGTCTGTGTGTCTCAGTGTCTAACAACACAAATGAGCTGTGGCCTCAAAGCCTCAGGGTTCCACACATGTCACTTGAAATAAATGTCTTACCTTGATGCAAGGTTTAGGTTACTGAATAAGCCTGCATTATTTTCTTCACTACTATTTTTTTACCTTTTTCTTTCCTGTCTTTTTTTTTCCCTATGATTCTATATTTTTACTACTAAATTCATTCATTTGAATTCCTCTGCTTAGAGAAATTTTGAGTACTGCTGCAGAGTATTGTTGTAAGAATCCAGAAGGTGAAATATTTTCAGGTCTAAGTACATTCAGTACTTTTTTCCTAATACTACTGGTGGTATGTCACTGATAAATTGGAACAGGTATGCTAATGAACCCAGTACCAGCTTCCACTCCTGTTTAACATCTTTATTAATGATGTGGCAGAGTGTAGCCTCAGCAAGGTTGTAAATGACATTAAACTGGGAGGAGTGGCTGATGTCAGGGTCAGTGGGTTGTGCTGCCATCCAGAAGGACCTCAACAGTTGGAGAAACAGACTCTCAGGAATCTCATGAGGTTCAACAAGGGGAAGTGAAAAATTCTTCACTGGGGGAGGAACAGGTCCAGGCAGCAATACACACTGGGGGCTGTACAGCTGGAAAGCACGTTGGCAGAAAAAGTCCTGGGGATCCCAGTGGACACCAGGCAGGATATGAGCCAGAAATGTGCCCTTGCTGCGAAGGAAATCAAACATATTCTGGTCTGGATTAGGCAAACCATTGTCAGAAAGACAGACATAAATCAAGATTTATGCCTTGTATGTTAAAAATCAGCAGTACATCTGAGTCTGTGGGCCTTGTTCCTCTAGAAATCAGGGTTGCTCAAGTGTTTTGCTAAAACCTATCAGAAGTTTGCCACCTGGTCTAATTCAGCCCCTGGAGTAATCTACCTTCTTTGTATTCACCAAGGATCCTAATTTCTTCAAAGCAAAGTTAACAATTGTGACTATCCCTGTAAGGGATAATTAGACTTTACAGTAATCAACTGTGTCTTTTGACTTCCAAGGTCAAGAATTACTCCAACACATCCCTGACAACTATTCACTTTAAGAAGAAAATAATTAGTAGACGAGCTGAAATAGGGATCACCCAGGCAGTTATTTCAAACTTTTGGGATAAATTAAAAGAAAAATATTGATTTTGATAAGTTGGTGTTTATTAGCTGTAGTTTCAGTTTATCTCCTTCACTGAGACATTCAATCTCTAATAACACCTTGGAATTCTTTACTGACTAACATAGATGGAGATGTCCTTTTTACTAAATAATCAGGTATTAAAAACCTTTCTAAAAAAATCAGAAAATTCTAAGTGATCAGTAATGCTGCAAATCATTCCTCTCTAGGTTTTGTTTTTTTGTTTTTTTTTTTGTTACAAGTTGATATTCTAATTGGCCTCTATTTTTCCCCTATCTCTCACAGAAATCTAGAGGGACACACACAAACATTTGCTATATTCCTGATTCCTGAAATGCTGTTTCACCTGTGGTTGTATTAGTATTCACTCTACAAAAGAACACAAGGAGAAAGGAGATCTGGAATAACATATGATTACCTTAAAGCCTGCTCAAGTGCTGCCTTTTTCATAATATATATGGATGGCTGAACTGGCAAACTATGAAATTGATCATGAACATGTTTCTTAGAAATCATATCTGAGGCAGCCCATGATTTTACATTGTACTAGTAGTCATCTTAATAACCTAGAATTCTACTTTATGTATTAAGGTATTTATTTGAGATACAATGTTATGACAGAATAAATAATATTTATTTATTGCAGGATTGATTCAAGAATTTGGAGCATGGAGTGGCTATTTAAAAAATGTATGAAATATTTCTCTAAAGAATGCTGAAAGACCCTGCATCTTTGTGCAAATTCAAGTTCTCATTGTGAGAAGATATCATTCTCTTTAAGCACTTCTGGATCTCAGTAGAATTTTAAATGTTTCCATCTACTATTAATAGCTCTATTATTACTTTCTATGGTGTTTGTGATTAACTGATTTAATCCATTATATGATTTTGAACGAAATATATATTTTTTATAATATAATTATAAAATTTTAAAATACAGTTATATTTTTAGTAGAGAGATTTCCAAGCCTTAATAAAATTTGGAATGCTGGGCCATTTATAGCATCTCTAAATGATTTTTTTTGCCCTAAATTCAAGAACATTGCTAAAATTAAAAAAAAATAGCAGAAATACATTTAGCCGTTTTCAGCATTTTTGCAGAAGAAAAGTTCACAGTACTACACAAGCTGTTGCTGGAGGCTCTGCAACTGTAGGAGGACTGATATCTATTGAAAGATCAATACAGTGGCCCTACATCTCTCATTTTGAAAGGAGCCATTGTCACCTGGCATCAAAATGATGCTTTAAAAATGACCAATGTGGTTTGCTCCTCTCTTTGAGTAGCAGATTTTACCAGCTTAACCCAGACAGAGTATTGTCCAAAAATGACTCACTCCAGCAGCAAGACAGAAATGCTTTCACACATTTAGCTTTGAAGCCATTTAGCTTCAAAACTATGGAGGAGTAATAATTCTGTTTAACTCCTTGATTTTTTTTTCCTATGCATCATTTCCACTAGATCACTTTAGAAGGAAAACACAGGAAATAAGCACATTCAAGCATTCTGAAATCTCTGTATATTGACATCCTAGTGTTGAAGAGATTCTTATGGAACATTTCAAAATTGCAAGGTTTGTATAAAATGGTCACCTTACTGCTTTGCATGAACAGAATCTTTGATAGATTTCTAGAGAGCTTTATGGCATCCATCTTATTTACAAAGTAGTCTAAGCTGAAGATGTATAATATTCCAGTTAATGGCATGTGTCATTGCAGGTCTCCATAATTTCATTACTTTTATATTAGAACAAGTAGAATGAGATCAAGATATTCTTCAGGGAATTCTTCCTCCTCCACATTTTAATATTTTCACTTGACCAGCCCAAATAGAAGGAGTTGGATAATGGTGTCTTTGGAGCTTTTGGTAGGCAAGATCTGGAGATTGAAAAACATGTGAAAAAGGCTGATGAGTTGTTATAGTGTTATAGTGTTTTGAAAGTGCAGCTATTTCTGACAATTGATGACAGATTTTTTCTCGAAATCTACATGCTTCAATTAGGAAAATATTGAGTGGATTGCAGAAGCCATGAACAACTAAACTTCAAAATAAGAAACAGATTTAATTTTAAGAGTTCATATAATTTCAGCTTTGTGGTTAAGTTCAAAGACCCTACAAACTAAGGAATTCATAAAGCACATACATCTGACACAATCAAAGAATAATGTTAATTTACAAGAAATCAGGAGATATTGTTAGATATTAATATATATATAACTACTCATTACTTTTAAAAGAAATCTTGTCCAACTGTGTGGTTGTAAGTGGTTTTAATGGTAAAATATGCTCTCCTTAAATAGCATGATCCTTTCTAGTATCATGATTCCATGGTACTATAAAGATGTCCTTTTTATTTAAGGAACAAATCTAATAATCTCTCCTTCTAAAATCTTAGCTGTGCAATCTCTTTCAGTCTCTCTTTTTCCTAAGCTCCTTACCGTAAAATTACATTTCTGATTTCCCAGTATCATCAGTACAAGAATCTTGTAGATTCTTGAAGAAAATGAAAAATCTGAAACAGTCCCAAAATGATAAAAAATGTTCTCACAGAGCTCAGAACAGTAGAATTAGATTAGCACTTTTCACTTTACTAATTTCATTCATTTGTTCATCCATTCACATTAATAATTAATAATAACATTTGGATTTTTAAGTGTTCCATTGACTTAGAAACTTTGTGAGAAATCATCTGCCACAGGAATCTCAGATCCCTCCTCATCTGTCTGTTTTATATAAAATTAGCCTGAAGGAATGCCCCATTACACTGGTTGGGACCTGTGAAACAGTGCTGATTCAGTTTGTAGGACTTGCCTCTCAAGTATGTGTTACAGACATAGGTATTAGCTGGAAAAATTGTACTGCAAGAATACTAAATTCAGACTTCCACTTCTATTTCTGCAAGATGACTTGTTTCATTTATTCCCATTATTACTGTAATCAATTCATTAGCTTCTTTAGACTCCAAATGTAATAGAAGATCCCCTCATGATAAATGTGAGCTCTGTGTTTTTTTCCTAAGATAAAAATAATTATATCTATATCTAAATTATTATCCTTCATTTTCTAAAACCTTATAAACACAATGTTTTCTTAAGATTAATTATTTCTCTGTTTACTGTATAATTAAAAAGTCAGCTGCTGCTCTGGGAAAAATACTCTGGCTTTAAAGGTCAGAAAATTGAAAGTTCCGATTCCTAAATTAAGTTAAGATCAGCGTTTAGGTCTGAAAGATCAGCCCTCTGCTGAA